>NC_080066.1:144379938-145815878 GCF_949987535.1 Balaenoptera acutorostrata | reverse complement strand
TTAAAAAGTTGTCACACATTACCAGCAATAGCTACAATGCATTTTTAAGTAACAAAATGTATTTTTCTTTTGCTTTTGAATCTTCATGATAAAAATTTCCATTTAATACTTAATATCAATGCAGTTCCTTGATTCTGAAGATAAAAACACAAGAAAAAATATTCTTTTTTAAATGATATTCATTTTCTCTATCTGATTTAAAATATTTATTGTTCCATATTTATTTACCTGATTCTGCCTAGCTACAATGTTTGGATCACAGAGGGGATCATAATAAAAGAAATTTGACTGCATAATCTATTCCTTTGAGAGAAGGATAGCATAAGTAACAACAATAGCAATGACACAAATAAAAACTACTATTTACTGAGTGTTTCCTATTTGTGTCACATCAAAGTGCTTTCTATGCTTTATATCATTTAAAAGCTATTCCCTAGAGACTACTTCTTCTGCATAAGTTACAGTCACAAGAGAACATCATTCTCACCCTAAATATAAGAACATGTTGAATAAACCAAAAAATCATTATTTAAAAAAAAAAATCATAGAGCTGGGAGGCAAAGAAACCTAAATGAAATAAAATCCAGAAAATGGAAGAAGAGCTGCTTTCATCCTTGGTAGAACAGCTGTAACAGGAGGAAGTCACCATAAATGGGGACAAGAAGAAACCAGAAAGATTTTAACAAATATTTACAGACAAGTGTGGGCTAGCATGATGGTTAGACTCTCTAGAACCCCAGCCACAAATAAAGTCAGCACCTGCCATCCAACTCTCCCCATTTTGGCTAAGCTGAGACCTTGAGGATATACCAACCATTATGGCCTAGTAACTATTACAGGAAAGAAAGAAGCATTATGCTCAGGAATAGGTAAGGCAAAATCTTGAATTTTCAAAATAGGTCTACATTATCTTCTGCCCTTTTAGCCCTGATCATTATTAGCAAGGAAGCAGTCAAGAGATGATCACTTTCTGAGGATGGCCACATTTAGTGTCAAATTGCCTTACCAAGGTACGTGCACCAGGAGGTGGTGAAAGAGAGTCAGTCAAAAATGTTTTTAAGCTGATGTTGGAGAAGGGCAACTCAGTACTCAATGATACCAGATGCCTGTGGATGGTAAGAAACACAGAACTTCCATCAAACAATTTGACTACTGCCCCACTGAGTTTGGCCTTTGTGACAAAAAGAACACCAGTGTCAGAATGTAAATAGTTCAGAAGGCCAAAAACATGACACATTCGTTTCAAGAGTGACAATGGTATAGCCAGTCAGTTGATTTGACTGGATGACAAAACCATTCCTGAGAAAGTTATGTGAAGGATTACCAGTAGACCCAAGATGGAGTCAAAGGTCCTTCACCATGAGAAAAACAGGCCAACTTCTGCCAGGGGTGACAAGTTTGGCAGGCGGTGATGGCTTGTATATCATAAGCATATAGTACTGTATCTTTGGCCCAGTCTACAGTGGTGGATACATTAGCCACACCCAGTACAATGATGGATCCAGGTGGCTGTGGTGGTGACCTGGGCAGTGTAGGCTTGATCAGCAATTTGATTCTAGTCACTCTCATGAAAAAACAGGCCCTTACTCTAAGCATCAATATGAGTGACCAAGACCTTCCAAATGGCAGCTGTGATTTGTTTCCACAGCTGTGGTCTCATTGAGGATGTGCCTTTAATCTGCTATTCTGTAATCCTACCCAAGTGAGGCCACTGTCAATAGCCCACCACTCAGGAAAAATATAACATACTTGATCCTTTGGAGTACTGCCTAAAGCAGGGATTGGCTAATTTTTTATTTTTGTAAAGGGCGGATAGTAAATATTTTAGGTTTTATAAGCCACATACAATCTCTGGTGTATATTCATTTTATTCCCACTGCTTTAAAAAATGTAAAAAACATTCCCAGGCTCAAAGCAGCACAAACACAGGCTGCAGCCAGACTTGGCACATGGGGTGAAGTTTGCCAACTCCTGGTCTAAGGCAAAGAAAACAAATTTCAATTTAGCCTATTGTGCTAATCATAATCAGCCCTTACCACAATTGGTCTTTCAGAGTTGTTCATGGAGCTGGAGAGTGGCTGCCACCCAGTGGACACCATCAGCTTTTCACTTAGCTGACTCATCAGTGAACCAGGCCCAAACATTTAAGGTAAACTCTGTATATGTAATCAGTCTAAGGTCTTTACCCAGAAGGTCAATTTAACATTATTTCCCAGCTGCAAACTTTGTTCAAATCTACCAGTTGAATTCAGGTACTTTTTCCCCTACCAAAATATGACCAAGATGTCTAATAAGCACACATCAGGGGCTACAGTAATAGCCACAAATGATTACGACACTCCCAGGTGTTAACTGCAGGGAAGAGCAGGTAGCAAGAGAGAAAAAGGATGCTGGGGACACCAAGAGCTGTAGGTAGGCTTTTTCTCTCCTTTAGCTTCTCTCTCCACAGTTGGGTTCAAGCCCTGGGGTTGTTTCCTCCCTCATGTAACTTCCAATATATGGAAAGCACCCCAGCTCAGGGGACCTACATATCACTGCAGCTCTTCCCTTCAGTCTTTGGCACTTTTGGCAACACCTGTGGCCATCTTTTCCTCCTCACATGGGACCAGGAAGGATGGTGAATTCAGCACCTGTATTCAACAGAGCCATAAAAATTTGAGTCCCTCCTCTCCTTCAGAGTTCCCAAGAGCACTTAGATTTTCCTTTGAAGCATCTGAAGTCAAGGTACACAGGGAAGGTGGGATAAGAGGATGCAGACTGAGAAAGTGGCACAAAACAATAAACGTGGCTTTGCATTTACTTTCAGTTTTGAGCAGCCAGTCCCATCATTCAACCAAACCAACTTTTAATATTGTTTCTTCACCCAAAGGTCTATATCCTCACTGCTGACACAATTTATTTCACTTTGGGGGACCTGTTGATTCAGCAGCCAAGCAATATTGCCTCTGACTAGGGCCACAGGGCTTGCTACCACATTTTCAGGATAACCTTCCTTTTCCTCCCACACAGAAGAGAGTGAACAACCAAAGTACCATTTGGGCAGCTTGTCTGAATCCTCGAATTCACTGCTTAACCTCTAAACATAATCAATCGGTAGGGCAATGGGGGAATTCCCTCCCCACCCAGCCCTCACGCTCAACACTTAGGTAAAGCATTGGTTATCAGGTCCCAGGGAATCTTCTCACATTTCTTATCCTAGCCAATGGGGGAATTTGTCCTCCCTCCCTAAAGCCACATCTCTATCAGCATCCGAATCTCTCATCAAAGCTACACAAAAGCTACTAGAACTAATAAGTTTAGCAAGGTTACAGAATACAACGTCAATGTACAAAAAACAATTGTGTTTCTATGTACTATCAATGAACAAAGGGAAATTTTTTAAAGTACCAATTACAAAAACATCCAAAATATGGAAATGCTTAGGAATAAACCTCACAATAAATGTGAAAGACTTATACACTGAAACTACAAAACATTACCGAGAAAAATTAAAGATCTAAATAAATAAGACATAAACCTTGTTTGTGGGTAAAAGACTCAATATTGTTAACATGCCAATTGTTTCAAAATTGACCTATGGAGATTCCAGTCAAAAATCCAGGCAGATTTTGTTGCAGAATTTGATAAACTGCTTTTGAAATTCATATGGAAATGCAAAAGATCTAGAATAGCCACAAAAAATTTGGAAAAAGAACAAATTTGGAGGCTAACATTATCTGATTTCAAGAACTATCATAAAGATGCAGCTGTCAAACTAGCATGGTATTGCTGTAAAAACAGATAAATAGATCAAAGGAAGAGAAAAAAGTCCAGAAACAGACCCTGACATAGGTGGAAATTTGTTTCTAGACAAAGGTGAAAAATTTAGTAGAGAAATGTCAGTCTTTTCATCAAATGATGCTGGGAAAATTGGACAAGCATACAGAAAAAAAAAAAAAAAAAAAAAAAAGAATTTCAATCCAAACCTCACATCATGTATAAAAATCATTTCATGGGCTTCCCTGGTGGCGCAGTGGTTGAGAATCTGCCTGCCAATGCAGGGGACACGGGTTCAAGCCCTGGTCTGGGAAGATCCCACATGCCGTGGAGCAACTGGGCCCGTGAGCCACAATTACTGAGCCTGTGCGTCTGAAGTCTGTGCTCCGCAACAAGAGAGGCCGCAACAGTGAGGCCCACGCACCGCGATGAAGAGTGGCCCCCGCTTGCCACAACTAGAGAAAGCCCTCGCACAGAAACGAAGACCCAACACAGCCATAAATAAATAAAAATAAATAAATTTAAAAACCTGAAAAAAAAATCATTTCATAATGGATCACAGACCTAAAGCTTAAAACTGTATAAATTCTACAAATAAACCTAGAAGAAAACATCTGTGACTGATTTAGCAAAAGATTTCTTAGAATATCGAAACACAATCCATTAGAGAACAAACTGATAAATTGAATGTTATCATAATGTAACTATTTATTCTGAAATAATCACAGACTCACAGGAAGTTGCAAAAATACTAAAGTCCTGTGTTCCCTTCACCTAGTTTCCCCCAATGGTGATATGTCATATAGTACAACATCGAAGCTAGAAAACTCAACATTTGTACGTTACTGCTACCTAGTCTACAAACCTTATTATTTTCAACATTTTTTACATGTATTCATTAGTGTGTATGTGTGTACATAGTTACACGCAGTTTTATACCATTTATGGACTTGTTTAATTACTACCACAATCAAGATACAGAACAGTACCATAAACCACAAAATAACTTCTCATATTACCTCTTTGTATTAACACCTACATCCCACACCATGCTTGTCCCTGCTCCTGTGGCAACCGCTAGTTTGTTCTTCATCTCAATTGATATTTTTTCTGGAGAATGTTATATAAATAGAATCATATAGGTTATAACCTCTTGACATTGACTTTCTTTACTAAGCTTAAAGTCCTTGAGGCCCATCCAGGTTGTTTCCTGTTTCAATGGTTCATTCCTTTTTATTGCTGAGTACTATTCCATTCTTTGAAAGTACCAAAGTTTGTTCAACCGTTTTAACCAATGAAGGACAGTCTCAATAAATTTCAAAGGACTGCAATTATACAAAGTATGCTCTCTGACCTCAAGATCATTATATTTTAAAAAATCAATGATAATAATGTAACTAGAAAATTCCCCAAATAATGGGAAATTTAAGAATGTATTTCTAAATAATAATGCCATAGAAGAAATCACAAGAGAAAATAGAAAATATTTCAAACAAATGATAAACATATCAAACATTTCAGGAGATACCTAAAACATTTTATAGGAAAATTTATAGTTTTAAAGGCCTATGTTATAAAAGAAGAAAGTTTAAAATCGAAGATCTAAGTTTCTACCTTAAGAAGCTAGGGGATGGAGTGAGGAAGAGCAAACTAATCCCAAAGTAAACAGAAGAAAGGAAATAATCAAAGGACAGAAATCATTGAAATAGAAAATAGACAAACAATAGAGAAAAATCATATCAACAATTGGGTCTTTGAAAGCATTAATAAAATTGATAACCTGTGCCAAGACTGAGAAAAAAACAATACACACATAATCAATATCAAGATTACAAGATTTGGGACTTCCCTGGTGGTGCAGTGGTTAAGAATCCACCTGCCAATGCAGGGGACATGGGTTCAGGCTCCAGTCCAGGAATATCCCACATGCCGCGGAGCAACTAAGCCCTGCGCCACCACTAATGAGCCTGCGAGGCACAACTACTGAGCCCATGTGCCACAACTACTGAAGCCTGTGTGGCTAGAGCCCATGGTCCACAACAAGAGAAGCTACCAAAATGAGAAGCCCGCACACCGCAACAAAGAGAAGGCCCCGCTCGCCACAACTAGAGAAAGCCCACACACAGCAATGAAGACCCAATACAGCCATAAGTAAATAAATACATACGTACGTACATACATTTATTAAAAAAACAAAATTAAAAGATTTGACATACATCATGAAAGATTATACAGACATTAAAAGTATATTAAGGGGATATTATGAACTACTGCTTGCTAATATACTTGAAAACTTCGATTAAATGGATCAATTCCATGAAAAACTACATCTTACCAAAACTGACACAAGAAATAGAAAATTGGAATGGTACTCTCCCTAACTAAGCAATTTCCACCTACCCCATCCCATCTAAAAAAACCATATACAAAACCTGCAAACCCAGATTCCAGCCACTGATGACTTTATTGGTAAATTCTATTAAATATTTAACTTCCCAATTTATTTTATAAGGCCAGCATAATCCTGACAACAAAATGATCAAGGACATCACAAGAAAACAAAAAACAGACACAAACCAGTACCCATCATGAGTATAGATGCAAACATCCTTTTTAAAAATAGAAAATGAAATCCAGAAATATATAAAAAGGATGATACATCATGACCAACTGGGTTTATACCACAAACACAAAATTGGATTAACATTTTAAAACCTCTACACAGATCAATGAATATATAACCTCAATAGATACCAACCAAAAAAGCATTTGAAACAATTCAACACAAATTCATGACTGAAAGAAACTCTCATTAAACTAAGGATAAAAGTAAGCTTCCTCAATCTAGTATAGGGCATCTAATAAAATCCAACAAATAAACCAAATGCTTAAAATGCTCGTAATGTTAAAGTACTGAAGGCTTTCCCTCTAATAACTGGCAACAAAGCAAGGATATTCACTCTGACCACCTCTATTCAATATTGTACTGAAGATCCTAGACACTCTAATAACACAGAAAAAGACAAACAAGAGTAATAAAGTTCAGAAAGAAAGAAATAGCATTAGTATTATAAAAACTCTTCCAGAAAAGAAGTGAGCCCTTCCAATATAACCCTGATATCAAAATCAGACAAAAAATAAGACAACCTTTCTCATAATCATATTATAAAAATCCTAAGTATTAGCATATTAAATCCAGTGATTACAAAATACACCTCAGCCGAGTTTACTGGAATGCAAGGTTGGTTTAATATTTTTTAAAAATCAATGTTACTTACTATACCAATATTTCTCTTTTAAGGGAGAAAAACATATGACCATCTCGTACTTGAAAAAAAAAATGTTTAAATAAAATTCAACATCCATTCATGTTAATAACTCTGAGCCAACTATGAATAGTTGTCTGATATCTACAACTAGTTTTATCCTTGTCTGAAATCTACAAAAGATATCTACAAAAAGCAAAACATTACACTTAATGATGAAATGTTAAAAACTTTCCCTTTCAAATTGGGAATGACACAAAAATATTCATTATTATCACTTCTATTCAAAAATGAACTGGTGGTGCTAGACAGTACAATATGGCAAAAAAATGCAAAGAATGTACAGATAAACTATTAGAATTTATAAACACATTTAGCAAGGTTGAAGGATGTAGGGTCAATATAAAAAATTAATTATAACAAAGATAAAGATTTTTAAAATGACACCACTTACGAAGGCATCGAAAATGTCACATAACTAGGTACCATATAATGAAAGGTATGCAAAATGTCCACACTGAAAATTATGCAATTCAAAAAAATTAAAATATCTAAGTAAATGGAGGAATACATCAAATTCATGGATTGGAACACTCAACATTTAAAGATGTACCTTCATTACATCTTTTTTTTTTTTTTTTTCAAACATCTTTATTGAAGTATAATTGCCTTACAATAGTGTGTTAGCATCTGCTTTATAACAAAGTGAATCTGTTATACATATACAATATGTTCCCATTTCTCTTCCCTCTTGCATCTCCCTCCCTCCCACCCTCCCCATCCCACCCCTCTAGGTGGTCACAAAGCACCGAGCTGATCTCCCTGTGCTATGCGGCTGCTTCCCACTAGCTATCTATTTTACATTTGGTAGTGTATATATGTCCATGACACTCTCTTACCCTGTCACATCTCACCCCACCCCCTCCCCATATCCTCAAGTCCATTCTCTAGTAGGTCTGTGTCTTTATTCCTGTCTTGCCACTAGGTTCTTCATGGCCTTTTTTTTTTTTTTTCCCTTAGATTCCATATATATGTGTTAGCATACTGTATTTGTTTTTCTCTTTCTGACTTACTTCACTCTGTATGACAGACTCTAACTCCATCCACCTCATTACAAATACCTCCATTTCATTTCTTTTTATGGCTGAGTAATATTCCATTGTATATATGTGCCACATCTTCTTTATCCATTCATCTGTCGATGGACATTTAGGTTGCTTCCATGTCCTGGCTATTGTAAATAGAGCTGCAATGAACATTTTGGTACATGACTCTTTTTGACCTATGGTTTTCTCAGGGTATATGCCCAGTAGTGGGATTGCTGGGTCGTATGGTAGTTCTATTTGTAGTTTTTTAAGGAACCTCCATACTGTTCTCCATAGTGGCTGTATCAATTTACATTCCCACCAACAGTGCAAGAGTGTTCCCTTTCCTCCACACCCTCTCCAGCATTTATTGTTTCTAGATTTTTTGATGATGGCCATTCTGACCGGTGTGAGATGATATCTCATTGTAGTTTTGATTTGCATTTCTCTAATGATTAATGATGTTGAGCATTCTTTCATGTGTCTGTAGGCCATCTGTATATCTTCTTTGGAGAAATGTCTATTTAAATCTTCTGCCCATTTTTGGATTGGGTTGTTCGTTTTTTTGTTATTGAGCTGCATGAGCTGCTTGTAAATCTTGGAGATTAATCCTTTGTCAGTTGCTTCATTTGCAAATATTTTCTCCCATTCTGAGGGTTGTCTTTTGGTCTTGTTTATGGTTTCCTTTGCTGTGCAAAAGCTTTTCAGTTTCATTAGGTCCCATTTGTTTATTTGTGTACTTATTTCCATTTCTCTGGGAGCTGGGTCAAAAAGAATCTTGCTGTGATGTATGTCATAGAGTGTTCTGCCTATGTTTTCCTCTAAGAGTTTGATAGTGTCTGCCCTTACACTTAGGCCTTTAATCCATTTTGAGTTTATTTTTGTGCATGGTGTCAGGGAGTGTTCTAATTTCATACTTTTACATGTTCCTGTCCAATTTTCCCAGCACCACTTATTGAAGAGGCTGTCTTTTCTCCACTGTATATGCTTGCCTCCTTTATCAAAGATAAGTTGACCATATGTGTGTGGGTTTATCTCTGGGCTTTCTATCCTGTTCCATTGATCTATATTTCTGTTTTTGTGCCAATACCAAACTGTCTTGATTACTGAAGCTTTGTAATACAGTCTGAAGTCAGGGAGCCTGATTCCCCCAGCTCCATTTTTCGTTCTAAAGATTGCTTTGGCTATTCGGGGTCTTTTGTGTTTCCATACAAATTGTGAAATTTTTTGTTCTAGTTCTGTGAAAAATGCCAGTGGTAGTTTGATAGGGATTGCATTGAATCTGTAGATTGCTTTGGGTAGTAGAGACATTTTCACAATGTTGATTCTTCCAATCCAGGAACATGGTATATCTCTCCATCTATTTGTATCATCTTTAATTTCTTTCATCAGTGTCTTATAATTTTCTGCATACAGGTCTTTTGTCTCCTTAGGTAGGTTTATTCCTAGATATTTTATTCTTTTTGTTGCAATGGTAAATGGGAGTGTTTTCTTAATTTCACTTTCAGATTTTTCGTCATTAGTGTATAGAAATGCAAGAGATTTCTGTGCATTAATTTTGTATCCTGCTACTTTACCAAATTCATTGATTAGCTCTAGGAGTTTTCTGGTAGCATCTTTAGGATTCTCTATGTATAGTATCATGTCATCTGCAAATAGTGACAGCTTTACTTCTTCTTTTCCGATTTGGATTCCTTTTATTTCTTTGTCTTCTCTGATTGCTGTGGCTAGGACTTCCAGAACTATGTTGAATAATAGTGGTGAGAGTGGGCAACCTTGTCTTGTTCCTGATCTTAGTTGAAATGGTTTCAGTTTTTCACCATTGAGGACAATGTTGGCTGTGGGTTTGTCATATATGGCCTTTATTATGTTGAGGAAAGTTCCCTCTATGCCTACTTTCTGCAGGGCTTTTATCATAAATGGGTGTTGAATTTTGTCAAAAGCTTTCTCTGCATCTATTGAGATGATCATATGGTTTTTCTCCTTCAATTTGTTAATATGGTGTATCACACTGATTGATTTGCGTATATTGAAGAATCCTTGCATTCCTGGGATAAACCCCACTTGATCATGGTGTATGATCCTTTTAATGTGCTGTTGGATTCTGTTTGCTAGTATTTTGTTGAGGATTTTTGCATCTATGTTCATCAGTGATATTGACCTGTAGTTTTCTTTCTTTGTGACATCTTTGTCTGGTTTTGGTATCAGGGTGATGGTGGCCTCGTAGAATGAGTTTGGGAGTGTTCCTCCCTCTGCAATATTTTGGAAGAGTTTGAGAAGGATAGGTGTTAGCTCTTCTCTGATAGAATTCGCCTGTGAAGCCATCTGGTCCTGGGCTTTTGTTTGTTGGAAGGTTTTTAATCACAGTTTCAATTTCAGTGCTTGTGATTGGTCTGTTCATATTTTCTATTTCTTCCTGGTTCAGTCTCGGCAGTTTGTGCATTTCTAAGAATCTGTCCATTTCTTCCAGGTTGTCCATTTTATTGGCATATAGTTGCTTGTAGTAATCTCTCATGATCTTTTGTATTTCTGCAGTGTCAGTGGTTACTTCTCCTTTTTCATTTCTAATTCTATTGATCTGAGTCTTCTCCCTTTTTCTCTTGATGAGTCTGGCTAATGGTTTATCAATTTTGTTTATCTTCTCAAAGAACCAGCTTTTAGTTTCATTGATTTTTGCTATTGTTTCCTTCATTTCTTTTTCATTTATTTCTGACCTGATCTTTATAATTTCTTTCCTTCTGCTGGCTTTGGGGTTTTTTTGTTCTTCTTTCTCTAATTGCTTTAGGTGCAAGGTTAGGTTGTTTATTCGAGATGTTTCCTGTTTCTTGAGGTAGGCTTGTATTGCTATAAACTTCCCTCTTAGCACTGCTTTTGCTGTGTCCCATAGGTTTTGGGTCGTCGTGTCTCCATTGTCATTTGTTTCTAGGTATTTTTTGATTTCCCCTTTGATTTCTTCAGTAATCACTTCGTTATTAAGTAATGTATTGTGTAGCCTCCATGTGTTTGTATTTTTTACAGATCTTTTCCTGTAATTGATATCTAGTCTCATAGCATTGTGGTCGGAAAAGATACTTGATACGATTTCAATTTTCTTAAATTTACCAAGGCTTGATTTGTGACCCAAGATATGATCTATCCTGGAGAATGTTCCATGAGCACTTGAGAAAAATGTGTATTCTGTTGTTTTTGGGTGGAATGTCCTATAAATATCAATTAAGTCCATATTGTTTAATGTATCATTTAAAGCTTGTGCTTCCTTATTTATTTTCATTTTGGATGATCTGTCCATTGGTGAAAGTGGGGTGTTAAAGTCCCCTACTATGATTGTGTTGCTGTCAATTTCCCCTTTCATGGCTGTTAGTATTTGCCTTATGTATTGAGGTGCTCCTATGTTGGGTGCATAAATATTTACAATTGTTATACCTTCCTCTTGGATCGATCCCTTGATCATTATATAGTGTCCTTCTTTGTCTCTTGTAATAGTCTTTATTTTAAAGTCTATTTTGTCTGATATGAGAATTGCTACTCCAGCTTTCTTTTGATTTCCATTTGCATGGAATATCTTTTTCCATCCCCTCACTTTCAGTCTGTATGTGTCCCTAGGTCTGAAGTGGGTCTCTTGTAGACAGCATATGTATGGGTCTTGTTTTTGTATCCATTCAGCCAGCCTGTGTCTTTTGGTGGGAGCATTTAATCCATTTACATTCAAGGTAATTATCGATATGTATGTTCCTATTCCCATTTTCTTAAATGTATTGGGTTTGTTATTGTAGGTGTTTTCCTTCTCTTGTGTTTCTTGCCTAGAGAATTTCCTTTAGCATTTGTTGTAAAGCTGGTTTGGTGGTGCTGAACTCTCTCAGCTTTTGCTTGTCTGTAAAGGTTTTAATTTCTCCATCGAATCTGAATGAGATCCTTGCTGGGTAGAGTAATCTTGGTTGTAGGTTTTTCTCCTTCATGACTTTAAGTATATCCTGCCACTCACTTCTGGCTTGCAGAGTTTCTGCTGAGAGATCAGATGTTAACCTTATGGGGATTCCCTTGTGTGTTATTTGTTTTTTTTCCCTTGCTGCCTTTAATATGCTTTCCTTATATTTAATTTTTGACAGTTTGATTAATATGTGTCTTGGCGTGTTCCTCCTTGGGTTTATCCTGTATGGGACTCTCTGTGCTTCCAGGACTTGATTAACTATTTCCTTTCCCATATTAGGGAAGTTTTCAACTATAATCTCTTCAAAAATTTTCTCAGTCCCTTTCTTTTTCTCTTCTTCTTCTGGTACCCCTATAATTCGAATGTTGGCACGTTTAATGTTGTCCCAGAGGTCCCTGAGACTGTCCTCAGTTCTTTTCATTCTTTTTTCTTTATCCTGCTCTGTAGTAGTTATTTCCACCATTTTATCTTCCAGGTCACTTATCCTTTCTTCTGCCTCAGTTATTCTACTATTGATCCCATCTAGAGTATTTTTAATTTCATTTATTGTGTTTTTCATCATTGCTTGGTTCCTCTTTAGTTCTTCTACATCCTTGTTAAATGTTTCTTGCATTTTGTCTATTCTATTTCCAAGATTTTGGATCATCCTTACTATCATTATTCTGAATTCTTTTTCAGGTAGACTACCTATTTCCTCTTCATTTGTTAAGTCCAGTGTGTTTTGAGCCTGCTCCTTCATCTGCTGTGTGTTTTTCTGTCGTCTCATTTTGCCTATCTTACTGTGTTTGGGGTCTCCTTTTCACAGGCTGCAGGTTCGTAGTTCCCGTTGTTTTGGGTATCTGTCCCCAGCGGCTAAGGTTGGTTCAGTGGGTTGTGTAGGCTTCCTGGTGGAGGGAACTAGTGCCTGAGTTCTGGTGGATGAGGCTAGATCTTGTCTTTCTGGTGGGCACGTCCACGTCTGGTGGTGTATTTTGGGGTGTCTGTGGCCTTATTATGATTTTAGGCAGCCTCTCTGCCAATGGATGGGGTTGTGTTCCTGTCTAGCTAGTTGTTTGGCATAGGATGTCCAGCACTGTAGCTTGCTGGTCGTTGAGTGAAGCTGGGTCTTGATGTTGAGATGGAGATCTCTGGGAGATTTTTGCCGTTTGGTATTACGTGGAGCTGGGAGGTCTCTTGTGGACCAGTGTTCTGAAGTTGGCTCTCCCACCTCAGAGGCACGGCCCTGATGCCTGGCTGGAGCACCAAGAGCCTTTCGTCCACACGGCAGCTCAAGAAGAACTTCAGTTTTGTCTTACAGAAGGTGGGCAGATATCTCTTCACGTCCTTTGGGGGGGTCAGAGAACGCTGCTTTTGATGTAAGACGATGGGAGAGAACGCCCGCCAGAGAAAGACTCAGGCACCTTAGTAGAGGGCAAGGCAGTCCATTACATCTTAATTGAGGATAGTAAACAGTAATTTAATGATATATAGTAGGTTTCAAAGTGGGAATCAGGTGACAGCAATATGCTGTATAGTGATTAAGAGAATAGGCTTTGGAGTCAGTTAAGCCTGGGTTTAAAATCTTGTTCTAGTACTTCCCACTCATTGGCTCTGGGACAAGTTACTTAACCTCAAAGAAGCTTGATTTCCAAAATTAATTACTTGTTGGGAGAGCCAATTAATTAACTATGAAAAGTTCATTTAATACTATACTATTTTTATTGCCCATGGTCTCAAAACTTGTAAGTGGAAGAGGTGAGCTTTGAATCTAGGCAATCTGGATCCAAAGTTTTTGCACTTAACAACAAGGCTATATAGTACCTCTGAAAAATACTAGTTTGGCAAATACAAAGGTGAATTATATACTACCATCAAAAAGTTTCCAGCTGGGAGAGGAAGGAAAGATAAGATATGAAAAAATAACTACAGCAAGTAAGAACCAAATGAACACAACAGTGGTTAAAATTAAGGACTGATAATACCAAATATTAGTGAGTATATGAAAAAACTGAACTCTTATGCATTGTTGGTGGAAATTTTAAATGGTACAATTACTTTGGAAAAAGGTTTGGCAGTATCTTATGAAGTTGAAGACACTATTTGACCCAGTAATCCTAGTTATAAATATTTACCCAAGACCAACGAAAACATATACAGTCGATTTTCATTATTCAAAGAATCCATAGTTGTGAATTCACCTACTTACTAAAACACATTTGTAACCCAATAAGCAACATTTACAGCACTCTCACAACAATTTGTGGACATGTGCAGAATGGAGAAAAATTGAATTGCCTGACACAAACATTGTCAGCTCAAGTGGAACAAGGCAACACTCTGCCTTGTTTTAACTCTCATAGTGTAAACGAGCATCCTTTTTGTGGTCTCTTTAGTACCATGTTTTTCAAGTTATTTTGCTTTTTGTTGGTGATGCTGCAGTTCAGAATGTCCCCCTATCATAGTGCTGAAGTGTTCTCTAGTATTCCTAAGTGCAAGGAGGCTATGATGTGCCTTAAGGAGCAAGTACGAGTATTAGATAAGCTTCATTCAGGCATGAGTTATAGTGCTGCTGGACATGAGTTCAGTGTCTGTTTGTTTTTATTGGGGTATAGGTGTTTTACAATGTTGTGTTAGTTTCTACTGTAGAATTCAGTGTTAATGAATCAACAAAATATGTTAAATAACATGTCTTTTAACAGAAACATACATAAAAGAAGGTTATATATTGATCAGTTGACAAAAATGCTGTGATCAGAAGCTCACAGGAACCTAATCCTGTACTTCCCCTAGAAGAAATGGTTAGTATTAGCTAGTTCAATGTTCACAGTGACTTTATAAAACATAACTACCACAAATAATGAGATTCAACTATATCCACAAAAAGACATATGCAAATGTCCATAGCAGCTGTACTCACAACAGCCAAAAACTGAACCTAACCCAAATGTCCATTAACCAAACAGATAAATAAATCGTGAGATAGTCATACAAAGGAATAGTACTCAGCAATAAAATGGAATAACAAGGAATAAATATCAGAAAAGTTATGCTGAACAAAAGAAGCCTTACACAAAGAGTATAATTCCATTTACGTGGAAAGAATAAGAAAGGTACAACAAATATATGGTGAAAAAATTAAAGTGCTTGCTTCAGTGTGGGAGGACTGACTGAAAAGTGGCAGGCGAAACTTCCTGGAAAGATGGAATCATTCTGCATTATGAAAGGAGAAGAGTTTCATGTATGCACATAATTGTCAACATTATACAGCTAACATTTGTGAATTTTAATATATATAAATTATCTCAAATAATTAACAATAACTGAGTGGAAGGTGGAAAGTGGAGGAACATATAAATGAAACAAGAATGTCATAATGCTAACTGCTCTATCTGGGTGATGAGTACATAGGGGTATATATCATACTGTTTTTTGTATATTCCCTAAATTTTCCAAAATGAAAAGTTTAAAAAATAATAGGAGAAGGAGCAAGTATGTAGAGAAACTACAGGAGAGAAAATGAGATTTATAAAAGTGAAACAGTTAAAGTGATTACTTGATTTGAAGGCCTTCATGGAAAAGTCATTAGAACTGGGCATATTCGGTATATCTTTTTGGACAGGCAAAGGCAGGTAAGTCCATGAAGTGGACACTGAAAACAGTGTAAACAAAATCATAAAAGTACTACTAGTGTTGGGCTATTTAGGGAACAGTTTGGCTTAAGGATAAGGTCAAGAGAAAACAATAACGAGAGACACCTAAAAAAGTAGATAGAAGATGAAATCATCAAAACAGCCTAAAATGTTGAGCCACAGAAAACACACTGGGCAACAGGAAATCATTTTGCACATTCAAGTTTGGAAACAACATGATTAGAGCTAAACTTTGGAAACTTTAATCTAGCAGTAATACGAAAAATAGTATGGATGCATTACTATGTCCCTATGAGAGACAATAATGCTCTAACAGGGCAATGACTGGGAGAACAGGGAACCAAGGACACAGGCATTTGAATTGGTAATTGATGGCTAAGATTTTCAAAAAAACAAATATCAAGTTATACATCTTTAAAGAGGTTTAAGCACTGAGACTCTTCTCTTTAGCACAATATAATACTGAGAACACTAACCAAATGAAAACAGAATATGTTGAAGTCTGATGCCAATTTCCTCAAGATTTACAACTGGAAGTGTTAATTTACAACTAGCAGTATCAATCCAATCAATGTTGGAATTTCAGTTTAGTATGTTGTTTTTAAAAATAGCCTTGTTATGGAACTACTATAAAAGTACAAGCAGGGATTCCAGATTGGCAACAAAGTACTCCAAATAGCAATGAGTATACTCTCTATGCTTTGTTGCCTTTACAGAAATGGTGTTAAAACAAAAAGAATTTATATTGGTGATAAAGGCATCTTATCCAATAAAGTTCTTTATCACAGCCCCCTTCACCACCACCAATGGCTTTAGCCATAAAAATAATGCTTTACATTCAAATGAATAAACCTTAGTCAACAGAAATAACCACTGCCCCCATGTAACTTCTAAGGAAAAAAAAAAAAGGAAACATAACCAAATTACTAGTAAAAAATCACCCTGCATATCCCTGAACTCTATTAGTTCCCTATCTGGAAAATTTCTGTTCAAGGTTAAATTCAAAACCATTAAATCTGTTTTTATTATTTGAAGGGCTTTATAAGGACAAATAACTATTGTCCATCCTAATGACAACAAAAAATATTAGCTTACAACTAACGAATAGTTTTAAATTAGACATAAGCACTTCTGAGTACAAACACAGTCACATAATTGGAATAATTTTCTGAAGCAAACAGTAAAATCTGTTTTTCTGAAATATGTTTTAAAAAGACATTTAAAATTATATTTTAATTATACTCCAATTATAGCCAGAAACAAGACTTCATTTAATGGATATTATCCTATAACCTAGTGTCTACAAAGTAACTGTTTTAATATTCTTAATATTAAAACTTTAACATTAAGTTGTGCTTGTGGGTGTATATTTACACCTGAATACACACACACAAATATATGCATAGATATTATATTCAGTAAATTTTTAAACTTGTGCTAATGGAGATAATCCACAAGATTAACCATAAACTTCAGAAATGAGAGTAGAAGGAAGAAAACAGTATTAAGTGACATACATTCCTGTTGTATATGTTTGCAAATATAGATGCTAGAGCCAGAGTTCCTACGTTCTAACAGTGATTCTACCATTTATACCTTGCATAAACTCTGGCAAAATCTCTAAAAATCAGAATTCATCTATAAAATAGGATGAAATACTACCTTAGCTTCATGTAATATTGTGAGAATTAAATGAGATAATCCAATTAAAGTGCTTAGTCTGACCTATTGGCTAATATTGAAACAAAGTGTTCATACCTTAAGTTTTTGACAACTAGTGCATTCAGAGGATATCACAGAGGCATATTTTATCACAGTGGACAATGTACAGTTGACTGTACATAAAGGACAGTGGAATATTCTTCTCAGGGAATATTAACATTAATGATAAGATGTGTAATCAACTTGTTAGACGTGAAGAAATACAAGCTTCCTTCTTTACATTTACAAGTTTCAGATTTAAGAAAATATAAGATTCCTTCATACATCTACAACTGATGGGTAAAAATAGAAAAACAAAAATAAATATTTTACCGTAGACAAAAGTGACCTAATTTATATCAAATATTTGTTGACTACATACTACCAAGATAGATATTTAAAGATATAATTGGAAAATATTTAAGATAAAATAGAAGCATAGCTGCTAGACATAATACATGATTTAAAATCCCATTCCATTCATCCTAAAAAATAGTAATAGTGTATAAAAATTAGGCATAATAATGCTCAGCATAGCACTGCTCATACTACTGAAAATTAGATATAATTAATGCCCAACTGTTGAAGATTAGTTATATTATGACACTGGTATTCAACAGAAAATTATATAACCATTTAAATGATTCTGTGCTGAATTTTTAAGAGCATGGGAAATGTTCATAAAGCTGAAAAAACCAAGGAACAAAACAGTTCTTAGAGTCTGATTAAAAGTTTGCAAAATACACAGAGAAAACGAAACTGGAAGGAAAAACATCAAAATGTTATGACTATTTCTGGATAGAGGGGTTACAGGAATTTTAAATTTTCATCTTTGTGTATTTTGCATTTCTCAAATTTTATTATTTTATAAATTAAAAGTTAGAATTTTTAGAAATCCTATTCTTTTAGTTTTTACCAACATAAATTCCTACAAGGATTTTATAGCCTATGAGATTCACAACGGGATCCCATGTTTTTGAAACAATTTTTTCAATTTTCTTTGGTGAAATACCTGCTCAGTGATCCCCATTTCAGCTTTATGAGACTGTTGTAACAGAAACAAACTGAACACTGGATCAAAAAACAATTTCTTGGGGGACAAAAAAAATTTGACCAATAACAAACACAGTAGTCTATAACTCTTATTTCAAAATGTTCAATTTTATTGGCCTTAGATTGAAGTCTTTGTGATCCTTAAACTTCACCTTCCACCTATCCTCCCTAAGATATGTGAGCCCAAGAAGCTTGCAAGTCATATTAAAATGTTCTATTTTCTTTATTTTGGTAGTAATTTGTCTTTCTGACCTTAAATTTTACCTATTAGTTAACTAAATTAAATAGTTTTATCAGCATTAAGTGCTTATTACTATAGGCATTAAGATGGAATTGGAGTAACTTCTAAAGTTCCTTCACTAACTTAAGATTTTATGAAGATTTAAGTAACAAGTAAAATTGAATTCCTTAACACACACAAACGATAATAACATTCACATTTCTAATTATATATGCCACTTCTAATTATATTAGTCACAAAAGGTTTGGAAGTATTCATTTAACATTAATATTTCCTGTGGGCTTTCTATGTGATAAGAACTTTGCTAGGCATTAGGAATGTAGAAGATGAAAAGCCACAATTCTTGCCTCAACTAGTTCATACTCCAGTAGACTTCTACATATACCACCTACTATGAATCAACTGAATTATAAGAACCCAATTCTAAGAAGGTAATCACAGTTTTGCCTATTAAAACATTTGGTTTAAAAGAGAGCCTAGGGCTTCCCTGGTGGCGCAGTGGTTGAGAATCTGCCTGCCAATGCAGGGGACACGGGTTCGAGCCCTGGTCTGGGAAGATCCCACATGCCGCGGAGCAACTAGGCCCGTGAGCCACAGTTACTGAGCCTGCGCGTCTGGAGCCTGTGCTCTGCAACAAGAGAGGCCACGATAATGAGAGGCCCGCGCACCGCGATGAAGAGAAGAGTGGCCCCCATTTGCCACAACTAGAGAAAGCCCTCGCACAGAAATGAAGACCCAACACAGCCATAGATAAATAAATAAATAAATAAATGAATAAATAAATAAATAATAAACTAAAAGAGAGCCTAAAAAATTCTCCTCTTAATTTTCTGGATTTTATGATGCATTTAAAAGGTATGGTCTAATAAGATGTAGCTGAAGAAGACAATGAGTCTAGTATTAAAAAAGTAATATATGAGGGGGAATTAGAGAAGAGAAAACATCAGAGGCAAAAAAAAAAAGGAAAAAAACACGTAAAGCAATCTCTATTTAGAGCAATCTATATTTATGGTATAATTTATTACATCATAAAAATGCAAAAATAATCAACAGAAATCTATAACAAATCACAAGAGAATTAGTAAATAAGATGTAAAATTAACAAATAGGAAGTATATAATTTCATATATACCTTCCCCCAAAAAACTACTTAGATAAAAAAATGAAGAGAAGACTCTGCCTATAATGAAAATAATAAAACAAAATACAAAGGCATATATACAGCACAGAAATAAGTGAACTCAGAGTAAGGAAGAAAAAGTTTAAAAACTTCCATCCAATGAAAGGCTTAAAAATAACTATTACAGAAAAGCAATGAACACCCCTAGCAGATTAAACTCCTTAAAACTACTTTGCACTAAAAAGAGTTTCTTCAAGTAAGGAAAGAAAATGCACAAAATGAGCTGAGGAAATGTTATACCTGAAAGTAAGGCAACTATCAAAGATTCATGCCTCAAAAGCTTCTTAAGCTCAACATATACAAAACTATACTAATGGCCTTCCCTCTCAAACTATTAGAGTGTTTAGCTAAAGATCACATAAACTACAGGGTTGGATAAAATGACCACTGAGTTTCTTTCCATTTCTTTATTTTGCTTTTGGCTTTTAGGGGTGGAAATTGGGAAGAAGGAGCACTGTATCCTTTGGCTAAGAACATTCATCCAAAGTAAGACTGTTGGGTTCACTAGACATATAACCATGAGCAAGATAATTAATGTCTTTGGCAGAGTCTCAGTATTCTTATATGTAAAAAAGGGCAGTTGTAAGGATTCAGTGAGACAATACAAGCAAATGACTTACCACAGTACTTAGCACAATAAGGAGAGACTACAAAGAATACAAAAGCAATAACACTTAAAAAGAATATGGCTAAGACTTTTCCACAACAGATCAAGGACTTGAACCTGCAGATACAAGAAGAACAAATGATGACAAATATAAATCCATACTATATATAATCCAGATATATTATACAGAAACTGTAATACAAAAAAAAACAAAGAGATCTTTAAAACAGCCCAAGTAAAAGGACAGAGCACTAACAAAGGAATGACAATTAGATTGATGAAAGACTTCTTAATAGCTCAAATGAAGCTAGAAGATAAATGTAATAATAACTTCAAAATGTTAAGAGAAAATAACTACCAACCTAAACTGGTAATGGTATTCCTTGGTGAGAGGGGAAAAATCTTTCCCCAAGAGCAAGGCCAAAACAAAGACATTTTCAGATATATAATAAATGAGCCTGTCAAGCTTTCTAAAAAGAATTTCTCAATAAAGCATGCCAAAGAAGAGGAAATATGTCCTTAAAAGAAAGCTACAAGAAGTGAATAAGAATGATGATCAAAAAACTTGTGGGCTTCTGTGGTGGCACAGTGGTTGGGAATCCGCCTGCCAGTGCAGGGGACATGGATTCGAGCCCTGGTCTGGAAGGATCACATGTGTTGCAGAGCAACTGGGCCCGTGCACCACAACTACTGAGCCCTGTGCCACAACTACTGAAGCCCGTGCGCCTGGAGCCCGTGCTCTGCAACAAGAGAAGCCACAGCAATAAGCCTGCGCACCACAGCGAAGAGAGGCTCCCACTCGCCGCAACTAGAGAAAAGCCCGCATGCAGCAACGAAGACCCAATGCAGCCAAAAATAAATAAAATTAAATGAATAAATTTATTAAAAAAAAACTTGTTCAATATAAAGGCAAATCTAAACAAACACAGAACAAAACAACAGTATATATAAAAGAATTTTAAAACTGGTCAAAAATGAATGAGTACATGTCTAGGACAGTGCCTGCTAACAAATGTTCAAAAAAGATTTTTTAATGAAAGAATGAAATACTACAGAAAACTGAAACTGAAAAGGATAAAGAAATGTAGCCAAAATCAGATATAATATAATAGGCCACTGTAGTAAAGAAAAAAACAACATGATCATCACAACTGATGCACAAAAAGCATCTGACAAAAATCCAACACCCTTTCATGACAAACACACTCAACAAACCAGGTATAGCAAGGAACTTACACAACATGAAAACAGCATTTACGAGAAACACAGTTAACATCATCCTCAATGGTAAAAGAGTTAAAGCTTTCCCTGTGAAATCAGGAACAAGAAAGAGAAAGCCTACTTTCATGACTTATACTGAACATTGTCCTAGAAGTTTTAGCGAGAGCAACTAGGCAAGAAAAAGAAATAAAAGGCATCCCAGTTGAAAAGGAAGAATTAAAATACTATCTATATTTGTGGAAACACGATCACGTACACAGAAAACACATAGGAATTCACAATAAAATTATTAGAACTAATAAATTCAGCAAGATTGCAGGATACAAGATCAGTATACCAAAGTATACAGTATTTCTATACATTAGCAATGAATAATCCAAAAGTGAAATTTAGTAGGCAATTCTATTAACAATAGCATCAAAAAGAAAAAAAACCCTAACCAAAACTTAGGGTTTTGGTTTTTTTTTTTTTTAAGTACAACACTTCGGCACTGAAAACTACAAAACATTTTTTAAAGAAATTAAATAAGATGTAACTATGTGGAAAGCCATTGCACAATCATGAACTGACTCACTACTGTTAATACAGTAATATAAACCAAATGTTCTAGATTCCGTACAATCCCTATCAAAATCATAATGGCCTTTTCTGAAAAATGTAAAAGTTTATCCTAAAATTCCTAGAAATTGCAAGGAACTCCGAATAGTCAAAACAATCTTGAAACAGATGAACAAAGTTGGAGGATTCACACTTTCTGATTTCAAAACTTACTACAAAGCTACAGGAATCAAAATCGTATGTTACTGGCATAAGGATAAATATAAGGATCAATGGAACAGAATTCAGAGTTCAGAAATAAAACTATACATCTATGGTCAAGTGGTTTTTGACAATAGTGCCAAATCATTCAATGGGGAAAGAATACTGTCTTCAACAATGGTGCTATTACAACTGGATATCCCCATGCAAAATAATGAAGTTGGACCCCTACCTCACATTATATTCAAAAATTAACTCTAAAGGGATCATAGACCAAACTATAAGAGATCAAGCTTTAAATCCATTAAAAGGAAACACAGGGCGTCCCTGGTGGCACAGTGGTTGAGAATCTGCCTGCCAATGCAGGGGACACGGGTTCGAGCCCTGGTCTGGGAAGATCCCACATGCCGCGGAGCAACTAGGCCCGTGAGCCACAATTACTGAGCCTGCGCGTCTGGACTCTGTGCTCCGCAACAAAAGAGGCCGCAATAATGAGAGGCCCGCGCACCGCGATGAAGAGTGGCCCCCACTTGCCACAACTGGATAAAGCCCTCGCACAGAAACGAAGACCCAACACAGACATAAATGAATGAATGAATGAATGAATGAATAAATAAATAAATAGAAACACAGGAGTAAATCTTCATGAACTTGTATCGGGCAACAATTACTTAAATAGGACACCACAAGCACAAGCTATAAAAGAAAAAAATAGACCAACTGGACATCATCAAAATTTTAACATGTTATGCTTCAAAGGATATCATCAAGAAAATGAAAAGACAACCTACAGAATGAAAGAAAAATTTTACAAATCATATATATGAGGAGGGATATGAACTCTTACAATTCAGCAACAACAACAACAAAAATGCAATTTAAAAATGGGCAGAGGATTAACTAAAAATACATCATAGATCTAAATATATAACATGAAACTATAAATATAAAACTCCTAGAAGATGAAGAACTCTTAAAACTCAAAAATAAGAAAACAAACGATCCAACTAAAATATGGGCTAAAGACCTTAATGGACACCTAACCAAAGAAAATATACAAGTGGCAAATAAGCATGTGAAAAGATGCTCAACATCATATGTCATTAGGGAGATGCAAAATGAAATGACAGAGAGACACCACTACACACTTATTAGAAATGGCCAAAATCCAGAACAGTGACCCTACCAAATGCTGGCAAGTATGTGGACCAAAAGGAACTTTCATTCATTATTTGTGGGAATGGAAAATGGTACAGCCACTTTGGAAGGCGGTTTGGCAGTTTCCTACAAAATTAAACATACTCTTACCATACAATCCAGTAACTGCACTCTTTGGTATTTACCCAAACAAG
The DNA here is from genome assembly GCF_949987535.1 of Balaenoptera acutorostrata. Taxonomy (NCBI): domain Eukaryota; kingdom Metazoa; phylum Chordata; class Mammalia; order Artiodactyla; family Balaenopteridae; genus Balaenoptera; species Balaenoptera acutorostrata. Next base: position 145,792,100 of record NC_080066.1, on the reverse strand, counting down.
CTGAAAACGTATACCTACACAAAAACCTGCACACGAATGATTATAGCACCTTATTCATAATTGCCAAAACTGGGATGCAACCAAGATGTCCTTCAATAAGTGAATGGACAAACTGTGGTACATCCAGACAACGGCATATTACTTAGTGCTAAAAATAAATGAGCCACCAAGCCATGAAAAAACATGGAGGAAATTTAAATGCATATTACTAAGTGAAAGGAGACAATCTGAAATGGCTAAACACCATATGATTCCACTACATGACATTCTGGAAAAGGCAAAACTGTACTGACAGTAAAAGGATCAATGGTTGCCAGAGACTATGGGAGAGAGGAACAAGTAGGCAGAGTGTAGAGGATTTTTAGAATAGTGAAACTACTCTGTAGGATTTTATAATGGTAAATACATGTCATTATACATTTGTCAAAACCCATACAAAATATGACACCAAGAGTAAATCCTAATGTAAACTATGACTTTGGGTGATGATGATGTGTAAATGTAGATTCATCAATTGTAACAAATGTACCACTCTTGTGTGGGACTTTGATAGTGGGGAAGGCTATATATATGCAGGGGCAGGAGTAATATGAGAAATCTCTGTACCTTCTCCTCAATTTTGTGGTGAACCTAAAACTGCTCTAAAAAATAAAGTCTATTTTTAAAAAGTAGGCAGAGGACCTGAATAGATAGTTCTCAAAAAAAGATACTGAAATGGTCAGTAAGTACATGACAAGATGCTCAACACTGTTAGTCCTCAGGCAAATACAAATCAAAATGACAATGAGATATCAGAGGATGAATAAAGTAAAAAAGACAGATATAGCAAGTCTTGACAAGAATGAAGAGAAACTGGAACCCACAAACATTTACTGGTGGGAATGTCAAATGATGCAGCCACTTCAGAATGTTTGGCAGCTCCTTAAAAAATTAAACATAAAGTTACAGTATGACATAGCAATTCCACTACTAGGTATTTACTCATGAGAAATGAAAACATTTCCATAGAGAAACTTGTATATCAATGCTTATACCAGCATAATTCATAATACTCAGAGTGGAAACAACCCAAATGTCCATCAACTGATCCATGGATAAGCAAAATGTGGTATATTCATAAAATGGGATGTTATTTGGCACTTACATGAAGTACTGATATATGCTACAATGTGGATAAACCCTAAAAGCATATGCTAAGGGAAAAAGGCCAGACAAAAAAAAACACATACTGTATGATTCCATTTATATGCAATGTCCAGACTGATAGTCAAATTTATATGGAAAGTAGATAGTGGTTACCAGGAAGTGAGGTGAGGGGGAAATGGGGAGTGACTGCTAATAAGTACAAGATTTCCTTACGGGGTGATGAAAATGTTCTGGAAGTAGAGTGGTAGTAGTTGTACAAGTCTGTCAATATACTGAATACCACTCAATTGTACTTATTCAAAGAAGAGAGAACCCACTAACCACAAAGTCAACAAACATACTAAAAAGACAGCTTGTTACCATGTCATCAAATTACTTTTATCCTAATCCTAGTTATCAAAAAATTTTTTGTTGCTTCCCAGAAACAAACAGTATCTCACTGAGTGAATGTGTTAACAAAAGGTTTTTGTTCTTTAATTATAACATTACCAATATCTTTTATTAGGTCCACTTTGCAGGTTTTTTTGCTAATCCAGTATCAGACACACTTCAGTTCCATAATAATAAGTTGCAACAGAAATACATAGATGGCTGAAGGGATACAGAATATAAAATGTAGAAATGAATTAACACCTAAATATTTATCTGGTTTCAGAATAATTTGCTTTAATGGTACTCTCCAATATAATATGGTTTAAAAAAGGTGCTACATGAAAATTAGGTTTGCTTTTGATTATTGTGTTTTCTTACTATTTAAAAAAAAAAAATTTTTAGTACTTTCTATTTCTGAAAAAAATCCAAGCAAATTTAAGAAAGTAGAATAAATAAATCTAATGGCCAATACTGCTAAACATATATCCACCACAAAAAAAACCCTCTCAAATCCTCATTTACAGTACTACTACCTTTTAAAATTATTATTTAAAAAAAGCATTAGGTTACCCTCCCCCCTCCCTGCGTCCTCAAGTCCATTCTCTACGTCTGAGTCTTTATTCCTGTCCTGCCCCTAGGTTCTTCAGAACCATTTTTTTTTTTTTTTAGATTCCATATGTATGTGTTAGCGTACGGCATTTGTTTTTCTCTTTATTAGGAGCATTCAAGTGTACAATACAATTGTTAAAACGTTTCTGGTGAAATAAACGGTTATTTTATAGTGAGCTTTTATACTCCAATTATGCATTTTTAAAGTGTCTTTTATCTGATATTAGTATGACTACCTCAGTTTTCTTTTGATTAATTTTTGCCTTTTATGAAATATTAATTTCTTTATATTCAATAATTCTGTGTCCTCAATTTTTAAATGTTTCCCTTTTTTTTTTAACATCTTTATTGGAGTATAATTGCTTTACAACGGTGAGAGAGTGGCATGGACATATATACACTACCAAATGTAAAACAGATAGCTAGTGGGAAGCAGCAGCATAGCAGAGGGTGATCAGCTCCGTGCTTTGTGACCACCTAGAGGGGTGGGATAGGGAGGGTGGGAGGGAGGGAGACGCAAGAGGGAAGAGATATGGGGACATATGTATATGTATAACTGATTCACTTTGTTATAAAGCAGAAACTAACACACCAATGTAAAGCAATCATACTCCAATGAAGATTTAAAATATATATATATATATGAAAGAAGAGAATAAATAAAAGTACTGAGAAAAAAAAAAAAAGCATTAGGATTTCAGTTTGGGGCACAACGTCATGGACTCATCTCTCCATGCTTCTCCATGCTAAGAACAACTAAAAAACCTAGAAATAGTATACTAGACAGCCATAGGAGAAATCTGAAAGATGGGAAAAAGAAGGCAACTGGCTAGGGACCCCAGAACTTGAAGAATAACACAGCAGCTCAGCATTGCTCAATCTATCACCTAACTAAAAAAGGCACCCCAGGCTTGATGTTACCCGACCCAACACTCAGGGGTAAAAAGCAGCCCAGGCAGGTTGAGAAACACCTCTGGTTCCAACAAAAGCACCAACTGGAATGGAGTGGGAGTCCTGTCAGCAGCAGGCAGGCAGGGAAAGAGTTTTCTGTGTCCAAAGGCCTGACATCTACCTCTGACCTAGCAGATCCAGACCAGGGACATTCATTCCACAACTGAGGATGGCACCATTAGGGACCAAACAGGATGCATAGAAGGAGACCAGAAGAGCATTATAAAAGCTCTGAGCACTAAACTGTCATTGGAACCACAGCTCCCAAAAGCAGCCTAAGACTATGCATTAAACTGACACAATGTGTATGCTTACCAAATTAGAAGATTAAAATAGAATCAATAACAACATGCAACATTTGTAGGACACAACCAAAAAATACTCCTCATACCAAGATCAAAGAAAATCAAAACTTCAATGAGAATAAAAATCAACAAACACCATCAAGAATCAGATGCTGGAATTATCTGACAAGGATTTTAAAGTAGCCATCATAAAGATGCTTCAAGGGACTTCCCTGGCAGTCCAGTGGTTAAGACTTCACCTTCCAATGCAGGGGGTGCAGGTTCAGTCCCTGGTTGGGGAGCTAAGATCCCACATGCCTCGTGGCCAAAAAACTAAAACATAAAACAGAAGCAGTATTGTAACAAATTCAATAAAGACTTTAAAAATGGTCCACATCAAAAAAAAAAACAAAAAAACAAAAAAAATTGCTTCAAAAACAATTACAAATACTCTTTGAAATTTTACCAAAACAGCAAAAATAGACTTAAAAAAACACATACACAGAAACTGAGGAACCTGTGGGATAATATCAAAAGACCTAAATTCATATCACTGGAGCAAAAGAGAAAGAGGAACAGGCTGAGAAGAATTTACAGAAATACTGCGAGAAAATTTCCCATTTGACAAAAGACATAAGCCTATAGGCAAAAACCCCCAAAAGATTCCATGTCAAGCCACATCAGGATAACCCTGCAAAATCCATTCCAAGCCATATCATAATTAAACTTCTAGAAATAAAAGTCAAAGTAAAAAAAATCTTGAAATCAGAAAAACAAATAATAAATACTGGAGAGGATGTGGGGAACCCTCCTACACTGCTGGTGGAAAAGTAAACTGATGCAGCCACTATGGAGAACAGTATGAAGGTTCCTCAAAAAACTAAAAATAGAGCTGCTGTATGATCTAGGAATCCCACTCCAGGGCACATATCTGGAAAAGATGAACACTGTAATTCAAAAAGAAATGTGCACCACAATGTTGATAGCAGCACTATTTACAATAACTGAGACATGGAAGCAGCCTAAATGTTCATCAAGAGATGAGTGGATAAAGAAGATGTGGTGTATATATATATAATGGAATATTACTCAGCCACTAAAAAGAATGAAATAATGCCATTTGCAGCAACATGGATGGACCTAGAGATTATCATACTAAGCGAAGTGAGACAAAGACATAAAACCATACAACATCACTTATATGTGGAACCTTAAAAAAATGATACAAATGAACTTATTTACAAAACAGAAATAGACTCACAGTCATAGAAAGAAAACTGAAGGGGATACCAAAGGGGATAGCAGGGGGAGAGGGGGGAAATTAGGAGTTTGGGATTAACATACAAACACTACTATATTGAAAACAGATAAACAAGGACCTACTGTATAGCACAAGGAACTATATTCAGTATCTTGTAGTAAACCATAAGGAAAAAGAATCTAAAATATATATATATATAAAAGAATATATATATATACTCAGTTATACATATATATATGTATAACTGAATCACTTTCCTGTACACCTGAAATGTTATAAGTCAAATATAATTTGACAAGCCTCTTAGATAGCCTCATCGAGCAGAGGGCAGACAGCAGAAGCAAAAAGAACTACAATCCTGCAGCCTGTGGAATGAAAAACACATGCACAGAAAGACAGATAAAATGAAAACACAGAGGGCTATGTACTACATGAAGGGACAAGATAAAACCCCAGAAAAACAATTAAATGAAGTGGAGATAGGCAACCTTCCATTAAAAGAATTCAGAGTAATGATAGTGAAGATGATCCAGGACCTCAGAAAAAGAATGGAGGCAAAGCTTGAGAAGATGCAAGAAATGTTTAACAAAGACCTAGAAGAATTAAAGAACAAACAAACAGAGATGAACAATACAATAAATGAAATGAAAAATACACTAGAAGGAATCAATAGCAGAATAACTGAGGGAGAAGAAGGGATAAGTGACCTGGAAGACAGAATGGTAGAATTCACTGCCGTGGAACAGAATAAAGAAAAAAAAATGAAAAGAAATTAAGACAGTCTAAGAGACCTCTGGGACATTAAACACACCAACATTCACATTATAGAAGTCCCAGAAGGAGAAAAGAGAAAGGACGCAAGAAAATATTTGAAGAGATTATACTCGAAAATTTCCCTAACATGAGAAAGGAACAAGCCACCCAAGTCCAGGAAGCACAGAAAGTCCCAGGCAGGATAAACCCAAGGAGAAAAACAACGAGACACATAGTAATCAAAATGACTAAAATTAAAGACACAGAAAAATTCTTAAAAGCAGCAAGTGAAAAACAACAAATAACATACAAGGGAACTCCCATAAGGTTAACAGCTGATTTCTCAGCAGAAACTCTACAAGCCAGAACGGAGTGGCATGATATATTTAAAGTGATGAAAAGGAAGAACCTACAACCAAGATTACTCAACCCAGCAAGGATCTCATTCAGATTCGACAGAGAAATCAAAAGCTTTACAGAGAAGCAAAAGCTAAGAGAATTCAGCACCACCAAACCAGGTGTACAACAATGCTAAAGGAACTTCTCTGAGTGGGAAACACAAGAGAAGAAAAGGACCTACAAAAACAAACCCAAAACAATTAAGAAAATGGTAATAGGAACATACATATCAATGATTACCTTAAATGTGAATGGATTAAATGCTCCAACCAAAAGACACAGGTTCACTGAATGGATACAAAAACAAGACCCACCTATATGCTGTCTACAGCAGACCCATTTAGACATACAGACACATACAGACTGAAAGTGAGGGGATGGTAAAAGACATTCCATGCAAATGGAAATCAAAACAAAGCTGGAGTAGCAATATTCATATCAGATAAAATAGACTTTAAAATAAAGAATGTTACAAGAGACAAGGAAGGACACTACGTAATGATCAAGGGATCAATCCAAGACGAAGATATAACAGTTATAAATATATACACACCCAACATAGGAGCACCTCAATATATAAGGCAAATGCTAACAGCTATAAAAGAGGAAATTGACAGTAACACAATAATAGTGGGGGACTTTAACACCTCACTTACACAAATGGACAGATCATCCAGACAGAAAATTAATAAGGAAACACAAGCTTTAAATGACACAACAGACCAGATAGATTTCGTTTATATTTATAGGACATTCCATCTGAAAACAGCAGATTACACTTTCTTCTCAAGTGCACAGAGAACATTCTCCAGGTTAGATCACATCTTGGGTCACACATCAAGCCTCAGTAAATTTAAGAAAACCAAAATCGCATGAAGCATCCTTTCCGACCACAATGCTATGAGATTAGAAATAAATTACAGGGAAAAAAACGTAAAAAACACAAACATGTAGAGGCTAAACAACACGTTATTAAATAACCAAGAAATCACTGAAGAAATCAAAGAAGAAATCAAAAAATACCTAGAGACAAACGAGAATGAAAACACAACAATCCAAAACCTATGGGATGCAGCAAAGGAGTTCTAAGAGGGAAGTTTGTAGCAATACAATCCTACCTCAACAAACAAGAAAAATATCAAATAAACAATCTAACCTTACACCTAAAGGAACTAGAGAAAGAAGAACAAACAAAACCCAAAATTAGTAGAAGGAAAGAAATCATAAAGATCAGAGCAAAAATAAATGAAATAGAAACAAGGAAGACAATAGCAAAGATCAATAAAACTAAAAGTTGGTTTATGAGAAGATAAACAAAACTGATAAACCCTTAGCCAGACTCATCAAGAAAAAGAGGGAGAGGGCTCAAATTGATAAAATTAGAAATGAAAAAGGAGAAGTTACAATGGACACCACAGAAATACAAAGCGTCCTAAGAGACTACTACAACCAACTCTATGTCAATAAAATGGACAACCTGGAAGAAATGGACAAATTTTTAGAAAGGTATAACCTTCCAAGACTGAGCCAGGAAGAAATAGAAAATATGAACAGACCAAACACAAGTAATGAAATTGAAACTGTGATTAAAAATCTTCTAACAAACAAAAGTCCAGGAGCAGGTGGCTTCACAAGTGAATTCTATCAAACATTTAGAGAAGAGCTAACACCCATCCTTCTCAAACTCTTCCAAAGAATTGCAGAGCAAGGAACACTCCCAAACTTATTCTACGAGGCCATCATCACTCTGATACCAAAAACAGACAAAGATACTACAAAAAAAGAAAATTACAGACCAATATCACTGATGAATAGAGATGCAAAAATCCTCAACAAAATACTAGCAAACAGAATCCAACAGCGCATTAAAAGGATCATACACCATGATCAAGTGGGATTTATCCCAGGGATGCAAGGATTCTTCAATATATGCAAATCAATCAATGTGATACACCATATCAACAAATTGAAGAATAAAAACCATATGATCATCTCAATAGATGCAGAAAAAGCTTTTGACAAGATTCAACACCCATTTATGATAAAAACTCTCCAGAAAATGGCCACAGAGGGAATCTACCTCAACATAATAAAGGCCATAGATGAAAAACCTACAGCAAACATCATTCTCAATGGTGAAAAACTGAAAGCATTTCCTCTAAGATCAGGAACAAGACAAGGACGTCCACTCTCACCACTATTATTCAACATAGTTTTGGAAGTCCTAGGCATGGCAATCAGAGATGAAAAAGAAATAAAAGGAATATATATTGGAAAAGAAGAAGTAAAACTGTCACTGTTTGCAGATGACATGATACTACACATAGAAAATCCTAAAGATGCTACCAGAAAACTACTAGAGCTAATCAGTGAATTTGGCAAAGTAGCACGATACAAAATTAATGCACAGAAATCTCTTGCATTCCTATACACTAATGATGAAAAATCTGAAAGAGAAATTAAGGAAACACTTCCATGTACCATTGCAACAAAAAGGATAAAATACCTAGGAATAAACCTACCTAGGGAGACAAAAGACCTGTATGCAGAAAACTATAAGACACTGATGAAAGAAATTAAAGATGATACCAACGGATGGAGAGATATACCATGTTCTTGGATTGGAAGAATCAGTACTGTGAAAATGACTATACTACCCAAAGCAATCTACAGATTCAGTGCAATCCCTATCAAATTACCAGTGGCATTTTTTACAGAACTAGAACAAATCATCTTAAAATTTGTATGGAAACACAAAAGACCCCGAATAGCCAAAGCAATCTTGAGGGGGAAAAAAAGGAGCTGGAGGAATCAGACTCCCTAACTTCAGACTATACTACAAAGCTACAGTAATCAAGACAATATGGTACTGGCACAAAAACACAAACACAGATCAATGGAACAGGAGAGAAAGCCGAGAGATAAACCCACACACCTATGGTCAACTAATCTATGACAAAGGAGGCAAGGATATACAATGGAGAAAAGACAGTCTCTTCAATAAGTGGTGTTGGGAAAACTGGAGAGCTACATGTAAAAGAATGAAATTAGAACACTCCCTAACACCATACACAAAAATAAACTCAAAATGGATTCAAGACCTAAATGTAAGACCAGACACCATAAAACTCTTAAAGGAAAACATAGGAAGAACACTCTGTGCCATAAATCACAGCAAGATCTTTTGTGACCTACCTTCTAGAGTCATGGAAATAAAAACAAAAATAAACAAATGGGACCTAATGAAACTTAAAAGCTTTTGCACAGCAAAGGAAATTACAGACGAAAAGACAACCCTCACAACGGGAGAAAATATTTGCAAACAAAACAACGGACAAAGGATTAATCTCCAAAATATATAAACAGCTCATTCAGCTCAATATTAAGAAAACAAACAACCCAATCAAAAAATGGGCAGAAGACCTAAATAGACATTTCTCCAAAGAACACATACAGATGGCCAGGAGGCACATGAAAAGCTGCTCAACATCACTAATTATTAGAGAAATGCAAATCAAAACGACAATGAGATATCACCTCACACCAGTTAGAATGGGCACCATCAGAAAATCTACAAACAACAAATGCTGGAGAGGGTGTGGAGAAAAGGGAACCCTCCTGCACAGTTGGTGGGAATGTAAATTGATACAGCCACTATGGAGAACAGTATGGAAGTTCCTTAAAAAACTAAAAATAGAATTACCATATGACCCAGCAATCCCACTACTGGGCATATACCCAAAGAAAACCATAATTCAAAAAGACACATGCACCCCAATGTTCAGTGCAGCACTATATAATAGCCAGGTCATGGAAGCAAACCAAATGCTCATTGAAAGATGAATGGATAAATATGTGGTACATATATACAATGGTATATTACTCAGCCATACAAAGGAACGAAACTGGGTCATGGATGGACCTAGAGACTGTCATACAGAGTGAAGTAAGTCAGAAAGAGAAAAACAAATATCATATATTAACGCATATATGTGGAATACAGAAAAATGGTACAGATGAACCGGTTTGCAAGGCAAAAATAGAGACACAGATGTAGAGAACAATTGTATGGACACCAAGGGGGGAAAGCAGGGGGCAGGGGGGTGGTGGTGGGATGAATTGGGAGATTGGGATGGACATATATACACTAATATGCATAAAATAGATAATAAGAACCTGCTGTATTAAAAAAAAAAAGAAGACAGTATGGTTGGCACAAAAAACGAAATATAGATCAAGAGTACAAGATAGACAGCCCAGAGATAAACCCATGCACCTACAGTTACTTAATCTGTGACAAAGAAGAATATACAGTGGAGAAAAGACAGCCTCTTCAATAAATGGTGCTGGGAAAACAAAACAAAAGAAAAACAAATATACTTCAATTTTTAAAAATTTTTTTAGAAAAAGAAAGAGAGAAATCAGAAAGAAACAATGTATAGAGGAGCACTAATTCCAATGACAGTGGATTTCTAACCTGACATCATGGAAGCCTGAAGGAAGTGGCATAACATTTTTCAAATACTGAATGAAAAGAAGCATCAACCACAAATTCTATATTCAGCAAAAATATCCTTCAGAAACGAGTGGGAAACAGTCTCAGACAAACTTGTCGTTAGCACACATACCTTTAAAGAATGATTGTAGTAAGTTCTCTAAACAGAAAAGAAGTCTTGTAAGTTCAGAAAGGAAAGAAGTCCAGTGGAATAGGTAATGACAGTAATAAATATAACAGACTATCCTCCTCCTCATGAATTTATAAAATCATATTTGATGGCAAAAGCAAAAATTATAACATAATCTGATGTGCTCAATACAAGTAAAGGAAATAGTTATAACAATTATATTTTAAATATAAGCACAAAGTGGTCTAAATGAAATTAAGTTTTCTACACTTCACTTGAAATGGTAAAATGGTTACACCTACCAGTAGACTATGATAAAGTATGTACGTTTATTATACTACCTATAACAACCACTAAGAAAACTATACAAAGGGTATAGTAGTTTTGGTTTTGGAGAAATTATATGGATAACTATATACATTATAATCAAAGTAAAATTCTAGAAAGTGTTCAAGTAATCCATATGGGAGCCAAGAAAACAGAAATAGAATAATGAGAAACAAGGGATCAAACAGAAAGCAAATAATAAAATGGCAGACTTGAGCCCTCACATGTAAATAATTACTTTAAATGTAAACAGTTCAAACACACACACACACACACACACACACACACACACACACAAAGGCAGAAATTGGCAAAGTGAATTTAAAAAACACAACTAAAGTATACACTGTCTACAAGAAACTCACTTCAAACATAAGTAGATTAAAAGACAAGGATGTAAAAGGAAATGTCATGCAAATATTAATTTAAAAAAAGCAAAGATGGATACATTATTATCAGATAAAGTTTGGAGCAATAAAAATTACTAGGGACAAAGCAGAATCTTACCTTATGATAATAGGATCAACCCACCAAAAAGACATAGGAATCCTAAATATGTGTGAATCAAATGACAGAGCTTCCCAATACATGAAACAAAAACTGAGAACTAAAAGGAGAGATAGACATAGCCACATTTTAGTTGGGGACCTCAACATCTCACTTGCAGCATACGAAAGAACTACTAGTCAGAAAAATCAGCAAAAATATGAAGGAACTGAGCTGTACTACATGACCAAGCAATAGAATCTAAATGACATTTATAGACCTCTCCATCTAGTAACAACAGAATAAACACTTTTTTCGAATTCCCATGGAACAATCACCAAGATAGACTATATCCTAGATTATAAACCTCACAAACTAAAATGATTGATATCATACGGAGTATGCTTTCTGACTATAACTGAATCAAACTAGAAATCAATAATGTAATGACAACAAGAAAATCTCCAAACTCTTGGAAATTAAAGAACATACTCCTAAATAACCTAGGGGTGAAAGAACTCTCAAAAGAATTTAAAAATACATAGAACTAAATGAAAATGAAAATACAACTTATCAAGTTATGGGTGCAGCTAGAGCAGTACCAAGAGGAAAATTCATAACACTAAATGTTTATATCAGAAAAAAGGATAGGCCTTAAATCAGTAATCCAAGCTCCAACTACTTCAAGAAACTAAAAAAAGAAAAAAAAAAAAAAACAGGTAAAATGTACCCACAGCAAGCAAAAGGAAGAAAGTTATAAAACCAAAAATTAATAAAATTAAAATCTGGAAAACAATAAAGGAAATTGATGAAACAAACAGCTGGTTCTTTGAAAAGGTTAATAAAATTTTAAAACTTGTAGCAAAACTGACAAAGAAAGAAATAGGGAAGATACAAATCATTAAAATCAGGAATAAAGGAGAACAGTAGTAAAGATCACATAGCCATTAAAAGGTAATAAAGGAATACTACAGATAACGTTACACTCACAAATCCAACAAACTATAAGAAATGAACCAATTCCTCCAAAACCACAAACTACTAAATACAACCATGATGAAATAGTCCTGAATATCTGATTAGGTCTACATATCTGATTAGCTTCTTATTAAAGAAACTGAATTCATAACTTTAAAAGTTTTAAAAAAAAAAGAAAACAAATCTCCAGGCCCAGATGTTTTCACTGGGGGATTCTACCACATATTTAAAGAATATTTTTACAAAATCCCTTCTGACACAGAGAAGAGAAGGGAACACTTCCCAGCTCATTTTACGAAGCTAGTATTACCCTGGACCCAGAAACAGACAAAAATAGTACAAAGAAAATTACACAGCAATCTCTCTCATGAACTTAGATACAAAAACTCTTCAGTAAAATGCTAACAAATTGAATAACAGTATATAAAAAGAATTACATACCAAGACCAAATGGGATATATTCTAGGTACGCAAGACTGTTCAATACTCAAAAAAAAAAAAAAAAAATCAACGTAATGTGCCATATCAATAGAAGAAAATTGATATGATCATATCAACATAGAAAAAAACCCCCATAAATCATCTCAGTGTTCTAAGAGAACATTTGAAAAATGACAATTTTGCTAATATGATGGTTGCCTTTACTATGTGCCCAAGAATTTTTACTATAAACTTTAATTTTTATACATATAAAAGATTTTACAATCATAAAAATTTGATAACTTCTATGACCCAAACACTGGAAAAATATTATACTTAAATGAGTAGTTTTAGTGCTATTTTTCATTCATTTACATTTATATTTCTTTCCTGTCACTCATAAGTAACACTGTGATCTAAAGATTGCTAAAATTAATATTTTTGTGTCTGGTATAAGAAAGATAAAATGTACATCAGAGCCAGATTAAGAAACTTATACAACTTGACATACATTTTTCAATAATAGAGCAACTTCTTTATGTAGTCCTACACTGACACTGCTTGCTGGCTATGAAACTTACGACCAAAGGTAAACAAACTGAATCACCTAGTAGTTATTACAATAGCAGATAATACTCTTAGTTTTTGGAAGTCCATATTTGCTTTCTTTGACTGTTGAAAAAATAAAAGTATGTAAGAAAGTATGTCTCAACACATACATTATAATTGGTCACTTTAACTTTAAAAGCAGGCATTTCACCTCTGACACTAAATCATAATAAAGTTCATTTACAGTATTTTTATACCAGAATTACATTAGGTCATCCACCACAGTCAGCCCCTTTCTCTAGCAAAATTATTTACCACATGTAGATTTCTGTTCCCAGAGTGGTCTTGATTTTCTAATGTCAACTTAGAGCCAGCTAGAAAGACTCTGTCATATGATTTGTGATCATTTCCACTCTCAATTTTTTTTTAAACCCAGAAACACATTAAACAAATAACATCCACAGCATCTGTTTTATCATATTTGGGGAAAAATAAAATCTAGTGTGTTTGGATAAAATATAACCCACAGTGATTTCCATTCACTGATCCAAGTGTATAGAGGTTTCATCTACCTCACATCATACACAAAAATTAATTTGAGATAAATAGGCCTAAAACTATAATGGTTTTAGAGTAAAACATATATTCTGTCTTGTGGGCAGAGAAATGTTTCTCACAGTTGACAAATCCACGATTAAGGCACTGGCAGATTCAGTGTCTGGCAAAGACCTGTTTCTTAGTTCACAGACTGCCATTTTCTTGCTGTGTCCTCACATGGTAGAAGAGATAAGGGAGCTCTCTGGAATCTTTTATAAGGGCACTAATCCCATTCATGAGGGTTCCACCCTTATGACCTAACCACTTCCCAAAGGCCCCACCTTGAAATACCATCACATTAGGGATTAGGTTTCAATTTATGAATTTTGGGTGGGACACAGTCTACAGCAATATGGATTTTGATTACACAGATATACGCATGTCAAAACTTAGGGAAAACAGACTTGAGATTTGTTTATTTCACTGTAAATTTTACATAAAAAGAAAAAAGAAACCTGTAAATTAATGCTGAATCTAGTTAATAACATGCATGCTGAAGTATTTAGGAAGAACCATACTGATGTCTGCAATTTACTTTGGTTTTTTTTTTTTTTTTTTTTGGCTGCATTGGGTCTTCATTGCTGTGCGCAGACTTTCTCTAGTTGTGGCAAGTGGGGGCCATTCTTCGTTGCAGTGTGTGGGCTTCTCATTGTGGTGGCTTCTCTTGTTGCAGAGCACGGGCTCTAGGCACATAGGTTTCAGTACTTGTGGCACGTGGGCTCTAGAGCGCAGGTTTAGTAGTTGTGGCACACAGGCTTAGTTGCTCCACAGCATGTGGGATCTTCCCGGACCAGGGCTCGAACCCGTGTCCCCTGCACTGGCAGGCAGATTCTTAACCACTGCGCCACCAGGGAAGCCCTGCAATTTACTTTGAATGCACCTAAAATAAAATGGACTAATAGACGGAATGTGGGATAGACAGATGGCTAGATACACTGATGAAACAAGAAAAATAAAGTATTAGTAGCAGAATCTAGATGGTGCTATACAGATATTCAATGTAAAATTCTTTCACCTTTGCTGTATGTGAGAACATTTTTAGAATAAAACATTAGGGGGAAGTTGAGAGATTTCCATTTATTTATTTTACTAATATTTATCAAATGAAGCTGGCTCTTTCTTTTTAAAGAAGAGAACATGACTACAATTAAGCAACTAGGCCATAAATCTAAGATATGATTAGAATCTAAAGTCCCCAAAGTACTGCTATTTCACCCAAAATCTCACACTGAATTATTCATGAAAGGAGTTTGTCAACATATTCTTTGCTAATAGTATATAACAACATCAACCAATTACTTAGCATCTTTTTTCAGTATTAGGTCATAAGACACATTGTGGTGATTTAATAACGTCCACTTGGATAAGCCAAAACTATGTTTCCCAGAATCCTCTTCTCTGAGTAGTTCTGGGCTAATCCATAGAAATGTCCATGAGACCTGGAAGGCGGAGGTGAAGCAGCAGCCATTAGTTTCTGAAGATCGTCATGGTTAGATGTGATGAAAGACAGAAGCACAGGCAACAGCCTTCCACAGACTTATCCAGTAGCTATTCTTTGTGATCCCACTCTAATAGTTTGAAATGCCTGGCTTCCCATATTCCCTTGCAAGCTCCAATTAAAACACCAACATCAATGTCTCAGAATAGGTGATTAGTGACTTTCCTCTGCACTTCCAATTTCCCTTGTAGGATTCTTACTTGACAGTTTCTCCCACAATTATACAAGGTTTTATATCTGTAATACATTCTTGATTCCATAACACTCATGATGGTTCTGCTTCCCTTACTGAACTCTGACTGATAATACCAGCATACTTCACTTATTCCATTACATGTATCTCTAAAAGTTATAAAGAAATTAAAAAGTTGCAAGTCATTTTTACTTTACAAAGGATTGTGAAAGCCTTCTGATGGTTTTTAAAGGAAGCATAATTCTTTTATAAAGTAAATGTTCAGCCTTTAGATATTTTGTAATAAATTTGAATTTTTTTTTCAAGAGAGAAACAGTAAGGTATAATGGTAGAAAAACTAAACTCAGTCAGCCTAAGATATGAATCATGGCTCAGTCATTTATTAGCTGAGAGACCTTAGTCAATTTACTAAACCTCTCTGCAACCTGTCTTCTTATCTTGAAAATGTGTATAATGATGCCAGTGATATCTATGTAAGAGGGACTCCAGGATAGAAATCTGCCTGGAAGAGCATAAAGCTAAAAGACTTAAATTTTCACAGCAAGCATACTTTCTATATGCAATTTAAATTTATTTGGAAGATTTGGTGGGGGTGGGAATTTTTGGTGGAAATAACAGGAAAAGTTAAAATACCTTCATGTCAACCCCACAGTGCTACCAACAGAATAATACAATCATGTAATTAAAACTAGTATATTCCTTTTCTTTCCCCACCTGGTCGTGCCGCACAGCTTCCGGGGTCTTAATTCCCCGACCAGGAATTGAACCCAGGCCCTCGGCAGTGAGAACACGGAGTCCTAACCACTGGACCACCAGGGAATTCCTGAAACTAGTATATTCTTAATAAACACTGGCTATCATCTTTCTCTTCTGTATTAAAGAGATGAATTGTTTTTTAATTCCCTTTTCTTCTCTAAAATGAATTCTAACCATTTAAATAATTCACAATTTGAAACAGTATTATCAAGTTTAATTGTTCTTCAGTTATGCTAATCTACATGAATCTCCACATTTCCCTTTTCTCAAATCAATTCCTATGCCTTCTAATACACTTTCACCTATGTTCAGATGAGCAACTGAACATTCAGGTAACAACTAAAATACATAAGTAGTTTATAGCAGTGCTTCTCAAACTTTCATTTCCATGTAATCACCCAGGAATCTTGTTAAAATGCAGATTCTGATTCAGTAGGTCTAGGATTGAGGCCTGAGACTCTGTGCTCCTAATTAACTCCCAGATGACATTGTTACTAGACCACAGACTACACTTAGAGTAGCAAGGAACTTAAAGTAGGGTATATAGTAGGTTATTACAAAACTTTAGAGCTGGAAAGGACTTTACAAAATTTACAATCCATCTAAAAACACAGAGAGGCTTCCCTGGTGGCGCAGTGGTTAAGAATCTGCCTGCCAATGCAGGGTACACGGGTTCAAGCCCTGGTCTGGGAAGATCCCACATGGCGCGGAGCAACTAAGCCCGTGTGCCACAACTACTGAGCCTGCGCTCTAGAGCCCGCAAGCCACAACTACTGAGCCCACGTGCCACAACTACTGAAGCCCGCATGCCTAGAACCCGTGCTCCGCAAGAGGAGAGGCCACCACAATGAGAAGCCCGTGCACCACAACAAAGAGTAGCCCCCGCTTGCCGCAACTAAAGAAAGCAGGCGGGCAGCAACGAAGATGCAACGCAGCCAAAAATAAATAAATAAATAAATTTATTAAATAAATTAATTAATTAAATAAGATAAAAACACAGAGAACTTAAGGGTCCTGAACAAGGTCACTACAGCTAGTAGTAGAGCCAAAGAAAATCTAACTTATCCTAACAACAGATTCCGTGCACTTTCCACTACACCAGTGCTTCTCAATCTTCAATTATTTATATGTAATTACAAGGCAATTAAATCTATACAGGGAACCTGAAATCCTTCAAATGTGTCATGTTACAATCGTTCCTTCTTCAAGTAACCTATCGTATTATTAAATTACGGCAAGATTTGCCAATCAAGGTCGACATTATATCAGTCACATCTACACCACGGGAAAATGAATAACACATGCAAATTCTCCTTCTGAAGCTAAGAAATTCTACTCCCTGCTGTTTTGACCAGTCTCTTTCTAAGATATTTTAGAAAGAGACTTATCCATCTGATTACCAAATAAAGCAGAAGAAAAAAACTAAAGGAATTTTGCCTGAGGAGAAGTCTGATGAGATTTCACTAGGGATAAACTTATGACTAAATTTCACCATAGGACCCAAAATATCTATCCTAGTAAAGGTTATGCACAATCCTTCTGTACTCCTCTGCCCTTAATCATTGAAGGAACAATATCATATCTGGAACCAACACGCTTTGGACAAGTGAAGAGTCCCACTTTCAGACAGATGACTGAAAGTAGAGCACATAAATATTAAGACATTACATTTGATAAGGAATAAAGAATGAGTACCTTTGAACCATCTCTCCTAAAATTTCTACTTTGTTGTGATTTAAAAGAAATTAAAACAATCCAGGCAAGAGAAGGAAGACATTAATTTTGGTAGTTCTTAAAACAGTATACCAAATTTCCAATGTTAGCCATTTTTAATCAACTCACTTTTTAAAACAAAAACTTCCAAACAAAACCTTTATATCATTACCACAAATGAGAAAAATGCATGACTTGCCATAAATAAAAGATAACAGTATATATGTCAATCCCAATCTCCCAATTTATAAAAGAATGTAAAAAAGAGTGAGTATATGTATACGTATATGTATAACTGATTCACTATGCTGTACAGCAGAAACTAATACAACATTGTAAATCAACTATACTCCAATAAAAATTAAATATATATATATAACAGTAAAGATAACAGTAGAATATCATTAAATTCTACTAGAGAATGTTGCCCACAGAATGTTCTGAGCCTGAGCCCCTCTTTGTTAAAAAGGGAGAATGTGTTCAAGAGGTGTTAAGGACTTATGTTTATAGATACAAGGAAAAGGATTGAAAGAGAAAAATGGAAAAGGTTTTTATGCAATTTGATGTTATTTAATGCTCTATCTCGAACATCTCTATCATTATCCCAAGTATCTGAATGTTACACACTTTGAGAAACACTACACCACACCATGTTGTTTTTTAATTGATATTTCTCTCTGGTTAATCCCCTAAATAGCTTAAAATTCTATTGACAGGAAATGAATATTATATTTAATTCCCCAGAGCACCTAGTCCAGTAACTGGTACACAGTAGGCACTTAATGATATGTTTAAGTGAAACAAAAAGATAAGTCCTTAAAACAAGCAATTTATTTAGAATTGTTGATGTCTCAAGAGCTGAAAAGACTAATGAGATCACCTATTAGTTTAACTTACTCATTTAAAGATGTGAATGTTAAGTATGGAGACAGTAAGTGACTAGCCTAATCAGAATTGTTTTTAGGGACTCCGAAATTTCTTAGTTCTCAATCTAACACCTGTGCAGGCAGATGTCAAATGAATGGCTTAAGGCAAAGGAATCCTTTTGACATTTTATTTAGGGTCAGAAGGACAAGAGATTGGTAGGGAGGAAGCAGGGAAGGGCTATACACATTTACGAAGATAACTTGCCCAAAAATACTCCACAAGAAGTAGAAGGAGAAATCTTAGGTTGGCAAAGATACTCACCCAGAATTCCACCCACATTGCTAAGACTGTCCCAGGTTAAAGGGTAGAGACGCAGAGGATACTCTCAAGGAAGGTGGCTGTGTTCAGAACCTTCCTTAGTGAGAATTTTCTAAACTTCTTTTATCATTACAAGAATTGTCCCATGCCTGGAATCTCAAACATTTGTTGACTTCACTGGTTTCCTCCCAAATCCCCACCCTCATTCCTGAACTAATGAGAAGTATTATACATGTTCCAAGACTGAAAGAAGAGTGGTAATAAAAATATAAAACACAAGTATCGGGCTTCCCTGGTGGTGCATTGGTTGAGAATCCGCCTGCCAATGCAGGGGACACGGGTTCCAGCCCTGGTCTGGGAAGATCCCACATGCCACAGAGCAACTAGTCCCGTGAGCCACAACTACTGAGCCTGCGCATCCGGAGCCTGTGCTCCGCAACAAGAGAGGCCCGCGCACCACGATGAAGAGTGGCCCCCGCTTGCCGCAACTAGAGAAAGCCCTCGCACAGAAACGAAGACCCAACACAGCCAAAAATAAATTAATTAATTAATTAATTTAAAAAAAAAAACACAAGTATCCCTTGAGCCGAAAATTTTGTTTCTAAACCCTTGACTTAATGATAAAATGGAGGCCTTTTCTAGCCCGTAGGAAAAGATTTAAATTTGAGGACTAAAGCAGAGTCAGCTTTCTCAGCAAATGTGCTTAAAAAATGAACTGGCAACATTAAGTATGAAAAATAAAGATTTATTTTGATTGTAAATGATATAACTTAAGTTTTAAAAAGAGAAGTAGGATATGGTTATTATAGGATATCTAGACATCTCAGTGTATCAAAAACTGGCCAGATATAGGGCCACTACAGGGACAAAAGGAACTAGAACCTGGGAGTTGACCACACAGTCAGGATTATCTCTGCCTCTTCACTCTGTGAGTGGATCTCATTCTCTCTACATGGTGTGGGAGATGGAAGGGTGAGCTTTGGTAGGTTAGAACTCCTGTCTGCCCCTGGATATATTGCCATAGCCAGTGGGATGGGGCATTATAATTGACTACATCTGGATTAAGTCCCCACCTCAATAAACAAGGGTAGAATATTATGTTTGGTAACCTCAACAAAAGCACAATTGTGTGTGTTGGGGGAGGAAGGGGGTCTGTTAACAGAAATGAGATAAGTATACGGAACAGAGAAAAGTTAAGATCTATCACATTTTAATTCAATTTCACAATGACAGTGACAGTTTTCCTTCAGTTGTGTACAACCAATTCCTTAGCATACCAATAGATTTATTCATGCAGGGGAAAATAGGTTTGCTTAGTTCTTGAGGAAGAGTAACTTTTTCATCAGTCATGGGTAACTATCAACAGAGGTGTTTAAACACAGCCATAATTCAGTATCAATAAGTTAGGAATGACAAATCAAAAATATATATATTACATACTACTTCATGTGCTTAGAATGATTTGAATTTAGCTACAATATACAGCACAACATATTTTCTTCAAGATGCTTTTTTATTCTTGGAAATAGAGATTTCCTAGAATACCTTTTCAAGGCCAAATGTAACCATATGTTTATAAACATACTATGAATTTATATAATGATGGGATATTGGGATAATTTTCACAATGCACTTAATTACCCCACTGAATTGAAAAGATAAGAATTCAATCCATTATTAAAAAAACTTTGACTTAAGAAGCAGAAAAATATGCTTATGGAATATGGAGTATAAAAGTAAGAAAGCATGGGGATGATGATGGATAAAGTGATATATTCTACAAGTAGTTCAAGAGGCTTTTGATAGTATTCAATCTGTTTAATGTACTAGAAAAAGAATGTATTTAAAGCTCAAATTCACCTGCTATTTCCAACCAAGGAATTTTTTAGCATCAAAGCACCTGTTTACTCATATTCTTTCATTAAAACTTCTTTTGGGGCTTCCCTGGTGGTGCGGTGGTTGAGAGTCCGCCTGCCAGTGCAGGGGACACGGGTTCGAGCCCTGGTCTGGGAAGATCCCACATGCTGCGGAGCGGCTGGGCCCGTGAGCCACAACTACTGAGCCTGTGTGTCTGGAGCCTGTGCTCCGCAACAAGAGAGGCCGCGACAGTGAGGGGACCGCGCACCGCGATGAGGAGTGGCCCCTGCTCGCCGCAGCTGGAGAAAGCCCTCGTGCAGAGATGAAGATCCAACACAGCCAAAAATGGATAAATAAATAAATAAATAAATTTAAAATTACCTTTAAAAAAAAAAAACTTCTTTTGACACTGAACAATTAGATTTAAAAATAAAGTAAGAAAGAAAAATAACTGAATAGAAGTATATTTCCCTCTTTTTTTTCCTTGTAAATAATAGATGTTAAATCATGTTGGTGACTCAGTAGATGGCACTGTTCTCATTAAATTAAAATGGATCTAATACAAAAAACAGGGCACACAAACTTAACTAACACTAATGTGCTTTCACCCAAAAATATAAAACAGTATCCTGAACACCTGTATTAATTAATGCATTGAACCAATCAAATCTTAAATATAGTGAATGATTATTTACAAAACATTTACTTCCTTCCTACTGCAGCTTAACTAGAATTCTATAAATTTTCTTCTGGAAATATTAATGAGTGATCTAATAACACCTCTACTCAAAAATGAATTGGTTCTCTTTCCTCTAATTAAAATATGAAATAACAGTACTTTCTATTTCTTTTAACAGTGCCTTTATTAGAGAATAATGTTTTCAAAATACTAACTAGGCTGCCATTATCAAGTTTTGAATGTACAGTTACAAATATTTTCTTCTGAAACATCACTCACTGCATTTACTGACTTGCAGTTATCTAACTTCCTCTGAGTTAGCTACTGTCACTTAAGCTCCTTATTGGCAGAGACCTTACACTTTATAGATAAGATCTTACACTTACACTTTATAGATCCCACAGTGACTCTCAAAAAACACCTACTGAAAAAAGACACAAAATAAAATTAATCACTAAACATAGTATACAGCAACAAAATGTATTCAATAATTATTTACTGAATAGGGTATACATCAATGAACAAAAGCAACAAAAGTGATACCAATAAAACCTACTACCCAGATCAGTAATTTAACTCCCAGATTTTACATTCAAGTTCTGAGGTGATGAGTTTATTATTTCCATAATCACATAAAGGAAATGATCCACATAACTTAAACTAGGTTGTATGAATAGCCCTAGGGCATCGAAGTGACCATTTACATTTAGTCAGTCATTCAACAAATATTTTCTGTGAACCTACAACGTATTGTCAAGATCCAAACAAATCCCTAGGGATTTAAACAGGAATCAAGGCAATCCTCCTAGATTGATCAGCTCTGCATCCCACCCCTCTCTCATTTTCCTGCTCTATATCTGGACAAAACGGGCCCCTGGAAGATTCCAGATGAAAGCAACTCAGTATTAAATAGCCTTACCTATTTATCCATTAGGGCTTAGCATTAGTCACCCTTCCAGACCAAGTGATGACATAGAGCCACTGCTGCACCACCATCCCAAGTCCTGTGGACTGCTAAACAAATCTAAAGATAAGATACCACCTCTAGGCTCTAATGTTGCTCTGGAGCCTCAGCTTTCTCTAACCTAGTATGCACAAGATTCCAGGGTTGGATTCTGCTTTAGTGCCTGCTTCTGTTTTCTTACCAGTTCCTTATCTGGGGGGTCTAAAGTCATATCCCAGGACTCTGCTAAATGGCAAAATTTGGCTCCAAGGTAATAATTACATCCCTTCATGATGGTTACCTATATTGAATTTCCGGAAATGCCCTGCCTGATTGGCGCTAGCTCCATTTAAAAAAGTAGTGCCCACAACACTTTTAAAGACAACCTAGCCTGCCACACCTTTTGGTTACTCTCTTACCTATAGGATTTATTTTCCAAAGTCCGCATCTACAGGCAAATCTATGCTACAAAGTTTCAAAGAGGCTAAGTCTCTGTTAAGTCTCACATTCCTTAACTATCAACAGCCCTGTGTTGCCAAGAGAAATGTTGTCATTGCCCCAAAATATGATGTCCTCTGCTTTATTCTACAAAATATTTAGGAGTCTATAAACACTCTTAAGCCTCTAAAACTCAAAATAACTCCAGTTCAGAAAACAAACCAACAAACAAAAGCTGACTGACTACCTCCCAGGGCTGTGCCTGATTAAAGATCTTACAGATGAAGAAGAAATTCCTTCCTTCAAGGAGCTCAGTCTAGTGGGGTCAAAAGGTTTACATTAAGTTAACACTACGGATAGTTTAGGAACCCATACAACCTACACTGGGAAAAAGTAGACAATAAAAAAATACTATCTGCTTACTATGTGTCAGAGACACAGTCAATACAATTCCTTCGTTATTTTTATTCCCTCATAAAACAGCCTAGCTATCTTCTAAAGTCAGTTGCAGAATTAAGAAAATACCCAAGATACAACGATTTATGTCTCTTTTATGCCTACCTATTTGATTAAATGGAAGTATCTCTTCAATGAGTGCTATTAAATACCTGAATGGATATCAGTGAAATAGTGGAATCTCTTTTTCCAGAGACTTTTAAAAGTAGGCTAAAGATAACTCAAATGTCAAAAATACTTTAAGGTTCTTTAAGGCAAGAAGATGAATTAACTAAATTCCCAGTAATATAAAATTTAAAGGTAGGGGAATGAAGGAAGACTTTTTTTTAAAAAATGACATGAGATGATATGAGTTCAGTAGGTGTTAAAATAATTATCACTCCTAATGAAGAAAGAAGAATCTTTAGGATTGATAAACTGATGGTATTAAAAAGAAGAAAATCCTAAAATAAATAGAAAGTAAAAAAATGAATTTTCTTTTTGCTTTTTCCTTCATTTTTATCTTACAGTGTTTCTTTTTTTCCTGAAAGTCTTGAAAGAATTTCTCAAATCTAGCATTATATTTTAGTTTCATGTTTTCAGTATTTCCTTACTTTAAATCTCAGATTATTTATGTATAGTAAAATGACTAAAATGAAATTAAGAATAAAAAATATAAGTTAATAGCTGTTAGTTCACACACAAAAGCAAGGGTTTGGAGTCAAAATTTTCTGTTCAAGTGTTACTTGTGTTTTGTAGTTTTATGTGTGATATCTTTTACTACTGTTTTTCTTGATTTTTAAAAATTAGGGTAGTAATAACTGGTTACAACAATAATAATCATTAACATTTTAAAATTGTCATCTTTTTATATTTAATCATAACAGTCACATAAGGCTCAACAAGTCTGTTGCCAAATTATATAAAAGTAAATCAAGGTTCAGAACAGTTATTCATCTATCCAAAGATGATAATTTTAAAAGGGAAGGAGTTAGAGTGGATAATTTCTAAAGCCCTTTTCAGTCCTAACATTTTATGACTATAGTGTGTGTTTCAAGCCCTTGCTTTTGCTTTTGTCACTCAGTACTAAAAATGGCATACCAGAGGATATGCTATTTTTCTTACATTGGAAATGCTTACTTTGTGGTATTTAACTTAAATTTAGAGTGAGCTTTTGGCAACTACTAGAACAGATCAAAAACTACTACTACCAAAAAAGGGTAAAAACAACAAAACCAAAAACAAACCAAAAAAATCCTTTGATTCTTATTTCCAATGGTCATATATTTCAAAGGAACAAAGCCTAATTCTCTACAATTAAACACCAATGAATTATAGGTAAGAATATGGCAGTATTGCAATAGTAAAGCAAACTTTACCTTATATTTTTAAACATAAAATACACTCTTGTTTTAACTGTAAAACTGTTAACATATTAGTCATAAGAATGTTTAACAACTCATCTCAGTGTTCAGTGCCTTCATAGTTTGGGACAAAATCTTATGTTAATCAGAAGTCATATGATTTTAACTAAAAATTTGTGAGAAACATCTCCCCATTCCTAATCATTTTTCTTTTACCAAATGAACAAAAGAAAACCAATTGTTAGGTCCTCTTATTCATATCTCAAGAATTTAGATAAAAGTATTCTCTATTTTTAAAATATTTTAGCTCTCTAGTTTTATATTAATTAAGAAGTAATACTTGAGGTCTAAGATTCCTGGTACCATCATGTAACAATTTGACCCTGTGGAAACAAATGGGACTAGCAAATAATAACCCTCATTCCTAGGCAAGGTATAAAAAGTCCCTGCACCCTTTCCTACATGATGGATTACATTTTTTCCCTAAGATAAAATGAGTAACTTCTGCAAATTCTGTGTTGAAAGATCTCTTATTTCTCTTTTTCATGTTTGATATATTTGTCCCCCTATATAGATTATAGGACAAATCCATCTCCTAGTTTTCTAAACAAGGCAAAGAGAAGTTGTCACTGGACCCCACAATTTCTGCCATAGAGAAAGGTCAGAACACTTCCTTTTGCTGGAGCAGTCATTTGCTAGTATCTACAGATGCCTGCACACAGATTAGAGGCAAGACTCTCCTGTTGGTCAACCTACAATTTTTACGCTAATAAAGCTAGTTCTCATTACAAGGACTTTTTGGACAATTCCCGCCTTCAGGTGGGTACAGAAAAGTAGAGGTATTGTTTACACTCCTTTGGATAGGAAATAAAGGGTGGGAGAAATCCTTTTCATAGGTTTCTGTTTCCTAGTGTACTGAAATTTAAATCTCATTGTGATCAAAAGAATCAAAGTAGAGGAGAGGAACCAAGATGGCGGAGTAGAAGGACGTGCTCTCACTCCCTCTTGCGAGAACACCAGAATCACAACTAGCTGCTGGACAATGATCGACAGGAAGACACTGGAACTCACCAAAAAAGATACCCCGCATCCAAAGACAAAGGAGAAGCCACAATGAGACGGTAGAAGGGGCGCAATCAGAGTAAAATCAAATCCCATAACTGGTGGGTGGGTGACTCACAGACTGGCGAACACTTATACCACAGAAGTCCACCCACTGGAGTGAAGGTTCTGAGCCCCACGTCAGGCTTCCCAACCTGGGGGTCTGGCAAGGGGAGGAGGAATTCATAGAGAATCAGACTTTGAAGCCTAGTGGGAATTGATTGCAGGACTTCGACAGGACTGGGGGAAACAGAGATCCCACTCTTGGAGGGCACACACAAAATAGTGTGCGCGTCGGGACCCAGGGGAAGGAGCAGTGACCCCGGCGGAGACAGAACCAGACCTACCTGCTAGTGTTGGAAGGTCTCCTGCAGAGGTGGGGGGTGGCTCTGTTTCACTGTGGGGACAAGGACATTGGCAGCAGAAGTTCTGGGAAGTACTCCTTGGTGTGAGCCCTCCCAGAGTCTGTCATTAGCCCCACCAAAGAGCCCAGGTAGGCTCCAGTGTGGGGTTGCCTCAGGCAAACAACCAGCAGGGAGGGAACCCAGCCCCACCCATCAACAGTCAAGTGGATTAAAGTTTTACTGAGCTCTGACCACCACAGCAACAGTCAGCTCTACCCACCATCAGAGCCTCCCATCAAGCCTCTTAGATAGCCTCAACCACCAGAGGGCAGACGGCAGAAGCAAGAAAAACTACAATCCTGCAGCCTGTGGAATAAAAACCACATTCACAGAAAAATAGACAAGATGAAAAGGCAGAGGGCTATATATCAGATGAAGGAACAAGATAAAACCCTAGAAAAACAACTAAATGAAGTGGAGATAGGCAACCTTCCAGAAAAAGAATTCAGAATAATGATAGTGAAGATGATCCAGGACCTCGGAATAAGAATGGAGGCAAAGACTGAGAAGATGCAAGAAATGTTTAACAAAGATCTAGAAGAATTAAAGAACAAGCAAACAGAGATAAACAATACAATAACTGAAATGAAAAATACACTAAGGAAACACAAGCTTTAAATGACACAACAGAACAGATAGATTTCGTTTATATTTATAGGACATTCCATCTGAAAACAGCAGATTACACTATCTTCTCAAGTGCGCAGGGAACATTCTCCAGGATAGATCACATCTTGGGTCACAAATCAAGCCTCAGTAAATTTAAGAAAATTGAAATCATATCAAGCATCTTTTCTGACCACAACACTAGAAGATTAGAAATGAATTAGAGGGGAAAAAACGTGAAAAGCACAAACACATGGAGGCTAAACAATACGTTACTAAGTAACCAAGAGATCACTGGAGAAATCAAAAAATACCTAGAGACAAATGACAATGAAAACACCACGATCCAAAACCTATGGGATGCAGCAAAAGCAGTTCTAAGAGGGAAGTTTATAGCTATACAAGCTTACCTAAAGAAACAAGAAAAATCTCAAGTAAACAATCTAACCTTACACATAAGAAACTAGAGAAAGAAGAACAAACAAAACCCAAAGTTAGCAGAAGGAAAGAAATTATAAAGATCAGAGGGGAAATATATGAAATAGAAACAAAGAAAACAATAGCAAAGATCAATAAAACTAAAAGCTGGTTCTTTGAGAAGATAAAAAAAAATTGATAAGCCATTAGCCAGACGCATCAAGGAAAAGAGGGAGAGGACTCAAATCAATAAAATTAGAAATGAAAAAGGAGAAGTTACAACAGACACCGCAGAAATACAAAGCATCCTAAGAGACTACTACAAGCAACACTATGCCAATAAAATGGACAACCTGGAAGAAATGGACAAATTCTTAGAAAGGTATAACCTTCCAAGACTGAGCCAGGAAGAAATAGAAAATATGAACAGACCAATCACAAGTAACGAAATTGAAACTGTGATTAAAAATCTTCCAACAAACAGAAGTCCAGGACCAGATGGCTTCACAGGTGAATTCTATCAAACATTTAGAGAAGAGCTAACACCCATCCTTCTCAAACTCTTCCAAAGAATTGCAGAGGAAGGAACACTCCCAAACTCATTCTATGAGGCCACCAACACCCTGATACCAAAACCAGACAAAGACACTACAAAAAAAGAAAATTACAGACCAATATCACTGATGAATATAGATGCAAAAATCCTCAACAAAATACTAGCAAACAGAATCCAACAACACATTAAAAGGATCATACACCACAATCAAGTGGGATTTATCCCAGGGATGCAAGGATTCTTCAATATACGCAAATCAATGGGATATACCATATTAACAGATTGAAGAATAAAAACCATATGATCATCGCCAATAGATGCAGAAAAAGCTTTTGACAAAATTCAACACCCATTTATGAGAAAAACTCTCCAGAAAGTGGGCATAGAGGGAACCTACCTCAACATAATAAAGGCCACATATGACAAACCCACAGCAGACATCATTCTCAACGGTGAAAAACTGAAAAGCATTTCCTCTAAGATCAGGAACAAGACAAGGATGTCCACTCTCACCACTATTATTCAACATAGTTTTGGAAGCCCTAGCCACGGCAATCAGAGAAGAAAAAGAAATAAAAGGAATACAAATTGGAAAAGAAGAAGTAAAACTGTCACTGTTTGCAGATGACATGATACTATACATAGAGAGTCCTAAAGATGCCACCAGAAAACTACTAATCAATGAATTTGGTAAAGTTGCAGGATACAAAATTAATGCACAGAAATCTCTTGCATTCCTATACACTAATGATGAAAAATCTGAAAGAGAAATTATGGAAACACTCCCATTTACCATTGCAACAAAAAGAATAAAATACCTAGGAATAAACCTACCTAGGGAGACAAAAGACCTGTATGCAGAAAACTATAAGACACTGATGAAAGAAATTAAAGATGATACCAACGGATGGAGAGATATATCATGTTCTTGGATTGGAAGAATCAATATTGTGAAAATGACTATACTACCCAAAGCAATCTACAGATTCAATGCAATCCCTATCAAATTACCAATGGCATTTTTTATGGAACTAGAACAAATCATCTTAAAATCTGTATGGAGGCACAAAAGACCCTGAATAGCCAAAGCAGTCTTGAGGGAAAAAAACGGAGCTGGAGGAATCAGACTCCCTGACTTCAGACTATACTACAAAGCTACAGTAATCAAGACAATATGGTACTGGCACAAAAACAGAAACATAGATCAATGCAACAAGATAGAAAGCCCAGAGATAAACCCACGCACCTATGGTCAACTAATCTATGACAAAGGAGGCAAGACTACACAATGGAGAAAAGACAGTCTCTTCCATAAGTGGTGCTGGGAAAACTGGGCAGCTACATGTAAAAGAATGAAATTAGAATACTCCTTAACACCATACACAAAAATAAACTCAAAATGGATTCGAGACCTAAATGTAAAACCGGACACTATAAAACTCTTAGAGGAAAACATAGGAAGAACACTCTTTGACATAAATCACAGCAAGATCTTTTTTGATCCACCTCTTAGAGTAATGGAAATAAAAACAAAAATAAACAAATGGGACCTAACGTAACTTCAAAGCTTTTGCGCAGCAAAGGAAACCATAAACAAGACGAAAAGACAACCCTCAGAATGGGAGAAAATATTTGCAAACGAATCAACAGACAAAGGATTAATCTGCAAAATACACAAACAGCTCATTCAGCTCAATATTAAAGAAACAAACAACCCAATCCAAAAATGGGCAGAAGATCTAAATAGACATTTCTCCAAAGAAGACATACAGACGGCCACGAAGCACATGAGAAGATGCTCAACATCACTAATTATTAGAGAAATGCAAATCAAAACTACAATGAGGTATCACCTCACACCAGTTAGAATGGGCATCATCAGAAAATCTACAAACAACAAATGCTGGAAAGGGTGTGGAGAAAAGGGAACCCTCTTGCACTGTTGGTGGGAATGTAAATTGATACAGCCACTATGGAGAACAATATGGAGGTTCCTTAAAAAACTAAAAATAGAATTACCATATGATCCAGCAATCCCACTACTGGGCATATACCCAGAGAAAACCGTAATTCAAAAAGACACATGCGGACTTCCCTGGTGGCGCAGTGGTTAAGAATCTGCCTGCCAACACAGGGGACACGGGTTCGAGCCCTGCTCGGGGAAGATTCCACATGCCACGGAGCAACTAAGCCCGTGTGCCACAACTACTGAGCCTGCGCTCTAGAGCCCGCATGCCTAGCGCCGGTGCTCCGCAACAAGAGAGGCCACAGCAATGAGAAGCCCACGCACCAAAAAGAAGAGTAGCCCCCGCTCGCCGCAACTAGAGAAAGCCTGTGCACAGCAACGAAGACCCAACGCAGCCATAAACAAATAAATAAATAAATTTAAAAAAAAAAAAAAAAAAAAAAAAAGACACATGCACCCCAATGTTCATTGCAGCACTATTTACAATAGCCAGGTCATGGAAGCAACCTAAATGCCCATCGACAGATGAATGGATAAAGAAGATGTGGTACATATATACAATGGAATATTACTCAGCCATAGAAAGGAACGAAACTGAGTCATTTGTTGAGACGTGGATGGATCTAGAGACTGTCATACAGAGTGAAGTAAGTCAGAAAGAGAAAAACAAATATCGTATATTAACGCATGTATGTGGAACCTAGAAAAATGGTACAGATGAACCGGTTTGCAGGGTAGAAGTTGAGACACAGATGTAGAGAAGAAACGTATGGACACCAAGGGGCGGACACCGTGGTGGGGTGGGGATGGGATGTGCTGAATTGGGCGATTGGGATTGACATGTATACACTGATGTGTATAAAATTGATGACTGATTAAAAAAAAAAAAAAGAATCAAAGTACATCCAGTCCAGAGAAAGGCAGTTCCAGCATCCCTAAAACTGTCAGTCTCTAGAACAAATATGTTTCAACATTAGCCCACAGAATAAAGCAAGTTAAGAAGTCAAAAAATAATTTAGTCCAAATACAACTTGGAATAAAATTGCTAATTAACCTAGGTGGGAAACTTTAACCACACTCATCTGGATTATCTCCCCTAAGTGTTAGAGCAGGCAGTTAGCCAGATGTGAGCAGAGAAGCTAGTTCTCAGTGAGCATGTCACAGGTCATGTGACAGGAAACCATACATCTTGTGATAACAGGGGTCCTAGAGGCAAAGAAAGAAAGGCAGGAACCTCCAGAATCTGAAAGTAACCTTTTGCTCATTATTCCCTCATTTCCACAGAATTAGCCTTGCAACCAGAGCAGTATCCATCATGCACCTGATGCCATGACAGATCCAAGAAGACCAAATAAGGACAAAAACTTCCCCTCCCCTCAGGAAGGTGGAGCTGGGATGAAAACCAGGAAATTACCCCCAAAACTCCTCCCTCCTCGATGAATATTCCACCCAATCATTTTCACATCCCATATAACCATCTTGCTAAAAGGAACTCTGGGGCTCACCTGAGCCTGCCGGCTTTCCCTTCAGAGAGTTATACTGTCGCTCAATAAATCCTCACTTTGTTTACTTGGCCTCCATGTCTCATCTCTGAATTCTTTCTGTGACGAAACAAGAACCTACCCTGCACTAACATAAGGAACAAAATCCTTAATACATAGGGAGAAGTACATCAAAACCATAATAGCCTGGTGGAAACTCACTGTAGCTAGGAGAGGGAAGCACAGGGGGTAGGGATGGCTCTACTCTTGAAGGAGCAGGAATACATGCTAGTTCCAGCCTTACAGCTATAAGAGGAAAAGGAACACTTGTAAAGGCCTTCATCCCTATATCCAGGTACGCAATGCCTGCCTACTGGGACTTAATGATAACATTAGTTGATAGCAGGAGAGTGAATTATATACACTTACATGTATGTATATATATATATATATATATATATATATATATATATATATACCTTTAAATGCATACATAACAAATACATACATACACATAAAATATTATTCCTATCTCACACTGGCCTAGAACCCCTAATTCCTTCCTTAGGTCATACATTGTGGTCAGCAAAGGGATTATTAAGAAGATTCTCTCTGGTTTAGAACTTGTACCCTCTCAATTTCAAAGTCCTAAAGCCATATTCATATTTAGAAAAAAATAAAAGGTAAATTTAAATGTAATTCAAAACTATCTTGGCCTGGGGGGAGGGGGCGAAGAATCTTAAATGTCACCAAATTTTAGAAGTGATCGGGATTTCAGAGATAAACTAGGAGTTCAACTCCACTATTTAAAAAGTGAATATCATATGACATTGCTTATATGTGGAATCTAAAAGGAAAAAAAAAAAAAGACAGAAATGAACTTATTTCCAAATCAGAAAGAGACTCACGGACACAGGAAAAAAACTTATGGTTACCAAAGGGGAAAGGAGGGTGGGAGGAGGAATAAATCAGGAGGCAGTGATTAACATATACACACTACTATGTATAAAATAGATAACCAACAAAGAACCTACTCTATAGCACAGGGAACTTTACTCAATATTATGTAATAACCTATACGGGAAAAGAATCTGAAAAAGAATATATATATATATATATATATATATATATATATATATATATATATATATATATATTCAGTTATATATATAACTGAATTGCTGTGCTGTACACCTGAAACTTACACAATACTGTAAATCAACTATACTTCAATAAAAATTTTTTTTTAAATAAAATAAAAAGTGAAGAAATTAAAAGCCCATAGGGATTTTCCCAAGGTCATACAACTAAGTAACGACAGAGTCAGGGCTGAAACTAAAGTTATTCAGTTCTTAGCTGATGAATATAATAATCGTACTTGCTAGCTCATTAAAAAAATTTTTTTCCAGAAGTTTACATTCAAAAACAAAAAACTAGTATTATTTAAGTTCTCTTCCCTGACAATAAATTAACATTAGCTTCCCATACCCTACAAAGCAGAAATTCCCTGCCTAACTTTGAATGTTGTAAAGTTAACCTACGTGTCCCTTTAAACATACCAATAGTCATAATCATCATAATTACAACATTGATTTTGAGTCAAACTAGAATTTAAGAAAAAGAATACTGACGAGCAGTATTCAAGCTAGATAACCTTAACAAATATATTTAATTTGTATATTTGTATTTATACATAAAGTACATCAGGCAAGGCCTAAGAGCAAGTTTTTCAAATTTGTAAACTACACCATGCAACCAATTCATTTAAGATTATTTGGGTTGGACTGTGCAATCGTTCAGGATTATCCAGTTTATAAATAGAGAAAAATTTTTTTTTCACCTAGCTAATATTACTTAATTTTGAAATGTCAAACACCCAGCATTAAATCTCACATTAGTTGCTTCTGTCTGAGAAGTGACTTTCAATAAGTTAAACTAACACAATAAGAAACAGTATGCCAAAAATGCATGCATCTTACACCAGTTTAGCAGATTTCTTTCATCAAGACACCAAATTCACTGTCTAGGAAACCTGTCAAGTCCAGGTAAAACAGACCTATGATGCTCAAAGTACCACTGTGCTCTGAAAGATGTCCATTGTTACCAAAGAGAAGGAGTCTCAGCCCATAGTTCAGTGATTTGCTCAAACTAGTTATATCTCCGTAGGAAAGAGAAATGTAATCAAAAAAGTACATAACACTTAGCCACAGAACATCAGCAAAAGGAATTTACATTTACGATAAAAAGAACCAAATGTTTTATACTATGACTGCTATGATAAATTTCATTTTTATGAATGGACATGGTTGTTGGCATATAATATACCCTCTCCTTGTGATAATTTAATACCTTTCCCAATTAAACAAAATCT
This sequence comes from Balaenoptera acutorostrata, assembly GCF_949987535.1. Taxonomy (NCBI): domain Eukaryota; kingdom Metazoa; phylum Chordata; class Mammalia; order Artiodactyla; family Balaenopteridae; genus Balaenoptera; species Balaenoptera acutorostrata. The sequence goes on along the minus strand of NC_080066.1, from coordinate 145,758,380 downwards.
GACATACACACTTACCCTTCTCCTTGTGATAATTTAATACCTTTCCCAATTAAACAAAATCTGACATACACACTTACCCTTCTCCTTGTGATAATTTAATACCTTTCCCAATTAAACAAAATCTGACATACACACTTACCCTTCTCCTCTTCCTCCCCACTTTATAGATGACTCATCCAACACAAAAATTAGCCAGAAACAGCAAATTTTACTTCTTACACATACTTTGTTATAAAATTTGAGGAAAAGATTTAATGATATACATACCAAGGAATAATGCTTTCTAATACTTTTAACTGGTAAAAAAAAATTCTTGGCTTACAATCATTAGCACTTGTACAGGAGTAATTAATAATTATCAAGATTTAATTGTAGCATACTAAAAATATAACAAAGTACTATTTATTTGTTTGTATCCTTACTTGTACGAAGAAGAATTTAAATATAAGTGTATTAAAAAATGTGTGATAAGAGCATAAATTAAACATAAACTCTTAAAAACAGAAAAACAAGGGTGAGGCCAAAGTAGAGCCAGGAATAAAGCTAAAAATGTACCGTAAGTGTAAACCCATTGCTGTATGTTTTAATAGATGTATATATTAGAAGACATATTTAAATATATCCAGCTACTGGTATATGTATAAAATGTTTTTTAAAAAGTTATACTAGAAATTTACAGTGACTACCTTTAAAGAAAAGGACAAGGGATTGAGGTTGAAAATTTTTTCATTTTAAACATTTCTGTGCTATACTGAATGTATGTATATATTAAATACAAATAAATCAGAAAGTACTAAGCAGACCATGAAAAAAGCATTAGATAGCCACAGCAACAAAATTAAGGCTCAAGGGTCTGGAAAATACAGAGGATTACAGAGTACTGAATACATAGTGGGAGAATGTGATGTTTTTGTAGGAAATGGACAGTAGGGGAAGCAGAAAGGATAAAATGTTATTTACTACATCAAAATGTTAGATGTGTGATCAAAGCAAGTCATCCTAAGAAAAAGACTACTAAGTACTTCTAAATTCCTCTTAGCCTTTTGTTTCAACCAGTAGCTAGCTTTAAGATTTAAGAAAGCCACATACACTGAAACTGAAGCTCCACTTAAATAAAAGGGAATGACTACATTAGTGGTACCCAAGACCAATTTTTTTTTTTTAAGTTTAAGTCATTCTCAGTAAACTCAGAAAAGTAAATGACAATGTATTGAGCTTTTCTATAAAGCTAACTTTATTAAATTTAGAGGACTTTTTTATTCAGTGACTTCGTCCTTTTTTAGACGTTCAAACATTCCTTTATGACGGTGATAGCTGATAACAGTTGGGTTTTTATTATGCTCTTAGAAAAATAAATAAAGTTGGCACTTCTTTGTCCATCCTCCAAACTTTTTAATATGTTTTACTAGTCCATGAAATCCAAAATTTTAGAAACCACTAAAGTAAATGCTAAAGACAGGTATGTTTTGAGTCCAATGAAAGGTTTAAATCTCCCTGTATTTTAATAAGGAACCACATTTATACAGCGATAGCTATCTATTTCCCCAGAGGTACAAAGATGAATAGCAACTTGAGAAATCGTCAGGAAATTGTTAAGAATATATGTTCATGCCCTCTGAATGCTTCAAATGGAACATGTACTTAATTTATTCATCAAGTACTTACTGTGTACCTACGCTGACAGTAATGTAAAACATTAATATAATAAAAACTTGCTGTGGTCTCCTTAAACTCTGAATAGCAGAACCAAGGATTTGGCAGTGGGCAAGAAAAGCCAGACTAGAAATTACTAGCATTTGCAATTAGAAAGAGACATACAGGGCTTCCCTGGTGGCGCACTGGTTGAGAATCTGCCTGCCAATGCAGGGGGCACGGGTTCAAGCCCTGGTCTGGGAAGATCCCACATGCCGCGGAGCAACTGGTCCCGTGAGCCACAACTACTGAGCCTGCGCGTCTGGAGCCCGTGCTCCGCAACAAGAGAGGCCGCGACAGTGAGAGGCCCGCGCACCGCGATGAAGAGTGGCCCCTGCTCGCCGCAACTAGAGAAAGCCCTCGCACAGAAACGAAGACCCAACACAGCCAAAAATAAATAAATAAATAAATAAATAAATAAATAAATATTTAAAAATCGTAAATATATATTTAAAAAAAAAAAAGAAAGAGACATACAAGTGTCCAATGAAAAAAATGCAAGCAGTCAAGCAAAATTACCAAGATGAGTTGGCCAAAGAGGTGGTGATGAATCAGACATGATACATATTATTGGATCCAAAGTACTAAAAAAGGGTTTGGTCATACGACATAAAGAAAAATATTAGAACTGGGATGTAAAATAAAAATATAACTAGAACTGGGGTGTAAAATAAGAATATTCTAAAAATATTAGAACTGGTATGTAAAGTAAGTTACTAACTTAGGATTGTTTACATTTCCTTTATCTAGAAAGAAGTTCATGCTATATTAAGGTCTGACCTAACTTTCAAATGAACATTTAACAGGCTCAGATGAAAACTTTAGAGAGCTAAAAGGAAAAGGGGTGAAGTCATTTAAATGAAACCTAGTATTCAGAAATAATAAAGAAAGAATTCTTCATTCCTGCTTTTGGGACAGAAGTGAAACCATCAACAAAGAATTAGGTAAGTATATAATAAACCCACTAAGTACCAAACCTTGTATATTAGTATGAGGCTTAAATTACATCTTAATTTAATATGTTCAAAATTAGCCATCCTAGATGTTACACCCTATATTATTCTTTAAAATTATGTTTCTAGCATTCAAAAAACTAAGTTCATTAAGTCTTATAATTAAAATTTGTTATTCTTAGAGAGGTCTAGAGCATTACATTTTGTTTAATAAGAAGCTCTTCATAGATTACGATTAAATCCTTTAAGAAAAAAAATTATATGTGCCTCCCCACTAAAAGCTGTAAACATCCTAATCCCCAGAATCTGGGAATATGTTATTTTACATAGCAAAAGGGATTTTGCAAATGTAATGATGATTATGGACCATGAGATGGGGAGATTATCCTGGTTTATCTGGGTTGACCCAATCTAATCACCTGAGTCCTTAAAAGAGGGTACCCTTTCTCAGTTGTCTTCAAAGAAAGAACACAGGATGGATGGTAGTATGAGAAGGACACAATCCATCATTGTTGGCTTTAAGGATGGAAGGTGGCCATGAGCCAAGGAATGCAGGCAGCCTCTAGAAGCTAGAAAAGGCAAGGAATTAGATTCTCTCCTATAGCCTCCAGAATGGAATGCAGCCCTGTTGACACCTTGGCTTTAGCCCAGTGAGATCCATGTTCTGACCTATAACACTATAAGCTAACAAATTTGTATTGCTTAAGCCATCTGTGTGATAATTTATTACAGCAGCAACTGAAAATATAATATATATTCTATAAGTAACTTCAGTTTTATAAATTAAGACATTTTAACTTAGCCTATTTTTAGAAATAATACACATACAAACATATATAAAGCAAAATACTAGACTAAAAATAAGATAACCTGAATTCTAGCCACAGCCTGACAGCTAAATATCTGTGTGGCCTTGGGTAAACCATTTCTTCACCACTGGGACACCAATTTCCTCATCAGTAATATGAAACCCATAAGCAATTGTTATGAAATAAATCAAAACAGCAATTATAGTCAATACTATCCTAGACTCCGGAAACCTGAGGATTAAAGAGAATATAGAAATAGCTATTAATTTAAGATTATGTTAATGAGAATAGCATTACATAATTAATTCCATTTATAACAATGAATTCTATACTAAATGATATGAGCAATTAAAAGAATGACTTAAAATGAAGGATCAAATTTCAGGGCTGAGCAAACATTAAAGATTTTTTTGAAAGGAAGCCATATAAAAAAATATATGGGTCTGATGAGTAACATTATCTAAGACTGACAGTAAAATCAGATTATTTTTTTCACTCTCACACCTCATTATTCAAATTCTCATTATTCTGAGAATTTCACAGAAAAATTGTTTCTGATCTTCAAGACTGTATGTTGTCTTCTTCGTGTATTCTCCTCACTGTATTTCAGTACTTTTTGTACAAGAGATCAATTACAACATGGTATTTATGTCATTTCTTAAAATAAATTCTGAGTGGGAGTACATGTTACCATGATGCTATAATTCCTCAGGAATCAATAAACCTTCAGTTTTATATAGTGAAACTTGCTAGCACACAGTAGTAAAGATTACCATAATTCTTCAACTGAAAACCTATCCCACGTTAGTTTGAGAGATTTCATTTAGCGGGGGGGGGGGGGGGGGGGGGTGAAGGTTTTTAGTAATTTTTCAAATAAATTACTAAACTGCTTCTAAAATAATGATTATTATTAAATGTCTCCAGTGGATAGTAATTAGTATGCAGCCAGGTCAAAGAAATATTCTCAAACCAAAATGAGAATCAAGGGCAAGAGGATTATCATAATTTGGAATTCCACAACTTTAAGATACATTAATAACTCACATAACTGGAAAATAACTCAGTTTTAAGGGATTTATTCCACACATAATTCTGACGTAGAATACACTTTTAAAAGTCAAGATGATTTTTGATGACAGCCTTGTTTTAAACACACTTAAGTCACAGAATCCAGTGGATTCAGAAGGGAACATACAGATAATCTAACAGTGAGACCTTACTTTTCTTGTAATTTAATACTTTGATTTTATTTGCGAGAAAACATGTAGGCTTTGAAAACTTCAAAACTATGCCTTCAAAAACTATGTAGCATGTTCCATCTTATAATTTAATGTAAAAAATGTATCTTCTTTCCCTTAGAATATTTCCCTTAGAAATCATAATTCTGCCAATACAACTAAAGACAAATTCCTAAAGATATGACATAATTTACATAAGCAGTCATTCTATTTACAAGTGTCAAGTATCTCAGTCATTGTTCACTTAAATCAGTGATGACTTGTCTTTTATTTTAAAGTGGTAATTACAAGTTGCTTTTGCATTAAACCATTGTTTTGCCATTATATTCTCAACAAAGCTTGGGAAAACATTTTAATATCTTAGTATTCATTAAACTTTATCAGTTTGTTTTTTTAATTAAGACATGTAACAAATGCTTGAAGTAGAAGCCTTTGTATATTCTAGCACCCAAAGATACTACGACAGTTGCCATGAAGGGACACCAATTTAAAATGGTAATGAAATAAAACATGTCAATGTAGTCTGACATATGTAATATGACATATATGTAATCTGACATATCTGACATAACAGTACAACAGTACTTCTGTTATTCTTCAATGAAGTCAATGTTAAATGTTCAATATATTTAATATAAAACTATATAAACAGACTTTTAAAACTAGTTTTTAAATGCAGAAATTTAAATTTTTGGAACCAAAAGTTAGGCTTACACTAATCTCTCAAAATCTTATATTGATCCAAATAAAAACTAGTTTCATTCCATTTCTTAGATCAGGATATGTATCTGCAAAAGAATATATAGTGGGATTATTTAGATATTCCCGATTATGTCCTTCCATTTCCATTCCCATAGTTTTTTTGCAATCCCTTCATATGAAAAACTCTGCCTTTGAAAATATTCTGTCTTAAACTTTCTATCAAAATGGTATAGTGAGTGGGACTTCCCTGGCGGTTCTGTGATTAAGACTCTGCGCTTCCAATGCAGGGGGTGTGGGTTCGATCCCTGGTTGGGGAACTAAGACCCACATGCCACGCAGCACAGCCAAAAAAAAAAAAATGGTATAGTGAGTTTATACATAGACTCATAGCATCAGCTCCAAACACACAGTAGTGACAGAAAAGAGAAAAGAAAACTGGGAAGGGGGAAAAAAAAAAAAGATATTTAGAGAGGCTTAAAAAAAAAAAAACCCAATTGAAAAATGGGCATAAGACTTAAAAAACTTAAACAGATATTTCACCAAATAGTATATAGGGATGGCAAATAAGCACATTTTTAAAGATGTTCAACATCTAGCCAATAGAGAAATGCAAATCACAATGAGATACCAGTACATTCCTAAAAGAATGACTAAAATAAAAAATATTGACACGAACAATACTAGTAAGGATGCAGAGCAACTGGAACTCTCATACATTGCTGGGGGGACAAAAATGGTACAGCCACACGGAAAACAGTTTGGCAGTTTTTTAAAAAGTTAAATATACACTTACCATAGGTCCCATCAATCCCACTCCCAGGTATTTACCCTAGAGAAATGAAAACGTATGTTCACAAAAACCTGTACGTGAATTTTTAGAGCTGATCTGTTGGAAAAAAAACAAAAAACAAACAAAAAACCCAAATGTCCTTCAACTGGTGAATGGATAAACAAACCATGGTACATCTGTACAATGAAATACAACTCAACAATAAAAAGAAATGAACTACTGATAAATGCAACAACTTGGATGAATCTCAGAAGCCATTATGTAGACTGAAAGAAACTAGTCTAGAAAAGGTTAAATACTGTACGATTCCATTGAAATAACATTCTTGAAAAGATAAAACTACAGTGACAAAGAACAGATCAGTAGTTGCCAGAAGTTATAGTCAGGGAGAAGGTGACCAAAATGACATAGCACAAGGGAGGTTTTTGGTAGGATGAGATTGTTCTGTATCCTGACAGTGGTCATGGCTATGTGAATTCATATATGTATTAAAATTCACAGAAGTGTACCAAAAAAGTAAATTTTACTCAACATTCATTTAAAAATATATTTACATAAATAGTACATAAAATACTTATTTTTTATAGTTATATATTTATATTTTATATTTATATATACATACTTTGTGTGTGTGTGTGTGTGTACATATATACACACACAAACATACAGGTGGCCCTTGAACAACGTAGGGTTAGGGGTTCCAACCCTCTGCACAATCGAAAGTCCATGTATAACATAGTTGGCCCTCTGTGTCCTCAGTTCCTCCGTATTCACAATTCCGCATCCACGGATCCAACCAACCTCAGATAATGTACTACTATAGTATTTACTATTGGAAAAACTCTGCATATTAAGTGGACTCGCACAGTTCAAACACATATTGTTCAAGGGCCTACTGTTTATATATTCACCCCACTCCCATCCTGTGGTCTGGAAATAAAATAAAAATGTAAAGTGAGCTGAGTGAAAGCTACAGACCTACTGAGCTCCTCTGTACAGAAGAAAGCACTGGCAGATAATCAGTCAGTTCCTGTAGGGTAATGGGAACCAAAGTACTCTAGCTCTAGCAAAGACCACAGCTAAACTCACTGCTTGAACTTATACCTCAAACTACTCCCACACCACCACAACCTTAGCTTCTGAAAAGAAGGCTGGGGGGAAACAAATAAAACTATTATTAAACCACTACTGGGACTGAGACTTTAAAGGAATTGCAGAGTAGGAGGCTACAAACCTGTAAAGATATTCCCTCCAGTTGTTGACTTACTCCTAAACTTTACATGCACAGAGCAAAACTCCAAGAATGCCAGCAGAAAATGGCAGAGGTTTCAGTAGTCACACATGTTGGTAAGACTGTAATTTAAGTTAAAAAGACCTTGGGACTTTCCTGGTGGTCCAGTAGGTAAGACTCCGCGCTCCCAATGCAGGGGGCTGGGGTTCGATCCCTGATCGGGGAACTAGATCTCGCATGCAGGCCGCATTAACCACATGCCGCAACTAAGAAGTCCGCATGCTGCAACTAAGATCCTGCATGCCACAACTAAAACATGGTGCAGCCTGAATGAATGAATGAATGAATAAATAAATAGATAATAAATAAATACACACACACACACACACACACACACATATATATATATATATATATATATAAAGTTAAAAGGACCTTGATAAAGTACCCTAGGCTTTAAGTTGAGACTTCAGAATGGCCTGGATTTAGGACTACATGGAACAAGAGCAAAAGTGAAATAGATCAGCCCTAACAAAGCCTAACACTAATTCTCAATAAGATCACAAAAGATGAGTCACAGAACAGGCATATACGTATTTGACATCGCAATGTCATTCCTGTTTTCTTAAGTATAATACTTCAAAAACTTAAGTTCTTATTGTATATAATTTAAAATACTGATTCAAGTGAAGCCAGTTTATGTGTCATATCTAAGTATTCACATAGCTATTGCTCTGATCTCTCTACTAACAAGCTACTTTACTTTCTATCCTTTCTCTTTTCTGCTTCCTATGACTTCAGCCGGTACAAGATTCAACTTAATATAAACTAACTCAACCTCATGAAATCTCATTAGTTCAGCTGCCCTGCTAAATCATTCATTTTCTTAATTCCCATCAGATTAGATAAAATCATCTTTAAACACAAGAAGATAAACAGATTACAGGCCAGTCTATTTATTGAGCATCTCTTGAAACAGGTGCCCCCTCTTAAGTCCAAATGGCTATGGCTGGAAAGAATGGTATCAAGAGATACAAAATGCACACGTGCCTCGGCATGCCACTTTGGCAAGGGCTATAATAGTACAGAAGCTATTTCCCTTACAAAGATATGGGTAGAAAGGCACTTAACAACATCTCTTTAGAGTCTTGGCTTAAAGGCCACCAAAGTCTCAAACATATTTCTGCTCTGCAACCTCCTTTTAAATCATTCAACATGTACTGGCCATCAACTACATGAGTAATATTACACTATGTGGCAAATAATTGTATAAAAGAGGGTCTCCATACTTAAGAAGTACGCAACCTAGTTAAATAACATTAATATACATGAAACATTTAAATAACAAATAATACAAGATAGAAGGTGATTAAACGCCAAAATGAATGGAAACCATTGAAACTGAGGGTAAAAAAGGTCATATGATAATTTTAGGTACACATCACATAAAAATGCTTTAGCTATTACCTGTCTATTAACAAACAAGTTAATGTTCATGAAGCAGACTAAGGAGAAATCCCAAATACTAAGACAAACCCCAAATTTTGAGGATAACAGTTCTATTTCAGAGGATTTTGTATAGGCTTATGCCTCAACTTTATAATGTATTTGGTAGTACAGTCAGTACAAAAATGAAATTCATCTCTCTATGCACTCTTTCAAAAGAATTCTTTTAAAAATTGTATGCATTCATTTATTCATGCAATAAATACTTATTAAGCATCTACCATATGCCAGACACTGTAATAGATGCTAGGGAGGTAAGAGTGATAAACAATATACACATTTGCAAAACAGTCACTTCATTCTCTACTGATAAACATCTATGAATCCCGTATCAATATAGGAAAGAAGATGAAAATTATTACTTGGTAATATTATAGAACTTAATACAACTTAGGTAAATGTGTGTACATAAATAAATGTGCATAAATATATTTGATGTAATGTACCATATGTGTAATATACCATTCTATGTAACCTACCATATGTTCACAATCTGCTACAGAGATTTTGTTTTGTGACGTAATAAAAAAAACATTAGGTGCTTATGCTACTACCATCTTTTGGTTTTTGTTTCCTGTTTTTAAACTAGTGACTTGTTTATCCTTCAAATTCTGAATCCACCTTTGTTCCAATATTTTAAATCTGTACATTAATATTATTTGCCACAAATTGGCTGAAAACTATTGAAACCTTTATATTGTACCATGTATGTATTATACTATGTATTTTTGCTTAACAATCTGCATTAGAAGTATCTTTCACACATCTGTTCAACTCGGTGTGAATGAAATCCTTACATACTCACTTTCAAAGAATGAAAATGAGGTTATTAGGATCACTTCTAAAGTCTGTTCAGGTACTAAAAGTCTATGATTCCCTAACTGTACAATTGACAGTATAAGAGCAAAACTCAGGTAAAATCCAATCATTTACTGGGATCTGCACCTAATTTAAAACGTCTTTAAAGCCATAGTCCCATTTGTTGCACTGGCCATTCTACCCAACGTAACCTTAATCTCATTTCTGTCCCCATCCCTGCCCTTGATTACACACACCAATCCTGGCATAAATTGTAAATCCACGTGGTTTTTAAACAATAAAACCCAGAAAGTTCAGGAAAGTAAAATATCCCAAAATGTAAACTTTTAGATAATTAGCCAAATATTTTTAATTTGTACTAAATTATATCTAGTACCATTTTATAATCAAGATGAAATTAAATAAAAGGGCTTTTGATGAAATTAAACAAAAGGAAGATCAAGAAGCCAGGGAACTATCCATATAAAAACAAATAATTTAGATTAACTGAGAAATTAACTAAATGGAAAACATAAAGAAGAACCAAGTGGAAATTCTAGAACTTAAAAGTACTCTAATTGAAATTAAAAGTCTACTGGAGGGGCTTAACAATATACTGGAGATGGTATAAGAAAGTGAAGTTAAAGACCAATTATTAAAATTACCAAAACTTGCAGAGAGAAAAAAAAAAAACTCAAGAAAAATGAATTAAGCTTCAGGGACCTGCAGACATTATCAAATGATCTAAAATATGTATAACTGTGGTCCCATTGGGGAAGACAGTGAGACTGGGGCAAAAGAAATATCTGAAAAATAAATGGCTGAAAACTTCCCAAATATGATGAAAAACAGCAATTTCAATAAGTTTAGCCAATCCCAACCAGGATAAATATAAAGAGAACCACATCTAGGCATATCATAGTCAAATTGATAAAAACCAAAGATAAAGAAAAAAATCTTGAGTGCAGCCAGAAAACGGAGAAAAAAAGTGGGGAGGGAAGACACATCATGCACAAGCGAAACAAGGGTAAGAATGACTACCAACTCCTCATCAAAGATCAGGAGACAATAGAATGACATCTTTAAAGTACTGTGGGTGTGGGGAAGAAGCAACCTGAAATTTTATATTCAGTAAAAATATCCTTCAGACATGAGGGTGATAAAAGACACTTCCAGCTAAACAAAAGCTGAGAGAATGAACACTTGCCATGTGATCTTCGCTATAAGAAATGCTAAAGGATGTCCTTCAGGTCAAAAAGAAAGGATACAAAATGGATACTTAGATTTAAAGGAAAGAACAAAGAGTACCAGAAATGGTAAATAAGTGGGTAAATATAAAGACTATGTTTTCTTTCTTCTTATATCACTTAAAAGTCAAATAACTGTTAAATGCAAAATATAGCAACACTGTAAGGTGGGGTTCATAACATACACAGAAGTAAAACATATGATGAAAATCACACAAAAAGGGGCAAGAAAATGGAATTACAGTCAGCCCTCTGTATCCATGGGTTTCGAATCTGTGGATTCAAACAACTTGCAGATCAAAAATATTAAAGAAAAATTTCAGAAAGTTCCAAAAATCAATACTTGAATTTGCCATGTGCTGATAACTATTTACATAGCATTTACATTATATTTACAACTATTTACACAGCATTCACACTGTATTAGGTTATTATAAATAATCTAGAGATGATTTAAGGTGTATATGGGAAGATGTGCATAGGATACACCCAAACACTATGCCATTTTATATAAGGAACTTGAGCAATTACAGATTTTGGTATGGGGGTGGTCCTGGAACCAATCCTCCTCAGATACCAAGGACAACTGTATAGTGTTGTAAGGTCTTACACTGGAAAATTAGAACCAGGAAACAGGGTGGGTCAGGTGGAAAATGAGAAAGAGACAGAGTGACGTAGGAAGTGTGAGGTATGAAGTATGAGAACTTTCTGAGAAGATGGAAATATTCTTCTCTTGCCTGTGGTGGTAGTTATATGGAAAGAAATAAGGAAAGTAAATAGATTTCCAGACATGCTACTGAGGCAGGCATTAATGAGTAAATAAACATTGAGACGAATGAAAGGGAAACATCTAGGATGACTTCAAGTTTTCTGTATTACGGTGCTATCAGTCTCCCTTAACCATACTGGGGGCTACGGTTAAAGAAGTTTTCAAGCGTAAAGGTTCGAGTTTTGTTTTGGGCATGTAGAGGTGCCTAGAGGATAATCAAGTGGAAAACAGAATAGGGAATGTAATGTAAGAATATGGAGGTCAACAACTTTCTAGCTTAAGGCTTAGACAAGAGGCAAGAACATAAAAGTGGTAGTTAAAGTAGTAAGTGTAGAAAAGGTTATCCAAAAGTAATATCTAAACTAAGATGGGCTAAGAACCAGGGATAGAGCTCCAATAAACACAGATAGTTAATACAAAGAAAGAAAAACACTTTAAAGAATGAGAAGTAGCCATAAAGATAGGTGATAAAACAGGAAAGAGTAGTTTCACTGAAAGAGAGTATAAAGGAGTTTTAAAGAATTGGTTGATCAGCAGATCAAAGCCTGTGGAGACTTTAAATTTATTTATTTATTTATTTTTGGCTGTGTTGGGTCTTCGTTTCTGTGCGAGGGCTTTCTCCAGTTGCGGCAAGCGGGAGCCACTCCTCATCGCGGGCCCCCCCCCCCTCATCGCGGGCCCCCCCCCACCGCCGCCGCGGAGCACAGGCTCCAGACGCGCAGGCTCAGCAGCCGTGGCCCACGGGCCCAGTTGCTCCGCAGCACGTGGGATCCTCCCAGGCCAGGAGTCGAGCCCGTGTCCCCTGCATTGGCAGGCGGACTCTCAACCACTGCACCACCAGGGAAGCCCACCTGTGGAGACTTTAAATCAAGAAAAGTAGATGAATGTGAAGGGATGAAAAGAAAATCTCTAGGTGCTCTAGAAGCAAAAATGAAACTCAAACCCGTAGTAGTAAACAGGACTCACATTCAGCAGCCCCTGTAGGTATAAATCCCATGTATGCATCTTAAAGACTACAGTTTTAATGCTTACTCCCAAAAGAAGGGCCGCTGAAGGATAGCTGGCACTGGCCTTCTTGCACAAAGCCAAAAGTCAGAAAGAAGCTATTCTTTCATGAAGAAGAACTAGAAAATATTGCTCATTGGCCCTCAGATAGGACATGGAAGCTGGTGACTCACCTGTGGGTAGAAAAAGAGACAACCTTAAAATTAGTCAGAGATGGGGGATGGAATCAAGGGAGAGTTTTGACAAGACAGGAAAGCATGTGTATCTCTTACCTTTTGCTATACGTATAACAAACCACTCTAAAACTTAATAGCTTAGGGCTTCCCTGGTGGCGCAGTGGTTGAGAATCTGCCTGCCAATGCAGGGGACACGGGTTCGAGCCCTGGCCTGGGAAGATCCCACATGCCGCGGAGCAACTGGGCCCGTGAGCCACGATTACTGAGCCTGCGCGCCTGGAGCCTGTGCTCCGCAACAAGAGAGGCCGCGATAGTGAGAGACCCGCGCACCGCGATGAAGAGTGGCCCCCACTTGCCACAACTAGAGAAAGCCCTGGCACAGAAACAAAGACCCAACACAGCCGTAAATAAATAAATTAAATTAAAAAAAAAAAACTTAATAGCTTAAAAATTAACCACTTAATTAGTTCAAAATTCTGTGGATCAACTGAGAAGTTCAGGTAAAAATTATAGGAAAAGTTACCCATAAGACTATGGGTTAAAAAAGTTACCAGCAAATCTCTGTTGGGCTTGTTCATATATCAAGTGGTATTGTCAGTTGGGACATAGATGATGGCCTCACTGACATCTCCATCAATAGGTAGACTGTCACCTGGGGCAACAGGGGTCATGTGTGTATCTCAGCATGCTGAAAGCTAATCCAGGCTTTTATACACAGCAGGAGAGGAGAGGTTCCAAAAAGCAGCAAAAGACCTCTTGAGGTCAAGGTTCAAGACTTGCACAAATAGTCCTTAGCCATATTCAACTGGTCAAAGCAAGTCCCAGATTCAAGGGGTGAGACAAAAGGCCCTACCTCACAATGGGAGGAGATGCAAAAAATTGTGGTCATTTTTGCAATTTATCACAGTATGTTTAATAAAGAAAAGATGCAGAAGAGAAAAGAGGCAGCTTACCTAACAGTGAAGCCAAAGTCTACAGTCATTGGAACATAAAGTCAAGTTGACAGGACCCAAAGAACAACTGTAAATTAGGTACCAAATAACAACCAAAGAAACTTGGATGCTGAGACTTGATGAGGATTTCTTTAGAAGAAATGAAGGGCCTTGGAAATGGCATATCATCTATCCTTACTACTGAAACAATCACCATGAAAAACCCTAAATGGGTTTTTTAATGGCCTAAACTGCCATTTAAAAATAAAACCCGGCTTTTTTTTTAGCTATGTTAACATAACCCAAGGACTTCACAAAATGCTACCAAAGTAGACTAGATGACTTATTAATATTAGCATGTTTGGAAATACCTTATTTTAGCATTATTTTATATGAATAAAATTTCAGTGATATTTCTTTTGTATTAATTCAAATTGGTAACACTTGTTTTAGAAAAGACAGGTGGAAAAAAAAAAAAAGACAGGTGAGTAACTTTACCAGGTTTACTGGAAAAGCAGGTATTTCAATGCCATCTTCTGTTTAATTTGTTATACCAACACATTCAAAATTGATTATCACTTAATCATTTTCAAAAATACTAATTTCATTCAAAGAGCTAATTATGTTATCTTTAACATTATTTCATTTATCTCAATGAAATAAAGTTGTAATATAATGTAGTGGGGTTAAGAAAATGGACAACCCAAACTACCCAAGTTGAAATTCTAGCTCCACCAGTAAACTATGTGACTTAGATATACCACTTCATTTCTCTGTGCCTCAGTTTTCCTCACATGAAAAAATGGAATAATAGGCCTTATTATTTTAGGTTATGATTACTTTTAACCTAGTTAATACATGTAAAATGCTCAGTACAAAGCCTGATATATACTAATCATAATGATATGTGTTAACTATGATTATTAGAGTATTTCTTCTGTTATATACAAAAAGCCCTGGATTGGGACTTAAATTCTAATTTCACCACTCGTTACAGACTTCAGCAATTTGCTTGACTTCTCTGAGACTCCTCCATTTCCTTACCTATAAAATGAGAGACTCTAAGGTAGGTCTCTTTCAGTTTGAGAATTTCCGTTTTGGAGAAAATTCACATTTTCTCTTCTCATTAAATTAGGAACTTATATCATCTCTTTCCCCTGCTCATTCTGAAATTATTTCTTTCTCCCTTAACTTCTCATTTATTTTCATTCATTTTAATATTTACTAATTTTCTTCAGATTCACCAGCCCCATTTTTTTTCTTATTCGCCACTGGTGACATTTTCATAGGAGCTTGATACAACTGTATTCTTACTTGCCTCTACTCAGTCTTACCATTTCCTATAATCTCAGTACAGTCATGGTCTGCCACCCTGTGATAGAATAATAACACCAAAAACACAACATTTTTATAGCACTTTTACATTCATCCTCTCATTTAAATCTCACAACCATCACCCTGTAAAAGGTTATCATGCTCAGAGAAAGAATGTGATCTGACCCATAACCTGCAGAGCCAGGACATAAACTTAGGATAAATGCCTCAGAATGCTATTTTTGTGTTATTCCTTATTGTTTCCTTGTCTTACTAGAATGAGCAGGAAATTAGCTATCACGAGGACCTAATTTTGAGCACCAACTCCGATACTTACTATTTGACCTTGTACAGGATATATCACAACTCTGAACCTCAGTTTCCCCATTTATAACACTGGGATAACAAAATGTTTTGTAAGAAAAAAACAACAAAAAATGACTTATAAAATCCAAGGTGCTGTACTTTTTTCAAACACCTTGTTCGTGCCAAAACCTGTCTATCTCTGATTCACTGCATAACTAAATTTTCTCCCCCTGGCCCATGTAGCATAGGACTATATCAGCTTTTTCCTCACTGTTCTGAATTAACCCCCTAGTTCTCAGAATCTTCTGTTTCATTTGATCCATAGAAGAGACCGTCTGTGCTTGGAAAGATCAATTCCACTGAAGAGAGGAAATACGGTCATTCAAAAATTGTTGAGCATCAACTACATGCCAGGAACTATGAACCAGAAAATAATATATGGAGAGAAAGAAAAAAATAGACTTACTAAAATGAAAGAGACAGAGATCATTAAAACAAGTCTGATAAATTTTTTACCCATGCACAAGAAGATTAGAGACCTCTTTCTCCTCCTCTTTCTTTCTACTCCTTTAATTCTAACTCCTTCCCTCCTCTGTTGGATAGAGGAAGCGAGCAAAATGAAGAATTAGGAAAAGCTGGGTTCAGGTGCAAAGGCTACACCAGGGAGAATGGGATAAAATATGGTATCTAGAAGTCTACAGCACTCCTAATACCTCCAGATAACCTACATAAAGCATCAGTAACTAAGAAACAGAGGATGAGAGAACAAAATTAATAAGCATGTACAACTTGCCAGTTATTGTATGACGTTCATACAAGTACATTATCATATTTAATATCTACACAATCTTGACATGCAGGTAATTCTTTCACTCAACAAATATTTACTGGGCACTATGTGCTAGGCACTGTTTAGAGTACTCAGAATATATCAGTAAACAGAACTAATAGATGAAGATCTCTGCCCTGGTGAAGCTTATTCTAACAGAAGAGATAGACAATAAACAATGAATTCAATATGTAAATTAAGAAATGTGTTAAATGGCAAAAAATGCTACAGAAGAAAAACAGAGTAGGTAAGGGGGATTAGAGGTATATAGGGGAGGAGTGTATGTGAAAAAGAGATTAGGATGCGATTTTAATTACAGTGGTTTGCAATGGTGACATTTAAAGAAGTTGGTTGTGTGGTTCCTGGGAGCCACTGGAGAGTTCTAAACTTTAGAGTTTTTCTAAAGGGAAAAGCCCTTTTTGAAGGGATCACTCAGCTATTATGTTGAGAAAAGACTGTTAGAGGGCATGCAAGAGGGCAACTGAGAGACAAATTACAAGGAGGTTACTGCAGTAATCCAGGTGAGAGATAATGGTGGTTTGGACCAGGGTGAAAGCAGCTCAGGTAGTGAGAAATTGACATATTTAAAATATATTTTCATATTTTGAAAGTAGGGCTTGACAAGATTTTGATTACAAATTGGTTATGGGAGTAAGAAAGAAGAATCAAGGGCAGCTCCAATTGGAAAAACGTAGTAAACATTTACTGAACTAAAAAATATTGTGGGAAGAGCAAGTTTTGAGCAGGGAATGAGTAATTTGGTTTGAGACATAGTAATTATAAGATGTTAATCAGAAATCCAAATGGCAGTGTCAAGTAGAGGATCTGTATACAATATCTATGAGTCTGGAATTTAAGAGAGGGACCTTAAATGGGGATATACGGTTGACCCTTGAACAACACAGGGCTTAGGGACACCGGACTCTCCACACAGTGGAAAATCCAAGTATAACTTATAGTTTACCCTCCTTAGCCAAGGTTTCTCTGTATCCTTGGTTCTGAATCTGCAGATTTAACCAACCATGGATCGTGTAGTACTTGTAGTATTTACTATGAAAAAAATCCAAGTATAAGTGAACCCACATAGTTCAAACCCATGTTGTTCGAGGATCAACCGTAAATACAAATTTAGGAATTTTCAGGGTATAGTTGGTGTTTAAAGACATGGTCATCAAGGGAGTGAGTATAGACATAGAAGAGAACCCAAAACAAATACTCCAATATTTAAGAGACTGAGAAGAGGAGGAAAACAAGTGACATAGGAAGAAAGATTTTTGAAAACTATAATGTCCTGGAAGCCAACTGCAGAAGGTATATGTAAAAAGGAATGGTCAGTTGTGTCAAATGCTGCTGCTAAATCAAGGGAGATGAGTATGGAAAAATTAACTTGAGATTTAACAATATGAAGGTCATTGGTAACATTGTCAAAAGTAGTTTCAATGCAGTGGTAATGGCAAAAGCTTGATTGTACTGGATTTAAGAGGAAATAAGAAGAAGGGAATTGGACACAACACAGACAACTCTTTCAAGGAGTCTGCTGTAAATGGGGAGCAAATAAAGTGTTACCTGGTAAGTAAGTAGGGAAAAAATAAAAGATGTTTTAAAGATAGAAAGAGCAGTAGGTTTTGTCTTCTTACGGCAGTGATACAGTACTGAGAAAACTATAACATAGTGAGAGTGGAGAACTGATGTCCTTAATTAGGCATAAAGAAATAGAATCTAAAACACAATGGAGGGAATTGGCTTTAGAACGGTAGAAAGTAATAGGTGAGAATACAAACTATAGGGATTAGAGATGTTGGTAGTAGGTAGATGTGGTAAAAGGAGTCCATGCAATCAGTTCTCTTCTGATTGCTTCATTTTTTTTCAGTGAAGTAGGAAGCAAAATCATCAGCTGAGGACAAGACGGGGGATGAGATATTGTTGGAAGGTATGATGACAGAAAACATGAAATCAGTCATTTAAGAGAACAGAAAAATAAATGAGCTAGGAAAATATGGTACTGTTTATTAGGGATTCACTTGACATTTGTGATGAATTTAAAGTAAAACTAGTCAGCATGATTTTGCATTTTCCTCTAGACACATACAGCTCCACAGATACAGATTGGATTTAAATGAATATTAGATTTAATCTGGGTTATAGTTTTTCCAACTGAGTGTGACCACATTAGAATGAGACAAGAAAGTTAAGGGTATATGCCAGGGAGTTGAGGATGCATGCTACAGATAATGAAGGACCATGAAATTAAAGTTGGATAAAAGAGGAAGTGGTGACTCAAGGGACAGAGGAACAAATTAAAAGATGGTAGAAGCAATAAATCAATTATTTCTATTTTAAAAATAAGACTTAAGTTGCCCAAATCACACATCTTTTCAGTTACATAACTGGAATAGAATATGAACTTAGATGTGCTTCATTCAAGTCACTCTTTCCATGGTACCAACGGCGCCAGGCTGTCTTGTAAATTTGATTTTCACTGGCATGCCACCCTCTGCCAAGTTGGACCTAAGGCAAATTACAAGTTAAACAATTTTTTCCCAGGCCTCTTCTCCTCCCTCTTCTTCCATGTCTCAAACGCTAAGAGCCCTTCAGTGTCCAAACTCACAAATGAGTCTTGCCCTCCCCCCAATTTATACAAAATTACTTTCATTTTTCCCTACCAATGGACCCCCTTCATGAAAATCTGAATCGCTAAGAATTGCTCTGAATGTAAAAATACTGAAGTTTGTTCGGGTTTTTCTGTTAACATCTTACAGGAAAAAAACCTGAACAAACTTTTTGGCCAACCCAATATCTACAAATATAAATGACTAAATAAACCCTCTTCATGGCTATTCTCATTCTAACAGGAAGTCTGGTTAACCCACTTTAAACTTCATTGTGAACCATATTAGGTAAAATAACTGAGCTGCATAAGAACTTTTTATTGACTTATTTCCAGCACTCTCTCCCTTAAATATATCCTTTATAAAATCCCACAACACAGAATTTTACCTTCTCTCAGAGAATGAGAAAGTGATAACACTACAAGCCATGAATCAGACCCAAACTTGTGTTAAAGTTAGGATTGACATATACACTTATATGTATAAAACAGATAACCAATGAGAACCTGCTATACAGCACAGGGAACTCCACTGTACAGTAGAAACTAACACAACATTGTAAAACAACTATAGCCCAAGAAAAATTTTTAAAAATAAAAAGATATTTTATATTTAGAAATGTAAATTGAATATTACAGTAAGTCTGAAACTACCTGCAAGCAAGAACCAAATGTAGCCAGTTAGAGGGCTCTTCTGTTATTATGACTAAATGGCTGAAAAGACAAAGGTCTTATTTATAATTTATGTCAAGACTATTATTTTTAAAGAAACCATCAAGTTAGGACAATAAGAAGGCTTCAATCCTGAATATATACCAAAGTATCACCACTGACGATCTTGGAGGGCAGAAGGTAGAATTCCACTATAAATACTATACATCTCTACATTTATATTCAGTTAGCATGGCTAGTAAGTTTTATTACAATTTGCAATTATTCATTCTACCTTTCTTCAAAAGGAGAAGAAACCTCTACCTCTACTTGTTCCTATGTAACATAGTACTTTTATAGGAGTAAACATCTCTGCCCCACTGACTTTGGCTTTGGCCAATGACATATAAACAAACATCCAAGCAGAAGATTTAAGAGCCAGAACATATTTCTGCCAACTCTTTCTTTTTTCCCCTGTTGTAAGAACAGAGTGGTCCAAATAGGAGTTGTTCTCCAGCCTGGATCTCAGAATTAGAAGACACATGGAGCAAGAGCAGAGCCACTGCCAACCTTCGGGTAACATGTAGCAAGAGCAAAAAATAAACCTTTGTTTTGGTAAGCTAGTGAAATATGGGGGTCATTTGTCATGCAGTATAACTCAGCAAAAGTTAATTCAGCATGTATTACTTTTATAATCAGAAAAAAATAGATTTCACTGCTTTAATCTTTAAGGACAGTAGGTGTAAAATACTTCAACAACAACTAGGGGAAAAAAATGAAGGAAATGTGATATTTTTAAGACATCAGAGAACTTAAGAAGTAACAAGAAGTAGATAAACTGAAATTCCACCTAAAGAGCCCTCTTTAGGTGAGGTGATAATCACCTGCTTTTTCTTTCCTAGGAGCATTTAAAGATTCCGGGCATAGCCTGAGAACTGAGATTGGCCCAGGCAGGAGGACTGGTGAAAACAGTAAGCAGCATAGCTTTTAAGTGTGATGGACTGAAAACTAGAAAGCTCCAAATACAAGGCTAAAAAGGACATTTGCTAAGTTCTACAGTGATGCAGGAGGCTGGGAGAATGAGCTAGAATTGCAGAGTGAGATTTCCCTTAGTTTCATGGTACTTAGGAGAAAACTTGCTAGAAAAGGGAGAATCACACAAGCAAAACATGACAGGTCTCCAACATTGCCTGAATTTGAAGTAGTGTGAAGCAAGAGATCAAAGGGCCAATCTCAAGACCTCCAAAGAACAGAACTGAATCTCCTGTAGTCTTTCAGGACTGTGGAGAAGAAACCTGACAGTCTCTCAATCAAAAATCTAGTAGGGCAAGGTTGACAAGTAAGAGACGATTCAATCTTACTAAAATATTACTGTAACTGCACTCCAGACTGACCCTGATTAAATCCAGCTCAATTCTTAATTAAATTGAGGTGTCAGCACCTCACCCAATTGGCCTAACAGTTGAAAAAGGGAAGAAAGATACCCTCTGGAGGAAGATATCCTCTTCAGCCTCTATATAGCTAAGTTACAATATACAGTGTTCAGTATATAATAAAATATTTGAATTTCTATTAATATAACCACTCTTTTCATCAATATTTTCATGGTATATTTTTTCCTTCTGTTACAACGTATGTAAAGAGACAAGAAAATATGACCTATAATCAAGACAAAAACTAGAAAATAGAAGCAGAGTCAGAGATGATGCAGATAGTGGAATAAGCAGACAAAGACTTTAAAACAGCAATTATCAATATTTTCATGAAAGAAAAAAATAGAAAAAGTTTATGAAAGGATAGAGATAGTCAACAAAAATGGGAATCTATTTAAAAAGACTATTTTAAAAATGGGACTATTGTTTTTTAATTCTTAGAACTGAAAAAATAAGCTATTTGAAGTAATTTCAGTATTAGGCTGGACACATCAAGAAAGAACAGTAAGCTTAAAAAACAAGTCAATAGAAAATACCCAACTAACCCACACAGAGAAAAGAGTAAAGAGGACAAGCACAAGAGACATATGGGATACAGCCAAAACATCTAATAAGGTTGAGGAGAGAGGAGAGAGATTAGAGTAGAAGTAACAAAGATATAAAAGCCAAAGTTTTTCCAAAATTAGTGAAAAACATCAACCCAGCAAACCCCAAACAGGATAAATGCAAATAAAATCATGCTTAGATACCACACAAACTTTTAGAAACTAAAAGCAAAAGGAAATTCTTAAACGCAGCAAAGAAACACACATTACTTTTAAAAGAGCAACAATAAGACTTTTCAAAGGAAATTATGGCAGCCAGAAAAGGAATGACATATTTGTACTGTAGAAAGAATAAGACACCAACCTAGAATTCTGTAACAGAAAAGTTTTCCTTTAAAAAGAAAGGTGAAATAAAGATGTTTGTAGACAAACAATAGCTAAGAAAATCTCCCTCCAAGAGATCAGCAATATAAGAAATATTAAAGGAATTACCTCAAACTAAAGGAAAATTATCCCAGATGATAGCAGAGAACTGCAAAAATGAATGAAGAGCACTAGAAAGAGTATATATATGGATAAATAGAAAAAGATATTGTTTAAAAAGTATTAATTTAAGATACACCAATAAATCAAAGATGTTTATGAAAATCTCTAGGATGACTAAAAAAGTATAATTATAGATGAATGTATAACTGAAAAGTTAATTAGTAAAAATGAAATTTATAAAAGTTGACAAATCAAAAAATGTAGGAAGGGAAGAATGAAAAAAACACAAGGAACAGATGAGATAGATAGAAAAGAGTTGGTGAGATGACAGAAGTCTACCCAACTATGTTAGTAATCACATTAAATGTAAATAAACATTCCAATTAGAACACAAAGATTGAGACTTCCCTGTTGGCGCAGTGGTTAGGAATTTGCCTGCCAATGCAGGGGACACAGGTTCGATCCCTGGTCCAGGAAGATCCCACATGCCGCGGAGCAACTAGGCTTGTGTGCCACAACTACTGAGCCTGCACTCAGGAGCCCATGAGCCACAACTACTGAGCCCGCATGCCACAACTACTGAAGCCCGTGCACCTAGAGCCCAGCTCCGCAACAAGACAAGCTACCACAGTGAGAAGCCCACACGCCGCAACAAAGAGTAGCCCCTGCTCACTGCAACTAGAGAAAGCCCGCGCGTAGCAACGAAGACCCAACGTAGCCAAAAATAGATAATAAATAAATAAATAAAATTAAGAGCTTAAAAAAAAATCCACAAAGATTGTCAAACTGGATCAAATAAACATGACCCAATAATATGCTACTTCCAAAAGATATACCTTAAACAAAAGAATACAGATAGCTTGAAATAAAAAGAAAAAAATAAACTGTAGAAATACTGATGAAAAGAAAGAGCAATCATATTAATAGAAGTTCTAAAGTAGACTTCAAGACAAGGAATACTACTAGAGATAGAGAAAGACATTTTATAATGACATAATAGTTCAATTGTAAATTATAACAATCCTAAATTTTTATATACCTAACAAGAGCTCCAGAATACATAAAGTAAAAGTTGAAAGAACTGAAAGGAAAAATCTATGGTCATAGTTGGTAATTTTAAGATTCTTCTGTCATAACTGACAAAAACAGAAAGAAAATCATTAAAAGATTTGATCAACATGATTAAACAATTTGACCTTGTTGACACATAACACTAACATCAACAAATTGCAGAACATTCTTTTCTAGCACAGATGAAATGTACCAATCTAACACAAACTCTTTCAAAGAATAAAAAAGAGAGACAGAGACTAGTTTTTATGAGGCCAGCAAAACTTGATACCAACACCTGACAAAAATTTTTATAAGAAAGGAAAATTACAGGCTAGTGAATAGACATAAAAATCCCATACAAAATATTGACAAATTAAATCCAGTGATACAATACACTGTGACCAAGTGGGACTCATCCTAGGTGCAAAGTTAGTTTAACATTGAAATCAGTGTAATTCACTATATTATGGAATTAAGGGCACAAATCATATGATTTATCTCAGTAAGAGCAGAAAAACCATTTCATAAAATTTAACCATTAATAATTAACTTATATTTAAATTAAATATAAATATATTTAAATAAAATTTAGCCATTAATAATTTAGAAAACTAGGAATAGATGGGAAACTTCTTTAATCTGACAAAGGGTACCTACAAAAACCTATAGCTAACATAATAATTAATGTTGAAATAGTGAACATTTTCCCCCCCTAAGTTCAGGAAGAAAACTATCACTATTTCTACTAAACATTGTTCTGAAAATCTTGATCATTGCAATAAGGAAAAACAAAAAAGTATAAAGACTAAAAAGGAGTAAGTAATATCATCATTATCCTCACATGATATGGTTGTAAACAGGAAATACAAAAGAATCTACAAACTACTAAATATTAAAAATAAGCTAATTTATTTGCCATTTGCAGCAACATGGATGGACTTGGAGGCCATTATGCTAAGTGAAATAAGTCAGAGAAAGACAAATACTGTATGATATCACTTACGGAATAGGGAAGAACAAATCTGACTCCACATTGGATCTCTTTCTTTTACTTTAACCTTTGTGTTCTATTGCTTTTGCTACAAGTTAATAAATAAATGTTGCCTATAGCCTGAAATATACAGGATAGACCATTCTCAAGGCTCTGACCTTTAAAACTTTTCTATTCATATAGAGATTAAAAAGTTGCAGAACAAAGAATAACTTTTGTCTTAATGGAGGTTTATAGGGACACTGTGACCAGAGCTAGCAGACAGCTGCAAGAACAAAGGATTACAGCACCAAGAAATTTGCACAACCACACTCCCTCCTCTTTTACTATAAAAGGAGCCTAAATTCTAACTCAGGCAAGATGGTTCTTCGGGACACTAGTCCACCATCTTCTCAGTTTGCTGGCTTTCCAAATAAAGTCTCTACTCCTTGCCCCAACAATTTGTCTCTCGAATTATTGGCATGTTATGTGGCAAGCAGTATGAGCTTGGACTCGGTAACACTTATATGTGGAATCTAAAACACAACAAACTCAGTGGGAATATAAATTGATACAGCCACTATGGAGAACAGTATTGAGGTTCCTTAAAAAGCTAAAAATAGAACTATCATATGACCCAGCAATCCCACTACTGGGCATATACCCGGAGAAAACCATAATTCAAAAAAATACATGCACCCCAATGTTCACTGCAGTGCTATTTACAATAGCCAGGACATGGAAGCAACCTAAAAGTCCATCAACAGAGGAATGGATAAAGAAGATGTGGTACATGTATACAATGGAATATTACTCAGCCATAAAGAGGAACGAAATTGTGTCATTTGCAGAGATGTGGTGGACCTAGAGACTGTCATACAAAGTGAAATAAGTAAGAAAGAGAAAAATAAATGTCGTATAATATCACTTTTATGTGGAATCTAGAAAAATGATACCGATGAACTTCTTTGCAAAGCAGAAATAGAGACAAAGACATAAAAAAGTAGAGAACAGGGCTTCCCTGGTGGCGCAGTGGTTGAGAGTCTGCCTGCCGATGCAGGGGACACAGGTTCGAGCCCTGGTCTGGGAGGATCCCACATGCCGCGGAGCAACTAGGCCCATGAGCCACAACTGCTGAGCCTGTGCATCTGGAGCCTGTGCTCCGCAACAAGAGAGGCCGTGAGAGTGAGAGGCCCGCGCACCGCGATGAAGAGTGGCCCCCACTTGCCGCAACTAGAGAAAGCCCTCGCACAGAAACGAAGACCCAACACAGCCATAAATAAATAAATAAATAAATAAAAATTAAAAAAAAAAAAAAGTAGAGAACAAACATATGGATACCAAGGGGCGAAGGTGGGGGGGATGAATTGGGAGATTGGGATTGACATGTATACACTACTACGTAGTAAATAGATAACTAATGAGAACCTACTGTATAGCACAGGCAACTCTACTCAGTGCTCTGTGGTGACCTAGACAGGAAGGGAATCCAAAAAAGAGGAGATATATGTATATATATAGCTGATTCACTTTGCTGTACAGCAGAAACTAACACGACATTGTAAAGCAACCATACTCCAATAAAAATTAATTTTAAAAAAAACATAACAAACTAGTGAATAAAACAAAAAAGAAACAGACTCACAGATATAGAGAACAAACTAGTGGTTACCAGAGGGGAGAGAAGGGGGGAAGGGCAATAAAGGAGTAGGGGGAAAAGGGGTTTATTATGGGATTATATGAAATCATGTTTGTACTTTTGAAAACTGTAAAGCACTGTAGAATTTAAAGAATCTTTCATTCAATTAAAAATATTAAAAATTAAAACAATTTTTCAAATAAATAAAATAGAAAGCAATAAAAAAAAGCTAATTTAGCAAGGCTGCTGTTCATTAGACCAAAATACAAAAATCAATGGTATTTCTATGAATTAATATGAAACAACTGGAAAATGAAATTTAAATAAACAATACCATTTACAGCAACATTTTTAAAACATTACATGCCTAGCCATAAACTTAACAAAAGTTATGCAAGACATCTAGATTGAACACCATAAAACACTGCTGAGAGAACTTAAAGACCCAAGGAAATAGACAGATAATCCATAGTCATAGAATGGAAGACTATACTGTAACATGCCAATGCTCTCCAAACTGATCTACAGCTTCGATGCAATCCCAGTCATAATACCAACAGATTTTTTAAACTGTAATCTGATTCTAAATGCATATGACAATACAAATGATGGAGTACAGCCTTCCCCTCCAAAAAAAACAAAAAAAGAATTGAAGAAGAAGAAAAACTTTGGAGAACTTATACTACCAGATATCTAGACTTAGTATAAAGCTATAGTAATTAAGACAAGGTAATCTTGGTGCAAAGATAGACAAACAGACCAGTGGAACAGAAACACTGTAGAAACAAATCCGCCTGATTTATATCAAAGGTACCCTACAATCCAGTGGGGAAAAGACAGTTTTTTCAAAAAATGATGCCAGATCAACTGGCTATCCATATGTTCAAAAGAAATTCTTGATCTCTACTTCGTCATGCATACAAATTAATTTGAAATGTATCACAGAACCTTAAGTGAAAGGGAAAGCAATAAAGCTTCAAGAAAATTTTGGATGATATTTTAATGATCCTGTAACAGGCAAAGACTGTTTAAACAAGACACAAGAAATCCACTAATCATAAAAAGAAAATTTAATAAATTGAACTTCATTACTGTTAAGAATTTTTATTTTTTAAAAGACACTATTAAGAGAGTGAAAAGCCTAGCCACAGACTGTGAGAAGATATTTGCCATACATATACACAGAGTTCCCATATTCAGAATTATAAAAAATTCCCACAAATCCATAAGCCAAAGACAGTCCTATTAAAAATATATATTTTTTAAATTAATACATTAAAAGGTGCTCAACATCATTACCTATCTGGGAAATATAAATTAGAAGCCACTACACGCTCACCAGAATGGTCAAAATTAAAAAGACTGACAGGGCTTCCCTGGTGGCGCAGTGGTTGAGAATCTGCCTGCCAATGCAGGGGACACGGGTTCGAGCCCTGGTCTGGGAAGATCCCACATGCCGCGGAGCGACTAGGCCCGTGAGCCACGATTGCTGAGCCTGTGCGTCTGGAGCCTGTGCTCCGCAACAAGAGAGGCCGCGATAGTGAGAGGCCCACGCACCGCGATGAAGAGTGGCCCCCATTTGCCACAACTAGAGAAAGCACTCACACAGAAATGAAGACCCAACACAGCCATAAATAAATAAATAAAATAAATAAAATTTAAAAAAAAAAAGACTGACAATAGCAAATTTTGACAAGAATGTAGAGCAACTGAAACTTTCCTCCATTGTTGGTGGGGACAGAAAATAGTACAACCTTCTGGGGAAACAATAACTCAGAAATTCTACACCTAGAATGGAGACAATATATTTATCAAAAGACCCATATGAGAATATCCATGACAGCTTTATTAAAAAGTCAAAAACTAGAAACAAGTCAAATGTCCACCAACAGAAAAATAATAATTCAATTTGTTCTGTGGAATACCACATATTAATAAAAAGAACGAATAACTGCTACACACAACGTGGATAATATCATAGACATAATAATGAGCGAAAGAAGTCATTAATTTATATAAAATTCAAGAACAGGCAAAGTTAATCCTTTATGATAAAAATCAGAATAGTGATTACTTGGAGGTGGCAGGGGAATTAGATATTGACTAGTAAAAGGCATGAAGGAAAATTCTGGAGTGCTGGAAATGTTCATGGGTGGTACTTACAAGGATCTATACATATGAAAAATTCACCATACTGTATAATTAACGTTTGTGCATTTTACTGTATACATGTTATATCTCAAATTTTAAAACTCCTACAGTAGATAATTTGAATGGGGTATTTGGGACAAATCTTACTACAAAGGATACACCATATAATTTTTTTAATACCCAAGACTAGGAGTAAAGTAGCCTGGATTTAGCTCCAACTCTATCATTTAGATGTGTAAACTTAAATAAGTCATTTAACTCGGTCTTAGTTTCTTTATGTACTAGAGTGGGTGAGTACAGATAATCCTTAAAGTTCTTTCTATATCCAAAATCTGAGTCTTTGAGATAAACTCTTTTATTTAAAAAATCAAATTCTCAAATTTCAAACTACCACATAGTCACCTAAGGCCTGAATGTAGCAAAACCAAATTAGCTCTTGTAATTTTAACCGAAAACGGTTAAAAGAAGTACATGCTGCTGTTTATCCTGAATCCTCTATACCTATATTTAAGCTCATCTACTTTAGCCAAGACATTCTGGTGCCACCCCTTCAACAGGGAAAGAAACCTGTCAGCCAGATTACCTTTCCTTGTTTTTCTAAGGATGGGTTATTCATTCTTCCACGCCCGCTCAAACCATCTCCTTTAAAATACCATCCCTCCTACAGCCACTCAGTCAAAATTAATTGTTCCTTCCTCTGTGCACCCACAGTATGTTGCTTGTATCTATTACCGCTCTTATTTCATTCTGTATTATAGTTCCTGCATTCTTGTATGCAAGGGGACCCTTTCCAGAGAAAGGATATACTCACTCAGCCAACCAAATCACCCAAATCAACCTTAGGAATCAATGAATAACAGCATAGTAGGATCACCTTCATATCTGAGTCTATGTTAATGGTGGCAAAGTGAAATAATAGATACTAAATGCTGCTATACCCTACTCAAAGCAAGAAGAAATTACAATGAATATTCAAATACTGAACTAATTCCAGTCCTTACTTCAGCCTACTCTCCAGCAGAACAATGAAAGAGCCAAAGGCAGATAGCTGAAGAAAAAAAGTAAACTAGGCCTGAAATGGGGAAACAAATTACTTATTAAAATAATTACCAAATTAGTTTATGTCAGGAAATAGATGGTTAGGGAGAAAGCAAGCGAACTACTTGGGAGTTAAATATCCAGCATCCCTTTTCTGTTAACTGCTCCTACTCCTGTCCACATGGTCCAACATAACCTCTATCCTCTTATCACAAATGACTGGTCCAGGACAAAGTTCTTCCTCAAGTATTTTAGAAACAAAACTGCGAAAATAAAGTCAGTCCTTTTCTGAATGGCTGAAATGGGAAGATCTAAACAATACAGGAGCAGTCAATGGTAATGTTTTTCGCACTGCAAAAAAGGCAGGTCTGGGGCTTCCCTGGTGGCGCAGTGGTTGAGAATCTGCCTGCTGATGCAGGGGACACGGGTTCGAGCCCTGGTCCGGGAAGATCCCACATGCCGCGGAGCAACTGGGCCCGTGAGCCTCAACTACTGAGCCTGCGCGTCTGGAGCCTGTGCTCCGCAGCAAGAGAGGCCGCGATAGTGAGAGGCCCGCGCACCGCGATGAAGAGTGGCCCCCGCTCGCCACAACTAGAGAAAGCCCTCGCACAGAAACGAAGACCCAACACACCCAAAAATCAATCAATTAATAAATAAATTTAAAAAAAAAAAAAAAAAGGCAGGCCTGTGGTAAGAGAAAATAGAGCTTACTTTACAGAGTGAAGCAAGATGAGAAACAGTCCTTAGGACTTTCAAACCTTGGGTCCAATATTCCTAGGGCCTCATCCCATATTTAGGTTCTTTGAGATAGACACCCCAGTATTCTTACAATAAATGTCCCCTTTACTAAGGCTAGCCCAATTTGAATGGTCACTTGCAACCAAAACAATCCTGTGATAGACTGCCACTTTGATGATCCCGAATTAATCGTGCTTCCTAGTATTCCTAGTCTCTTCCCACGATGACTCTGGGCTGAGCCTCTGAGTATTTCGACCAATAGAATAATGTCAGAAGTGAGGCTATGCCAGTTTCAGGCCTACCCCTTAATCATCCTGGCAGATCTGTTTCCTCCCTGTCACAACGCTTGCTCTTGGAATACTTCTTGGAACCCAGCCATCGCACCATGAGGCTAATGAATCAGCCATGTAGAGAAACCCACATGCAGGAGAACCAAGGCCCTGGACAATAGTCCCAATCAAGCCTCCAGATGTCTGCTGCTATACCAGAACCCCAACCAATGCCACATAAAGGGGAATGACTGAGTTAATTCATAGAAGTGTGAGAAACATTAAATCGTAGTTTTAAGCCACTAAGTTTTGTGGTGGTTTACAATGCAAATTTTAATATAAAAGTTTTAATTCACATGCAGGTAACTTAAAATTATACTTTCCTAACACAAACTGTGTCTCTGAGCATGGACTGAGAAACCATGGCCCTTGGGCCAACTCTGGCCAACCATCTGTTTTTGTAAATAAAGTTTCGTTGGAACACAGTCACGCTCATTTATTTACATATTGTCTATGGCTGCGTTTATGCTATAAGGGCAGAGCTGAGTGGCTGTGATAGAAATTATACATCCCACAAAGCCTAAAATATTTACTATCTGGCCCTTTACATAAAAAGTTTAGCAAACCCTGTCACACAGGACTTGGCAAGTGTTTTAATATATAAATAACTAAACCTGTAAACCTACTTTACAACCAACTCCTCGTCCCTAAAGGATGACACTATAAACACTCAGTAGTATTAGCTTAACAAACCACAAAGCACATCGCATGGCACATACCTGCCAAAGGCTGAACATTTGTGTCAGGCCCCGCCAAATTCACATGCTGAAACCTATTCCCCTAGTGTAATGGTGTTTGGATGTGGGGCCTTTGGGAGGTGATTAGGTCATGAGGACACAGCCCTCATGAATGGGGTCAGTACCCTTATAAAAGAGACCCAGAGAGTTCCCTCCCATTTTCTGCCATGTGAGGAGATAGAGAGAAAATGGCTGTCTATGAACCAGGAAGTAGGCCCTCACTGGACACTGAATTTGTTGGTAACTTGATCTTGAACTTCCCAGACGCCAGAACTGTAAGAAGTAAATTTCCGTTGTTTATAAGCCACCTAGTCTATGGTACTTTGTTACAGCAACCCAAGTAGACTGAGACAGTTACTGAATTGTGTTGCATTGTCTGTTAACAAGTCAGGCTATGGTCAGACTAACAGATTAATCAACAGGAAATGACAGGCCAGGAAAACAATAGTAATAAAATCAGATCCATACCTATTTAGCTGTTTAAAAGTTCCTACTTATGGGGGTGGGGGGGGGGTCTCTATTTCAAGTTTCTCATGTTATTAGATATGACCCACTTCTGAATTGCATTTAGAATCAGAAAGTAATGAATGTTTCATTATGATGCATACATGACAATTTTTTTAAATTAATAATGCTTCATAGACCCATCTGCAGAAGAAAACCGGAAAATTCCAAGCCCAATACTGACCTAAGTCAATTATTCTCAAACCTTCCTGCCCAAAATCATCTTTGGCAATGCTTTAAGTTCTAGAGATTTTCTTTTGGTACCTGATTTTATAAAGTATCGATCTCCTTTTATATATAATATTCATTTGTCTTATGCCCCAAGTCAACCCAAACACAAGGTCTAAGCCTTGGCTCACTGTCCCTGGGATTTACTATTTTCCTCATATGTCAATTAAAACTCTCTTTTCTACAAATCAACAATTATCTATGTAAATAGTTTCATTTTGCTATCACTTTACCACCCTGTATTACTGCACCATTTGTATAACACTTAAAACTTTTCCACTTTAACTAAAGTATTCCATAACTATAATACCTACATATCTGTATGTAGAGGCAGTTTTCTCCACAGATCTTAACAAGCCCTAGAGAATATCAGAAGCAGTTTCCCATATATACTTTACTTTAAACCTACGCCTCAAAAATCTCAAATTCTTGTCCTTAGTTACTACACTACAAACAGCATCTTCTGACTCTAACAACACCAGAATTAAGCTAGAAAATGAGAATTTAGATCAAGCAAAACCCCAGTACAGTATTGTTCCTTAATGATGTTCCTAAAATAAGATAAAATAAAAGAAAAAAACAGCATGGAAATAAACCATGATTGGGTCAGATATCTAAAATTTATATTGGTTGTTTTCTGTTATCATCTCTGTAAAGGTAATTAGATTCAAATTATTACAATATATAACAACAAACACTTAATGAATATTTATTATGTGGGCACACTCACTCAACATTTACATTTATTATTTCACTTATCAAAACAACCCTCTAAGGTAGGCAAAGGATTTTTCCCCATTTCGTGGATGAGAAAATTGAAGCTTAGAGAAGTTAAGTAACTCTAAAACCTACACTTAACTCAGGTATAAACCCAGGTGGTCTAATCCACAGTCTACCTACTATTCTGAATATCTGTGTGAACCTAAAACATAATATTGTTCATGAAGGTATATGTCTTATTTTTACAATAGCTTCATTTTAAATATTTAATAGCAAAATAATCATAGTATTTGGGGAGAATACTAATTTTTGCTTTCCAGGTCTCTGGTGTATCACTACAATTTAAATTTAAAAAGAAAAAGGTGGGGCTTCCCTGGTGGCGCAGTGGTTGAGAATCTGCCTGCCAATGCGGGGGACAGGGGTTCGAGCCCTGGTCTGGGAGGATCCCACATGCCGCGGAGCAGCTGGGCCCGTGAGCCACAACTACTGAGCCTGAGCGTCTGGAGCCTGTGCTCCACAACAAGGGAGGCCGCGATAGTGAGAGGGCCGCGCACCGCGATGAAGAGTGGCCCCCACTCGCCGCAGCTGGAGAAAGCCCTCGCACAGAAATGAAGACCCAACACAGCCAAAAATAAAAATAATAAATAAATAATAAATTAAAAAATTTTTTAAAAAGAAAAAGGTAATACCTTGAAACCTCTAAATCTCTATTATTCTTCTAAGCTTGATTGTGTGAATCAGTTATTACACTTACATGTGTGTAAATTTTTATTCTAAATCTTAAACATTTTCCAATTTGAACTCTCTGCAGCATGAGATAGTGAATGAAATAAAACTGCACATATTTTGCAATGGAAGTAACAGACATTTATTATTTCCATTTACACTTGGTATGAATGTCAGTGTCTTCTAGCAGTTTTTCCTGTTTGAAGCAAGGAAGACATTTCAAATCAACAATTTTGCTGTCAGTAACAGGTTGTAGATAATGTGAATACAAGCAATGAGAGAATGGTAAACATGAGGTATGTTCCTGAGATTGGGATTATTAAGATTTTAGAGCTGAAGGAGATTTTAAAAAGCATCTTTTCATCTTTACATTTTACAAATAATGATACCAAATGCTCACTGGAAAAATCCAAAATAGAACTTATTCCAGGGTTCTTTCCCCATACAGTAGTAACAGAATCAAGACTGGTCTTTGCTATCATAGATTTTCTGAATAAGATAATATAGTCAGCCAATCTTTTAATGTGGAAAGAAAAAGAAAAAAAAGTCAGAGGTGATAACTGGGGGAAAAAAAAAAAAATATATATATATATATATATATATATTTACATTTTAAAGTATATATACATATATATACTTTAAAGGCAAATCCAGAAAAAAAATTAATTTTCATAGTAGAGATTACTGTAGGAAACCACTATTTCTACAGCAAAAAGCTAAAAGAATATAAAGGTGTTATATAGACTTCCAAAATATCATTTGCAGGGGAAAGACCACTATTTCCCAAAGAAGTGTTGAACAGAATTCTGGTATGTCTTGAAAAAATGTTCCATTCTCAAAAAGTTTTGGAAACACTAGACTAAATAAAGTTCAACAGGCTCCACAACTGTAACACCATTCACATCTTTAACATGTTAATATGCTCTAGTATACTGTTAATCTCCATAAGGAGAGATATATTATATACCACTTTCCAAATTTACTTGACCACATAAAAATCTCTTAACATCATACCTATTATAACATTTCCCTGAAAAGTGCTAAACTTAGGAACAAAACTTAGGAAATACTGGGAGGGATCGTTTGTAGAAAAAAAGACTAAAGACTCATAGCTAGGGACTTCCCTGGTGGCGCAGTGGTTAGGAATCTGCCTGCCAATGCAGGGGACACGGGTTCGAGTCCTGGTCTGGGAGGATCCCACGTCCCGCAGAGCAACTAAGCCCGTGCACCACAACTACTGAGCCTGAGTTCTAGAGCCCATGAGCCACAACTACTGGGCCCCTGCACTAGGACTACTAAAGCCCGCACGCCTAGGGCCTGTGCTCTGCAGCAAGAGAGGCCACTGCAATGAGAAGCCCGCCCACCGCAGCAAAGAGTGGCCCCCGCTTGCCGCAACTAGAGAGGACCCGTGCACAGCAACAAGGACCCAGGGCAGCCAAAAATAAAATTTAATTAATTAATTAATTAATTTGTAAAATAAAGGCTCATAGCTGATCAAAAATTTAAATAAAGCAACATAAAAGAACTATTGTAAAAACTAGTAAAATCTTACTCTCTATTACATGCATACTACTGTTCTAAAATGTCCTTAGATAACCACACTTATGCAGTGTATGAAAAAGTGGAAGTCAGTCATCGTGAGTGCTCCTGATAAATTAACCACTGTTGATACTAGGGGGCCCTGAGTTTAACCCACTAGTTCTCACACATTAACTTGTTCCAGTTCCAATGAGAACTATCTGCCAGAGGACCACTTTCATGGAAGCAGCAGGAGAAAGGAAATAGGGCAGATAAACTATACTCTTAGGGGGGAAAATAAGAAAGCAAAAAGGCATAAAGACAAGAAAATCTCTAAATTCTGCCCTTCTAGTGGCAGAAACCCCTCTTCTTTTGAAGGCTTCCCTATCCCCTTCTGCGTGTGATTCTGGTGACGCTGCCTATTTAGTGTCCCAATCCCAAAACAGACATGAAATACAGGCCTGGCCAATCACAGTCCTCACTTTCCCAGTCACAATGATTGGCCCAAAGATGGACCTGTGAGCCAAGCCAGGTGAAGAAGCAACCTGGAATTTCATATACAAATGCCATGAAAAAGAAAATCTCTCCTCTGGATTCACTAGTTGGGTACGGAAAACCTGATTGACTATTACTATAATCTCCTAACCTGCACCCTCCCTGCCCCAATTCTGGCTACATCAAGGAAGTCAGCATGCAACATACTGAAAAATCAAAGCACTAAAACGGAGAATAAGTGTCCATCATTACAGTAATCCCCTGGACACACTGCTTGAGCATCTAAAGTCAGTTCCTCCTCTATACTCTATGTAAATTAATAAATTCCCCTTTTCACTTAAGGTAATTGTGAGGTGGGTATCTGTCGTCTGCAATTTAATCCACGTATATAACTCAAGAAAGAGTTGTATCTCAAAAGAACTCGTAAAGATTAAAAAGACAATACCAAATGAAAGTGAGAATATTAATTACAATTAGTACAAACTTGTCTTCCAAAAAGGGTGTAATTTCTATCAAAAATTTTAAACGCAGATAGTGTTGACCCCAAAATTCTATTTATAGTAATTTAACTTATATTTTTTTAAAAACTCACAAATATGCAATAATAAATGTACAGTGTTATTATCTGCAACATTTGTCACATGAAAAATAAGAAACCTCTATGGACATCAATTGAGGACTGACTAAATATAACGTAACTTATGATGCAATAGAGTCATTAAAAAGAAAGATGTGTATCTATATGAATTAATTATTAAATGCCAAGGAGTATAACATAGTGGTTAAGAGCTTACACTCTAGGAACAGACTACATGGGTTCAACTCACAGTTTGGCCTTTTATCAGCTTGGCTTCTTATTGCAGTAATTTGAGCAAATTACTTAATCTCTCTCTGCTACCATTTCTTCAAATGCAAAATGGTGATACTATTATGAGGATTAAATAAATTAATAGGTTCTATGGCAGGCTCTAGAAAATTATTTCACACTTGGTAAGCTCTTGATAAACTCTGTATTATCATTTTCACTAATATGAAAAGTTGCCCAAGATATGATGGAAAAAGAAGAATATGTATGAGCAAAGATCACAAACTCAAATACCTATGAGGTGAGGCAGATAACAAATAGGTTAAGTGGGAATTGTGGCAAACTGGAGAATACATGCCCTATCTCAAGGGGACAGCCACTCTAACCAACTATTGTCCTGTGGGAAAGAGGTTGCAGTGTTGCTGAATCTTAAAAAGCTAAAAGTACGGATTTATATAAAATGTCATTTTTTAATGTTAGAAACATACTTTTTTGTAAAGACACAGTATGGGCCTAATGAACATGTGTACTGGTCAGTTATGGCCTGTAGTCTGCCACTGACTGCCACAAAAAGGCATCTCCAGTAGATTAGAAACTGTAAGTGGGGAAGGGAACAAGTGTGTAAAGTCACAACTGAAAAGAAAACACTAGAGAGAACTATACTACCACACTCCACAATAAAAGATATTCAGAATAGAATATAGAAATGTAATTGCTCAGAGTACAGTCAGACCTGTGCTCGAATTCTGGCAGGGCCACTGGTGTAATCTTGAGCAAGCTACCTAACCTATTTCTCAGGCAGTGTAAACGGAATAATATATTACCTTATAAAGGTTGTAAGGATAAAATAACATGGGCAAAGTGCTAAGCACAAATAGAACATATTTATGCCATATATATGTATGTATGTATATAAACTCAACAGATGTTAGCTATAATTACTTAAACCTGAATGAATAAAATAATTAAATTATGTTCAATATTTTCTATCTTAGAAAGCAGGAAATGTATAATGGTTTAAAAATTTGTGTCAAAAATGGCTTGACGTGAAAACGGTTTTGGTGCTTATACTTATCTACAACAAAAATAAAATATAGAAGCACTTTATTCCTTGAAATGCAACATAAACGTAGCATGATTTGTCAACATCTAACTTGACTAAATAGTGTGTTCATGTTAGCGCTAAAATATAAGCTCCAAGAGGATAAGGACTGTGTCTGTTTTATTCACTATTGTATGCCTCACTTTAGCACAGAGCCTGGCACGTAGTAGGTGTTGATTATTGAACACATTATTTCCTTTCTCCCTCATATTAACTATGTAAGGTAAGCATAACTTCCTCCATTCAATGCTAAGGAAACTGAGGTAAAATGTGGTTAAGTGTCTTGAAAGTGGTGGAAGATGTAGAACTTTTGACTCCTATTTTATGCTATTTTGACCTTCAGAATTAACCTTCAAAATAACCTGCAGCATTTTCAGAATCTTTTACCTATAATTTCAATTTTTCATTTTTTAAGATGACAGTTTAAAAAATTACTCTAAAATTACTCTAAAATAATCCTCATACAGATTATGCCCATCAACTAAGAATACAAATACAAATTAATTAGAAAATAGATTAAAAAATACATAAAGAAATACATAAGGGAAATATAAAGAAAATATATAAAATATTAAATTTGATAGTATAAAATATCTCAAATAGACATCATTGGTATCATCCTATTACCAGTAATAAATATACAGAAAAATACTAAACCCCACTCCATCTACCCTGAACTGTCTTTTTAGTAATAATTGCAAAGTTCTAGTTTATCTAAATGTTTCTCAGTAGCTGCTTCCTAAACTACTAAGTGTCACACTATCCAATTTTTTTTTTAATTAAACATCTTCTATGCAAATACTTCATTAATAGGTGCTACGACAAAAGGGCACAGAAGAAGCGAAGAACACCATCACCTGTTTCAAGAACTTTAAAATCTACTTTAAAGAAGATGTTTATACATGAAGCTATTAGCAAATTATGCCAAAACAGCATATGAAGAGGAAAAGAAGATTACTGAGTATACAGTTAACCCTTGAACCAGAGCAGTCTGAACTGTACGGGTCCACTTACACCCAGGATTTTTTTCAGTAAGTACTATAGTACTACACAATCCAAGGTTGGTTGAATCAACATATAAGGAACCTTGGATAGGGGAGAATCACACCTATGGAGGACCAATTACAAAGTTAAACTCAGGTTTTGTACTGTGGGGGGTGGGGGACGGGGGGTTGGCACCCCTACTCCCCCCCCACCCCACTGTTCAAGAGTCAATTGTATAATCCAAGTTAGACATACATGGTAGGCCTTTTCACATACATTACCTCAGTTCTTTTTTTTTAATTAATTAATTTATTTATTTATTTGGTTGCACCGAGTCTTAGTTGCAGCAGGTGGGCTCCTTAGTTGTGGCAGGTGGGCTCCTTAGTTGCAGCTCGCCAGCTCCTCAGTTGCAGCTCGCCAGCTCCTTAGTTGTGGCACATGGGCTCCTTAGTTGCAGCTCACCAGCTCCTTAGTTGCGGCACATGGGCTCCTTAGTTGTGGCATGCAAACTCTTAGCTGTGGCATGCATGTGAGATCTAGTTCCCTATCAGGGATCGAACCTGGGCCCTCTGCATTGGGAGCACAGAGTCTTAACCACTGCACCACCAGGGAAGTCCCGTTTTTTTGTTGTTGTTGGTTTTTTGTTTTAATATTTGTTTATTTATTTGGCTGCGTCAGGTCTCAGTTGCGGCACATGGGCTCTCTAGTTGTGGTGTGCCGGCTCTAGAGCTGCAGGGCATGTGGGATCTTAGTTGCCTGACCAGGGATCGAACCTGTGTTCCCTGCACTGGAAGGCGGATTCTTAACCACTGGAAGTCCCCTCAGTTCTTAACTCTGTGAAGTAAGCATTGCCATCTTCATTTTGGAGAAGGAAATTGAAATTCATAGAGGTTAAATGACTTTCCAAAATAAAGGGCATATCAGGATCTGAGATCTGAAATACAAGTCTGACTCCAAAGTCTTTTTTTTTTTTTTCTTTAAACTACATCTTGCAGCCTCCCACATGTACATGATTACAGGGTGTAGCAACATTTATAAACACTAAAGGAAAAGAAAGAAAGACATCATTGTAGAGAATATTCCTAGGAAAGATTTTGTTGAGGAAATGAAGTGTGAGCTGAGTCTGAAGTTAAGTGTAAAACTGAAACTACTGTTAATTTTGTGATTAATACCACAAAAATTTCTAAATGAAAAAAAATCTAAATATTTTCCCTTCGGTTTATACTGACTGGACCTAATCACTGAAATTTTTCATTCTTTCTTCCATTTCTTATCCTCTTGCATTTTTAATGTATAATCTACCCCTCCCCCATAATCATTCCCATTATAAAGACAAAAAAAAAAACCTAAGCCTGATATACTATATTTCTCTTTCTGGCTGGTCAAGATACTAAAGGATAGAAACCTATATTGCCATATGAGCCTCCTTCACGTTAGTGGTGAGAAAAGCTGAGAGAGAGAGTTAAATAATTCTGCTCAAAGTTACAGGACTTTACTGGCCAAACTAGCATTAGATAGAGTCTTCTAGAGTTCTTTCTGTGGCCCTGTGCGCCTTAATTTTTTCTCACCGAAGTACCAATAACAGAAGAACAATGAGGTCTGGAGTTATACAATGGGTTCACTTGAAATTTCTTTGAAGTCTGATTTTGTCTAAAAGCTCCTTTAAAATTCTACATTCATGCCTAATTTACTCATGCTTACTGTAATATTAAAGTGGTTTAAATTATATACTCTAAGTAAAATTGATACTTCAAGAATTATTATGTTTGTTCCCATAGCTTAGATTCTAAGGCTTAGAATCCTTAGAGTATCCCTTGAACACAATGTCATGTATCCCAACTTGAGAAGCAGGGCACAAATTGCGTAAAGTTCCTTCCACCACATTTGCTTGCTCCTTTATTCGTCAAATCAGGACATTTTTTAAAGCATAGTAAATTTAATTCCATTCTTTCAAAATGTATACTTACTGGCAAAACTACTGTAAAAGTTGTTGGAGTTGTTTATTTTAATTACAATATATTCAAGAAGTTCTACTTACTTAGTTTAAATCAATTAAGTACAAACTCACGAACTCGTTAAACCACCTGGATGGAATTTCTACATCACAATACCTCATTACACATTTGCTTTTCGGGGAGGTCGCTCAAAAATTAAGTAAGGTTTCATGCTATTCATATTAAATACAGATCCAATTATTTTTATTTTTAACATCTTTATTGGAGTATAATTGCTTTACAATCATTTGTTAGTTTCTGCTTTATAACAAAGTGAATCAGCTATACATATACATATATCCCCATATCTCCTCCCTCTTGCATCTCCCTCCCACCCTCGCTATCCCACCCTTCTAGGCGGTCACAAAGCACTGAGAGATCCAACTACTTTTAAACAGGTTAAATAATCTTTTCTTCTTCCTTGGTATTCATCTTCTCTGCCCAGATGTGAAGGAAGAAACCCCTTGTGGTTTAATTTTTTTTTTTTAGGATTTTTTTTTTTTAACATCTCAAATTCCAAATATGCTTAGTTCTTCAATCCTATTTACAGGTGCAAAGTATAGACTTTATCTATTTTACTCACTGTATCAAAAAAGCACCCTATTCACCTTGACCAGGAATCTCTCACCAGTAAGAGAAAAACAGATTCATTCATCATTTCCTCCCCAATAACATACTGCTGATTCTCCACGACATACCTTAAAGTCAAACAGTCATATGTATTTTGAATATAGTTAAAACTCTTAACTGTGTTTACATACTACTAGTTTATAAAGTCTTTGGCCAGTGGTGATAGTATTAAATGTATTCAATAGAAGCTAATGTAATGATTTCTTACTTTAATCACGAATACATTGCTTCCAACCAAAAATTCATGAAAGAACGACCTAGTTTGAGAAACAGGCTTCTTTTTAATAACAGTCATATAGATCAATATTGGTATGTTTGCCAGTACACACAATTCCATTTCACAGGATATAGGTTTTGTTTGCAACAGTGATTTGCCTTACTTAATGACAACATCTATTCTCAAAAGATATATTTATATATCTTTATCAGTAAATGGGCTTTTCAGAAAATAATATTGACACACATAATGCACAAGGATAAGCATGAGGAATTAAATAAAATAAACGATTGAACAATTCCAGAGTCAAATGATTATTACCTCCTTAGCTTAGAACTTGTTTTTTTAATATTT
The DNA here is from genome assembly GCF_949987535.1 of Balaenoptera acutorostrata. Classification (NCBI taxonomy): domain Eukaryota; kingdom Metazoa; phylum Chordata; class Mammalia; order Artiodactyla; family Balaenopteridae; genus Balaenoptera; species Balaenoptera acutorostrata. Next base: position 145,717,428 of record NC_080066.1, on the reverse strand, counting down.
TGAATGACTTTATTTATAAATGACTGAAATACCCCCTACATGTAACTAATATTTTTGGTTTCTAGTTTACAATTAGTCTTTTATTTAATCTTTATTATCTAGTTTTATATATGTCTAATAACTCTTCCTGATTACAAATCTACAATTTAGTGCAATAAAATGTATATTACTAGAGCAAAAACATGATTTTAAAATGCCCTTTCCTAAAAATTTGTATCATTTTCTCATCCATGCCACTGTTAGTGAATATTTAGGTAATGGATTATCATCTTTAGCTAAGTGCTTTGGTATACCAAACATTAGCAGTGGCTAGCTAACATGATATTTAATAACCAACGAAACATAATCTATCCCACTCTATATCACAAACATATATGTATTCATTATTTTCCTGATGTTTCTACGGAACTTACAGTGGTAGAAGTAGTGTGCTCCCTTGATAAACAGCTTCTTTAGAAATAGACAAAAATAGGTGGAAAATGACACATTTGATATAGTGAGCCTGCTGTGTACTTGTTAAGACTGTAAGTATAATTACTACTGAAGTTGTAAAAAAAAAATAATAAAAACTCCTACATCTGCCCCACATCTTGTTTCTAGTTTCAAAGCAACAGATACTTGTTTATTTGCCTCATGTTATTCATCATCACATTGTCTTTAGTCTGTTAAAAATAGTAATAGAAGTAAAGAACATTAGATACAGATGCATTAAAAACTAGAGCTTAGATCACTAAAGACCATATAACTTTCATTTCTAACAAATCAACATAAAACAGTTACTAACAAAGATATTGTTTTTAGAGATCGACAATAATCTTCAACATAAAATGTTTCCATGAAAACCTATGTAAATGTTCCCATTTTCCTGAACAAAAAGATAATATAACTAACATATCCATGTTACATTAGCTATCATACTCTGATTTCCAAGTTCTGAATGATTCAAGATAGTAATAAAAAAAAGAAATGCCTTTGCTAAATATTTTCCTACCATATTCTTTCAAAATTCTAAGTTAATTCATTTGATACGAAGTTTCAATAGACTGCGTACCATATTTGCCAAATTCATAGCTGAGATAAAGATTACAAAAACACCTAGAAGATGAAAAGTTTCAAAGTGGTATAAAAACTATCTTTCAAGACATAATCAAAGATGTCACAAAGAAATCAAAGATTTTAGAAATGACAACACAATTCACCAAAATACTAACATATTGTAAAATATGTGCATTTCCTCTAAAATATGTAAAACCTCTAAAACCTCTAAGTTTTCCTCTAAAACCTCTGTAAAACAGACTTAGATAAAATACTTAAAATCACTATTATGAAACATGGAGAGGATATTTTATAAAACAAGCCTTCCACCTTTAAGAAAGCCACAAATTATAACTCACAAAATCAAGGTTTTAAGTGTGGCTTCAATTCAATTTTCTTAAGTATGAAATCATAGTACTTAAGTTCAGTAAAGAATAATTTTACATAGTAAAACTGCAGTACTTGGAAGTTCTACAAGACAAAATTGTGTAACATGGCTTTATTTCTGTAGGTCTTCTTTGTGTGTACAAAATCACATGGAATGTTAAGACCATAAATATTAAGCTGTTTGTAGTAAAATCCACTATTCAGACTGGGGACTGCTGCTCTTTCCTCTGATTCTTCTCCACATTTCCAGGCTCTATCATAGCAGACAATACTTATATCACTAACTTTAAGTAAAAACCTCTCAGAGTTATTTCTGACTTCAAATATCCATTTTATCACCAAATTCTATTGTCCTCTGTTACCACTTCTCCCAAATGTGCAATTTCCTTTTCATTCCTTCTCCTATATCCTTATTCCTGACCCTAGACTTCTCCCCCTAAACTACTGTACCTCATTCTCATGAGAGTTTCCCTAGATTGTCTTTAATTCCACTGCCAAAGTTATCTTCTCTCATTGACATTCTGCTCGTGCCACCTACCTATCCTACCTGGGCATTCCAGGGCCTTTGCATTACATTTTTATTCTGCTCAAGAGCCTCACCCTCAGCAACATATTCATTTATAAGGTTGCCACTGACTTTCAACTCCCCTTAAAAATGTCAGTTTCTTCTTAGCCCTGGTAAATGTACCAAATTATCCCTTCAGGTAATCACATTTGCTCCTAATCCATCTGAGTATGGAATACCTTTTACATTTAGCTCTCAATCACACAAGTAATTTATTTAGACAATTTTAGCACAGTGATGACATACACTGTTTCTTTAGTTGTTTGCATACCAATGTCATCGCTACTGGACTGCAGAGACACAGATAAGGGCTGCAGCTTTCAAAGCATTCTGTACAACAGCTATCTACAATGTCACTTAACCCAGGTAAGATGATTCACTAAATAAAACTATTATAGAAAGCTTAAATAAACAAAAAAGAAATTTTTTCTAATCTCTATGGTTTAACTTTAAAACATCTATGACCTTTCATTTCCATGGACAGTTGACATACTTTGGTTTCTATTAAGCCTCATTCTCACTACTCTTAATAATTTTCAAAGCACAGCTAGAATTTAAAGTGCAAGTTGAGGGTTGATATAGGGTATATACTTTTACACCCCGCAATTAGATTCTTTGAAAATCAGCAATGTCAACTCCAAGACTTCTGAGTTACAACTGAATCTTCACACAAGGCAAGAGCTTCAGCACCAAAAGAAGAGAACAGCGCATCTTCTAATGCGGGAGGGGGGGTGGGGGGGGGCGGGGGAGGGTCCCTTCCCTGCAACTGGTTTAGACTAGTTTCTCTATCTCAGGGGCTTTCAATTAGGAAAATTCAATAAATCACCAACAACATCTGGAAACAATATCAGAGAAAGGCGACCCAGTTACTTAAAAGACAGGAAGGGGTACCATGTAAATCTTTTTCATAAAACTCAGCAGCGAAATTAAGCTTTGCATTTTTTATCTTACCAAGAGAGATTTTTTCTACCTAATAATAAAAGCAAGTTTCATTCAATTTAGTTCCTTCTCGAGCACCGTCTCAACCTGTCAGAACTTGACAAGGGAAAAAAAATTTAAAAGTCTGTGTGTATGTGTGTGTGTGTGTTGGGGGGGGGGGGGCGGGAGGTGGGAGGAGAACACCAGGATTCCCGTCTACCTCGCTTCTTTTTCCGAAATCAGCAAGTCCTGGATTTCCTTCACTCCGAACTAAGCCCTCAGGTTCCAAATATAGTTCTTTAACCCCCACCTCGCCACTCAATTACACAGAAACCTTACCAACTACAGAACCACAGCAGAAACCCCTACAAATCGGCTTGCTATTCATCTCGGAAGTCATGCCCTGCAGCAACTGCCTGTCGCCGAACTGAGGGATATTACCCAAATACAGCGCAACGGAATCAGACATGCAGAGCACACACGGCTTCCGCGAGGGAGGGAAACGCGACCCGGGAAAAGTGCGCTCCTCACAAGCCTCGGGACCATCCGGGCGCGGGGTGGTCCCAGAAGGGAGGGGAACAGAGGAGCCCGAGTGGGGGAATACTTCCCTCTCAAGTAAAAAGGGCTGGATCCCCCGCCGCAGATAACAGCCTGTCCCTCTAAGAAAACGAAGAGGCGGGCAGAGGGCCCTTTGCTTGGGAAGGCGGAATGCAAACACTTTCCGAGGTCCGGGTGCAAGCCGATCCCCCACCTCCCGGGGGAGACGAGGGGTGTCCCGTGGGTGGCTGAGGGAATTCCCGGCTCGCGAGGGGCAGCCAGAGGCGGAGCAGAGTTCTGCCTAACGAACACCCGTGTCGGCTCCGGCCGGTGCCCCGCGAAAGCACGGCTAGAGCAGAGCGGGGCCGCCCGGGTGGGGGGAAGGGAGAGGAGGGAGGGGGTGGAAATGGGATTCCCCCCTCTCTGGGACCAGCAGTAGCGGAGGAAGCGCGCGGGCCAGCCGAGAGCGGCGTGCTTCAGCCTGCGGAGCCGGGATCCCGCCGCCTGCACTGGCAGCAAGGAGCCCCGCAGCGGCTGCCGCACCGACTCCTCTGTCCCCAGGGGCCCAGGACTTCGGCTGCGAAGGCACTGGGACCTGACATCCCACGGGGTCGGCCCCAGCTCCCGGGGGACCCCGCGGGAACACCCCAACCTCCAGCAGTTCTCAACGGTTGTAAAACGTCCGCCCCCCCACCCCAGTCCCCTTCCTCAGCCTTCCCTCCTCACGAGGCCACAGAGAAGGGTCACCACAGGCGAGAAGCCTGAGGCAAGCCGGGGACAGCAGCCGCGGCGGTTCTGGACCTCCTCCCCCGGTTACCTGTGAGGACTCCGACCCGGATTTGATGGTCGTGGTTAGTAAGGATCATTCCCTCGGTCGCCATGTTTCCCAGCGCAGTCACCGCACTGACGGGAGCCGGGAAAAGCCAGAGCCCGGAGCGCGCGGGCCGGGAGCGCGCTCGCCTCGGAAAGCGCGAGAGCGCCCGGGAAGCGCGAGGCGAGTGCTCGGCGGCCTGCGCAAGCGAGAGGCCGGGCCCGGAGGGCGCGAGTCCGCGGGGGGGAGTAGGCGGAGTCAGGGCGCGCGACCCCGAGTCCGGGTCCAAGACAGCGAGCTGCGGGTGGGTTACGCGGTGGCTGCTGAGGGAGAGCGCGCGGAGGCGTAGGAGCGAGGCGGGAGATACTCTTGTCGCTTTCCGGAGCGCGAGACCCAGGGCCGCTGGACGGCAGGAGACTGAGGGGAAAGGAGAGCACAAGCTCGGGAGGTCGCGGGGGCGGACTCGGGGACAGAGGCGGAGCTACACCGAGAATCGTGGAACTCGTGGAGATTGAGGGGAGGAGTAAGAGCTCGGTTGCCGAGTGCTGGGAGCGGGAAGGAGGCGGCGCAGCCCGAGCAGGACCGGGGAACGCTCCTGGGCGCGCGAGTAGCGCGGGATTGGTTGGGAGAACGCGTGTGCGCGCGAGACATGAACGCTGCCTCAGCCGAGCTCCAGACAGAAGCAATCCCCTGCCGAGCCTGGCGTTTGTCAGCTACTCCGGCCGGCTCTTGGGGCGGCAAAGCAGCTCTCCCGAGGGAAAGAGGAAAGGCGCCAGGGACCCTGGAGGTGCCTTACAAAGCAGCGTGGGTGGCAGAACCGCAGCTGCTGTGACAGGCCGAGGTTGGCGAAGGAGGAGGTATCCTATCCTGCCTTATCTTCCCGCTTGCTTTTAAGTCGGCTCGCCCTACCGTAGGATTTCCCAACTCCAAGTCTGTACCTTCAGGAGGATCCTCACTAGCGAAGCTTAGGAGCCTGCGGCAGAGCATCTTGAGGAGAGATAGCTGGCTTCTCTTTCTCCCGCTGTCCCATGGCTTTGTGGCATCAGGCTTCTTCGCTAAAGGCTCTGCTTTTAGGTGAAAAGCACCAATCTTAGATAATGAGATTAGAGAATGTTCCTCCCCCCTGAGCCACAGTCACAAACCTGGAAATAGAACCCCGGTGGTGGCAATTTTCATTTCAGTATTTGTGGGATATGAGGTTACCATGAAAATAGCTTTTGTTGCCACTTATCTTCATGTGTCTTTCATAAAGTGTGATATGAATCACCTGTGGCTATTTCACATGGGTTTCTTAGTTCCCTTCTTTCTAGCCCTTTCAACTTCTGAATAAAAAACATTATATACACAAACATGTATATGTATTTTTTTTTCTTCTCAGCTTTGGTAAAAGCGGGAAGCATAAAAATGAAAAGCAAAATGTCAAAAAAAATGTATAATCATCAACATTTGTATACAATTAAAATCTCAGTTTGATGGTTATAAGTTTTATTGTGCCAACTAGAACGTGGACTTACACTCTAACTGAAGATTCACATTGTTATGTATTTCATTTTAAATAATGGGAGTACAAAGAGGATGATGGGTGGAATTGAGGTGGGAGAAAATTAATTAGTAAAATTTCTTTTGAGTATGTGTATTGCTAGTATTTTTGACAGTGGATTTAAAACTGAAGCCACATCATGAACCCACCTCCTATAATAATCTATCACAATAGAGCCTGTGAGCCAATGGATTCTTAACTAGTTTCAAATGAGAGATATGTATGTGAAAGTATGTTTTCTTTATTTCAAACTAAAGATGAGCAAATGGTTGGTTACATTACCTTTCTATCTTTATTCCCTCTAGCGCCCCCAAATTTGAAATGATTTTTAAATGTCTTGAATTTTCAGAGAGATAAATTCTACTCCTGCCCACTATAGGTTCTGTAACCTTAAATGAATTGGGGTCTTTTTCTTTATCCTTTATATAAGCTGGTAGATAATAACCCTTTCAATTTAGAATATTCCGTTATTATTCATGGAAAGAAACTGGCACTTTTGTTTCACAAATAACAGAAAACAAGGGACTTTCTGTATCTATAAAAGCAGCAATGGTGAAATCCATTAGAATTTTCACTGGGGACTTCCCTGGTGGCTCAGTGGTTAAGAATCCGCCTGCCAGTGCAGGGGACACGGGTTCGAGCCCTGGTCCGGGAAGATCCCATATGCTGCGGAGCAACTAAACCCGTGCGCCACAACTACTGAGCCTGCGCTCTAGAGCCCGCGAGCCACAACCACTGAGCCCGCGTGCTGCAACTACTGAAGCCTGTGCTCCGCAACGAGAAGTCACTGCAATGAGAAGCCCACGCACCGCAACGAAGAGTAGCCCCCACTCACTGCAACTAGAGAAAGCCCGCGCGCAGCAACGAAGACCCAATGCAGCCAAAAATAAATAAATAAAAAATAAATTTATAAAAAAAATTTTAATTGGGAAGGGTGAAGATGAATTAAGCCTTTTAAAGTATATGGAGGTTAGTTTGTTAAACCTGCTAAAATTGCTGAAAAGAAGTAATGTTAGGCCCCGCGCGTCTGGGTCGTGGAGCCATCGGCCGTGGTCTCCTTCGCAGATGGGCTCAGTGGCCTAGCGCCCCGGTCCCCGCCGTCCGTGATCGAGCGCCGAGGCCCGCGAGGGGTCGCCGCCGAGGTTTCCACCAGCCCACAAGCAAGAGCATGGCAGCCATCCCCTCCAGCGGCTCGCTCGTGGCCACCCACGACTACTACCGGCGCCGCCTGGGCTCCACTTCCAGTAACAGCTCCTGCGGAAGTGCCGAGTACCCTGGGGAAGGCATCCCCCGCCACCCCGGTCTCCCCAGAGCCGACCCGGGACACTGGTGGGCTAGCTTCTTTTTCGGGAAGTCCACGCTGCCATTCATGGCCACAGTGTTGGAGTCCCCAGAGCACCCAGAGCCAGCCCAGGCCTCCACCGGCACGATCACCTGTGACCTGGCTCGGGAAGCCGTGGGGAAGCAGCAGCCTGGCGGCCAGCCTGGCCAAACCAACTCCAGGCCCCCGTCCTGAGTGGCCACCGCCAGCTGCCGGGCTTCCTCCCGAGGCACTAGGCTCGTCAGAGCCCCCCCTCCTTCCCCTCCCTGAGAGTGAGCAGGCTGCAGCCAACAGAAGCAGTTGGGTTTTTAATATCAAAACAGCAAAACACCAAAAAGGAAGTTGAGAGAACTCCACTCTTTACTATCCAAGCCACATGAGAGCCTTCCCGGCACCCCCTAACCTGTGCCTCACGCCAAGTAGAAAATAAACTCCAAGCAGCCAGCAGCCAAAAAAAAAAAAAAAAAGAAGTAATGTTAATAGAATTAAACTGGACAATTATAATAGATGCTTGTCTTTCAACAGTTTTCCTCGAGTATATTCATCTCAGCTGAATTTAGGAAGCTCTAACAAAATTTACACAGGAAAAGCCTAGTGACCTTGCTGTCTAGTGGGACTTTTGTTTTACTGCTGATTATTGAATGAATATTGCAGTATCCACATGCTTTTTAACTCCTGTTACCATGTGACATTTCTTCAGAATTCATCTGGGAATCAAGTGTTACAACAAAGAAAACTTTCTGGAAAGTAGGAAGACAGTAGCATTTCCAAAGATTGATAAATATCTCAGGAACATATTTGGGGGGGTGGGTAGAAAGTGGAAAAGTTCAGAGTTTGTATATAAAGCATTAGAAGTGCCCAGGGATTTATTCTCTCCATTCCTGAGATTTTAAGAATGAAAATTGAGTTTACACTAACTGAGAAAATAAAAGATGGGTAAACACTTGGCTGTCATAATGACTTTCATTATAAAGATGAAAGTCTATCAGTAGAAGTGAATTACTGAGTGAAGGACAGTTGAGTTTTTCTGGTACTGGTGTATTTACATTTAGTCCTCCTAGTACTTTAGTTTTCCTGTGGTTAATCACACTTTCAATATAAATAAGGCAAAAGTTTACTGGCTTTTCTGGGGTTAGACTCTCCTCATTAGCACTAGATGTAAGCAAGAACAGATTTGGTAATGCATTATTCTTCCACTAAGGCTTATTCTACTCTTGCCTCTTTCCCAATCGGCTAATAGCCACAACTGAGTGGATTACAAATGGGTGCAAGCAACATTTTGAATATACTTAATGCCACTGAATTGTACACTTTAAAATGATTAAAATGGTAAATTTTGTTAGGTGTATTTAGCACAATTTTTTTAAAAATGGATGTAAGGTGAAGCTCTGGTTGATTTTAACATAGTATTTTCCCCAAAGGAAGGGTGATAGAGTTAAGATGAACTTTTGACTGACTGAATCAGGCAATGTATTAGTTCCTAGGGCTGCCATAACTAAGTACCACAAACTCAGTGACTTAAAACAACAGAAATTTATTCTCTCGTGGTTCTGGAGGCCAGAAATCTAAAATCAATGTGTCAGCAAAGCCATGCTCACTCTAAAGTCTCTAGAGAAGAATTCTTCCCTTGCCTCTTTCTAGCTTCCAGTGGTTGCCTGCAATCCTTGGCGTTCCTTGGCTTACAGTTGCATCACTCAGTCTTTGCCTTTGTCTTCACATGGCCTTCTTCTCTGTGTGTATTTTTACTTGCCCTTCTTATAAGGACACCAGGCATTGGATTTAGGGCCCATATTAATCCAGCATGACCTCATCTTAACTAATCACATCTCCAAAGACCCTATTTCCAAATTCCAAGGTTCTATGTGGATGTGAAATTTGAGGGGACACTATTCAACCCAGTACAGGTGGTGATAGATTATATTACTGTGTAAACATATAAATTACAAACTCAGCCTATTAGAAAAGAATGTTCAGAAGTTTCTCTAAAAGCTAGATTTAGGGACTTCCCTGGTGGTGCAGTGGTTAAGAATCCGCCTGCCAATGCTGGGGACACGGGTTCGATCCCTGGTCTGGGAAGATCCCACATGCCGTGGAGCAACTAAGCCTGTGCGCCACAACTACTGAGCCTGCACTCTAGAGCCCGTGAGCCACAACTACTGAAGCCCGCTTGCCTAGAGCCTGTGCTCTGCAACAAGAGAAGCCCCCATGATGAGAAGCCCGTGCACCGCAACGAAGAGTAGCCCCCGCTCAGTGCAACTAGAGAAAGCCCGCGCGCAGCAACGAAGACCCAATGCAGCCAAAAATAAATTAAAAAAATTAAAAAAAAAAAAAGCCTGCGCTCTAGAGCCTGCGAGCCACAACTACTGAAGCCCGCAGGCCTAGAGCCCGTGCTCCGCAACAAGAGAAGCCACCGCAATGAGAAGCCTGCACACCACAACAAAGAGCAGCCCCCGCTCAATGCAACTAGAGAAAGCCCGCGCGCAGCAACGAAGACCCAACGCAGCCAAAAATAAATAAATAACTTTTAAAAAGAAATAAAAAGCTGAGATTTAGAAATTAGACACATTGTTAGAGAAAATACAGCTCTATAGAATAGAGAATACTGGGGGAATTTAAAATTGTTGACCTAAATAGCCTAATGCTTTTCCCCCAGAAGTAGTTTTCTAAATTAGAAATTTCCAAAGTCTAATAAGATAAATTTAGTCAGTCCTACTAATGAAATTGACATTTTGGTTTTAGTTCTGATGCCCTTGTTATCTTTTAGTAAAGTGGAGCTGAGCCACATCAATTTCTCATGGAGTTTGATGACACTTATTTGGGAACAACTAGGACAATGTTTTCCGATGTCTGCCATGTTTATTAAAATTCATTGAACTTTTCCTTCCTTGGGCTTTTGATATTATATTCTGCTGCCCAGATTGCTATTTGAATAATTTTGTGCCACAGTCCTTTGTATTTTTCCTCACACTTACTCTCTTCCTCTGAGATCCCCAACTGGAAATCCAGATGTATGAGGATGTTTTTGGTTGCAAGTGACTGACGCTAGTTTAAGCCTAAAGGAATTCATTGGCTCATGCAGCTAGGAAGTTCAGACACGTATTGGCTTCTGTAAGCTATAATTTAGATGAGTAGTTTTCGAGTCCATCTAGGGACACTGGGAAACTCCAAGATCTTTTCAGAGGGTCTACAAAGTCAAAAGTATTTTCATACTAATACTAAGTCATTATGTGTCTTTCTCCTCTCATTTTCTCATTAGATACAGTAGAATTTTCCAGAGGCTACGTGATGTGTAGTGATGTCATCACTCTGATAGCTAATGGAATGTGTGTTTGGATATTCTTATATTCAAAAAATTTTAATATAGTAAATACCAATAGGTATAACCTACTTAAACAAAAGCTCTTTGGAGTCCTCAATAATTTTTAAGAGCGTAAAGGGGTCCTGAGACCAAAATCTTGGAAACCACGAGTTTAGGTCATGTCTCCATCCCAAAGCACTAAGACAAAGGCAAGAGCATTTTCTAATTGGTTGGCCTCAGTCATGTGCTCACCCAGAGAATCAGGATCAGATGAACCCCTACCAAATAGACAAAGATCAAGGGAGGATGCATCTGGGTACCATATGTAAGGCTAGTGCCTTGATAGGTTAGTAGTTAGTCAGAAAGGGTTTAAACTGAAATGTCAACTGAGACTTAAAACTGTTTCTCGTGATAAAAAGTTGAAAAGCTGGATACTCCATTAAAGCATCTGAATTAGCATAACAGTTGGGAAAATAAATGCATAACACCCCCCCCACACACACACACAAAATCTCCTATCTCTCTCTACCATTACTATAGATTTTAATCTTTTCTGAGGGCTTTAATTGATACACTTGATACCACCCACATTGTTTCATGTTAATATTCAGAAGATAGAGAAGCTCTTCCCTGTGTGTCCTGACAATTTACAAATGTACAAGGTCACCACTTATTTATATGGCTGCTTACCTGATAAAAGAAGGAAACCAGAAACAAAAAAGTTTTATTTCTAAAGAAAGCACTGGTTTTTCTCCCTCCTTAATTCAAAGAAAGTGTAGATGAAAGAGGAGGAGGACAGTATTTGCTAGAAGAGGAAGGAATTATTAGATAAGGGAAAGGAGAATGAGATTTGTTAAATGGAAAAGTAACATTAAGTGTCCAGAAACTATTTAATTTCTTAAAAGGGCTCTGTCTACAAGGCCTTCAGTTTTTAGGATTCAGTATACACAAGTAAAGAAAAAATAGTCCCTGGGACTTCCTTGGTGGCACAGTGGTTAAGACTGCGTGCTCCCAATGCAGGGGGGCCAGCTTCGATCCCTGGTCTGGGAACTAGATCCTACATGAATGCCGCAACTAAGAGTTTGCATGCCACAACTAAGGAGCCCACGTGCCACAGCTAAGGAACCCGTGAGCTGCAACTAAGAAGCCTGCCTGCCGCAACTAAGACCTGGTGCAACCAACCAAATAAATAAATAAATAAATAATTTTAATAAAGAAAAGAAAAAATAGTCCCAAACTTAACCACTGACATGGATTAAGTTTAAGTGAGCTTTTTAAAAAAATCAAAAATTATTATTATTAATTGGTTTCCATATAATCAAAGCCCACCTACCCTAGAAAAATAGTTTTGTCTCTATAAAAGCAACAAAAAATTATTTTGTTAACCTAAGTAACCTCATTTTCTCCCAGGTTGACTAATAGTTGGAGGAAGTATGGTCAATAGGAATGTTTATACAGTAGTTTAGCTTAAAATGAACCTTCAGTAGAAGTTTGAAATGTTAGAAAGCATAAATGAATTGGTGAAGGAAGCAGAGATGATGGATTTTTCAGTTGTGCTGAAAAATCTCATTTTACCATGTAATAATTACATTTCATATTTATCTGCCTGTGTATCGCCTGCTGTGGGATTGATTGGGTGCAGAGCGTGTGTCCCTTTCCAACACAGAACCTTGTTTTCTTCCCATTTCCTAATATTTGATGACTAAATACAGAACATATAAGGCAATAGGGACTTTGAATTGCTAGCAGTGCAGGCTACTCCCAAGGTACCAGAGGGGCTGTTAGAAATTTGCCTTGGCATGTAACAGCTTGCAGAAGCCTCTGCCTATAAAAGGAGACACCAGCTAACGTGGCCAGAGTTCACACAAACAATATTAAAGCTGGATTTTTCTGCCTGGATCTAAAAGAGTAAGGCAAGATGTTGCATACTGTCCCTTGTTCCCTTTGATGACTGCAATTCTAGATTAAAGATGAAAATAGCAGACTGTTGTTGTTGGCCTTATTTCATTTAGGAAAGAAGTGTGACAAACATTACAAATCACTTTGTGGTCGTTGCAAAAAAGCAAATTTTGGGGGTGAAATGTTAGCAAATATTTTTTGAATAGCTAGAATGTCAAGGTAAAATAAATGAGATAAGCCACAAAAATAGTACTACCCAAGATTATGGTTATTAAATGTTTTGCTGATGGGATAGAGTTTTCCTCAGTTGAATTTAAAATTGAAAAGTATCTCCCAAGTACAGTCAAGAGTATCAGTGATTTATTCTCAGAGAAACATAACTGGAATATTATGAGTATAAATAAAATTGTAATGTTTCAGTGCCATAAATATTTTGATTACTAATTCAGTTTTGCTAATACTTTGATTCTGAGTTGGGAATGCCCTAAATATAGACATATTCCAACCACATTGGAAGGAACAGCCCTCCCTGTAATTTAAACTAATATTGGATTTATCAGTGATTCTCTTGGGAGTTTGGGTATCTCGAATGAGTCTCTGATCTGTTGGGTAAGTTGACTGAATAAATTTGTACCCACAAAGCTGAGATCCATATTCTGGACTTATCAAAATGCAGACACGCAGGCATAGCTAGCCAATCTAACTGATAACTTTGCACTGCCATATAGGTGAAAGTCAGAATCCAATGTGAAGTCTTAAAGACAGTAGAATAAAAGGCTATAATATTTCAGTTTTGTGCTTTGAAGAAATTGAAAGATTTGGAACATTTGAGGGAAAGGTGATAAGCCTAATAATAACATACAATTTCAGTAGTTTAGAGATGACAAATGATTCACTTTTTAAGAAGTTATACATCTCTGCTAGCAAGTGAATTGTTTATTTCATGCTTTGGTTAACAAAAAAAAAATGGGAAAAAAGGTCAGATACTCATCTAAACCCATTTCAATGGTAAAAACAAACAAAAAACATGATTTTAAAACTTTTGAATGGTGTTCTTTTAATTCAATTTTTAAAATGGGAATCAAAGCCCTTGTGATTAAACGATGTAGTCCAGATAGTCAGTGGTACAATCAGATTTTATATTCCTGATTTTTGTTCTCATTGCTCTGTCTAATCCAATTGACTTGGAAAATCTTTCAGGACTGCTAAAGCACAGAGGGCCTAGATGAGAACAGATGTGGCTTTCTTGAAACAGAATGTGGACTACACACTCAGCTAACTCAGTTGGTAGAACATGAAACTAATTGCCTTAGGACTGCAGAGCCTGTTATTTTTGTGGTCAAGAGAGGAAAGATGTGAGTTAAATTGGAATATGAATTGGCAGTAATAATACCAGGCTCTGGTAATTAGCTTAACTGTTACCGTGGGACAGTAACATGTGGGACTTTGGTCACCCTGTCAACATATCTGAACTTCAGTGTCCTCTTCTGTAAAGTGATGGAGATTTATACTTGTTTAAAGGCCCATCTAATGCCCAAATTCTATGATTTCATGTAAAATTTTCCAGTCTGAAAGTACATTTTAAAAAATCCGCCTTTTAAAGCAACCTTTAAAAATGTAAATTGACCTTGGGAGAGGGAAGATTTTTACTTAGTTGTCTTACTTTACTCATTACACCATACAAGGGATTCCTACAGGTCATGAAGTGTTTTGTAACAAATCAACTTTCCTCATATTGACATGAGATAGGAAATTAATGACAACTTAATTAAAGAAAAGATCTGAAGATCTCAGGGACTACAGTATGATCCAGTGGTATCATACTGACACAAGACAGGGTGTCAATAGACCTGGGACTTTGGAATTAACTTTCTGTGGCCTTATGCCATACCTGAGGCTCTATCAAATCCCAGGTACTGTGTTAGGTGATCAAAATGAAAAGATGAAGAAGACACAGTCCTGGGCCTCAAAGAGCTCACAATTTGGTAAGGGAGATCAATAGCTGGGTAAATAAACAATTGCAAGATAGTTCGCTAAGTGCTATGGTAGATGTAAGGTAGCCTGAACAATGATTCTGAAACCTGGCTGCACATAAGAATTTCCTGGGGACCTTTTTAAAAAATACAGATGCTTTTGCCCTCTCTCTCAGAGATCATAATTTTTTTAAAAAATTTTATTTATTTTTGGCTGCATTGGGTCTTCATTGCTGCAAGCGGGCTTTCTCTGGGTGCGGTGAGTGGGGGCTACTCTTTGCTGTGGTGCACTGGCAGGCTTCTCATTGTGATGGCTTCTCTTGTTGCAGAGCACAGGCTCTAGGCGCGTGGGCTTCAGTAGTTGCAGCACGCGGGCTTCAGTAGTTGTGGCTCGCAGGCCCTAGAGTGCAGGATCAGTAGTTGTGGCGCACGGGCTTAGTTGCTCCATGGCATGTGGGATCTTCCCGCACCAGGGATTGAACCTATGTCCCCTACACTGGCAGGCGGATTCTTAACCACTGCGCCACCAGAGAAGTCCCTCAGAGATCATAATTTACATGATCTGGAGAGGGGCTTAGTGAATTGGTGTTTTTAAAAGCTCCCAAGGATATTCTGATACACAACTAGGATTGAGAATTACTGGGATAGTAGAAGGGCACCAAACTTGGCCCTTAGGTCAAATAGGCAACGGTCAAGCAGACAAGAAGAGAAGAATCTTTCAGACAGAGGAACAGCTTTGTGCAAAGGCATGGATATAACAGAACTCATGGTGCATCAGGGGAACTGCAACTAGTTCTGTGCAGCTCACTGTAGACGTATGAGGGAAGGGGGTTACAGTGAAAGATGAGACTGGGGATGTAGGCAGGAGGCAGATCTTTATGTGTTTTGTGAAGGAGTTTGGACTTTATACTGAAGTCAAGGGGAAATCAGTAGGGACGTGACATGATCTCATTTCTCTTTTAGAAAAGATAGTTTCAGTGGTGATGTGGAAGATGGATTAGAGGGGCTGGAATCAGGGAAACTAGTTAAAGAGGCTGTGGTAATCCAGGCAGGAAAGAGAGCCTGAACTAAAACAGTGGCACTGGGAAGGCAGAAGATATTCAAGGAACAGATAACTAGGAGGCAGTATCAACAGGGCAGATGGGTGAGGTGGGTGAAAGAGTAAGAGGAGTCTATGGAGTATTATTTCCTTATTTTGTAACTACTTTTGCTCATTTGCTAGTGGAGGATCTGCCCGGAATTAAACACTTCAGAGGTGGAGAGGAACAGCTTTTTATGGACTTGTTAACAACATACAATGTAGTTTGAATCTAGTCATTTCAAAAATCAAAAGCTATCAAAATAATGAGGCTGTTTACAATCCCTAGATGACTAAATTCCTGACATGCTTAAGGCCAAGCATCTAACTAGCATTTCCACCCATTGTGGAGGGGAGAGAGTGTGGAAATAACACTAAAACAAAGGTTTGAGAGATTTTAATTAACACAAATGGCTGTACCTAGTCTTTAAATCTGTCCAAAGCAAAGGGAGTGAAAGCCTTCTAATCCTTCAGTGCTTCATCTGGCCTTGACCTCAGAAAAAAGAGCCTCCCTCTTTCTTCATCAAACTGACTTCCTTTAGCTCCTTGTTGTTCTGTGTAGGTCTTTGCGCCCAGAATTCTCTAAGACAGGAAAAAACAGAAAAAAATGACAGCTAAAGCACCAAGTGTCCTGGCACTCATTTTGCAAATCCTCTAAAAATATTAAATTAGAATACTAAAAATATTAACAAATGCATTCCAAAATTCTACACCCACTATCTATTCAAGCCTTTGAAATGATTTCGAAAACCAAAGTAATTTTCACATTAGATTCACTTTTGCCAGTAGTTGCTCTGCTCATAGCTGCAGTGTCCATGGTACCTGATGGGGAAAATTAGGAAAATGAGAGCTTTCTTTGAGTAAAAAAACCTAGTTTTATTTTGAGTTGCAAGGCTATTAACATTCATCATAGTACCATATCATTGTAGGACTGACTCTGGTATTAGCATTGATGTGGATTTTCTAATTGTTGTTTTAGAAAATAACTTCATCAAACAATGTTTTTAAAGTTGAAGTGGCAAACCTTTTTTTTCCGTTGAGAGCTCATGTCCCACAGGAAAAAAAATCGTTTGAAGATTACATCAAGTAAAAACAATTTTATCTGAGAGCCTACAAAGTGTGCTTCCAATACAACTTTTAAATGAAGAAATGAGGTGATAAATCACGCAGATATCTGCACACCCTCTGGTAACCCAGACACATATTCCACAAAAATGGCTAACTGTGGACAGCGGAGAACAAACAAAAGATGAAGGTGGGGGTGGGGATGAGAAAGAGGAGGCAGAGAGAACACCAGGCACAGACTGAGAGAGAAAGGGAGAGAATAAAAAGGGAAAGAGGGAGAATTGTAGGGTGCTAAGTAGGCTCTGTGGTGAGTCAGTCCTAGGTAAGGGTTGCCAGACTAAAATATAGGACACCCAGTTAAATTTGAATTTCAATAAACACCAAATAATTTTTAGTATATGTATGTCCCATGCAATAGTTGGGACATATTTAAACTCAACATTTATTGTTTATCTGCAATTCAAACTTAACTGGGGATCTTCTTTCTATTAGCTAAGTATGACAACCTAATCCTAGACAACCTTCTGCTCTCCTGATTGTGTGATGCAAAAAAGTTTAGAATAGATTGTCACTCACTGAAATAATCATAATATGAATACAGGTACAGTTTACTTTTTTTTCAACCTTCAAAATGTATATTTAGGAAAGAAGACTTTTGTTCTCCCCTGGACTTCTGTGGAGTTTTATAGGAAGTGAAAGAATGAGCTAGTTTAGAAATTAACTTCGGACTTCCTTGGTGGTGTAGTGGTTAAGAATCTGCCTGCCAATGCAGGGGACAAGGGTTCGATCCCTGGTCCGGGAAGATCCCACATGCCGCGGAGCAACTATGCCCGTGCACCACAACCACTGAGCCCGCATGCCACAACTACTGGAGCCCACACATCTAGAGCCTGTGCTCCACAACAAGAGAAGCCACTGCAATGAGAAGCCCGGGCACCGCAACGAAGAGTAGCTCCCGCTCCCTGCAACTGGAGAAAGTCTGCGCGCAGCAACGAAGACCCAATGCAACTAAAAATAAATAAATAAAAATTAAATTAAATTAAAAAAAAAAGAAGTTAACTTCATGACCTACTAATACCATGAACCAAAGGCTGACATTCAAAAGGTTCAAGTTGCTGCAAAGCTTGAAAAAGCCTGTATTTGAGGGCAATGCTATTTATCAAGGACTCAGATTGGAGCCAGCTGTGGGTTTCCGCCCCTGCCTTTCAGAATTTTAGCTTAACACTACTATTTTTCCTTTCAGCAGCACCTGCTGGAGTATATTCAGCCATCAGGAGGAGTAATACTAAAATGAAGTAAAGGTTGAAGCTGGGGAGAATGACTTGCTTTCAGAACAGAGGGAGTTATAGAATAAATAAGGTCTCAAGAGTATTCATTTCCCACTGCACTGGGCTTTCATCTCAATTTATAAGTGTAGCAAAATATTCACATGCAACCTTCAGCTTCTTAAAAGAGCTCAAGGAAATGCTAAGAGTTGGGGTGGGCGTTTGGGGGTGGGATAGGGGAGGAGAAAAAAGCAAGGCTGTCAGAATCAAGTGTCTTATCACCAGTTCTATTATTATGGAAGATAAACCTCTTCTTTAAACACCCGGCAGGTGTGATGGGAAACAGCTGAATTTAAAGATTGCTTCGTGCCTGTGCGCTCTAAGATAGGTGACTGCCAAAGGCCAAGAACTGCTCTCTTGACCCTACAGAAGCCTGGGAAGGGCTGCCGTACACTCTGGGTCAAACTGTAATTTTATACTGGTCTGGAAGTAAAACCCTTCAAATGTGGCCCGTCTCTGGAAAGACTTCACCGTGGATATAAAATATTTTTCTCTTCTATAAGACTAGGTGATGAAGTATGCTAAACCGATGAGACTGACCTGGCTAATGATACATACAACCTGGGCCTCAAGGGAATTTGCAAGTAGGGATTGCTTGAAGTGTTACAAAGTCAGTATTAACACAGGATTATATTTTGCCAACCAAACAGATCACACCACTGCAATGCAGCCAACCAGCACACAGGACAATCGATGTGGGAGGAGGAACTCTTGGCGAGGAGCAGTGCGATACCCCTCCCTCTCCTTGGAAATGCCTATAACAGAAGGGTCTGTACCCTGATTTGCTGGAAGGTGTGTCCAGAATTACATTCAATCCTTTAAGACAGATCTGTGAAATTCAATTCTTGTGAAACTAGAGGAAAAGGAACATTATCCAGGAACACTACTAAGTACTTAAACTTCAAAAGGTCCCCACCTTGCGCAATTGCCTGATTTTTTAATTCCTTGTCCTGATCGCCTGATTTATCTGTGGTAGAAAAAAAACAAACAGTATTAGGGATTGTGGAGGGCGGGACAGTGGCTGTTTTTGGAATGGAGGACACTGTAGTTCACGGAGTGGAATAATAGGTACGGATTTTGCAGCAGAATGCTGAATTTAATACGGGATAATCAAGGCTGCCAGTAATACACCTCAAGTTTCACAAAGCATGGCAGAAAACACCAATAGATCTTTTAATTTTTTTCATTTGATACATAAAAGTAGCACATTTTGTCCTAAGGGCAATAGAAGACTGATGGCTCCCTGCAGGTTCCTGAATTACCACTGTTTATGGACTAAAGGCCTGGATGTGATTGGTGCCACCTACTGGGCTAAATGCAGAATTACAAATCTGTCAACCCCTTTTGGAAGTAGTATTTCTTTTGTTACTGAGCAAATTAACGATGGGGGTATGATTCTTTATTGGGAGGATTATACATTAAACAAGTGATAAGCTTGAATTCAAATCATAGCCTTTAGAGGTGGAAGAGTCATAAGAAATCACATACTGGAACACTGTGACTTTATAGCATATTTTAGGAGGTGAGCTTTGGATATGCAGTCAGAAGCCTGGCTTCTCTGAACTAGTTTCTTGTTCTATAATACCTACCCCATAGAGTCATCATGAGGGTTACACAAAACCATGTTTTCAACATGCTCTATAATACGTTATTGTTGCTTTAGATAAACACTGAAACAAAATGACTGGTCCAGGTCATCTAAATTGTTAGTCTCAGAGTAAGGCCTGCAACTCATATATCTGACTCTAAATCCAGTGCTTTTCCCAGTAAATTGCTATTTTCCAAAATTTGATAGTGAGATGATTTTAGGAGGTAACTGCAATAAATTTAGGAGGTGCTGGAACACAGCATTAAATACTATAAATCACAGTGAGAAAATTATTCCTTTTTGATTCTTTCAAACTTGACACCTTGATGGCATCAAGGAGAAGAGTTTCAGTTTGGTGCTGGTTTTCTTTAAAACTCTCTACATCTTGCTGATCTCACTTCCTAATAAAGATAAAACAGGCCTTAGGGTTCAGCACTGTGTGAGAATACTAAAATTTTGTTCTCTGTATACTTATTATGTTTACTTTCTATTATAGAAAACTACATTTGTTTTTCGTTTACAACACATACTACTGTTGGTAATAATATCTTAATATAACTACTTTAAAAATCCCTCTACGAAGAAAACTAATATTCCTTTTGTTTTCTTTTCAATAATTAAACACTAGGTTATAAATAGGTCAATAAAACCATAATCTAAGACTTAAATTTCATATCCACTTGGGCTCAGACAAACTCAGAAATTTTGTATATGTGTGTATTAGAAAATGAAACTGGCCTACAATCAGTGCTCAATGCATGTGCAATCAATAACACACAAGCAATGGGTCACGCATGCCTGGGGCTACAGGCACTTGTGGTAACTGAACAGTTTAGTGCCCTATCGCTTGATACTCCAGAAGCATTAGAGGAGAGAAGAGAAAAGAGGATGTTGATCTGTGGGCTGTTCTAGCTCAGAGTTCAGAGATTCAGTGTTCTGCAAGCAAGGGAAAAAAAATCTTCCGTGGTGATCATGCTGAATGGAATCTTTCACTATTTATTTTCTTGGCTTGATTTGAATCCAGAGGGAAAAGATTTTTGGCTCCTTACTCTATGGGTCCCTAGAGATGACTTTCAGCTAATTTTAAATGAAATAAGACGTGGATCTCTCGCCCTCATAACCCTCCCCTCCTCTATCTTTTTAACTTGCATCTTAATGACTTTATACTGCTTCTGGTTGTATTCCAGGTTCTTATTGGAGAAGAAAACCTCAAGCTTTCTGCTTTCCAATTCTTATCAGAACAACAGTTAAAAGAGAGACATGCATGGAACACTGGCTGAAGGATAGGTAGTTCCTCCAATCATCCAGATTTTCTAACTTTTAAATATGGATCAAGTCAGACCAACAGAGTGCTATGGACCTGGACCAAGTCACCTTGAGCTGATCCATCGCTTTTAAAAAAAGTTCACATCAGTAATTTCTTATCAGATAGTGCCAAGGAACAGATAAGAAACAGCCTAGGAAATTTAGATTCTGAATTTATTTTAGAAATATTTTTGAGGACATTAGCTACTATGACACACATAGAGTGTCCTGCCCCCTGATGAGGACCTGGAAGAGAAATTTCTCTCTCATTTCAGTACCAGTAAAAGCTGTGTTTCTTCTGAGAACTTGGTTTATTTTTATTTTGTGGACACCATAAATTCATGTTTCTTTTTCGGGGAAATTCATAACCAAGACTGAAGCCTACCTGTACCAACTGTATGGTACTTTCATTACACATTTTTATGTATTTACCTGGCTTCAACTTATTTTCCCTTTGCCTTGATTTAGTCATCTGTTTATTTGATCTTCATGCTGTGTGTGATTTTATAAGTTATTCAAGCCCTTATGGAATATGATTGAGAAGAAATTAGAGACATACATATTAATACTGATAAAACATTGGCATCCCTTAGCCATGATTTCTTATTGCATGTCTCTTTTTTAAATTACAGAGTTCAGATTCATAGATCCATGAAAATTTAAGAGCCCTTTCTTCCTGTCCCTCAGAAACCATTCCTTTATTTTTTTATGGTAAGCTATATGATTTCCTCTAATGATGCCATAAATTCTTTGGGGTGGGGAAATGGTGAAACTCCCAGAGGAATATCTGGATTGGTGAAACTCACAACCATTGTTGGATGTCTCTTTGGCCTTCTATTCTGAAGTAGCAGAGTCTATTCCAATAAGATTTGTGAGATCAAACTACTCTAATTCCTAAGAAAGGGGACGAGGTGAGGAGAAAACTAATATTTTATCAGGTGTCAACTATGTATCAACTACATATGCTAAGCACACAGTATATTACTCAGTCTTTACCAAGGAAAATTTTATTTCCTCTAGAAGAAAACTTATCTTGATATAAAAGTTTCAGTGTAACAATAATAATGATGATAGTGAAAACATTTATTATAACACTGATAACTAAATTACTGTGTGCCAGGTATTGTGTTATCACTTTACAGGTAATGGGATCTCCAATGTAAAACAAAACAAACCTCAAATTGTGTAGCTATGATACTCTACCTACCTCGGGACCCAGGAAGATTAAAAAATGCTTGCTTCGGCTCAAAATTCTGCTGTATGTACAGTGATAACTTCAGATCATTGGGCTTCTGGTAGTTCTTCAAGGCTTCAATTCTCGGCTCAATCACTTTGCCATTAAAGTCATTCTATAAGAGAACATTTTTCAAAACTACTCATATAGTATTGGCTTCTCTAAATCCACTATTACCTAAATCCTTTTAACTCAGAAGTTTAAAAATGATTCTATCATGCTCAGTCTTTAAAAGTGGGCAGAAATTATGTGTGATTTTTCCCCCCATTTCAAATAGGACAAAATCAAGATCATAGGGAAAAAGTGCTATACTCAAGGTGAAGCTGGAGATAGGTCTCTTCAGTCATCTTCTCACAAAACATTTCTTTTAGCATGACAATTGGTAATCCAGATGAGAGGATCAGGTTTACCATTAGGAAACTAAAAGCCTCTATATTGCATGAATGAAATTGTACCCTGTGTCCAGCCTTGGAAGACTTAGTACCTGAATGAAGTTAGCTTGTTCCTGATACCTGACCCATTCCATTTTCCTCTGTTGCTTTTCCTGGTGGAAGAAAGAGCCTCTGGTGACAAAGTAAATTGAGATCAGAAATCAATTTTCTCAATATGCTGCAAAGACTTTATAGCAAAATTATGGTGTCATAGATTCACTAATATATTGGTCTCAACTGCACAGTCCTCTTAATTGGCATCACCTGTACATCCCACTCTCCAAAAGCTAAAAGCTAAATGAACAGGATCGTTTTCTATCAATGAGTTGGCTGCGGGAAGATTAGATACAAGCATAATATCTCTAAATAAATGTTCAAAAACAAATTAACAAGTGTTTTGACATCACATAGCTATTTCGAAGTTGTCATTATTGGTACAGATTTTCCCACTTTGCTCTAGCTATCATGATTTACCAGAAACTTGCCGTGTCACTCTGACTCAAATGTAATACCCCAAGGGAACCAGATCTCCTATAAAATTTTGTATCAGTTCAGGAGCACACTTAGGCAGATTATTGCTACATTAAAGATTTCTAATCTATCAGCTCTAAAAGCCACTACTTTCAGAAAGATCATACTACCTTCCTTATTTCCTTCACTTTCTCTGCACACAATGTCTCCAGTTCATTCTTGGTCTTCCTAGATGATGAGGGGGTTTTGGGAGCCTGGGAAGAAAGAAGAGAGCTAAGGGAATAGGAGGTCCCAGGAAAGAAATGCAATGTCTTAGCAGACGGTAAATCCAATATACCCTTAAGGCCCAGATCCTTCCTATCTGTCTACCCTAATCAGTCCTGATTGTCAACGGGCTGTTGCCATCTGTGTGGCATCAACAACTTTGAAATTCTAAGTACCATGCAGTCCACTTGCCTTTCTGTCCTGTAAGTCTGCTTTGTTCTTTATCTGCAGTGCTTTTTGTTGATCACTGAGTTCTTCTGTGCTGAATGTCTGTAGAGAGACATTTTGGCAAAGCTTTAAATTACTGGGACTTCATGAGGGAAGTGGAAAGCCAATAGGTGTCAAGGCTTTTGGTTCCTGCCAGTCAGAAAACTCTCAGGGCCTGATATGAAAAGTGTACTACCAGAGGAGGTTCAGAATGGAATGAGCCCTTCCATCTGGTCTTTTGAGTGAAACTTATAATAATAAAAACTATTAACTGAACCTTTATTATATGTCAATCACTACTGTAAGCTACTTACTACATTACTTATTTACTCTACTACATTACAAATGTTCTCATTTAATCCTCACAGGACTATTTTTATTTCCATTTTATAGATAAGAAAACTGAGTCTTAGAGAGGTTAAGTCATTTGTTTAGGGTCACTCAGGTAGGAAAGTACAGAGCTGGAATTTGAACCAGATCTCTTGGACTCTGAAGTCTGTCTTCTTAACCACTAGGCATACGATCTTGTCTCTCTATTTCTCATTGTCTAAAAGTATGGGGAGGGAAAGTCAATCACAAGCTCAGGTGTATGGACATCCCTTATACAAAGTCTTTTGGGAGCTCTGGAGAAACTGGATTTTGACAGAGGAATGATGCTGGCATATTTCCTATCACTAAGACTCAAGAACTCAGAAACTAAAACTTCTCACAATTCATAGAATTGATTTGTAGCTGCCACTGAGAACTAGGATCAGATCTCAGTACAAGATGCAGGGCTTGATATTATCCTAATTATCTGTGGAAAGGTGAGATGGAAAAAGCAGTCAGAGATCACACTCACACCTGTTTATATCACAAGACAATCTGCTATTCAGGTCTCATAATTTGTGAAAAATCACTTGGATCCCAAAGGCTTAGTCCACAAAGGAATTTCTACCCCTGCTTGGTTTCCCAGCAAAAGGCCATACTATTTTTATATTAAACAATGCTGTGATTATTGCAAAGTCAAAGGGGAATTAGAATCAGGTATTCGTTCATTCAACTTACATTTATTGATTGTCTACTATGTGCCAAGCACTGTGCTACATGCTAGGGATTCCAAGATGAACAAAGCAATCAAGATACTGGAGAAGCATGTATTCCAGAACAGGGCAGGGAGATAAGAAACAAATAAAATAATAATAACACAATAAAATTAAAAAAATAGTGAGCTTATATTATAAAAATTGTTATGGAAGACATGAACAGAATTGTATAATAGGAAGTGGGGGGGGGGGTGATGTCCTTTTCCAGGTGGAGTGAATAAGGAGGGCTTCCCTGAGGAGGTGACATTTAAGCGGAGACCTGAAGGATGAGAATGAGCCAACTATAAGAAAATGGCATTACAGCCCAGGGATAAAGCAAAAGCAAAAGTCTTTAGAAAAGAAAGGTCTTGGCATGTGGAGGCCAGTGTGGGAGGGGAGGTCTTCTATGAGAGGAGACTAGAAAGGTAGGCAAGAGCCAGACTATGCCTGGAATGGCTGTAAAGTGTTTTCCTAAGAAGAGTGACATTACTTGATTGTTTTAAATAAGATCAGAGAATGAATTGGAATGAGGCATGGGTGGAAACAGAGACATGAAAAAATGAGGATGTGGACCAGAAAAAAGGGAAGCTTCTTTGCATTATGGTTTGTAAGACAGATACTTTCAAGAGATCCTTAGAGGCACACATACCTTGTTCCATAGCATTTCCACTTCCTTCCAAAGCATCTTGTTTTTCCTTTCCTGTTGGAGGGGAAAAAGCAAACAAATAGAAATATGTGTTTGTCTAGTCATTAAAGTTGGAAGGAATCATTAAAAGGGGGACTAAGGGGTAGGGGCATAGTAAACCACAGAGGAAGGCAATAAATGGGCCTAGCCCCAAACCCAGGAACATGAGAGATGAGATTGATGATGATGATAAAAAATAATAACAATTTGGAATAGTAACTTTAATTATGGTAATTGTGGTATATCAATATAGTAGTGAGTTCCTCACACTTGAAACACTTAAGATGTTCTGATCATATGGCAGTTTCTTTTGGGCTTAGACCACTAATTTTTAATTTTTAAGATCTTTTATGTTGTTAATTTTTTAAAATAAACTTATTTATATTTTTATTTATTTATTTTTGGTTGTGTCGGTTCTTTGTTGCTGCGCAAGAGCTTTCTCTAGTTGCTGAGAGCAGGGGCTACACTTCATTGCGGTGCGCGGGCTTCTCATTGTGGTGGCTTCTCTTTGTTGCGGAGCACAGGCTCTAGACGCACGGGCTTCAGTAGTTGTGTGGGCTCAGTAATTGTGGCTTGCGGACTCTAGAGTGCAGGCTCAGTATTTGTGGTGCAGGGGCTTAGTTCCTCCGCGGCATGTGGGATCTTCCTGGACCAGGGATCGAACCCATGTCCCCTGCATTGGCAGGCAGATTCTTAAGATTCACTGAGCCACCAGGGAAGTCCTATATTGTTAATTTTTTAAAATCTTGAAAGAATCTCTCAGACCAAACTCTTTCCTTTCTTTTACTTTGGTTATTTTCTATTTCTTCTGAAATGTGAGGGGTTAATATGCTTGTATTCATTAACCTTTAGATGAAAAGTTTTTCAAAAGTCAAAAAAATAGAATTTTTTCTAGCCAGTTCTTATTCTTCCCAACATTTCACCTGACTCTCTTTGGTTCACCCAGGACTTTTCTAGATCAAGGACCTATGAGTGTTGGAGCACCAATGCTAGAGATGAGCACTCTGTCTGACAGCAATGGAATTGACAGCCCTGTTCAGAAGGCCATTCCCTGGAGTGCCCACCAACCTCTTACCAGATTCTGCTTCATCTCTTCTGCTTCCTTAATGAGCTCAATGACTGAGGATTCACCATTCCCCTTCCCTGCCATAATCTGCCTCATGATCTGCAGACTAGAAAGAAGACAGAGATATCACAAAACATAATACTTCCTAAAAAGAAATATTAATATTCCATGACCAGTCAGAAACTACTCTACCATGAGAGGGAGATAGGGGCTGAAATCACAAGATTTATGGAAGTCCTTCTGGACATAGAAGGTCTCCAAAAGACAATTTCATTCCTAATCGACGTTTGCCTTAGGTATGTGCTCTATAATGAATTCTGTGCTCTGTAAGGCTCAAAACTTAGGTCTCCAACAGCTAGTGAGACTCCTCTCCACCCCTTCAGAAGGAAGTTTTGTTGTATGACTTTTGGGGTAGAAAGGGGCGTTTTTTTTGCCTCTGTGAAGAAGGAGGTTGAAGAACCTCTTGTCTTAAGGATAAATCTCAGAATTATTCCCTACTCCCATCTCTGTCCATCTCCCCTACTTTGCTTCTCCACATAAAAAACATTTGAGTTAGTTGGAGAACCCACTTATATCCTTACGGTAGCCTCTAGAGAATCAAGCCATCAAGAAGTTTCTGACTCATGAAGAACCTAGGGGCAAGACGGGAATAAAGACACAGACCTACTAGAGAATGGACTTGAGGATATGGGGAGGGGGAAGGGTAAGCTGTGACAAAGTGAGAGAGTGGCATGGACATATATACACAACCAAATGTAAAATAGATAGCTAGTGGGAAGCAGCTGCATAGCACAGGGAGATCAGCTCGGTGCTTTGTGACCACCTTGAGGGGTGGGATAGGGAGGGTGGGAGGGAGGGAGACACAAGAGGGAAGAGATATGGGGACATATGTGTATGTATAACGAATTCACCTTGTTATAAAGCAGAAACTAACACACCATTGTAAAGCAATTATACTCCAATAAAGATGTTAAAAAAAATTATCTTTGCCTGCATAATCTTTGAATAACCCTGCATATTTTCAGTCTTCTAAATATTGACATGATTCACAGACAAAAGAGTTTAATATTAGAACTTTATTATATTTTATTTTCCTGAAATTGAATGAAGCAGTGATTTGTAAATTTTTTTGTATATTTTTGTTGCAAATCCAGACTATTTGTTAGAGGCCTATTCATTCATTGTTTATTATTGTTAGTAGTTGTATTAGTATTAATAGCAGTAGTAGTATTGCTGCTGTTAATATTATGCTACTGCTTTCTGCAGCAGAGTTAGAATGTTAGAGTACTTTATGCTTAAGGAAAATGAAATATTATATAAGAGTGAAGAAGAAATGATATACATTTACTGTATTGGGGTGGTTGGTAAAAAATTAAAAGGAAAGAAAACAAGACCATGACTAAAAGAATTGATTTTTACCTAATTGATTTTCATCTCTTAGAATTAATGAATCCTATCATTTTTGTTATATTTGCTTTATAATTTTAATTAAAGATATAAAACGTTATGTATAAAGTTGAAATGTTTCATTTTTACACTTTCTAGGCTTATTTTTTCTCCTTAGAACCAAGTATGGCAGACTATGTGGGTAGTAAAATATTTTATGTTAAATTTTTTAATATTTATCTTGATTTTATTAGTTGAATCTTATTTTTTACTAATTAAAAGTCTTCTGTTATTCTAAAAAAAAAAAGAAGTTTCTGACAAAATCCGAATTAATATCAAATCTATGACTGTGAGAGAGGATATTCTTTAAAGGTATTAATTAACTTATGCTTATGTTCTTTATGCTTTTCCCTCTCTAATTATAAGCAAAGAAGCCAGCCTTTGTGTTCTCTTGCCATGAGAGGGCTGAGTTTCTCGGTTGTAAACAGCTGGTGCTTGACTACAACTTTCTGCCTGGCGTTTGTTCTCACAACTTTCTGCCTGGTGTTTTCTCTCCAAAAGTCTGAACTCCCTGAAATGTTTATGGTAAGGTAGAGAATGAAGGTAGACACATTAAGGTGAGATTCTCTGAAACTAGAAGGGAAAAAGAGAGTTGGTGGATCCCAAGAACCGTGTGTGCCCTAGCAAAGAGTTAAGACCTCAACTGCCTAGTACATTTAGTAAGGCCAGACCCTAATCCAGAGGACTTTGATGCTCAGAAATGATTACCATTTCACTGCTTGGTGATGGAAGAACAGAGTCATCTATCCTAAAGTGACTCCACAAACATGAATGAGGAGCTATCTGTGTGACCATGATGGATTGAGGATAGTAAAGTCTCTTAACAGTTTCTTGGGAAGAAAAGTAATAACTGTAGCCCTGTGAGATGAGCTGAGTTATATTTAATTCTACTAAAAGAAGAAGGATTCCTTGCCACCCTGATTTTGTGGTTACATTCTTTTTAATTTACTATAGCTGAAGGTCTAAACCTTTTAAAAAATGTAAATAATCATTGCTAAATCCTATGGATTAAAGTTCTCTTGCCTTTCCCCTTCTAGGAAATCCTGAGAAGGGAACACTTACCTTCTTTGTCTTTCCTCCAAGTTAGACGTCAACTTCTGGAATAACAGCTTGTTCTTATCTTCTAGAGGTTTTAGCATCTCTAGCAGTTCCTGCGTCCTTAGTTTTAAATCCTCACTCAACTCCTTCAAGTAGTTGTCATCTATTTTTGAACTTCTGTGGGAAGAGACACTATATCTGCCTTCAACCCGGGCTAATAACAGAGACCCTCTTTTCGTTCCTGATTAGTTACCACTTGGCATCTTCCGTCAAAGACTCACCTTGTTTTGGAAGATAAGTAAGATCCTGGAGAGTTTGAAGCACTTGTCATCTTGAAGGAAAACTCCTACTCTAAGAATAAAAAAGGTCTTCTTGAAAATATGTGCCTTGTTGTTCCATTCAGTTAAGTCATCATTTTTGTGCTGCTGTTCTTGAAACTCCTGTTGCATTGGACAGATTTTTAGCTACAGGTTGAGGTCACAATGGCGCTAAGACCACAGATTTCACAGGTCTTTAAAGTAACTCCAACATCAGTGACAGCTTGTTGACTGAAAATACTACTAACTACATCTGAGCAGTTCTTGCCTTAGCTTTAACCAATGCCAAAAGTTTTATTCTGAAGTCTTTGACTGAATAGGGTAGAATCATAACACATCTATATTATGGAATTCCTATTGTGTTAGAAAGTGATGGTTTGTCAAAAATAACTCATCGGGCTTCCCTGGTGGCGCAGTGGTTGAGAGTCTGCCTGCTGATGCAGGGGACACGGGTTCCAGCCCTGGTCTGGGAAGATCCCACATGCCGCGGAGCAACTAGGCCCGTGAGCCACAACTACTGAGCCTGCGCGTCTGGAGCCTGTGCTCCGCAACAGGAGAGGACGCGATAGTGAGAGGCCCGCGCACCGCGATGAAGAGTGGCCCCCGCTCGCCGCAACTGGAGAAAGCCCTCGCACAGAAACGAAGACCCAACACAGCCAAAAAATAAATAAATAAATAAATAAATAATTAAAAAAAAAAAAAACTCATCAACACCATCTTCCATGGCAATTGACCTCCATGGAATGCCTACTATCTGTAGGGCACAGCACTGGATTCTGTGAGTAAGGAAAAGATAAAGACAAAGCATCTGCCTCTGGGAGACTTAGGAGGAGGAGGGGATACTTCTAGGATACATTAAAAAAAAATAGAGGCCAAACTGGCAAATACAGGTATGGGTATAATATTGAGTAATACAATACATGAGCCAATTGTCATTACTTTCCTATCTTTTTTTAAAAAAATTATTTATTTATTTTTGGCTGTGGTGGGTCTTTGTTGCTGCTCGCAGGCTTTCTCTAGTTGCGTCAAGTGGGGGCTACTCTTCGTTGCGGTGCGCAGGCTCCTCATTGCGGTGGCTTCTCTTGTTGTGGAGCATGGACTCTAGCATGCGGGCTTCAGTAGTTGTGATATGCAGGCTCAGTAGTTGTGGCCCACGGGCTTAGTTGCTCCACAGCATGTGGGATCTTCCCAGACCAGGGCTTGAACCTGTGTCCCCTGCGTTGGCAGGTGGATTCTTAACCACTGTGCCACCAGGGAAGCCCCTAATTTCCTATCTTTAAAACGTGATATATCACAATGGCAAGGTAGAATTATATCAGACATGAAACAAGAAGATATAATTTGTAAAAGATCATACTGTCAGTATGTCATTCCATAGCCAAGTTCCTTCCTGAGAGGCTGTAATTGTAGACTTACCTCCAGATTCTGATTTTGCCTCCATTTTCCTCTCCTTATTAGAATCACATTTCTCCTAGACACTAAAATCTCCCATCTTCATCTATTCACTTAGTGATCAGAAGATAACTGTAAGAGTTATACATTTGTTTGTTTCTTTTTTTTTTTTGGCCACGCTGCGTGGATTGTGGGATCTTAGTTCCCTGACCAGGGATCAAACTTGGGCCCATGCAGTGAAAGCATGGAGTCCTAACCACTGGACCGCCAGGGGATTCCCTTTTATGCTCTTTACACACAGTTTTAGGGCAATATTTTTAATGACGTTCTCAAATGTGAATTGTCATGTTAATTTCAAGTATTAACTGAGCCTTTTCAGGGATTTTCTAGGGGCATTCTCCAAAATGACTTAAACCTTTTGTCTTTTGGGAAACCTTAAAGGCAGAGTATTGTAGTGAAAATAACACAAGATTTAGTTTGTCGGATCTTCGTTGGAATCTCAGCTTCGCTGTGAGAAGTGGGCTGACTGTGAGCAACTTACTATATTCTCTAAGTCCCAGTTTCCACTTTTATAAAAACGAGAATGGTAAATTAAAAGGTGTTTTGTAAGAATGAAATACAATATGTGAAGTTCTTGGCTCATGTCAGGTATTTACATTTTAGTGAATTTTTGGATGGTTTGGGTTTAGGTATTGTTTAATGTCCTAAGTAAGAGGTCAAATACAAAAAAGCTGATTTATACTATCCTAATGAAGCTTAAGCTTCAGAGCCCTTCATTTTCACAGACCTCTTCCAAAGGGCCCTGGACCTCATTTGGTATTCATAATTTTGTATTCTTTTTTGGAAAGAGAGAACTCCCCAAATTATATACACTTTAAGGGTATATAAAGTATCTTCTACATCAAAACTTCTCTTTAGGCAGTCTCTACAAATACTTTTTCTAAAGCATGTATGTGTCACTTGTAATTTTTATATGATAGCTAGTGTAATATGACATTACATTAGAATAGCCATATCAGGTGAAACATAATGTAATTCACATAGGTTGCCCTAGGAGTTCCCATGAAAAGTTTGGATTGAAAGAGTGTGAGCGAACTCCACACACTTAAAAGAAGGAACAAGTTGGACTAATTATTAGTTGTGGCTTTTTAGACTGCAGATGTGGCAGGTGGTAGCAAATAGAGGACAAAAATGGCATTGATCACTGAAGCATGACCTCTTTAAATTTCTTGTTGTGACATTTGGTTGGCAGAATTATGTTAGAATTTTAACACTTTAAATGCACATGCAGAATCCCAACTCACCTTCCTTTCAGTCCTTGGTTGGGAATGATTGAAAGTAGAACACTTGCTATTCTGATGTGCTCTTTTCTATAGCCAATCAGCACCTTTAATTTCCTAACATTCTGATGCCTCTTTCTTCAACTTGGAATATGACTTCCAAGAAGAATATTTGCCTTGTAATAATGTACACAGACTTTAAGAGCTTAAACCCCCCCAAAAAAAACCCCAAACACCCTAGTTTTGAAAGGGGAATAATTGACATACTACATTATCTCTGGGACAGAGGTAGGGAGGGTGAAGAGATAGACGAACATTAGAAGTGGAAAGGAAAGAAGTTGAACACTAATTTTTCCTGAAGTAGACATTTAGGTCATCTGTTGATTCATGAAGCATGGTAGGAAACTTTGGAAGAGTAATAACTTGAGGTTTGGAATAGCACTTGAGCAGTGGAAAAGGAAGCCAACCAGGCAAGAGTGAAAGGATTGCCAAGTAGTGCTAAGGGTCAAGGTAATTTGGGAATTGCTGATCTGCCATGGCATGAATCAGCAGTCATGCAATTTCTCCAGCAGTACTTGGCAAACTAGAAGCAGTAGTAGAGAGAGCAGATGGTTGTTTGATTCTGAGCTGCGACTTGGCAGAACGGATGTGCAGAAGTTCAAGGGAGTAATGATACTGAGAGTACTGGTGAGAGTATCCATCAAAAGGCTGATCATCTCATTCAGGCGATGCAGGGAAAAAAATGAAGAAGGGGGTAGCTAAGAGGGGAGATTGAGAAGGGGTTGAATTTAAGGAGTTTGGGATGGAAGAACAAGAGTTTATGGTTAGCAAACATACTTCTTACGAAATAACTTGTAGAACCTCATCACTGTTTAGATAAATTTTAGTAGCAATTCATAATTTTTTTTTCTGCAGTAAGCTTTCTGTTTCTTCCTGTCACTGCGTAATATTCACTGAAATTCATGTGGTACCTCAAAATAGACCTTATAACAAGCTATTCACAATGAACTCACCCAACGTTATAGCATTTGATTTTAGTATCTGTTAAGAGAAAGTGTGATTGCTCTATAATTAGAGAACTCAGAGCAATAGCATTTTTGTTAGTTTTACCAGTAGAAAATCAGATTAGTTTAATTAAGCCAGGTCTCCAAGAGTAGAGGCAATTATTTTCATATTAAAGCAAAAAAAAAAAAAAAGTTTTCCTATCCTCCTCACACTCAGCCTTGGTTGTAGCAATAAAATTACAGAATTCCTCAGTGAAGAAACATGAGGACCTTCTGGTCCTTTCTGACCCAGAGCCAGTTCAACCCCTGAGGAGATTTTAAGAATTCCATTAACTAAAATAAGGAGAGATGTGCTGGCAAAATCATAATAGCAAAAATTGTAGGCTCTTGAAGATCTCCCACATCTCCCTGTGTTGTCTGTTATGACCGTTTTGTGGTCTGCTTCACTTTAATCTGTGCTATAGCTGTCCCAGGCTAGGGTGCACCTACATTTGGAGTGAATCCGGGTAGTTAAGAAGATGGAGATTAAATTTTGGAACTCTTAAATTCTCTGTTATTGTTGAGGACTTTTTGAAAGTATTCTCTCAATGTGTCCAGATGCTTAGTACAATGGTCTTCAAACTGAGGTATTTGAACTTTCACAAAGACTTTTTAAGAAATGTGGGAACAAGGGTAGTTTTCAGAGGATCTTGCTGGATCCTCGGTTTCCACAAGTACTCTTTTACCGAAGTGGATCTGCCTGAAAATGCCCCTTGGTGGCTTTTCCTGTCTCCCCTTTCCTAATCACACTTTTACACTTGTTAAAATGGAATATCTTTCAATCACCTGAAATCTTACTTCAGTGACTTATCTTACTTCAGTGGTGTGCTTTGCGTGGTGTGTAAAAACCTCTAGGGCATTATACTCACTACAAGGTTGGTGTTGGGGTTAAAGAGAGTGAATGATTATTAATGACTGGATTACAAATTCGTTTGCAGGTCATGTGGTTTCCAATTCTTTGCTTTCAACAAAATTGAAGAATGACCTAATCAAATTTTCAGCTTAAATTTATTAAATATAAATTTTGATGATAAATTACTATATGGGTTTTGGCTTATAATTCAGAAGGATTTCAAAGATCTGAGTGACACTGCTATAACAAAACACCTTCCACTCCTATTTACCTTGTGTAAACAATTTTTCTAAGTGAGTATTTTATGTAAAGCAAAAAATATGAATAAAATTGATGCTGAAGTCTGTCTTATTCTAGCTATAAATAATATTAACCTATTAATACAAGAATTAAATAGGGGGTAAAACAGTCTACCCATCAAATTAATAGAAGCATTTCTAAAATAATTCATTACAATTAAAAATTATTATGAAAATGTCTATTTTTTGTCAATGTGTACTACTTACTAATAGTTATAATGCTAATGCAATTCTGAAGAAATTTTAACATTTAGAAACTTAAGGTCACATGAAATAAAAAAAATAAAATTTCAATGTACATGCATATTTTGCAGAGAAGAATGATAGGGTGATAAAAAAAGACTTCAAGCATAAAATACATTACATTTGAATAAAATTCTGTGGGGAAAACGGGATGGAAATTTGAGTTCAAGGAGAAAAAGGAGAAAATGTAAAAAAAATTGTTTTTTTTAAAAGAATTTATTATTTATTTATTTATTGGCTGTTTTTGGGTCTTCATTGCTGCACATGGGCTTTTCTCTAGTTGCGGCGAGCGGGGGCTACTCTTTGTTGCGGTGCGCAGGCTTCTCACTGCGATGGTTTCTCTTGTTGCGGAGCATGGGCTCTAGGTACAGGGGCTTCAGTAGTTGTGGCTTGCAGGCTCAGTAGTTGTGGCGCACAAGCTTAGTTGCACAGCGGCATGTGGGATCCTCCTAGACCAGGGCTCGAACCCATGTCCCCTGAATTGGCAGGTGGATTCTTAACCACTGCGCCACCAGGGAAGCCCCAGAAATGTAAAAATTTTCACTGCTAAAGAAGAGCTTGTTCATGCATTTAGATTTTATTGCATATGGGTTTTTAAGATTAATTGTATACATTTTAAAGTGACATAAGAGATTTATTTGAAAACATCAATATTACATCAGAAATTGTATTTTTTTAACCACTTTAACTTACAATAAAAAAGTTTAGATGTCAATCTAAAAACATGTGAAATGATACTTAGTTTCCTAGTGTTTCAAAATTCTTTTAGAATAGACAAGCAAAAAATAATAAGTCTAAAGACCACTGTTCCAGGGCAGTGGTTCTTGACTCTAATGTATTTAAGAATCCCCTGGGAAACTTGTAAAAGCTGCAGATTTCCAGGCTCATCCCCCAGAGATCCCTACTCTGTAGATCTGGAGAAAGTACAGTTTTAACAAGCACTCTCTGGTGACTTTGATATGTCATTTGTGGATTGGCCTTTGAGCAATACCACTTCAAGTTTTCTTCTCAGATCACAATGCATCAGCAGAAAGCTGCTTGCTTGAATCGATTTTTTCTGGGCCATCTGTAGAACTGCCTGCCTCCTCTGAGTCATATTTTGTGTCACACCTTCACCTTTCACTTCGGAGGCCTTGAGAAAATTTTATGAAGACTTCCTGCATTTGTAAAGAAGATTATCCAAGACATCATTCTCTCACCTATTCTTCCCGGCCACCACTGCTGCCCACAGGTGAACACACATTACAAATTTCACTCAGAATTGGGTACGAAAGAAAGTGTTGCCTCTTCAGAGAACTATTGGTATGTAGTTTTTCTTAGGGATAAGTCAATAAACTGGTTTTGTTTTTCTTTTCTTCTGGTTTACTAGGAATCTCAGAGATAATTTTGTGACTTTGGACATTTGGGTCCTAACCCCTGCTTATGATCTTCTAACGTAATTAATATTTTTCTTGGTCCTGATTTTTTAAATGACTTTTCCCCTTTTATATTATTTTAATAAATCACCTCAGATCCTTTCTACAGAAGTAAATCTGTAAACAAATAAATCAGTAAACAAATAGCAAAAAACTATTCTTTTGTATATACTTTAAATATATATGGATACAATACATTGGAACCAAAATATTTTCTAGTTTTATTCATCTATGTGTGTGTTTGAGTGTGTGTGTGTTTATACATCTGTAAAGGAAGTTTGCTTTGCTTATGGAAGTAGAAAATGGATTGATGAAATTTACTGTTACATTTTGGGTGTACTCAGTGGTAAGGCATACTGGGACTTCAGGTGCACGGTTGGAAAAATGAGGGGTGGGTAGGACAAACTAGATGGACTTAGGGTACTACCTGGGTGCCCAGGCTTCAGTTCCACTGGGGAATTATAGTACATAACGAACAGGAAAAGTAGAATCTCTTAATATGGAGCAGTCTAATCAGTCAATAAGAAGGATACAACGTCCACAAAATTCACCTTAAAGAGGTCCAGATCCCACAGGCAGGTGACTATGAAGGTGCCAATAGTCCTCCAAATATACCTTAAAATTTTTAGGAGTCCTTGAAAATAATGTTTGGTAGAGGGTAGAAGGTAGAGGTATGTATTCAAGAATTATTTATTTGTTCAATATTTTAAAAATCCTGTTATATGTCCTAGACCTGCCCAACCTTAGGGTTACAAAGTCAGATGAGACAAAGAAGAGAAAATCCTTGCTCTTAGGACTTTCCAGGCATAGACCAAGATCCTGCAAGGGCTGCTAGCCATGGGTCTCCTTTTGTAAATTAGAAAAAGTGTCCCATGTTGGCAATTAGGTCCATCCAGTGCAAGGCCTGGCAACGGGTGGGGATGAGGACAGCCCCCACTTGCCTCCTGGGTTAGAGAAGCTGGGGTATATGGGTGCTGAGTGTATACTTGGAGCTCATGGTGGGGACTGCATGGGGATAGGGGGCAGCAGAGGCCTCATCTACAGTGAGTGTGGGGATGGGAGCCACCACTCAGCTCCAGCTGAAAATGCAGACCCAGTCCTGCCAGTTCTTAATGACTTTCAAGAGAAAATGGAAATCCGAATTTTTATGTAACCTTTTGACTTTTAAATGTTGCATGAACCAAACAACATATTTATGGGATTTGTTTGGCCTGCAGACTGCCATTTTGAAACCTCAATTCAAGATAAATCAATTGTTTTCTGTAATTTCTAAGTTTTTCTCCCTCCCTTCCTTCCTTCCTTCCTTCCTCCCTTCCTTCCTTCCTTCCTTCCTTTCCGCCTTCCTTCCTTTCCTCCTTCCTTCCTTCCTTTCTTCCTTCCTTCCTTCATCCTTCCCTCCCTCCCTCCTTCCCTCTCTCTCTCCCTTTCTTTCTTTTTTTCTTTCTTTGTTTCTTTCTTCCTTTCTCTCTCTTTTTCTTGCATTGAAATGATCGCTTTTAAAGAAGGCATTTAGATCCAGGTAATTTAAGCAGAGTTTTGCTTAAATTATATGAAATGCAAATTTGATCTCATTTCCTAATTTGATAGGTTTAGATTCACTATGTCAGAGAGTGAATGACAGAGGCAACACTCTTCAAAATAAAATGAAAACCAAACCCCCAAAACAACAGATATTTTTTGACATTTATTGTTAGGCATTACGGGGGACATAAAAAAGTATTACAAAGATAAAATGTAATATTTGTAAAGGGTTGGAGGTATATAATGCATCTCAAATTAGACAATCTAGTCATATTGCATAGCCAGAATCAAAAGTAGGCTCAGTAGTCCAGACTGAGCACAGAATTCTCTGATTCTTGTTTAGCTGTTTGTATAGGCTCATATGCTACCTCAACTGAAAAAAACCAAACAACCTAAAGTATCCCTCTACTGAATTTTTAAAAATTTAATAATAACCATGTATAATTTTAGGCACTACAAAATAAAAATACCAAATTATGTACCCTCGTCACCTATACTGCTTCAATAATCAAATACTAAAAATAAGAGATGATATTTATCATGTTATTAAGCCTTTCTTCTACATTGTGGCATTTTTTCTGTTTTTTCATTTGCACTTGCAAATAAATAAAGGATTATAAATGATAATTAGGAAACATAAAGAAATAAAATCTGAGCAGGGATTGTATTTTTTAAAAGGCTGTGTAGTCCTGGGTGACAACACTGAAAATCTTCTGGCTTTATAAGCTGCTATTTTGCATGCACAAAAAATTTTATTCAGAGACTTGTTTAAGATACCAAGTCAGACTCCCTTTCCAATTTTAGTGTGAGTGCACTGTAGCAAACTTTCTGAATGTTACAAAATGAGGCATCAAATAAAACATTATTTCTGAACTACAGAATCGTTTTAAATGAAAGAAGTGTTATTACTTGGGTACATGTATTATAAACTTATCTGTAAACCAAGCAGCATTTACTAAAAAGAAAATGAAGTGTATTACATAGTAATGTGTCATGACAATAAAAGTTCTGAAATAGATGCTAACTCTACATTTTTTAATTCATTAAGGACTGTTTACTCCTGTGTCCATATGGTCACAAAGCTTCATTTAAGAGGTTCACATTAATTAAGTAAAAGTTCTTTGGAACTTAAGTTATGGCATGGATGGGCATTTAAAAATAATACTGACCTAGGAACATAAAAAAGCTTAAAAAGGGTGAATATATTAATGGCTCTTCTGGGAAGTACTCTATAAAGCTATTCATGAGCATGTGATCATGATGAAAGGGAGACAGATACATTTTTTGTCTTGCCCATTGAATAGATTCAATAATTATCAAATTGAATTGATAGTTGAAAACATCAGCATTTTTCAGCTTGAAATCTTTTTGTGTGTAGCAGACATCATTGTTTGCCTATATCAACGTTACTTCCTCTTTCTTCCTTGTGTCCAGTCCCAGGGTTGGAATCACAGCTGGTCAGATCCTCTTTGCCAATGATGGGTTTAAGTATGGACATGTGATTCAGTGCTGGCTAACAAAACTTAAGGGGAAGACTGCTGGGGTTTCTAGGCAAAATTTGTCCTCTCTAATAAAGGAGATTAAAAAAAGGAAAAGCTATATTTACTCTGTTTTCTTTCTTACTTTGGATGCTTGGAGGTACTGTAGCCATTTTCAATGAGGTAGAAGACCAAGAGAATTATAAAGAAAATAACCCAACACCCTGACAAGGTAGAACTGCTAAAGCAATCTTTGAACCACTTACCTTCAGACTTCTTAGGACATGAAAAATTAAATGCCTTTGTTGTTTAAGCCACTGATAGCTAGAATTCCTGTTGCTTGCAGCTTAATGGAGTCTACCTGGAATACCACATAAATGCAGGGTCAGTGGTGTGCCAGAGCCAGCTCACCCTGGCTGGTGAGACAACTGTGCCTATCTCTTCCCAATTCTGCTGTCAGTTACTCAAGTTGGTAGCTTTACGTCACCTATGATGGGACTATTTACACTATGGGACTAGGCCAGTGGTACATATCAGGGCTTTCCCCGCCCCCCCCCCAGAAAGCCTGTTGTTAAACATTTATCAGCAGCACACCACTGGGTGACTTGCCTTACTCCTACAGATAAGTAATAATACCTACTATGCTATCTATCATCTTTTAAAATGCATTTTAAAATAACAAATGGGTAAGGAATTATATTAAGACATTCTCAAGTTGCGGAATTTTAGAACTGTAAGGGATTTTAGTAAAGTAGAGCAAAATTAAATCTTGAGTGATTTTAAAACTAACCTAACCTAACTAATTAATTGCACAGTCAAGTCTACACTTTGACTCTTTATTCCCAATTTAGTGATCTTTCCAGTACAACACAGAGCCATTATATTATTTATGCAATAATAACAACAACAATAATAATACTTTGCTTGTGAACATCTAGCCGCAAATAAAAGTATTAAGCTAGTGAGATATTCAATTTCTCTATAAATAGACCAACCTAGTTCTGATAATGCATATAATAAGTCATGTTTAATTACATATTCTAAATTTTAGTCTATTCAGCAAAGATGCAGACCTTGAAGAAGGCTGACATATGGAAACTCTTAGTATGAGATTAAAAGCCGCCAACAACCTTCAATCATCATTACTCACAGTGAGTCCTGATGAGTAATGGGATGATCAGTTGTACTGCCCAGGTACACGAAGGATAGTCTCATCGAGAGGGAGCTGCTGCTACGTCCATCTTCCAGAGGTTGAAGGACTGTCAGATGAAGTTTGAGTTCCTCTGCTCAACTGAAGATAGGAAGGCAATCTTGAAAAATAGAAATTGTTTCGTGGGATGAAATGAATTCTCAAAGGATCTGAACTGGACTCTGAGAGAATGTAGTGCCAGATTCTGACAAGATAGGTTTGAAATAACTGACCAAATTAACCAGCAGGAATTAGATGCTGAAAATACTCAACACTGGTTAAAGTACTTGTCGGAGCTTCACAGTGCTGGTGAGAGTGACAATTGGCAGACTTCTGAAAAGTGATTAGACAATATACTGCATATCAATAATCTTAAAACTAAGATGTTGCAAAAATTTTGATAAATGTTGACAGTGGGGTGATGTGTATGGGGAAATTCATTATACTGGTCTCTCTACTTTGTGGTACAGTTGAAATTTTCATAAACTTTTAAAATTTTCATAAACTTTTAAGAAATGTTTATAGTTTTTGGCTCAGGAATTCAAACATTTAGTGATCTATTTTAAGGAAATATCATAGATTCAAAGATTAATTAATTAAATCATTAATTTATAATGAACATTCATTATAAAGTCATGAAAAATTGGAAACAATCTAAATTTCTAACAGGGGAATGGATGAATAAATTATGATATATCCATACAACAGAATGCAATGAGCCATAGAAATCTTACTCTGAAAGATATTTAATAAAAAGAGAAAATACTCAAAATACAATATGAAATAAAGAATACAGAACAGCATAGTCTATATGTGTGTGCATATACATGTGTGTGTTTAGAAGACTGAAGAAGATACACTAAAATTAAGGTTCTCTCAGTGATTATATTTTTCCTCTATTTTTCTGGACTTTCCAAAGTTTCTCTAACGGGCATGTAGAAGAAACTTTTAAATTAAAAACTTTTTTCTTTTATAGAATCAATATATTCTTTTTTTTTAAAATTTTTTTTAAAACTTTATTTATTTATTTATTTATTTATTTATTTATTTTTGGCTGTGTTGGGTCTTCGTTTCTGTGCAAGGGCTTTCTCTAGTTGCGGCAAGCGGGGACCACTCTTCATCGCGGTGCGCGGGCCTCTCACTATCGTGGCCTCTCTTGTTGCAGAGCACAGGCTCCAGACGTGCAGGCTCAGTAGTTGTGGCTCATGGGCCTAGTTGCTCCGTGGCATGTGGGATCTTCCCAGACCAGGGCTCGAACCCGTGTCCCCTGCATTGGCAGGCAGATTCTCAACCACTGCGCCATCAGGAAAGCCCAGAATCAATATATTCTAACTTAAAAAATAGAAAGAATGAAGAAAAAGGAAGAAAATATTGAAACATCTATATTTAGAAAAAAATAATATA
Organism: Balaenoptera acutorostrata; assembly: GCF_949987535.1. Taxonomy (NCBI): domain Eukaryota; kingdom Metazoa; phylum Chordata; class Mammalia; order Artiodactyla; family Balaenopteridae; genus Balaenoptera; species Balaenoptera acutorostrata. The sequence goes on along the minus strand of NC_080066.1, from coordinate 145,676,443 downwards.
AAATTTAAAAACAGAACAAACAAAAACCCTTCAAGTCACTTGGAGATACTTCTGACAATAAATGGTATCTGTTTCAATCAGCATTGAAGTCAAGAAGGGAAAACTATGTACCATGTGAGTACAGGACAGAGCAGATTGACTGATAATGCCATCAAGGAGGTGGGGAGAAGAGAGATAAACTCATGGTCTAGGTGTCTAGTAGAGTTTTAGAGAAGTTGGGAATTGAGAGTGAATGTTTTGGGGAGCAGCTGCCATCCGTGTGAGGTTATGGAAAGGGAGAGCAATGGAGAAAGCACTTGAAAGATTCTTGCTCTGCCTTCAGGATGCACTCTCTACTTTGGGGTGCATATTTCTCCACTCGAGAAGTAAAGAGTGAAGACAGTACAGTATTACACTAATAATTACTTTGTGTCTTCCCAGCTGTTTGTTTCTGAACATGAGAACAAGTTCACAATGAGCCAAGGGAGGCCCGACGTAATTTATTTTTATAACATCATTCCCAAATTTAAGACTTTGCTTGTCCCATATATGCAATTACATGGCTCTAGAAATCTGACCAACTTTTTCTCACGTGAGTTAAAAAGCCCTATTCTAGACCAGTGGTTGTCAATTTGTTTTCTTTTGGCAACACACGGGACGGGTGATATTCCTATATGGACTATATTCCCATGGTGCACCCAGAGTTGAGACATTTCTCCAAATCTTTCTCTCCAAATTAAGAAAGCAATCCTAGTGAGCATAATGTTATTATAAAGAAATCTTTGACTGGACTTTGATCTATATTTGAAAACAGTGATTAATTCACAAATGATGGCTGTCTTTAACAGGTTCATCCCTTGGGTAGGGCAACTAGGGTAGTCACCCCAGGCCTCACACTTGGAGGCAGGGCCATGTAGGTGTGGCACCTATTCCTCTTTTCTGCATGTAATTAAAATCACTTTCAAAATTTCTGCCTATAATGATATCCCAAGAGGCTTATGAAGGTTGCTGACAGTGTAACCTCCTTCCAAGTGAGATTAGCGTGGGCAGGCAGGAGAGTTTGAGTTGCTAGGGTCCCACACCCATCTGGGAGTGGCCTTGCTCTTTAACTTTTCTCAGAATCAAATTACAAATAATCTCGCTTGAAAGAAGGCTGTGCTGTATTTCATCTTAAATAGGCCCTTTTATCTTGAAGTTAAAACTGAGTCACAGGAAAGTAAGAATGATGGCTGATGATATCCATTCATTAATCAATTACTTATTTAAACATTTACTATACGCAAGGCACTATTCTAAGTTATAGGGATTCAGCGGTGACCAAAGACAGACATGATTGATCCCTACTTTCATAAAGCTTTCATTCTAGTGGGTGGAGACTGACATTGGACAAGAAACAAAACAGGATGTATTGTTGGTTCCTTTGCTCCCTCATTCAGTTCATTCCTTTAACTAACACATACTAAAAATGCCTAACACGTGCTAGGCATTCTAGATGCTTTCACGAAAATTATCTCATTTAATTTTTGCATTAACTCTGCACAAAAGTATATTATTATCTCCTTCTTATAGATGCATATATAACATAGTCTTCTGTAATGGTAAAAGAGAGGAAGCAATCAATATGTGTAATATAGGATGCTTGTTAAGTAAATTATAGTAATCTTTACAGTAAAATACTATATTATGCAGCTACTTTTTAATGCAGTTATTATAAAAAATCTCTATGTGCTGATATGGAAAGCTGCCCAAGATACAGCGTAACTTAAAAAAAAAAAGGCAAAAATGCAGAACAGGGTTTAAAATCAGTTCATTTATGTTTTCTTTAAAAAAAGATATTCCTATACCTATGTTTGTATATGAAAAGCATATGGAAGACTACTACATAAGTAATTCAATAGTGAGACTTCTGGTGGGTCTGGTGATTTAGGTTGAGGGGGATACTTACTTTTAATTGTATATTGATCCTTTTGAGAGTCTGAAATGTTAACCATACATATTAATTACTTTTTCAGTTAAAACTGTGGATGTGTTTTAAAAGAAAGTTGATTGGCTTTCTTAGAGCTTTGGGGCTATGATTGGCTTGTTCAAGGTCATGGGTATTTAGTTCCAGAGTCCTCAATTTAGGAATGAAGATAAATAAATGTCATATAAAGGAAAAAAAGGTATTAACTTGTATGCTTTTAGGTTGATGTGCGTATGCCTGTGCATGTATGTGTGCATGTTGAAAGGCAGATGGAGTCCTGAACAAAACTGAGGGGCCCAGGGTAAATTGGATGAATTAGAATAGGTGCTAATGTTTGTCTTTGTATTTGCAGTACCTAATACAGTGCTTGGCACAAGCAGATAATTAAGTTTGTTAAAAGCATGTGAGATTACCTGAGGACATTAGAAGTGAGAATGCAATGCAGGTGATTTGCTTGAAGTCAAAGTAGTTTCTGGGGTTGATAATATGGTTTGATCATCCTGGCTAGAAGAAGATGCAAGAGAAAATGTGCTTCAGAATATAAATTACTCAATTCTTTCTTATCCCCGGTAGAAGGCATATCCTCCAAGTTTGCTGATTTGGAAAATCCTTATTTTTTGCAAGGACTGAATTCCCTTGCTTGCTATTTATCAGCATTCTGCTGACAAGTCTTGTTCCTTCTCTGTCCTTATCCCCCTTTTTTGTTTTTCTTGTTAAAAGATCCATTTTTAAAAAAAATCAGTTCAGGGATTTCCCTGGTGGCACAGTGGTTAAGAATCTGCCTGCCAATGCAGGGGACATGGGTTCCAGCCCTGGTCTGGGAAGATCCCACATGCCATGGAGCAACTAAGCCCGTGCACCACAACTACTGAGCCCACGCTCTAGAGCCTGTGAGCCACAACTACTGAGCCCCTGTGCCACAACTACTGAGCCCACATGCCTAGAGCCCGTGCTCCGCAGCAAAGAGAAGCCACCGCAATGAGAAGGACGCGTACCACAATGAAGAGTAGCTCCTGCTCACCGCAACTACAGCAAGCCCGAGCGCAGCAATGAAGACCCAACACAGTCAAAAATAAATAAATAAAATAAATAAATTTATATTAAAAAAAATAAAAAAGCAGTTCAGTAACCCAACTATTTCAAAATCTCATTTCCTCTCATCTGTCATTTATTAATGGGCCTATTTTCTCTCCAGTGTTTCTTATCCCCCAGATATATTTGAGGAAACTCTTTTTAAATCCTTAGGGTTATTATGACATCACTAGTTCTTTTTTACTGTTTTTTTTTTTTCTTAATCAGGCTCAGAATTTAATCACTCTATATATTCCTTGCCTCCCCCCACCGCCCCGCTTTTCTATTTCAGGTACTGTTTTTTCTTTTCTAAATCTAGTAGTCTGAAAAATCCCCAGTGAGTCCAAGCTGGATGTATTTTTGTTTTGAGAAATTTATCAGATGGATTATAATTTATTATTGCTTATCTCTAAGTTATTTAAGGATAGTCTGGTCTTTTTTTAGCTAACAATTTCCTATATCCTCCATCATTAGGGTACACAAAGATATAGCTTGTTTTGTGGGTATTTAATATTTTCTCCTAATTTGACTTGCTATTGGTTTCTTAATTCATAAAAATAGGCTTATTTGGAACCTGTTTTTAATAAATCTTGCCTTCTAAACATGTCTCTTGTCTGTGTCCAATTCTAAGGGCCACTTTAATGTTCTTCTTTTGCTTTTCAATATTCACTTGGTGCTATTGAATAGCAGACTCAAGAAAAGAAAAAAAATCCTTTGCTATTAGAAGGATATTGGAGAGAACAAACATTAGGTTCAGAGTCAGGAATCCACTGTTAAGCTTTCTGTTTCACACTTTTTTTTCCCCAGGCTTTACCTATCCCTCTTTCCCCATCGAAAATCAATCATCTTCCCCTCTTTTCTTATCTAATATTAAAAAAATGCATAAAAATTTTGCAAAGCACTATGAATGCCTGTGAAAAGGGCATTATGTAAATGTCCAGTATTATTATGCTGGAATTTTGCCATTAGGTTGTTTGCAAAAGAATAAGGTTTAGAATAATATTATGTCCTTTCAATCTCCAGTCCAAGGAGCTTCAGTTACCAAAATACCAGGAGAATGGATCTTATATGGTAGGCCCATAGAAAAGCTCCAAGACACTAGATTTATGCCTTTTAAAAAAAAATTGGTGATTACTTTCATCATTATTATGTTTATCCTCTTGGGAGAGTCATGACAATGGAGGGAATTGAGGGCAGGATGTGCTGCTTTTGCTTATTTTGCTTAGAGGAGCAGAAAGGTAACAAAGGAGTGGGTCCTGGCTATAGTCCAAATAGTTCAGTTTATGCATGAGAGGGAGGGAAAAGTGATGTTCCATAATGCAAATGAAATTTGTATAAATATTGACATGGTGTATATAGGATATAAGGATAAGTACTGCCTCCAGAGCCACTAGAAGGTACTAGTGGCTGTACTAGACATTCCTAGATGTAAAGGAGTTAGCATCCTACACTGGGCAATTTAAGGGCACAGAAAAGCTCAGTCAGCCTCAAAATACCTCTTGCTTCCTGGATGCCACATTCTGAAATCTCCACCATGACACCTACTCCACTGGGTTGCATTTGCAGTCAACTATTCTATTCAGAGCCCCTGCATAAGACTAGGCAGTCTAACTTAATGCAACTAGCAACTAACTTGCTGTAAATATGCAAAGGATTGATTCTCAAATCTTCATGGAAAAGATGATTTTATGATGAGAGGTCTTGAATGATGAGTAGGGGGTTGACAAACTCAAGTACCTGTGCAGTTAACATAAATATATGAAGTAGACTAGATACAACACAATAGGTGCTAAGCTGTTTATGTTGCTGGGTAAGAATAATATGTGCTTCATTACCTATTATAGGCCCAATGAAACAGCCAAACAAAACATATCCAGGGCCCTACAGAAATCCTAGGCCACCAACTTGAGACCCCTGATTTTATATAGATGGAGGAAGGATAGTGAGGCATTACAGATTGAAGGGTAGTATGAAAAAGAAGTCACTGAGACTTGCATGTTTTCTAAGAACTCTACTGACATTGGTTAATTTATCACAGGGATTGGTGTTTTGACATAGGGCCCAGTGGTAAGGCCAGGTAGGAATCACGGGATTGGAGATGGAGGAAACGTAGCTAATATTCAATTTATGAATCACTGGTCTATTGCACACAATTAGCACACAACACAGGTTAGTCAAAGTAGTGAAAAGAGAAAATGAACCATTCCAAGAGGAAGCCTCTGGCAGCCTCCATCTGCATCAGTTCTCAGCAGCATGGAGTCAGGTCCTCCAGCAAAGAGTCACTGGGCTCAGTGGTCTCATTTTAAGGAGTCTGCCAGTAGGGTGTAACTGTTACGCCCCAGGAAGTCTTGTCTCTATCATTTCTTCCTTCTGTTCTAGTGATATCTTTCCTTGGACATTAACAAACAAATTCCTTATCTAAAGTAGCACTCTTTATTTATCAGACCGAGAGACACTTGCAGTCCTATACCAGACGTTTCAAAACAACTAATACAGAAGTTCGCTTTGGCCACTGTGACGCTATCTTGAATTACTTAATATAGCTTAAATCCTATGAGTTTCACACCAGATGAGTAGGAATCATAACACAAAAGAGATAACATCATAATAATTGGAAATATTTCATAAGCAAGGATATAAGAAATGGCTTCTATTCTTTTAATGAGATAAAACTGTAGAGCAAGATCTGGTAGCCTAGAGTGTGCAAAGGGCATCTTAACGGTTCAAAGGTTCAGAAATATTTCCCATAAACATTTCACTATTTATGCCAACGCATTCTTCTTTTTTTTTATCTTAGAAATTTATTTTTAACATCTTTATTGGAGTATAATTGCTTTACAGTGGTGTGTTAGTTTCTGCCTTATAACAAAGTGAATCAGCTTTATTTACATATATCTCCATATCCCCTCCCTCTTGTGCCTCCCTCCCATCCTCCCTATCCCACCCCTCTAGGTGGTCACAAAGCACTGAGCTGACCTCACTGTGCTGTGCCACTGCTTCCCACTACCTATCTAGTTTACATTTGGTAGTGTATATATGTCCATGAACGCATTCTTCTTTAAAATGCAGGTGTCAGTCAGAAAAGTTTAAATCAGATTACCTTGTATAACCTCGCTTAGATGAACTCCAAAGAGAGAATAGAAGATTATAAAGGGGGATGGAGGGGGAAAGTTTAGAGCTTGAGGCTCCGGTAGAAGTCAGAATTGTAGGTGGGTGTGAGTGCTCTGGCAGGATGAAGGCAGCTGAGGAATCCTGCAGGTATGGGGGTGAGTACCGCAGGAGAGGGAGGAGGAAAGCTTTGCCTACTGTGCAATGTTGCCGAGGACAGCTAATTGCTTGTGCCCAGAAAATTGCCTCTGGAAGCCTTGGGCAATATGCAGTAGGTTTTCCCTGATGCCTAGTTTATCAGATTAAGTAGAAATTTGGTAGGGAGGAGAGGAGGGGAATGATGAGCTGAAAGAATTCCTGTGCTGCAGGAAACCTTAAAGGTCACCAGCTTTTTCAACCAATTAACTGTAATGACAAAAGAGGGAATTTGAACATCCAGGAATTATACCTTAGCCCAAATCAACCCACCACAAGTGAAAATGTCTTTGGGTACTAAAAGGGAAAGCGCAAGGGGGCTTCACTTTATAATTTTTTTTCAGATTGACTCTGGTATGAAGAATATATATAAAGTAAGGGAAAGGACCTTACATTTGTTGAATCTCTATTGTGTACCCAAGTTTTGTACTGGACACATTATATTTATCTCACTTACTTTTCACAGCAATAGTGGAACGAGTTGTCACCATCATATAATAGGATTAACAAATCCTGGGATTAACGAATTTGCCCATGGTCGCTCAGCTATTAAGAGGTTGAGTTAGAATTTGAATTCAGGTGTGTCTGACTAGGCCATACTGCCTCTTTTTCACAGACGTTGAAAGGTAACATGCTAGATGCTTTAAATAAGGAGATGATTAGGGATATAAACCAGGAGCTGATTCTCTCCTTGTCTCTCCAAGTTTATAATCTAAAGAAGGAACACTTTAATTAATTAACTGATCATCTTAGCTTTCTATAATGTCCCAACCTGGTAAATAAGTAGGGGAGATCACTTATAGCCACATAAGTTGGAAGGTATTCTCAGTGTTCATAAAACCTTTTGAAAAAATAAGGTGAGGTGCCACACGTGACCAAAGCCTTTTTCATTAATCCTTTATAGCTTCGCATGGCAGATAAAAGAGTGTTCCCAAACTGTCCTAAGATATTAATAGGTTCAGCAAAAACAAAAACAAACCCCAAAACCTGGTGGGAGCAATATTTTCTTCAAAAGTGCGTTTCAAAAATATATGTGAGAAAAATACTAAGCATATTTCTGTTGCTCTTAGTATGCAAAAGTCTGTCTTTAAGATATGGTGGGCAATTCTAAGAGCAAAGAAAGTTGCATATGTCACCTGAAGCATAATTGACTGGTGTTCAATTTGTTAATTGATGCAGAGTCAGATTTGACCATTTTACCAACTTAATCTAAACAGCAACATATGTTGACTTTCCCATGATCTTCAGCCTGTATTACGCACATTTGTGTTATGGATAAAATTTTGATTATGTCTAACAGCAGTTACATTTTCTCAGAGACCATTTTTTTACTGTCTACTTTAATCCAGATGCTTATTATATTTTATGAGCTGTTGATTTTTCATCACCACATTATAATCAAACATGTTTGGGAAACACTGACCTAGAACTTGCTGCCAAGTCGCTACCATGCTCTGATTGCCAGTTTCCCAAAGGGTACACTCTCTTTTTGATTTAGTTTCCTACTTTTTGAACTTTTGGTACTTCATTAGACAGATCCACAATGTCCAATGCACATAGATCTATAGTATTAAATGCACATAGTTTGAACACCTTCCTTACACACTTGATAACAAAAACCATATTGCCAGAATGGTTAAAACAGTAAATTTTATATGTATTTTACTACAATTAAAAAAATGCAACAGGGGTGACAGTGGTACATGAGTAAGAATATAAACTCATTGCAAAAAATAATATTTTTGATGTCATATATAAAACAATAAAAATATTTTATTAGTGTGAGAAAAACATATAAATAGTAGCTAAATGTTCCCTAGAAACAAGAAATATACTTGTGAGAATATTTACATAAAATTAAGTAAAAAAGTTGGACCACAGTTTCCATGAGGGAATTGTTCACTGGTGTGTTCTCAGCATTTGGTACAGTGCCTGCCACATATATAAGTTCAACAAATATCTGTTGAATGGCTAAAAAATTATTTTAGCTCTGAGGCCCTTTCCCTGGTTGCCCATTTAACCTGTTTACTTCCTAGAGCAAGTTACATAATTTATACTTAATGTCTCCCTGTTCCTGCTTCCCTTAGAACATACTGATTATAAAACTTTTGTTAAATCTCAGATTAAAAACAAACAAACAAATAAACTCTGTTGTATATAACAAATATATCTGTGTAAAAATAATTGTTTAAAAATATTTTTAGGGGGCTTTATTTTAAAAATCATTTATATACATTTAATTATATTAGGATGAACCATATGAAATTGTCATTGTTTTGTAGGTCAAAAACTGCCAATTTCATTTGTTTGATCTTAGTTTACAAATTACCAGCTAATTTATACCTATAGTTCCAAGTGATGGAAACATTGAAGCTTGGAGAAAATGTACTTTAATGTTCATTAAAAGGGTTCTTCTTTGCTTACAAATGCCAGGGACTGAAAGTGATCTCAAAAATTAGAACAAATATTATAGCATCTTCATTAAAATATGTGAAGATGACATTTTACTATGAACTTTTATGGCTAATCATAAATCTCTTACCAGAGACTGTGGAATGACCATCTGAATGTATTATAAAAAGATTTAATGACCTTAAATATTGATTACTTTAACACATAGCAGTCCCCTCCATTTCTGAAGTTAAAACAAGCACTCTCAATTATTATGGTTAAAAAGGATTGCATGTATTTCATAACTAAGAATATAGTAATAAATTGAATCTATAATTTGTTTTAAAAAATATTGCCATTAGTGATACAAAGCAGGGAGATTAATTTTGATCATTCACTATTTGAACAATTTCAAATCCCTGAATAATCATAAAATCATTTGAAAGGCCTAGGTCAGGGGTAGGACAATGGCCCTAGAACCACAGCAGTGACCATGGGCAAAGTCCTACACAGGAAATACAGTAACTTTTGCTTCTGTTGTCATCCATGACTCCTTTAGCTACTTGTGGACATTGACACGAGAAAGCCCAGCGGAAAATCCTTCAACACGAAGAGGTATACAGGGAAGAATGAGAAGGTGCAGACTGCTGCTCCTACCTTCCAGTTGTAACCAGTGTCTCCCCTTTCTTCTCCCAGTCTCTGCTTTGCAAGAGAAGGATTAGGCTGAGTTTACACAAGAATGGCTGGTTTTCTAGACTAGCTAGTAGACCATTGCAATGTTAGTGGGAGGGGTGAGTGGATGATGTGCTACATTTTGGTGAAAACCTTCGAGACATCTTCTGTGCTTATATTAACTTATACATTAAAAAAAATAGTACCATAGAGCATATGTTGCATTGTAGCATGCTTTTTAAAAATAAAAAAATAGGGCTTCCCTGGTGGCGCAGTGGTTGAGAATCTGCCTGCCAATGCAGGGGACACAGGTTCGAGCCCTGGTCTGGGAAGATCCCACATGCCACAGAGCAACTGGGCTCGTGAGCCACAATTACTGAGCCTGCGCGTCTGGAGCCTGTGCTCCGCAACAAGAGAGGCCGCGACAGTGAGAGGCCAGCGCACCGTGATGAAGAGTGGCCCCCGCTTGCCACAACTAAAGAAAGCCCTCACACAGAAACGAAGACTCAACACAGCCATAAATAAATAAATTTAAAAAAATAAAATAAAAAAAATAAAAAAATATATTTTATGAACTTCACTCCCCATCACTCATTATTTTTGTACATTCTTTTTAGAATTGCTTAAGATTCTATTGTGTGTGTTGTGCTCCACAATTTATCCAAACAATCCTCTGTTGTTGTTATTAACTTTTTCTGAATTCATTTCATCACTATTAATGACAACATTGCAGCTAAATCTGCGCATAAGTTCTTAATTCTTTTTTAGAATAAATTTGGCAAATTCTAGAAGTATAATTTCATGGTTGACAATAGGGATTTTGAATGATTTCCTGAAGAAAACATTTAGCTCCCAAGAGCAGAGATAAGGAAGAGATACAGGCAGTAGAGTGGACCCTTTCATACTGGGGGGAGCTTCTGAAGAGGGTCTAACATTTGCCACCTCATATTTAGACAATAATTTCAGACTAAGGCCAGAAAGACAGACAGACTGAGGAAATCTGAAAATGGTTAACATTTTTTGAGTATTTATTATGTGCTAGGCAGTGTTCTAAGCATTTTCTGTGTATTATCTCACTTTATTCCTACCATAACTCTAAGAGATAGGTAAAGGATAGAAGCAAGAGAAGTTAAAAACTTTCCCAGTGTCCCACATTGAGGACATGCAGGGCACAGAGCCATCTGTGCTTTTAACCACTGTGCATTCTTGCCTCCCAAAAGTCCCCAAAGAAAAGAGTCTATAGTGCACACTACATCTTTCTAAAATCTCCTACTTTTCTCTTTCTCAAAAGTTTGAATTTTTTTACCAGTGCCACATTCTCTCTTGGTAGTAAATACAGTGACTGTAAACTGAAGTATTTTGCTATTTGTCACTAATCATGGATGCCATTTTAAAAACTGATCTATGTTAATTATAAGGTATGGCATCAACTCTTGCTACAGTTTAATTACTAAATTCTGATAGTTGGTGTAAATAAACAATTATTTTTTTGTGATTGTACTTGATCAGGACATTGCTGTGCTGAATTCTTATTGGGTATATTCTCATTGGATATATTCTTATGTTCCAGTTAGCTCAGTTCCTTTTAAGTGCTAATGAGTAGTACAGCAAATTGGTTAAAGAATGGATTCTGGAGCTAGACTTCTCAGGTTCTAACTCCACCTCTGCCATTATTTACTAGCTGCGTGACCTGCGAAAACTTCCCTAGCTTCTCTGTGCCTTAGTTTCTTCATCTGAATCTCCAAATCTACATCTCCAGATTTGACTACTCAGAACTCTATAGTTGCATGTGAAATTACCTAGCAGTATCTCTACTTGACTATATAAAAAGCATCTCAAACTTAACATCACCAACAGAACCTGCTTCAGTCACACTCTGCCCTGGCCTATAAGTGGCAACACCACTTACTGTTTGCTCAAACCCCAAATCTAGGAGTTTTCCTTGATTTTTCTTTTCCGCTTCTTCCCATACCTAATCTATCAGTTAATTCCATCCCCTTTACCTCCAAAACATCTTTCAAATATGCCTACTTCTTCCATTTCCACCAACTCTGCCGTATCCAAGCCACTGTCCTCTCATGTCTGGGCTCCTGCAATGATTTCTTTACTGGTCTCCATTCTTCCACCTTACTTCTCCTCCCTATTGTCAAAATGATTTTTTAAAAGCATAAATCATATTAGTCACTCCCTTACTCTGAATTTCCCAATAGATTTCTTATCACATTTAAGATAAAAGTCAAACTCCTTAATCTGGCTTTCAAAGTCTTACAAAATGGGTGCTGTAGGGGGTTAAATAGTGTCCTCCCCAAAATTCATGTCTACTTGGAACCTCAGAATGTGACCTTACTTGGAAATAGGGCTTTGCAGATGTAATTAAGTTAAAATGAAGTCATACTGGAGTAGGGTGGGCCCTGAATCCAATGACGGGTGTCCTTATAAGAAGACGAGAGGACACAGAGACAGAGGAGATATAGAGAAGAAGCCCACATGAAGGCGAAGGTAGAGATTGGAGTGATACAGCTATAAGACAAGGAGCACCAGTGCTTGCTGAGAGCTGGTGGAAGCTGGGAAGAGGAAAGGAAAGATTCTCCCCTAGAGCCTAGATCCTTTAGAGGATGTAGGTCCTGCTGACACCCTAATTTCAGCTTTTGGCCTCCAGAACTGTGAGAGTATATAATTTATGCTGTTTAAGCAACCAAGTTTGTGGTATTTTGTTACAGCAGCCTTAGGAAACAAATACAGGTGTTATTTATAACTCACTAGCTTCAATTGTATTGCCCTCCTCTTACTCTCTGTCCTCCAGTCCAGCCACACTGGTCTCCCTTCTGTCCTTGGTGTTGGAACACCAAACTGGTTCTCACCTCAGGGCTTGTCACTAGCTGTTCCCTCTCCTTGTGATGCTCATCCTCTGATATTTGCATGGATCCTTCTTGTCATTCAGATGGCAGCTTAAATGTCACTCTGTCAGATTCCTTCCGCAACCACCCATTCTAAAGTAGCCTCCCAAACACTCTCTATCACATCACCCTACTTTGTCTGCTTTGCACTTAGTATAATTTGATGTTTCTTATTCGGTTAAGTATTTATGGAGTCTGTTTCTACCCCCTCACTACACCCGCAACCCACACTCGTGCATGCACTAAACCACACTAATATATAGCCACTGGCCACTTGTGGCTATTTAAATATAAATTTAATTAAAATTAAATAAAATACAAAATACAGTTTTCAAACTGTGTTAGTCACATTTCAAGTTCTCAATAGCCACATGTAGCTAGCGGCTACCATATTGGACACCAGAGATATAGAACATTTCCATCATTGCAGAAAGTTCTATTATATAACACTGCTCTAGAATATAAGTCCCAGAAAAAGAGGAATCTTGTATCCCCAGTCCTTTTATTTTTTAAAACAAGTTTTCCTTTTTCTTAAATTAAAAAAAGTTTTATTGAGGTACAGCTGATTTACAATATTATATTAGTTTCAAGTGTACTACATAGTGATTCTAAATTTTTATAGATTATACTCAATTTTAAGTTATTATAAAATATTGGCTATTTTCCCTGATTGTACAATATATCCTTGTAGCTTATTTATTTTATACACAGTAGTTTGTGCTTCTTAATCCCCTATCCTTATCTTGCCTCTCCCTTCTTCCCCCTCCCCACTGGTAACTACTAGTTTGTTCTCTATATCTGTGAGTCTGCTTTTGTTTTATTATACTCATTTGTTTTATTTTTTAGATTCCACATATAAGTGACAACATACAGTATTTGTCTTTCTCTGTCCCACTTATTTTACTAAGCATATTACCCTCCAGGTCCATTTATGTTATTGTAAATGGCAAAATTTCATCCTTTTTATTACTGAGTAGTATTCCATTGTATATATATATATATATATATATATATATATATATATATATATATATATATATATACCACATCTTCTTTATCCATTTATCTGGATGGATGCTTAGGTTGCTTACATATCTTTGATATTGTAAATAATGCTTCTGTTATTTACAACATTGGTATGCATATAGCTTTTTAAATTAGTGTTTTTGTTTTCTTTGGATATATATCCAGGAGTGGAATTGCTGGATCGTATGGTAATTCTATTTTTATTTTTTTGAGGAACCTCCATACTGTCTTCTATAGTGGCTGCACCAATTTACATGCCCATCAACAGTTTACAAGAGTTCTCTTTTTGACACATCCTTGCCAATATTTGTTATTTGTGGTCTTTTTGGTGATAGCCATTCTGACAGGTGTGAGGTGATATCTCATTGTGGTTTTGATTTACATTTCTCTGATAATTAGCAGTGTTGAGCATCTTTTCATGTGCCTGTTGGCCATCTGTATATCTTCTTTGGAAAAATGTCTATTCAGGTCTTCTGCCCATTTATTTATTTTCTTCTGCCCATTTTATAATCAAGTCGTCTGGCTTTTTGATATTGAGTTGTATGAGCTGTTTATATATTTTGTATTTTAACCCCTTATCTGTCATAACATCTGCAAATATTTTCTCCCATTCAGTGGGTTGTCTTTTCATTTTGTTGATGCTTTCCTTTGCTGTGCAAAAGCTTTTAAGTTTAATTAGGTTCCATTTGTTTATTTTTATTTTTATTTCCTTTGCCTTAGGCTGAGACAGATCCAAAAAAATACTGCTATGGTTTATGTCAAAGAGTGTTCTGCCTGTGTTTTCTTCTAGGAGTTTTGTGGTGCCATGTCTTATACTTAGGTCTTTAACCCATTCTGAGTTTATTTTTGTATATGGTGTGAGAAAATGTTCTGAGTTCATTCTTTTACATGTAGCTATCCAGTTTTCCCAGCATCACTTATTGAAGAGACTGTCTTTTTCCATTGTATATTCTTGCCTCCTCTGTTGTAGATTAATCGACTATAGTTGCATAGGTTTATTTCTGGGCTCTCTATTCTGTTCCATTGATTTATATGTCTATTTTTGTGCCAGTACCATATTTTTTTGATTACTGTAGCTTTGTAGTATAGCCTGAAGTCAAAATGTGATACCTCCAGCTCTGTTCTTCTCTCTCAAGATTGCTTTGGTGTATCCAGAGTATGTTGAATTTGTGTGCATAATAGATGTCAAATTTTTTTTTTTTTGTAAAGGGAACGCTATTTATTTATTTATGGCTGTGTTGGGTCTTCGTTTCTGTGCGAGGGCTTTCTCTAGTTGCGGCGAGCGGGGGCCACTCTTCATCACGGTGTGCGGGTCTCTCACTGTCGCGGCCTCTCTTGTTGCAGAGCACAAGCTCCAGATGTGCAGGCTCAATAGTTGTGGCTCACGGGCCTAGTTGCTCTGCGGCATGTGGGATCTTCCCAGACCAGGGCTCAAACCCGTGTCCCCTGCATTGGCAGGCAGATTCTTAACCACTGTGCCACCAGGGAAGCCCTGTCAAATATTTTTTGAATAAAGAATGAATGCACTTTCAAGAAAAACATTGTTGACCCTTGATGTCAATGTGCTTTGTAAAAGTAAATGACAATATCACTGCTAATGGAGAGCAATATGGCTTTCTGGAGAAAAATAACTTCCATTCTCTTAGACTTTTCCAACTGGGCAGGATTTCTTTAATATAACCACATCTGCCATTGATTATTCTTTTGTTTGTTTGTTTACCCAGTAAAGTAAAAAATAGATCTGGCTGTAAAGATTTCAACAATTTCTCTTGAGTGGTGGCTTCTTTGGCTTATAAAAATTTTTAGTAGAGATTTGTTGAGAAGTGGAAGGAGGACAGATGGAGGTTTGAGTTGGATATTGTCTTCTGTGCAGTATAGTGTCTGCTCTAGATGTCTCAAAAGACAGTGTTCAATCTCACATCTTTAGTAATAATTTCTCTGAGCTTTGATTAATGTGGGTGTGAAATGTGTCTAATGTAGCAGTATGTGTCTGAAACATTCTAAGAAGAGTCAAAAAGTATTTTTAATTTTAAAAATGAATTTTAAATAGGTTAAAATGGAATCTTATTTAATATAACAGGTATGATACCAGATTACTGCATTAGAAGAAAAAGTGTGAAAATATATCTTTGCCATACTTGCAGGACAAATAGACCCAGTATGTTTTGAAGCCATTAAATCCTTGGCTATCAGAGTCCTATTATTCTGTTTTCAAATCATCACAATGAGGTTAAGATGAAAACTTGTACATGTCTGATACTATGTCTGACATTAAAAAAAAATCAGTGTTGGTTTTTCTACTCCATCCCATTCCTCTATTTTAATACTCAGACATCTGTCAAAGTTCTTACAAGGAAGCTCATTGATTAGCTAATGGAAAATTATTATTGATTAGCAATGGAGAATTATTACATCAGCAATACCTGTGATTGAAATCTAGGGACTGGCAAGAAATCTGAAGACCAGTTCAGAGTGGGTGAACTTGACTAATATTTATTAAAACTTACCCGTTTCCTATTACAAAATTGATCACAGAGTGGGCTTATGACACTATGGAAGTGTAGTAGTCAGAACTTGGTCTGAAACAGTGTACAGATGCTCCATGCGCTGTTACCTAATTAGAATATAGTATTTCCAAATCATAAAATGTATGGCTTTAGAATCATTGCTGATGTTTTTACATGCAATTGAAATGGAGGAAAATGCAGGGAACTAGATAGGAGTTCTTTGCTGTAAAATAGAATAAGAGACGTGTGTGTGTGTGTGTAAAAGAGAGGGGATGGGGAGCGGGAGGGAAGAGAACAAAAAACTAGAAATGAGGGAGTATGTCTGATTTCAGAAATCAAAAAACTGAATATTAAAAGGGGTCAGAAAGTTCCATCCAGGCTCTAGACTAGATCATCTTCTCTTCTAACTCTCCAGCACAGAGGGACATCTCAGCATTTCTGTGCTGTGTTCAATGGCCAGGAGCACATGCCTGAGTGATAAAGCTATTCTGGTAGAGATGAGAATACCTTATTCCCACTGGGGTTCTGTGAGAGGCAAGAAAGGAGCATGAGGGCTGCAGCATAATGATTCTTGAAACCTTGATGAATAGTGCCGTGGTTAAAGTGACCCAGTTTCAGATCCACTGATGTATGAAAGAGGGAAGTCCTTTGGCCATTGACAAAAACGATGAAGAAATGAGAGTGTGCTGTTTGGGTGTCCCCCTGTACAGTCTACATTTTCCAGAAAGTCAGTCTCTTCTATTAGAGTCAGTATTCCTTCAGGGAAGTCCCCATATTTTCTTTTGCTTTGTATGTTTTCTGCCAAGAATGGAGAAGAGGAGAAGACAGTGAGGAGAGAAGAGCCAGGGAGGAAGGGATAGGAAAACTAAG
Source organism: Balaenoptera acutorostrata (assembly GCF_949987535.1). Taxonomy (NCBI): domain Eukaryota; kingdom Metazoa; phylum Chordata; class Mammalia; order Artiodactyla; family Balaenopteridae; genus Balaenoptera; species Balaenoptera acutorostrata. The sequence continues at coordinate 145,659,764 of NC_080066.1, read as the reverse complement.
GGACAAAATATGGCAGTTAGGAATATTTTTGAGGATTCCAGATAGGCCTGAAAATCAAGATTCCTATGGTCCTGTTTACAAAAGCGTATCATGTTAAAATATATTTAGATAGATGTATAGATAGATAGGTACACATTCATGAAGCATAACTTGTAAAAATGTACTCTCCATAAAAATCAAATGTCAGCCTCTCCTGTGTGCTACCAAAGAACTCTCCTTCTTTCCCCTTTGAATAGTAGGTCTGGATAAAAAAGCACTGGTTTCTGGCAAAGGAGGGGGGTTGTGGATTGTAGATACATAGAGAGAGGGGAAAAAGAGGAGGAAAGACAGAAGGTGAATGTTTCTGCTGGGGGTGTTGCCCAGGAGTTTCCTAAGATGCTCTAGGCAATTGCAGAACTGAGCTTGTGTCTTGAACTGGCCCCATGGCTCCTCTTCTAGACTTGAAAAGAACACCCACTTTATCTCCACTTTTCTTCTTCTTGTTCACTGCTCCTCCCTTCTTCTTCTTTCCAAGCTCTCTCCAGTCACCGTGCAGAGAGAGCAGTTGCTGTGGCAACTTTCATTTTGATTCTTTGACCTCCAACTTCTCATTCCACAAAAAGCTTTGAGGACCCCACAGGAGTCATGGCCCCATTTCACCTCGGCCAGGCACTCATTGTGCCTGGATATTAAAGGAAGAAAAGGATTAATGGCATTATTTTGCTGACTTTTGGTTCAGGGTTGAGCTAAAACAAAGATAGATAGTAAGACCGTGAAGAAATATAAATTGGGCAAATAAACAACTGTCCCCTTTTTGAGAAAATCTTTGCATGACAATCCTCAAATTGAAAAAGTAGGATTAACACTTTATATTGCATGAGCCATCTGTTACTGCAGGTTCAGTAAATCAAGTAGCAGATCTAAAATCTCTCAGTGATATGTTATTCTGCAAAAGATAAAAACAAAATCTGTGATTTGGGTGTTGCAGAAATCAGAAATATGGGATCAGAAAAAGCCGATCTCCTGATGGTCTAGTTGCTAAACCCTAAAATCTAGTCAATATGACATTACCAGATCAATCTCCCTTAAACCTCTTTTATCACATGAGTTCCCTACTCTAGAAATTTCATCCTATACCAATTTCAAATATTTTCTTTCTTTCTACACACTTTCTTCTAAATTGACATTCCTGCAAATTTTAAATTAGGCATTCAAAGTCCATTTCTAGTTTCCCATTATCCGTCTATACGACCTCTGTTTCAGTAAAAGCATATGCCCATAAATCCACCACAATCAGCTTCTGCTCCTTGCCTCTTTGGGGTTTGATCCCTTTCCTCTGGAATGTGTTGCAAGTCCAACTTCACTTGCTCCAAACAGTTCGACATCTTGGCCTAGTTCAAATCCTCTAACTTCAGTGGAGCTATCTCTGAATGTAGCATAACTGGTATCTCTCTCCTCCAACTTTATACAGATCTTAATAGACTACACAGTCTAGTATTTGATTATATACACTTGTTCACTCTTAAATAATATAACATGTGAAAACGCCTTGCAGTCTAAAGAGCATAACAGTGTCTGGCATATAATAGTCACCCAATAAATATTCATTCATTTATTTCCTTCTTCATTATTGTTGCATATTAATTGTTTTCTTCCTAACAAGGCTGGCAACTAATTAAGAAAGTAATCATTTTACTTCCTCTTTCCCCACAGGGCCTGGCATTCTTGAAGAGCACTCAGTAAATAATCAATAGACACTTACTGACTGAATGATTGATTGACCAATGCACTGTGCATTTGGATTCTGAGTACAGAAGCCCTTGAGGATGTGCTGGTTTTCCTCCAAGGGATCTAAAATTGACCTCTACTGTATGGTGGAAAATTCACTGCCTTTTTTTTTTTTTCTTTTTTACAGATGAGAAAGTTGAAATACAGAGAGAATTTAAATACTCCCAAAGTCAAATAGGATGGTAGTGACAGCTACAAGCTAGAATTAGAGGCCAGGCATTCTGCCTGCCAGTCAATTGAATTTGGAGTCATTGAACTATGCTTTTCTCTGGCATGAGTAGCTTTTATCCACCTGTTAATCTCTGATGTATAAGCTTTAGCACATTGCAATATGACTCTGCTTCTCTTTCTTTTTTGTTTTATTTATTTATTTTTGAGTAGCTCTTATAGGTAAAAATGTATCTAATTATCTATCATTTTGGTTGCTTAAATTTTTTTTAATTGAGGTATAATTGACGTATAACATTATATTAGTTTCAGGTGTTCAATGTAACAATTTGATATTTGCATATATTGTGAAATGATCACCACAATAATCCAGTTAACATTTGTCAGTACACATAGATAGAATTTATTTTTTCTTGTGAGTAGGACTTTTAAGCTCTACCATGGTGGTTGTTTTTGATTCTTTGTTAGCCTTTTAAGATCAGGAACTGTGCCTTATATGCCCTTACTTACATTTTTGGTGTCTAGCACAGTACCTGATATTTAATAGATGCTTAATAAAATTTGTTGAATGGATGGTATTATCAGAAAAATGATCTTTTTAGAGTACTGAACAATTAACATACCTAACCCCTGTTTATAGCATTGAGGGGAGTTAAACTTATAAATAGTCTTATTTCATTCATAGCAATCTAGTCTTAATATTGAACTATATTTCCTGTGCCGAGTTATTGTCCTTTAGGGATTACACATGAAATTGAACTACCATAGCATTGTCCTTGGTTTGATTCCTAAACTATAGGCTAACCTGGGCTTTAATTTCCAATCCACAAGTAAGAGTATAACACTTACATATTTAAGAAAAGAAAATAAATTCTTCCAACTGAAATAAGAGGTAATTTAAGGGGACAGAATTACTGGCCCCAAGTTAGCAGAAGCATTTTATCACTGACTCGTCTGAGCCGTATGGATTTCATAACTGATGATTAGCTTCTCTTAATCAGTTGAACATCCATTTAAGGGACAAATTGATTAGCTCCTTGTATAATTAACAGAACATTAAGTACCATCACTTTGAATTGAAAAAATTGTTTTGATTAACAGCAAATATGAACAGTTTAACATTAAGACATTAAATGATGCTATCTCAAATCATTATTAACCTGTTTTTTAAAAAATGTTGAGGAGGTGTTTGCATCTAGCTCAGTGACCAATGTTTGCAATTCCCAAACCGTTTTCATTTTTCTGGCTGTCATTAAATTTAATATACCTTTTCCACAGAGGATAAGATTATAATATACTAATATATAAATAATAACCAACACTGGTATGTGATCAACTCTTAGTTAGTACTCTCTACTTAGTGAAATGGTAAACAACACAGTTCGGAGTCATAGAACTAGGAAAATAATTGAATATTAAACTTCTGCAAATCATTTCAAAAATAATTGTTGAGGAATTGGAGAAAGATTGGCATGAATGTCAAAATGGGGAGAGTGGTTATTAAAGATATCAGGATCTATAAAGGACATGATTCATGAGCCAGAAGAAATCACAGAGTTGAACAATGTGGAAATATCCAAGAGTAGAAGTGAACAAGACATTAGACAATTAAAAATGTGAAAGGCTCTGCCTGCTGAAGCGAGGTCCAAGAAGATATTCCAATGGGGAAGAACAACTGGGAAATGGATCTTACAATCCACAGGAGGCCAGCAAAGTTGTTTAAAGATGTGCTATGTCAGTAGTCATAAAAAATTGCACTAAATTACACAAACACATAATTAAAGCTAAACATTCATAATGTTAAGGCTGTGTCATCCTGAGACAGATGGTAGTTGATTCTGATTACACCTTAGGCACTGAGGACCTAATTAGTCTTTTCAAGAAGGTATGCAGGTGTCAGTCAATTCTGGAGTTAGTGCTGAGCAGGACAGTTTAATGGATACACTGGAATACTTGAAATTGGTGAGGCCTGAGGCAAGTTTCAAACACTATTTGCAGAAGTTTAGGAACTTAGTGAACATGCAGGAAATTCGGTTTACGCCTGTTTCTGAAAGTCTACATGCGCTACATGTTTGTCTTTTTAACTCATCTCAAATTACAGTCCCAGTAAAGATTGGTTTTAAAGAGGACCATTTTGGGGCTTCCCTGGTGGCGCAGTGGTTGAGAATCTGCCTGCCAATGCAGGGGACATGGGTTCGAGCCCTGGTCCCGGAAGATCCCACATGCCGCGGAGCAACTAGGCCCGTGAGCCACAACTACTGAGCCTGCGTGTCTGGAGCCTGTGCTCCGCAGCAAGAGAGGCCGCGATAGTGAGAGGCCCGCGCACCGCGATGAAGAGTGGCCCCCGCTCGCCGCGACTAGAGAAAGCCCTCGCACAGAAACGAAGACCCAACACTGCCATAAATAAATAAATAAATAAAATTAAAAAAAAAAAAAAAAAAGAGGACCATTTTGTAGGCTCCAATCAATAGGACACTGAACAACTAATCTAAAACGGTCATGTTACCTTAATATTATTACATTCTATTGATTCACTAAGGGATGTTTGGCTGTGGCGATGTAAATATTACCTGAACGGTAATTGCTGAGAAACAGTAAAATAACAGAAGTTCCACTAGACCAGCTTCTCAAATCGTAAGTGCCTGGCTAGCAGGTTGAAAATACAGATTCCCAGGATCATCCTCAGTGATTCTGATTCAGTTGGTTTGGGGTGGGACCTGGGAATCTGCACTTTTAACAAATACAGGCAGGAGATCCATGCACCATCCTTTGAGAATCACACACAAGCCAAGAGTTCCTTGAGGGTAAGGACCAGTATTTATTTTTTATAAAAGTTTCAGGACTTAATGTAATGATGCTTGACAATAGTTAAATGATTTGTTGAGTCAAGTAATAATAAGTGGGTGATTATTTCTCACTCTGGCTTACTCTCACTTAATATCAAAGTATTTTCAGATTCCACAATGTTTGCCCAGATGTTCTAGTCTTAAATTCTTCATCCTAAACAGCAGAATCATGCCTCATATTTGGGGTTTCTGTACATTCATTCATTCAACATTCAAAAAATATTCATTGAGCTCATACTTTATACGACGGACTGTTCTAAACACTTGGGGTGGGTCAGTGAGACAGACAACAAATATCACTCCCTCATTAAGCTCACATTCTAGAAATGTGCATGTATCCTACTTCTAACTCCAAAGTTTTAAAATTATTTTCTGGGACTATAATTATGTGTTATAAATTCTTCACACTAAAGAGTTTCTTATAGAGTCTTGAATTAAGTAAAACATTCATTTTGGCAACTTTCAAAGCTCACTGAGGAGAAGAGAGATTGGCTTAAAGCACCAGGGAGTCTTATTTTTGCACATAAATATTTATGTGTGTAGAGGGGTGTGTGGTTAATTATAAGTGACGGGAAGAGAATGACAGATGCTTAGATCCTCTGTCCCCACGGAGAGACAGACCTTGCTTGTTGGAGTGTAGTGGCACATCGTGTGGTCTGTGTACTGAATCACTGATTTAAATATTGCAGCAGCTGGAGTGCAAAGTGTATCAGCAAATACTACAGGAGAAGGAGCGTGTGTGTCTTGAATACAAAGTAAGAACGAAATAGGTTTGCACAGTCACATTGAGTAAGGATGTGGATGGCCCTTTTCTTTTTATATTTCAGTTTCAAAGGAGAGCTGGAGAAGGGCAAGTGGACAGTCCAGGGACACAGGCAGATAAATAAGTGGAGGGCCTGATGTTGTTTCCTAAATCCTAAATTTCTATTCCCTGAAGAGACAGAGAAAGTCTCACCCTACCAGGGAAAATCTATTCAGAGAATTCATCTCCATAATGAAAGTACTAAACCAAACAAGTATCGTCCCTACTTCAGTGCTCATGGGGAAAATGAGAAGGAGAAACTAGTGTTCTTCAGCAACTTTCATTTTATTGTCTCTATTTTTGGTCTAATATAAAGTTCAAAACTCTTTTCTCAATTTTCCTTTAATAAATAATATCAATAAGGGCTTGCACAGACCACACCTGACCTCATTTACTATTCCCTAATTTACAGATTAGGAATTTGAGGTGAAGAGAGTTCAAATGATGTTACACAAAGATATACAATCATTTAGTAAGTAGCAGAATGAAAACTAAATCCAGGTTCTCTGATTAAAAAATCTGTTTCCACCATCATACTGCCTCTTCTTACTCTTATCCCTTTTTTGTAGTTGTTGTTGTCTCTTTTCCCTTGTAATTCCCCAAGTTATAAATGACAGGAAAGCTGGGGGAGTGAGTTATTGTGGGTGGGAGGTGAAGAAAATGGTTAACGCTGATGGGTAGAACTTTCCTACTTACAGATAAGGTGTTGAAAAGGACTAGGAAAAAATAAAGAGCAGCTTTAGAAGGAGTATGAATTCAAACAGTAAATGAACAGATACATTTCATACTTAGACAATGAAATAGCTAAAAATGTTAACTTTTTTCTCAATTTTCTAGAACTCTATATTATCATCTGCACTAAAGATTTCCCATCATCTGGTAAACTTCTTGGGGAGATCACCTAACCAAAAGCATCCTCCAAAAGTTCCATGATATCACAAGAAGAGATGCCTCATTCTCAACCTGAAAATGTCAATGATGGTCACTGGAAATTATGGGCCAGGTCATATAATACATTCATTCTTTGTGAATCTGAGTCACAGCTCACCATCCATGTTGGTGCCAGCTGATTTGGTAGTGTTCATGTGGAAACAGCAGGGAACAGTGAGCTAGGTTCCATTCTGCCTCATGCCTCATCAACCAGATGGTTTGGCTGTATCAAAGCCAATAATGCTGATGTCAGAGGCGAGAGAACACAGCTGGATTTTCAGGTTCAAGGGGAAAGAGGGAATCTGTAATGCTAAAAGTTTGGAAGGAAATTGCCTTTGGACTAGTAGATAGAGACAACTAGGACTGATAGAGAGTTTCTAATGTAAAGTCCTACAGAAACATTTCTATGTAATTTCTTCTGCGGGCGTGGTAGGATCTGAACCCTTTTTATCTCACACCTGCTAACAGGACTATTGGTGCAAGTTAGCTAGTTATTGTGCATCAGATCCAGAGGAGGTTTTAGCACTGACATACTAGACTCCTACTAACTCCTGTATCATATTATCGCCGGGATTTCTGAGGACTAGCTTGAAACCAAAAAGTACAAGGGAAAATACCTTAGAGCACCAGCTCCTAGGAACTTGTGATGAAGATTTTATTTTCATGAGCATATCACTATAAATTCGCACTTTGACTAAGATGTAAGAAAGGTAATTCATGCTTTGTTTACTGGCTTGGTCACGTTAGGGCTAGCAGGAAATCTAATTGCAGGCACATGGGGCAGGGGAGGGGGGGACAGGGCTGTTCTCCTACAAGGATTTCCTACACAATGTAGGAAACTTGGAGAAAGGCCCTCAGTCTTTATTCTATCATAGTTGCGGCTAAGATGTTCATTGCCCAAGCCCACCTGGTCCTTTTGAATATGAACATTCCCTTGTACCAAACTTGGTCATGGCTCCAAAGACCATGATACCTGGTATCCATGTGTTGCCACAGCAGAGGTCTGGCCACTGCATGGGAGTAAAGGCCAAGTCTTCCATCTACACCTGAAACACACAATACCTCTCTCCCCGCTCCAAGAACCTCCCACTCTGAAGGAATCCTTCTCTTTCTGCAGAAGTCAGGCCATTAATCCCTGTTTTCCAAGTATCAGCTTCTTCTCAGAGATCTGGGTGTGAGAGGAGTGTTGCATTCAAGGTCTCTTCTGAATCACAAAAAAGCTACTAAAATAATTCTCACAAAGCAAGGGAGGCTGGTCACAGGAGCATGATTATTCTTGGAAGGGAGGTAGGATGAGGAAAATTTCCCTTTCATTCTTTGTATTCTCCTATTACAGCAGGAACAAGGTAAAATTAATATCTCAGTGAATCATCCTGCCACAAAGAAGGTGACTTGTAGGTTACTGAGGTTCAGTGAAGACTTGTGGGATATGCACAGCCTATTGATGATTGAATCGAGTTTTGGAATGTAGGACCAGAGAATGACTGAGCAATGATTTGCAGATAAGTTCTTGATCCTGGAAGATTCAGGCAATAGTTCATTGGGACAGTAATTGTGGCATTTGGTGTCAGGAGAGTAACACAACCAGGGAAGGAGAGCTATTTAATCCTAAATATGCAGGAAAAATACATAGTATTTCTGTTGTTGGGAGTATCCACATATGTGTGCATAAAATGCTTAAGCAGTAAACCCTCTGTGATGCTGCAAAAAAAAAAAAAAATGTTTCTCCCACAGTTGCTACAGCAAAAGGGGTGCTGTGGATTTCAACTCCCAGGAATTAACGTATGTAAATGACTTCTGGGTAAGCAGGAATGATTTTTTTCAAAAAGCACTCAGCTCAGAAGTTGCTCTTTTCTTGTCAATATTCTGAGTGATTTATACAACTGTTTCCCCTGAAGAGTGCAGAGAGAAGGAATTTTGCAGCAGAACGTGATTGTGGAATTGAAGGCAAGTGATGTCCTCTGAAGTTGTAGTGATTGCACAGAAGCAGAGTGAAAAGATCAGTTGAGCCAAGACAAACACATTTATTTTAGCTATAACTATATACTGATGAGATAGAGTTAACAATTGATACCACAGCTACCTGATTCTTATTACTGTCTATCATTTGTAAATAATAACTACTACATGCTTGTTGTATTTGTAATATATTACAATAAAATAAAAAATAACTAACATGTATTAAACAGTTATAATTTTGCTAAGAGTTTACAGCAGATAACAAAAGTGGCCACAAATTTGCCCCTTCTCTGTATTCACACCTCTGATGGTGCCTTCCTTCATTGACTCTGGGCTACACCATATGACTTGTATTGGTAAATGGGAAAATAGAAAATTTGACTGAGGCAGAGACTTGAGAAGTGCTTGAGCAATGGAGCTTGCACTTTTGCTGCTCTTGGAGCCCTGAACAGTTATATGAACAAGCTCAGGCTACCATGTGGGAGGATGAGGGACATGTGGTGCATTTACCCCCATCATCAGAGCCAACAAGAAGCTGAACCCCAAAAGCAGAGTCAACTCGTTCATTGGCAACTGACTGTAGATGAATGAGTAAGCCACATTGAGACTGCAACGCTCAGAGAAGTGCAATCAAAACTGTGACCTACCCAATAGAAACAAAAGCAAAAATAAACAAATGGGACCTAATCAAACTTACAAGCTTTTGTACAGCAAAGGAAACCATAAACAAAGCAAAAAGACAACCTACAGACTGGGAGAAAATATTTGCAAATGATGCGACCATAAAGGGCTTAATCTCCAAAATATAAAAACAGTTCATACTGGGAAGCAGCCGCATAGCACAGGGAGATCAGCTCGGTGCTTTGTGACCACCTAGAGGGGTGGGATGGGGAGGGTGGGAGGGAGGGAGATGCAAGAGGGAAGAGAAATGGGAACATATTGTATATGTATAACTGATTCACTTTGTTATAAAGCAGAAGCTAACACACCATTGTAAGGCAATTATACTTCAATAAAGATGTTTAAAAAAAAAAAACAAAACAGTTCATACAACTCAATAACAACAACAACAACAAAACAACCCAATTGAAAAATGGGCAGAAGACCTAAATAGACATTTCTCCAAAGAAGTACAGATGGCCAACAGGCACATGAAAAGATGCTCAACATTGCTAATTATTAGAGAAATGCAAGTCAAAACTACAATGAGGTACAACCTCACACCAATCATAATGGCCATCATTAAAAAGTCTACAAATAACAAATGTGGAGAGCGTGTGGAGAAAAGGAAACCCTCCTACACTGTTGGTGGGAATGTAAATTGGTACCGCCACTATGGAAAACAGCATGGAGGTTCCTCAAAAAACTAAAATTAGAGTTGCCAATATGATTCAGCAATCCCATTCCTGGGCATATATCCAGACAAAACTAAATTCAAGGGCTTCCCTGGTGGTGCTGTCGTTAAGAATCTGCCTACCAATGCAGGGGACACAGGTTTGAGCCCTGGTCCGGGAAAATCCCACATGCTGCAGAACACCTAAGCCCGTGCACCACAGCTACTGAGCCTGCGCTCTACAGCCTGTGTGCCACAACTACTGGGCCTGCGAGCCACAACTACTGAAGCCTGCGTGCCTAGAGCCCATGCTCTGCAACAAGAGAAGCCCACACACTGCAGTGAAGAGTAGCTCCTGCTCGCCACAACTAGAGAAAGGCCGCACACAGCAATGAAGACCCAATGCAGCCAAAAAAAAAAAAACAACAACAAAACTATAATTCAAAAAGATACATGTACCCTTATGTTCATAGCAGCGCTATTCACAATAGCCAAGACATGGAAACAACTTAAATGTCCATTGACAGATGAATGGATAAAGAAGATGTGAGATATGTATATATATACACATATATATGTGTGTATATATATATGAATACTACTCAGCCATAAAAAAGAATGAAATAATGCCATTTGCAGCAACATGGATGGACTTAGATTATCATACTAAGTGAAGGAAATCATAAAGAGAAAGACAAATACTGTATGATATCACTTATATGTGGAATCTTAAAAAAATGATACAAATGAACTTATATACAAAAGAGAAACAGACTCACAGACAGAGAACAGACTTGTGGTTGCCAAAGGGGAGGGGGGTGGGGGAGGACTGGATTGGGAGTTTGGGATTAGCAGATGTAAGCTATTATATATAGAATGGATAAACAACAAGGCCCTACTGTATAGCACAGGGAACTATATTCAGTATTCTGTGATAAACCATAATGGAAAAGAATATATATATAGATATATATCTGAGTCACTTTGCTGTACAGCAGAAACTAATACATTGTAAATCAGTTATACTTCAATAAAATAAATTAAAAAAAAATTGTGACCTATCGAACTGTGAGCTAAGTAGGTTATTTTTTTAATTCACTAAGTTTTAGAGTATTCTGTTATACAAGTTTGTTACTCAGCAATAGATTATGGCTGTAGTATCTTATGCACATATGGCTCACTTAAGGTTCACCACAACCCTATAAAATAGGTAGCCTTATCACTCTCATTTTACAGGTGGGGAAGCAGAGGGAAAGAGGGAATGAGAACATGGGTCAGTCTCATTCAGCTTATAAATGGCAGCACCAAGATTGAGACAATCTGATTCCAGAGTCCATGCACTAAACTGTTATGCATGATTAAACTTTAACTTATGTCCTAGGTAATTGTTTATTAAACCAACAAAACAAAATACCTATCTTCAAAAAACAGTTCAATTATTTTCAATTAATACTTTTAATGTGAGACCTCTAAAATGTCTCACATTTAAAAGAACCCCTCAGGAAACTTTTGGCCATGACTGAGTAACAAAGACCATATTCACTCACCTTCTTTAAACAACTATAAAACTGGACAAAATGAATCAATGGGTTTCAGACATGGGACAACAGGTGGCACAGGGCAGTGATCCCTGAAACCAGGGAAACAAATGAGGTGAGTCCTATAAATATAACAGATTATTACCTGGAGAGAGTTTCCAGACTGCAGCACAGGGAAGGGGAAGCCAAACAGGGAGTAGCAGTCCTGCTGAGATGAGAAGACAGAGTTTGAAGTTTAGGCAGACCAAGGTGGCCAGAATATTCAAGGAAAAATGTGGGAGATGTGAGAAATTCACAGAAAGAAATCTTTACATATCTGTAGAAGGAGTTCCTTGAGTCTTTGGCTGAGTAATTATCTACTGCATCTGAGAAAATTACCTGAGGTCATGGAAAGAACCCTGGAAAAGAGTAGGTAGATTTCATAGGTCTCAGAATAGCTGGTGTTCTCAGTAGCCAGAGTGGTAAGAATTTCTAATACAAAGGACCTATATCCAAGAAAAAAATTGCCAGACATCCAAAGAAGCAGTAAATAGTATCCATAATTAGGAGAAAAATCAATAGAAGCATATCCAGAAATGAGAGAGATGATGGAATTATCTGACAAAGACATTAAAAATGCCCATCTCCATATGTTTGAGAAGGGAAAACATGAAAATGATGAGAGAAAAAAAAGATTAATTACATCTCAGTTGAACTTCTAGAAATGAAAAATATAATATCAGAAATAAAAAACATATTGAATGGAATTGATAATTAGAACTCTGCAGCAAAAAAGATCAGTGAATTTGAAGATATCACAGTATAAACCATCCAAAATTAAGCATACAGAGAAAAAAAAAAATCAGTAACAAGAAATCAGTGATTTCAGGGACACTATCAAATGTTCTAACGTACATGTAATTGGAACCCCAGAAGAAGAAAACAAGAAGGGATGGCAGAAAAATATTTGAATAATAGTAAAAAAATTTCCAAATTTAATGAACCCCAAAATCCCACAGATCTAAGAAGTTCAATGTACCTCAAGTAGTAGAAACAGAAGAAAACCACAAGACATATCATAATCAAATTGCTGAAATTCAGTGATGAAGACAAAATCTTAAAGCAACTAGAGGTAAAAGTCATTAAAAAAGAGGGAGAGAGAAATGATAACAGATTTGTTAAAAACCATGCAAGTCAAAAAACAATGGAATATCTTTATAGTACAGAAGGAAAGTAATCTAACCTAAGATTTTATACCCAACAAAATATATTTTTCAAAAAATAAAGGCAAAAAAACCCATTTTCATAAAAACAAAAATAGAACACATTCATCACCAGCAGTCTACACTGCAAGAAATGTAAAAGGAATTTCTTCAAACAGAAGGAAAATGGAAATTTGGATCTACACAAAGAAGTAAAAAGACTGGAAACAGCAAATATATGAGTAAATATAGAAAAGCTTTTTTCTCATTAAAAACTCTATGAGATGATTATTTAAAATAATAACAATGTATTTTGGGATTAATAATTTTGCAGAAATAAAATACAGAACCACATTAGCACAATGGATGAAAGGGGAGATATGGAAGTATATTGTGGTAAGATTCTTATAATATACTTGAAGAGGTATAATATTATTTGAAAGTATTATAGAGTGTGGTAAATTACAATATATGTTTTAAATTTGAGAATAAAAAAGTTCCTACAAACTTATAAAAAGTCTTTGGTCATTATGAAAAGTACAAATAACCCAATCAAAAAATGGGCAGAAAACCTAAATAGACATTTCCCCAAAGAAGACATAAAGAAGGCCAGGAGGCACATGAAAAGATATTCAACATCACTAACTATTAGAGAAGTGCAAGTCAAAGCTTCAATGAGATATCACCTCACACCAGTCACAGTGGCCATCATCAAAAAGTCTACAAACAATAAATGCTGGAGTGAGTGTGGAGTAAAGGGAACCCTCCTACACTGTTGGTGGGAATGTAAATTGGTACAATCACTATGGAGAACAGTATGGTGGTTCCTTCAAAAACTAAAATAGGACTACCATATGATCCAGCAATCCCAGTCCTGGGCATATATCTAGAGAAAAACCATAATTCAAAATGATACATGCACCCCAATGTTCACTGCAGCACTATTTATAATAGCCAAGACATTGAAGCAACCTAAATGCCATTGACAGAGGAATGGATAAAGAAGATGTGGTACGTATATACAATGGAATATTACTCAGCCATAAAAAGAATGAAATAATGCCATTTGCAGCAACATGGATGGACCTAGAGATTATCATATTATACTAAGTGAAGTAAGTCAGACAGAGAAAGACAACTATCATATGATATCACTCATATGTGGAATCTAATTTAAAAAAAGATACAAATGAACTTATTTACAAAACAGAAGCAGATTTATAGATATCGAAAACAAACTTATGGTTACCAAAAGGGAGATGCAGAGGTGAGGGATAAATCAGGAGCTTGGGATGAACACACACACACTACTATATATAAGATAGATGACCAGTGGGGACCTACTGTATAGCACAGGGAACTCTACCCAATATTCTGTGATAACCTATATGAGAAAAGAACCTACAAAGAATGAATATATGTATAGGTATAACTGAATCACTTTGCTGTACACCTGAAACTAATACAACATTGTAAATCAACTATACTCCAATAAAATTAGAATATTAAAAAAAAAAGAATTGGCTTTAAACCTGTTTAGTCAATCAACAACTCACCTCAGTAAACATGCTTTCAGAAGCCAACCAATCAGTGTCAGCCCCTCACTACTGAAATGGGTTAATCCAGGATGAACTCACTTCCATAAACATGACACTGACTGCCAACCAGTCAACAATAATTTCACCTGAGTAATCACACTTCGACTTTCACCTCTCAAAGTCCACCCATCCCTGAACGTCACACTTCCCCAAACTAAATATAAAATTAGTAATCTGCTTTGCACTGAGATACTGTGCCTGATCAACACAGCTCTCCCTTTCTATCGTCCTTTTATTTCAGGTATTGAGTGGTGGTCTCATCTTTCCTTGACAAACCTAGAGCAACCTGTCAAACAAAGAAGTATAGCTAATAAGCCAAAAATGAAGATAAAATGGAATCATAAAATATATTCAATTATTCCAAAAGAAGACAGGCAAAGAGAAAAAAGGAACAAAGAACAGATGGGACAAATAGAAAACAAATAGCAAGATGGTAGATATAAAGCCAACCACATCAATAATCATTAATAGTATTAAATGTAAATGCTATTCTAAACAATCCAACTAAAAGGCAGAGGTTATCAGATTGGATTAAAAATAAAGTCCCAATGATATGCTATCTAAAAGTGTCTAAACTCTAAAGATACAGGTAAATTAAAAATAAAAGGATAACGACATATCATGCAAATACTAATTTAAAGAAAGCTGAAGTGATTATTATTAATATCAGACAAAGTAAATTTCAGAACAAGGAATATTATCATGGATAATGATAAATGGTTGATTCATCAAGAGAGCATAACAATCCTAAGTATTCTGATGTATAATAAGATTCAAAATACATGATGCCAAAATGTATAGAAATGAAAGGAGAAATAGAAATTGATAATTATAGTCAGAGATTTCAATATTCCTCTCTCAGAACTGATAGCAGTAGACTACAGAATATCAGTAAGGATATAACACTTTGCAGACTACATGATTATCAATGTGGAAAACCCTAAGGAATCTCCAAAAAACTGCTAGACCTTATAAATTAGGTTTAGTAAGGTCACAGGATTGAAGGTAAATGTCCATTGTGTATACAACTTGAAAAACCAATTGTAATTGTCCTCCTTTTGCACGGGAAAGGAAACCATAAACAAAACGAAAAGACAACTCACAGAATTGGAGAAGATATTTACAAATGAAGCGGCTGACAAGGGATTCATCTCCAAAATATACAAAAGCTCATGCAGCTCAATAACAAAAAAACAAACAACCCAATCAAAAAGTGGGTGGAAGATCTAAACAGACATTTCTCCAAAGAAGACATACAGGACTTCCCTGGTGACGTAGTTGTTAAGAATCCAACTGCCAATGCAGGGGATGTGAGTTCAATCCCTGGTCCAGGAAGATCCCACATGCCGCGGAGCAACTAAGCCCGTGCACCACAACTACTGAGCCTGTGCCCTAGAGCCTGCGAGCCACAACTACTGAGCCTACGCACCGCAACTACTGAAGCCTGCATGCTCTAGGGCTCACATGCCACATCTACTGAGCCCACATGCTGCAACTACGCACCTAGAGCCCATGCTCTGCAACAAGAGAAGCCACCGCAATGAGAAACCCATGCACCACAACAAAGAGTAATCCCCGCTCGCCACAACTAGAGAAAGCCTGTGTGCAGCAACGAAGACCCAACACAGTCAAAAAATAAACAAACAAAAAAGCGCAAAGAAAACATACAGATGGCCAAAAAGCTCATGAAAAGGTGCTTAACATCACTAATTATTAGAGAAATGCAAATCAAAACTACAATGCGGTATCACCTCACACCGGTCAGAATGGCCATTGTCAAAAAAATCTACAAACAATAAATGCTGGAGAGGGTGTGGAGAAAAGGGAACCTTTCTACACTGTTGGTGGGAATGTAAATTGGTACAGCCACTGTGGAGAATAGTATGGAGGTTCCTTAAAAAACTAAAAATAGAGTTACCATATGATCCAGCAATCCCACTCCTGGGCATGTACCTGGAGAAAACCATAATTTGAAAAGATACATGCACCCCAATATTCATTGCAGCATTATTTACAACACCCAGGACATGGAATCAACCTAAATGTCCATCAACAGAGGAATGGGTAAAGAAGATGTGGTACATATATACAATGGAATATTACTCAGCCAGAAAAAAGAACAAAATAATGCCATTTGCAGCAAAATGGATGGACATAGAGATTGTCATACTGAGTGAAGTAAGTCAGACAGAGAAGGACAAATATCATATGATATCACTTATATGTGGAATCTAAACAAATGAACTTATTTACAAAATGGAAATAGAGTCACAGATATAGAAAACAATCTTATGGTTACCAGGGGGGAGAGTGGGGGAGGGATAAATTGGGATTGACATATACACACTACTGTATATAAAATAGATAACCAATAAGGACCTACTGTATAGCACAGGGAACTCTACTCAATACTCTGTAATGACCTATATGGGAAAAGAATCTAAAAAAGAATGGATATATGTATATGTATAACTGATTCACTCTGCTGTACTGCAGAAAGTAACAACATTGTAAATCAACTATGCTCCAATAAAAATTAAAAATAAATAAATACAATTGATCCTCATTATTCTTGGATTCTGTATTTTCAAATTTGCTCACTCACTAAAATTTACTTACTTGTAACCGCCAGATCAATACTTAATAGTGCTTTTGTGATCATTTGTAGACATGCACAGAGCAGTGAAAAGTTCAAGTCACCCAACACTTACATTCCCAGATGAAGCTGAATAAAGTGATGTTTTGCTTTCTTGTTTCAGCTCTCATGTTATAAACAAGTTTCCTTTTTTGGGCTCCAATGTCACATTTTTCATATTTTTTGCTTTTTGTTGATGAGTTTGCTGTTTAAAATGACACCAAGAATAGTGTTAAAGTGTTGTATAGTGTTCCTAAGTACAAGAAAGCTGTGATATGCCTTACTTGGTTTGGATAAGCTTAATTCAGGCATGAGTTATAGTGCTGTTGGCTGTGAGTTCAACACTAATGAGACAATATATATTAAGTTGTCTTTAAACAGAAATAGATGTAAAACAAGATTATCTACTGATCAGTTGATGAAAATGTTGTGAACAGAGATGCACAGCAACCTAATTCTGTATTTTCCCTAGGAGCAAAGGTTCAGTATGCATTAATTCAGTGTTTGTGATGACTTCATAGTGCATAACTACTGCAAAAATGAGAATCAACAGTACTCAAAATGAAAAATTGAAAATTTAAACTAAAAAAATACCATTTACAATAGCATCAAAAACTATGTAATACTTAGGGATAAATTTAATAAAATATGTACCAGACCTGTATACCGAAAAATATGCACTATTTAATTATGAGAAATTAAATACCTAAATAAACAGAGAAGTATACCATGTTCATGAGTTGAGTGACTCAATATTGTAGATATAAAAATCCTAGCAAGGTTTGGTTTTTTTGGAAGAAATTCACATGCTGATTCTAAAATTTATATAGAAACACAAAAGACCTAGTATAGACAAACAATTTTGGAAATAAAGAACAAAGTTGTAGGACTTACAGTATCTGATTTTAATACTGTAAAGCTAAAATGATCAAAATAATGTGATTTTGTCATAAAGATAGAAAAATAGATCAACAGAACAGAAGGTCTAATATATATCTTAATATATTTGATCAACTGATTCTTGACAAAAGTGCCAAAGTAATTCAATTAGAAAATATAATCTTTACAGCAAATGTCTTAGAAAAATTGAATATCTATATGCAAAAAGAATCCCCCAGGTGTGATTTAGAAGAGACTCACTGTATGAATGAACAATTGGAAACAAGATTCAGGGGTTATGGAGCTTTAGAGGATGATGCCTGGACAAGGTCTATTCTTGGTATATTACATCTCTGAGGAACCTCGAGTTCTGGGGATGACTTCTATTTCTGAAGATTGTTGTTCTTAAGTACATAATTTGTTACTTAGTTTGAGTTGAAAAGCTGCCTGTCCTCTGGTATTTTAAACAGCTAGCCTCACCCACAATGCCTAAGTACATATTTTTAATAAGGAATGTAGAAGAAATCTGACTATGTTTCAAAATGTTTAAGCTTTGAGTAGAGACCTGTATATAGAAAGTGGAGATATGTCAAAGGCACAAGAGAAAGGTGTATTTCATATATCATCAGGTATAATTCTGGGTTTAGCACACCCAACTTGTTTAATAGTCTATTAATGCATTAGCCATAGACTTCAAATACTTTGCCTAATTTTTCCTAATTCACTTTTTTCAGTCTTTAGACATGAGTTTTTTGGGGGTATTTCTGTGGTAAAATATATGTAATATAAAATCAACCATTTTAAAATGAGCAATTCAGTGGCATTAATTACATTCACAGTAGTGTGCAACCATCACCATTATTTATTTCCAAAACTTTATCACCCCAATCAGAAACTCTCTAAACATTAAGCAATAAATCCTCATTTCCCCTCCCTGCAACTCCTAGTAACTATCAGTCTACTTTCTGTCTCTATGAATTTGCCTTCTCTAGATATTTTATACAAGTGAAATCATACAATATTTATCCTTTTGTCTCTGGCTTATTTCACTTAGCATAATGTCATCATGGTTTATCTATGGTGTAGCATGTATCCGAACTTTATTCCTTTTTATGGCTAAATAATATTCCATTGTATGTACATACCATGTACTGTTTATTCATTTATCTGTTAATTGTGAATAATGCTATAATGAACACTGGTGTACACATACCTGTTTGAGTCCCTACTTTCAATTCCTTTGGCTATATACCTAGGAGTGGAATTGCTGGATCATATGGTGACAGGATGATTTTGTAAAAGCATAAATAAGGCATAACTGTTATAAAAGAATGAACATATAGAGATAAGCTTCAAGAAAACAACAACAAAAACAAAGTCTGCCTATTAGTAGTAAATTGTTTCTCCAAACTTGTTCTGTGCTTCTTACCTAGCAGAGTATAATGTTTAAATATGAAGTTTGTGTACACGTGGTATCTGAAAGTAGTTTTTGTAATGACCTTCCCTTGTATTCTATACACTAGCTACTTGCTCAAAAGTGATATGGCTCTCTTTCCAAGCAGGAAAAGAGTAGAAAGAAATCATGACTGAAAGAGTGTAGCAGGAGGATGAACAGCTCCTCCCAGTTTTCTCAGAACTTTGCTGTAGATAGTAAATCACCATACGTCATAGTCTGCCAATAACCTGTACTCTTCTACACAAAGATATTTTTGTTGCTGTTGATGTTAACGGTGGTAATTAGAAAACTGTGCTGGGTCTAGGTTTTTCTTGTTTGTAAAAATTGTTATGTTTTCTATAAATACTATATACACTTTGGGGAAAATATTATGTAGAAGTTCTTTGGAAAGAACTTAGCAAAATGTCTGGTGATAGTGGTGTTACTGTCTTAGAAGGGTGTTTGTGTGAAGGCTCCATATAATGCCTGTCTCATTTTTTACCAATAATTTCAAGTTTTTAAAAAAATGTTTTTTCCTAATAATTAGACATACTTACTGATTTAATTTTGGTTCCTTTCTCTTTCCCGTCTTTACTTTGTTGAGTCAAGTGGCTAAAACCTGGGTTGCAGGGACAATTGCAAGGCAGGAACATACTTCACAAGAATCTAATCAGTTGAATGGGAAAGTTGCCTTAGGCGAGGCACTGTGCTGAGCTCTGTAGGAAAAGAGCTGGTGACGGGTGACTCTCAGGATTTCCAGATATGATCCTGGATTATAGTGTTTACAGGCCACTATAAAGGAATGACACAATCTGTGTATATTATATAACACAGCCAGCATGGTCTGGGTCAAGTACCCTGCAATCAAATGCATGAATATTTCTGCAGTGAAATGTGTAAGGACTATGAATAGCTTCCCAGCCATTCAGGTCAAGTTTGCCGACAGATGAATTATGAAAAACTTTCAGTTTTAAGAGCACTTTGTGTTTTGTAATTGTAGATAAAAGGCTATGCAGTTTTCAGTGAGTTATGCTAGTGTCTTTTGGGTTGAACTCATGAAATATTAAAAAAACAGAAGAGAATTCAGGGGTCATCTTATCCAACTATTTTTACCTGCTAGGAAATAATAATATCAAGTGAGCACTTAAGATTCCAGCTTGGCATTATCTCATTTAATTCTGTTTAACCATCACATTAACAAATGTCAGTACTAGCCTCCAATAACAAATTAGACCCAGATAATACTTGGGTAAATCAAAGAAGGTTGGTTACTAAATGACACAGAAGGAAATCAGCATGGCGGCAAAGTTATCCAATGAGACAGAAGTTTAAGCTTTCAGAGTTTCCCCCAAAGGGCCACACCAGTGGATACATAGTGGTTGGTTGCTTAGTCTGAATAACTTGGCACCACAGAGACATGTGGTTGATTCATGAAAGTGGTTCTTGCTGAATATTTCACTTAAAAATAATTTTCCTGCTTGACTTATTCTTCAGCTCTATCAGTCTCGTTATTATAAACAGAGTTTCTAATAGAAAATAGCTAGCCTTTATTAAGTAGCTAATATTTGCCAGGAACATTATCTCCTTTTTAAAACTGAAGTATAGGGCTTCCCTGGTGGCGCAGTGGTTGAGAATCTGCCTGCCAATGCAGGGGACACGGGTTCGAGCCCTGGTCTGGGAAGATCCCACATGCCGCGGAGCAACTAGGCCCGTGAGCCACAACTACTGAGCCTGCGCGTCTGGAGCTTGTGCTCCGCAACAAGAGAGGCCATGACAGTGAGAGGCCCGCGCACCACGATGAAGAGTGGCCCCCGCTTGCCGCAACTAGAGAAAGTCCTTGCACAGAAACGAAAACCAAACACAGCCAAAAATAAATAAATAAATAATAAAATTGAAGTATAGATGTTTTACAATGTTGTGTTAGTCATCAGTTTTAATCCTTACAACAGTCAAGGTACACAATATCATTGCCATTAACAGATATGAAACTGAGGTTCTGATAAGCGAAATACCTTGCTCAAGACTACACACAAGAGACATTAACTGACATTTTTAGTATGGGCTTGTTTTTCCTTTATGGTGTAGCCTTGAGGCTCCCCTTTAAGAAAAGTGCTCTACAGAAGTCTAAACACAAAAAATTTATCTACATTATAAAGTAATACTTATTTTACAGACAAATATTCTTAAATAGCAAGATTTCTTTAAATTACAGTTTCCTTGGCACATTTTGTTTACTGATCATTAGTTACTTGATGCAGAGTCTAGGGAGCCACGGCCAAATGCTGATCAATCAGAAATGAGGATACAGAATTTCTAGAATAATAAAATAAATCACGGGAAAATACAACTTAATATGTTCCATTTTCCATAAATACATGTATCCTAGAAGTGGATTGATTTGGGCTGGAAATGTATTCTTGCCTAGGTAGTTAGGAGACGTATTTTAGAAGGCTACATTGAAAAGAACCCTGTCAGATGTCATTAGGAGAGTCACTGAACTGAGCTGAAAACCAGAGACAAGATTCTTATTTATGAAATGGAAAGACCAGATAAATAGGTTATACTAAATTCTACAAGTAAAGAAATGCTGCTAAAATCCAACCACAAATGTTGTCATAGTCATTTTTACTCTATCAGAGTCTTCAAACTTAAAGATCCTCTGCCCCACTTCCCTTTAATTACTTCTATTTCAGATATATGCATGGGATACCCAAGTACTACTCAAGAGGTACATTGATTAGAACCACAGAAGGAGATTTAACATCACAGAATAATAAAGGATTAGTGGATAAGATGTGATAGGGCATATTTTGAGTAAACAAAAATTAGCTTTCTTGTGAAGGGCTCTTCAGTATGAGAATGTGACAAAAAGAGATGAAAATGTTGTGAAGGGAAATTGAAAAATAAGCTTCTGCTTTAATAAACCCCTATGATTAGGTAACAAGATATATGCACGATTAAATAAGGCCCAACCACCAAGACATTAATTAGGCTGATTCAGGGAAGCAATTCTTCCTAAATACTCCATTTAAAATAATTTTCCAGCTTTACTTTTTCAGCTTCATCAATCTCTTATTTTGTATTATGTCATTGCTTTTCAAATCTAAGCATTTGGCTTTATCAACATATTCATCACAAGCATGCTTTCTCTCTCTATCTCTCTTTTTTTTTTTTTTTTTTACAGATTTCTCTACATTTCAATTTGCTCTTTACCTACAAGATACTTAAGTTTCTTCCTTTCATAGCAGTAACAATAACAAAAATAATAGCATCTGCTATTTGTGGGCTTCTTTTTCTCTAGAATAGTAAGTGCTCTACCTGATTTATTCTCATTTAATCCCACAACAAGGAGGAAACACGTTTAGAGAGATTATGTGATTTTTTTTCAACGTCATACAGATCTAAATGGTAGGGTCAGAATTTGAATGGAAGGATCTGCTTGACTTCAGAGTCATTGCTCTTAACCATCTCATATCACCAGCCTCCCCTCCAGGTGTGGCATCCTTGTTGGTGGTAGGGTAGTAGTCCTGAGACCACCCATCTCGGGGAGGAAGAGAGGGAGATCTCTCCAAGAGGCTTCAGGCTCTTTCATCTGATAACTGGGCAGTAACTTCTTGGTCCCTCAATCTACTTATACTCTACTCTTTAATTCCTGATTATTCTTAGAAGCTCTTTGGGGGAATAGATAGACAGCTATTATTTTAAATCTCAAGGTTAGGTCAAGAAAGAGAACTAGTCAAAGATTAAATGACTTGCCAGGGGAATGGAATGGGAGGGTATTGAGTTCCTCTGGGCCAGGCTCTGTGGGAGAGAGTAAAACAAGTCAGATGGGATAATTTGCCCCACCCTGGTGTTCCTAGTCTAATGGGGCTCAGAGCTCTGAGCTCTTGATCTACCCCAGCTCCTACAGTGGTTTGTTTCTCCACCACTAATCTTTGCCACGGCAGAACTGTGTAATCCCGATTTATCTTAGTGTACCTTGGGACTGCCTCTGGAAGGCTACTGCATATACTTACATACAGTAAATTGAAGTCCATGTTTCTATAATGGATGGAAAGAAAAGCAACAAAACAAACAAGTCATTATGTTAAATCTGATTTGAATTCTCCTTAAAAAAATAAAGCAACTGGCATGATATTTTGGCAGCTTTTTGACAGAGCCCACATTTGATTTGATGAGATGCGTGCTCCTATTTGAGTTATGTGCAAAAGAGGGCAGGCAGATGGAAGCCTTTTACAAAAGGAAAAAAAAATCCTGGTTAGTGTAAGCCTGGAATTCCTAATTTGCTTTTAATTTTTTTCTTTTAAAAAGCAATAAATAGGTCTTAACAGATGGGTTAACACTTGAGTTAGAAGCATCCTTTGAAAAATTACAAGCAATGAATGCCTTTTACAGATGTAGAGAGTTCAAATACATGAAAATCACAGCAAACCACACAGGGTGAGGCTCGAGAAACTTTCTGAAAAAGGAGGTTAGAGAAATAAATATATACTCAGCTATAGAACAATTTGCTGCAGCCCTCCAGCATAGCTTTTCAAACTGTGAGTCATGACCCATTAATAGGTTATGAAATCAGTTTAATGGGTTGTGACCAGAAGTTGAAACAAAAGGTAGTGGTGGGAACAGGAACAGGAAATATTCAGAGTGCACCATGTGTATTAAGAATAAATGCTGTTCCATGGTGGTTTGTTCCATTACACACTGTTTACTGGGTTATGATGTATTTCTTTTTTTTTTTTAATAAATAAATAAATTTATTTTTTAAAAAAAGCGTATATTGAGAGCAGGAAGAGCTGACATAGATGTTTGTGGCCACAGAGGTGATACTTTTGAAGGGACAGTGTGCATTTTCATCTGTGAGTTTTGCTGTTTATCCAAGAAAAGTCATCATGTTCTTTTATAGGCAAACCTCTTAAGTCAAAACTAGCAAAGGCATGGGAACACGCAGTTTTACTTGGTGTTTATGTTGCAATCTGGTTGTGATTAATATTTTAAAACTTCATGCTAAACTGTAATATATGTAGCTAGTGGGAGTGCCTGTACAAGCTGGTATTTTATGTCTTTATGTTCCTGTTTGCATGATCTGTTAAAATGAGAGATTTTTTACCTACCTAAAATATGATCTTTGAAACTATACTGTTACAAGTTTGATTGATTTAATACTACCTTTCTGAGTCTCTTGGACTGAGAAGATGTATTGAAATGTAATGTCAAATGTTACAAGATCTGATACAAGGTTTCTCTGGTTTTGTAAGGACATATACATTCACATTTGTAAACATCTTTAGGAAAGGACTTACTTTTTATAACAAGCTTCACTCTCTATGATGTATTTCTTACTAGATGTCATGGTTAAAATTTTTTCAAAGATGCTGATCTAGCAGATGACTAGTCCAACTATATCACAATATGACTCCATTCATGAATAACCAAGCTTTATTATGTATTATATAGCATAAACACTTGAGTAGTGCTTCTGAGTATGCCAAGTATAGTCAAGGAAATCCTAGTTGGCTTGAGCAGAGTTGGCCAGGAGTGGCCTGCGAAAATGTCCTACCTGCCAGATATCCCCGGCAAGGATGCCTGGGGTAGACCCAGAAACCTTGTACCTGTTGCCATAAGGTGAACACCCAGAGAGCAGGTGATCAATTGCCTTTCTTTTGTGGACCCAACTCAAAGAGATGCTGCTTTCAGATCCAAGAGGATGATGTGATTAGGTAGTGATAAGAAACAAGAGATCTGGAAGCTAAGCACAAAGAGGTGACACCTTGCTTCCCTATAAGTAATTCTTAATGGAAAAGAATGGCAATCTAGCATTTAGTGAGCACTTACTATATGCCACTACTGTTTTATGTATTTTCCATGAATTATCTAGCAATAATCCTAGGAGAAAAGGCACTATCATTACCATTTTATACACGAGGGAAGGCTATGCTCAAGGATGAAGGAAAATTTGTCCAAAGTTAGTTATTTGTGATGGAACCAGAACTTGAGTTTAGATTTGCAGCCAAAGCCTGAGTCCTTCCTAATCCTCTATACTGCCTTGGTTGCATCGATTTATTGCCTCCATTGCCTAGGCTTAACAGTGTTCTCTTTCACCACAGCAGACAGCAAGGACTTAGCTCTGTGAATTATCCTTGAGTCCCTTTTTTCTTCTACTCTCCACATCTAGTCCATTAGCTCTGTGCTCAAAAAAGGGATATACCATATCCATCCACTTCTTTCCACTTTCACTGCTTTCACCCTAATCCAAGCCACACCATCTCTCGTTTTAGGCTATAGAATACCCTAACTCGTCTCCCATCTGTCATTCATGCTGCCCTACAATCCATTCTCCATATGGCAACTAGAGGAATCTTTTAAAAACAAATCAGATAAAATCACTCTTTCACCTGAAATTCTCCACTGGTTTTCTTTTTAATTTGGAAAAAGAATCTAAACTTCTGAGCATGCCAAAACCTACGTACACTGGCCCCTGCCCACCTCTCCAGTTTCATCTGCTACGGTCCCTTAGCTCTGACTTGGCTGAGCCTCAGGCCTTGTATCTGTCCTTCTCTTTGCCTGAAAAGTGCTTTACCTAGATCTCAGCCAGGCTGACTCCTTTCCTGCACAAGAATTTCTGGTGCTATGTAGATGAGGATGTGTTCACTGACTCACTCACCTCACGATGCTAATTACCCTCTCAGAGCCCCCGTACCAGTTGCCTCAGATTTACTTTCTTTGCAGCACTGTCCGAAGATCTTATTTGTTTACTTGTTTATTATCTGTTTCCCCATCTAGGAGACAAAGCACTGGGCCCTTGTCTGTATTGTCCTTTGTTGTATCTTCAGCATTTAGAATAGGACCAGCCTGGCAAATAGCAGGCACTCAAGAAGTATCTCTGAATGTACAAATGAATGAGTAAATTTGTGTCATGATTTTCCAGAGGCCCACCTTCTGAGTGTAAAGCTAGAATGTTCTCTTGGCCCTGACAGTTAGATGTGGCATTTCAAAGCCAAAGCTTCTGAGTGCGGCTTTCTCAGTTACTGCCGTATTTGGTTCTCCTTCCTTACAAGACTCATTGCCATCACGCTGACAGACTTGAGAGTCAGGAAAGTGGTATCAGAAAACCAGAGTTCTGTGACCTCTTTGTTTTTTTTTTTTTTTTTTAAAGTTTTACTTGATTTTATTTATTTATTTATTTATTTTTGGCTGTGTTGGGTCTTCGGTTCGTGCGAGGGCTTTCTCCAGTTGCGGCAAGCGGGGGCCACTCTTCATCGCGGTGCGGGGACCGCTCTTCATCGCGGTGCGCGGGCCTTTCTCTATCGCGGCCCCTCCCGTCGCGGGGCACAGGCTCCAGACGCGCAGGCTCAGCAATTGTGGCTCACGGGCCCAGCTGCTCCGTGGCATGTGGGATCTTCCCAGACCAGGGCTCGAACCCGTGTCCCCTGCATTAGCAGGCAGATTCTCAACCACTGCGCCACCAGGGAAGCCCCTGTGACCTCTTTGAATCTTGATTCTTTCATCTGTAAAATAAAGATAAGTCTACCTAGTAGAGATCTTTTGAGGATTAAAGAGAGTAGGTATGAAAAACAAATGATTGTTATTGTGATTACCTGTCTTTTAAGGTACTTTGGAGAAATGAGAAGTGGATGTGGAAGCGCTTTGTTAATTCCAAACTCAGGAAAGTGCCCTCCATCTGGGTGTTATCCTCAAGGCCTCATCTCCCTTTATGCCCACATCCAATAATTTACCAGGTTCTATCAACACCTCTTCCTCTCTGTAAAGTGGGGACACACTTCCTTAACCTGTTTATCATTTGCGGTCTCATGCAGGGCCCAAGAATTTGATGAGATGAATTGACATGCCTGGAGCTCAGAGATATTTTTAAAGTATTAGTTTTTCTTTTCCTGAGAAAAATTCATTTGTACCTTTACTCAAGATACCCTGCTTTTCAGTGTCACACAAGGTTCTCTTATGCTATGAAGGTCAGGGTGTTTTCTTGGGCTGGTCAACCCTCAATTGTTTAGATTTAGAGGGAAGGAATAAATCCTCCTACAGCTTCTCTTCTTTCATTCCTCATAAGATTTAAATAGCTGCTGAAACCTGAGAAGATTCCACCTGGGTACCTCAGCAGTTAACTTTACATCTGACTTCTAACAAGCTGAAGTGATCACATACTTTTACCAAACCAGTTTTACCTGCCTGGAGTCCTCCTTCATGGTCTTATCAAGGAAGACACTTATACTTTCACTGCTTGCCTTGTGCTTTTGCTGGTAATAAACCACCTTAGTTTATTATGATTTTTTAAATAAACTATTTCCCCATTCTTTCTTCCCTGCCCATCTAATTTTTACCAGCTGGCCTACTGTAATGGCCACTAAGTGGTTCCCTTGCCTTTAATCTCACACCCCTCCAATCTAACTTGCTGTTTTTTATTATTATCTCATCCCCTTAGGCCCATCTCCCGACTTTCACAATCAGGTAACCTAGGAAACAAATTAAAGACAGAACAGTAGAGCTGGTGAGACATGGCTCCTACCTTTCTTATCCATCTCAAAGGAGCTACTTTAAGTGTGCTAACTGTGGACCAAATGAGAGAGTATTGCCCCAGCAGACCAATTCCAAGTCTGACTGTGCACTAGATTGCCGGTTAAACTGGGCAACTCACATCATATTTCTGGATCTGATTGTGCTCATATGAAATGATGAAAATAGTAATGGTTGAAATTTCTTTTGCATTTACTATGTGCCGGGCACTACTTTAAGTACTCTACATGGATCTATTTATTCTTCCGATAACCCTTTCTGGTAAATACTACTACTATTGTCTGCATTTTACAGATGAGAAAAATGAGGCACAGAGAGGTTAAGGAACTGAGGCAAAGGCACACAGCTAGGAATTGCTGGGACTCTGATTCAAATCCAAAGTCTGCACGTGGATGCTGTTAAAAGGAAGAGCTGAATTAGATGAGCTTCTGGGGGTCTCTCTAGCTCTAAAAATACCTTAAGTCCACACGCCAGGGAAGGCTGCTGGTTCCCCCAACAAACACAAAGGGCAGGCACAGAGCTGTGTTAAGGTGTGACACTGCAGCCAGTATAGTTCATCCTCAGGCAGGGAACACTGTCTAAATATAGAGCTCCCTTAACATTGGAAGGTCTGACTAAACTGGGTTAGTTGCCAGTCGAGGTGCTAGAGGCAGAGCAAGATGAAAGGTGTGCCAGCTGCGCAGTGGCACCGCAGAACGATGTAGGGCAAGATCCCTCCCTGAGCTCTGCCCTGCTTGCATCGTTGCTTTCATGGTACGTCCTTTTGGGGGATTCTGTAACGCTGATTAAGGTAGATTACTTTAGGACTCAATCTGCCTCTCAGAGAAACAAGGGCACTTTGCCAAACCCTTCTCCACCAGGGTGACAATTTCATGCCTTTAGGTTTTGTGTTTGTCAGTTGCAAGAGAAACTCTGTCTTGTGTCTGAGCCATGCATACCTGGACTGTCTTTGGACATGCATACTTTCCAGCGATGTTAACTTCCTGCCTGGCATGCTCTTTGAAAGATGTTTCTAGGCCCTTTAAATACTGTTATGGGTCGAATTGTGTCCCCCCAAAAGATGTTCAAGTCTTAACCATTGGTACCTGCCAAAGTGGCCTAACTTGGACACAGGGTCTTTGCAGATGTAATCAAGTTATGATGAGGTCATTGTAGGATAGAGTGGGCCCTAATCCAATGACTTGTATCCTTATAAGAAGAGGGAATTTAAACAAACATTCAGACACATAGGGAGAACACCACGTGATGATGAAGGCAGAGATTGAAGTGATGTTTCTACAAGCCAAGGAATGCTAAGGATTGTGGGCAAACCCCAGAAGCTAGCAGAAGGCAAGCAAAGAGTCTTACCTAGGGCCTTCAGAGGGAGCATGGCCCTGCTAACACCTTGATTTCAGACTTCTAGCCTCCAGAACTGTGATAGAATACGTTTCTGTTGTTTCAAGTCACCTAATTTGTGATACTTACTTATGGCAGCCTGTTGGGCTGCACCCTGCAGGCCTGCAAGCCTTGCAGTTGCCCAGCCTCAAGATGGAAGAAAGAGCCAGGAGTCAGTGACAGAGACATCTGTGACTTATTGGACCAGGGGAATCTTACATACCTGAAGCAAGGTCCTGGAATGACATCCCACTGTGTGCAGGAGATGGCGTGCAGGACACAGCAACCGTCTTTGCTACTCAAACGAGGGAGAACGAGGCTACCTTTTATAGGGGGGAATCGATGTTATATGGGCTTATTAGTTACCAGGGGCTAATTAAGGTCTATAATTAAGAGGATTGGATAGTCATGTGAGTAAAGCAGGGACTGGTTGTGCAGGGGATGTACAGAGAGCAAGAGAACAGCCATCTTGAATGGCCTAACCACACACAGACCTAGGAAAATAATACAGATACTTCTCTAGATCTTTTGCCAAAGACATTTGAAGGACTTCATAAACATAATTTCGTTAATCCATACAACATAATTTGAACTGCGTGGAAGGAAGAGTTCCATGGAAATAGAGCTAGGACACAGGCCTGAAGACCAGAGAGGTAGCTCTAACTCTGCTACTTACTAGCCCTGTGATTTAGGGGCAAATCACTTAACCTTTATGAGTTTTTAAAAATTAGTTAAAAAATGGGACTATTGTAAAAGTACTGCCCAGTTTGCTTCATAAAGTTGTGATGAGGATCAGTAATGATTTACATGGCCCTAAAATGTTTGCAAAGCACATCCAGGTGAAAACATTACCTTCTTTGTTTTTCCCAATCACCCTACAAGGTGGATAGTTTTCTTGATCTAATGTTGCTGATCAATGCAGAATTTAGAGAAGCTGTTTACTTGTCAAAGGCAACGCAGCTGGTAAATCCTAGGGACAGGACTTTGGTCTCCACTCCATATGCTCCACTGTCTTGTGTTTAGGAAAACACTTGGTCCATGGTAAATGCTCAATATGTATCTGTTGAATGAATAAAGGAATGGATGAGCCTTTGTTATCTGACACTTAAACGTGTATCTTTTAAAACATTTCAGCTGAGAGAAGGCTAATATATTTGTGAAAATGAATAAAAGAAACCTCATTTAAATTGCAGTCAGGAAGCCCTGAAGGGGGAGCTCTCACACACGTATCACTCACCACAACTTATAGACGCCAGCAGGAAGAACGATTTCCTTCCCACCTATCAACTACAAGCTGCCCACCGCCTGCAGCCAATGAAACACCATCACAGCCCTCCTCAATTTCCTCCTTTCCTTTCCCCTCTCCTCTGTTCTCCAGACTTGCCTATGGTTTGCCATAGTTTGCTTGTCCTGAATTGCAATTCTCTACTATTCTCAAATAAATTCATTTTGCTGGTAAAGTAACTTTTTTTAAGGTCTTATATTAAAGTATAGAGTATACAAAATTCATTCATGTACACAAAATTACTTGTGGAATGTTCACTAAGTGCTAGGCATGGGTCTAGGTGCTAAACATACAGCAGTGACAAAATAGACCAAGTCCCTGTTCGGGTAGAGCTTACACTCTAGTGGGGGAGATAGACAGTAAACAAACTCTTATCTTGACATGACATTTTTAGAGATAAAATTAAGCAGAATAGTGGAGATAGGGCTTATGGGGTTGGGGAGAGGGGAGGAAGGATGTTATTTTACATAAAGTAGTCAGGAAGCGCTCTCTGATAAGGTGACTTTGGAGCAGATCTGTGAAGGAAGTGATGGGTATCTAGGTAAGGCTATTTCAGGACAAGGAAATAGCAAATAAAAGGCAATTCCAAGGAGTTTTCTTGGGATCTTCAAAAAACAGCAAGGAATCCAGTTAGAAGAAGAGTGGATTGGAGGTCAGAATGTTATGGGAGGCCAGATTACGTGACCATCATAGATCAATGGCAAGAGTTTGTGTAGGTAGTGAGAGTGGTCAGATTCTGAATATATTTTGAGGGTAGACATGACAGGATTTTTTTTAAAATTTATTTATTATTTATTTATTATTTATTTTTGGCTGTGTTGGGTCTTCGTTTCTGTGCGAGGGCTTTCTCTAGTTGTGGCAAGTGGGGGCCACTCTTCATCGCGATGTGCGGGCCTCTCACTATCGTGGCCTCTCTTGTTGTGGAGCACAGGCTCCAGATGCGCAGGCTCAGTAGTTGTGGCTCACGGGCCCAGTTGTTCCGCTGCATGTGGGATCTTCCCAGACCAGGGCTCGAACCCGGGTCCCCTGCATTGGCAGGCAGATTCTCAAACACTGCGCCACCAGGGAAGTCCATGACAGGATTTTATGATTGATTGGACGTGGGGTGTGGAAGAAAATGATGTGTCAAGGATGACTCCAAGGTTTTGATTTGAGTGACTGGAAGAATGGATTTAAAAGTTATTAAGATGGTGAATTATATGAGAGAAGTAGGTTTGGGGTAAGAGTGGGGAGACCAATTTAATTTTGGACATTTTAACTTGAGATTCATTGTAGACTTTCAGGTAGAGTTGTTGTGTACACAAAAGGATATATGAGTCTGAAGCTCAGGGAAAAGGTCCTCCTTAGAGACAAAACCTTGGGAATTGTTAGCATATAGAAAATATTTAAATCTATGAGGTTGGATGAGATCACCTAAGGGGTTGAATATAGACAAAGAATATGTTCAGAGCTTGTGTCCTGGGGCATTCCTCCTTATAGGGGTTGGGAATATGAGAAATAATAGGCAGAAGAGATTGAGAAGGAACAGCCAGTGAGGAAGGAGGAAAACCAAAAAGGAGTGATGTAGAAGCTGAGGGAAGATGCTGTTTCAAGAATGTTTGGAAACTTATCACACAGAAGAGAGAGGGACAATTGCTAAAGCAATGAACTCAACTCACATAATGCTGACCACCTGAGTTAGGTGAGACTAAGTTGTTTCCACCTATTATGACAACTTGGAAGTGATTAATAGGCAACCTTGACAAAAGCAGTTTAGGTGTAGGTGGGACCAAATCCTGCTTGCAGTGGATTCAGAAGAAAATAGTAGGAGAGGAAGTAGAGACAGAAAATAGAGGCCCTTTAGAGGAATTTTGCTGTATAAGGTGCAGAAAAATAGTGTGGTAGCTGGAGAGTAATTTGCTGTCAAGGGAGTGGGAGGTTGGTTTGTCTGTTTGCTTATTAAGAGGGGAAATACTTGTGCAAGTTAATGGTAACAACCCTTAGAAAGGAGAACATTGAATGTACAAGAGAAAGAAAGGAGAATTGCTGCAGTGATGTCCTTGAGTCAGTGGGGGAGGTGAGTTCCACTGAACAAGGGAAAGGTTAGCTTTGGAAAGGAGCACGGAGCAGAGTCATTGTCACAGGGGGGAAGGCGTAATATATGGGTACAGACACTGGTAGGTTGCTTGTCACACAAGTGAGAGCCTGTGCAAGTATTCTCTGAATGCCTCTATTATCCCAGCAAGGCAGGAAGAAAGACAATCAGCTAAGAGTGAGGAGTGGGAGGAGCTGGAATTATGAAGAGGTGCAACACTCAGAAGGGTGGGAGAGTGAAAGGACTGAGGAAACGTAGTGGTAGGATTTCCAGGCAGCATTGTAAATATAAAAAGGTAAGGGGTTATTTTTTGAATAGAAGCCAAAGGATGGGAATTTTATACATTTGTTGACAAGCCCATCCGTGGAAGCCAAGCTGCAGGCCTTGGTATACAAAGAAGAATTCTGACCTTTAGGAATCTAAAATCACGTAAGCAATAAATAATGAACACATGAAAGATTCAAATAATAGTTTAAGACAACAGAAGAGATGTATGTGACAGGGAAGCATATTAAATTGCCAGATATGTGTAAGGAGTTCAGAGGAAGGAGAGAGGTGATCTAGAAGGGATATGATGGTTGAGCCTGGTAGAATAGATACATTCATAGAGGGGCAAACGAACATAAAGGAAATGATAGGAACAAAGACTAAAGCCTGGATGGAAAAAGGCAGAGAAATATCATCACCAAGTAGAGTTGCCAGGTAAAATACAGGACACACAGTTAAATTCAAGTTTTAGTTAACCAACAAATAACAGTTTAGTATAAATACAACCCATGCATATTTATCTGAAATCAAAGTTAACTAGGTATCCTGTAGTTTGCTAAATCTGGCAACTCTATCACCAAAGTTAATGGAAATCAGAAGAACGTTAGTTGAACCAAGGGAGGAGAGAAGTACAAGAATGCAAAAGGTGCTCAGTGGTGGCAGATACTTCCACAGAGCCATGGAAATGAGGTTTTGTCATTAGGACACCACTGGTGGCATTTGACACAGCAGTGAAGGCAGAGGACCAATGCAACAGATAATGCGCCACTCAGTAGAGAGGTTTGATAATGAGAGAGGAGAGAAATATAATCTACAGCCAAATGTGAAGATGGACCCCAGGCCCTGGGCTCACAGCCACTGGGGTGATATATACATTTAGTTAATGTGTGAAAAACCAAGACCCTGTCTTTAGAAAATTCTATCAAGGCCAGAGATTAATGGTGAGGCCACAGCTTATCTGGCTTGGTACTCTAGGACTCAGGCATCCTTTTTTTGGGAGCAAGACAAGGGAAGGAGACACATTTTTACAAATGAAATAAAAAGAGGAAAAACAAAAGGACGGGAATCCTACTGTTGGCAAAATGTTCATTTTAATTATATAGTAGACCAAATTCAAATACTCTCAGATGGAAATTGGATTGTGAACTTTAGATTATAAATCACTTAATAGAACACACTCTTGGCCCAGGAGGCTTGCCCTATACTGGATTTTATTTCATTGAAACTGGGTAGAAGAAAGCATCAAAGAAACTCCATGAGAGCCAAGCACTGATGTGAAAAAGGCAGTGGCAGAATTGTCCCGACCTGGCCACCAGAGGTTGGGCC
The DNA here is from genome assembly GCF_949987535.1 of Balaenoptera acutorostrata. NCBI lineage: Eukaryota > Metazoa > Chordata > Mammalia > Artiodactyla > Balaenopteridae > Balaenoptera > Balaenoptera acutorostrata. The sequence continues at coordinate 145,625,838 of NC_080066.1, read as the reverse complement.
TTGGTCACTGAGGACAGCAAGTCTAAGGGTTGTGAACTATCAGAGTTAGAAGTGTTAGAATGACAGTGACATATGCTTCTCCACTCACATTTTATCCTTAGGCATCTCAAGGTTCTATGGTATCATTACAGAATATTTATTACTGAAATGCCTGCCCTCAGAAAGAAAAGGTGATAGCTTTTGGAAGGAGGTTTTAAAAATGAGGGTTAACAGAGTGATCTTTGACAATAACTGCTAATGGATTAGGGTCAGGGACAGCTCAGTGCCCACAGACCTTAAAAATATTGTCATCTATATTTCTTCCTGAATGAAGTGTTCATCTTGCCAGTTCCTATAGTTAATGAGATTGTTAACTCTGTCTATTTATAGCAGCAAACACTTCACTGGCATGTAGCAAATGCTGATTATTAATCAGGGGCCTCTACTGACTCAGGATGGAACGAAATGTAATTATTCAAATTAGATTTAGGCCAAGGTCCAATGACCTCACAGGCAACATCCTGATTTTGCAAGCCTAGTTTCTGTAAGCTGCATCTCTGGAAGATGTTGAGATTCCAATCTTCAGGAACCTTGGGGTGAATAGTGATGCTGAGTTTAGGCATCTCCTGGCACCCTTAAAAGAATTGAATTTTCTGCTATAAATGCACCTATGCACCTGCCAGCTCATGACTCAAAATCAGCCTTACTGAGTAAATCATTATACAAAGTAGTTATGGATGTAGAATTTTAATAGCAAATCAATGAAAGTTAATTTTCATGGATGCTATTAGGAAGGGTGTTCAACAAGCCTGTCTCCTATATCATGTTACTTTATACTTTGGGAGAAAAGCTAAGATCTTATATACGTGATTAAAAAAAAAAAAAGACAGACATGGGAATGGCCCAACCCTCTCTACTATACTTAAGTGAGTGTCCTCCCTGACATTTACTATTTAGCCATTCAGTGGGAAACAAGGATACCCTCAGGGTAGGTAGGGTGGAGGGAGAAAACTTGAGAGGGGTTCTCTGAGAAGTTTGCAGCTACCTTGAAGGTGGACTTCCTTCAAGCCCTGATTGAGGAGTCAGGTGAGACCAGTATTTGCTGTGTCTTTCATGCCCCCTGGCCCTCGGGTTAGACATATGTTTCTCTAAGCTCCTGCTATGTTTGGGCCTCCGAACCTTTTTAAAAATTTTTATTTATTTTTGGCTGCATTGGGTCTTTGTTGCTGCACGCGGGCTTCCTATAGTTGCGGCGAGCGGGTGCTGCTCTTTGTGGCGGTGAACGGGCTTCTCATTGCGGTGGCTTCTCTTGTTGCAGAGCACGGGCTCTAGGTGCGCGGGCTTCAGTGGTTGTGGCACGCGGGCTCTAGAGCGCAGGCTCAGAAGCTGTGGTGTGAAAGTGTGCGGTCCAAGTGAAAGTGAGTTTTCCTTTCTTCAAGTAGAATCGGGTATTTTGTACTTGATGGTATTTCTATTTTCATATGGGTGTCTGAGAAACCTGGAAAGTGCTTTTAACATCTCGGTGGGGTGGGAAGGGGAATGAATGCTTTAACTGTATTGTCATTTACTTGGTACTGGTCTTGGACAGGGATTGTTTGGTTCCAAGTAACAGAAATCCTCTCAAACAAGCTTGAGCAAAAGTGGGGAACCTATTAAGTAGATACAGGGGTATCTCCCAAGGGCAGGATGTTCAGCTGGGTCTCACAAGGATCCACACTAGGACTCAGAGAGCTTCGCACTCCAGGGGCTGCCAGTCACCTTGTTTCTGCTGCTGTTGGAATGTCTGCTCCTTCTCTGTTTCCCTTGCAGACCAACTTTCTCTGCTGAGCTTGTGTTTGGCTCATTATGGATGCCCATGAATGGTACCCTCAGTCTCTGAGTTATAGGAAGTTTCCAGTCCACAGCCCATTCCTATCTGACTTAATCTCAATGCTTACTTTTAAGATAGTATTTTTAAGAAATTGAGATACACTTCACATAATGTAAGATTCACCATTTAAAGTGTTCACTTCTGTGGTCTTCAGTATATTCATTATGTTGTCCAGCCGTCACCACTACCTAATTCCTGAACATTTCCTTCACCCCAAAAGAAACCCTGTATCTCTTAGCATCTAGTTCCGACTATCCCCTCTCCCCCATTCTCTGGCAACCATTAATTTACTTTCTGTCTCTTTGGCTTTGCCTATTCTGCACATTTCATGTAAATGAAATCATATAACATATGACTTTTGTGTCTGGCTTCTTTCACTTAGCATAATGTTTTTAAGATTCATCCATGTTGTAGCATGTAAGAATACTTCATTACTTTTTATGGCTAAATAATATTCTAGTATACAGAAATACCACATTTTGTTTATCTATCCATCAGCTGATGGACATTTGAGTTGTTTCCACTTTTTAGCTATTATCAATAATGCTGCTATGAACATTTGTGCACAAGTTTTGTTTTTTTTATTTATTTATTTATTTATTTATTTATTTATCTATTTTTGGCTGTGTTGGGTCTTCGGTTCGTGCGAGGGCTTTTTCCAGTTGCGGCAAGTGGGGGCCACTCTTCATCGCGGTGCGGGGACCGCTCTTCATCGCGGTGCGCGGGCCTTTCTCTATCGCGGCCCCTCCCGTCGCGGGGCACAGCCTCCAGACGCGCAGGCTCAGCAATTGTGGCTCACGGGCCCAGCTGCTCCGTGGCATGTGGGATCTTCCCAGACCAGGGCTCGAACCCGTGTCCCCTGCATTAGCAGGCAGATTCTCAACCACTGCGCCACCAGGGAAGCCCCACAAGTTTTTACAGGAACATATTTTCAATCCTCTACCTAGGAGGAGAATGGCTAGGTCATATGATAATTCCATGTTAACTTTTTGAGGAACTGCCATACTGTTTTCCATAGTGGGTGCATCATTTTGCATTCCCACCAGCAATGTATGATGAGGCCCATTGTCTTTTAATTCCAAATTTCTAGGAGATAGAATCTGGTTACTCCATTTCAGTCTCAGGATGGGTTCCCTTTAGGTCAGATACCTACTCTGCTCAACATGGCTCAGGATGGGGATGGGCAGTGGTGTGTGGGAGTAGAATGGTCACAGTCATGCAGAGGCCCACCATGGAGCAGTTCTCAGAAAAGAAGGAGTGGTCTGGGTATTTCTGGAATTTCTCCCTTCCTATCTAGCCCTCACCTCACCCTCAGCATACCACCTTTATGATCGATAGTCCTGAGTCATGGAAGTGGTCTGTTGATGACAATTTGTTATTTTTAAATTAAACTAAGCCTCAAACTTTTCTTTAAGACAAGGCACAAAAATCTCTAGTGGCTAGTAAAAAGTAGCATGTTCACTTTGAATAGACATTTGTAATATCAAACCTGTGTTGCAAATGAAAACTCCAACTCAATGTAGAGCTTTAACTGACATGTATAAGATCATAAAGTGAGTTAGTGACTATCTGGAATTCGCATTTGGAACCTCAGTGCTAGTGACTGAATTCTCAGGCCACTTGTGGGTTGATACCCTAATTATTGTCCTTTCTTGTTATTTTGGGACCCAAATTCCCATTCTTTATTCATGCCTTTGGGGAATTTGTAGACAGAACCTTACTTACACTTTCCAAAATGAGTTGCTTTATAAAAATCCCAGAATGCAGTCAAGCCCATCTGTTTCCTCTCCTATATTAACTTATTTGTTGCCGTAAAGCTCCAGACAGTCCTTAGAGAGATGCAGTTATAGGAAAGAAAACTGATTATGAGGGAAAGATTTTAGGGTCATTGAGATTTATTCCCCCGATATGCAAAGTCTGTGTAATGTGTGCAGTAGCCTGAGATCACCTTGGCATAAAGCATGGCTCACGTTTGAGCAGTTAATCATGCAGCCTGCACATGAGGGGAATAGTAAGCAAAGGATTCCCATCACAGAAGGTTTAACAATCAGGAGCTTAAGATCCTGCGATGGAAATGAGGCCGGTTGTGCAGCATTGTAACTGAGCATTACTCTGGAGCTTGTCTCCGAGTATTAAGTATTAAGGCTCCCAAAAATTATTGATTTGGATCCAAACGGGAAGAAGGATTTAACATTTGCCTTGTTTTCTGTGAAAGTCAAGATATATGTACACCAGCAAACTTGAACCAGATTTAGACTCGTGTGTGTGTGTGTGTGTGTGTGTGAGAGAGAGAGAGAGAGAGAGAGAGAGAGAGAGAGAGAGAGATTAAGTGGTTGCAGAAATCTGAGAGTGGAAGTTAAATAATGATAGATAGATAATGATTGATTTACTCCACATTATTTATAATAATTTATGATTATTCTTTGTTTTCCTTGTGGGGTTAAGGGGACAGGGGTCTTCATTTCTATCTCCTAGATAAGGCTCTGTCTGAGAGGTGGCGTTAGGTGGCTGAGTCCCCGTGGAGTGACAATTCAGATGTTACGTGAGCCTGCTTCCCAGGTCACAGACTGTGGGCAGTGTTGCTCCCCCGCCACTCCTGTCTCCTCGAGAGCCTCCAGACACAGCAGGTGACACTGATGGATGGTCCCCACCTAGTTCTTTACTGAAGCCTCACTCTGTACACAGAATAGGCGAGATAGCTGATGCCTCAGTAAGGGTGGACAGCTAACAGGTCAATAGAAACTCAACCCAAAATTGCTGTCACAGCAGCTTGTTATAGCTTTTGGCTCTGATGTACAGCTACAGCACTTTGTAATTCAGCAAATGCAGTGCTTCAGGACTGTTCCATTAGGTGTAGCTGTAACCAGAAGTCAGGTGATCTGGAGCGCAGTTCCAGCTGGAGCTTATGACCTTGGGATGATTTCTCAATGCTTCTGAGACTGTTTCTTCATCTGCCAGAGCAGTGGAGAGGGGGTTAGACTTTCCTAACCAGAATTGACTAGGATAATGCATGTGGAAGTACTTTGAGAATAAAAGGAAAAAGTATTATTCATACAACAAAGCTAGGCAGGTCGGGATCCCCTTGGGGATATTTCCCCTTCTAGGTTGGGAAAAGTGGGAGAAGAGAACTAATGTTCTTCTGAAACAAGTATCACATATTTTGTCTCATTTAGTCCCATCAAGGTGGGTGTTAGTCTCATTTTGCAGATGAGGTGACTAAGGCTCAGAGAAGATAAGTGCCTGCCTCACTGTTCAGCCCTACACTTACTTCTGTCTTAACAACCCACCCCTTCCCCTCTGCTTTTGCCTCTTAACTGTTATATGACCATGGGGGGAAATTAATCCCTTTGAGCCTGGGTCCCTCATCTGTAAAAACAGAACTAATACCACTTGTCTTGCAGACTCATGTGAGGATTAAAGGAATTAGTCCACGAACAGTGCCTGGTCAGTTGTGGGAACAGGCAAGGTTCCTGGTCTCTCCTCACCTCCGGCCGCCTGCCTCATCCGTGCTGCCCCCTCTACACTGCTCCCAAAGTTCAACCTGTGCTTGGGGCCTCCCTCCTCCCTTCAGCAGGAAGAATGAGAAAATGTCTCTCCACATTATCTTTCCATTTTCACTGACATTAGAAAAATTTTGAGAAACACCCTTAGATATTTTCTAAGCTAGGCACCTAAGCAAGTTCTCTGGGGGAAAACTATTTTTCAGCAGAGGGAAGCAGTGTGCTGTGAGCTGTTGTTCAGTAAAATCTCAGGGCAGAGATTTTTGACATCATCGATCATTTTATTTGTATTTCTTTAATGGCTGAAAGCCATGGCACTATTTTTCTCTCCTAGTGCTCATTATTAATCCCATTTAATATTTATCATTAAGTGAATATTGATAAATTTTGTGAAATAACATTATTTCACTTAAGATAGTGATTCGAATCCACACATTTAACTCTTCTGCTTTTCACCCCATTTCCATTTGAAATGGCTCAAGAAATATTAGCAAACATCTGCAGCAGAGTTAGAAAACAGAAAACGATGCAACCGGAGGCCAGAAACTTTAGAGACATCTCTATAAGATATAGTTTATATAAAACTTGATTTAGGGTCTTACTATTTAGTAATGAAAAATTCTTACTTTATGAATTATTTTAAAAATCTTTGTTGTGGGTTGTGTCCCCCAAAATAATATGTTCAAGTCTTAACTCCCAGCTCCTGTGATGTGACCTTATTTGAAAATAGGATCTTTATAGATGTAATCAAACTGAGATGGGGTCGTGCTGGATTAGGGTGGGCTCTAATCCAATGATTGGTGCACTTATAAGAAGAGAGATATTTGGAACAGATACACAGGAATGAAGGCCATGTAACAAGCAAGGCAGAGACTGGAGTGGTGCAGTTGTAAGCCAAGGAACGCCAAGGACTGCTGGCAACCACCAGAAGCTAGAGAGAGGCGAGGAAGGATTCTTCCCTAGAGCCTTGTGAGGGAGCATGGCCCTGCCAAAATCTTAATTTTGGACTTCAGCCTCCAGAACTGTAAGAGAATAGATTTCTACTGTTTTAAGTCATCCAGGTTGTGGCAATTTGTTATGACAGCCTTAGGAAACTAATGCAAGTTTGACTAAAGGCTTTAAAAATTGGATTTAGAGGAGTACTGACTCCAATGTATATGAAGAAAAGACACCTGAACAATAAGTGGGTAGATTCCCTTAGTAGAGCCTCAGATAATCTCCAAACTCAGACAACGGAGGCTCAAGTAAATGTGGGACACATCTGAACACTACAAATTACCTTGGGAAGTTGGACCTTGACTCCATCCTTGCCATGAACTGCCATGTCAAGTAAAATGGAGGCATCATCACAGCAGTTTGGTACTAAGGAGAGCTGTGCCATTCAGAGAAGGGGCTGGCTTGGGGGACCACAACAAACATAGAAAAGCATCCCCTCAGTACAATGGGCTAAGCAGGCAAACTTTCTTGCACACGCTTTTCCCTAACTTCTGGGTACAAACTAGACTGCCAATCTTATAAAAATAAAGCCATGAAAATATGAAATTTTCCCTTTCTTCTTTGTCTGAAATGAAACAGTTTGAATAGAGACCTGCACAGTTTCTGATAAGCCACTTTTCAAATCCCCAAACAGGAAAAATGTAGACATTCATTTGTTAACAAATTTTTGTTGAGCACTTACTATGTGCCAGGCATTATGCTAGAATGAGAGCTTCATTCAGAGGTTTTGCATCATATACAAAGATCTGAAGGCAAAACAAAAGAAAACATGGGTAGAAGAAGAGAGGCCAGTCAGAGCAATCCAAGGAAACAGCCCCTCTGAAATGAACTTATTCCAAGAAATCAGAAGAAGAAAAAACTTAGGTGAATCACCAGTTCCCTTTAATATTTCAATATAAGATTAGAGAGGACACTGTATTTATGAAAATGGAACAATCTGAGGCTAGGAAATATTGCCATAAAATCAGCAATATAATCCTTAAAATTCTCAATCAAGGCAGCATAGAGAAAATTGAATCCTGCAGCAAATTGAAATGATGAATTAGATGATTAAGTTGAGAAATTCTCCTAGATCACAGAGGAAAAAATACAAACTTAACCATAATGCATATATAAAGGAAACATGTACAGGGAATAAATCCAACAGATCCAACTTAGGTATAATAAAAATACCAAAAGGAGAGAGCAGCTACAGAAATGGTAACAATAAAGAAATAATAGAAAAAAACTAAGCTTATAAAACATTTGCATCTTCAGACTGAAAGGACCTACTAGGAATCAGGTAAACTTAGTGTATAGACTCCTACAATAAGATAGAGCCCAATGCAGGTCCCTTCCTGCACTCAGGGAAAAACAACAAAGCAAAACAGATTATCTGGAAAAGGGAAAAAAGAGCATCAGCATACTACTTTCCCACCATACTAATTGTTGGACGACAGGGAAAAACATACATAGAATTTTGAAGGAAACATTATTGCCCAAGAATTTCTTATTTGGTTTATGTGAGAGGCATAGAGGAATCTATTCTCACACATTCAAGAACTAATAAAATATTCCTTTTCCTGAGAAAAATTCCTTGAAGAAGTCCTATAGCAATTCAAGAAAGAAATCAAAATAAATAATTCAAACTGGAGGAAGCCAGAGCATCACAGAAGTTATCGCAAAAAATGAAACCAATAAAATTTAGTATTAGTGTATAAATGATTGCTGTTAACGTTATAAAATATAGCAAAAATATGAAAATGATAATAATATGATCTAAAAAGGTAGATTATTCAGATAAAAACCTGAGAGTGTGGAGGAAAGAGGGAGAAATAGAGGCTCTGTGAGTATATAAGTTTTGTCTGATTTGTTTACTATTTTATCCCCAGGCTTAGAATAGTGCCTGGCATATTGCAGGTGCTTAATGAATGAATAAAAAGTCTGCCAAATCTCTATAATCAATTAGAATTTAAAACTCCCATGAAACAATAATAAAAAGACTGATAGAAAGATTAAGGAAAAATTCAATTTATAGCAATTTGAAGAAAATAAAAGCCAAATGCCCCCTCCCTCCCCCCAAAAGATACTCAGTCTAACTAGTAATCAGGAAAATGCAAATTTTATTTAACAAAGACATATTAATTCTTATCCATCGATGTGATTGCCAAAGATTAATATGTCTGACAATACCACATGTTGGTGACCATATGGAGAAACAGAAACTCTCTTAATCTTTTGGTGGACTTTAAATTAGTACTAATACTTAGGAGAATCTGGCAATATGAAGCAAAACTGAAGATGTGTGTACTCAGCTACTTGATTTCTAAGTATACACTTTAAAGAAACTCTTGTAAATGTGCTTCCCCATGAACTCCTCCAATGATGTCCTTGTTTGTAATAGTGAAGAAGTGGAAACAATCTAAATGTCCATCACAAGGGGAATAGATAAATGAACTTGATTAATTCACACAATTGAATAATATACATTAGTTAAAATTAGTGAACTACATTTGTGTTTTAACTAAATATCAAAAACATAAAGTTATTTAAAAAGAAAAAAGAGCAAATTCCAGAATGGTATGAATACCATGCTAGGATTCATGCACATTTAAGAAGCACTCAAAGCCATACCCACTTTACTACGAATTGCCTATAAAGACAGCGATTAACAGTAAGAAACAAGAACTAAGTGGAAACATACCAAACTCATGATAGCGATTACCCCTGGGGAAGAAGGGTAGGAGAGTTTTGAGACTGTGGTTTGAAATAAAGGACTTCAACTTTATAATATTTTGCTTCTTTTATTCAAAAAAATCTGAAGCAAAGTGACAGAATGTTAACATTTGTTAATTCTGAACAGTGGATACATGTGTGTTTGTTATATTATTCTTGTACTTTTCTTTATTTTTAAAAACTTTCATACTCCCCCATAAATGTAATAAATATCTAAACTTATGTCCTTACAACAATAATTTTTTTAGGAGATTGATGAGTTCTTAGGGAGGCCGTGGGTCCATGTAACTCTGATATGATATTAAAAAAAACAAAACTTCCTGTGTTTGCTGTGTATACACATTGTTTTTTTGGAAGGGCACAACCCTATCCCTTCCAAAGGCATTTGGAAATGTATGGGGGGAGATTTTTTTTTTTAACATCTTTATTGGAGTATAATTGCTTTACAGTGTTGTGTTAGTTTTTGCTGTATAACAAAGTGAATCAGCTATATGCATACGTATATCCCCATATGGGGGGAGATTTTGATCTGCATAATACTTAAATGGTGTTACTGGCATTTAATACCTGGGGCCAGAGATGCAATTTGTAGGACTGCCCCTATAGAAAAAGAATTTACCAGCCCCCAGTGCCAATTATGTCCTTTTGGGAAATATTGAGTTAGAAATTGCATTCTGCTGAGGATAACAGAAAATCCTACTATTAGTAGTTTAAACAAATAATCATTTTCTTTTCCTTATGTAACAGGAAGTCTGGAGGTTGCTGGTGTAGGTTCAAGAGTGACTCACGGGTTTCAGGGCTCAGTTCACTGCGTTTCTAGTTGTCTTTTCCTCATAGTCTCACAATGGCTGCTGAAGCTCTAGCCATCAAATCCAGTGTCCAGGCAGGAAGAAGAAGGCCTAGGGAAAGAAAGGGTGATATCTTTATTTGGAAAGCAAGACTTTTCCAAAAATTCCTGATAGACTTCTATATATGTCTCATTGTATCACATGGCCTTGCTTGCTGAAAGAGAGTTTAGTTTCTGGTTTTGCAGCTTTTGTACTAGAGAAGGCAAGGAAAAGGGGGTTTGGGACTGATGTTAAGTAAGTCAACCCACAGTATTTGCTGTAAAAATGAATAGGTTAAATCTTCGTATTAAAATTAAAAGGGTGGGTATATCAAGGTTCACTCAGGAAAACAAAAGCCACTCTGAATATTTACCACAAAGGGAGTTTAATGTAGGAAGTCAGTGACACAGGGGATTGAAGAGTACGGAAGCTAAACGGGGGACAGTGAGGCAGCCCAGAGATTAGCAACCTCAGGAAACTATTATCCACTCAATGTTAGAAAGACAAGGGAGAAGGCAGAACAGGCTCATTCAGGAGGAGCTGGAGCCAGAGCGGAGCTGCAGCTATTGAAGAAACAACACATAAGAGGTGGGGGGAGAGGAATACCCCTGCTTATTTTTTTCTCTCACAGATTTCTTCTATTGGCCAAACCCAGTGGGAAGCCAGCTGACAGTCTGTAGGGACCCCACTATGATGCAGAGCTAAGTAAGAGAAGCACAAGGAATAAATTGGAGGGAAAACAGATCCAGGACCAAGTACACTTGGTCAAAATACAAGACACACCTCTATGTTAAAGTAGAGAATAGTATGGACAATAAAAGTAAATCAGGGGTGACAATATTAATATTAGATGATGTAGAATTCAAGGCCTGGGCCATTAAATGAGATGAAGAAGCATTTTTCTATTTCTTTCTTCCTTTTTCCATTGCTAATAGGTGCAATCCATAACAGAGATGAAGGAATCATTGAAACTTTAAGTGCTAAATCGTGTACATCAAATATATATATCAAAGCCTCTTAGAAATATGAGAAATCCACAAGAACCATAATCATAGAGGGGGACTTTAATCCCTGTGCTAGATCAAGCAGACAAAAGTAAATAAGGACATTCAACAAGAGCTCATATTAAGACATATGGCAGCAGCCAAACCTGAAATCAGAGATAGTCACAGCTTTAAGTGCTTTTATTAATACACAAGAAAAATGAAGATAAATGGATTCAATTATGGCTCCAACTCAAGAAGACAAAAAACAAATATAACTTTAGGAAAGCAAAAGAAAGGAATCAATAAAAACAAAAACAGAAATCAATACATTTGAAAGAAATGTGAAATTGATAAATTTACCAAGAGCCTATTTCAAAAAGATCAATAAAAGAGACGAACTCTTGGAAAACCTTATCACAAAAAAGTGAGAAAGGACCCAAATACACAGCATTAAGAATAAGAAAGGTTATATAACCACAGATACAGAGATTAAATACATTGTAAGAGCAATATTGTATATGACTTAATCCTCAGACATTTAAAAATCTCAATGGTAATGATGATTTTATAGGGAAATAAAAATATTACAGAATTAAAAGAGGCCTTATTATGGCTCATGAAGCCCTGCAGTTATACTCTGTCATGGAAATTGGAGTATGACATCTATTAGGATGGAATGCAAACTGAGTTTACTGAACTGTTTTCCCTATTAGACTACAAGCTTCCTGAGGTCAAGGGCCACACTTTATTTGATTTTGCATCTCCAGTATGCAGCTAAAGTATACACTGCAGATGTTCAGGGGATGTTTGTTGAAAACATTTCTTCTTTCCTCCCTCCCTTCCTTTCTTTCTCCCTTTGCCCTTACTTCCCTCCCTCCTCCCTTTTCCTTCTTCAACACATCATGGAATAATCAGGAAGCAGGATCCATTTAGTTTAGAATAAAGAGCGCTCTATTTATGTCTCTCTTTAGGTCCTAGTGATGGTCTGTTCTCTATAGATCCCATCACTCTATGAGGCAGGCTCCAGTGTGGGGTCCACAGAGGGTTCCTCTGCAAGCCGCACTGCTTATCAGGAGCTGCCTGGAGCTGGTGACTCACAGAATCGCCCAGCAGGCCCTGGCTGTTGCTAGGAAACCACAGTTCCCTGGTGGGACCCAGCACAACACTTGCAAGTTGTCCCTGATAACTTAGAGGAAGACAAGAGCTGTCAGAAAAAGTAGGGGGAAAAACAAAAAGCTAAAATGAAGGAAGTAGTTTTCCCTGCCCAGCACTAAATGACATGTACCTATGGGGACTAGAGATGAAAATAGTTGGAAGAGAAGTTAGCATCATTAAAACCACTTTTGCTCTTGTTTCTTTTGATGTTGTAAAAATGTGCTGTGAGAACATGGCCCAGAAGATATATCTGTTCTGTAGACAGTCTTGGCGTTTTCTGGAACTTTGGCCACGGGAGAGGCTGGGGAAGTGACAGAAGGGTCTTCTGCAGAATCCCTGACACTCTGCTTTGGACCTCTCCAGCTGCCTGGTCAGCCATCTTTGGCAGGTGAGTGCCTCCTGTGGCCAGCAGTCAGCACACTTTCAACCAACTGCAAATCAGTGTTGTCCAGGCACACTGGGAACAGCAGAAGGACAACAAGGAACTCTACAGCAGTGGTTCTCCAATTTGACTGGGTGTCAGAATTTCCTGGAGGGTTTCTTAAACACAGATTGCTGGGCCCTCCTCCCAGAGTTTCTGATTCAGGAGGCCTTGGTGGGGGCTGAGAATGTGCATTTCTGCTAAGTACCTAGGTGGTACTGATGCTGCTCCTCCAGGGACCACACTTTGGGGACCTCAGCCCCAGACTATTAAATCTTGCAAGGAATTGACAAGTCACTGAACTGATAGAGAAACAGAGGTTCAAGGAAGTGCAGTGGACTGCCCAAGGCCACTTAGCTACTGATGGTGGCCTCAGACCAGGTTTCCTGGATTGAACACTAGTGCTTCCTCCACTGCAAAATGCTCTCCAAGCAATGTCTCTTTAAAAATTCTCCAGAAGACTCCAGATGGCCGCCAATAGGGGTGGTCCTATGAAGTGAATGCCAAGTTGCTAAATCCAACCCTGATAGCAACAGCTTTGAATGTGAAGCCAGAGACGGTTTGCAAAAGACTTTATGTTCTTCGTAGCGTTGTCTCTCATCTTTCTAAATGCTGTAGATAGAAAAGGAAGCATGTTGAGGAGGAGCAGACACAGCTAAGCAGGGCTCCAATACGTTTCCAAAGAGGCATGCCTCCAGTGCTACGCTGCCAAACTAGGGCTGCTGGTGGGAAGCCCCATTGGCTTTGGACTCAAATCACAAGGCAGGTCCCCCTTTTGCCTACAGCCCCACTGCTCCTCTTCGGCCTCTGTGTGTGCCGAGATAGCTCCGGAGATACATTTAAAACTTAAAAAAAATATATACACATTCCTGGGGCTTCCCTGGTGGTGCAGTGGTTGAGAGTCTGTCTGCCAATGCAGGGGACCCGGGTTCGAGCCCTGGTCTGGGAGAATTCCACATGCCGCGGAGCAAGTGGGCCCGTGAGCCACAATTACTGAGCCCGCGCATCTGGAGCCTCTGCTCCGCAACAAGAGAGGCTGCGATAGTGAAAAGCCCGCGCACCACGATTAAGAGTGGTCCCCGCTTGCCGCAACCAGAGAAAGCCCTCGCACAGAAACGAAGACCCAACAGAGCCATAAAAAAAAAAACAGAAACACATTCTTTTCACTTTTGCTTGCGTATGGGGCTTCATCAGCCGTCAAGGCTAATTGTAAGCTGCTGGATACAAAAAGAATGAAAATCAGGCAAACAACATATATTAACAAGGTCTGGCTAAAGCAAAACTAGGGTGAGTATGGACTTTGTCGTTGGTCCTCCTGGTCTCCTCTTTGACCCTCTCGTGACCCTCCAAGGCCCTCCACTCTTCCCTCCTCCTCCTGATTTCTATTCCTGTATGACTTTGCTCTTCTTTTCCTTCAGCTAAACTCTACTCAGGTGTGAGATAGAAGAGATTTAAGGGCTCACAGATCTTCTAATTTTAATAAAGGACTTTTGAAGACTAAAAACCCTCCAAAAGTTGACTAAATGAAGCTCTAATGATGAAATTTGGGGGGTATTGGAGAATGGGGGGAGAATCCCTAAGAAACAGGACCTTATCCAGAATTTTTTATATTGTACCTCATAGGTGGCCACTAATTTGTCTTCTGCTAAGGCTGAGACTTACATTGTGCCTTAATAATACTGACAGAGGGTCATACTTTAGGAACCATCACTTGTATTTGCCGTACTTCCATTCTCATAAGAAATTTGTGCCCAGGTGACATTCAGTTGGAACTGGTGGACAAATTCTTGTTTCTATAGCATAACGGTGCTAAGAAAAAAAATAACTAGAGAGCTCCTCCTTCCTGCCAGGGTCTTAGCTTTGTTCATATTGTCTCTTCTTCACGGGGTGAACTGTATGTTTGTGAGTGCTACCAAGTGAATGAAGAAATACTTGACATTGTACTTGTGTGTGGTGCTTTATAGTTTTCAGTGTGCTTCATATACATTATCCCCTTTGAGCTCATTTCTTGAATTTTTGGAAGTTATAATTTCCATTTTACCTCTGAGGGTACAGAGGTTCATATACATCAGCTAGATAGTAGCAGAGCTAGAACTTGAATCTAAACCTTTTGATTTCTGATTCCAAATAGACTATATTTCATCCAAAAACAATATATCAAGGATGTATCATAGAGGAGGCTGACTGGGTGGGTAGAGAGGCTCTTGGAGGACTAACTAGAGCTGGGAAGTGACTCTGGTCAGCCTATGAACATATTGAAAAGAGGAACATTAGGGAGCTGGCTCTCCTTCTGGTGATCCCAGCGGATGTCATGATTTGTGTGTCTTAAGTCCAGGGTAGTGGGGTAGCAACAACATGGTGTGGCCTGTGACTCTCAGGAAGTCAGGAGAGTAAGAAAATGTGGGTTGGGCTGGCAGAGAGGAAAGATGGAGCTTAAATGGAGAAGAGGGTTCTTCCTGTTACCTCTACGATTCCATTCATGCAGTGAAGGTAAGTCCTGAGAAGGGGGGGAGGCTCCTTCAAAATCATATTTCACCTGGGAATGCAAAAATGGGCAAGTAGAAGGGCTTGTGCTGACTGAGGTCCCTCAGGAATTATCTGTGTGTTGTCTGCTCACTCAATGCTCTGTATAAGTGTTACACAGTATTGTATTTCATTAATATTGTTTTGTCAAAGAGTACTTGTCCTACATTTCAGATGTTCCCAGGGATGCTGGGAGAAGGAATAATGTTAACCAGCAATATTCCATGCATTTAATTACTCCTGGGAAATTACGATAGCCATAGCGTTGACTAAGGAGTTAAGAGAAGAAGGAAGGCATTTCAGGTGTGTGGATTAGCAGGCACAAAGGTACTAAGATGGGAATGAGCTTAGTCTGTGGCGAAGAATAAAATCCCCTGCCTTGTCAAAGTGGAGAATCTGGGAATAATAGAAAGTAAGATTGAACAGGTAACCTGAGACTGGATTATAGGGTCTGGAGTGTCACATTGAAGAGGGCTGCCTTGATTGTGGGCATCACTGAAGGTTTTTAAGCAAGCATCATTTTAGGAAAATTATTCCAGCAATGCGCAGGATGGTTTGGAGTGGGAAGAACCTGGGGGCAGGGAGCAAAGACATGAGGCTACTGGAGTAATTTTTATAGGAGGTAATAAAGAGCTGACCTTGTATGGAAATGGAGAGGAAGGACAGATATGAAAGACATTAAGATGAGCCTTTTTTAGTTGTCAAGGAGAAAGTCAATTGTTGAACACATTGTCCCCGCTGGGATCTTGTGGGCAAGAAGCAGGGTTTCCTGCTATTCTCTTAACCTACACTCTTGCTGCTTGTTTTCTCAATGTGGTCTCCTGTTGTCTTAATGGAGCAGTGGAGCTCTGCTCATTAAAACTGTACAGCACATTGCAAGTTTCACTCATTTTAAGTAACTGATTTTATAGCATTTCAAACCTGCCAAGTTGATAAATTAGGCACTGTATTATTTTACAAAATCTGGAGTCTCAGATTTAGGGAATTTTGAAAATTAGCAAATCCTATGGCAAATGGCAGCACCTGCTGGCAAATATGATATTACAGGCTAACTCTAGTAGGCAATGGAATGGCCCAGAAAAAGATGAGCAAAGAGAACAAAGCTGCAGGAGCTGGAAAGTTTGAGGAGGGGAATCCATAGGCTAGGGAGAAATTAACATATTCCAGGGAAAGATAGGAAAAGAAATCAGTGGTGGCAGGAAAACCCCAAAGTTGGAGAAATCAATTCAGAGAATTTTTAAAGAACTAATATGTGTCTATCACTATGCTAGGTGCTTGGACAATATAAATGTGATATCAGACAAGGTTCTTGACCTCATAGGTGATTATATATTGCGAATAATAAATTCTAAATGCTGCAAAAACTTCTTTTAGGATAATATTGCAACAGATTGACTACCCTCCCCAAACCTTCTTCAATAATGATTTTTTATTTAATGCGTTTGAGAATTATTTCCTTGGGAATTGTTTTCCCTGTGAAAATACTTTCTAACATTATATTGGAAATTGGTGTGTGTATGGGGGAGGCGGGGAATGGTTTCACTTTACATGCCTTGTTACTAGAATTCATACATTCTAGAAAGTCAGATTTTTCAGACTGTGATTCGCATTCGTGATTCAAAGGATATGATAAAAGTCTTTATAAGGTCTGGTCCTAGATTTTCAGGGAGACTGGCGTGTAAAAGACTTCATAATTTATTTGCTTATATCCACCTTTTTTTTCCCCCTGGGAAGAATTTAAGACTAATCTAAGACAGATAAGATCAGCAACTGTAAAGAACTAATTATGTGCTAAACCTCTGTACTAGTTATGGGAAGGGGTAAGATGAGGCATGAGACATAGTGACTACTATGTGGAAAGGTAGGAGCAGGGATAAAAAGTTAATGAATAATAAAAGATTAACTATTAGAACATAGTTTTGGAGTTTGACTGCCTGGGTCAAAATCCTGGCTTTGCAGTTGTTTAGCTGGGCAACCTTGGGCAGGTTGTGAGAGCTTTCAGTGTCTGATCTGTAAAAGGGAGAAATAATAGTACCTGCCTCCTAGGTTTGTTGTGAGTTTTAAATAGGTTAATGTATATAAAGCACTATATAGAGCCAGGAATTAGTAAGCACTATACGTGTTCACTACTATTATAATGGAAAGTGGTAAACGAGTGGCGTAGTCAGTAATCTCTGCAGGAGTTAGCTGTAAATCCTTTTGGGAAACAGTGTTATAAATAAAGAAGTCGTGTTGAGAAGAAAAGAACACAGAAGGGTGAACTGGGGAGGCTTACTGGTGGTGACTCATGTAAGCTCAGTCTTTGAAAAGAAGTAGGATTTTTATGAGAGAAGAGGCAGGCAGAATGGCCTGAATAATAGGGGATGGAAATGATGGAGCCTGTTACAGGGGCGGGAAGAGAGGCTGGTCTGTCTGGGGCCTTGAGAGCTTAGAGAAGTAGTTGAAGCCCTGTGTTGGGATGCTCATGGGGGCCTTGACTACCATGCTGAGGAGTCAGAACTTGCCTGAAGACTTGAGAGCCACGGAGGGGGTTTGAATGGGGGAGTGTGGCACATTAGGAAACTTAATCTGTGAAGGATGCTGCAAGGCCAGGAGACTGATTATGGGTTGCAGGGGAGGAAAATAATTTTCCCTCTACCCTTCTGAGTTCTTAGCTGAGATCTCTGTAGTAAAAGACAGATTAACAAGAGAAAACAAATGGAAATTTATTAACATGTAGCCCTCATGTATACATGGGAGATACCCAGGGAAAAATGAGTAACTCTCCGAGGTAGCTTAGAATTCAGGGTTAAATACCATCCTAACAGAGAAAGAGGAGGGGTACATAGGCCTCTTAAGGGAAGAGTAAATGGTTTTTAGGAAAGATGAATGGACTTTAGAAGAACAGAGGGGAGGTGTGATAGTTTGTGACAAAGTGTGTCTGGGTGTGGTGTCGACTTCCAGGCTCCTCTCCTGTGATAAGAGTCAATCTCGCCTGGTTGATGAAACTTCTGGGGAGGGGATTTATGACAAGTGAGATCCTTTTGGAGGATCTGACTTTGGGCAGATAAGGGAGTTCAGAGGAAGCCTCTCCCTGCATTTGCTGTTTTTCAAATGCCTACAGTTCAAAATAATTAATTACCAAAGTAGCCTATTTTGGGGTGGCATGTTCTGCTACCCTCAGGGTCAAGTCAGTGTAGAATCAGAACTGCAATGATGAGAATCTGGACAAGGGGAAGGCAGATGGAAGGATGCTGAAATGGACCTAAGGAAGACTTGATGACATTGAGTGCTGGGGCCAAGGCAGAGGGTGGGGGAGAGCCCGCTGTTGAGGCTGGAGACATTGGGATAGTTGAGGTACCAAGTGAGCTTAGGAGGAGGCTGGGGATACTGCAGATGATATTCTAGACCTATTGAGTTTGCGGTGATAGGAATAAATGAACACTCCTAATGTCTGAGGCAGTTTCCATTAAGGGGCTCAGATAAATGGCCCTGGCAGTTCTAGGGTAGAGGGTCTCCTTGAACACGAAGTACATCTCTAGACAGATATCCAAATGATTTCCTCAACTTTTCATTTTAATATATGTAATGTCATTACAGGACTAGTGATTTCAATGCTTTTAGGCTGAATCAGGGTAGCATTTGTCTGCGCTCCTCAAGAAGCACTTGCGCAATATAAAGTTTTCGTCATTATCAGCATTAAGTGTGACCCATCCATCCTGCCTAATTCACATTCAGCCTTTCGTGCTGACTTTCTGCCCGAGGACCCTGATGCCTCTCCTTCCAATTTAGCATTAATACTAATGATGGGTGCTCGAGCAGAAAGTCAGATCAGCAGGCAGAGTCAGATCTGCTCCTTACAGAGTTTCCAGTTTCCCCAAATACAAATGTCTTCGGGGCAGGGGGGTGGGGGGGGGATTTTTGTCCTTCAGGTGAAGTCAGGTAAGTGACGAGAACTCCTTTTCTTGAGTGAAAGGCTGATGCCATTAGAAATGGTTCGCTCTTCGCAACCTCATTTAGCAGCACACTAAGCAGTGGTTCATTAAGCTGTAAGCAGCTGCGTAGTGGCACCAGAGGCTTCTTAGGGCACTGGGCTGAGATGGTGGCTTCACTGTTTAACTTCTGCATCTGGGACCATTTAGAGCTCCGTAGAAAGAACAGTGAGTGCGGTGAAATTGAACATGGACAGATTTGCCCTAACATTGAATTAAGGCTATAGGCTCTGAGATCCAGAAATAGTAACAGCATCCTACATAAAACAAGATGGGGTAAATTTTGCAAAGGAGCATTTGTTTTCCCATTTCAAGTGGTCAGGTGTAATAGGGATAGGAAGTAAAGTAGAAATAAAAATTGTAATCTATGCCTTGGCCCAGATGCCAAATTGTGGTAAGATGCATTTCAGTATGTCTTAGGTTTTTGCCTAAACATTTTCTTTCTATGTGGCATTGTGGATGGGTTCAAAATTATCTTAAGGGTATGGGATTTCTCTGGTGTGTAATCTGTTCACTTAGTTCTCCTTCCACTTGTAAGTCAGCAATGCCCCCAGTGGTAGTGAGCACAAGTAACTCAATATGCTTTGAGTCATACTTTCCATTTTTATCGCTTTTGCTTGTTTTATGGTCTAATTTTAGGCCTGACTTATTTTTTCCTCTCTTACTGCTATATTAATAAAATTCACAATGCCTTGAATGTAGCAAAGAGTCAACTGTTCATTGAATGACTTGTTTCATAATTGTAGTAGGCAGTAAAGTGCTCAGAATGTTGCCGGCTTTGGCAATTCTATTGTGCAAGCAGTGTAGGCATAAGAGTAAGGCACACTCGGGTTCTCACTGTAAGTCACCAGAGGCAAGTTGCTTAAACTATCTGTATCCCAGTTTCCTCATCTGCTAAAGGCGAGTGTATGATCTTCACAGAATCATTGTGAAGAATGAACAGAAAACATAAAAAAAGTATACCTAGCAGAATACCTAGCATATTAATACGCCTTTAGAAAGTATTTGCCAAGGAAATGAATAACTCCAAGGCAAGATTTCAGAAGACATAGACAGTCTTCCAAATACAGCAAAGTTTCAGAAGTGTCATGCTGATGACATACGCAGTGTGGCGCTAGCTATGTATTATAATCCTTTCTTTCAGTATACATTTTTTTAACTGCCAGATTTATGGTGAAAGGGAACTTGGATATCTAAAATGTTGTGAAATTTTTCTAAAGGTGAATTGAAAGGGATTTTCTCTCTGCTTTTAATAATGTAAACCAAGAGCAAAAATGGACTCTATAAAGTACATTCCAACTTGCCATGAGAACTTAAGATTGCTTAAAATGATGAATAAACAAAAAAGAAACAGTGTGAAGTGAGCTCTATGAAAACTTCAGTGTCTCAAAAGAGTATTTGGAGAGAATATTGTGATATCATGACCTGAAGATTGGACCACTGCCCCTCTGAGAGCCACCAGGGGTATTCATGTTCTCACGGACTTCCTGTACCGTTTGTGGATACCTCTAACTATCATGAAGAAAGATAGTGTAATGGACCTATTTTTGCATTAGGGCTTAATTAATTTTTCTTCACAATGCAGTGAAGTAAAATTATTTCTGGGAAAGAAGAAGTGGAACTTTGTTGAGAGTACTGTTAGATAATTTGGACTTTTATATCCATTAGCCATAACTCAAGAAATCAGAGCAGAGAGACAGGCTTAGAGTTAATGAACAAACCACTCAAGAAATGAGGTAGAAATGGAAAGCCACAGGTTCATTTTTTATCAAATGTTCTCTAAGCTTAATGTTGGCTGTGGAAATTGATCACATGGTCCTCCGGGAGACTGACTAGATTGCCTTCAGAGCCACTAGGTGCATCCAAATTGCTCTAACTTAACCCCCTTCCCATTTTTTTTAAAGCCTTGGCTTACTTCTCAGTCACATTTGAGGATTTTTTTGGACCCTAAGTCTTAATTTAATTAGTATTGCCTCTCAAAGGGAGAAATTTACCACTTTATAACATTAAACATATACACCAAAGCTGCCTTACGAGGTAACCGTCTTAAGCTTTTAGGAGGGACTACCTTTATTTTAGCAGTAACCTGGGGTTACTGCTGGTCTGTTTTGTAGCTGCAATTCAGAACTCCTGGAGAGGGTTATAAGGCTGTATCCAACTTACTTGTAACCTTACTCAAATATGACAGTGGTGAACTCCTGAAGATGGCAGCAGCACTTTAAATTTCACCAGCCCAGGAAGGGCCTATGGTTAACACAACCAGAAATCAGATGACGCTGGCAGTCTCCTTACTGTTTTCCCTGTGCCCCCATTTCCAGCCACTATTTCAGATTTCCACTTTACCTCTTTGAGCCCTACACAGAGTAGAGTATAGAAAGAAGGAAGTGAAGCCCCCAAAATGTCTGTCTAATCCTCTTTATCAAAGAAGAAAGGAATTTTTAAACCTTTCAACACCACCAGCCCCTCCATTTCCCTCCTAAATGTGGATTTTCTCTCTACTTGAGGGTGAAACTGAAGGAATAGAAAAGGAGATTGTAGATTATACACTGATTTTTAAAATATTACCCTTCACTAGCTAGTTATACTGTTAAGCAAAGAATGAGCAAACTATCCCTTCTGTTCTCTATTGCCAGAAATGCCCTTTAAAGAAAATTAATGTTTCCTCTGTAATTGCTGAGAACTATAAATTACAATGCCTGTACATAAGAGATCTCCATAAATATAAATCTGAGTCTTTCACATTTGATCTGAAAAGCTATATTATTTATATAATTTTCTATGTGGAACTGAAGATCTAAAACAAATTTTCTACGCTGATTATTACATTTATGTTTATAATTATTTTAACTTAGATTTTTAAATTGCAGAGGCAATACAAGCTTATATAAAAAGTCAAACAATTCAGAAGTATATATGGAGAAAGTTAACAATCTGCTCTGCCCATCCTACTTCCTGAGGTAACTGTTAAATATGCTCAGAAAAATAGCCCCCAAAGTGGGATTGTACTGTACACATTATTGAAACTTTCTCTGGATCAATAGATATAGATCGAAGTCTTTTAAAATAGCTGCATAATATTTCATAGTATGGATGTAACATAATTTATTCAACCATAGCTCCTGTGATGGACATTTGTACTATTTCCAGTTTTGTCATCACCACAAGCACTGGTGCAATTTCATGTACAGCCTTATGGACTTATGCTTTTATTTCTGTAGGCCACAGTCCTCAAAGTAGAATGTTACTTAGAGGGTTTTGTGTACTACAAATTTTAGTGAATACTGCCAGATTGCCTTCTAAACAGGGTTTAACAGTATTTGAGTGTTCATTTGCTTGCATCCTTACCAGCACTTGATGTTACCAATATTTAAAAATTCTTTGCCAATCTGTTGGATGGAAAATGGTATCTTATTTGAATTTACATTTCCTTGGCAAGACTGCATCGTATAGTGTGTAAAAGCATGGACCCACAGCCCACCTGGCTGGCTGTGCTGCTTACTAGCTGCATGACCCTGGCAAGTTACATAGCTTCTCTGTGACTCAGTTTCATTGTTCGCATTGAAAATGGGAAAAATCATAGTATCTGCAAAATAATATTATTATTCGGATTAAATATGTTAATGTTTGTAAAGATTTAGAATGGTGCCTAAACACTGCTTAGAGCAGTGCCTGACATAATATGCACTATATGAGTTAAATAAATGCATTCCAGTGATACTGAACATCCTTTTATATATTTATTAACCATTTGCATTTCTTCTGCTAAATATGAATGCCCAAGTGTTTAATGCCTACTGTAAAAAAGTGGATGGATTTTTTTTTTTCACTTTTGAAATCAGATCACTCCCAAGGAAAAGCACAGTAATCCCCGACCCCACTACTCCACTGGTTGGAAATGCCAGACGTGGAGAAGAATTTTGCTGAAATATTTGAATGAGAAGAAAAATAGAAAGGTTTAAAAAAACAGACAAAGAATTTTCCAAATAAAATAACATTCCAGGATTAATTCCTACTAATAGAGATGGGACCTCAGTTTACTTGGATAGAGATGTAAATCCATTAGGGGGAGAGAGAGAGAGAGAGAGAGAGAGAAAGAAAGGCATCTGGATAATTGCCAAGGGTATAATATTACAAATGAGAAATTATCATTTGATATCTTGGATTTCAGAATAGCTCATCCTTTCTTGTTGAGATCACTAACCACATACCTCTCTTCTCAATTGGTTATTTTTCACTTGGATTTGTCCTCTACAGGGAATCTTGTATTATTTATCAGTCATATAAATCTAAAAACACCCAGCGTCAGGCTTGCTTAGATGCCAGAGACAACTATTTCTTGTGTTTTTCCTCTCAGCTTCTATCAGCAACATGCTTTTTTTATGTTTTCTCTACATCTTCAGAGCAACAGAAGGATGCTCTTTCATCAGGGGTTGGTTTTAGTCTGTTTCAGTTAAATTCAAATTTGAGCAGTTTTATTCCATTTCAGATTTATGAGGGGGGTGGGTGAAGGGAGGGAGGAAAGGGGATGGGAAGAAGCAGTAAGAAGGGGAGTGGGAAGGGGAGATTTTTCTGAACCACGTTCCTTGGCAGTTGTGCAGTCTTCTTAGGCAATATCAAACTGACTTTTATTGAACCTTAGAAATAATGGCAGGCAATGAGAATGTTGATGGAAATGCATTCCCTTCATAATCTCAACTTCAAACGTTTTGATAGCCTACCACCATCTACTATCTGTCAGGCTCATTCCCTCCAGTAGCTGGACTCCAACAGCTCTTCTGCCTCACCTCCAATCCTTCGACTCTATCCCCTTTGCACTGATCATTATCTCCCCTCAAGTCTTTACTGCCACCCCCTCCAAATTCCCTTGCCCCCTTATTTCTCCATTGCTCTACTCTGAATTAATTACCACAGCCTCACGTGGATCGTGTAGCCAACCAATCTTGCAGCATTTCCCTAGTCAATTCCCTCCATCCCTGCTAGAATATCATCTCATACCTTCTCTCCTCCAGCCTCCAACATCCCTCCCTACTCCTCGTTCTCAGCTCATGATCTAATTTCTTATTTCACTGAGAGGATACAAGCACTCAGAAGAGAAATTCCACATGTTCTCACCACCCAAACTCATAACCTAGCTGCATCTGTACCCACAAACTTGCTCTTGCTGTTGCTGCAGTGGGTGAGCTATTCCTGCACCTATATAGGGCAGTCCTTCCACTTGCGGGCTAGATCCAGCACATCCCCCAACCTTGCTTACTCAAGGGCAACATTTCTGCAATTTTACACTCTCTCCTGCATGATCCTCCTCCTTACTCGATCATCGCCATGCATGCTGCAATAACTCACCTTTTAAAAAATTTCAGTATTGGTATTAACTATAAGCTAGATAAACAAATTTCTGTACAGTCATTTTAATAAGGGAAAATATTATGTGAAAAAGTACAAAACATGAAGCTGGCTTCTCTCCCTGGGTGAAGTGTAAAACATTTTTTCAAAGCTCAAAATTAGTGACACAATAAGTAGACAATCTATAAAATATGCTAAAGCAAACCTTAGTTGTTATATTTAAAGCTGGGTAGACTCCAATATTAAGCAGAAACAGGCATTATTACCAGGTTTCTGTGGAAGAATTAAATAACATCAACAACGATGGGCCATAAACTTCTAGTAAACTTAGGAAATCATATAACTTCGATACAGATAATGTTAGAATAAGTTTAGAAGTGGTATAGCTTAGACTCTCCCACTCCCAAGAAAGTACCAGAAAGATAATATGCACATTCTTTTTTTTTTTTTTTTTTAAAGGTAATTTTTTTTTTTTTAACTTTGGGTTTATTTATTTATTTTTGGCTGTGCTGGGTCTTCGTTTCTGTGCGAGGGCTTTCTCTAGTTGCGGCAAGCGGGGGCCACTCTTCATCGCGGTGCGCGGGCCTCTCACTATCGCGGCCTCTCTTGTTGCGGAGCACAGGCTCCAGACGCGCAGGCTCAGCAATTGTGGCTCACGGGCCTAGCTGCTCCGCGGCGTGTGGGATCTTCCCAGACCAGGGCTCGAACCCGTGTCCCCTGCATTGGCAGGCAGATTCTCAACCACTGCGCCACCAGGGAAGCCCAATATGCACATTCTTAAATGTGAAGAAATGTGAACACATTTGTTTCTCTAAATTCTTTAATTGTATTGCTCAGCACTGATGAGATTCATCACCTGTGAGGATACAGAGGGAAGGTGTAGGGTGCCAGATTGCTCTGTCAGCCAAGTCACTGGACTCATTGGTGCCTCTCATCTATGGTCCCATGAGTCATGGAGACACCTGGCTGCCTTGTAAATGGCTGCCAGCCCCACAGCTGACTGTCTCCTATTGGACCTCGAATCTCCCCCAGCTGCACCCTTCATCTGGGTCACATCCTCTGTTCCAGCACCTGAATACTGCAAGGACATGCCTGAGATCTTGTGTTGCCTCTTCAAAGCCCTAAGCATCTGAGCAGTAGAAATATATGCATTTTCAGTTCCATAATGCCTGTTTCTATCCAGAAACAAGATCTCTGATTGCTGAAAAGATGACAAACCATTGTTTCAGATCTGATTTTCCAGCAGTCAGAGGTAGTAGCACCCTAGATACTCAGACACACAGCGTCCACCCAAACCTGAAACCCCCAGGGCTAGGGATTTATATGCAGAAGCACTTCCCACCCCAGAGACAGTGGTACTTTCTGGGGATTAAGTTAAACTTGCTGTTACACTGTGCACATTTTAGACACTCCTGGTCTGGGACCCACTGTGGTTCTTCCACTCCAACCTGGATGCCAAAGCTCTGAGTTTGTGTACAGGAGAGTACCAGCTTCTCTGTGTCAAGCGCATGGCCACTCCGGGGTCAGGATGCCAATTCAGTCCCCTGTCCTGGCTGCTGGCCACTATTTCATCTTATAAAAACACTTCCTTTGACCACAGATCACACTCCAGCTACTGCCCACTTATATATTCCCCATTATAGTAAAACTCAAAAAGTATTGCCTACGTTCTTGTTCTCTTTTCCCATTTTTTTCTTCAATCCACTCCAGTCAGACTTTCCTCCCCCTGTACTATTAGTTGCAACTGACACAGTTGATCACTCCTTCCTTCTTAGAACTCTTTCTTTACTGGGTTTCCTTCTAGACTCTTCGCTGGCTCCCCCTCCCCTTTCTCATCTGTTTACATTGCAATGCCTCAGGGCTCACTCCTTGGGCCGATTCTCTTTCCTCTGTCCACATTAACTTCCTATGTGATCTCAGCCAACCTTACCCACAGGGCTGACATAAAATACAGGATTCCCAGTTAAATTTGAATTTCAGATACACCACCAATAATTTTTTAGTCCTGTGCTTTTATTTTCTAAATCTGGCAACCTTGCCCATCCAGTCTTTTCCCTGATGACTCCTAAATTTCTATCTCCAGCCTAAATCGATCTCCTGAATATTTTACAGATGGGAAAAAAACCTTGCATATTTTATAGCCTCAGCATCTCTACTTGGATTTCTAACAGAAGCTCAGACTTGCCATGTCCAAAACAAATGTTGATTCTCTTTCCTCTCACTGCTTTTATTCCTCCTGTAGGCCTCCCCCCTCTTGAGCAATGGCATCACCATTCTCCCAGTTGACCCTTCTTTCTCATCTGCTGCACACCTAGTCCATTAGCACCCCCCAGAGATGGAATCTTCACAATAAAATCAGAATTCTCACTTCCACCACCTCCACTGCTACCGTGCTAATCTCAGCCATCATCATCTCTCATTTGGGCTGTTGCAGCAGCCTCCAAATTGTTCTCTCTGCTTCTACCTGTGCTCCTCTCTCCCCCACTCCCTGCATATATTCCACAGAGGAATCTTTTAAAAATATAAATCAGACCATGTCACTCCTCTGCACTAAAACCTATAAATCTTCTCTTATCGCTCTGAATAGAATGCAAAATCCTTACCATGAGTTTCAAGACTGCACACCCTCTGTCCCTCTGCCATCTCCCTGACCTCATGGGTCATCCCTGTCCCCTTGCTCTCACTGCTCCAGGCACAGTGACCTCTTGACTCTTCCTAGAACATGCCAAACACCCTCTAGCTTCCAGGATTTCATACTGTTCCTTCTCTTTGGGATATGCTGTCCCCACATATTTGAGTGACTTGCTGCCTTGCTCTCTTTAAGCCTCAGCTGCAGTCTTGCCTAATGAGAAAGGCATAATAACCACTCTGCATAACACCCCCTCCCTCCATCATACTCTGCTCCCTAAGCCTGCTTGATTTTTCTTCCTAGTACTTAGCACGCCGCCCCCCCCCCCCCCCGCATGTTTACTTCTTGTCTATTTCCACCAGCTCCCACAACTAGAATGTGAACTTGATGAGAGCAGGGCCTTGGTTTTGTCACTGCTGGATATCTGGGGCCAAGAATAGTGCCTGTGGTCATAATTGCCATCAATATTTGTTGAACAAATGACTGAGCCACTTAATAAATGGAAGAGAAGAGATTTATTATGGAGGTTGTGATTAAAGAAATTACTATCTTTCCTTTTGTTCTGTATCTTAATTCAGTTTATAACCTAGCAATCTCTCTTTTTGTTGGCCTACCTTTTCAGTTCTGTAAAATGTTTGTGTGGGGATAGCTGTTCTCCCCCCCTAATAATCAGTAAAAAACCTTCCATTATTTACAAAAATTCAAGAAGAAGGGAGGAACGCATCTTTCACTAAACTAATTTAGAGGATCAAGGAGGGGGAAACATCAAACCAAAGGTAAGTAAAAAAGTTAGTTGAGTATTTGCCCTTGTAGCCTTTTCAGAAAGTATACATGCCCCTTGGAATGATACATTGTCTTAGCATACAAGCATTACCTAGAGTTTACAAAGAGCTTCTGTTTCAAATCATCATCTCCATTTCACAAGTGGGAAACTGAATCTCAGAGAGGTTACAAGGTAAAGTGTAGGTGGAACTACTCCTGGAACCTGGTTATCAGCTTCTGCTCAGCCCAATCAGACAAGAGGTAAGGCTTGGAAACTGTTATTAGAATCACCTGAGTTGACTGTGAATCAGGAAAAATGTCTTTCCTATAAAAATTATGGACAGAGCATGCAAAAGTGACACTATCTGAAATAAAATTGAGAATTTTCATGAAAAGATTGAAAGAACAAATTCAAAGATACTTTTATTTTGGCTGCCATTTTTCTTATCTGTATCTGTTAGAGTTTTATACATTTTTTCCATATTTTCTGTTCAAGAGTGAACTGTTTTATGGATTTCTCAATCTTTGGTGGCTTTTGAGACTTTGGAAGCCTGAGATCCAGAATATGTTTGTCTTAGTCTGTTTGGACTGCTATAACAAAAATAGACTAAGTGGTTTAAAAACAGCAGACATTTATTTCTGACACTTCTGGAAGCTGGGAAGTCCAAGATCAAGGCACCAATAGATCTGATGTCTGGTGAGGGGCTGGCTTCTTGGTGCTATGTCCTCACATGGCAGAAGGGGCAGAGACACTCTCTGGGGCCTCTTTTATAAGGGCACCAATCCAATTCGTGAGGGCTCCACACTCATGGCTTAATCATCTCCCAAGGGTCCCACCTACAAACACCTTTACATTGGTGATTAGATTTCAACATATGAATTTTGGGGGATACAGACATTCAGTCTATAGCAATGCTTACATTATTTTTTAAAGACGTAATTGCCATAAAGTCACAAAATTTAAAAAAAATTATAATGAAGTACCTTGTGGATCCTGGAGGATCCTAAGATCTTATTTTCAAAAATACTTATTTACTATTTCCTTCTCATGGTAGAACATAATACATTCTTTATTATAGGATAGGTTGCTTTACAGCCTGTTATTCAATTTTTTATAAGTGGAAAACGACCAGTACTTTGTATGTTGGTATCTGCTCTCCAATCTTTGCTGTTAGAAAAAAAAATTCTTTTTTTTTTTTTTCCCACACACACACACTGTATTTTATTTTTACAAGAGATAAATAGACTGACACCAAGCATTGTACATGGATGACCACAACAAAAGCAACAATGATTGCAATTACCAAACATGAAACACACTCATACTATGTCATAATATTGACATTCAGTCCAGTAATCCTCCACTGTAACAGCTCCTTTACTTTGCAGTGAAAATTGATTTGTATATTCTTTGCCTCTGAGTCCTTGTGGGATTTTTTTTTTTTAAATTCAGACAGAAAGTCACAAAACCAAAGTCAGTTTTCAAACTGGACCTGCCATGTTTACCATTCCTGGTCACTATCTTCCTCTGGCTCCTTCTCAGGAAACAGCACAAGTAGCAAATGTGATATGAGCACCCTCAGAAACTGGCTGGTCAGAAATGTAAGGTGAAATGAGAATCCAGCTCGTCCCAGCTCATTTCTCCACTGGCCTCTGATTCTCCTTCCTCCTACATGATTTTAAATTTCTACCTGCAGGAAATGTTGGGAGAAGTGGGCCTATTTAGGGCTTTTCAGAGAGGGTAAAAAGCCTTAATAGGGATAGTTGAGATCCAGCCTCTAAGTAAGCAACAGGGGTTTGGCTAGAGAAGAATTGAATGGATGTTTCTGCCAAGGAGAAGGAGAGGGGCAGAATGTTTATGCAGATCATATGATGAATGATGCTGAAAGGAAAGTGCTTCTTGGCAATGACCTGTTGCAGTTCTAAGGTATTTACCCTCTGGAGTATTCAGACCGGAGACAGACAAGAAACCTTGCTTTAGTTCTCTTACTAATATTAGCAATCTTATTCCTTCATTGCCCAACAAAATTTTACTTGAATCTGTACCCATTCTAGAGACACTTGTGAGTAGTGGTGGCCAGAGGGATAGGTTAGGAGGTATATGAGTGACAGCTGGATGAATAGAGTCCAGGGGGTGCTTGAACCAGAGAGCTTGGTGGCTGTGGTCCCATCTGTAGCGTGTAAGGAGGGCCAGGGAGTGTCAGGGGCCAAAAGTTGTTCAGACAGCTGCCTGCCTGTCCAGAGAGAGGCAGCGTATTTTTCAGAAATAGGACATCGGCAAGGTTGTTCAACATTTGCCCTTAATGATGAAAAATATCTTGGACTTGTAGAATGCTTACTATATTCTAGGTTCTACTCCACACACTTTACATGTATTCACTCATTCAATCCTTATGACAGCCTATGGGTGAAGCAATTTTCTCATGCCTAATTTACAGAGGAGGAAGCTGAGACACAGAGAGGTTCAGTAACTTGCCCAAGGTCAAGTAGCGAGAAACTGGCAAAGCTGAGATTTGGACCCAGGCAGTCTGACTCCAGAGTCTGTGGCCCTTTCACCACATGACACAGCCTTACTATCCATGTCTCAGCAGTGGCTGGATGATCAGACAGTTATCCAGTTATTCAGAGTCAATGACCTGAGATAGATAATTAGAATTGGGGGTAGAGTGGGGGTGGTGTGTAGGTGGGGAAGCAGCAGCATAAGTTAAGAAAATAAATACTTGGAGGTAATGATGGGAATGGGTGTTGTACCAGAAAAGAGGGCATTTGAATGGGATGGTGGTGCTTTTTTGCATGATGTTTATAGGCTATCTGTACAGATATTCATGGGAATAGCACAAAGAAAGAAACCGGAGTTAGCTATTTGCAGCTTATTGTCTAATTTTCTTTAGGCCCAAAGTACACAGTTAGTGCTTGTTTTCATGGTTGCTGCAGAATTTCAGATAGGAAAGCTTTAATGGGTTACAATCTGAGTTCAAAATGTTCACATTTTGTACCTGGCTAAAATCACTGCAAGTTATTGGATGTTCTGATTCTGACAAAGAGCCAGCTGTTTTCAGTGTCCTTTGCTTCCCCAAAAAAACAAGTTAGTCCCAGGTCATTTCCAGCTACATTTTATGACATTCTGAGTCTTTCTGCCATTTGGGAAGTTCCAAGATCAAAGACTAGATAAATGATCGAGAGCCTGTCACTCCAGCAAAATATCTATGTTATATGGTCAACTTATCTGCAATCAGAAGCTTAGACTTCCAGACCAGGCCACCAGCCCTGTTGTACCACCAGAACTTTTCAAAACCAGTTTAAGATTAGTCAAGGCTGATTGTCTACGTCATTGAGACTAAGGATCAGAAATGACACTTGGTACTTCTCTGTGGAATTGACAACTGTCTCCTCCTCTTTCTCCCCCTCCTCCTCATCATTCCCTTCACCATCATCAACACCAACAAACATTTGTATTGTGCTTTACAGTTGACAAATCATGGCATGCGATGCTGAGTTTGCTTTTCTTTTTCTTTACTGTTTCTGCTTTCCATTAAAAGCTAACACTAAATCATTGAACGTCGAAATTGTTCCTTTGTCTTTTAAAATTGTGACAGGGACATACACAGTTACCAACTCTTACTTATCTAAACTAATTAAACAATGGTTAAAATATGTCAACAATAATTAGGTCAGTTGATTTGGACAATTAAGATACAAATATGGCTTTTGAATAGTAAAACAAATAAAACCAGGCTTTGTAAGACTGATGGAAGGATTATTCCAAGTATGTAGGCTTTTTATATTAATGTTATTTCATAACAGAAATTCATCTTAGAAGTGCCTAGAGCTGATTGTAATAGTGAATAAAGACAAAGATACTAGGAATTGAGTAATAAACTGCTATGGATTTGGCCTGAAAATTTTTCTAAAAGAAACAACCTAAATGATTAACAACTGGGTTTGGGAGTATGACGGTTATCTACCTTATTTTTAGTTCTTGTTTCAAAGATATGTACTCAAATATTGTTTCTTGATTTGAGATTCTGCTCAAAACTTGGCCTCTATGTGACTCTTTTGCAAACTGGCATTCTCTGACCTGACCTCTAAAAGAAGGTTACTGCTCAGGGCCAGCTGATAGGAATGCTTATAAAGAACAGCCAAAAGTACAGTGCTATGTAAATGCTAAACACCAACGAAAATGATACAGAGTGGGAGGAAAGGTTTGCTGTTTCCTTTGCCGAACTAGGCTGTGTACAGTTTGACCTCCAGGAAAGTCACTTTGTTTGTGGGTGTGTGAGCAAGTGAGCAAGACATTTGAACTGTCAGAGAATATAGATGTAATCATTTTCAGGTTGCATTTTAACTTTTATATCAACAACTTTAAGAGTTTTTAGATATCAAGTCAGTAACATATTTAAATTTGTCAAATGAAGGCATTTTTGTGCACCAACTTTCTTTAAGAAAGGAATTTATTTGTTGGCTGCATCGGGTCTTAGTTGCGGCACACGGGATCTTTGTTGAGGCATGCGGGATCTTTTTGTTTCGGCCGTGGTCTGCGCAGGTTTCTCTCTAATTGTGGCGCATGGAGTTTTCTCCCTCTAGTTGTGGTGCGTGGGGCTCCAGGGTGCGTGGGGTCTCTTGTTGAGGTGCGTGGGCTCAATAGTTGTGGTGTGTGGGCTTAATTGCCCCATGGCATGTAGGATCTTAGTTCCCTGACCAGGGATCGAACCCAGGTCCCCTGCATTAGAAGGCGGATTCTTTACCACTGGACCACCAGAGAAGTTCCTCTGCATCAGCTTTTTTCTCCTTTATCTGAGCTTGGACATATACATAGATGGGAGCACAGGATTTTTCTCATTGTTAACCAACTTTAAAGGCAACTTCAGTTAAATAGGCTGTAGCTGAGTGCTCCCAGATCCGTCAGCCTCTCTCTGCTTGAGCGCAGGCAAGAGTAATTCACTCTCAGTGGGAAACAGAAAGGACATGTACTATTTTCCTAAGAAACGTAAGTAAAAGCTGTGTGTCTGACAGGCAGTGACATCCTCCACCCCACTCCCAGTGGCTGCTCTGTAGCAAGTCTGCTGAGAGCATTTCCCACAGTTGTCACTGAAGTGTGGGGATTTATTTCCTGGAAGGACTACTCCCTGGAACAGTCTTCCTGTTGAGACTGCCCTCCCAGTAAGACCTCATCCTAATTTTGCATTTAGCTGTTACTTCCTGGAAGAGGGTCAGAGACCATAAGGAAGAGAAGTCTACTTGTAGCCATACCCCAAATATTGTAGGAAATGTGATTCCAGTTTCCTCTTGAAAAGACCTCATTTGAGAGAACTCAGTTCTCACTTGAAAACTTAATTGGACTGGATGATTTTTGTTCCCTTCAAATTCTGCAACATTTGATTTTCTTCTATGAAAACTTCAGGAAGCTATACTATAGAGAAGCATCCCATTTCTCAAATGCTTTCAAAGTTAAGGCAAGATTTGTCTGGCAAAGACATCACAGTGTTTGGCAATGTCCAAAACTGACTCCTATTTTTCTGTCCTTATTGGAACATACATCTGGGCTCATAACCTTTAATCCATAACCTTGAATCATCAACTGTTGTCTCACCAAGATCTTTTAGGGAGAAACATTTCATCCATTGTTGTTTTCCACTTGGTCTTGGGCTTAGAGATCATGTGGAGAAAGTCATGAACTTTAATTGCAGTATCGAGTCTATTATGAATCTGTACCCAACCCAATCCTTCATAGCATGCATTCTGCTTCTCAAGAAAATGTGGTGGGGGGAATCCCCTGGTGGTCCAGCTGTTAAGACTCCGCCCTCCCAATGCAAGGGGCCCAGGTTCGATCCCTGGTCAGGGAACTAGATCCCGCATGCTGCAACTAAGAGCCTGCATGCTGCGACTAAAAGATCCCACATGCTGCAATGAAGATCCCACGTGCCGCAACTAAGACCCGGCACAGC
The DNA here is from genome assembly GCF_949987535.1 of Balaenoptera acutorostrata. Lineage (NCBI taxonomy): Eukaryota > Metazoa > Chordata > Mammalia > Artiodactyla > Balaenopteridae > Balaenoptera > Balaenoptera acutorostrata. The sequence continues at coordinate 145,592,216 of NC_080066.1, read as the reverse complement.
TGAATAAAAAAATAAATAAATATTAAAAAAAAAAAAAGAAAATGTGGTGGGAAGTTTGTCTGCCAGTCATGGCTTTGTCCTTCATCACAGATAGATGTAGCCTCTGGCATTTCCTTTCTGCCTATCTGTCTACCATCTGTGACCATGGCAAACCCCCTCAGTTTTCATCTAGCATTCAAAAGTAGCTAAAACAAAGTGCAACTTCTCTTCTTCCAATTCTTGGAGTACCTTCTAGAGACAAGGGGCTGTTTTGGATGCAGAGCTCACCACTCTCCTTCAGCTTGGTGGAGAAAGCAAGAGAACATGTGTAAATACTATGTACATACTTGCTCCTGAGGGCCTTTGTTTCCTTTCTCTCATTTATATCTCAGTGGGAATGTGAGCCCACAGAATAGAGATTGGATCTAACTGTACACTGTGTGATATCATTGCTGGCATTCAGTGTGTTACCTTTTACAAATAGTAAGAAGTATAAACCTATTTTTGGTGCTAGCGAGAGCCTTCCTAGGAAAGGAAAGAAGGAGGTAGAGATTTTCTTAAGAATTTCAAAAGGCCATAAAGCTCTCAGAGACCTTGATTTTCCTGGTATTTATCTTTTTCTCCCCTCCGCATTTTGAGTATCATTGATTTACACCAATAAGCAGGAGTGAAGACTGTCTCCACCTGTGCAGATCCTCCTGGGTCTGGAGCGAGGACATGGTTTCTAATACAGACTGTGTGGAATTCCAGCTTTGATGAATAGTTCTTTGATGAGTCCTTTGATCTTGCTCAATTTTTAGGGATCTGTTTCCAGACACCTGACAATAAGCACACTCAGCAGAAACAACCTTCAGACTTCATTTCCCTCCCACCCAGGGAAGCCATCCACCATGCCCTTTCATCTCTTCCACCAAAGCCACATTGTGTCTCTGACTTGAGCTTGCTGAATTGATATTAGAGCTCTAAACTTCCTCACTCGTTGCCTTTTTACTCAAATGCAGCAGCTGTTGCTGGACTTTTGATGAAATTGATGAAAAGAGACTCAAATTCAATAACTCCTTAGAGGGCTGTGGTGCCTGGGGAGGTGTAAAAGGGGAGGAGTAGGCAAGGTTTCGAACAAAGCCTGGCTCTTATTTCCACCCACTTCTGCATTTTCCCTAGGCTAACAAATCCCAATGCTGAGCACAACTGAAACACAGAGGGTGATGTGCACAACTAGGACACGGGACTGCAAGGCTGTGATGGTGTGACTAGGATTAATAGCAGGAAAAGAGAAGCAACTAACTCCGGGTGGTCAGGAAATACATGCTTATCCCAAGGTTCAGAAATCGAGTATATGTACATGAAGAGCCTTTCTGGGTTAAATTAAAAAGGAAAAGGAGCAGACTTAAGTATATTAGCATATAGTTATAAACCTCTTACTCAAAATGGTCTTTTTTAAACATCTTACTCATGCTGCTAAGTCATAGGACTTCATGCTGATGGGAGAGTTTAATTAAAAGGATATTTCCTGGAAAAAGAACATACCAGGTCATTGTCAAATAGGTTTTTAAAACAATACATTGGGGAAATTTTTGATGTTGGTGTTAGAAGAAAGGTAATATTTTAGCAGCCCAGAGCATTGGATGACTATCTAAATGATAGAGAATTCATCCAAAGGTATGATGAGAAAGGAGAGATCAGTGGAAAGGGTTGGTCAGGGAAGGCTTTGTGCGAGAGGTAATGATAATAGCCATCAGGTGCTACGGTGGGCATTTCTTTCTTTATAAACTATTTCATGGACTTCTTGGAAGAGAGGATTTTACAGACTGTGAAACAGAGCCTCAGCGAGGTAATATGTCTAAAGCTTTCCAGTTCATCAGTGGTAGAGCTAGGGCTTGAACTGGGGCAATTGGATCCTTTCCTCTATGCCACACTGTCTTCACTTGGGCTGGACATGATTTAGTTACAAGGTAGAGCAGCTTAGAATGAAGGTTAGGCCTCGAGGAGCAGAGTGGCCAAGGAGAAAGAAAGATGAGTGAACACAGTTCCTTGTCTTGCCCTTCACCCTGCAGTGATGGAGAACCAAGGGGAGAACAGCCTGATGATGAGTGTCCAGACTAGATTCAACAACCCAAGTCCTCTGACACCAAATAAAATGCTCTTTCCACTACGTTTTAGCAATAAAATATTTTATTCCATAGTTGGAATAAAAGATAATGTCTTAAAGTGCAAAAGCATAACATGTTGTAAATGAGTTTGCAAATATAAAAAAAACATGGGAGACAAGAGTTTGAAAGTCAGGGACACTAATCTAAGTTCTTGAAGAATGATAGGGAGAAACTGAAGACAATAGCATCTATTCCCTGGTTTTACCCCAGCGTGGTGGTGGTGGTGGTGGTGGTGGTGTGTGTGTCTGTGTCTGTTAGTGTGTATTGGGGCACAACTGGGGGCTCCCAGAGATAATTCCTGCCCTGTTTGACTCAAGTCTACCTACTCTACAGGGGCAGAACTAATTGTTTCAGCTTCCTCTATCTTGTCATTGGCAAGATTTAGTATTATTTTCTGTTACCCAACTCCTAAACAGCTTACATCTCTCTCTCTCTCGGCTAACCCAGGTTCTATATGGACCCAACTGTAGCAAGACATATTTAAGATGATTCTGGCTGGGGTGAAATTTTGTCACACTGTCCAGGCATTTTGTCCACCAGTTCTGCTCTGAATATCTGATTCCTGAGTTCCTCCTATTCCCCAGCACTTACTTGCATGCGTGGATTTTCTTTCAGCTTGACATAGCCTCTGGTTCCCAGGAACTTTCCAGGTATAGTTCTGGAAAGGCACACAATCTGCCCTCTTTGTTCTGTTGTAGAACTGCTGGTCTGGGACCCTGCAGTGGACGTCCACTGTTTCTGCCTGCCCTTCCTTCCCTCCTGGTGGTAAAACTACCCTTCCCACACTGCAAGCAGCTCTTGATGAGACTTCCGCCTGAAGCATGTCCTTTCTTAGTGTGTGCACGTGTGCTTGTCAGAATCTGATGATTCTGCAGATGTTTGGATGAAAATAATTATAACAGGGAAAGGTGTTTCACTTTTCCAAGTACAAGAAATGTGAGAAATGCTGGAATTCTGTCATGGTCCAGAGAAGACAGAATGGAGTGAAGCCATCTATGCCTATAGCAACAGAAAGAGATGATATCTTGGGAGCAATGGGAAAGATGCCCTAAGGAATGTTTGCGTTAAAATTGTTTATATAACCTAGAAGCTGATGAATACTTTAAATACATTATTACTGTAATCTTTTAAGACCTAACACACACACACACACACACACACACACACACACACACACCCCACATGAAAAGCCAGCCCAATCAGATACTCTCTTCAGGAATTTAAATCTTAAACAGATTGACCCAAGGATGGATTGTTTTTGGAAGAGTGACCTGAAGTGACTGTCCAATAGTCCTGCTATTGAGATTGTCTAAGCTGCCCTTATTTTGGACTGCACTAAAATCTAAGGTTTAGCTTTCCTTTAATTTTTGTGAACTGCCCCATGTACTTCCCAAGGTTTCTTTTTAATTTGTTGTTCAAATTAGCTAGAGTCAGTTCCTGTTGTTTGCAACCAAAAAACCTTAATTAATACAAATCCTTACTTATTTGAAATCACAACTGCCAAGGGCAGGGTGGCGGTCAGTAAGATGACAAAGCCCTTTCTGCTTGGGTCCTAAGATCGCTCACAGAGTGTAGGGATGAAACTGTTCTCTCTGTGCTCACTTGAACCTGATCTGGCAACATTTCCTATGCTCTGCCATGCTGGTTACTTTGACCCGGCTTGGTCTTCTTTGGACATTTCCATTCCCAGGAAGCTTCTTCTGTTCTACCACCTGTTTTAGTACTAAAAGTTTATGCTTTCTGTCTCTGGTAGTTTCTCTAAAAGTCTTCTAGTTTCTCTATAAACTCCATGGCAGGGCTTCCCTGGAGGTGCAGTGGTTAAGAATCCACCTGCCAATGCAGGGGACACAGGTTCAAGCCCTGGTCCGGGAAGATCCCACATGCTGCGGAGCAACAAAGCCCGTGTGCCACAACTACTGAGCCTGCGTGCCATAACTACTGAAGCCTGTGCACCTAGAGCCCGTGCTCCGCAACAAAGAGAAGCCACCTCAATGAGACGCCTGTGCACCGCAATGAAGGATAGCCCCTGCTCGCTGCAGCTAGAGAAAGCCTGCACGCAGCAACAAAGACCCAAAGCAGCCAAAAATAAATAAATTAAAATAAATAAATTAAAAGAAAACAAAAAACAAACAAAAAAACTCCATGGCATGCCCAAGCGGGGTTTCCATTCTCCTTTCCTGGAGATTCACTGTTTCAGGAACTCCTCCCTCCCGGGTCCATAGCCTACTGGCAGTAGAGTAGTAACAAAGGAGTGACTCTGGGATTGAGACAGACATGGGTTAGCATCTCACTCTCGCTACTTATGGGTGACTTTACCTAATCTCTCTGAGCCTGTTTTTACAGAAATAAATGTTGTTCATGGTTGCAGAACTTCAGACTGCTCTTAGTGAATCAGTACTGGTGTGTGTTGAAGACAACGGTTTCTGGGCAAAAGAGTGTGGATAACTCAGTCCCAAACCACTATTCTCTTGGGAGAAATGACTCTGCATGGGCTCTAGAGATGATAAATTTACTGGTGTCATCTTTAATATGAAATGTTACAAATAAAAGGCACCCAAAGAAGTTCAGTCAATTGATCAAGGACATTCAGCTAATTAGTTACAAAACCATATCTGAGATCCACCCCTCCTAATTCTCTTTGAAAAGCACTGTTGATGCTAAAAGTTTCCCTGAATGCTTTGTCTGCATAGTTTTTTGATATATTAACTCTAGTGCTGAGTTCTGTCACTGGAGAGATTCTTCTACCTGTGATGGGAGTGATGGTAGTGGTCTGCATCTAGAGAGAGAGTGAGCTTTTCCTAACATAAGATATAGGATGGGTCCCTTTGGGTTTAGTTTATTGAATCAGGAAAGCACAAACTCTCTGCAGCTCAGAATCTGAGCATTCTCCAGTGACTTTTCAAGGCAACCCTGGTGTTAGGCCTTCCATATCCAGCCAGCAGGGATAGCTCATAGGATTGGCCTGTGTCTAAGCAGGGAATGGACACCAGCAAGGGTGATCTGGTCACCATGGCCCTGAAAACTGGATTTAGCAGTGAGGTAGACATAGCCCCAGTGAGCCAGTCTTCTTATCATTTACCAGTCCAGGCAGGCTTCCCTGGGCAGGGGGAGGACTGCTGAGTTACATCAGACATAAATGAATCAATACAAACCAATTCCTTCACAAAAGAAAACCTAATTAGTCACACTGCTACCCATATCAACTGTGTATCTCTCTCTGAGCAGCTGACACATTCCAATTCCTGCAGACAACTGCATTCTAACGCTCCTTAATGAAAAATACATATCTATTTTGTTATTGCCAAGTTTAAGTCTTGCCAAGTTTGTTTTCTAAAACATAACCAATAATGGAAACTTAACTATGGTCTTAGAAGGGTTTTCACAGTTTAGAGAAGAGTCAGGCTTTATGTTAGGAAGTAGAATGAGTTCATAGAGGATGATGATCTAATCAGAGCTTGGTCCATACTTGGCTGCCTTTACAAGAGGGAGATGCAGAGCTGGGGGATGAAAACGAGGGGTGTGACCCCATGGCACCTGCTGGAAGGTGTTGCAACCCAACTGTAGCCTCTGGGAAGAACATGCACTTCCCACAGGCCTTTCCTACTAATAGATGCTTTGTATCACTGCAGGAACCCCCAAGAAGTCAAAGGCCACCTGCTAAGGGAAACTCAATTTTTCGTTCATTCATCAGTCATCACTCTTCTCAATGACCCTGGCAACCAGAGACAACTGTCTTCTAGAGCCAATGGAGAGCATTCTTTACTACACCGGCAACTTCAGATGCCGTGAGTGTGAATTAACTATCGAAGGTGGTACCATAGATGGTTGAGCATGTGGGCTTACAGTCAAATTCCTGGGTTCAAATCCTGACTCTGCCACTTACTAGCTGTTTGACTTTGGACAAGCTGACTTTATTTCTCCAAGGTCACATTTCTTCACCTGCAAAAATTGGGCTGATACTGTATTTTCTTAGATCTAGGATGCTAACATTACTTTTTATACAACTAATGAAGAAAAATGACTGCCAATCAAACTATGACACAACATTGATTGTAAAATTCACCTATTTTAGAGATGTTAAAATGTTTTTTAATAAAAGGATATTACAATTGAGGAAGTAGGCTAGCACCTACCTCATGGTATTCATGTGAGGACTAAGATAATTCATACAAATTCTTAGCACTCTGTCAGTCACAGAGTAAGCCCTAATAAGTGATTACTACTATTTTACTACCAGAAGGTGGTAGTTTGGGTAATTTCAGTAAATCATTTAACTCTCTGTGCTTTATTATCTTCATCTTTAAAATGAATGGGTAGCCATATGGTCCTGCCACCCAGAATTGGGAAGAAAAACTAATTAAAAAAACATTTTTAGGTCCTTAGCAGTTCTAACTGTGAAACACTATCAACTCCTTCTGCTGTTCATCTTCTGTGCTTAAAAACTAATAAGGAAATATACTTTGTGTATTTTTATGTATGTATTAATTTAGCTGGAATTCCAAGGCCAATTTAAACTTTCAACTTGGAGTATTTATATTTCTATTGTAATTGTTGAAAGAGGACTTTTAATTTTTTATTTATCCTCCTCAATATAACTCTGATTTTTCATGAGTGGTTTTGTTTTTTACTGAGAAGGGAAAGTTACCCTAATATAGTATCTCCATTGTTGGCCAAGCCTAAAGAAATAATATCTGATTGCAAAATTTTGCATATCTGTGAACTCCCACAAATTTTAGAAGACTGGTATTAATAAAAATTAATCTCAGTTATACTAGTTGGGTAAGAGAGGAAAATACATTCCCGAGTATTTCAAGTTATAACTAAGTACAAGGGAGATTCAAATACTAGTCCCATAGGGCCTTACTCTTAGATCCCACTCTGAGTAGCAAGGAGCTAGACCAATAAAGGCAGCTGTTGTGTAAGAGAAGTTCAATTTAACTGAACTCTCAGTTATTAAACCTTTAGTATGGTACAGGCATGGTGTTAGGTGATAGAGGTGCAAAGGAATTTAAAACAAAATTCTTGCCCTCCTAGAATTTATAGTCTGATAAGAAATGCTAACACAGTGTGATAAATACTACAAAAGTGTCATGGGAGTATCAAGGAAGCAGAGACTGGATCTGCCTGGGTAAGCAAAAGAAGGCTTTAAGGATTGTATAGGAGTTTACAAAATGGAGAGTTTGGGAAAGAGTATTGCCTACAAAGAGAATAGTGTTTGCAAAAGCATGGGTATAAAGAAACATGGGTTTCATGTAGCTTAGCATAACTACTGTGCAATGTGCAGTGTGTGTGTGTGTGTGTGTGTGTTTGTGTTTATGTGTAAGGGGTGGGGTCCCTTGTGGTAATGAGAGACTTGCAAACAAAGTTGAGATAAGATTGTGAAGGACCTTAAGTTGCTACATTAAAGAGTTTGGACATTATCCCAAAGGCAAAAGATTTAGATTCGAGAAGTGTTTGGCGGTAGATTCAATGGAACATAATGACAAATTGGCTATAGGCTGCTGAGCATTACAGAGGAACTAGGAATGATTTCAGGTGTCTAACATGGACTCCTAGGTGACTGGAGGGGGCAGCATTCACTGATGAGGAACATAGGAAGGGCAGCTACAATGAGAAAAGCACATAATTGAGACTCAGAAGACCTGGAATTTGGTCTGAGTTTTTGAAAAACTACCTTGAAAATAATTAGATCAGGTTATTGTTATATAAATACTAAACCCCTCTGGGCCTCATTTTCCTCATGTTTACGGAAGTAAGATGGAGAAGAAATATACCAAGATGACTTAGGAGTCAGGGTGCATGAATTCACTTCCTAATTCTGACAATTACTAGCTACGCGATTTTTGGCCAGCTACCTAACCTAAGTCTCTTCATTTGGAAAATGAGGATAATAATTACACCAGAAGGTTGTTGTAAGTTATGTATCTGGCACATAGTAAGCCCTCAATAAATGTTTGTTCTTACTACTTTTATTATTATCTCTATTATAAAAGGATATATTTGTCCTTTAATTTGAGACAGCACAGCATAGTGGTAAAGAGAATGAACTTGGCAACAGAGTTTATGAAATTTAGGCTGCATTTGCCATTCGCTCCTGTGTGATCTTGGGCAAGTTGGTAAGCTTTCTGAGCCTCACTTCACTTATCTATAAAATAAGGATAATGAGGGAATCTACCTCATAGGGTTGTTGTGAGGATTAGATGAAATGATATATGTGAAGTGCTCTGATGAGTGCCTGGCACAAAGTGCTTATGTGTTTGTTGTTATTATTGTTGTAATTATTATTATACTAATTTTAATTTTGAGCTTGTAAACTGTTTGGGAGTAAGTGTATTCCGTAGAAAATTAGTTACTTTTCCATGTCAGTGACTTTGTTCAGCCAACAGAGCAGGCCCTGAAGAGACAGTCCTGTATTTCGTCAGGTGACACGTGGCGTGGCCTGCAGGCCGGTGAAGCTGAGGACGGTGGAGGGCCTCTAAAACAGCTCCTCTGAATTAAATGGAACGACTTTCTCCTCCAGATTCTGTGTGGGAGGCTTATATATTTGGTTTGGTAATGAGTTTGCTTTCTGAGCCAAAGAAGAGGAGAGAATAAAAGGAGAGAGAAGGCGTGAGAGGCAATCATAGAAACCTGGAGGCTCAGATCCTCCAAAATGGAAAAGGAGCCTGCATTTCTGCAGAAACAAGAGAGAAACAAGCAACAGTCTCGAAGCTCATTATGATTTAACTTTGAGATAGCACCAAATGACAGCGATGTGACTACTGAAGCCTGTTTGAACTATAAGCAGGACAAAGGGGGAAACGGAGTGTATTAGCAGGAGCGTAAAAGATAACCTCCTCGCTTACAGGCTGTGCACACATTAGTGCACGGATGTGCTGTTAAGGGCTATTAAATCTCTCTAAAGTGGCCATTTCCCTTTCTATGGCAAATGATTGAAAAATCTTTGTTGTGTATTTACTTGAACAAAATTCTTAGAATCTTTTAAGACACTTGCCCTCTGTTGTGAGAAGAATGCAAACTTGTGACTGATGGGGTCAACAAGCAGGAAGCAGTGATGAATCCTGAGGGCACGTTGCCTTGCATAGCTCAAAAGAGTAAAGTATGAATTCATTTAATTTTTTTTCCTGTAAAGAAGCATTTCTCTTTGTGTTCGAGTTTTGTAGAAGATTGAAAAAATAGAAGAATCTGAGTGCCCTATTTTCCCACTGATTGACAGTGTCAGTTCCTCTGCTTCTCCACTTGTCTGTTATTACCATGATTATCACTAGGATCATCTTTCTTTGACTTTTCCCATCTGAGAAGAGCAAATTATCCTCAGCATCATATTGTGAGACAGAAGTGTGAATGGAGGTGCAGTGGTTGGGAGACCACCTGCCAATGCAGGGGACACTGGATTGAGCCCTGGTCTGGGAAGATCCCACATGCCGCGGAGTGGCTAAGCCTGTGCACCACAACTACTGAGCCTGCACTCTAGAGCCCGTGAGCCACATCTACTGAGGTTGCATGCCGCAACTACTGAAGCCTGTGTGCCTAGAGCCCGTGCTCCGCAACGAGAGAAGCCACCGCAATGAGAAGCTCATGCACCGCAACAAGGAGTAGCCCCCACTTGCCGCAGCTAAAGAAAGCCTGCGTGCAGCAAAGAAGACCCAATACAACGAAAAAATAAATAAAATAAAATAAATAAGTTAAAAAAAAAAAGAAGTCTGAATGGAATAGCTAGACATTAGTGTTTGTCTACATTAATGGCATAAATTGGGAACTTTGTAATTTGATCTCGGGAATTTGAAGAAGTCAGTGTCCATAACTGTCTAAGGTAAACTTTTTTTTTTGCCAGTGTTTTGGCCACTTAATTTCTATTTAATTTTACATAAAACAAGGAGTTAAAAATGAGCATCACATCTAAGCAATATGGAATCAAAATTAAGCTTGACTTCTGTATTGTAGAGGTGCAGTTTATGTAGAAAGCAAATACCTTTCAAGCATTAACAGGACATATGAAGGAATTATCTGTAAATACATAGTTTTTCAGCTGTAAACAGTAAAGTATAAAGGAAGGCCAAAGGAAATCTATGGGAAAATTCAGGTTCAGATATTGTTTGCTTTACCATTCTTCTTTTTTTAAAAATTTAGATACAATTGACATACATTATATTAGTTTCAGCTGTACAACCTAATGATTCGATTATTTGTATATACTGTGAAAGGATCACTACAATGAATCTAGTTAACATCCATCACCACACATAGTTACAACACTTTTTTTCTTGTGATGAAAACTTGTAAGATTTACTCGCTTAGCAATTTCAAATATATAATACAGTATTATTTACTATAGCCCCCATGTTGTACATTACATCCCCATGACATTGATTTTATAGCTGGAAGTTTGTACTTTTTAACCCCCTTCACTCATTTTGCATCCCCAAGCCCCCACCTCTGGTAACCAACAATCTCTTCTCTGTATCCATGTGCTTGATCTCTTGTTTGCTTGTTTTGTTTTTAGATTCCACTTATAAGTGAGATCATGTGGTGTCTTTCTCTGTCTGACTTATTTCACTTAGCATAAGGCTCTCAAGGTCCATTCATGTTGTTGCAAATGGCAAGCTTTCCTTCTTTTTATGGCTGAGTAATATTCCATTGTATATATATATATACTACATCTTCTTTATCTGATCATCTATTAATGGACGCTTAGGTTGTTTCCATAACTTGGCTATTTTAAGTAATGTTGTAATGAACATGAGGGTGCATATATATTTTCCAGTTAGTGTTTTCATTTATTTTTTCAGATAAATACCCAGAAGTGGAATTGCTGAATCATATGGTAGTTATATTTTTAATTTTTTGAGTAACCTCTGTATGTTTTCCACAGTGGCTGTACCAATTTACATTCCCAGCAATGGTGTACAAGGGTTCCCTCTTCTCCACATCCTCGCCAACACTTTAACTTAAATACTTTAATATACATCATCCAAAGAGGAGTTTTGCAGAATTTCAGTATATCTGAAGAATTTTTAAAAAATGTAAGTCAACTGAATTGACTCATTAAAATGCACTTCAAAATGATATCAAGGGGCAACTGCACAACTGCAAAGCAGAGATGCAGGTCTGTAAATGTCATTAATTCAGTCACATTTGTTGAATTCAAATGAGGGTATATAGTCCCCTGTATAGAAAAATGCAAAAGAAAGAAGATACTCATTTTTTTCGCTTGAGGTGCTTACTCTGGCTTTTGGCATCACAACTTTATATGTACAATAAAGTAGAAGGTGGTATGAGTCGGGTGACCAGGGTCAATGCCCCTTGCTACCTCTTTATGACCTTGGGCAAGTCTCTTAAAGCCCTGTAGGCTGAAGTTTCTTCATATGAAAAATGAACAGTTTAGAAAATATATTTTCGAATATCTTTTTCAGCTTTAAAAGTGTATGGTTTTAAGTGAATGAAAATTAACATGGTGTGAACAAACTGCTTCGTTCACTTATTCACTGAGAGCATCCTAGGAGCTAAGTACTCTAATGGGGCTGTGGATATAAAAGACAGGAACATTTGGTCCTGCTTTCAAGAGGCTCACAAAGCAAGAGCAAGACTGACCAGCTAGCAATTAAAATGAACTGTACTCAGTGTGCCCCAAATCATGGGGAGTTCAGAGGAGGGCAGGTTTATCTCTGGGGTTAGGTGGGGCAACCATCCAGGCTGTGGCGGTAAGATGTGTGATAGACCCCAAAACATAAGTGGAAGTTTGGCAGGTAGAAAAGAAGGGAGGATGCCTCTGGCAAACAGAGTAGCATTGACAAGACATACACCCTGGGACTTCCCTGGTGGCACAGCGGTTAAGAACCCACCTGCCAATGCAGGGGGCACGGGTTCGAGACCTGGTCCGGGAAGATCCCACATGCCGCGGAGCAACTAAGCCCGCTAGCCACGACTACTGAGCCGATGCGCCACAACTACGGAAGCCCACGTGCCCAAAGTCCGTGCTCCTCAACGAGAGAAGCCACCGCGATGAGAAGCCCACGCACCGCAACGATGCTCCCTGCAGCTAGAGAAAAGCCTGCGCGCATCAACAAAGACCCAACACAGCCAAATAAATTAATTAATTAAAAAAAAAATGACATACACTTTGTGCTTGAAGGGTTAGCGAAAAGTAATAGAGACAGAAGGATTGTTTGAGACTTGATTGTGAAGAGCTTTAAAAGTCATGCTAAGAACTTTTGACTTTATCCCAAAGGCATTGGGGAACCATGAAATTAGGAGACATGATCAAATTTCTTTCAGAAAGTTCACTCAGGTGGCACTTGTGGAGTCCGGATAGAGGGAAGATGGAAGGGAAGCTCTTTGAAGACTATTTGGATGGTCCACGGGAACAATGATGAGAGGCTTACCTGGGGCTATGACAGTGGGAACAGGGAGGAAGGGACACGTTTGAGAGATGGCTCAGAAATAGAATCAACAGGATCTATTTATTCATTCACTCAACAAATTTATTCAGTCTGTGCTATGTGTCAGCCAGTATGAACCATGAAGAGAATATAAGTACTGTTGATGCTGACAGGGGAGTGGTCAGATTAGAGCAGAGGGAGGTGGTACTAGTTTGGATGGGCTTCCTGGAGGAATGTAGTCTGACCTAACTTCCCAAAAAAGGAAAAGAGACATGAATTCATAGAAAGAGGCAGGGGAACATTTTATTGCTCAATTAAGGGCTTGTAAGAATGCAAGAATGAGGAGATGACCAGCGGGTATGCTTGACTAGCAAAGAGAGTCTTTTTTAACCTGGAAAAAATGGAGAGATGGGCGGCATTTGGGAGAGAAGACTGAGAGCAGAAACATCGAAATTTGATGTAGTAACCACGGGGTACCCCTGTAGGTTTTTAGAACCCACAGGGAACTACTGTGGGTTTTTAGGAGGAGAGGAGCTGTGTGGTAGAGTAGAAAAAAATGATGGAATTAATGCTTGTAGATCTGGATTATGCTACTAACTAGCTGGGTCATCATTCAAATCATTTAATGTCTCCAAAGCTCATGTTTGTATTGTTAGGATGGGAGCAAAAAGGCATTTAGATGGAAATCCAGCTAAGAGACAACTACAGTAGTCAATTCAAAAATGCATGCGAAGTACAAACCATGGACCAGACACTATATAGACACTGGGGAACAGGAAGAATAAGAAATGGCAGGGAAATGGACTTTCCAGCCTGCTGGGCACCTGGAAGTAAGAATATTGTCCAGGAAAAGCTTGGATACTTGCCTTTATTTTCTTCCCTCCCATCTCACCCCATTTCTACCTCTGGATATGGCCTTGCTGATGCTGGGTTTGACTCAAGAAGCAAAAGGATGATGGTATCCGGAAATATTTCCTATCAAAGGTATGAATTATTTGCATACATTCTTGAATAGTGATGCAAGTCCCAGGTATAAAAGGATTAGACTTGGGCTGCATCATGACCCCCAGCCCCTCAGGTGCTTTGGGCACCAAGGGAAGTTGCTAAAAACAGCTTCATCTGCTTCTGCTCTGGGTGGATGCCCCACCGCTTCTCGCGTTCTTGGCCAAAGAAATCAGGCACATAACCTTACAGATTAAGCAAAAGTGGTTTCTCCCTGCCAATTTAAACCTACCTGTATGCTTCATCAGTCTTTGGCTTTCAATGGGATTACAGTCTAATAGGAAGATAGACATATAAACAAATATATTACAGTACGACAAGTGGTTCTTTTTTCTGTAGACTGGCAGTGTGGTGCTGGGGAACCGAAATGGAACAATCTTCTCTGCTGAATTTGGCTTTGCCAACAGATGAACTTCTTTCTGTTTCCTCTTAAAACATCGTGCTGAGTCCTGACAAGTGGAGGTGCCCTGGTTGCCTAGGAGGGAATATTCTCCCAGGGGCTGGGCAGGGACTTGAGACAAGGGAAATGTGGTTCTTCTTGTCCCCTGAAAAAGTAACGCTGGATTTTCCGGCCTAGAGGTACATTGCCTAATCTGCCTGGGTGCTTCTCATCTTTCTCTGTCCTGGCCCTTTTTGGGCTGCTTGTCTGAGGGAAGCTGACTGATGAAAATAACCTTTCTTTGTCTTCTGTAGATGCTCACCCAAAAATCAGGCACCAAACTGGAGAGGCTCTGCCATTATTTAGAAATGAAAATTAAGGCAAGTCATTTATCCTTTTGGGTGTAATTTGTTCATCAGTTAAAAAAGAGACTCTCTGTCCTTCCTACTCAAAAGGCTAATATGAGGATGAATACAAGTTGGGAAGATATTTTTGCAACATAGAGGATCACTAAATACAATGCACCATTTAATTATCAATCCTCTCCATAGCTTTTTCTAGCCTCCAGCATCTACTAGCCATTTTTAGTTTCATCAGCTGCCTTAAAGCATTCTCCTTAAATTCTTTCAATTTCAGTCAAACTCCTGATAGGCAACCATAATTCACATTCTTGCTGAGGGACACCTGAAGTCAGCTTTCACCCCCTAACCAGGTATCCAAAGCCGGATTTATATTTCTTTTAAAAAAAGGGAAATGAAATCCTCAATAGAAAGGTTGTCTGGCAACCGGATAAAAGAAGAAATTTCTTTCAGGCTTTCCAAGAAGACAGAATAGGAGTCTTGAAATATAAATTACTTTTTATTGGTGTCTTGAAAAGGTATTATTCTCAACCATCTGCCTCTCTTACCCCCGTTACTGCATATGGCCTATGCAAGCAATTAAACCATTGTGTGTCTTTAAATTGAATGGAAGTAGAGATATTTTAGGAGATGGAAGAAACCTTAGAGATTTCCTGGTTTATCCATTTATTTCTTGAAGTAGGGAAGTGGAATTTAGAACAGGTAAAAGATTTCCCCTTGACCTCTAGCTTTTCAGTGCTGATCCAAGATAAAACCCAGGGTTTCTAACTCCCAGTTCAGGGTCCTCACCACTGGGCTAAAGATAAGATACGAGCATGAATAACTACAATGGAGGCAGAGAATGGTATTCTAAGTCTCACACTAGGCCTCAATGTCCAACCTGATGGTAAGTGTGGCAGAAGCAGTCAAAGGCCCTAGGCCACGGGGACATCATTTCTGCCCACACTGTCAAAGGGCATTTGGGTTGGAGAGCATAAATGACCCTTCAGACGTTTACCTTGGAGGTAAAATATCTGCTGTATTAAATTCCAACTGTTCCTGTTTCACAGAGGAAGGACAATTGGTTGGTGTCCTTTCTCCTAGCTCAGAACTGCTCCTGTTATTCTGATCTTTCTGCTCCGGTTTAGGCCCTCCCTCATGGTCTGCCCCACTGGAAAGCTTGGTGGCTTTCCTGGAATGTCAGGTTATGGAGAATAAGAGTACCTAGGAGGGGGGAGAACATACTTCTGGTCAAATTCCATGACAGTGAACTCCCCATGCCTGGGCCAACTCCCTTGGTGTTAATACAAGTCAACCCCACTTGAGTTACGTAGGCCAATACCTGGGGCTTAGAAATATTTGTTTCACATGATCTCACTGTGATGGAACATTCCTCCCTCCCTGTATCTTTCTCATAGAAATGAATTTCTGATAGTCCAGAGGGAGTAGAGTCTACCTGAGGTCATGACCTGCCCCTGCCTCTACCTCTGTCTTTCTGTTCCAGGCCTGGGTGACACAGCACAGGGCTCTCGGTCCTTTGCAGTACACGATGCACCATGTAGTAACTTATCTTGCTGCTTCCTAGGGCCTCTCTGGTGAACTTGGTGGCCAGTGGGGACTTCCCTGGAGCCTTGAGGGTTGTGCCTCTGCAGTGGATTTTCAGGGAGTTATTTATAGTTATACAACTGCCAGGTGGAGGATGGGCAGTGACTCCCCGGCTGGGGGAATTGAAGTGTTAAGAAGTTCTATGTATGAGGGATTCTGGGCACACAGAACCATAGAGTCCTAAAGCTGGAAGGGGGTTAGGATTACCTGTGCCACAGGAGATGGCTTTGCTGTGAGACACTTCAGGGTCTGGCTGCAGCACAGGGTCAATGGGGAAGTTTGCAGAGGAAAACACATTTGTTCATGGAGACCTAGCAATTAGGAACTGGGCAAGAAGGCAGGGGAAGAGAGGGAGTTCCCTGCAGCCCTGAGACATGAAGTGGCTTGGCTAAGGACACATGGGTAGTTCTCTTTCCTGTGCCTCCCATCAGGTGGACCTGCTTTCTAGTGGAGCTGATTTGAGGAGGTGAGGAGAACTAATCTTCATTAAATGAGTCGGAGTGAAGCCAGATGTTTGCAGCTGGAGTTGGGCTATGTGACTCCTGCCACCTGGTACTGCTAATTTGTTCCTGGGTTGACCATCTGATCGTCTGCCCACAAAATGAAGCAGTGAAACACTCCTTCTGCCAACATAGTAAGTGAAAGTGCTCTCCTCCCACTGTTCCATCATGAAAGTAGCATATCTGGTGTCTGTAGGTGTTTGAAGGAGCCAACTATTCATGTCATCTGCTGCCTGGATCCTGGACCAGTTAAAGACTAGGCACAGGAGTCCAAAAGGGCTCAAAGCACCTGCCTTATTCCAATCCAAGGAGAACAGTCTTCCCCATCTGAATTGAACTTATGACCCCATCACAAGCAGGGTGGCTAGATTCCACAGGAGTAAAATGTAGACTTTTAAGGCATGGAAAAGTCTGGAGTGTGGAGACTACATGAGGCCTGTGGCAGGCTGGATCCAAAAGAGAGCCAATGACATCTACTCACATGCTTAGGACACCTCCCTCTATTGGAAGATGGGACTTAAAGGGAATGGAGAAGATGGGGGGGGAGAGGGCATAAATTATTCTAAGATCTGGTTCATTACTAGGAGGAGAAAATGGCTCCTCTACATCCATTTTTTTTCTTTCTCAGTGAAACCTACTTCTCTCTGTACCTTCAATCGGTTTTCACCGGCTGTCCTGGAGCTTATCTTCAGCTTAATGTTGTGTCTCCCCCGACCACACAGTACTGAACACAGAGTAGGTTTCTCAGCAAATCCATGTTAAGACCTGGGTTTACATCTTGGTGAAATAGGAACAATCCAATTCAGCAGGTGATTGTCCTAGGTTGGGTCTTCCCTGAGACAAGGATCTGGGTGCCTGGAGTTTATTTGGAAATTGATTCCAGGAAACACCAGTAGAGGAAGGGGAAAGTGAGACAGGGAAGGGAGGCAGCCAGGAAAGGGGTGTTATCAAGTGCCCACTTGGGCAACTAGAGTTTATGCCCCTGGGGAACTCTACAGCCAGTGTACAAAAGATGCCTGGAGTTCTCCCAGTTGGAGTGAGGGAGCTGGGTGTTTATTTACCACATTCCATTGGTCATCCTTTGAGGCTGCTTTTCTAGCACTGCATGTAGCATGCACATGATACACAATATGTGCTTTTTGGAGAAAACTCATCTAGCAGATAGGTGTGAGCCTCTCACCAACTGTCGGTGGTTTGTCTCTGTGTTTTTTGTTGCCTTTGTCACAAGAGGCTGTCTAAGCTCCACTCTTGGCTGGAATGTACTGCGGCAGCCTCCAACAGTTCAATCACTTGTTGTGCTGACAACGCTCCCTCCAAGAACTGTCAACCTCTGACATATAAGAGGAAATGACAGCCTTGTACAAAGCTCCATAACCAACTCCCTAACTGGATGAGGTCTCATAGAAACTGTCAAGACAGAATGGCAGGTACTACAGTCTTTCAGAAGCTCTACAAAATGACTGCTGCTGCCGAATTGCTGCCTTCATTTCAGACATTGACTAGTTGAGAGTGAATTGGCTTCTGACAAGTTTCTTCCTCGCTGAGTCTGGGATGGATCCTGCCTGCTTTCTACTTGACCATTCAAAGTGTTGGCCTGGGCACCTGGACTGCCCCTTGGAGCTGGTGCCTGGAACCCACCTGCTAGGATGAACAGGGAAGTGAATCATGAGAAGAGTCCTAGGAAGGCTGCATGTCAAATGGATGCTTCACATGAGCTTCCAGGTTTCTATCCTGCTCCCTGCTCTTAGGCATCTCTGTTCTGCACAGACACCCTGGGCGGCCCCCTTTGCTGGTCTTAGGTATCTCCTCTGGCACCTCTTCAGTGCAAGACTCAGCACATGGTAACTTATTGTGCTGCCTCCTAGGGCTGATTCTCTGGTGAACTTGGTGGCCAGTGGGGTCTTCCTTGAGGAGCTTCCTTGGGAGCCTTGAGGGTCATACCCCTGTAGAGGTGAGGCAGTGGATTTTCAGGGGACTATTTGCAAATTCTGCTAAACTTAGAGACAATCTAGCGTGAGATGTATTCTAGGCTACAGGTCAAGCATTTTCAAGAACAGAACCTTCCATTAGTTTTCCTGTTTCTTAATGCAAGTGAAATAGTTTTGGAGATTCAAATTTCAGTCTACATAATTCAGGTGTGCAAAATTAGAACTTTTTTTCTCTTTAACTGAACTTAACACTTGTTGTGGGTTGAATTTTGTCCTTCCAAAAAGATATGTTGGAGTTCTAATCCCCCAGTACCTCAGAATATGACCTTATTTGAAGACAGGGTCTTTACAGAGGGAATCAAGTTGAAATGAGGTCATTAGGATGAGTCCTAATCCAATATGATCCATGTCCTTACCTCAAGGGGAAAATTGGACACTGACATGCACTCAGGGAAAACACCACATGCCGAAGAATGCAGAGATCAAAGTGGTGCTTCTAAAGCTAAGGAACGCTAAAGATTGACAGAAAACCAGCAGAAGCTAGGGCAGAGGCATGGAACAGTTTCTCTCTTGGCCTTCAGAAGGAAGCAACCATGTTGATACCTTGATCCTGGACTTCTTGCCTCCAGAATTAAGAGAACTGTGAGAGAGTACATTTCTGCCGTTTGAGCCGCCCAGTTTGTTGTGCTTTGTTATGGCAGACCTAGCAAACCAATACAACACTCAAATCTTTTTCAATGATGGTGATAAACTTGATCTTCCCAATTCAAAGCAAATTTGGGAGTCTTCAGGTGAATTCAGTCTCTTTTGAATAAATACTCAAGCAATTCCTATTTTCCTCTTCTTCTCTTCCTTCCTTTCTCACCAGGCTGCGGCCCTACACGGAGGTATCTGTCCTCTGGATTCTGCTGACATGCCTCTGTTTTTCTTTGTTACATTGGCTCTAAATGCTCCGTGTCTGTTACTAATGTATCCACTACGCATGCCGCCCCTGTATCAGGTCACTGGATCCAACCAGTTTATTCAACTTCAACACCCTCGTCTTAACTGTGAGGTTTAGTCAGGGCCACCAGCTCATTCTCAGCCTCATCTGTACCTGTCTTGAGCAAAGTACGGACAGGATGGGCTCAGTTGGGGGCAGGGGAACATTTCAGATGTTGTCCTGAACCTGTCTCTGGGGCCATAGGCTACCAGGACAGGAAATGGTGGTCCCAGGACATACCTCTGCCATCCCAGACCTATCCTACCACCACTTTGCCTCTCCTCTGGCCACCCATGTGTCAAGGGACCTTCTGTGAGGCTGAGATGTGTGATCTCTGTGGTATCATTGCAGTAATAACTGGAAACATTCTGAAATCCCATCAGTGGGAGAAGGATTAAATAAGTGAAGAGTATTCATATTGTGGAATACTGTGCAGCTGTTAAAAAGTGTGAGGGATCTCCCTTTATCCTGACATGGAAAGATCTCCAAGACATATTATGTTCTAGAACAATACTATGGTATGGCTCCATTTCTGTGAAAACAAATCTATATACATGAATATGGATGCAAAGGCATAGAAAATCCTGGATGGACACATATCTAAGTGTTAAGAGCATTACCCAGAGGAGACATATGAATTGGGAGAGGGGGGCAGGTACGTGAAAGAGGATGTTCACTTTTTCCTCAGAGTCTTTTTGTCTGATATGAAATATTAACAGAACTGTATTAATGAATTATGAAATTTTGACAAGTAAAAAAAATAAGCCAAACCTCTCCAAAATACCATAAACTGTACTGAGAATGGCCTGCCTGTCCTTTTCTCGATAATTAACCTGTTCACTCTTTCTTCAGTCTGAAAAGGCTCAGGCATACTTGTTGGCTTAACTGAACCTCTCTTTCACTCAGATGTTGTTAGCACAAAACTTTAATGAATAAATGAAGGACCAGAGAATACAACTCCAAGTTGCCCTCTAGACCACAGCCTGTGTTGTCACAGAGGCCTTTGGCAATCCAAAAGGAATAAAGTTGAATCAAGTAACAAGGGGAAATCAATATCTTATTCACGTTAAACCTGCCCTTATGCTCTCCATTATGTGACTTGCCACACAGAGAATCGATCTGTTTCTCTTCATGTGGAACACAGGGGCTCTAAAATTTTCATTTATATATATTAATTTTTAAGAAGAGAACTTCACTTCATGGCGCTATTTCCTTTCCCTGTAAAACTGGTGGATTAATAGCAGAAGTAAAAACAGAGCTCCTCGTGTTTGACTCAGCTCCAGTCCTGCATACTAAGTAAACATTCTCAGAGGAATGGTTCTTGGGTCAGGACAAGGATAATAATGGTCATTAATAACCATCACTCATTACATGGTTCATCTTCCCCTGAGCTCTTCTAAGCTACTGTTTATAAATGCTCTTTAATGTGCCAAGTGCCCTCGTGCCCCCGAGGCAGACACACACTTGGAGGGAGGGTAATTGCTGCTGTCATGATGAACCCTGGCCTGTGCACACGGCATTCCCAGATCACTTCTCCCGCCTCTGGGGCAGAGGGTTAATGGTCACTGTCCAAGACCGCTTGGGACAGGGAGTGGTGGAATCTAATTACTGGCTCTTGTGGGTGGACCCATGTGTGTGTCTTGATGAACAGGATGAGCTGAAGTAATCTCCAAATCTGCATGCTAACTACCTTCTGGAAGTTATTGTTATTTTGAAGGCCCTAAGGAAATTATATCTTTATTGTGAGTCTAAACGGTCCTCTATTAACTCTCGCTGTTGCCTTACCTGATTCTTATTGCTCTGAAACCTTGATCCAGCTGCAACTAAATTACCTCTTCATTTTGTCCAGGAGAACCTAGATTATTTCTGTCTGTGGAACCACTGTCCCCAGTGTAGATCCCTGTCCTCATTTGCACCCTGCCTCCCCTCCTCATCAGCCCCCTCCCCGACTGGTAGATCCTATGTGGGAACAAGTACATAATTCTCTCTTTCCAAACAAATTGGATGAGATTTTGTTTTCTGCTTTTTGAAGATGTGACTGGACACCTTAAACTAAAGGTTCTTGCACCTTTATTTTCTCCTTTTTGAGTAGGCGACTGAGTCGTCAGAAGTCAGAAAGAATAAGCAGGGTTCATGGTGAAACTTATAATTATGGTTGGAACTTGAAACAGTATTTGCAAGCTATTGTTAATATGATTTTTTTCTGGTTTGTATATGTGTGTTGCAGTAATATATATTTCCATTTATTTTGCCAGTGGGTAAATTCTATATTCCCTTGAACCCCTGGAAAACATTTCTCTGTTAACACACAGGTGACTATTCTGCACACATACACATCCCCTTGCCATGAATCTTTTTTTTTTCTTTTCACATCTTTATTGGAGTATAATTGCTTTACAATGTTGTGTTAGTTGCTGCTGGATAACAAAGTGAATCACCTGTATGTATACATATATCCCCATATCTCCTCCCTCTTGCGTCTCCCTCCCACCCTCCCTATCCCACCCCTTTAGGTGGACACAAAGCACCAAGCTGATCTCCCTGTGCTATGCAGCTGCTTCCCACTAGCTATCTATTTTACATTTGGTAGTGTATATATGTCCATGCCACTCTCTCACTTCGTCCCAGCTTACCCTTCCCCCTCCCTGTGTCCTCAAGTCCATTCTCTACGTCTGCATCTTTATTCCTGTCCTGCCCCTACGTTCTTCAGAACCTTTTTTTTAATTTTAGATCCCATATATATGTGTTAGCATACGGTATTTGTTTTTTTCTTCCTGACTTACTTCACTCTGTATGACAGTCTCTAGGTCCATTCATCTGTCGATGGACACTTAGGTTGCTTCCATGTCCTGGCTATTGTAAATAGAGTTGCAATGCACATTGTGGTACATGACTCCTTTTGAATTATAGTTTTCTCCGGGTATATGCCCAGTAGTGGGATTGCTGGGTCGTATGGTAGTTCTATTTTTAGTTTTTTAAGGAAACCTCATACCGTTTTCTATAGTGGCTGTATCAATTTACATTCCCACCAACAGTGCAAGAGGGTTCCCTTTTCTCCACACCCTCTCCAGCATTTATTGTTTGTAGATTTTTGATGATGGCCATTCTGCCCGGTGTGAGGTGATACCTCATTGTAGTTTTGATTTGCATTTCTCTAATGATTAGTGATGTTGAGCATCCTTTCATGTGTTTGTTGGCAGTCTGTATATCTTCTTTAGAGAAATGGCTATTTAGGTCTTCTGCCCATTTTTGGATTGGGTTGTTTGTTTTTTTGATATTGAGCTGCATGAGGTACTTGTATATTTTGGAGATTAATCCTTCGTCAGTTGCTTCGTTTGCAAATATTTTCTCCCATTCTGAGGGTTGTCTTTTCATCTTGCTTATTGTTCCCTTTGCTGTGCAAAAGCTTTTAAGTTTCATTAGGTCCCATTTGTTTATTTTTGTTTTTATTTCCATTTCTCTAGGAGGTGGGTCAAAAAGGATCTTGTGATTTATGTCATAGAGTGTTCTGCCTATGTTTTCCTCTAAGAGTTTTATAGTGTCTGGCCTTACATTTAGGTCTTTAATCCATTTTGAGCTTATTTTTGTGTATGGTTTTAGGGAGTACTCTAATTTCATTCTTTCACGTGTAGCTGTCCAGTTTTCCCAGCACCACTTACTGAAGAGACTGTCTTTTCTCCATTGTGTATTCTTGCCTCCTTTATCAAAGATAAGGTGACCATATGTGCGTGGGTTTATCTCTGGGCTTTCTATCCTGTTCCATTGATCTATATTTCTGTTTTTGTGCCACTACCATACTGTCTTGATTACTATAGCTTTGTAGTATAGTCTGAAGTCAGGGAGCCTCATTCCTCCAGCTCCGTTTTTCTTTCCAAAGATTGCTTTGGCTGTTCGGGGTCTTTTGTGTTTCTATACAAATTGTGAAGTTTTTTGTTCTAGTTCTGTGAAAAATGCCACGGTAGTTTGATAGGGATTGCATTGAATCTGTAGATTGCTTTGGATAGTATAGTCATTTTCACAATGTTGATTCTTCCAATCTAAGAACATGGTATATCTCTCCATCTGTTTGTATCATCTTTAATTTATTTCATCAGTGTCTTACAGTTTTCTGCATACAGGTCTTTTGTCTCCTTAGGTAGGTTTATTTCTAGGTATTTTATTCTTTTTTTTTGCAATGATAAATGGGAGTGTTTCCTTAATTTCTCTTTCAGATTTTTCATCATTAATGTATAGGAATGCAAGAGATTTCTGTGCATTAATTTTGTATCCTGCTACTTTACCAAATTCACTGATTAGCTCTTGTAGTTTTCTGGTAGCATCTTTAGGATTCTCTATGTATAGTATCATGTCATCTGCAAACCGTGACAGTTTTACTTCTTTTTTTCTGATTTGGATTCCTTTTATTTCTTTTTCTTCTCTGATTGCTGTGGCTAAAACTTCCAAAACTATGTTGAATAATAGTGGTGAGAGTGGGCAACCTTGTCTTTTTCCTGATCTTAGTGGAAATGGTTTCAGTTTTTCACCATTAAGGACAATGTTGGCTGTGGGTTTGTCATATATGGCCTTTATTATGTTGAGGAAAGTTCCCTCTATGCCTACTTTCCGCAGGGCTTTTATCATACATGGGTGTTGAATTTTGTTGAAAGCTTTCTCTGCATCTATTGAGATGATCATATGGTTTTTCTCCTTCAATTTGTTAATATGATGTATCATGTTGATTGATTTCCATATATTGAAGCATCCTTGCATTCCTGGAATAAACCCCACTTGATCATGGTGTATGATCCTTTTAATGTGCTGTTGGATTCTGTTTGCTAGTATTTTGTTGAGGATTTTTGCATCTATGTTCATCAGTGATATTGGCCTGTAGTTTTCCTTTTTTGTGACATCTTTGTCTGGTTTTTGTATCAGGGTGATGGTGGCCTTGTAGAATGAGTTTGGGAATGTTCCTCCTTCTGCTATATTTTGGAAGAGTTTGAGAGGGATAGGAGTTAGCTCTTCTCTAAATGTTTGATAGAATTCACCTGTGAAGCCATCTGGTCCTGGGCCTTTGTTTGTTGGAAGATTTTTAATCACAGTTTCAATCTCAGTACTTGTGATTGGCCTGTTTATATTTTCTATTTCTCCCTGGTTCAGTCTTGGAAGGTTGTGCTTTTCTAAGAATTTGTCCATTTCTTCCAGGTTGTCCATTTTATTGGCATAGAGTTGGTTGTAGTAATCCCTTATGATTCTTTGTATTTCCGCAGAGTCAGTTATTACTTCTCCTTTTTCATTTCTAATTCTATTGATTTGAGTCTTCTCCCTTTTTTTCTTGATGAGTATAGCTAATGGTTTATCAATTTTGTTTATCTTCTCAAAGAACCAGCTTTTAGTTTTATTGATCTTTGTTATCATTTCCTTCATTTCTTGTTCATTTATTTCTGATCTGATCTTTATTATTTCTTTCCTTCTGGTAACTTTGGGTTTTTTATGTTCTTCTTTCTCTAATTGCTTTAGGTGTAAGGTTAGGTTGTTTATTTGAGATGTTTCTTGTTTCCTGAGGTAGGATTGTATTGCTATAAACTTCTCTCTTAGATCTGCTTTTGCTGCATCCATACGTTTTGGGTCATTGTATTTTCATTGTCATTTGTTTCTAGGTATTTTTTGATTTCCTCTTTGATTTTTTCAGTGGTCTCTTGGTTATTTAGTCGTGTATTTTTAGCCTCCATGTGTTTGTATTTTTTACAGATTTTTTCCTGTAATTGATATCTAGTCTCATAGCGTTATGGTCAGAAAAGATCCTTGATACGATTTCAATTTTCTTAAATTTACCAAGGCTTGATTTGTGACCCAAGACATAATCTATCCTGGAGATTGTTCCATGAACACCTGAGAAGAAAGTGTGTTCTGTTGGTTTTGGATGGAATGTCCTATAAATGTCAATTAAGTTCATCTTGTTTTATGTATCATTTAAAGCTTATGTTTCCTTATTTATTTTCATTTTGGATGATCTGTCCATTGGTGAAAGTGGGGTGTTAAAGTCCCCTACTGTTATTGTGTTACTGTTGATTTCCCCTTTTATGGCTGTTAACGTTTGCCTTATGTATTGAGGTGCTCCTATGGGTGCATAAATATTTACAATTGTTGTATCTTCTTCTTGGATCGTTATGTAGTGTCCTTCTTTGTCTCTTGTAATTGTCTTTATTTTAAAGTCTATTTTGTCTGACATGTGCTACAACAGCTTTCTTTGGATTTCCATTTGCATGGAACATCTTTTTCCATCCCCCCACTTTCAGTCTGTATGTGTCCCTAGGTCTGAAGTGGTCTCTTGTAGACAGCATATATACCAGTCTTGTTTTTGTATCCATTCAGCCAGTCTATGTGTTTTGGTTGGAGCATTTAATCCATTTACATTTAAGGTAGTTATTGACATGTATGTTCCTATTACCATTTTCTTAATTGTTTTGGGTTTGTTACTGTAGGTCTTTTCCTTCTCTTGTGTTTCCTGTCTAGAGAAGTTCCTTTAGCATTTGTTGTAAAGCTGGTTTGGTGGTGCTCAATTCTTTTAGTTTTTGCTTGTCTGTAAAGGTTTTAATTTCTCCGTCAAATCTGAATGAGATCCTTGCTGGGTAGAGTAATCTTGGTTGTAGGTTTTTCCCTTTCATCACTTTAAATATGTCCTGCCCCTCCCTTCTGGCTTGCAGAGTTTCTGCTGAAAGATCAGGTGTTAACCTTATGGGGATTCCCTGTTATGTTATTTATTTTTTTTTTTTTAGACACCAATTGTACTTGAACATTTGTTATTTTATTTATTTTATTTTTTTTAAATTTATTTATTTATTTTTGGCTGTGTTGGGTCTTCGCTTCTACGCGAGGGCTTTCTCCAGCTGTGGCAAGCGGGGGCCACTCCTCATCATGGTGCATGGGCCCCTCACCATCGCGGCCTCTCTTGCTGCAGAGCACAGGCTCCAGACGCGCAGGCTCAGTAGTTGTGGCCCGCGGGCCCAGCCGCTCCGCGGCATGTGGGATCCTCCCAGACCAGGGCTCGAACCCGTGCCGCCTGCATTAGCAGGGAGACTCTCAACCACTGCGCCACCAGGGAAGCCCCTGTTATGTTATTTGTTGCTTTTCTGTTGCTGCTTTTAATATTTTTTCTTTGTATTTAATTTTTGATAGTTTGATTAATATGTGTCTCGGCATGTTTCTCCTTGGATTTATCCTGTGTGGGACTCTCTGCACTTCCTGGACTTGATTGACTATTTCCTTTACCATATTAAGGAAGTTTTCAACTATAATCTCTCCAAATATTTTCTCAGACCCTTTCTTTTTCTCTTCTTCTTCTGGGACCCATATAATTCGAATGTTAATGTATTCAGTGTTGTCCCAGAGGTCTCTGAGACTGTCCTCAGTTCTTTTCATTCTTTTTTCTTTATTCTGCTCTGTGGTAGTTATTTCCACTATTTTATCTTCCAGGTTACTTATCCGTTCTTCTGCCTCAGTTATCCTGCTATTGATTCCTTCTAGAGAATTTTTAATTTCATTTATAGTGTTGCTCATCATTGTTTGTTTGCTCTTTCGTTCTTCTAAGTCCTTGTTAAACATTTCTTGTATTTCCTCCATTCTAGTTCCAAGATTTTGGATCATCTTTACTATCATTACTCTGAATTCTTTTTCATGTAGACTGCCTATTTCTTCTTCATTTGTTTGGTCTGGTGGGTTTTTACCTTGCTCCTTCATCTGCTGTGTATTTCTCTGTCTTCTCATTTCACTTAACTTACTGTGTTTGGGGTCTCCTTTTCTCAGGGTGCAGGTTCGTAGTTCCCGTTGTTTTTGGTGTCTGCCCCCGGTGGGTAAGGTTGGTTCAGTGGGTTGTGTAGGCTTCCTGGTGGAGGGGACTGCTGCCTGTGTTCTGGTGGATGAGGCTGGATCTTTTCTTTCTGGTGGGCAGGAACACATCCAGTGGTGTGTTTTGGGGTGTCTGTGACCTTATTATGATTTTAGGCAGCCTCTCTGCTAATGGGTGGGGTTGTGTTCCTGTCTTGCTAGTTGTTTGGCATGGGGTGTCCAACCCTGTAGCTTGCTGGTTGTTGAGTGGAGCTGTGTCTTAGCGTTGAGATGGAGATCTCTGGGAGAGCTTTTGACGTTTGATATTACGTGGGGCCAGCATGAATCTTTTGGGAAGACATTTTTGTTTTTCTATAAAGGCAGGAGCTAAAGCATAAAATTGTGTCACCTGAGAAGTGATTAGGGAATATTTCTTCTTAAACCACATGAATGCCCAGCCAGATCAGCTTCCTAAAGTGAAGTGAGAGCTGCTCAAGCTGTGCCTGGGAATATTAATAAAAGGCAGAGATGTCTCTGCCCACAGCTTGTCATTTCAGTGTCCCCCAGCCCTGTAGGCAGCAAAGACTGGAAGCATCGGAGAGCCTTAAACCTCCGATTTAGGAGGTTGAAGCCTGCCATCTAGTGGCTACTCCGTAGAATTAACCAACATTTTGTTAAGTTTAAGCATGGCAACGGTTGGCATATACCAGAGGTGTTACTAGCATGTACTCACAAGTGCCATCTGAATTTGGGCTGTGGTTATTCTGTAATAATACCAAGAACACTAAAGCTTGAAAAGGACTAGCAGCGCATCTTTGTCTTTAGGAAGCAGACGAGAAGGTGGATGCTGGAGAGGGAGGTATACTGTGCTGTCAGGTTCCTCCCCTAGAATCTGTAATGCTGAAAAGCGGGACCATCTGGAACGCCAGTGACCGCAGCCACCTCCAGTTCTAGACAAATGGGTACTTTCTTAAAGCGCCCTTCTGATGAGCAGACAAACTTCAGGCTTGTTAGCTAAAGTGTCGTTTGTGGGTGCACCTGGAAAGATCATAGCAGGTGATGCAGTAGAGCACCCAATTCACGAGGTTGATCTGTGTATTGGGTGCTCAACACATGAAAAGTCATGATGCCTGCTGGCGGCTGGGGGATTTCCCTTCAACCTGGACAATGGGGATGAAAAAAAAATGAGAGCATCTTTAATCGTTTCCTGTGGCTTATGATTTTAAGGGTTAGAGAACACCTGAAAGGGTTTGCTTTAAAAAAAAAAAAACCTATTGGTTGGATTTCAGTGATTTTTATCACAACCTGCTCCTGCTTTCTGCAGGTTGTAGGAGCTGGAAAATGATAGGGGAAGATTGTTGCTATGATATATGCAATCTATCAGAAAGTCAGAGCATGGAAAAAAAAATGGGGAAAATGGGCTTACTGAGATCCCAAGTTCACATAAGAAGTAAGAGCAAGGTTGAAGAGATGAGTAACTTATACATGAGCTTCATAATTCTTTTCAGTTTTCCCATCTGTGAGTTGGAAATGAAGGAATGATCAAATTTGCCAACTGATTGTCTTCCCATGATGTTAAGGTGGTGGGACAACCTCTAAGGGTGTTAGAGTAGCAGTTAGATATATACTCTATTTAAAGCGGTGCGCTGACAGATTACATATCAGGGCTTTTCCTTTTTTTTTTAAAAAATAGTGCCACCTGATTCAAGTTGGGAACAGAAAATCACCTTGAAGTAAATGTTCCTTGTTCTACAAAGGATGCTTGAGTAGGTTCCCTTGGTTATGTAAATGTCAGACAAGTAGGCCTCGGGTCCCAGGAGAAGGGAGTAACAAGACATCCAGTGCTTTGAATGGTTTAGAAAAGTTTGCCTCACATCTGGTGGGAGGAATGGTTGGCGCAGAACAGCAGCAGGAGGGCTGTGTGCTACGTGCAGTTGTGTGGTCAAGTCAGATGAAAATTAATTAAATACTCTTTGGATTTAGTTGCCCACTCCCTGTTTTCAAAACGCTCGTCTTACCTTGACTTTTGTGCCCAGACTCTCCTGCTTCTTTCCCCTGCTTCACTGGCTGCTTTTTTCCTTCCCTCCTTTGTAAGATCATGCTCCTCCACCATCTGCTGGTCTTCCTCAAGGGCTTGGTCCTGCTAAAGCATTTTCAAAAAGGTAAAATCAAGTCTCACATAAATGGGAAAGGAACACATCAAAGATTTTATGTAGCCCATTAATGAATGAAGAAACCAGGAAGGTGTTAAAATCAGGTTCAGGGAGAATTTGAAAAACAGACATATATACTCAGGAATGCTGAAATGAATTTGCTAATAGGTGCAAAATGGTTAATATAGAACAGTAAAACGTAATTCTTGGGGGCATCTTTTCTACAGGGTAAAAATCAATTGTATCTCTATTGGGACAACATTTATCCACCATGCTATGGACAACAATCATTGGCATTACTATCAGTTTTCTACAAATTAACCTCTATCCCTAGAAAGTTGTAAAATAGCCTGGCCAATAGGAAGACAATCAAAGGTGCACAGCTCTATAGAATCAGACAATCCCCAGAGGGTCCACTGGACAATGCCCAGAGCTCAGAAGTCTCTGTGGCCCATTTTTGAGGTTTTGATGATTTTCCCCAACATTCCTGAGCTCTCTAATCATTCTGTGTTCTTTCTGGGCAATCTCACCTAAGCCCTAGCTTCAGTCGCCTCCAACAACAGCTGACTTTCAAGTTTATATCTTTGGTCTAGTACCCTCAGGTCCAAACCCGTGCATCCGTATGCTTACCTGACAACTCCCCTTAGATGTTTTTGAGAAGGTAACTTCCCAAAGTCATTCAGCTTGTTAGAAGAAGAGCTGAGGTTTGAACTTGGGACTATTCGATCTCAGAACTGGAGCTAGAAGCCTGCAACATTAACAGGCGGTGGTTTTGTAGTGCCCAAAGGTAAGGTGCTGGAACCTAGGCAGTCGACCCCTTCTCCTTCTGTCCTATGGTGGTGGTGCTTCAGGGTGGCGGGGGCCCCTCCCAGGGCCTGAGAGTGGGCTCTTGTCTAACACTCAGAAATGAATGGTCCAAGGAGACACATGTACTAACAAAGCAAAAGACCTTATTGTAAAAGGGCGCTGGAGGGGAGAGCAGAGGGGTGAGGGAACCCCGGAGAATTGCTCTGCCTCCTGGCTCGCAGTCTCGGGTTTTATGGTGGTGGGGTTAGCCTTCCGGGTTGTCTCTGGTCCATCATCTTGCTCGTGCCCATATTTGGTCTCGCCAGGGCCCTTCTTGGTGGCACGCGCAACTCTCAGTCAGGATAGTTTCCAGCGCGAGCGTTTCTGGGAGGTTGGCAGGACATATCATGGGCTGGCGTCTCCTCCTTCCTTTTGGCCCCTCCCGAATTCTTCTGGTTGGTTTTGGCGGCAGCTGTCAGTCCCTTGTTCCTTATTGGGACCTCCTACTGTGAGGTAACTCATGCAAGCGGCTATTCTCGTGCCTGGCCAAGGCGGGCAGTTTCGGTCAACAGTTTCCTACCAGTGAGGGGTGTCCTCTGAGAAGGAGAAAGCTGGAGACGTGGACCTCGCTGATTCTCTGGCTGAGCTTCAGATAAGAGACCGTGATGCTGGCTGTCCCTGGTGAGCGTTGCCACTCCCTGGTGAAGAGGCAGGAGCAGGCAATACCTTTTTTCTATGGCTCAGTTTTCAGAAGCTGGTGTTCTGGTGCGGCGCCCTTGATCTAGCTACCTGTTACTTTTTCTCGCGCGAGAAAGAGGCCTCCAGCCTGGGCGGAGGGTAGGAATACAGCGCGTGCGCGCGCGCGTGCGCGGTGGGGCTCCCGTGGGTGTTTCCCAGGTATTCTGAGGGTGTTCCGCATCTTCTACCCTCACCCCGCTGACCCTGGTTTCTGCTGCCCTCTCTCTTTAACTCTTCCCTGCTTCAGTGTCCACACTTCCCTTCAGGAAGAATGAAGTCTCAAGCCCCATCGAGCCCTAACTGGTCTCACAAGGTTAGTAGCAAATTTTGACCCGAGTAGGTGCTCATTTCTTCCTGTGTGGTCTTTTTCTTCTCTTTCTGCCTTCCCAGCCCCAAACCCAGAGACTGTTCAATCAGTGGCTGATCAGATGAAAACAACTGACACAGAGGTGAGGATAGCCAGTAGCCATGGCCCTCGTTCAATACCTGTGGAAAAAGTGAATTTCTGCCTGGTAGAAAGTATGTGGGA
This sequence comes from Balaenoptera acutorostrata, assembly GCF_949987535.1. Lineage (NCBI taxonomy): Eukaryota > Metazoa > Chordata > Mammalia > Artiodactyla > Balaenopteridae > Balaenoptera > Balaenoptera acutorostrata. The sequence continues at coordinate 145,560,965 of NC_080066.1, read as the reverse complement.
GCTATTCTTAAGCCTGCTTTCAGACACATCTAACTACTTGCTGGCTCTTCATTCTTTTCTCTGCCAGGGAGTCGTCATGTACACAGTCCCTCCCTTATTGGCAAAGACCATCTCAGTGGGGATTTTATTTACTTTATCAGAAGGGCGAGCGGAGGATGGGTCAGGTTGCCTGGCCTTGGTGTTGACACAGAAACCAGGGAAAATGCATTGTGCTAAACTTGGTGTTCCCTAAATTGTAAACATTCTTAACACAGCATTCTGGAAAATAAGTTCTAGTGAAAAGAGAACTGTAAACTGGGGAACTGAGGGACTGAACTGGAAGGGATGCTCATTTTCCCCAGTTGCTCAAGTTACGGATGAACCACGTCACAGGTCACAGAAACGGGCTCTGCCACAGTCTCATTGAGGTACCCGTGTGGTCGGCAGCATCGTGAACCGACTGCAAGTCCCAGCACAGGTCCATGGAGGGCAGTGGGGCGGGGGTGGGAGGGCCAGCCTTGTCCAGGTAACTCCTCTTCCCAGACCTTGGGCCTGCCCAGGGCTGTGCCCCCTCCCACTTTGCTGGGGTGACTCCTAGCTGGGGCTGGCTCTCAGGCCCCAAGGACACTCTCAGCCTGCTCTTTCTGAGAACATTCCTAGTCTTATGAGATAAAGGCTTTTCTGCAGCCAGAGAATCCTGCACACACCTCCTTTGAACTCCTGCCACTCTGAAAAGCCAAAAACATCTGCCCACAGCACATCGTTTTGGAAGTCTCTTTTCCCTTTCTTTTCCATCAGAACTGTCTGAAACCACTTTCTACCTTAGATGAAATTGCTATCTGGTGCAGTACTTGAAGTGTGAATGCCTTAGAAGCCACCTTTAATTCTTTTGAGTTAAAAAAAAGAATACTCTTTTTTTAGGGTCTTTCTCTAGGAATGAGGTGATTTCCTCCCCTACCAACTGTTTCCCTACCTTTTCAGCAGGCTCGCCTTCTTTTGGTTATACTTGGTGAAAAGGAGGCTTTTTAAAAATATTATTAAATTGAGGTATAATTCATATATAATTCATGCTTTTAAAGTTGTACCATTTAGTGGTTTTTAGTATATTTCAAAGTTGTGCAACCATCACTGCAATCTAATTCCAGAACATTTTCATCATTCTAAAAAGAAACTTCACACCCATCAGTGGCCTCTCTTCATTATTCCCTCCCCCCAGCTCCTGGCAACCACATTCTACTTTCTGTTTCTATGGGTTTGCCTATTCTGGACATTTCATATAAATGGAATCACACAATATGTGGCCTTTTGTGTCTGGCTTCTTTAATATTTTTAAGGTTCGTCCATATTGTAACATGTGTCAGTATTTTATTCTTTCTCATTGATGAATAATATTCCATTGTTTGGATATACCACATTTTGCTTATCCACTCATTAGCTGATGGGCATTTGAGTTGTTTCTGCTTTTTGGCCAAAAGCAATAATGCTGTGAACATTCGTGTACACATTTTTGTGTGGATGTATGTTTTCAGTTCTCTCGGATATCTATCCAGGAGTGAAATTCCAAGATCATATTGTACTTTGTGTTTAACTTTTTGAGGAACTGTCATACTGTTTTCCAAAGGGGCTGCATAATTTTTATATTCCCACCACCAATATGAGAGTTTCAACTTCTCTACATCTTCCCTAGCACTTGTTCATCTTTTTGATTATAGCTATCCTACTAGATGAGAATTATATCATCATGGTTTTGATTTTCATTCCCCTAATGACTGATGATATTGGGCATCTTTTCATGTGCGTGTTGGTCATTTGTATATCTTCTTTGGAGAAATAGCAAAATGATTTGACCATTTTTCAATTGGATTGGATTTTTGTTGCTGAGTTATGCGTTCTTTATTCTCTATACAAGTCTCTTGTCAGATACCTGATTTGCAAAATTTTTCTCCCATTCTGTGGGCTTGTCTTTCACTTTCTGGATACTATCATTTGAAACATGAAAGTTTTAAATTTTCATGAAATCCAGTTTATCTATTTTTCCTTTTGTTGCTTGTTCTTTTGGTGTCATGTCTAAGAAACCATTGCCTTACCCCAAATCACGAATATTTATGCGTATGTTTTCTTCAAAGAGCTTTATAGTTTGGGCTATTAAATTTAGGTCTTTATACCATTTTGATTTAACTTTTGTGTATGGTGTGAGATAAGATCCAAATTCATTCTGTTGCATGTCCTAGTACCATTTGTTGAAAAGATTATTCTTCTCCACTGAATTCTCTCCCCTTATTGAAAATCAATTGACCATAGGCATATGAGATTATTTCTGGTCTCTTAACTCTATTCTCTTGCTCTATATGTCTATCCTTATGTCAGTAGCACACTGTCTCGATTACTGAAGCTTTGTAGTAAGTTTTGAAATCAGGAATTACTAGTCCCCTCCAACTTTGTTGTTTTTTAAAATTGTTTTGGCTATTGTGGGTCCCTGTCATTTCTATGTGAATTTTAGGATCAGCTTGTCAATTTCTGTGAACAAGGCAGACATTTCTATAGAGATTGCATTGAATCTGTAGATCAATTTGGGAGAAATTGTCATCTTAATAATAATGTCTTCCCATCCATGCACATAGGATGTCTTTCCATTTAAGTCTTTAATTTTTTTCAGTGATGATGTGCTTATATACAATGTAATGTGTATATAGGTCTTGCACTTTTTTGTTAAATTTATTCCCAAGTATTTTATTTCTTTTGATGTTATCGTAAATGGGACTGTTTCCTTAATTTCATTTTTGGATTGTTCATTGCTAGTGCATAGAAATGCAATTGACCTTTATATATTGATCTTATATTTTTCAACCTTGTAGAATTTTTTTTATTAGTTCTGATAGTTTTATTGTGGATTCCTTAGGATTTTCTATGTTCAAGAGCATGTTGTCTGTGAATAGAGTTAGATTTACTTCTTCCTTTCCAATCTTGATTATGCCTTTTATTAGGAGGCTGTTTTTATAAACAGTTTTGCTCCTACTATCCTCCCCTCCCCCGTCACTGCTTCTGTCTCCTCTGGAGCTGTTGACCTCTCTCAGGATCACATAGCACAGCAAACAACTTTAAACTTGGTATCAGGCATCACTGTCCTAAAGACCATTGACCATCTCCCTACGGGGGATTTCTCCCTGGCCAATTTTCTCTTCTGATGGCCCCAATGCCTGTGCATCTTCTTGAGCCTCTTTCTGTCTTCAGGTTGCCTTCATACCTCTTCCACTTTCAGTCAAGTCCCTTATCTTCTCTCTCTGGGGTGCCCTCAAAATTTTCTTCACCTTACTACGCAGAGCAGTTCAACTCTCATTGTCTCACACACTCCTATCCATTTACACTCAGGTGCCTACAGTAACAGCAAAAATTTTTTTAAATGAACCAAAACCAGGCCCCAAATAAAAACACCCCATTAAGATGCATCAGAGTATTTTTCTAAACTAAAGAATTGTCTCTCTGCAGAGGAATTTTGCTTCTCCCATGGAAATCAAAAGTAGCCACCATCAGTTTTGCTAATGGATAGTAGTCCTCCCCCTCCCACTACAGAGAAGTTAAAACCAGCTTTTTCTTTTTTGAGAGGCTCTAGTTTGATAAAAGAACCATTTTCTGGGAAATCAGAATATCCTCAGATCGCCAGGTCTTAGAGTGGGAGTCTGAAGGTGTCAGTGCTCAAGCAAAGCAGGATGATGCTGGCAAGTGATGTGAATCTGCAGGGTGTAGAACAAAGAAAGTGCCTGCCACCCAGTTCTACAAGGATCAAGTCATTAGCAACTGCAGTCGCTGACCTTCAGTATACCCTGAAAGGAATTCAGGACAAAAACAGGATGAAGCATTCCATGTTTTGGGTATATGAGCTCCTAGCTAGTTAAAATGCATATCTAAGGAAGAATTTCAATGACCCCAGATTCTTGCATCTTCCCATATATAGATAAGCACTAAAATCATGAACTTGAAATATCTGGTTTTTTTTGTGATTAACAGTAATCTTTTACCAGGATGTATCCTTGACTACATGTAATTCCCAGCCAGGAAAATTCATATACATCCTGGCTCCTCCCCTAACCCTTTGGAGCAGGTCCTCAGAGCTCTCTGAGAGGCTATCTCCTGGGCTATAGTCCTCAGTACGGTCCTCAAATAAAACTGAAAGTCACAGCTCTCACGTTGTGCATTTCTTGTTTCGGTCAACAACGGCATAACTCAGATCCTCTGCATGTTATGTGATGGGGAATTCAGGGGTGTCCCATGTAGGGGTGTCTCCTCTCATGTCCAGGGCAGAGGAAACAAAAGTTAATACCGACAAAGTAGTTAGGAGTTTGGACTCTGGAGCCAGACTGCTTGGGTTCAAATCCCAGCTCTGCTACTTAATAAATGTGTGACCTTGGGCAAATTACTAAACCTTTGCTATAATTCTACCTCACATGAAGTTCTCTTATTCATACCTAAATTTTTTTATCTGTAAAATGAAGATAATAATAACATCTTCCTCACAGGATTGTTATGAGGATTAAATGAGTTAATATATGTTAAGCTCTCAACACAGTTCTTGGCATGTAACTAAGAAAGTGTTAAAACAAACAACAGTTGCAAGAACAATAATACCCTGATGTGTATGAGGTCTTCTCTGCCAGATTGTGAGTTTCTAGGTAGGGAGAGACTGTGTCTTATGGAATTTTGCATCTAGCATCAGTGCCCAGCACATAACAAAGACCTTCATCAAATGTCTATTCTTGATGGAATGAATGAAATTTTTACATCCACTCAGAGAGTGATTCCTTATTAGGCTACAGATCAAAAGTAGACATTATCAAGCGCCTTTGTGAGCATCCTTGGGGGAAGTGTTCTCTAAGCTGCCAGGGAGTGTGTGGATGAAATGTTACAGAGATTTAAATTTCAGAAGTTAAAGAAGATGCTGTAATTTAGAAAGAATTGTCCAGAGAGAAGAAAAGAAAAACATTAAGCAATGTAAGAATAAAGGTCTTTACTTCAGAGGAAGGAGAGTCTGTAATAGTAAGATGAAAAAAATCCCACTAGAATAGGGATTGGCAAACTTTTTCTGTAAAGGGCCAGATAGAAAATATTTTAGGCTTTGTGGGCCATGCAGTCTCTGTTGTCACTACTCACCTCTGCTGTGGTAGAGTGAAGCAGGTAGAGACAACATGTAAATCAGTGGGCCTGGCTGTATTCCTATAAAGCTTTATTTACAGAAATAAGAGGTGGGCTGGACTGGTCTTTGGGCTGTAGTTAGTTGACCTCTGCGCTAGAACAATGTTGGGAGTGAATAAAGGAGTATCAGAGGGACTGTGACAGCTGGAGAAGCAGCTTGCACAGAATCCTTTTTGAGAGAAGAGGATGGCCACCGCAGTATCCTGGGGAATTCTTCTGCCGTATGTATAGCTACAGGGAGCACTTAATACGACCACTTCAGTCTTAAATGTGGTAAATATGAAGAAGAGTGGACAAAAAACATGCAATGCCATAACTTTTTTTTTGATAAGAAAGGACAATTCAATTGGATTGAAACCCATTTATATTAAAAATAGAGAGAACAGATAATCCAAAATAGAGACTCCATAACTTATTTCTATTTATCTCCAGAATGGATTTTATATCTATGTTCAGGAAGAGACTTACGACCTGGGAATTCACGGAATTTTAAGAACAATAATGAAGCCAAACTTGAAAATGTCTCCAGACTGCCACTTTGCATGCCCCTCCGCGCCCCCCGCACCCACCCCGCCCCGGCTTCCTTCTCCATGCTGTAGGGATGCTTTAACCCCTCCTCAGGCAGGATGGGACTTACTCAAGATGAGAGTGGTTCATTGGACAGCCGAGAAGTACAGCCTGTCTTGGACCACATGTCCATTCAAGAACTCATAATCTATAAACCAATCTGGAAACCATTTTCTTATTCCTGAACAAGGTTTTCTTTCTATGTGACTCCCCACTGGCAAAGAATGGAGGAAGAGAGAATGCACTATTTTACAGAGGCAAACTATTACTTCTTCACAATTCCATTCTATAGAATGTCCCTACGGCACTTTGAATAAAGAAGCTGAGGATATTTGGTTTTAGCTTTAATAATCAGTTCTGGCATACTAATTTCCTAACCCAGAAGAAATATACCTTCAGCCTGTTGTATAATTATCTCAGGAATTATAAAGGTAATAAATGCATGATTGCTTTTTAAATTAATGCATTAGAGCAGAGATGCATAATTGGTACTTTAATGATCTAGTGGCAACAAATTAGATAATAATGTGATTACAAAATGACAATTACTTTTGGCAATTAATTGGCATCACCTTTTAGTAGCCCTTTTCACTACATTGCTTGGGACTCTCATTCCAATGAGAAATAGGATTGTTCTAAGCCTGAATGGGAGCTATGGGGAAGAGTTAAGTTAATTACTTAACAAAACAAGTGGTTGATCTTTATATTCTTGATCAATGGGTCTTTGGGGTTTAATAACAGCAACAACACACTATAACTTTTCCCCTGAATAATACCCAAATGATGTATAAACTTTTCGTAATGTAATTACTGCCCATAAATCACTTCATTTCTGAAATATGGTGGCCTCTGATGGGATGAGATTGCTTTTTTCACAATCTCATTAGTTTACGAAGGAAAGGAAAAAAATCTTGCCTCTAATAGGGAGACAGGTAAAAATGGAAGGTGATTTCATTACATGTTACACGCAAACTGGCTGAGAAAGAAAAAAAAAGTCTCATATCTTTCTGAGAAAAAAAAAGACATAATGTTGCAAAACGCTTTTATATACACAATTAAATTTAATCCTCATAGCTGTGTTTTGGTAGTAGTGGGTTTATAAGAATTGTTCTAGAAAAAGTCCCCAAATGTAAATGAAGTGGTTTATATCAACCAGGTGAAATTTCTGTAGCCTTTCTATATTTGATGGGGCATTTGACCTGTGTTTAATAGATTAAAAAATTTTAATATGCAATATACCAAAAAATATTTTTACAGTGTTTTGATTAAATAGTTATAATTATTGACAGTTAAACTTATTTTGAAATTGGTTATTTCAACATTACACTATCTGTTGTTAACTCAAAGCTATATATTATGTCTCTATTGAATTTCACTACATGCCTCCTGTTCTCTCCCAAAACTGAATAATGAGATTAAGCATCTCTCAATAATGAGAGCAAGACACTGTATTGACGGATTTCTAACTGCTCAGCTCTATCTTTGATTTTTTTTTTTTGTATACAACTCAGAGTCTCTAAAAAGTTCTTTCTGCATTTTAATATCTAGCACCGGACACTGTATTATAAGGCGACTGAGAACACTGTCAGAGTGAGAGCTGAAATTGAGGCCACCCCACAGGACCTTCAGATCTTTATTTGAAAAGGCCATTTTGCAGGGCTAGAGAGATGTTGCAAACCTGGGGACACTCATATCTGGAATTCCAGTTCCAGATACCCAGAGTCAATGCATAAAATCAGTCCTTTTTGTTTTCAAGTTCTTGGATGCAGGGTGAATATTTACGACTCCGGAGACATACACAGCACTCATTCATTCATGTTTTTGTATATCCGACAATTATTTATTAAATACCTATTATGTTCCAGGCAGTGTGTTAGCTACTGGGCATACAGAAGTGAACAAAGCAGCTTCGGTCTTGACTTTCATAGGGAACACAGCAGAAAGGAGAAGACAATCCCATTATTGTTCTGATTGTAAGTGAACTTTAATCCAGATGGAACTGGTAGGTTTCTCTCTTTCTTCTGTTTCTTTCATGTCTTCCCTTCCCCTCCATTTTATTTCCATCTCAGCCTCCTCCTCCCTTCCTTTCTGTCTCTTACCCATGGGGTTCTGAAAGTTATTCTCAATGTAGTACAGATTTGATGTCATTTGGTTTCTTAGATAATGTTAATTTGGGGATGTGAGATAACAAAGATCTGGGGACCAGCTATATTTTATATCTAATTCACATTCCTTTTTTGAGGGGTTTTAGGTTTTCTGGCAGTATTGAACATCCCCAGGAGGAATGTTAGTATTTAAGAATACCTTTGCTAGTTCCCATTCTCCTTTCCTTCATTTATTTTTAACAAAGGAGGAATAGGAAGGCCAGTATCTATTCCACTGAATAACTACCATGTTTTGAACTCCTACTGTGTGCCACGTACTTTCTGTACGAGACAGCATTGTTATCCTTTTTCTATAGATGAAGACACTGAAGCTGAGTAAGGTTTGGTAACTTGCCTAGGGACATACAATTTGCATGTGAAGGAGCTGGGGTTTGAACTCATCACCATGAGAATATAAAGCCCTTGTTACCCTCACCAGTTGCTGTGGCTTCTAGAGCCCTTAAGTGCCCTTAAGTCTGCAGCTTGATAATTTGGACTCTTCTTGTTTCCTTCGAGTAAGGATACAACTGGGAGATGCCTTTCCTTTTCCCCTGTCTATGAGACTGAGTTAACTACCTTTTTGGAACATATGATCAACCTGGTGATTTTGATTTTGGCTTAATCCTAGAAAGAACTGGTTCCAATCATGGTACAAAGTCTGACCATGTCTTTCAACCTATGAAGAAAAATGAAAATTTTATTTCCTCTCTTTCTGGGATACTGAGGGAGTTGACCCCATCATTAAAGTGTGTTAGGAACACGGGGTCTCTATAGATTCTATTTTCACATAACATTAGCTGCCACCTTTTGCAGGTAGAAAAAAATGAGGTACTAAGGCATAACCAAATTAATTTTACATCACTCTGGAGTTAGTGATTAGTTGCGAGATTATAAAGATTGTATTCCTGGGGTTATCACATAAAGATGAAAATATTTTTAACAGAAAGATGGTGTTGGTTGCACTGATGTCTTCTGAAGTTTTACCATCATTTAGCATTTCTTAGAAGGTAGTCATAGGGCATTTGTAAATAAATATCACTGGCTGCACATATTTTATTTTAGGAACATTATTTGCTTACCATGAAAATGAAGGTTTTGAAGTCTGCTCAGCTAGAAAACTGTATTTGTAGCTGAATAAAAGCTTTTAACTCTTGTTATGTTGCCTTTGGTTGCTTTTACGCCTGTTTGCAATTACTTCCCGTAAGATCCATGCAAAGCCAGCCCTAGTGCCAGTTGATAAGGTTTTTTAGAAGTTAGAATTAATTGCAGAGGTCTAAGTGAGACACAGTGTTCATTTGCTTCAAGGTTTGTCTGGAAGCTCAAGGTTATATGCCTGAAACTGCTTACAGTCAGTTATTAACAATGGTGGCTCAAACTATGCATGCTGGAAGGAATTTCCTGAAAAAACTACACATACTTTTAATATACTTGGAATATAAGAATTCATTCATTCATTCACTTATTCATTCATTCATTTTTCAACAATGATTCATCGAATGCTTATTATGCACTAGGCACTAGGATAGAGATGAAACAGAGGAAAACAAAACAGTCATGATTCTTGCCTTTGTGAAGTTTATAGTATAGTGAAGAAGATAGAAATTTAAGAAGTAAAAGAATAATATAGACTTGCAAATTATGATAAGAATTCTGTAGGGAAAGTATAGGGTTCTAAGAAAGGAAACCATAGGGTGGTCAGGTTGCCCAGTGAGAAGTGAGGAAGCAAACACTGCAAGTAGGGGGAGCAATGCTGAAGCGGAGACTAGCTTGGCAAATGCAAAGAACTGAAAGAGGCCAGCGTGACACAGTGGGTGAGGGGGACAGTGATGCTAGGGTGAGGCATGGAGGCATGTAGACCTTGGTAAAGATTTTGGATGTTTTTCCCAACAACCTTAGGGAGTTGTTAAACAGGCAGTGATGTAATCTGATTGGTGCTTTAAGAATATCACTCTGGGGCTTCCCTGGTGGCGCAGTGGTTGAGAATCTGCCTGCTAATGCAGGGGACACGGGTTCGAGCCCTGGTCTGGGAAGATCCCACATGCCACGGAGCAGCTGGGCCCGTGAGCCACAACTACTGAGCCTGCGTGTCTGGAGCCTGTGCCCCGCAACGGGAGGGGCCGCGATAGTGAAAGGCCCGCGCACCGCGATGAAGAGCGGTCCCCGCACCGCGATGAAGAGTGGCCCCCACTTGCCGTAACCAGAGAAAGCCCTCGCACGAACCGAAGACCCAACACAGCCAAAAATAAATAATAAATAAATAAATAAAGTAGCTATAAAGAGTATTACAGTTTAAAAAAAAAAAAAAAAAAAAAAAAAGAATTCAGGTGCTGATATTATAAAAAAAAAAAAAAAAAAAAAAAAAAAGAATATCACTCTGTTTGCTGTGTGGATTTGGATAATGGTTTGGAAGGGGCAAGAATAAAAACAGGGAGACCAGTTGTAAGTCTATGGTCATAATCCCGGTGAGAGATGGTAGTAGCCCAGAGTGGTAATGAAAGAGATGGAAAACAGTGGTAATGAAAGACATGGAAAACTCTGGAAATATTTGGAAGTAGAATCAATAGACTGATAATGGATTGGGTATGAGGCTGGTAGGAGACAGAGAGACTGAACCCTAAATAATAACTTTCAGATATTTGGCTTTAGCAATTGGATGGATGGAGATGTCATTTTACTGAGATGGAGAAGATTCGAAGAAGAGTGGCTCCAGAGCAGATGATGAAGGACCTAAGTGTTATTTTAGGTTTTTGTAGATACTCTTTATCAGATGAAGGATGTTAATTTCTTTTTCTAGTTTGCTAACAGTTTTTTTTTTTAATCGTGTGTATTGCATTTTATGAACTGCTTTTTTCTGCATCTACTGAGATGGTCACAGGATTCATCTCCTTTATTTTATTAATGGAGCAGATTGCATTGAATGATTTTTGAATGTTAAACCAACTTTGCAGTTCTTGCATTTCCAGCTTGGTTGTGATGTATTGATATAATCTTTTTCACACATTGCCATATTTGATTTGCTAGACTTTGTCTAGAATTTTTTAAAAAAATCAATGTCATAAGTGAGCTGGGCCTCTAATATTCCTTTCTTGAAATGGCCTTGGCCAGTTGTTGTATCAAGATTATTCTGGCCTTAAAAAATGAACTAAATTTATGGGTAAGTCTGGCTAAAGGTTGACTCTTAGAGGAAAACATAGGCAGAACACTCCGACATAAATTGCAGCAAGATCTTTTTCCACCCACTTCCCAGAGTAATGAGAATAAATACAAAAATAAATGGGACCTAATGAAACTTAAAAGCTTTTGCAAAGCAGGGGAAACCATAAACAAGAAGGAAAGACAACCCTCAGAATGGGAGAAAATGTTTGCAGACAAAGCAACTGACAAAGGATTAATCTCCAAAATATACAAACAGCTCATGCAGCTCAATATCAAAAAAGCAAACAACCCAATCACAAAATGGGTAGAAGACCTAAATAGACATTTCTCCAAAGAAGACATACAGATGGCCAACAAACACATGAAAAGATGCTCAACATCACTAATCATTAGAGAAATGCAAATCAAAACTACAATGAGGTATCACCTCACATGGGTCAGAATGGCCATCATAAAAAAAATCTACAAACAATAAACGCTGGAGAGGGTGTGGAGAAAAGGGCACCCTCATGCATTGTTCGTGGGAGTGTAAATTGATACAGCCACTATGGAGAACAGTATGGAGATTCCTTAAAAACTAAAAATAGAACTACCATATGACCCAGCAAACCCACTCCTAGGCATATACCCAGAGAAAATCATAATTCAAAAAGACACATGCACCCCAATGTTCATTGCAGCATTATATACAATAGCCAGGACACAGAAGCAACCTAAATGTCCATCAACAGAGGAGTGGATAAAGAAGATGTGGTACATATATACAATGGAATATTACTCAGTCATAAAAAGGAATGAAATTGGGTCATTTGTAGAGACATGGATGGACCTAGAGACTGTCATACAGAGTGAAGTAAGTCAGAAAGAGAAAAATATTGTATATTAATGCATATACGTGGAATATGAAAAAAATTGATATAGACGATATTATTTACAAAGCAGAAATAGCGACACAGATGTAGAGAACAAATGTGTGGATACCAAGGGGGAAAGGGGGAGGGTGGGAAGAATTGGGAGATATGGATTGACATATATACACTATTGATACTATGTATGAAATAGATAATTAATGAGAACCTACTGCATAGCCCAGGGAACTCTACTCAGTGCTCTGTGGTGACCTAAATGAGAAGGAAATCCAAAAAAGAGGGGATATATGTATACGTATAGCTGATTTACTTTGCTGTACAGTATAAACTAACACAATATTGTAAAGCAACTATACTCCAATAAAATTTTTAAAAAATGAACTGAAGAGTGATCTTTCCTCTTCTCTTTTCCGGAAGAACATGTGGAAAAATTGGCATTGTTTCTTCTTGACATATTTTCTAGAATTCACAGCAAAACCATCTAGGCCTATAGGTTTCTCTGGGAAGGTTTTTAAGCAGTGAATTACTTTTTAAATTACTTTTAGTTTTGCTAAGTTGTGTGTGTGTTTTATGGAATATACCATCTAATTCATCTAAATTTTCAAATGTATTGGCATGTAGTTAAAAAAATCTTATTATTATTCTTTCATTGTTTGTAAGATATGCAGTGGTATCCCCTTTTCATTCCTGACATGAATTATTTGTGCCTTTTTTTGAAGGAGTACTACCTTATTAGTTTTTTCAGCAAAACTACTGTTTTCTTGGATCATCTCCTCTACTATTCTATTTTCTTTTTCATTAACATATGTTCTTATCTTTATCATTTTCTTCTTTCTCATTTCTTTGGGCTGAATTTTCTGCTCTTTTTCTAGCTTTTTGACGTGGATACTTAGTGCACTGATGTTCAGGCTTTCTTCTTTTCTGTTGTATGTCTGTAGGGCTATAAATTTTCATGTAAGTGTGATTTGAATACGTATTTTAAAAAAAATCTTTGGGTTAATATTTGTTATATAATTTCCTTTGTGATTTCTTCTTTGGCCCATAGGCATTTAGAAATTTACTTCTTAATTTCCAAATTGAGGGATTTCCTACTTATTTGGCTTAATTCCACTGAAACCAAAGAACATATTCTGATATGATTTTGATTTTGAAATATGTTGAGACTTGCTTTATGACTCTGAATATGGCAATTTTGGCAAATGTTCTGTGTGTCCTTGAACAGAATGTATATTCTGCAGTCATTAGGTACACTGTTCTATAAATATGTCCACCAGGAAAAGTTTGATTGTATTGTTTAGATCTTTGGTGTTCCTACTGAATTTTTTGACTGCTTGCTCTACCTATGAGATAGGTGTGTTAAACTCTTCCAGTGTAATTGTGGATTTGCAGACTTCTCTTTCTGTATTTTTTTTATATGTTTTGAAGCTATGTTCCAAGGAACAAGCAAATGTAGGACTGTTGTATCTTCCTGGTGTATTGACCTCTTTATTATTATGCAATGTTCTTCTTTAGCTCTAATAATGTTTCTTGTTCTAAAGTCTTATTTATCTGATAGCAGTATAGCTATTGTAGTTTCTTTTGGTTAGTATTTTCATGGTATACCATTTTTATCCTCATGCTTTTGACCTGTCTATATTATATTTAAATGTGTGTCCTTAAGCAGTGTGTGTGTGTGTGTGTGTGTGTGTGTGTGTATGTATATACATATATATATATATTTAAGTACATCCTGATAATCTTCCTCTTTTTTTTTTTAATCTGACAAATAGTGGTTTGTTTGTTTATTTATTTATTTATTTATTTATTTATTTATGGCTGTGTTGGGTCTTCGTTTCTGTGCGAGGGCTTTCTCCAGTTGCGGCAAGTGGGGGCCACTCTTCATCACGGTGCGTGGGCCTCTCACTATCGCGGCCTCTCTTGTTGTGGAGCACAGGCTCCAGTCACGCAGGCTCAGCAACTGTGGCTCACGGGCCTAGTTGCTCCGTGGCATGTGGGATCTTCCCAGACCAGGGATCGAACCCGTGTCCCCTGCATTGGCAGGCAGATTCTCAACCACTGCGCCACCAGGGAAGCCCCTCTTCCTCTTTTAATTGAAATATTTAGTTCATTTACATTGAAAGTAATCACTGACATATTTGGGCCTAAATCTAGCATCTTAGTATTTGCTTTTTATTTGTTTCACCTATTTTATATTCTTTTTTATCTCTCCTTTGTATTTAGATTATTTTCTATTATCCCAAGTTAAACATTATTTTACTATTCTATTGGTTATCCTAGAGATTATATGTCCTTGACTTATCAAAGCCTAATGTAATGAATACTTTTTCCTAATACCAAATACAGTTGACTGTTGAATAACAGAGGGGTTAGCAGCAAACAATTCAAGTATAACTTATAGTCAGCCCTCCATATGTGTAGTTCCACATCTGTGGATTCAACCAACTGCTGATCATGTAGTATTGTTGTACGTATTTACTGAAAAAAATCTGCATATTAGTGGGCCCTCGCAGTTCAAACCCACATTGTCCAATGCTCCACTGTAATGCAACGATCTTAGACTAGTTCTACTCAAAGTGTGGTTCTTAAATCAGCAGTGGTCTGTGATCTGCGATGGTTGATTTTGTATGTCAACCTAGAGAGGTCTCTGCACCTAGATATTTGGTCAAACACCAGTCTAGCTGTCACTGTAAAGGTATTTTTTAGGTAAATTTACATTTCAATTAGTAGACTTTAAGTATAGCAGATTATCTTCTACAGTGTGGGTGGGCCTCATCCAATCAGTTGAAGGCCTGAAGAGAAAAGACTGAGGTTCCCCGAGGAAGAGGGAATTCTACCTCCAGACTGCCTTCTGACTCATGCTGCAGCATCAACTCTTCCCTGTGTCTCCTGCCTGCTGGCCTGCCCTGCAGATTTCAGACTTGCCAGCCCCCATACTTGCATGTCCCAATTCCTTAAAATCTCTCTCTCTCTCTCTCTCTCTCTCTCCATCTTATTGGTTCTGTTTCTCTGGAGAACCCCTGAATAATGCAGGGTCCCAAATCAAGCCCCAAAGCTTGGGAACTTTAAGAGGGTTCCCTTCCTTGGCAGGCCCCAAACTGTCATTTTTATCTCTTTGCCTTATCAGTTTGTTGAATACTTTGCTCAGTTTCTCTGCCTCTCAGCCATCTCTATGTAATTGGAAGATCTCCCCAGGGAAAAAGTAGTCCCCAAAGCTAAGCTCATTTCTCTGGGTTTCTTTCTTTTCTTGGATCTTGGCCTCATGATTATTCACTGCTGTGTTACTGATAGTTCTCTGAGGCCCTCAAACATATATAGAATATTTTCCCTGGCTTTTGTAGCTGTTTTCAGTGAAAGAGTTGGTCTGATTTATCTAGTCCCCCATTACCAGAAGTGATTCTCCTGGAGTAGGTGGCTGTCTGTCCTTCTTGATCAAAATCCGTGAGGAAAGTCTCAGATCTTTTTTTTGGGTCAAGACTTCAGTTTTGCTTTTGTTAAATTTGAGGAGCTTTTGAGACATCTCAGGTGAGATAATGGAAAAGTGGTTGGATAAACAAATCTAGACCTCAGGAAGAAGAATCTCCATGGAGAAACTTCTTTGGCACACCAGTATACAGATAACACTTAGAAAGATAAAATGAATGAGATCACCTAGGAGAAAGTCTAGATAGAGAAAAGAATAGGGGCTGGGAATGCGCTTTTAGGAACTCCAGCATTTGAAAGTTAGTTGGAGGAGGAGGTATGAGTGAAATACTGGGGAAAAGTTGTCAAAGGGGTAGAGAAATACCCATGAGAGCATAATGTCATAGATGCAGAGAAAAAAGAGAATATAAAGAAGTAGAGTATGATCAAATATGATTTATCTGGTGAAAAGTCTGACAAAATAAGACCCAAAAAGTTTCTGGGCATTTGAGCCTCACAAATATACCAGAGACACTTGATGGATGGCCGTACTTGGGAAGAAGAGTGGGCGGACAACCTCAAAAAGAGTGATGCAAGGCTGTGGGAAGCCTGCCCGGCAGCCATCACCCTGGTGGCTTTCAGTCTCTAATCTGATCATGAGCTCTGTGCTATCTTAGCTTGAAAGAGTTATTTGAAACCTGTGCTCTGTCCTTTTGGCAAATAACGTGGGTAATACCTGTCAAGAGCAAAAAAGGATGGTGGTATTCATGCCTCCTCCTAATACTCACCAGCTCTTTGGGGAGCAAACCTGTAGTTCTTGTTCTCAGCCAGAGCACAGCTGCACCTCCTGAGGTGAGCTTGCCTTGCTCATCCTGCAGAACTCCCTCTGACGCTGGATGTCTCCCCAGAGCCAGGAGGCAAGAAAATGCTTATTTCTCATCCTAGAGATGTGTGCTTTTTCACAGCAAGCCGGTACTATTTGAGCTCTCAGGGTAATTTTCTTTAGTTATTGGTCCAGAGGAAAATTTAGGCTAAAGGAGAACCTGTTATTTCTATTTGCCAATATTTCAGAAAAATGAGAGTTATATACAGCATAAACCTCATTATGGTCTCCTTATAGTCCTAGGAAACATTAAAGATTGGTTGCTTCCCTTGGAAGCACGTGGCAATGTGTTTGTATACTTATGCTGAGTTTGATTACCAGATACACTGATGGTTTCTAGACCATAGTGTAAAGGACAACTGTTTAGCAAGGAAAACATTGACCCCAAAACCCATTACCCTTGTGGGATAAGTGTGGAGTAAAATACAAGCCCTCACTCTGAGTGTATTGACTTGGAACCATGGGCAAAGTGAATTTAGTTATTTCTTTATCTGATTCACACCTGATGAGGCAAGCAGAGCCTATGAGTCAGGCATGAAATTACACCAAACTGGTTCACTAAAAGAGAGAGTACTTCAGAGAGAAGCCATCCTGCTGCTTTGGGGAAAAGCAGGACACAGTTGGACACAGTTTAAGGCTCCATTAAATGTGGTCTTTAATCAATGCAATCCTGGTCAAACTGTCTACCGCTACTCACTTGTTGGGTCTTGATGGCTGTTAAAGAGGGTTTACTCATATATGATAATATCTCAATGAATGAAATTAAATGATTTGCTGAGTGATTGGTAAGATGACACAACCTGAAATCTTTTAATTCTGCGTAACTGAGTCACTTAGTCTTTCTGATTATGATCCCTAAATGTAATGTGAGAGTAACAGAATACTTGTCCTGCCTATATCACAAGGTTGTGAAGATCAAACAGGATAATGTATGGAAAGCTCTAGATAAAGATAGAACTTTGTTTGCTGTAATGTAATCACCTCGATTTCGGAAATCGTAAATGTGACTTTACCTTCTGTCAGTCACTGAGTGTTAGGAAGGCTCTTTGTGGTATCACAACACTGCCCCAGTGTATCAGCATCCAGCACGCATAACCACCTAGGACTACCACGAACCCTTAGGAGACTTAACAAAAAAGACTACTATAAACACTGAAGAAAATTGCCAAGAGCTTAAGCCAAAAAAGTCATAGATAATGTCCTGTAATTGACCATTTTACCAACCCAGAAGGAAAAGTGTATTTTCATTGGCTGGTGATAGCTATAATAGACAATTCTGGCAGCACCAAAGCCATAAAGCATAGGAGAGTGAGAGTAGGAAAAGTCTGGTGTAGAAGGGTTCTCCAGAGAAACAAAACCAGTAGGATATATACACGTATTCTAATAGAAAATTAGATAGATTTATTTATTTATTATAAGAATTGGCTTACATGATTATGGAGGCCAAGAGGCCATCTGTAAGCTGGAGAACCAAGAAAGCTTGTGGTGTAATTCAATTTGAATCCAAAAAGCTGAGAACCAAGGAAGCCAATGGTGTAAGCCCTGGGTGGAATCCAAAGGCCCAAGAACCATGAACACCAACGTCCAAGGGAAGGGGAAGATGGATGTCCCAGTTCAACCAGAGAGCAAATTTATTCCTCCTCTGTCTTTTGGTTCTGTTCAGGGACCCAGTGGGATGATGCCCACCTGCACTGGTGAGGGCAATCCACTTTACTCAGTTTACCTATTCAAATGCTAATCTCTTCTGGAAACACCCTCACAGATACACCCAGAAACAATGGGCTATCCAGGCATCCCATAGCCCAGTCAAGTTGACACATTAAATTAACTATCACAGTTGGAGAAGAGGTGAGAGAAAAAAAAAAAAAGAAAGAAAGAGCAGATAGTTTGGGAGAGAATAGCATAAAGCAGCAGCAATGGTTGAAAGTGATAATAAGGGCAATAATAAGAAGCTCTGGATCAGTGGAGAAAGAAATTGTAAAGTTTTTCGATTCAGTCCAGGGACAGCAAGTACATAGGTCATGTGGGGCAGACTTCCCATCTTGTCCACAGCAGACATTGTTGATCAATCATTGTATTCTTTCTATTCAGTCAAGGCACCTGAGTGGCAAGGCAGAGTGATCCCAAAGCTGAAGCACTTACTCTGTGGGAATATGAAGAGTCTCACCTAGAGCCTATTGGAACAGTGTGTGAAAGGGATGGATATAACTCATTAAATTATTTGGAAGTCATGTAATGAGATGAGCAGATCCAGCGGGTCAGGCTCAGAGATGAAGGAATACGGTCCTCGTAGAGTGCTCAAGATCGTGCTCTAGGTAGCTGCCACAACTCAGCTAGAATAGGCACAAGAGATACAGTCTATTTGCCAACCAGAATTTTATTCAACCTCCTCATTTGACAGTCAGGAAATTGATGAAATAACTTGTTCAAGTTCACCCAAAGAGTCAACCAGGACTAAAATCCAAATTTATCTTTCCCTAGTTGGAAACTCAAGACCCATCTCAGTTTGGAGCTGTTTAGCTGAAGACTGATTCCTGGAATGGTTGGGCAAAGTAGAGAAAGGAACAATTTTAGATTTTAGAGTTTAAGTCAATGGATCTTGAGCCAGGGCTTTGAAGTTTAGTGTATTAATATGCTTGGCCTGCTGTAACAAAATACCAAGAACAGTTTGGCTTAATTGATTGTCTCACAGTTCTGTAGGTTAGAAGTTTGAACTTAAGGTGTCAGCAAGGTTGTTTTCTTCTGAGGGCTTTGAGAGAAACTGTTCCATACCTCTTCCCTAGCTTCTGGTGGTTTGCTGGCAATTTTTGTTGTTTCTTGGCTTATAGACACATCATCCTGATCTCTGCCTTCATGTTCACATGACATTCTTTCTGTGTGCATGTGTGTATCCCTGTGTCCAAACTTCCCCTTTTTATAAGGACACAGTTATATCGGATTAGGGACTACCCTAATGACTTCATTTTAACTTCATCATTTGCAAAAACTCTATTTCCAAATATGGTCACATTCTGAAGTACTAGGGGTTAGGACTTCATCATATGAGTTTGGGGGAAACAATTTAACTCATAATGTGAGGTTCAGTTTTCCCTAAGTGTCAGGTCTCTGGCTATAGGAGCCAGCTTGATTTTAGTGTAAAAGCTTTCTTAATGAAGTCACGTTTAACATTAGGGTTGATTCTTCAAGAGGTTGCCAATAATAGACCATGCAGATGAATTCATAAACCATTATCAGTTCTCGGTTTATTGTATAATAAGGATGTTCAAGGTCATGTTACTGTGGTTAAGAAGGAGAGGGAGTGGCTAGGTGGAGGTGATACCCTGCAGCAGAGAATGAAACTTCAGAGTGAGGTGATGCTATTCTGCTGCTAGTTAGGGGGACGGACCAAGGACCGCTACAGCTTGGGGAGCTGGCAGATACCCTTGGACAAGGTTCCTCTATACATAAAGATCTAAAGATATAGATATGAATCAGGAGATGTCAGGAAACCACCATGTTCTCTGCCACTGGACAGAATACAGAGGCACGTGAGGTGGACAAAGCTCTCTGCTGCCTGAGAGCCCTGTTCCCCAAGAAAAGTAGTGAAATTTGTGTTTGGTGCCCATTCTATGCTTCCCATCTTTTCTTCCCAGTTACTCCAGTCTGTGGGGGCACCTCCTTTCCAACTCCCTCAAACATGCAGAACCATGTTCTGTCCCTCTTCCTCCTGTACAAAACTATTCTTAAGGGGAGATCTAAAACATATTAATTCACATTTAGATGTGATTGACTGATAAGTGTTTAAAGTGGGCTCTGTCTTGAGTGATTTGTGATTGTCAAGAACTTAAATTAGAGGAATGAAGCTCTAAGGCTAGAAATACAGGATCATTCAGCTCTAAATGGAACCTCTTTTACTAGCTAATCAGCTCCTAAATTAAAATGCCAGTGTTCATTTATCCTCTAGAATTGTCAGTGATCTAGGAATTTGCTGATTACATTAACAGTTTTTCTTTAATTCTAGGAAGATGCAAAATAGAAAGTTATGAAGATATGAACCTACACTTGTTGGTCATATTTAACTCATCTACATTTTGCTGACAATCTCACCTGACTTATCCAGAATTTGATAGCACAGGACTTTCTCTTCAGTTTTATCACAGCCCCCTCTCTTTTCAGCTGGCTTGAAAGTGTAAAATCCAATCATGTTTGTTCCTTGGCAATCAGACAGGAACTGCTCTTTCCACCATGGTTTCCTTGATGGTGCCAAATAGTGCAGAATCACTTTAAAAGAAAGGCTTCCCCTACTTCTTTCAAGAGTGAATTTCACCAGCCTTCTCTTTACCTTGTCTCTGCTCAATCTCCCTCAGTTTTTTGTCCAACTCAGTCAAGAGAAAGGGTATAGATATCTTCGTACATGTTAGGTGTGGGTGTAGGTATAGACATAGGTGAGGGGCCTGGCAGAATCTGTGGGAGATGAGGATGGCCTGGAATGAACATTTCTTGGATCCTGACTTAACTCCCTGCTGTCCCTCAGTGGCTCTGGAGCATGGCTTGTTCAGCCACTGAAGGTGGTCGTTGGCCACCATGGGGTCTCTCTGGCAGAGTCAACACCCTCACCCCTCAGGAGAGTTCACAATACCCTTCCAAGGGACAGGCAGGATTCCTCTCAGGGGATTGACACAAAACCAGAAAATCCCTGCTCTTGCTCTCTCTCTTACTTCAACAATTGACCTGACAACTTCAGAGGACATATTAGCAAGTGGTGTATACAGGCAACAGAACCAGCAGATAATCAATACTTTGGTAAGATGTACATTCCAGAAAACCAAGCTGATGTGACTGGAGATTTCTTAGATAACTAGAACATTTCCAAACACTCATTACATTATATTGTTATCACAAAAGCTAAGTTACTCTGATTTAAGCATTATTTTCTATGAAAAGAATGGCTGGGGAAACTAAAAGTTCTGGGGAGACCAACCTCATAGTTACATTTAAATAGTTTTTCTGGATGGAGCAAATGCATTAAGTTAAGTGCCGGCTCACTGAGTTTCTTTGGCCTTGGGATCCAGTGGGTGCCGTTATGTGCTCTGAGGCTTCACTTTGGCAGAGAATGGAAGGGTGAAGATTCAAGTCTAATTTTTTTAGCAGACACTCCCAAGGCATGATATTCCTGTTTGGTTGGATGAAGTCTTTGAGGGGAAGGTGGAATTGATCTATGGCTTGCTTGACTGCCTGTCACCCACACTTTCTATCCTTTAGTTTCTAATTATTTACATTTATTTGATGTATATAAAGTATTCAAACACTCAAAAAACAAGAAACACCCCCCCAAAAACTAAAACTTCAAACACTACCAAAAACTCCCTAAAAAGTAGAGTCTCTTTCCACCCTTGATACACAGTTTCCTAGTTCTGTTCCCTATAGGCAGCTACCATTAGCAGTTTCTTATGTGTCTTTCCAAAGATCTACTAAGTAAATATTAATATATGTGTATTGCTCTCTCTCTTTCACCTATATAATCATACTATATATGTGGAACTACACCTTGCTTTTTTCATTGAACAATATATCTTGGCCATTGTTCTTTCTTTCTATCTATCTATCTATTGAGTGGGCCAAAAGTTTCATTTGGTTTTTTCCGTAAGGTGGCTCTAGTAGCACTTAGTTGTCTAACTTCATTCGAAACAATTTTGTTAGATTGTATGTGACAGCTGTCATATCAGCTTGCATTTAAAAAAAGACTTATCAAAATTGGTGAATTTTTGTGTAGCCATTTTAATATTGAAGATGGAAGAAAAAAAGCAACATTTTTGGCATATTATGCTTTATTATTTCAAGAAAAGTAAAAATGCAACTGAAATGCACAAAAAGATTTGTGCAGTGTATGGAGAAGGTGCTGTGACTGATCGAATGTGTCAAAAGTGGTTTGTGACGGGTAGACCGTGGTTCCATGGTCGGGTAGACCAGTTGAAGTTGATAGTGATCAAATCGAAACAATAATTGAGAACAATCAACGTTATTCTATGGGGGAGATACCCGACATACTCAAAATATCCAAATCAAGTGCTGAAAATCATTTGCACCAGCTTGGCTATGTGAATTACTTTGATGTTTGGGTTCCACATAAGTTAAGCAAAAAAAACCTCTTGACCATATTTCCGCATGCGATTCTCTACTGAAACGTAATGAAAACGTTCGTTTTTAAAACAAATTGTGACTGGCAATGAAAAGTGGATACTGTACAACAGTGTGGAATGGAAGAGATCATGGGGCAAGCGAAATGAACCACCACCAACCACACCAAAGGCCAGTCTTCATCCAAAGAAGGTGATGTTGTGTATATGGTGGGATTGGAAAGGAGTCCTCTATTATGAGCTCCTTCCAGAAAACCAAACGATTAATTCCAACAAGTACTGCTCCCAGTTAGACCAACTGAAAGCTGCACTTGATGAAAAGCATCCAGAATTAGTCAACAGAAAACGCATAATCTTCCATCAGGATGACACAAGATCGCATGTTTCTTTGATGACCAGGCAAAAACTGTTACAGCTTTGTTGGGAAGTTCTAATTCATCCACTATATTCACCAGACATTGCACCTTTGGATTTCCATTTATTTCAGTCTTTACAAAATTCTCTTAATGGAAAAAATTTCAATTCCCTGGAAGACTGTAAAAGGCACCTGGAACAGTTCTTTGCTCAAAAAGATAAAAAGTTTTGGGAAGATGGAATTAAGAAGTTGCCTGAAAAATGGCAGAAGGTAGTGGAAAAAAAGGGTGAATACATTGTTCAAAATAAAATTCTTGGTGAAAATGAAAAATGTGTCTTTTATTTTTACTTAAAAAACTGAAGGCACTTTTTGGTCTACCCAATATCTATCTATCTATCTATCTATCTATCTATCTATCTATCTATCTATCTATCTATCTGTCATTGGCCAAATTCTTTGTAATGGATGTATAATATCCCATTTTATGAATGTACCATAATTTATCTAGTCAGTTCCCTATTGATGTTTGAGGTGTTTTGTCTTTGGTTGAAATGATTTCTAAGGTGGTTTTTGGGCTGGGGTACATGTGCAGAGACTCTAGTCTTTTGTTTTGGTATTTTGATATTTTGTTTTGGTATTTCCTAGATTGCTGGGACAATTGAAGTGCATTTGTGGAGGTTGGGTGGGAAAAGGAGAGGAGTTACATCAGAGGAAGAGGTCCAGTGGGGGACTGGGTGAAGTCTTACTACATGGAATGTGATTTCATTTTCTCCTCTACCTCCCGCAGGAAATCCTCAGTAAAACTGCCATTACTGGCCAATGTTTTTGGCAGTCATTCATTCATTCAGCAAATATTACTGCATTCCTTCCATGTGTTAGGCACTGCTTTCGGTGCTTTCTCCCCAGCAGAGCGGTGAACAAAACAAAGTCCCTGCTGTCATGATATTTATAGCCAGTGGAGAAAAATAAAATCAAAATCAAATAAATATATATAACTTCTCTAAAGACAAATAAAGCAGGGCAGGGGCTAGAGAGCAACAGAGGATGTTGGAATTGACTTCCTCAGAGGTGATGCTGTGTGGGTTCAGAGTGGGTGCTGAGGTCTCTGGGCAGTACTACCGCATCTAGGTTGCCTGGAGTGCCCAGTGACCTCCAGCTTCCCACAGGAGCCTGACTCCAGCTGGATGTTGCCAACAGATGCTCCCTCTGTAGCCAGGAATGTAGCACCATCTCCTTTCAATGTCTGTGATGGAATCTGTGAGGGAGAGAGAGAGGAAAAGGGAGAGGGAGCTAAAATAAGGGGATGGCAGCCTAGGAAAAAATGTGGATATTCTACCATAGATTTAATTCAACATCACTGAATTACCAAAGGGCTTCTCATCATTCACTGTTTAGCAGGTGGCAGGGAAAATTATTCATTATTCAACGTGAGATGAAGTAAAAACGCCATACTTTGTAAAACATGCAAGGTTACCTACTATGGTAACTGCTTGCAGAGTTTTATTGTGTCTGCAGCAAGGCTAATTAATTTGCTCTGAGCTTCATTGGAATTCCTGTTGGAGATGATTGTCTTGGTAACTGAAAGCACCACAGAGAGCGAGAACATCAGAAATACCATTTGGGGCTGCTGGCACAATCTGAGTCTTTCTTAGGGCTTTCTCAGACATCAGCAAGGACTGTCCTGTGTCCCTGTCTTGTCCCTCTCAGACTGGTAGTGGGGGCAGGGATTTTCAGAAATTGCATAGCCCGTAGTGTTATATGTGTTTAGAATCCAGGCTCTGAAGTCAGACCAGTCTGGGATTTCACATTTACTGGCAGCCACTTACTGTGCAACCTCAGCATTCAACGACACTGTGTCCTTATTTGTAAAGTTAGAATAATTTTAGTATCTACCTCAGAGAGATGCTATCAAGGTTATAATAGATGTGTTTGTAAAGCACCTGGTCTATCGTAAACTCTCACTAAATAGAGCTATTTTCTACTTCTCATTCTCCTCTTCTCCTTCTTCATCACCACCACCATCATCATCACTATGACCATCATCATCTTTTTTTCTTTTCTGCCTGTGTGTCTAATTCATGTGATGGAATTTGAGGTATTGTGTCCAAACTGGACAAACTATAAAGGGCAGTATTAGCACAACTGAATCCATCTTCTAAAGGCCTCAAGGAAATAAGGAATTTAGTGACCTGAACCCTGGTTGGTCCAGGCTTTGCTGCTGCTACGTGATTTGGACCAATCCCTTCACCTCTCTCTGGGATCCACCATCCTCTTTGGTAGGACAGAGAGGTAGAAATTAATGATCTCTTAGGTCCAGTCCCACTCCAAGGTGAGTGGTGTCTAATGGACCACACCTAAGTAAGTTAGGGTGTATTTGGCAGCAAGTAGCAAAGTAACCAATTAACAGTGACTTAGACAAATGGCGTAGACTTAAAAAAAACTTCTAAGCAAATTTTAGCAAACCATATTCAGCTATGTGTAAAGAAGATTTTATATATATATATATATATATATTTTTTTTTTAATTAATTAATTATTTTATTTTTGGCTGTGTGGGATCTCAGCTGCTGCACGGGCTCTCTCCCACTGCAGCAAGTGGGGGGCCACCACCCTGCCCGCCGCAGCACGCGAGCTTCTCATTGGGGTGGCTTCCCTTGTTGTGGAGCACAGGCTCCAGGTGTGCTGGCTCAGTAGTTGTGGCTCAGGGCCTAGTTGCTCCGCGGCATGTGGGATCTTCCCAGACCAGGGCTCGAACCTGTGTCCCCTGCATTGGCAGGCGGACTCCCAACCACTGCACCACCAGGAAAGTCCAAAGATTTTGTATTACAACCAAGCTGGAGTAGTTTTCTCTTTGCATCCTCTGAATACAGCTCATTCAGTAATTCACTTAACACATGTATATTTTTCTCCTCAACAACGTTGGAGAGCATTGGTGGTATATACCTTTGTACCTCCCAGAGTTCCTAACTTAGTGTTTTGCGAAATAAGTATCTGTTAAATTAAATGAAAAAATCAGAATGAATGCAAAATCCTGGGTCATACCCAGTATCTTACTGCTAGTATCTTACTGCCAGGTACAACTTGGGTCCATCAACAACTTGTAAATTAGTAGATTGTTGAGACTTCTGTTTTTAGTCTAATGGTTTGCATATATAATTTCTTGGGAGCTCTTAATACATCAAAAGAATACTCTTAAGCAACAATTAACCTTGTGAACAAAAGAGAAGTCACAAAGATTATTTATTACTTTGCCAGTCTTAATAAAGACCTAATGTGCTAACAGCTTCTCGTGGAGACAACTGCCATCAGTTAAGTAAAAACATCATTAAGTTGTAATTGCAAGTATCAATAGAGGCAGAAGCTACTCGTTTTCTGATTGCTGACAGGCATTAACTGGTTTATGGGTATCCATTCCAATAGCTTTCTGCTGTATTGTCTTATTTTACCACTGTCTTTTAAACTCATTCACATCTACACACATTTATTGAAAGTTATAGCTGAGAGGCACTTGAAGGACGTCTCACCCAGCATTTTTCAAACTGTGGCCCAAAGATCTCTTAGGGGTTTCTGGAAATCTCTTAAGGGACTTTCTGCGTATTGGAAGGTCAGACAGTGTACAGTTCTATGGGTGAAGCAGGGCATTTTGACATGCTTATCACGATGCAAAATTCATCTTGGCTCAATCATTTTGATACAGACATTGTGGCATGGCATGGCTGCACAAAATGATCCTGTAAAATCATAAAACCCCGGGTCCTTATCATCAATAAAGCGTGCCTGGCTAGCCTTGATTCTTACTCTACCCCAAACCCAACCCCTGTTGTGGTGATTTTCATTTTCTATTTTACTCATTTATCTATTGTTTGAATTTTTATTCGTATTTATTACTTTTACTCAGAAAAAAATGTTAAAGGTATTTCTTAAAAGTCTGATTAAACTGGGATATGTTCTTAGGAGCATCAGGCTTATCTCCCCAAACCAGAGTTACATAGGAATATTATGAAATGAAAACATATATTATCACAAGTTCTGAGAGGACTGCTAGAAATATAATTGGCAATTTCCTGTGCAGTCTGGAGCTGAGAATAAGGGGCTAAATATCAGTATGCACAGTGTCTTTAACTCTGATGGTTGAATGAGAGAATCTGAGACATGGACCAGCCAAGGTATAAGTAAATTCTTAAAGAATTCCTCCGTCTCACCCTGTCTCTGAAACTCATCCACCTTCACCACATCTTTCATCTTGACCTCACCCCTACTTCTTCATCCTAGAATAGTATTGGCAGTGTGGTAAAGGTAAGGTATAGGGTGGGCTTACTGATGTTTCACATTACCTGGTGTATTAGTTTCCTGGGCTGCTGTAACAAATTACCACACTCTTTTTTTTTTTTTTTTTTTTTTTTATAAACAATGGAAATTTTATTTCTCACAGTTCTGAAGGCTGGGAAGTCCAAGATTCCATGTCTGGTGAGGGTTCACTTCCTGGTTCATACAACCTCACATGGTGGAGGGCAGGAGGGAACTTTCTGGAATCGCCTTCTAAGGGCATTAATCTCATTCCTGAGGGCTCCACACTCATGACCTAATTACCTTCCAGAGGCCCCACCTCCAGATGCCATCACATTGGGCATTAGGTCTCAATATATGCAAATTACCACACTCTTGATGGCTTAAAACAATGGAAGTTTATTCTCTCACAATTCTGGAGGCAATAATTCCAAAATCAAGGTGTCGGCAGGGCTGTGCTTCCTCTGAAGCCTCCAGGAGAGAATCTTTCCTTGTCTCTTTCAGCTTCTGGTGGATCCAGGTGTTCCTTGGCATGGGGCTACGTAAGTCCAGTCTCTGCCTCTGTTTTCACATGGCCTTTTCCTCTGTGCCTGTGTCTTCTCTTCTGTCTCTTATAAAGACACTTCCATTGGATTTAGGGCCCACACGGATAATCCAGAATCATCTCCTCATCTCACAGTCCTTAAGTTCATCTGTAAAGACCCTTTTTCCAAATAAGGTAACATTCAAGCTTTTATCGTATAAGGTAATATTCACAAGTTCTGGGGATTAGGATGTGGATATACCTTTTGGGGGCCACCATTCAACCCCCTACATTTGGTAATTTAAAAAGAAAATTGGTAGTGTTTTTTAAGTTGAAAGTTTAATTGGTTGTATTTTCTCCTGAGTCAAAATGTTCCTTGGTCAAAACATCTGCCAGTATCAAAATGTCACTTTTCTGACTCTGGAGTTCACCTCTACTTCAGCCAGAGCCACTTATGTCTAATACTTTCGGCTGTTCTGTGAGCTTTGACCAGAATAAAACTTACACAACTAAACGTTATTGGAAACTCCTACTTCTTGTCTAATAATTTCATTTTTCTGTGAGGAAATGGAGACCCAGAAGTTAAGAGAACACTGCCTTTGAGTCCTAAGGGCTGCAGACTTCATCCCGTCGTCACCAGTCACTGGGTCTGGGACTGTGGTTATATCACCTGATTTCATTACTTTTGTTTCTTCATTGAAAAAAAAATGATAATAATACTTCTACGTCTAACTTGTTAGAATTGTTATGAGTATAACAATGCTTTGAAAATAGGTATAAAGTTCTCTTTGTGATATTATGATGGTTTTTCAACATATATTTGAAATGTGTTTATGCCTCTCCATTAAAAGAGAACAGGAAAAACAGATAATTATGAACTCTGAGCTAGAAGGGATCTACTCCTCCATTATAGCCTGCAGCTACCTAGGGAGCTATTGAGAACACACACAAAAATTATAATTTAAACTTTCAGAAATGGAAGTAAGGAGGCAGCTATGAATAATAGGACCAGTTTAAAGCAGAGTTGGCAGATTCACAAGCTTAAAGAGGCCAGGCAGGTAATATAAACAAAGAAAGCAGGGTAAGATTAAGAAAAATAGTAACAGACATGTAATGGAAAATTGTAATGGATATAATGGTTGGGGGCATGATAAGGAGCAGTGGGGATTGTAGTGAATTGGAGACCAGGGAGCAGTATTTAGTTCAGTCTAAGGAAATTGCTAGTCTTCATCTGCCAGCATGAGATGCAAGCCCAGCAAGCTAGATATTCCAAGGAAGAAATCTGGATTTTTATATGAGATAGTCTTATATCAATAGTTGGTTAGGCTAGCCTATGCTGTGATAACAAACAGCTCCCAAGTCCTAGTGGCTTAACAAACATTTTTCCTCCTTCATGTGAAGTTCTCTGGGAATCTGGGCAAGTCTCCAAGCCATCTTCCCTCCATGCATCAACCCATCAAGCCATCTCTACCGGCTCAACACTAGGTTTCCATATAACCAGTGGCCAAGTGTTGTGGGTTGAATTGCATCTGCCCAGAAAGGTATGTTGCAGGCTTAATCCCCAGTACCCGAGAATACGACCTTATTTAGAGATAGGGTCTTTACAGAGGTAATCACTTTAAAATGAGGTCATTAGGTGGACCCTATATCAGTATGACTGGTATCTTTCTAAAAAGGGGAAATTTTGGACACTGGGGCATGCACACAGGGAGAATGCCATGTGAAGATTTGCGGTTATGCTGCCATAAGCCGAGGAACTACCAGAAAGGAGGGGAGAGGCCTGGAACAGATCCTTCCCTGCACCTTCAGAGGGAGCATGGCCCTGCCAACACCTTGATCTCAAGCTTCTAGCCTCCAGAACTGTGAATAATTTCTGTTGTTTAAGCCACTCGGTTTGTCACAGCAGCCCTGGGAAAACAATATACTGAGAAACAGAAAGAGTGGAGAACACACACAGGAACTTTTCCCTGACTTTGCCTCAAAGACACATGTCATTTCTGCTCACAGTCCATTGGCCAGAAGCAGTCATGTGACCCCACCTACTACTAAGGGACTGGGAAGTATGTTCAGAAAAGCCTAAGTGGAGGTTGGGGAGCATTAGTAATATCTACTGTCTACTCCTGATTTTTAGTGTTAGCAACTATACAGTTTGGAAGAAAACAAAAAAAAGAAAAGAAAAGGAAACGAGACTGAACAAGGCTTTGTTCTTTTTTTTTTTTTTTTCTTTTCTTGGCCACGCCAGGCGGCTTATGGGATCTTAGTTCCCCAACCAGGATCGAACCCAGGCCCCCTGGCAGTAGAACTGTGGAGTCCTAACCACTGGACTGCCAGGGAATTCCCTGAACAAGCCTTCATTGGACGAGCCAAACAAACCCTTCCTTGGTGTGGGTCTCACCAGGCAGTTCCAGTCTGGGACGTGTCCTGAGGACAAGCCCATGGGCAGTGCTGCTCTGTTCATAGGGTAAGATCTGTGCTTCTGAGGGAATGTGTTTTTTGGTCATGGGCAGGGATAAGCACAGTTGGTGCATGAAGTCTTTGGTATCAAGTGGAGGTCTGAGCTTGGAGAAAGGATTCCAGAACCTGATAATTAGGGCAACATGGTGGTCTTGGGAAGGGGAGGGTGCACAGACCACCACTCTCTAACAGTTTTTAGCTGGGAGCTGATTTTTTTTTTTTCAATTCTATGCTCTCCTATCCTCTTTTTCTTCCGTTCTGAACACAGAGTCTATGCTCCCCAGGAACCAGATCAGTCCCACCAATGCATCTGAGTTATATAGGTGAAGGGTTTTTGGAGATAACTCTGGGAATCTGCTTACCATTCATAGTATTATTTCTGTAAGCATACAGTCTAAATTTCAAACAGCCAGCTTAGGAAATAATTTTTACAAAACAGCTCATTGGTGAATTTGGGACCATGTGTGTGTACAAGTACATATTTACAACCTTGATTTATATTCAACTTAGCAACAGCATTTTAAAATTATTTGTGTACGATATACTTTACTCATGTGCATATAATTTTAAAATAATATATCTAGATGCTTTCAACTGAATTTCTCTCAGAATATGTATCATATTAACTTGGCTTATGGATCGTGCTCAAGATTATTCTTAAAGAACATGCTTGGTTGGTTTCACTGAGCCAAAATTTTTTGAATATTCTAAAAAGCAAGAGAAAGAAGTGAGACAAATTGTACTGTTCATGTACTGTGGCACAAGCTAGAGAAATATAATTGGGCTTCAGGCCAAATTCTGAAGGCAATTGGAGCTGCCTGTGTCAATGGGGCATAATTATTCCTCAGCTCCTGTTGACAGAAAGAAAAATTGGTAGTGATTCACTTCCCAATGCTGGGGATTCAGAGGAAATATCTGGGCTCCAGATCACGGCAGATGGGTGTGTATAGAAGCCACCGATTTGTCATTTGCAGGGAGCAGGGAACCCTCCAGTTCGAAAGAGTCTTTGTGAATCTGTTGCCTTGGGCCATCTGTTCTATGGCTGAAGGCAGTGCCATACACCAAGTAGAGGTTTGTGGAATGAATAATGAATCTTTCCAAGAGACCTTCCCTGCAAGTGTGCCCACCTTTTCTTTTCATCTGACCACTGTATGGTCCCCTCTTTGGTGATCATGGGAAGGTACGAGGTCTGCACTGAAAAGGCTAAGGTTCCTCTCCTAGATTCATTTAGTCAGCAAATATTTATGAAACCTAAGTAGTGCTAGGGACTGTGCTAAGTCCCAGATGTCTAGCTATCCATAGCCCAACCTGGAAAAACGGGTTTTTCCTGAGAAAGAGGGAGATGTCTGAGCAGACGGTGGGGAGGAGAGGTTGGAGCCTGGGCATGCTGATTCTCTGTTCTGATTTCAGGGACGTAATCTGTCCACGCGGAAGATTCTTATGCCCGATGCCATTCCTTCCACCTGGACCCTGGATTGCATCCCCTTGCTTCCCTGCGGTTTTATGCTATCGGTTTCTTTCACTTGGTTATATTTTCAATCTACTTGTTTACCAGCACATCCCCTCAGCCTATAAATGTGCTTAAGTCTTTTACCTAAACAAAACCAAGTCCTTCATTTGCTCTTAAGTTTCCCTTTAGTTTCCATTCTTTCCCTGTCATTTCCTTCACACAAGCAAATTGAAAGGATTGGTTTACTGAGCATCCCCCCTTCCCCACCCGCCTTGGTCAAACCCTCCCAGGGTGGCTTCTGCCTCACATTCTGTGCTAGAACTGTTCCGATGGGGGTCATTTGTGATCTCTTCGAGCTTAGTCCATTTTAAGGTCCACACTGTTAATGTTTTGGTGGCATTTTTGACCCGGCTGAGCAGGTCTTTCCCAAAACCCTCTCCTCCCCTGGCTTTCATGACCTCAGATGCTCTTGATTTCTCAATTACCTTCCTGGTTCTTCTTCTCAGGCACCTTCACAAGCAAATCTTATTCCACCTACTCTTTAAATGTTTTTTTTCTTTTGTTCTGTTTTCTGAGGTTTGGCTTTTGGCCATTGGCCATCTCTTCTTTTTACTCTACTTACTTTCCTTGGGTGATTTCATCCACTCTTATGTCCTTAATCAGCCCCTATCTATGCTGACAATTCCCAAATCTGTATTTCCAGCCTGGATTTCTTTCTGGAGCCAGACCACATACTTACTACATGTTTAATTTCTCCACTCGTATGTCCCCCAGGAACCTCAAAACCAACAGTTAAAACATGAACTCTTCATCTGTCCCCTACCTACTGTTTTCCCTTGTCAACCTTACACAGAGCAAAGAGCAATTCTATTTAAGCAAAAAAAAAAAAAAAAGAGTTTATTTGGGAATAGCAGAGGAATTGCCATTTGGTACAAACTATGTGAAACATAGTCAAGCCTGGAGAACAAACGAGGAGAAAATTCTTTCACAGAGGAAAGGAGGAAGTTGGCGGGGTTGTTTTTAACAAAAGTTCATTGGAGAAAAATGAGAGTTCCAAGTGGTGGCAGCTTCTCATTGCCTGCAGGAGATGGCAGTTTACTGTTGCAGCTGAGAGAGGAAAGCTTCCTTCTTCCTACTGCACTAAGCAAGCTGCGCAGGGGCACGTGCATGAGAGCCTGCACTTCATGGTTTCTTGATTCCAATTTTGAGTTTGGTTTCCTTAATACATGTTCACACCCTCCGTCTCAGTACCTGGTATGATGAGTCCCTACTCAGTTGCCTAAGTCATACCACAGTGTATGAGTATCATGTCTCATCGGTCCTACCAACTTTTTATTTTTCAGATACTTCCCTTTTTCTTCATCCCTACTCCCGTTAACTCAATGCAGTGTTTTGCTTGAGCTGCTGCTGCTGCTTTCACCTCTCTAGCTTGCCTGCACCCAAGCTTGCCCACTGTTATGGACTGAATTATATGCCCCCCCCAGATACATATGTTGAAGCCCTAACACCCCCAAATGTGCCTATATTTGGAGATAGGGCATCTAAGGAGGTATTTAAGGTTAAATGAGGTCATAAGGGAGGGGTCCTAATCTAATATACCTTGTGTCCTTATAAGAAGAGGAAAGGGCACTAGGGATATACAGACCACAGAGAAAATACCACGTGAGGACACAGCAAGTAAGTGGCCATCTGCACGACAAGGAGAGAGGCCTCAGGAGAAACCAGACCTACCACCACCTTGATCTTGGGTTCCAGGCCACAGAACTGTGAGAAAATAAATTTCTGTCGTTTAAGCCACCTAGTCTGTGGTATTTTGTTATGGTAGCCTGAGCAGACTAATATAACCACTTAAATAGATTCCTTCAAAAACAAACTTGATCATGTCACTGTCCTGTTTGAACTCTTCTTTGTGTAGAAGACCCCTCTGCATCTGCCCCTTCCCCTCCTCAGCACTCTGGGCTTGCTAAATGATGGAATGTACCAAGCTTTCTCTGTACCTTTGCCATATTCTTTCCTTGGCTGGGTTGTTCTCCCTTGTCCAGTCCATCTCCTTCCCTGATAACTTCCATTTGCTTTTTGTGACCTGACTCTTGCCTCCCTGGTCTGTGGGGTGCTATTACAGAGCTTCCATAGACCTCAGCTGCCTCCCCTCCAGACTGTGACCCCTTGAAGACAGGACTGAGGTCTTATTCATTTTTCTATTGGCACCATCTGCATTATGCTTGGAATATAGTAGGTATTCAAAAATGATCTTGGATGAATGAACAAAATCTATTTATTCTTAGGAATACAAAAGAAAATTTGACAAATCACCATGTTTTCCCAGTGAAAAAAGCCAGTCAGGGTGTAACCTCCTCTTGGGTCTGCTTTATATTATGATCTGTTGAACCTATACATGCCTGTGGTCCGAAGAACCAAAACAATATTATCATTATTGTCATCACTGTAATAACAATAGCAATTTTCATTTATTGAGCCAATATTGTATGCTGTGGGTTATATATAAAGCATCTCATTTAATCCTCACAACCACTCTATGAAGTAAATACTTATTATTATTGTCACTTTACAAGTGAAGAAACTGAGGCTTAGAGAAGTTATATAACTTACCCCAGCTTACAGGTGATAAAGCTGGAATTCAAACTCAGCTAATATTCTTTTAGTTCCCCTACATTTCCTAGTTCTCTTGCTGTTATTTCTAGTCTGGATAGGACTATATGACTATTTCTGAGTCATAAGCAGAAGTGACTTGTATCAATTCTGGGCTGAAGCATGATTCTCTAGCATCTCTTTCCATCCTGAAGTGAACCTTGAAACCCCATCTTGAGATAGCAGAGTGTCCATCAGCCTTGGCCCCTGAATGACACAGGGAAGAAGAACCCCCAGCTGGCCTGTGTTGGATATGTAGTGTGAGTGAGCAATAAACTCTTGAAGTATTAAAACAACCAAGATGTTGAGATTGTTGTCACTACAGCATGCTCAATTCTGTCCTGACTATTAAACATCTTTGTCTCCCTCTGCACAGGGCAGCCCTGGGGCCCACTGCAGCAGTCCCATGTCCTGTATAAAGAGAATATGCAAAGCAGAAGGGAGACGTAGTACCTCTCAGAAATCTAATCATCTCTCTCAACACAGGGTAAGACTACTGGATGTCAACTGCTCAACCAGGTCTTACTGGGTTACTAAGTATATATGAAGCATCATCTCCTTGAAGACCTTAAATATCCAAGTTAAGGAGACAAAAAGGGTGAAAGTGTAATCAATAAAAATGCATAAAAATATAGACAGTAATTATGTCAATGCATTGTGGAGGTGGTTAGCCATGGAATGATATTAATTATGATAAATTACTGATATTAATCAAGGATGAGGGATATAAACCTTGAACTGTCACTTCGAAGTTGGAGGAGTTTATTGCAGGGTTTTCCAATCTCATGATCATTAATATTTTGGGCCAAATAATTCTTTGTTGTGCGGGCTGTCTTGTGCATCGTGAGATGTTTAAGATGTTCGCAGCATTCCCGGTTTCTATTTACTAGATGCCAGAAGCATCACCACCCAACTCCAGCGTGACAAACAACAATGTCCCCAGACATTGTCATAAATTCCCTGGGGGCCAAAATCACCCCCAGTTAAGAACCACTCGTTTATTAAATGCAGCTGGGGATAATCTCTCATATATTTCTACTTGGATGTAAACAAGTGTAGTTTGGGGTAAATGGCTCTTGCTTACACAGCAGATTTAAGGAGCACCAGGAATGTGGTGCCCACAAATGTTTCTCCTCCCTGAAAGATAAACTCCCTGGAGTCTGGGGACTCCTTGTTGTGGGTTAAAGCAGAGAGGCCCTGCTTTCCCTTTTAATGTCCACTATCCTTGGGAAGGATTACACAGTAGGTGCTAGCCTGGAATTTATACATCAACAAAGGGAGGATCTGAGAATAAATCTGAGCTAAGAGGGAGAAAAAAAAAATAACAAGACACTTGGCACTGAAAAAGCAGCAAGGCCAAGGAGGGAGAGCTGATAGCAGAAAGGGACAGGGGCTCTAGCCCAGAATGCGAGCCTGTGTGTTTTCATGGGGGAGGAAGGAGGCTAAGAGAATTTTGAAATGCTTGAGGAAAGTGTGCAGTCAGTTGCAAGCTTGGGGGAACCCTGAGGACACTGGGCTCTGGGGTGAGGGGATAAAGAAAAACCAAAGGAGAGAAAATCCTCAGGGCTCTGGCATGTGTACAAAGGCCTGCTGATCTGGCTGTGGCCTCTTCTGTGGTCTTATCTCACTGTACTCCCTCTCATGCTTCAGATCAGCCATCGTGGCCTTCTTCCAGTTCTTGAAATGCTCTGTGTTTAAACCTTCCTGCTTTCCACATGCTGATCCGCCTGCCTGGAGCCACGTTCCCTACCCCACCGGTTCTTATCTACCTGGCTTCTCTGAGTTAACTGTTCCTCATGTTTCACAGCTTAGTTCAATCTATTACTTCCTCTGGGATGATTCATAGCATCCTGCTCTTCATAGCACATTTCTTAATGTATAACTGGATCTTGATTTGTGGGATTACTTTATTACTGATGATCTCCCTCCCAAAGTTAAAGCTCTAATGATGGTAGAAAGTGTGTAAGTTTGGCTCATCATGGTCTCCACAGGACCTAACTTCAGGCCTGGAATGTAGTATGTGCTCAATAAATAATTTTTGAATGAATTTCTAAGGGTTAGGATTTTCCTACTTCATAAGTGTGCCTCATTGAGTAGGGGCAGGATCCAGAGTGGTAGAAAAAATGGTAGGAGGGATAAAGAAAAAAAATCACAACGAAAGACACAAACTCATGACACCAGTAGTCTTACCTTTGTCATTCAAAAATCTTTGTTCTCCTTTTTCAAGTTCTAGGCCACTAAAAAATGGCATTCCTGGCCTATATAATCCAATTTACCCTATAAAGATGCTAATAATTAGGTCATGGGACTGTCTTGGTCAGACCCTGGGTATGTGAGCTCAATGAATCTGACTCTCTGTTGGGCAGGAAGCAGTTTCTGCTTCCAGGTTTATCTTCCAGAACTGAAACAATGGTATAGAAGCAATTCCTGCCCCTCTTAGACTGCTCAGAGGGTGCTGGATATCCCTGAACATTTCACATTGTAATGATCTCCAAGAGTGGCTGAACAGGGGTTTGAGTCACTGCATTTGGACAGACTGTGTTTAGAGTTAGTTGGTAACACTGAAGTTCCGTCTGGCATTCCCTTTCTCTACTTCACATGATCTGGGCCATGAAAGTCGGCTCCGAATTTAGTTCCTTCTAGATGTGTTCTTGTTTAGGGGGTTAACAAATAATAGAAGATAAATGCAAAGAGAATCTTCTGTGAGTTGTTTTGAGTCAAGTCAGCTTTTGTAAGGATCAAGGTTGAGACTTAATTTTTTTTTAAGTGCTGACTGTATGCCCAGCATAGTGCTAGGAACTGAGGTGACAGTGTTGCACTGGCCTGACATGGAGTTTGCAGACTAGATTTCTAAAACAGTGAGATAGACCTGTCTGTCTATCTGCCTATCTATACTTATCTATCTACCTATCTATCTATCTATCTATCTATCTATCTATCTATCTATCTATCTACCTATCTATCTTCCTACTTAACTTAAGCTAACAAGGAGAATACTCAGAAATAAAATAATCAAGGGAAACTCTGATTTAGTGACAGTTTAAGCAAAAGTACTGAACTTCTAACAATAAAAATTCATTACAAGGAAAGAAAATTTTGCCTGAATACAAGCAGGAGAAAAAAAGCTTTAAAACATTTTCATTATTTTACCTATTCAAGAATGGAGATTATCTTTCTTGACAAGGATTAACAATATAAAATGTCCTCCTTTTAATAGTGGCTTCTATATAAACACACACACACACAGATGTGTATATATGTATACATGATATTCAGGGATTGGGATAAATTTTGTTCTTTTTGTACCTGGTATGAGCTTGTTTTATAAGCTCAAAAAGGTACATGAATTCTAGTGATAGACCGGAATATTTGAATTGGAACAATCTTGGAAACTCGCAGTCATAGAGTAGCCATGCATATCTCTTAGCTCTTACTGTTTGTTCTCTGACTTCCTCCTGTCCATGACTGAAAGCTGTTCTCTCATTAGATATATGTATATGTGAACCATGGTTCTGTTGCCTATGTAAGAGGCTTACTCTGCATGGTCTCATAATGATCTCTTATCCCCACCTCCTCCATATCTCCCTCCCCATCCTGTGGACATACTTGGGCTTGGGATATTAAAGATCAGCTGTAAGGCTTCTCCCAGCATGACTCATGTGATAGTCCTGGTCCTCCAGAAAGCAGATGCCAAGACAGGATTTTATTAAGGGAAATGCCTGGGAAAATGGGAGGGAGCTGAGAGAGACTGGAAGAGCCATCAGAGCAAATCTGACCTTGAGTGAAGGACAGAGGAAAGAAATGTTGCATGGGAGCACCCTAGATGCCGAGCAGGCTAAGGAAAGTTTGGCAAGGCTCTGGGGGAGTCCTTGAGCCAAAGTCACCCATTAAAGGAGTCCCATTTCTCCCAGGAAAGAGCCTGCCTTAGACTCCTTGCTGTGCTTAGTCATTGCCTGGGAGCAGCTTTTGGGAAGAGTGGCCTTGGTGCCACAGCAGTGATGAATTTCAGTGGGTGTCAGAGCCAGCAGCAGCTTGGGGCCCTTGAGCAGTTACACTCCCTGCAGATGGAAGTTTGTGAGGCCCATTGTCATGACCATCACAGCTTGTGATTCATTCAGAAGTTGGTTTGGAAAACCTGCCTCCTCTATGCAACAGATGGGAAGGTTTTCAAGATTCCAAGGAAATATTTGGCAGGACAGACCCTAGTCTTAATTACTGTAATTTCTTTCCAGAATACTGGCTGTCTTCTATATGGATGGAGTCATAGAAGAAATGATATTTGGGGAATGGGATGAATTTTTTTCTTCTGTATCTGATGTCATCAAGTTTTACAAACCCAAAAAGATGTATGAGGTCTGATAATAGACCCGAATAGTTGAACTGGAGCATACTAGAAAATCAAGGCCATAGAGTCATTAGGTGTATCTCTTAGCCCTTCCTGTTTCTTCTCTTGTTTCATCCTCTCTCATGACTAAATCTTTTTTCTCATTAGATTGAAAGAACTTCCTGACAGGGATTGGCTCCTTCAAACTTCACTCCACCCTCTTTCTAGTTTGATATGTTAGGAAGCTATAAAAAACTACATGTCGCATAGAGAACAGACTTACGGTTGCCAAGGGGGAGGAGGGGCAGGGGAGGGTTGGATTGGGAGTTTGGGACTATCAGATGCAAAATATTATATATAGAATGGATAAACAACAAGGTCCTACTGTATAGCACAGGGAACTATATTCAATATCCTGTAATAAACCATAATGGAAAAGAATAAGAAAAAGAATATATATATATATATTTGGTATATATGTATATATCCCTGTGTAGTCACAAGATTTGTAGGTATGAAGGGTAGTTGTAGCCAGGGCCAAAGCAGCAGCTTCCTGATCTGTGGCTTGTCATGGTGAGGTGACCTTGAAATCTATAGGTCTAGTGGCAGCTCTCTGACTGACTGATGCTCCTCCAGTTCTGCCAATGTCTGTGTAAACCCCTATTACCCAATATTAAGCTCTCTGCTTGAATGATCTGGACTAGTTTTCTGTTATCTACACTGAACCCTGATTATATGGTAACTAAACTCCCCCCAGAGAAGATTGTTATTCATTAACTCATTTGTTCATTTGTTCATTCATTAATTCAACAAATACTTGTCCACTTAGTTATTGACTATTGGACTTGTGCCAGGCACTGCAAGGCACAGAGGAGTCTCTGGAGAAGACATGGGTTTTTGCTGACAGGCAACATGATCTGGTTGGGCCCCTTCAGGGAGGTGGAGTGGTGGTTTCAAGGACAAGGGTGGTGGTAAAAGGGCAGTGTTTAAAAAGTTCATCTTTAGAAAAAGAAAGAAATCCCATCTTACTTTCTTAATTTTCTTAAAGGCAATTTTATCTGTTGAAAAGACCTATGTTTTCTTTTGAACTGGAAGGGAGGAACAAGTAAAATTATGGAACTGGTTTTTTTTTTCCCTTTTCTTAGCCTTTATTACTGTGAAGAAGACCCAATTAAAACACACCATTTCTGATATATCAAATCATGGTACTATGCTATGCAGACATACAATAGAAATGGTTACAAAAATGAGAAAACTACTAACTGCCTGCCCTCATGGAGCTTACAGTCTAAATCCTCAAATTAATTAGCAGAACAGAGTACTGGTAAGTCTTTACGTATTACAGAGTAATGACCACTGAATGCATAAGATTTACATTAAATTTTTTATGACAAACGTTAACAAGTATTATTGATTACAAATCTATTTTAAAGGTGTAAAAAACATCAATAATATGACAGAGGTGGATCATTGTTATAAAACAGAATTCTAAATGAAACAACTACTAACAATTAGAAATAAAACTGGCTCTAAAGGAATGATCATAATAAAAAAATACTAAGGATTTTCATGTATTTTTGCATTCTCTGTGGCATACTGACTCTCAAGAAGGTACCAGGGACCTATTCCTTCCTTCGATTTTTAAAGTAGTAAATAGAAAACCTTGAAACAATGACACATCCTCTAAAATTTGTGGAACTATTTTATTGTTTATCTTCATTTTCCTTGATTGTCAGATTCCATCTTAATACTGTTTGTCTCCCAAGAGTCTAATGGATGGTTGCCTTCCAAAATTTCTAAATCTCCTTCCTGAAATTTAAGTGGTAAAGAAGCAGATCACTGTTTTATATTTTGTAGTAAACACCTTAACCTTTTCGAAGATTCTAATAATCACAAATGAACTGTATCACTCAAGGTCTCATTTTCTCTCTGTTAAATAAAAATTTAAATGGGTGGAGTTTGGTGGTTTCTTCCAAATAAATTACCTTCTTGGCCCTTGGGATAGAAGGGCCCTTTCCCATCCTGTATGGCATGGCTGCTGAAAAGTTAATGGGATCTGAGACTGAATTAGTCAGCAAGTTGTCTAGTTCAAGGGAAATAAAAGTCCCACTGTACTTAGTGAAAGGGAGCTTGGGGTTAAACTTGGGAGTCACACTTTTTGAAAACTACCTACAAACTGGAATTTATAGAGGAAGACAATTGGGGTGGTGAGATGGCTGAAACCTATGTTGTATAAGGAGTGGTGAAGAAACTAGGTTGGGGAAAAAAAGGGTGTGGAGTGGGAAACAGAAGAGAGGTGAATAAAGCCAGTACTATGCTCACCACAGTGTGGAATTAATCTCTTATTTCAGATCTCAGGACATTGAGATGTAACAGTAATACGAAAAGTTCTTTTTCAAATATTTAGTACTTATGCTTAGTGCTTCATTTGTTTGTTTGAATTATAACAACCTCAGAGGTAGGCATTATTATTCTCATTTAACAGATGAGAAAACGGGTTCAGAGAAGTTAAGAATCTAGCCCAAAGTCAGGCAGTTAATAAAAGCCAAAGCAGAATTAAAACTCAGGTCACTCGGACTGTAAGGACAATGCCCTAAAAGGCAGTGAATGTATGCCTCAAAAAGGAGAGATGGTAAGCAAAACAACTGCTTGGATGGGGAGAAAAACAAACGTCCTTTGTTTTATGCGTGGCTGTGTCTCTGTACCTTCCCACCTGATAGGGTGAGAAACTGCATTACCTCTTATTTCCATGCATTAGCAAGGTGAATGCATCCCACTCATCTCAATTTAAAGAGCAAATGCCATGGCATGGGTTCAATGGACATTTTCTCCCTTGTGTTCCAATCTATGGCTGATGTGACAAGGACAAAATTGTCAGAGCAGCTACTAATTAAATAGTCCAGAGCTTCATTAGGAAGATGTGCTGAATGCAGGACTCACCAGGCAAATGTTGACATCATCATTGACACTAATTTGTCCCTTGGCTGGCAGCCTCGGCACAACAGAGGGGCTGGACTCTGAG
The DNA here is from genome assembly GCF_949987535.1 of Balaenoptera acutorostrata. NCBI lineage: Eukaryota > Metazoa > Chordata > Mammalia > Artiodactyla > Balaenopteridae > Balaenoptera > Balaenoptera acutorostrata. Next base: position 145,519,601 of record NC_080066.1, on the reverse strand, counting down.
GGGAGGGCAGGGCTCCCAGGCTTGCTGAAACCACTTTCGAGGAAGATTCAGAGATGGTCACTATTGGTCAGGAGTAGAATTCCCATGGGCACCTGGGTTAAGCTTATCATTTTGGCTTTCTCTCCTTCAGAGAGTCAGTGGCCTTCTACACCCAGAGCACGTCTGTCATGGTTGACATGCACACGCACGCACACACATGCACACACACTCACACTCATGTGTGCATGCCCTTAGAGATCGTGCAAGAACATAATAGAGTCGTGGGTGTCTCTGTTACAAAAACAGAACTAACCTATTAATCTACCTCCTTTGGGTATATGATCAGTATTCAGGAGACAAGGCCACCCTAAGAGGCTTTCTGTGTGCAAATAAAAATGAATTCTTGCCCTTGTACCTTAATAGCCAGAACAGGTGAAAAGACGTGTGTACCCACTTGTTCAGTCCCAGCTTCCGTGACGCAAGTTCTCATGGTTATTGTGGGGCCTTCCTGACTCAGGGACTCAGGGATTCAGGGGCTGACATTTTATTTCATGTCCAGGAACATGTAGGCCACTCTGAGACTAGAAACTACTACCACAAACAACAGATCTTCCAAACAGATCAAGAAATCTTTTAAATATCAGAATTCTGGGTCTATCACTGATTTGTCTTTATACTTTGCTCTCTGAGATCCTGCATGAGAAAAACAATACTTTGATCTCACAAAGGACAGTTACTATTTTCTCCATTTTGTAATGATGAAGCTGAGGTTTAGAGAATATGAAGGACTTATGCAAGGTCCTAAAATTGGTAAGAGACAGAACAATGACATGTTTCCATTCTTTGGGCCCTACCTTTAATACTTGCTCTGCTCTGTGACGTCCCCATAACAATTCTTCTCTTTCCCACTTGTTCTCCTGAGATTTCACCATGGTACTCTATACACACTTTTTTTTTTTTTTAGAATGTTCTAATTTCATTAAAAAAAAAAAAAAAAAGTATTTATTTATTTATTTATTTGGTTGCACCGGGTCTTAGTTGCAGCCAGTGGGCTCCTTAGTTGTGGCATGCAAACTCTTAGTTGTGGCATGCATGTGGAATCTAGTTCCCCAACCAGGGATTGAACCCGGGCTCCATGCATTGAGAATGTGGGGTCTTAACCACTGCGCCACCAGGGAAGTCCCCACTGTACACACTTTCACCATTTCTTTCCTTGTCACCAAGTAACTTTGGTCAAGTTCCCCTAGGTGCTTTATATGTTTGATATCATACACATACCCTATATAAACACAAGGTAATTAAAAACAATTGAACAGTGGTTAACCTTATCCCCAGATATCATGCCATCCAACTTCCGCTTGAGAGACTTCAAAGAACCTTGTGTTTGCTCTACTTTCCAGTGACCGTGAGTCAATGAAGGAAGGCATTGTGGCTGTCATTTCAACCATCAACCTACAAAGGGTCCAGAATGGATTAGACTTCAGGATTGATGTGTGTCCTATGGAAAGAGGGATGCATATGGAACATTTGTAAGATTATAGAGAGACTGTAGCAGTTCCTTTACAAATTGGTTTTGACCAATTGTTCATCTATAACCTAGTTACTGAGTAATATATTTTTGAAAGTATTTATTTCTTTTTTAATCATGCTGTATATTTTACACTCATACCTGCCCCAACCCCAGTGGAATTCCATCAAAGGATAGGAAGGGTTTGGTTTTTTATTTATTTATTTATTTTTGTTGGCACTTGAAGCAATATTTTAAAAGTTTGGAATCATAAGCACTAGTAAAGAAATTTTTTTTTTAATTAATTAATTTATTTATTTTTTATTTTATGGCTGTGTTGGGTCTTCGTTTCTGTGTGAGGGCTTTCTCTAGTTGCGGCAAGCGGGGGCCACTCTTCATCACCGTGCGCGGGCCTCTCACTATCGCGGCCTCTCTTGTTGCGGAGCACAGGATCCAGACGCGCAGGCTCAGTAGTTGTGGCTCACGGGCCTAGTTGCTCCGCGGCATGTGGGATCTTCCCAGACCAGGGCTCGAACCCGTGTCCCCTGCATTGGCAGGCAGATTCTCAACCACTGCGCCACCAGGGAAGCCCAAGAAATTTTTTTTATTGTATGAAGCTTTTTGTTCTGTGGACTTACTAAGTTGTTATATTTCTGAAGAGGACCTTGCCACTCTCCCTAAATCTAGTCTGAGTTATTTGAATTCTGGAGTGCCATGTATTCTGGTTTCCTAGTCTACTCCGGGCAGCCTAACTCCATTTCCATGAATACTATTTTCTGGAATGACTGTCTTGTCTTTTAGTCACAGGGGCAGCTGGCCTTGTCATGGTTCCTCCTGAAACTCCACAGTCTGTTGAGCTGGGACTCTTCCTCCCAGCTGGTTGGCTCAGGGTGTGGTCTCATCCCTGGGGACCTGCCTCAGGACGCACTTCCTCTGCTTTGGACTTGACTGTTTGAGTAAATGAGCACCAACTCTGTGAGATTTCTCTGTCTTCTAACTGAGAGAAGCATCATCAAGTGGATCTGCTTTGAGAAGGAAAAGGACTCACTCTGTGAGTTCGCTGACGGTTAGCACCTTGCCAGCCAGGGACCAGGGGCCTCTGAACTGCAGCCTTCTCCTCGTTTCATTCTCAAGGAAACACCATCTTCATGTCTCAGGTTAAAGCGACTGTGGCCTCTCTAAATGGAATGTTTGGTCTCCCTATTTGGGCTGTGCGGCTGCTTTGACATTCAGGAGTGCCATCTGGGATGGGCACATCTTTCCCTAGCCTTCCTGGAGCCCACTGTCCAGCACATAGGCCTGCAGAAATAGCTCTGATCTTCTGCTTTCAATGTGGACGCAGAAGGGCAGTTATAAATGGGAATTTCTAGCTCAAAGAAAGGAAAGGAAAATACATTCTGTTTTTAAAGAAAAGGTAACATACCTTATTGTTTAAATAGCAATTAAATTACTTCAGATTTTTTTGGCTCAAACATAGTTGTTTTTATTCATTTATTTGACAGATATTTAATATGCTCCTCTATTTCTTTAATAATAATAACAAAAATTTATAAAGCCCTTACTTTGGTCTAGGACTGTGCTAAGTATCTTACAAGCAGTATCTTAGTTGGGCCTCTCAAAAACTCTATGAACAAGGTATTATTATCAATCCTATTTAATAAGTTAGGAAAGAGAATCTTAAGAGGTTAAAAAAAATTAAGGGGAAAGAGCTAGTCACTGTTACGGGGGATATGAAGGAGAGACAATTTTTGTCTTAGAGTCTAGAATGTTTGAATGAGAAGGAAACTTAGAGGTCTCCCATACAACCATGTCATTTTATAGAAAAACCTTGAGAGCTTCAATCACCTGCCCAAGAACCCACAGTAATTACAGGCAAAGGAGGGTTGGGCCAAGAGCTCCCAACTCTCATCCCAGTGTACTTTTCATTCTATACTGCCTTCCTCCAGGAGTTTAGAATATTATAGAGATAACACCCTTATCCACCAACCCCCAGCATTGTAACAGTGAATGTAGGCATGTACTTAATGTACACGTGGGCCTCCTTAATGTAGACATGAGGGATGCCGCTGAAAAGTTCCACAGGTGCTGAGAGAAGGAGAGGATTCTGGGGGGCTGCTGGTGTTCCAGGAAGGCCTGGTAAAGAAGGGGACACTTTAGCTCAACCCAAAGTGGGTGGAAGATCTGAATATTCAGAGAGAGAAGAGAATAGGCATCCTAAGGACTGGTCTGAACAAAAACTTTGAGTTTCAGGCAGGGATAAAGAAGAGACCTTCCTTGTTGGCAGAGGGTTCATATAAGGGAGTAATGGAGATGGAGACATTATGCTGAGCTTTGCATGCCAGGTACACCAGGGACAGGATGGAGGCAGAGGGAGCTGGTTCTGGAAATAATCTAGATATAAAATGATGAGGTTCTGGGCAAAAGTGGTGGCCATGAGAGGATGGAGAAAGCACATTTTCATGTGTCGACAAGATTTAGCGTATTTCAGGGAGAAAATGTGGTAAACAGGAAGATTCTAGGGGGAGGAGATTGAGGTGGGAGTGAGGAGCTCTTTGACAAGCAGGAGTGATGACTTCAACTTTGGGCTTGGAGCCAGGTGCAAGGCCACAGGGCTGAGTGCAGCCGATTTACACCCTATTGATTTTCCTGAGCAGACCATTTTCACCTCATTGATTTTCTTGGTTGATGGGCTTGTGTTTTCTTGTTGGTTAGAGGTCACTTTGCTCCCTTTAGATTCATTTTTGGCTTCTTGCTACTTCCTCTTGTTAGCGTGTGCTGCTCCAATCATGACTGCCAGCTACTGACCAAATATGACATTTCCAGCTCTGATAGTTTTTCTGTTTGGAGAAAAATTGCAAACGAGAAGTTGAACTTACAGAGGAGTTTGGGCTTAGCTCAGCCATCCTGAGAGAGTTGTCGCCATGGGTAGCACAGAAAGACTGGAATCGCAGGAAGGTGACACTGTCCATGTGTTAAATGCTCGAGTGAACCATTAGGGGGTGGGTGGGAAAGTGACTAGAGTTGCTGGCTCACACTTCTTTCTCACTCCCACAATGACAGCTGAGCCAAGTGTATTGAAGACAGCTATGAAATGACCCTGGACAAAGTTACTTCATTATACTAGGCTCAGTTTTCATCCTCTATGAAGGGAAAAGTTGGTATTGACATGGGATTCCCACATCTGGCTCCTCCCACTTGTTAAAATCCTATACCCCACCCCAACTGGTTCAGATTCAGTAGGTCCAGGGTGGAGCCTAGGAGTCTGTATGTTTAACAGTCTCTTTAGAAGATTCTAACAAACTGGTCTGAGGGCTGGTGTTTGGAGAACTCTGATCTGCCTGCCCTCCAGGATCCTTTTAGTTTTACTCATTTGCCTTTTTCTTTGGGTTCAGGTGGTCTTTAGGATGTACTGTCTCCCCTTTTAGTGAGGACCTCCCAGTTCCCCACCCTTCATGTAAACAAAGCATCTCCCCACTTATATAAAATCTGCTTTTTTTAATCTTAATAGGAATGTATAGTAATATACTGTACCACCCATCCCAGCACTGTATGTATTTTAAGTCATATTTCTGTTGTGGAATGACAGTGTTTGGCTCCAATTAAAGGAATTCAAGCACCAACAATCAGGTAGGGAAAACAGCTTTGGGGGAATATGGGATGGGACAGGGTCTTCCTGTGAGAGAGTCTGTTTAAGGGCAGCCCAGTATTTTGGCTCCATTTTATTCTCCCTGACCTTCCCAGAGGGGAGATGGGAAACCACAGCAGATTTAATTTCTTCCTACCTATAAATTTTATGCCTCTTGCCAGGTTCCAAATTTAAATAAATAGTCTTTAAACAGCACAAGTGTTTTAGCCTTATGGAGAGCTTCCCAGGAGAATTTCTTCCCTAGGAATAATAATTATGGATGGTAATGGTGATAACTGTCTCTACTGAGGGCTTACTGTGGTCTCTACACCCTGTACTAAGTGCTTTCATACATCATTTTCCTTTAATTCTCACAAAACCAATCTGAGATAGATCCAGTTGCTATCTCCACTTGACAGACGAGCAAATGAAGTTTAGAGAGGTTAAATAATATACCCATAACCACATAGCTGGTGAGCAGGGGAGCACGGATTGAGCTTTGCTCTCTAGGTCCTTAAGGCCTGAGGGCTGAATCATCATACTGTATTGCTTGCACTGTGTGGTCTGACAAACGAAAGGAAAAAGCAGGGCATGATCAGCAGGAGACCCTGGATTTGGATCCCCAGATATCAATCTATTTTTCACTGCCTTTCTCTGCCCAGTTATCCCTTGGTATCTGTGGGGGATTGGTTCCAGGACCCCCGTGGATGCGGAAATCCTCAGATGCTCAAACATAAAATGGCATAGATTTACATATAACCTACATACATCCTCCTGTATACTTTAAATCATCTCTGGATTACTTATAATACCTAATACAATGTAAATGCTATGTAAATAGTTGTAAATACAATGTAAATGCTATGTAAATCGTTGCCAGCGTGCAACAAATTCAAGTTTTGCTTTTTGGAACTCTGGAATTTTTTTAAAAAATACTTTTGATCCGCAGTTCGTTGAATGTGTGGCTACAAAGGGCTGACTCTATATACATCTCAAGTCAAAGCAAATCATAGGCATTTCCTGCTAGATGGGGAGGAATGTGATAACCAAAAATAGTTTTCCTACTGTGTGTGTTAATTTCACAGTAAATTATAAAGCTTTTGCCTGTCTTTATCTGCATGTGCAACACATGCTTTGAGACCAGCATAGTCCTAGAAGACCATTTAGCTCCCTTCCCAACCTGGTGAAACTAAAGTTTCTAGTTAAACCGTCTGTCCCTCTTTTATAAAATTTAGTTTAATTTTGTTCTAGTTAGAGAACATACTTTGTGTGACTTCTATTTCTTTAAATTTGTTAAGGTTTGTTTCCTAGTCCAGAACACGGTCTGTCATACTGACTGGTCTATGTTCATTTGAAAGCAATGTGTTTTCTGCTTTTGTTGGGTGAAGAATCCTGTAAATGCCAATTAGCCTAAGTTGGTGGATAGTGCTGTTCCTTACTGATTTTCTGTCTTTCTGTTCTATCATTGCTGATGGAGGAGTGTTGAAGCCTTCAATCATAATTGTGGATTGGTCTATTTTTCCTTTCAGTTCGACTATTTTTTGTGTTATCATTGGTCTTGCTTTATTTATACAACTGAACAATCTCTACATTTTAATTGATGAGTTTGGACCATTTATAATTAGTATGGCTATTGATATGGTTGCTTAAAATCGACCATCTAGATAGTTGTTTTCTATTTTTCCATCTATTTTAAAATTTTTTCCTCTTTCTTTCCCTTGTTGAATTAGTTAAACATATGATTCCATTTTATTACCGCCATTTGCTTATTATTTTTCCCCTTTCTTTTAAATTTTTTAGTGATTGCCAATCGGTTTGCAATGTACAACTTTATACATCTGTAATTAATTAGAGTCTATCTTCACATAATATTATACCTCCTTGTGTGTAATGTCAGGACCTTACAACAGTATACTGCCAATTTTTTCCTTTCATCCTTTGTGCTATTGTTGTTATATAGTTTACTTTTACATATGATATAAATACACAATACGTTGCTACTATTTTTATTTAAACAATCACCTATTTTTTGGAGCCATTAAAAATAAGAAAAAAAAGAATTTTATTTTTACTTTCATTTATTCCATTTTAAGGGCTTGTCATTTCTTTGTGTGAAAACTTGATACCAAGTTTTGTGCTTGGTATCATATTGCTTTTGCCTGACATTTTTCCTCTAATATTTCTCATAGTGCAGGTCTGCCGGCAATGGATTCTCTCTGGTTTTTGTTTGTTTGTTTGTTTTTGAGAAAGTATTTCTTCATTTTTGAAAATTATTTTTGCTGGTTATAGAACTGGTTAATAGTCTTTTTCTTTTAACACTTTAAATCCATCACTCCATTGTCTTCTAGCTTGTTTGGTTTCTGACAAGAAGTCTTCTGTAATTCTCATCTTTGTTCCTATGTATATAATGTATCTTTTCCCCAGCTCTATTAAATATTTTTAAAACATTTTTCTTCTGTTTTCAGCAGTTTTGATAGGATATGCCTAGTTTTTTTGGCTTTATCTCTTGACAGTATTGTTTTCTTCTTCTTCTTAATATGTCTTATAATTTAAAAAAAATCTAGACATCTTATATAGCATACTAGAGACTGTAAATAGTTTTTGTATGTGGAAATGAGTACACCTTTCCTTCTGCTAGGCTTTTGGTGACCTGAGCTTGGGGTTTGTTGTTGCCATGATTAGCCACAGCCTATTGCAGACTTAAAATTCCTCTGGCATTACCTTGCGTTGAGGGTAGGGGCTGGCTTGCAGAGGGTTTTGCTTAATGTCTTCTCCATCCTCAGGTTTCCATCTTCTCATTGAGATTTCCTCAGGGAGAGTTTCTCTCCACACTTTTGTAAGTCTCTCAGCAATATTCGATTATTATTTGTTATTTGCTGCTTGTTAGCCTGGTCATAGGAAGTGTTGGGCAGTGGAAAGGCATTCTCTGTCATTCTCATTAGAAGGTGTCAGACAGGGGCTATGTCCCTGGGTCTCAGTGCTTCTGCCCCCTCCAAGAGGTAGTTCTGGTCCAGCAGGTATTACTGCCCCATCCCCAGGACTAGAGGGCTCTTTTTTGTTTTCTTCCCTTGGCTGCAGTACGTTATCTTCTGTGCGCTAAGAGTGATAGTGTGTGTTGTTCTTCTTCCAACAGTTTAAAGCTTTTGTTCTGTTGGTGATATAGTGCAACAGGATCTGGGTAGGGTTTCTCATGTTTCCTGCAGCAGCAGCTGTTTCCTTTCTACAAGCCTGTGGGACAAGTGACACTTTCTCAGAACTCTTGCCAGACTTTTCTGTGAGTGCCCAGTGAGATCCATGAAGAAGAAATTACAAGTGGCTATTGATTCCCCCTCAGGGAAATCCCCCAGGGGTTCTAAACAGTCTACTTGTCCTTTACCAATTTGCTGACAATTTTAGCTAAATTCTTCAATGCCTAACAACATCCATCCCAAGTAAGCAAGAGCACACGTTTCATTTCTCCTTGCAGGTGCCTGTCTTTCCTCAGATTTTGTGTTAATTAGTCGTCCTGCCACCTCAACTCTTTGGTGGTTTCAAGAAAAGTTTTGGATGTACTGTTTTCTTTGTAAAATAGTTTTTTTTTAAGTGTAGGACTGATGCTCTTTCTGACTTTCTCCATCTCACGTGCACTTGTAAGCCTCCTGCTTTTGCACATGTTGTTTGCTCTACCTGAGATTCCCTCCCCTTTCCTCCACTTGGCAACTTCCTACTTGTCTCAGCGACCTCATGTTCTCATGTGCTCAGAAGACAGGGGCGTATTTACACAGATATTAAACCATTAAGTTACTTTGTGGATTCATAGACAAATATCAGGGTTTACAGCCTGAAGATGTAGCATTTGAGCCTCATCTTGATCCTCAGTAAATCCCTTGTTGAATTTGAGCCTCATTTTTCTTATTGTAAAGTAAGAATGCTAGTATCTGCCCAGCCTCCTTTGCCAGGTGAGATAATGTGTGTGACAGTATCTGACACACTTTTAAAGCTCAGTTCCAGCCCATCAGCCCAGCAACAGGCCTGTCCCGAAGAAGATCCCACTCTTCCCAAAACTCAAGAGGTTTGCCGCCCAAGGGGTGCTAGCTTGGTCTTGTGTCAGAGTGGAATTTCTAGGGGGACAAACCCTGTCCTCAGTCAGCAGCAATGAAGTAGAAAAAGTTGAAGCAAAAGGCTGGCTTGGACCCGGAAACCCTATATTTTCTTTTTATTTACAAAACTTACTAAGGAAAAGAAATTGATTTCCATCTTTCCTGATGTGTTAAAATTACTGCAACACCTCATATTACCAAATAGATTTACTGTATAAATTGGAACATAATTGATGCTTCAGGCAGGTCACAAATTTATCTTCGCAGGAGCATATCACTCACAGTACATTGATTATAAAAATTAGTAAATTCAAGACAAATGTTGCATTCTCTAATTCCTGGTGCAAATCCCTCCAAATCCTCCATGCATTACTGCTATTGAACTAAGAGATAGATATCCATCAGGTCACTTGATTCTTTGCAGACCTGATTTAGATGGTACTTATGCTACTGCATCCACCAAGAAAAGATAGATCTCATTTATTAAATCTGCCAGGCAGGAACCTAAATGATGGGATTTAGTAATATTGCACTAATCTGTTGCTTTTATTTACTGGTCCCTGTCTTACTGGTGTAAATCTTCTCACAGAGAATGCCTCCTAATTCATTTCATTTGACTCTCCTGGTGAGGAGCAGGGGTGGCTCATTGTCAGGTTCATCGTGAGAACCAGCATTTCTGAGAGCTTCTATACAGTGGACAGTGTCGGTGCTCCACCGAGATCCCCTTGAATAACTTTGCAGTGGTGATGGTGATGGTGATTGTTTGTGTGTGTGTGTGTGTGTTGGAGGGGGTGCGGCACACTGAACCAGACACAGTTAAAGTATGTTATATGTATATTTCATTTAATCTTCACAACTCCATGAGGTAGGTACTATTATTTTTTCTGTTTATAGATGAGGAAGCTGAGGAAACTTGCCCAAGGAACTTGGCCAAAGATCATGGTTCTAGGATGTGGTGTTGCCTGGGTGTGGCTCCAGGGCCACCGCTCTTCTGCTCATTTCCTTCTATGCATTTCAGTGGCTGGGAAGATAATGACCATGTAAGACGGCAGGTGACTAGTAGGTGGCCAGCCCTTGTGTATGTGGTCTTCTCACTCTCCTTTGCAATTGTTTCTGAGTCCTGTCTGACTTGCAGAGTTACCTTCTCTGCACCCCTGTCTAAAAAATCGTGACAGTCCTTTGTTGCTGCTTATCTGAGGATCCTGTTCAAGTTACAGTTTAGATCCTCCAGGATGTGATTGCTACTATTTTATACGTTAACACAGGCTTCTTTTTATTTCACACAGAGTTACTTTGCTTGAGCTTTTGCTGTCGGTCAGGATATACCAATATCTCCCAGCAAAGAGGAAAATTGAAAGACAACTGAGAGCTACAAGTCCAAGCTTTTCCTCTGAGTTCCGTGTTCAGGGAAAATATCATGAAGTATCTCTTTAGCAAGCTGAGAGCGTGACTTCCTGAATAGGTAAAAAGAGATGCTGCTGGGTATAAAAAAAGAAGGGAAAAATGAATTTGATAATGGCAGGAAAAGACGGCAGTTGGGCACAAAAAAATGAAAGCCAGATACTCAATTTCCCAGGAGAGCCTATACCTGGAGCTAATCATGTGAACTACTTCTGACTTACAGTGTGATTTTAGGAGAGATGGCAAGACCTGATCCCAGCTCAAAACCTCTCTCACCTCTTGGCTGATACCTGAAATTCCACCTTCGTTGCTCATTTCCTTGGTTTGATTTTGTTATGAAGGCCATGTCAGCCAGAAAGAAAAGAAGGAGTTGAGGGATGAAAAGATAAGGCTAAGAGCAATGAGAAGAGCGTATGCTGAGACGATTTTGCCTAGAGTTGGCCCAACTTCTGGTCTGTCTGAAGGTCTCATTTAGTAGCGCTTCTCACTTGAGCGATCATCTCTCCTTCCCTCCCTCCCTTCCTTCTTTTCTTTTTACTGTTCTATGTCTTTAAAGACAAGTATAGATTTGTGTAACCACCACTAGCACCATCTTCCCCCCACATCCCTTTGTGCTGTCCTGTTATAGTCACACTCTCTTCCCACACCTGCCCCTGGGAACCATTGATCTGTTCTCCATCACTATTATGTGTTTTTTCAAGAATGACATATAAATGGAGTCATACAGTATGTAACCTTTTAAGACTGGCTTCTTTCACTCAACATAATGCCTTTGAGATCCATCCATGTTGTTGTGTGTCATACCATCTGCTTTTGATCTCTCATTCATTGGATCTGCCCTCACTCAACAAAACGATGCTTGCAATGTAGAGACTGGGACGTATTACTGTCTGTTTTCAACTCTTATTAAAAGCCTGCATTTTGGTCAGGCTCTTTATTTGCAAGGAATAAAGACCTACTCAACCTTACTGGAGAAACTGAGAGTTTATTATAAGAATCCAGGGCTCCCCTAGGGATCACCATAGCTAGGTCTGGAAATGGGAGGTGGTTTGGATCCAAGGCAGCTTTGGGGGAGAGTATATGATCACAGTCTCTCTCCAGAGCTGCATGGTCTCTGATTTGCCCTGTTTCTGTCTCTGTGTGTAGATGTGCTCTGTTCTTACTCTTTACCAGCTGTCTTTCCTAATATCATATGGCATCTTCTTCCCTCTTCCTCAACCTCAGTACTTGGCCATCGCAGCTTTTCCCACCTCTGATCTCAGAACCATTCCTGATGCCAACTGGGGCTTTGGATTCAAATTCCTGGGGAATAATCTGCTTAGCTCTGTTCATCTTTCAAGTCAGGCCTCAGGAATCTGGCCATCTGATGAAATGGCTGCCCTTCTCTAACCACCTGTGTCCAGTGCAGGTGGGGTCATGGTGGCTTTACCATGGAGTAGATTCCTTAGGGGAGGGAGATTTGGAGAGCAGGGCAGGCCATGATTGACCACTCTAGTATTTTCCACAAAGAAAATACTCTTTATAGAAGACTTTTGAAAGGCCCATTTATTTTTTCAGGTATTCTATTCTTCATTCTTTGATCAAGCCAGACCATAGGAAAGATGTGGTCAGGCCATCCTGCTTGGCCTCCAGCAGACTGCTTTCACTGAGCTGTGTTTTGTTACCCTGCTGGTTCACCAAGAAAAACGACAAGTGCCCTGTTGAAACTGTGACTGCACTTCCTGTTGTTGAGGGCATCGTCCATGCAGTGTCTCTAATATGAAGCTTCATGGGAGAAGTTTATCTTAGGGAAAAATTTAAGGACATGCTTTACTTCCTCTGAGGAGATGGCACAGTTCCTTCCCCTTGAATGAAGAAAGCTGGGAAACTCATCAAACTCCCTCTGTGTTGATACCCAGGAAACTCAATTCTTAGTAAACCCAGGTTCAGCTATTGCAGCTACCCAGATCCTTTGGTGAACTTCTTGTCTTACACAGGAAGTTGATTGCCAACGTTGATTTTATCTAATCTAAGTACCTCTTTAGTGCTTTGGTTCTCTCATCTGCAAGTGCTTAACTTATTTGACTATGGCCAGGGCAGGAATGATGCTAAACATCCCCACCCAGTAGAAAGCATAGAAGGATAAATCCTGGTAACTCACTTTTAATGCTAAAGATAAGATTTTACCTGTGGAAATTTGTTGCAGCCACTTTGGGATGTGGGAATAAATGAAGGAAAGGTTTGTGTTCTGAAAAAATGTGGGGCTGACCCTGATGGACCATTGGCTTTCCTTGGAGGGATAGAAGCTGAGAAGGGGTTGTTACTGAGCAGCTCTGGAGTCACTGCTACTGACCTAATATCCCTGGAGGGGCTCACCCATGCTCCTCTAACAGGAAACTGCTCCTTGTACTATGGGGCAGTTGGGAGACATTAGGTTTAACAGTGCCTTTGTAATCTTCATTATAATCTATCATGGGGCCCATGATAGAGTAGCTAGAGAGACTGCTCCTGAGCTGCAAGGACACAGAACAGGTCAATAGCAGGTCAACTGTTTTATAAAGCCACAGGGGCCGCTTAACACAGTAGCACTTGACAAGGCATTATTGCCAGGCAGATCTGAAGTGGACACCGTGACTCTATGCACAGAGCTCAGCGCAGGGAGCCAATTAGAACCAGGGGACTGCCCTGTCTCACCTCCACCTGCAGCCCCTTGAAGGAAACACTGGTATTTTTGCCATTGAGAGGCCAGAAGAGAGGATTTATGCAGAACCCATGAGATCACACATTTCACCTCCCTATTAATAGACTGGGCCTGCTGGGAACGAAAGTTTCTCATTATTAATAATTTCCTGGACATTATTCCAAGCCAAGCTGTCCTGAGACCAGGCTGAAAGGAAGAGTTAGGACGCCACATCTCGAGTTTCCAGCCAGATAATTTAGAATAAAAGGTCTCAGTCAAATGTTTTTACCGACCTTCATCTCAGTCGTTGAATGACTGAGACTCTGATAGCACAGCAGACTCCGTTTTCTAGCCACTGACCGGGACTTCAAACTTTGAATCACACAGGAAGTCAGAGGTTTTGTACCCAAGAGGATCCAGGAAAGGGTAACAATTGGAAATCTCTTGTGGGAGGCTTCAGGGTCATGGAAATATCCAGTCCCATGGAACTACTTGCCTCACCTGCTTAAACTTGAACTGGAGGGGTCAATCTTTTTGGGGAAAAGAGTGGTTTTGAGCAACAGACTGGAAGACCTGGTCCTCAATTTCCTCCCCAAACTTCCATTCCCTATATGAATTTAAACAATTTTCTCTTAGGCTGCCAGCCTTGGGAAAGCAGAAACAATCCCCACTTCTCTCAACATAGGCCCCTTATGAGAGACCCTTTTTTGAAGAGTTGGAACACATTTATGTTAATCACCCTCCTACAAGGAGAAGATGGAAGAGACAGAGATATATTAATTATAGCCCCCCTCCCTCCTAGACCACAACACTATTGTTCAGAATCTCTAGGGCCTTCAGTCTCCTTCCAACTAGACTTTCTTTATCATTTGTGCTTCCCCCTTTCAGGAAACCAGATGTCATGAGCTTTGCAGAACATGCAATGCCATTTAACACCTCATTGCCTTGTCTTCGTTCAGAACTCCCCTTTCTGGCAGCAGCCAGAAACCTCCCCAAAGCAAATGAGAAAGTGAAGGAGGGGATGAGAACTCCTGGTTGGGGAAAAAGATAACAAAAAAAGGAAGAGAAAGTCAAACCAGAGCCAAATGAATCACAAAAGCAAAAACAAACAAACAAGAAAACAACACCCCTCCCCCCAAGCAAGTGTATACGTATTTTTGGAATACAGTAAAACTCTGCTGTAATGTGTCATATGAATCTATAATTTAAACCTGAGTTTCAATCATTTTTGACTGTGTCTTATAGTAAGAAATAAATTTTATATTATGACTCAGTGCACACACCCAGTTTTACAAAACAGTGTTCACCCTTACTTCATGGGATGCATGCTGACATTTTTTCCTATCTTACCCTTCCTTATTCTGTTCAAACCTTTTCTGTTCTGTCACTTAAAAAAAAAAAGGTAATGGTGGCTACCCACTAAATTAATTTCATGATCCACTAATTATAACTGGCAATTTAAAAAATACTGTTTTGTTAAACTTGATGGAGGACAGATGTCTGGATTCATGGACTTTCAGAACTGTAGATCATCCATTTCTAGTGTAATCTCATTTTCCAAGTGAAGACACTGAGGCCCTAAAGAAGTTATAATTCATCCTTGACCATATAGCTGATGGCGGAAACAGTGTTTTTATTCCACAAATTCACTTGGTGATGCAAGAGAGAGTGTGGTGTGGGACAAAGAGCCTGGGGTTGGAATCTGTAGACACATTCTGTTTAGAACTCTGTGACTTAGAGCAAATAACTTAAATAATTTGACCCCAGTTTCTTATAAAATGGGTTATTGGGGGAACGGACTAGGTAAGATATAGGAGAGGCTTTGTAAGTGGTGTAGTCCAAAGGTAAAGAACAGTTCTCCCTTCCTTTCTGCAATAGCCTGTGATGCAGGGGCAGGTGTTATCTGTATCGCTAGACCCCTGGCATTGGGACAGGAGGAAAAAGTCTGTGCAGTAATTGGTCTCTTTCTCTTCAACATAGATTCCCAATGTCCCTACTTAACTCTCTTCTCTTTTTTGAATGATTTTTTTCTTCTTGATTTTATCTTATCATTTCACATTTCATAATAAAGATCTTTGTCAATGTGTTTTGATTTTTGAGTCTTCTTGAATTAATCAAGGCCAACGAATGGTCAGAGATAAACAGTCCATATAAAGATGACAAACATACTCAAAAGTGTCTGCGCAGGTCTGTAGCAGTCAATAGACCTGCGTCTCTCTCAGTGTGGGAAATAGAAAGGGGAAGACTAGCCATCTGGAAATTCATCTAAGATGTTCCACCTGTGTCGTAAGAGAATGATGACATTCCACAAACAGGGTCAGTAGGAATGAGAAAGCCATGTGGATCCTATTGGTTCCAGGGGAGAACCATGTTGGCCCTGGGGCTTACAGATACATGAGATTTTCTCTGACCCGAATGTAAGCAAGTGTGAAGGGTCTCACATGAGGAGAAGCCACTCTTTCATGTGGTGGCTTCAGATGGCATCTGGAGGAGTCTTGTTTACAGGTGGCTTTGTCCAGAGAGAGTTTCAGTTAGCATCACTCACCTGTCAGGGGCTCTGCTTGGACATTCAGGTTCCTCAGGGATGAGCATCTCAGGAAATCAAGGAGGAGGAGGCATGTTGTGTGCTCTCCTAGCAGCTCCTTATACTTGGTTTACCGTGGCTAAAAGCTTTCAGAAGGAGAGTTGAGCTTGATCTGGCCTCTTGGTCACCCTGGGGCCATTTTTCTGCTCCAGATTGGAAAGGGTTCAAGGGACTGGAGTTCACTTCCCTCAGGACCTTGATATGTCTTAGAACCACAGGAAAAGTTTGCTGGAAAAAATTTAAATAAATCCATCTGCTTATCCCTCCTGTTTTATATTTGAAAGATACAGCAAGGGTAAAGCTCATTTTGCTTTTTCTCCTATCAACATAAATTCTGCTCAAATATCTGGTTAGGTTTCTTTAGTAATTTATGCATCCTCAGCTCAGTGATTTTCTGCAGAACCAGGCTTTTATGAGAAACTAGAATTTTCCCGGGGAGAAAATTGCCTTCTCTGTCACTGTAGTCTATATTTAGTGCATAACCACCTGTGTGACATGACCTACGTTTCCACATCTAAAATGAAGAAGCTGTACCTAGAGATGATATCGTTTCGTGGTGGTAAAGAGCACAGATTTGGAAAGCAGACTGCCTGGGTTTGATCCCTACTTTCCGCTTATTAGTGGTGTGACCTTGAGAAAATTACTTAACCCATCTGTGTTTCAATTTTTTCACCTATAAATTAGTGATGATAATAATAATATCTATGTCATGAAGATGATATGAGTTAACACAGTGCCCACTTATAGTAACTGCTATATGAGATTTAGCATTTTTCTCACTCAGATGATCTGTAAGTTCCCCTGTCATTTTTTTTTTTTTTTTTTTTTTTTTTTTTTTTTGGCTGTGTTGGGTCTCCGTTTCTGTGTGAGGGCTTTCTCTAGTTGGCGGCAAGCGGGGGCCACTCCTCATCGCGGTGCGCGGGCCTCCCACTATGGCGGCCTCTCCCGCTGCAGAGCACAGGCTCCAGACGCGCAGACTCAGTAGTTGTGGCTCACGGGCCCAGTCGCTCCGCGGCATGTGGGATCCTCCCAGACCAGGGCCCGAACCTGCGTCCCCCTCACTGGCAGGCAGACTCCCAACCACTGCGCCACCAGGGAAGCCCCTCCCCTGTCATTTTAAAAGGGGGTGATTAGATTAAAATAATACCATTTTACATTGGAATAGCTATTTATAGTTTATAAGACTTGCCTTCATATATTACACTCTGGATGAGGAAATTGAGGATGAAAAGTTAAGGAATTTGTTTAAGGACATACTTTTTAAGCAGAGCAACTTAGTCTTGGGCTGAGCCTTCTGACTTCCAGTTTCTGGAATCTTCCTCACGTCATTATATCATTCAGCTGTGTATTGAAATTCCCCTCTTCAGTGGTCCTCCTCTTGTTACCCCTCATTATATTAAGACAGTGCCACCATTCTCCAAAGTACTGGATGCCACGAGGGACCCAAAAGCATCCATGGCTTTTCCTGCCCCTTTCTATTTTAATTAAGATAACACTAGCTGCTGTAACAGATAAACTAAACACAATAGCAATTCACATCTCACTCATGTAAAGTAAAATATCAGTGTTCTCAGTTAGTAGGCAGCCGTCCGTGTGGTCACTCAAGGACACGGGCGTCTTCCAAATTGTCTCCAATCTCCTCCAGGACCTTGGAATTCTCTCCTTCTGGGTGACAGATGAGACAAAAAATCATGGGGATTTTTCACCCACTTTTTTTTTTTTTTTAACATCTTTATTGGAGTATAATTGCTTTACAACAGTGTGTTAGTTTCTGATTTATAACAAAGTAAATCAGCTATACATATACATATATCCCCATATCTCCTCCCTCTTGTTTCTCCCTCCCACCCTCCCTATCCCACCCCTCTAGGTAGTCACAAAGCACTGAGCTGATCTCCCTGTGCTATGCTGCTGCTTCCCACTAGCTATCTATTTTACATTTGGTAGTGTATATATGTCCATGCCACTCTCTCACTTAGTCCCAGCTTACACTTCCCCCTCCCCGTATCCTCAAGTCCATTCTCTACATCTGCATCTTTATTCCTGTCCTGCCCCTAGGTTCTTCAGAACCTTTTTTTTTTTTTTTTTTAGATTCCATATATATGTGTTAGCATACGGTATTTGTTTTTCTCTTTCTGACTTACTTCACTCTGTATGACAGACTCTAGGTCCATCCACCTCACTACAAATAACTCAATTTCGTTTCATTTTATGGCTGAGTATTCCATTGTATATATGTGTCACATCTTCTTTATCCATTCATCTGTCGATGGACACTTAGGTTGATTCCATGTCCTGGCTATTGTAAGTAGAGCTGCAATGAACACTGTGGTACATGACTCTTTTTAAATTATGGTTTTCTCAGGGTATATGCCCAGTAGTGGGATTGCTGGGTTGTATGGTAGTTCTATTTTTAGTGTTTTGTTTTGTTTGTTTTTGGATTTTATTTGTTTATTTATTTTTAAACATCTTTATTGGAGTATAACTGCTTTACAATGGTGTGCTAGTTTCTGCTTTATAACAAAGTGAATCAGTTATACATATACATATATCCCCATATCTCCTCCCTCTTGCATCTCCCTCCCTCCCACCCTCTCTATCCCACCCCTCTACGTGGTCACAAAGCACCGAACTGATCTCCCTGTGCTATGTGGCTGCTTCCCACTAGCTATCTATTTTACGTTTGGTAGTGTATATATGTCCATGCCACTCTCTCACTTTGTCCCTTCTTACCCTTCCCCCTCCCCGTATCCTCAAGTCCATTCTCTAGTAGGTCTGCGTCTTTATTCCCTTCTTGCCCCTAGGTTCTTCATGACCATTTTTCTTTTGTTTTTTAAATTCCATATACATGTGTTAGCATACGGTATTTGTTTTTCTCTTTCTGACTTACTTCACTCTGTATGACAGACTCTAGGTCCATCCACCTCACTACAAATAACTCAATTTCGTTTCATTTTATGGCTGAGTATTCCATTGTATATATGTGCCACATCTTCTTTATCCATTCATCTGTCGATGGACACTTAGGTTGATTCCATGTCCTGGCTATTGTAAGTAGAGCTGCAATGAACACTGTGGTACATGACTCTTTTTAAATTATGGTTTTCTCAGGGTATATGCCCAGTAGTGGGATTGCTGGGTTGTATGGTAGTTCTATTTTTAGTGTTTTGTTTTGTTTGTTTTTGGATTTTATTTGTTTATTTATTTTTAAACATCTTTATTGGAGTATAACTGCTTTACAATGGTGTGCTAGTTTCTGCTTTATAACAAAGTGAATCAGTTATACATATACATATATCCCCATATCTCCTCCCTCTTGCATCTCCCTCCCTCCCACCCTCTCTATCCCACCCCTCTACGTGGTCACAAAGCACCGAACTGATCTCCCTGTGCTATGTGGCTGCTTCCCACTAGCTATCTATTTTACGTTTGGTAGTGTATATATGTCCATGCCACTCTCTCACTTTGTCCCTTCTTACCCTTCCCCCTCCCCGTATCCTCAAGTCCATTCTCTAGTAGGTCTGCGTCTTTATTCCCTTCTTGCCCCTAGGTTCTTCATGACCATTTTTCTTTTGTTTTTTAAATTCCATATACATGTGTTAGCATACGGTATTTGTTTTTCTCTTTCTGACTTACTTCACTCTGTATGACAGACTCTAGGTCCATCCACCTCACTACAAATAACTCAATTTCTTTTTATGGCTGAGTAATATTCCATTGTATATATGTGCCACATCTTGTTTATCCATTCATCTGTTGATGGACACTTAGGTTGCTTCCACGTCCTGGCTATTGTAAATAGAGCTGCAATGAACATTGTGGTACATGACTCTTTTTGAATTATGGTTTTCTCAGGGTATATGCCCAGTAGTGGGATTTCTGGGTCTTATGGTAGTTCTATTTTTAGTTTTTTAAGGAACCTCCATACTGTCCTCCATAGTGACTGTATCAATTTACATTCCCACCAACAGTGCGAGAGGGTTCCTTTTTCTCCACACCCTCTCCAGCATTTATTGTTTGTAGATTTTTTGATGATGACCATTCTGACTGGTGTGAGGTGATACCTCATTGTAGTTTTGATTTGCTTTTCTCTAATGATTAGTGATGTTGAGCATCCTTTCATGTGTTTGTTGGCAATCTATATCTTCTTTGGAACAATGTCTATTTGGGTCTTCTGCCCATTTTTAGATTGGGTTGCTTGTTTTTTGATATTGAGCTGCAAGAACTGCTTGTAAATTTTGGAGATTAATCCTTTGTCAGTTGCTTCATTTGCAAGTATTTTCTCCCATTCTGAGGGTTGTCTTTTCATCTTGTTTATGTTTTCCTTGGCTGTGCAGAAGCTTTTTTTTTTTTAAATAAATTTATTTATTTATTTATTTATTTATTTTTGGCTGTGTTGGGTCTTCGTTTCTGTGCGAGGGCTTTCTCTAGTTGTGGCGAGCGGGGGCCACTCTTCATCGCGGTGCGTGGGCCTCTCACTATCACAGCCTCTCTTGTTGTGGAGCACAGGCTCCAGACGCGCAGGCTCAGTATTTGTGGCTCACGGGCCCAGTGGATCCACGGCATGTGGGATCTTCCCAGACCAGGGCTCGAACCCGTGTCCCCTGCATTGGCAGGCGGATTCTCAACTACTGCACCATGAGGGAAGCCTGCAAAAGCTTTTAAGCTTAATTTAGTCCCATTAGTTTATTTTTGTTTTTATTTCCATTTCTCTAGGAGGTCCGTCCAAAAGGATCTTGCTGTGATATATGTCATAGAGTGTTCTGCCTATGTTTTCCTCTAAGAGTTTTATAGTGTCTGGCCTTACATTTAGGTCTTTAATCCACTTTGAGTTTATTTTTGTGTATGGTGTTAGGGAGAGTTCTAATTTCATTCTTTTACATGTAGCTGTCCAGCTTTCCCAGCACCATTTATTGAAGAGGCTGTCGTTTCTCCATTGTATATTCTTGCCTCCTTTATCAAAAATAAGGTAACCATAGGTGCGTGGGTTTATCTCTGGGCTTTCTATCCTGTTCCATTGAACTATATTTCTGTTTTTGTGCCAATACCATACTGTCTTGATTACTGTAGCTTTGTAGTATAGTCTGAAGTCAGGGAGTCTGATTCCTCCAGCTACATTTTTCTTTCTCAAGATTGCTTTGGCTATTCGGGGTCTTTTGTGTTTCCATGCAAATTGTGAAACTTTTTGTTCTAGTCCTGTGAGAAATGCCATAGGTAGTTTGATAGGGATTGCATTGAATCTGTAGATTGCTTTGGGTAGTAGAGTCATTTTCACAATGTTGATTCTTTCAATCTAAGAACATGGTATATCTCTCCATCTATTTGTATCATCTTTAATTTCTTTCATCAGTGTCTTATAGTTTTCTGCATACAGGTCTTTTGTCTCCTTAGGTAGGTTTACTCCTAGGTATTTTATTCTTTTGGTTGCAGTGGTAAATGGGAGTGTTTCCTTAATTTCTCTTCCAGATTTTTCATCATTAGTGTATAGGAATGCAAGAGATTTCTGTACATCAATTTTGTATCCTGTTACTTTACCAAATTCATTGATTAGCTCTAGTAGTTTTCTGGTAGCATCTTTAGGATTCTCTATGTATAGTATCATGTCATCTGCAAACAGTGACAGTTTTACTACTTCTTTTCCAATTTGGATTCCTTTTATTTCTTTTTCTTCTCTGATTGCTGTGGCTAGGACTTCCAAAACTATGTTGAATAATAGTGGTGCGAGTGGACAACCTTGTCTTGTTCCTGATCTTAGAGGAAATGGTTTCAGTTTTTCACCATTGTCTCAACGATGTTGTCTGTGTGTTTGTCATATATAGCCTTTATTATGTTGAGCTAGGTTCCCTCTATGCCTACTTTCTGGAGGGTTTTTATCATAAAATTGGTGTTGAATTTTGTTGAAATCTTTTTCTGCATCTATTGAGATGATCATATGGTTTTTCTCCTTCAGCTTGTTAATATGGTGTATCACATTGATTGATTTGCGTATATTGAAGAATCCTTGCATTCCTGGGATAAACCCCACTTCATCATGGTGTATAATCCTTTTAGTGTGCTGTTGGATTCTGTTTGCTAGTATTTTGTTGAGGATTTTTGCATCTATGTTCATCAGTTATATTGGCCTGTGGTTTTCTTTCTTTGTGACATCTTTGTGGTTTTGGTATCAGGGTGATGGTGGCCTTGTAGAATGAGTTTGGGAGTGTTCCTCCCTCTGCTATATTTTGGAAGAGTTTGAGAAGGATAGGTGTTAGTCCTTCTCTAAATGTTTAATAGAATTCGCCTGTGAAGCCATCTGGTCTTGGGCTTTTGTTTGTTGGAAGATTTTTAATCACACTCTCAATTTCAGTGCTTGTGATTGGTCTGTTTATATTTTCTATTTCTTCCTGGTTCAGTCTCGGAAGGTTGTGCTTTTCTAAGAATTTGTCCATTTCTTCCAGGTTGTCCATTTTATTGGCATATAGTTGCTTGTAGTAATCCCTTATGATTCTTTGTATTTTGCAGAGTCAGTTATTACTTCTCCTTTTTCATTTCTAATTCTATTGATTTGAGTCTTCTCTGTTTTTTTCTTGATGAGTATAGCTAATGGTTTATCAATTTTGTTTATCTTCTCAAAGAACCAGCTTTTAGTTTTATTGATCTATGCTATTGTTTCCTTCATTTCTTTTTCATTTATTTCTGACCTGATCTTTTTGGTTTCTTTCCTTCTGCTAACTTGTGGAGTTTTTTTATTCTTCTTTCTATAATTGCTTTAGGTGTAAGGTTAGGTTGTTTATTTGAGATGTTTCTTGTTTCTTGAGGTAGTATTGCATTGCTATAAACTTCCCTCTCTGAACTGCTTTTGCTGCATCCATAGGTTTTGGGTCATTGTGTTTTCATTGTCGTTTGTTTCTAGGTATTTTTTGATTTTCTCTTTGATTTCTTCAGTGATATCTTGGTTATTAAGTAGTGTATTGTTTAGCCTCCATGTGTTTGTATCTTTTACAGATTTTTTCCTGTAATTGATATTTAGTCTCATAGCATTGTAGTCGGAAAAGACACTTGATATGATTTCAATTTTCTTAAATTTGCCAAGGCTTGATTTGTGACCCAAGATATGATCTATCCTGGGGAATGTTCCATGAGCACTTGATAAGAAAGTGTATTCTGTTGTTTTTGGATGGAATGTACTATAAATATCAATTAAGTCCATTTTGTTTAATGTATCATTTAAAGCTTGTGTTTCCTTATTTATTTTCATTTTGGATGATCTGTCCATTGGTGAAAGTGGGGTGTTAAAGTCCCCTACTATGATTGTGTTACTGTTGATTTCCCTTTTTATGGCTGTTAACATTTGCCTTATGTTTTGAGGTGCTCCTATGTTGGGTGCATAAGTATTTACAATTGTTGTATCTTCTTCTTGGATTGATCCCTTGATCATTATGTAGTGTCCTTCTTTGTCTCTTGTAATTGTCTTTATTTTAAAGTCTATTTTGTCTGATATGAGAATTGCTACTCCAGCTTTCTTTTGATTTCCATTTGCATGGAATATCTTTTTCCATCCCCTCACTTTCAGTCTGTACATATCCCTTGGTCTGAAGTGGGTCTGTTGTAGACAGCATATATATGGCACTTGTTTTTGTATCCATTCAGCCAGCCTATGTCTTTTGGTGGGAGCTTTTAATCCGTTTACATTTAAGGTAGTTATCGATATGTATGTTCCTATTACCATTTTCTTAATTGTTTTGGGTTTGTTATTGTAGGTCTTTTCCTTCTCTTGTGTTTCTTGCCTAGAGAAGTTCCTTTAGCATTTGTTATAAAGCTGCTTTGGTGGTGTTGAATTCTCTTAGCTTTTCCTTGTCTATAAAGTTTTTAATTTCTCCGTTGAATCTGAATAAGATCCTTGCTGGGTAGAGTCATCTTGGTTGTAGGTTTTTCCCTTTCATCACTTTAAATATGTCCTGTCACTCCCTTCTGGCTTGCAGAGTTTCTGCAGAAAGATCAACTGTTAACCTTATGGGGATTCCCTTGTATGTTATTTGTTGTTTTTCCCTTGCTGCTTTTAATATTTTTTCTTTGTATTTAATTTTTGATAGTTTCATTAATATGTGTCTTGGCATGTTTCTCCTTGGATTTATCCTGTATGGGAATCTCTGCTTCCTGGACTTGATTGGCTATTTCCTTTCCCATATTAGGGAAGTTTTCAACTATAATCTCTTCAGATATTTTCTCAGTCCCTTTCTTTTTCTCTTCTTCTTTTGGGACCCCTATAATTCGAATGTTGGTGTGTTTAATGTTGTCCCTGAGGTCTCTGAGACTGCCCTCAATTCTTTTCATTCTTTTTTATTTATTCTGCTCTGTGGTAGTTATTTCCACTATTTTATCTTCCAGGTCACTTATTCGTTCTTCTGCCTCAGTTATTCTCCTATTGATTCCTTCTAGAGAATTTTAAATTTCATTTATCGTGTTGCTCATCATTGTTTGTTTGCTCTTTAGTTCTTCCAGGTCGTTGTTAAACGTTTCTTGTATTTTCTCCATTCTATTTCCAAGATTTTGGGTCATCTTTACTATCATTACTCTGAATTCTTTTTCAGGTAGACTGCCTATTTCCTCTTCATTTGTTTGGTCTGGTGGGTTTTTACCTTGTTCCTTCATCTGCTGTGTGTTTCTCTGTCTTCTCATTTCACTTACCTTACTGTGTTTGGGGTCTCCTTTTCTCAGGGTGCAGGTTCGTAGTTCCCGTTGTTTTTGGTGCCTGCCCCCAGTGGGTAAGGTTGGTTCAGTGGGTTGTGTAGGCTTCCTGGTGGAGGGCACTGGTGCCTGTGTTCTGGTGGATTAGGCTGGATCTTGTCTTTCTGGTGGGCAGGTCCACATCTGGTGGTGTGTTTTGGGGTGTCTGTGACCTTATTATGATTTTAGGAAGCCTCTCTGCTAATGGGTGGGCTTGTGTTCCTGTCTTGTTAGTTGTTTGGCATAGGGTGTCCAGCACTGTAGCTTGCTGGTCATTGAGTGGAGCTGGATCTTAGCGTTGAGATGGAGATCTCTGGGAGAGCTTTTGCCGTTTGATATTACATGAAGCCAGGACGTCTCTGGTGGACCTGTGTCCTGAACTCGGCTCTCCTTCCTCAGAGGCACAGGACTGACACTCGGCCGGAGCACCAAGACCCTGTCAGCCACACGGCTGCTGCTGTAAGGGCATTTCTGAAACCAGCCTGGCTCCTGGGAGACGTGGGGCGGCGGCTGGAGAGGGGGCCCAGAGGGCTGAACAGACCTGTGGCGCCGGGCAAGGGCGGCTGCCCATGGAGGGGGTTGGGGAGAGGAGAGGGAGGGTGGCCGCTCCAGGGGCAGGTGTGAGGGTGCCAGGACCGTCCCAGGCCAGGGAACCCCCTCTCCCCCTCCAGCGCCCCCTCACTCACTTTTTAACCACTTTGAACTGGAAGCGACACACATTACTACCTTTCACATGTCAATGGTAAAAGCTAGTTATGTGGCCCCACCTAGGTGCAAGAGGGGTGGGGAACCCCACCTAGGTGCAAGGGGAGTGGGGAAATGTAGTCCCTGGAGGGCCAGTCACTTCTTGATGATATTCTAGGGAAGCATGAATTTTTGGTCATCAGCTAGTTATCCTGGGCCTGCTCATTCACCCCATGGATTCAATCACTTGTCAACCATGCCTTTTCTCTCCCCAGTTTTCTCTCATATTGGTCCTTTACTTCCATTCCCGTTCCCACCCGCCTAGTTCAGGCCCTTCTAATCTCACACTAAGATACCGTCATCACTCTTTAAGTGATGCTTTTACTTCTATTCTGCACACTTTCCCAAGTCTCCCTCGTGCCACAGCCAGATTAATCATCCTGAACTGCTCTTTCAAAATGTCTTTTTCATTAGCTCCACTCAGCGACTCAACAAACAGTGCTGGGGCTCCTATCCACACAGTGATAGGTACTGAAAGGGCACAAAAAATGGTCCCTGCATTTAAGCTGCTTATAATGAATTATGGCCCAGGACAGGAGTAAGTGCTAGGATAGAAGTACGAATAAATTGCTATATGTGTATGGAGGAGGGAGATATCAATTTCTCAGAAAGGAAAAGCAATTCTAGTTAAGAATTATTAAGGAAACTGAAGCACGAGACTCGGGAGGAGGTAATAAGAGTGTAGTTTCCGAAACTGAGCTCAACTCACTGAGCCTGGGTGAATTTCATTTCAGGGAGCCGAGAGAGATGTGTTCCAGGAAACTGTCATTGCTCTCACCCTCTTTTAAAAAAATTAATGATTTTGGTGGAAGACTTGATGCTCAAGTTTATGGTTGATGTGAATTTCGGAGCTAAGCTAGTGTCTTTGAAGTAGTGAATTCTTCTTGAAATTCTATGGGTAATTTTCTAAACTTGAGGTTAGAATGAAAAAAGACAAATGAGATATTGTCTTATGTATGATCATTTTCTTCTGTGTATGTATATCCCTTTGGAAAAGATAGAAGCCAAGGAATTTCTAATTATATTTTGTCTCAGAAGTGATCACAAAGTTAACTTTGTACCAGTGAGCACAACTCAGCCAGAAGGATGTTCTCGTTCATTAAATTAAAAAAAAGAAGTAGTCAAATAGAAGTTAGACCCTGCATCCTCTGCCTGAGTTTCAGGAGGAAATAACTCAGTTATTACTGAGTTATAACTCAGTGAGTTGTCTCCTGCATGCCTCCTTAGCTGGTGCTCCCTACTTCTGAAGTAACAGCTTTGGGGAAAAGGATCACTGAGAAGCTGGCTGTGCTCTAATGAACAGAAGTTTGGAAATTCAGCATAAACATCTGAGACCTGGGAACTAACTGGAAGTGCTGTGGTTGGTAGCATGAAGGGATGTCTGAAGGCCCAACTCTGTTTCCCTGGATATCCCAGGATGAAAATCAAGGGGACTGCTAAGCTGAACCATGGTTTAGATGGTTTAAAATCATGACACCACAAGCCAACAACCATTCCAAGGAGAAAGACCCTGGATCATCTTCTACACTTGGGCCAGGGGTGAAGGAATACGGGGTGGGTACATGCTCCTAATAAGTGGACTTCTTTTCTTTTGTAAAAGCCTAGAGCTAAAGAATGATTAGTTCAGTTGAATCATGCAAGGGGCTGTCTTCTGAGTCAGCAAGGACCTGTATCTAGAAATGTTGAAACAGAAACCCCCTGGCCTCTTGCTAGTGATGTTGTAGAGGGAGTTCCTCAGGAAGTTCCTCCTGTTGTAGAAGGCAGGAGTCAAGAAGGCTTTGGGAGGAGGGGCCTTTGAACATCCCTTTGAGTACCAAAAATATTCAGACTCCCCAACTTGCCACTGTCCGGTTAAGAGCTTGGACTTAAGGATCAGAAAATCTGGGTTTCAGTTCCAGCCCTGCCACTGACTGTTGAAACACTGAACAAGTTAGTTCACCTTTCTGTGCCTCAGTTTCCTCATCTGTAAAATGGGGATATAATATTAGTATGTCCTCAATATCAGTGGTAATATTAGTAGTTGTCTTCAAAAGACAACTAAAAAAATCTGTTGCTCAAGCACAACTAAGTTTATTAGACTTACTGCAGTTAAGGAAAGGTCATCACTTGGCAAAGAATATAGTGTCTCAGAAGGGGGAAGTCAAGAGAGGGTTTTATAGGGCTTTAGGTCCTGGGCTGCATGACTTTAAGGCAGGTCTTAAAAGGCAGGAGATGTTGGGATTGGGCAGTTTATAACAGTAGCTTTGGATTGCTGGGTGCCAGGAAGCAAGAGTCTTGACGTGAGCTATTTTATGTGCTTCACAGTCTTATCTTCCAGGAGTAAGTATTTCAGGAACAAATAGCTAAACTATTTTTGCCTGTTCCTAGTATTGTTTCCAGGGATGGGAAAGTGTGTTGGTTTCAGTTAATAGTTACTCCATAAGGTTGTTATGAAGATCAGATAAAATAATGGAGGAAAGTACATAAAGCACACGGCAGGCGTTCAGCAAATGTGAGTCAATGTTAACTATTGTCCATTCCTTTACATTTCCTATGTTACTTGTGGCCAAAAGAAATCCCACCTTTATATGTCAATATCTTTGTAAATATCATTGCCTCATCTTGCAGTTTCCTCTTTCAGTTTGTGCTGTTTTAGAGAAATACAAAACTTTAAAACTGCTCATTGTCCTGCCTTCCTAGACCTCTCCTAGTAGGGAGAGATTTTGTCTTCTGAACTGCATGTCTTAGTTTGGAGCGATCCTTTGTGATACTCATTACATTCTACTCTCTACCTGCGATAGTTACATGCATCTAGGTACTATTTCTCCTGTTAGACTCTAAGATTATGTTTTTCCCCAAACATAGCCCTCCTGAGTGCTCAGCCCAGAGCTTTGTCCATGAGCGGTTCTCCAAATGCTTGACAATTTAATAAACATAATTAATTATAGACCAAATGTAAAATTGAAGACCTTAGGCAAAAACTTCAGCTCAAGGCAAAGCCTGGATCTTTATGCATATTTTGCTCACAGTAGGTGAATCCAAAGCATTGCGGTGTCTGTTGATGTGACTGGATGATGGCAGGCACTTATGTCCAGGTGATAATATGGAAGAGGCTGTGTGTGGAAATAGCAAATAGGCAGTGGAAAGTGGTGGTGAGAGACTCCAAAGTAGTTAAGGTCAGAAATATTGGCCAAAAAGACCATTTCAAACATGAATCATTGTCTCTGACAAGTCATGGCTAAAGATCTAACAGGAAAGACCAACTAGCAAATTCATAAAATGATACTGTTTCCCTTAGGTCATGGTCATTGCTTGTTAGGTTACCACATTTATCAACATTTCCCCTCCTGGGAGCCATCTGACAGGCCCCACATTATTTTTGAAGTTAACCTTGGAAATAGAGACCTAATTTTTTAAGTTAGAGACTGATTATGTTAATTTAATATGTATTAAAGCTCCATACGTAATTTATTTAACATTTTAATGAAAAGAGTAGCACATTGTTTTATAATAATAGCTACCATTTTATAAATGTGGCGCTTTATTATACATTAACTCATGTAATTCTCACATTGACCCTATGAGGTAAGTAATTTTGCCGCCATTTTCCCTGCAGGGAAACTGAGGATCAGAGGGGTTGAGTAACTTGCCCAACATCTCTTAGCTGCCAAACGGTGGAGCCAAAATGCGAACTTAGGGCAGCTTCACTCTAAAGCCATTTTTTTAACCGTAAGAGTAATTAAATATACATATACATTAGATAAGTTTCTCATCTAAAAGCAAGAGTTTTTACTACATGAAACTGATTGTGAGGGATTGGGGAGACATCTAGAAGAGTTAGCATATGAGTATTACATGTAAAGTTATATAAGTTTTTCTGAGAAATGTATATAGGTTTAATTATACATACATGTATGCATATAAATAAACTCAGCTAATTATAAATATGAATAAAAATACATATTTCTATCAAGTTTGCTCAATTAGTCCTTAGCTATGTCAATTTTACATACTTTTACATACACATTCTGGTTATAAGAGATACATATTTATTAATAAATTAATATAAATATATATTAATAAATATAAGGGGAAAGACTGATGAACCAGCACTGCTGCTGCCACACAGGATGTGTTGCTCAGGGTTCTGTCCTGCTGTCGGGTCTTCAGTAGATCAACTGAATCAGAGTACATTCCTCTTGATAGCTCCCTGAGAGTTCAGGCAGCAAGCAGAGCTGCTCCTACTATTGCAGGGTAAATCTTTTGCTACCGTTCTTGCTTTCCCAGGTTGTTCATCTCATAGAATTTTAGAACAGGAGGAGAGCTTAGAGATCACCTGGTTTCCATTGTCATTTTATTGATATGGAAATCAATAGGCCTAGCGGATCCAAAGGTGTGGTCCTAGGACCAGAAGCATCAGCCTCCCCTGGGAACCTGTTAGAAATGCAAATTTGCAGGCTCCATACTATACCCAGGGAACCTGAAACTCTGGGCATGGGGCCCAGCAATCTGCATGTTAACTCTGGGGTGGGGTCCAGCGTTTTAACCAGCCCTCCAGAGGATTCTGAATAATTATGCTCTAGTTTAACAAACACTGGCTTGAGCCATTTGTCCAAAGTCATGCAGCTGCCAGCAGGACACAAACCCAGGTTTCCTGGCACCCAATTTAGAGTTCCTTCTGCTCCATTGTTTTGCCTCTGCCCCTTCCTGAGCTTACACTCACTGCATTTTTTTCTCTTTGGCATTTTTTTCTCATTGGCGTTCTTCTGGAAGCTGGTATTTATTCATTTAGTTTTAATGAGGTCCAGTGTAGCTACCTTTTCCCCACTCTCAGTTTGATGAGAGATTTAAGTTCAGGAGCTATTACCTAATTATAATAATTTCATGTCTAGGGACTTTAACAACAATTTCTTCAAAATGAAGTTTTAATTTGACCACGAATCCTTACCCTGCACAGAGGTACCGCTAGTTCTCCTGGTTCATAGATTTTTCTTTGCTCTTCAAGCAAAGTTCAGCAGCTGAGCAGATGCATTTTCTTTCACTCTTCTGAGTAGACAGGAAAGGCTCATGCCCTTTCATGAGCAATTTTCTTTTTCTAGTGACAGTTTTTATTCTATTCTGACAAAACCACACTTCAGGATTATATCTCTTTCAATTTCACCCTCAAAGCATCAGCTTCAGTGCCGCGCATTGACTTTCCCACGTTGAAAGAATGAGGCTGTCTGAAGCTTCTGAGGCCCTCCTTTTGCCTCAGCAGATCCCAGGCAGGACAGACACCCTGTCTGACCCTCCTCACTCTTCTTCAGGGGTATCCTCCATGTGGCTGGGCTTCCAAGGGGCGTCCACTTTGTTTAATCTCTATTCCCTCTGCCTGCATTTCCTCTGGGCTTCCATCCTCAGGCTAAAAGCCCTGGATGTTGTGGTCACAGGCCCTGGCTGGAAGCTGTGTGTCTTATGGCTTTTTCCTTCCCTGAAAGAAGTTTGCATGAAGGCTGAAAGGCACTTTTGAGCTTGACTAGCCTCCTTGGTGCAAGGCTTAACCTGGGGCCAGGAAACCCTGAGGGCCTTGGAATGATGCTTTGTTTCTTCTCTCCTTCCCAGCAGAGCTCTTTCAAATCTAGATCTTCTCAAGGTGGTTAACCCAGGCCACACCCAATCTGAAGAGCTCTTGGGAGGCTAGAGGAGGATTCCAGGCTGAACTCTGTGGTATGTGTGGAATGAGGTATACTCTGGGGAGACTTTGAATCAACGCTCAAACCCATCTTGAATGGGCCCAGAGGGCCTGGACTTGACCTGGCTGCCCAAGGGCTCCCCCACCC
This sequence comes from Balaenoptera acutorostrata, assembly GCF_949987535.1. Classification (NCBI taxonomy): domain Eukaryota; kingdom Metazoa; phylum Chordata; class Mammalia; order Artiodactyla; family Balaenopteridae; genus Balaenoptera; species Balaenoptera acutorostrata. The sequence goes on along the minus strand of NC_080066.1, from coordinate 145,488,519 downwards.
CACCCCGCCCGGGTGAGGCTGGCCCTGGGAACCGGCCAGAACCTGGTGAGCTACAGGACGAGAGAGGTGAAGATTTTAGGCAATTTCTCCTAGGTGTTTGGATCCATGACGTTTGTCTACTTGAGGTTAGGTTTTCAATGCTGAAGCTGTAAATATTAATATTTATTTGGTGCCTCTGGTCTTGGGTTTAAATGATTACATCTTGGTGATTCTGTTTACAGAAGTTGCTGTGGAGTCCCTCTTGATATATAAGGAATGACAAAGATTAATAACTACTATGGAGTCCATGCTGTGGGTTCCAGTAATAGGTACTTTATAGACTTTGCCACTAATTCTTCTATCCAACGTGCCAAGTGGATACTATTAGCCTCATCCAGGTGAGGAGACAGAGGCTGAGGTTAATCAATTTGCTTAAAGTAAAACATTTACTAAGTAAGGAAATTTAGTGACAGTTGTCTTTTTTTCCTGTGAGAGTTTGGTGCAGTGGTTAAGTGAATTGAGTCTGAAATCAAACTGCCAAGTTCAAATTCTAGCTCTGCCCCTTAACATTGTAAGACCCGACTATACTCAGTCTCCCAGTACCTCAGTTTTCCCATCTGTAAAATGGGCATAATAATGGCATCTACTTCATAAGGTTGATACAAAGATTTAAAGAATTAGTGTACATTAAGAACTTAACAAGTGCCTGGCATAAAATGCTCACCATATGTATGTTGGTTATTAAGAAAAGGCAAGCTTGAAAAAAAAGCACTGTTTCAAATTATTTGCCAGATGAACTATTTCTTTAAAGTATGTTTTCCACATGTCTAATACTCATTTTCTGGCTCTCTTCAGGACTTGGTAATAAAACAATTCAGTGCTTAGTGAGAAAGTCCAGGAGGGGATATGTAATTTTTACTTGGAACAAATAAACAATTTATCACTCCTCTCACCCCCCTCCTCTTCTCCCACCCCTTCCAGAGTGCTCTCTGGGCGCCCTGATCTTTCTAACTCCTGTGGCTGCAAATCACACAGCAGCCAGTGCTGAATCCCATTTGCAGTATAGAGACTGCCAGGAAGGAATGGGCTTAATTAGTAAGAGACGTTCAAGGTAAAGTCTTCACAAAAGAGCTAACTGTGCTGTGTTAAAGGGAAGAAATATGATGAAAGCCACTATTACGGGAGCTAGGATGATGTATATATTTTCTTAGCCTTTGCCTGCCAAGTCACATCTGCTTAGATGTTCCAGCTCCAATTTCAGGGGTAGTTCAAAGCTGAGGTTTCTGACTAGGAAACCACAGAACAGTGCAAAACCCTTCAGGCTTATGCCTTCAGATTTGTAACAACTCTGGCCAATTAACATGCCTACTGGGGGTAAATGTAAGTGAAGAAAACAGGGACCCATCTCCTAGAGCTTAATGTGAGAAACAGACGTGGAAGTAGCCAATCTCAAATACAATGAGAGATTTCTAAGCTTAAGCCTGAAGATAGAGCACTATGGGGGCATATTAATGAATCTGGATGCTGAGATAGCAACAGCTAAACAGAGGCAGTGACGGCTCAAGAGAGCTGGAACTTGGCCAGGTTACCAGGTATAAGGGAAGGATATCACGAACAATGGAATCAGAAGTCTCAGGTCTGATGTTGGCATTATTTTGCCAGTTTCGTGACATTGGTGAGTCTCTACAGCTGTGGGCTGTAGGTTTTTAAGGTCTTATGTATTATTCTTAGTAACCTCCACATAAGCGTTAAGTTGCAACCAAGGATTTTAAGGAAGAGATAGAGAATCTTCTCTAACAAATTGTTAAAGACTCCAGAGAGACTGGTTGGAGATATTTATAGGACTTAAATGGACTCTTTGCTTCCTCTTAATTCACAGATCTTATCCAGCAGTCGGTAGGCATCTTAGAATTTGTGGCTATTCCAGAAACAATTTTCAAACCATAATTAGGTGGTTATTAACTATTTCCTGGCTTTATTTATGGTCATTAGTATGGTTTACATCTTGTTTCTAGAACTGATTGTCTCTCTGGGAATTTAGGGAAACTTCTTTGACCAAACTAAATGTGAAGACTCTATTCTGAGCCTTCTAATGTTGTTAGGGTTCTTGAGGTTGCATGATACTTAAAATAATACGTAAACTGAGCAAACTTGCTCATTCATTCATTCAGCAAATATTTAATGAGCCCTGACTATGTTCTAGGCATTACAGTAGGTGCTAGGGAGATGGCAGTGACTAAGGAAACCCTGCTATGACACAGTCAAAAATCTGCATGTGTGACAACTAGTTTCATAAGTATTTACAATAGAAAATTATAGATTTCAAGATACAGGAAATGTAGGAAGAATGGAAGAGGCTGTTAGACTCACTCATCTGTCTGCTTTTCTACATTTCTCAGCCCCTTGCATTTGGTAGGGTTGTGTGATTAATTTTGACCAAAGGCATGTGAGTGGAAGCAATGTGTCACCTTCATCTAGGACATACTTTCTCCATACTCACGCTTACCTAGACTTGATGACTTTGGAGACACATGCCAGCGAGCATAGTTACAAATGGAGGAGGGCAGCCCAGGCTGCTTCAGACTATGATGTGAATGAGAAAAAAACTTTTAATGTCGATGTCATAAAAGGCAAAGAAAGACAGTGACAATGTTCCAGATTAAAGAAGACAACTAAATGCTAAATCTGCCCCTAGAATGGATTATGTACAGAAAGGGGAAAAGTGCTTCAAAAGACATAATTGGATCAGCTGATGAAATTGGAATGCGAATATTAGGTTAGATTTTTTAAATTATTGTATTAGATTTTTTAAAGTATTGCATTGTCAACCTGTGAAGATGCCAGTTGTGCTATGGTTATGTAAGAGACCTCTCTATTCTTAAGAAATACACACTGAAGTATTCAGGGGCAAAGGGCCATAATCTATATAACTTACCCTCAAATACAAAAGCAAATGGGGGTAAAATATTAACAATAGGCAAATCTGGGTAAAGGGTGTATGGATGTTCCTTGTACTGTTTTTAGGTTTGCAACTTTTTGTAAGTTTGAAATTATTTCCAAATTAAATTTTAAAAATTTAAATGTTATTAAGTCACTAAGGCATTGGGGTTTACTGTTGCCACAGCACGGCCTGTACTTTCTTGACTAGTACAGATGCAATTGGGAATACATTACATGGCTACAAGCTAGTTCAGTGGATGAGGGAAGAGTTCTAGAGGAAGATGATCTGAAAAATAAGTAGGAATTAGCCAAGTGAAGAAGGAGGAGTATTCCAAGCAGAGGAACTATGTCTGTGAAAGCCCAGTAGTGAGAGTAGAGTGCATTCATGGAGTAGAAAGAATTCAGCATGGCTAGGACATAGAGTTTGAGGAGGGAAGAGGTGAGAGATGAATCTGGACATGTAGAGAAACCAGTTCCTAAAGGGCCATATGGGTGCTGTTAAGGCATTTGGACTTGGTACTAAGGGCAATAGAAAACCTTGAAGGGTTTCAAGAAAGAGAACGCCATGATACAATTTACAGTTTAAAATGGATTGGAAAGGAAGAAGGCTATTTCAGCAAAGGCCAATAGAACAGTAGTAGTGGCCACAGGTATGAAGATGTGTGGGAGATTTGAGATTTGAGAGCTAGTTAGAAGAGGAAGTCCATTGTCCTGGGTGATTGATGGGTGAGAAATGGGAGGAGTGAATAATAACTCCTCAGTGCTGGCTGGGGGAATCTAGTAGATGGGGCTACCATTTCCCCAAGTAAGAAACCAGGAAGAGGGTCAGGTTTGTTGAGGGAAAATAATGATATCAGTTTGGATGTTTCAGCTGGGACGTCCATTAGAGCAGTGGTCAGAAGGCAGTTGGATAAAGGGGCAGGGAGATCATAAAAGAGGTCAAGGCTACAGGTAGAGATGTGGGAGCTCTCAGCACATTTATGGGAGTGGTGAGGGCACCAGGAAGAGGGTAGAGTAGAGAAGAGGGCCCAAGGCAGAAACCACAGAGACTGTAGTAGTATGGATGGTAGAGAACTTGACAATAAGCCTGGGCTCCAGCAGTGCCAGTGTAGATAGGCTATTGCTCCTCTTGTGACTCAGTTTTCCCCTTTGAAAATTAGTCCTATCTCATTGGAATCGTAAAGCTCTGTTAATTGATACTTAGACAAGGTCTTAGATTAGATTTAGAAGCTTCAAAATACATTTACAAGAGATTTCTGTTATGTTTAGTGATTAAAGTATTTTCTATGGTTAGTGATTTGTTGACATCTCATTTTATAGATGGGGTCATGGAGTTCAAGAGGTTTTAAATGCCTTTCCTGTTTCTCAGGGATTTGGCTAACAAGCTAGGAATGGTATGCCAAGATTTTGGCGTTTAGACTTAATGTAATTCCAAATTAATTATTCAGAGGTCAAGACATGTTACATATGCCTTCTTATATTCTTTTCTGGGTTTTAATCCTCAATTCATTCTTTGATTCAATTAGCCGGCGCTCTCCTTTTCACTGTTGTGTTTTTTGGAAGGCTGTATGGAAACACAACTTTTCAGTCAACCAGCAGATCACCATCCTTCAACTCCTGACTCCTACTCATGCTCCACCACCAGGTTCAGGTGTGCTCCTGGAAGCATTGCTCACTCTTCCTCCCCAGGCTGGGCTAGGTGCCCGTGGGCAAACTTCCAACATTCTGCTGACAAGGTCTGTTTCTGGTGGCTCTCTCCCACTAGCTTGTGAGCACCTTGAGGACCAGGACTGAGTCTGATTTGTTCGACTTTGACCCTTCGGCACTATTAGCGGGTCTCATAGAAGATGCTTATATTTAGGATTTGCTCAATTTAGCAGAACTGATTGAAAACAGACTTTCATTACTGAAGGGGCTGAAGGCTCAGATGGCTAGAATAACCATTTCCAAAGTGGGGTGCATACATCTCAGAAGTTGCACAAGATGATTCCATGGAGAAAAAAAGAAATATTAGAATTGCTATTTAAGGATATGACTGTTCTTTATCCCTACGCTTAAATTACTGTGTTTGAGTACGTTTTATAATAGATACAATTATTAGCACACTTACATGTATAAACATGTATTTACATGTGTGTGTGTAATTGTATTTGCATTTATATATGTTGAAGCGTCATGCTCAAAATTTTTCTTTGGAATGTAGATTTAGGTTGTGGGTGTGATTCCTTTGTGGGTCTGTCACTGGCTATTTCAAGGCTGCAGAATGATCTGGCAATCCCACTTCTGGGCATATATCGTAAGGAAATGAAATCGCTATCTTGAAGCGATACCTGCACCCCCATGTTGATTTCAGCATTATTTGCAATAGTCAAGACATGGAAACAACTTAAGTGTCCGTCGACTGAAGAATGAATAAAGAAAATGTGGCGTATATAATTTTTTCAATATTATTCAGCCATAAAAAAGAAGAAAATTCTGCCATTGTTAACATAGATGAAACTTGAGGGCATTAAGCAAAGTAAAATAAGTCAGACAAAGAAAGAAATACTGTATGATCTCACTTATATATGGAATCTAAAAAAATTTATAGGTTATAGGAGGGTCGGGGATGAGTGAAGATGGTTAAAACGTACAACCTTCCAGTTAGAAAGTGAATATGGGGCTTCCCTGGTGGCGCAGTGGTTGAGAATCTGCCTGCTAATGCAGGAGACACGGGTTCGAGCCCTGGTCTGGGAAGATCCCACATGCCGCGGAGCAACTGGGCCCGTGAGCCACAACTGCTGAGCTTGCACGTCTGGAGCCTGTGCTCCGTGACAAGAGAGGCCACGACAGTGAAAGGCCCGCGCACTGCGATGAAGAGTGGCCCCCGCTTGCCGCAACTAGAGAAAGCCTCGCACAGAAATGAAGACCCAACACAGCCGTAAATAAATAAATAAATAATTTTTTAAAAAAAAGTGAATATGTCCTAGGGATCTAAGGTGAAACATGGTGATGATGGTTAACAATCCTACATTGCATACTTGAAAATTTTTAAGAGAGTAGATCTTAGTTCTCTCCACATCCAAAAAACAAAAAGTGGGGTGATGAGGTTGACTAACCTTACTGTGGTAATCATTTCACAGTATATACATGTATCAAATCATCATGTTGGACCCCTTACATTTATACAATGTTTTATGTCAATTATATTTCAATGAAGCTGGGGGAAAAAATCTGTGGAGTTATCCCCTTATTACTGCTTAGCCTCCTTTCATGCAATTGTCAGCTTTCAGAGTTACTCACTGAGCCCAAACCCCTCTTCTCTGTTGGTTTCTTTTTTCTGCGCCCTCACCACCCTGTACAGTATTTGGCTTTTGGCACAGAGTAATCTGGCCTTGCTAGGAATTTATTGGCCTTATCTTATAGCACATCTTTTATAAAACTAGCACATAGCAGACACCTAATTAATGATGATGATGATAATAATATATTGATGATTGAACTAGACACTTTCTGTTAGTATTGTATCCTGTAGGGGTTGCTGTCTTCCTTTGTTTGGATCAATGTCTTTGGATTAGTACTTGAAAGATGATTGTGGATGTCATGGAAACGAATATTCAGGTAAGCTAGCAGACCTGATGGGCTTGTATGGGTAGGATGGCTGGAAATTAATACTGCATGAGAAGGTAGGAGGGAGGGAAAGATAGAGGAAGCAAAGGAGGTAGAAATGAGAGATTTGAAGGAATGAGTCTCTTGGAATAATGGCTACTGTTTTTCATTTTATAGGTCATTTAATCCTCAAAATAACCCAAGTATTGTCTTTATTTTTACAGATGAGATAACTGGTGCCCAGAGAGGTTAAGTGACTTGCCCAAGATCACATACTTAGTAAGTGATAGAGCTAGGATTCAAACCTAGGTTTGAGTGACTGAAAGCCCCCAGGACATAGCAATTCTGAGTAGCTGGCTTGAACACATAGCCAGGAAGCCCTGGAGAGATACCTGTAGGCCCTTCTGCCCACCTGAAATGAGAAAAACTAAAACATGGTGCCCCATGTGACCACCTTGTGACCACTGAAGAGTTAAAGGCAGAGTTGGACCTTTAAGGATTTGCCTGGAGCAGGCAGAGTCTTCTGTAATCACTTCACAGCTGTTCATGGGGTAGCGGCAACCTGGGCACCCCTCTTTTCTATCTCCTTTCAGAATGTTCTTTCTTGCTTGGAAATATTTAGTGTGGCTGTATTTGAATTGTTGGAGTAACGGCATCTGGTATTTTGTGTGCATTTTCTCTGAAAGTTAAGAAAATTGTTGTTGTTCTCCCTGCAGCAAAATCTCTGTCTCTCTCCCTGCCCACCCTCCCCCCTTTTTAATTTTAAAGCATTTCTTTGGCATATTCTGCTCTCTTCAGACTGTGTCTGCCTTGATGAAATGCAGGCTTCGAGACTGTCTGCTCTGGTTCCAGTAGGATTTTGAGGACTTTTAAATTTGTGAGCCAGTCCCTTCAAGCAATGGGCTACCCTTTCAATAATTAAAGGAAAAACCCCAAAGCTACTAACAACCTGCCCTTCCTCTCCTTTTTTTCCATACTGGTTCCAGCATTTTTGCTTAATACTACTGCTGGATAAATTAGAAAATAAAATCTCTGTGGGTGACCAGGCAAAACTTATTAATCATATAACCCTAGCACACGGCATAGCCCTAATACAAATATTTGTGCTTCTGTCCCTGGCACTCGTCTTGATCACTGCCAAATAGTGACAGATTTTAAAGACAATCACATTAAGTATTAATCAAGCTTGAAAGATGCAGCCACTCAGAGGCATACTAAACAAGTAGGCATTTCCTGCCTGCTTTCTGCACGAACAGCATCCTGTGCCAGTGTATTATTGAAAATGTCCTTTTCCTTCATAAGGCATTGCTTTCAGCATGCCTAAAAATCTACAATGGCCATTGGCTGGCTGGTGACCTAAAGCCAGTGACACAGCTCCTACTAGTACAAGCCTACTACAGCTCCTATTTAAGCCTGGGCTCCAGGCTTCCCTGACAAGCTCACTTTCCTTATTCTAGCTTCTCTCTTGCTGCTGGGTGTGGGTAAGTGCTAGATGTTAGGTTCGGCAATTAGTGAGAACTCTTGGAGGTTAGAAAGGGAACCAGTTCAGGGAGAAAGCTGCCTGGAGTCAGGGGTGCTCAGGCTGGGCCTGGAAGGAAGGGAGAGAATACTGCAGGGAAAGGACTCGGGTAACGGTGGGAAGATGGCATTGGCCATGTTTGCCTGACTTGGAGAATAGCAGAAAATAACATTTGCTAAGTCGGGTGGGGTTGGCAAAGACAAGAAATTAAGAAAGAAATTCACACTGTTTCATTGAAAACTCCTATTTGCCTGAGGAGGCTCCTCAAAGTCAGAAAACATCAGGGAGGGCAAGAACTGCCAGTCTACACACTCTGGGAAGCTGGTCCCAGAGAGAAAGGAATTAGGTGGAGACCTAAGACTACTCAAGTGGGCACTCCAGAAAGATGGGTCCAGCGATGCTTGGGGGATGTAGAGAGGAGGAATCTGAGCTCCAGTCCTACCACAGATCCTCCTTGTGTTGCTCAGTCTTTACCCACAGCAAGGGGACCCCAGAGGCTCCAGAGCTGCTCAGAGTTCCTGGGTATTAATGCTGAAGAATGAATAGACAGAGTTACCAAGAAGAGAAGTGGGCTGGCATCTCAGTCAGCGCCTCGTGGGACCGTGCCCAACTCGGGGTCAGCTTTTAAGCTTTGTGGTTTCAGAAATATGAGATTGTCTCTTCTGAGAAGGTTAGACTCAGGGAAGTGACTCACATTCAGCAAACTCATGTGAACTTGATGTATAAGTGGAAAATCTCAGATATTTATAATGAGAACATGAAATTTTGTGGGTGGAGCAGGGGTGAGTGTGTATTTGTGTGTGTGTGTGTGTGTGTGTAAATATTGAATTGGCTGGTTTGTGCCTTCTCTCTTTGTAGGCAAATCCATAAGTTATAATTTTAAAAGTTGTTTGTTAAGTACAAGCCCGTAAATAGGCCATATCATCCTCTAGGCAGTGTGAAAATGTGACAGCAAATTCTTGTTGTTTGGCCTCTGTTTGTCTAGACTCTTTGAAAACCACTTCCTCTCATTCTATTTACACTCAACTTTCTGTACAATTAATTAGGTTCCAAGTTGTTTCTTAGAGATTAAAACTCCTCCAGTTTGGGTTCTCTTAGGGTGGAGGTGGGGAGTTAGGCCCTGCAGGTGGGATACTACGTAGATAGAATCAGAAGATAATTATCTCTTGGTAACTCTTTGCCAAGCTACCAACCCATTTAAGCTCTCAACATTACTTTCTTCCCTTATTATTGGGAAAAACCATGGGAACATAGAGTTTTAGGAGCTGGAAGAGGCCTTAGAAATAACCGAACCCGGCTTTTTGGCTTGGTATAATAATCTACTCTTTTGGCCACTTGAATTGACTTCTCACTCATAAATCTTCATCTTTCCCTTATTCTTTCATCTGAGGAGTAGATGTTCTCCTACCAAGACTAGCTACTCTCCCTCCTATATGCTTGATCACATTTCCTTTATTATGACCATACAATTTATTATCCAAACTGGGACACTATTGTGAGTAAAAGGGGGCATTATTAATAATGAAGCCAGGACAATAAGAAAAGTTGGACATATGGTCGTCACCATTTCTACTGCCTTCAGACCTTGATTCTTCAATAGCCCTTGTTTGTCTCTTTTTCAATCTCACCTTTTCATCTGTTTAGAAATAAAATCCCTCATCAACATTCATTGTGAACCTTCTTTGTGATAACCTTTAGGGGCCTGGGTTGTGCTTTTGCCCCTTAGGAAGACTTACCTCCTGCCTTGGGAAAGAGGGAGTAAGGGCAGGGAATGAAGGGCAGGAGCTCGTTCCCCTGGTGCTCCCCCAAAGGCAGATATTTCTCTGGTAGGAATTCTGAGTAAGAGGGTCAAGGTAAGAGTGCTGAGAGAGAAACCGTTTTGCTATAAGCAATTTTTGCTGCTGCTTCTGCTGCTTCACCAGCCACCCACTCTTGCTTCTTGGCTTCTCCACCTGCTCAAGATCCCTCTGACTCTCTTCATCCCCCCTCTCCTCCTTCACTCAGGGACTTGCCCCTCACGGCCGCCCCTCCTTCTTGAAATGCTTGTCTTTGCCTCCAGTGTCAGTCCGCTGCCCCGAGGGGTACCTATGTGGTGCACCGCTCACCGTTCCCTCCGCACATAGCAGAGCCTAGCATACAGTAACGGCAAGATAAATATCTGTTAATTGGAATGAAAATGTGCAGCTGGAGTGGAGCTTCAGGGTTCTGTTTCTTCAGCTCTGTTTCTTCTTTATTCTTCTCCAGAAAGACTGAATATTTTTGGCATCGTCACATCTCCACCCGGAAGAAGGAAAACTGATGTGCTTGGAGAGTCATTTGTTCACACAGTAGGAGACAAATTTTCATTGACCCACTAAATCCTTCAACTTAGTGTCTCATGAGAGACAGAGGGCAAAGATCCTGGGGTATTGGGGCATCCTGATTTCAGAGACTGATGAAATCAAAAGTTATGTCTAAGCTTCTCTCGTTTTGCAGTCTTGGCTCCTCCTGTCCCTTAAAGGTTAAATGCCCCACACAAAGCTGCTGACAGTGTAGTGAGATGTCCTCTGGGGGCTGCCTGATGACCCCTTTGTACGTGTTGGTTAAAGCTGGTTCAGCTTCAGAGGTGTGGTTAGAGACATCTTTACTGAGGATTTGTGAAATTTGTCCCAGGAGTCAACTCTGGGGATTTGTCTATTAACAAGGTTGGAACCATTTCCTGACCCCTTTTCATCTTCTTGCCAGAAATCTACAAATGTTCAAGAAGAACTGAGTTCATTTCCCTTGAATTGCTTCCTGTTCATTATTTTAACGTCAACCTCATCTTGATTTCTCACTCATAGTCTGACTAGCAATGAGGAAGAAAATATTGATCGTTTCCCAAGAAGCTGCTTAAAGAATCTCTCCAGGGCATTGAACATGCAGCTTTTGGGCAGGGTTAATAGTTCAGAAAATCCTTCAGGCTTCTAGATATTTAGTTACATAGAATTTTCCATTTGTGACCTAAAATAGATGATGCACCTTTTGCCCACTGGCAGATTCAGGTCCAGCCCCTACTGTGTGCCAGGCTCTGTCTACTCTTTACACCTTTTTACCCTCTTGACACCTTTTTACCCTAACTCTTCACTTCTCTCCTGGGTTTGGTGCACTTTTGCTCCCATCAGCTTGCTCCTGCTTTTCAGACTGCTCCCAGCCACTAGAGTCCTCTGTCTCCACACAGAGTTGTCAGGGCTTGGAGTTCAGGTCCCTGGGGCAGCTCTTAGCCAATGATTGACAGGTGTGGAGTATGAAAGACCGGCTCCCTTGCTTGGGTTGAAACAAACTCAGGCATAATTTATGCTCCCAAGTTGCTCTGTGGGATCAGGCAGAAGTACCTCTCCATAAGGCTTTGTCTGAAATTGCACCCTGGCTTAGTTTCTTTCTCTTCCCGTCCTGCTTTCCCACTGCCTTACCTGCTTCTCCTGGGAGCATTTCATACTGAATCACTTGCCCACGAATCTTCATCTCAGGCTCTCCTTCTGGGAAATCTGATCTAGGACAATATAATCTCATTGAATTCTCACAGCCATTCTGTGAGAATTAAAGTTTTAAAAATTTACTTTCAATATTCTCATTTATAGGTGAAGAAACTGAGACCCCTGGAATTTAAGTCCAGGACCATACAACTAATAAGTAAGGTGCAGAGTTGGGATTTAAATCCAGAGCTTCTGACTTCAAATCTTGGCTCTGCTTAATTGATTGAGAAGAATTTTGGTTTGAGGGAGGACAAGTTTACATGAAAAAACAAACTCTTTTCTGCCTAAAATTCAGTGGCATTCAGCTGAATGAAATTAAGTTTTAATTTTTTATTTTCTAGCCAGATAAGTTTAATTTTGCAAGCTTCATGTGGCCAGGAGCTGCGTTTGTATAGCTTGCTCTCACTGGCTGTCAACAACATGCAAAAATTCTATCTGTACACAGCTTACTGCTCCTTCCACACGCCCCAAGACCTTGGCAAGTCTCCCTGGTGCCAGTCAGCAGCCCCTAGTAGTGTAAAAAGCAATGGCAGCTACTGCTTCCCATTGCAGAGTCCCTCGTTAAAATCTGTGCTTGGCGGAGCAGCTGGTCCCAGATCACAGATTCCAGCTCGCGGTGGGGAGCATCTAGGATGGAGACAGTGAATGCACACAGCTTGTTAATGACGCTGTCAGAAGATGGGGTTCCTTTCCAGGTATTTCTAGAGAAATCTGGGCCATTTATTACACACACAGACATTTATTCACTCACACCTAAGCTCTCATATTCTTTCTCTGTGGGAGTGTTATTAATAAGCAAAACTTTTCAAAGTTTTTTCTACTTGGTCACTATAAAGAGAGAGGTGCTGGAGTCTGAGCTATCTTTGAATAAACCCAGTTTGGGTGATAGGAGTGATTCCAAGAAGCAAAGACCATCCCCTGTCCTTAAGAGAATCCTTGTGATTTAATTATCATCAGGGGGAATAATGGTGATGACGATGGAAATACTCATTCACAGACTGCTGTTTTATACTTGAAGAAGTATTTTCACCTGTATTAACTCATTCGTCCCTTGGTCCTTTCCTTGGAGTGGAAACTCAGCAGTTTTGCTCCATATTGATTTATCATCAATAAACAGAGACGCTGGCTCTGCTACTACTGGTGCAATCAAAGGTTCCAGGGCTGTCACCTGTGAATGACCCCAACCTCAGATTATATGGAAAAAAATCTATCGGTATCTGTATCTACCTTTAGACATGTGAGGTTGGAGTCAGTAAAGCCTCAAACAGCTTGTATAGCTATCAATTCTCTTAAGGTCTATTTGAATGAAGTTATAGTAGAATAATATTTTTAGCTTCAGAAATGTACACTCATACCCAGAACCTCAAAAATCAGGGATAAAAGATTTTTGCTTAATAGACACTTGATATTGTCAGATAATGATTTTTAAAAAAATTTGTTGTGGCCTAACTAAATTGTAATATAATAATGATAATGGTCAAGATTTATTGAGTTCCTACTATGTGCTGGGAAGTTTGCTAAGTACTGTGGAGTCCAAGAGGTGTAGGCCCTCAAGCAGTTTATGCTCAGTTTGGGAAGACCCACTTAGGCTGAGTGGAAGATGCCTGGTATGGAGAAAAAGCTTAGTAAATGGTCTGGTACAGTCAGAGATGACTTAGAGAGGAGACAGGATGATTTAAAAACCTTAAGTGAAGGATAAAATTTAGATAAGTGGAGGGGCTTGGGAAGAGTGCTGCAGGCAGGGGTAGTAGAAGAAACTATCTTTAGACCTGGGGATGTATGAGTCATATTTAGAAGACAATGAACAGAAGAGTATGACTGGAGTGAAATGCTAATGTAAGAGAGGGCAGCAGAAGCATAAGCCTAGGAATCCAGGTAAAGCTTAACTGCCCAACCAAGAAGTTAGATCACTGGTGACGGCCACCATATACTATATGATAACTAAATATGGTAAATACAATAGTAATGATGATTGGTGCCAATATTAAATGTCTAATATTTACCTGGTCCTGTAGTAGATACTTGATGTGATTTCTCATTTAATCACTCTTTAAATCGCTAAGTATTTATTGTCCACTATAATTCTTACAACTGTCCAATAAGGTACTTGTTATTACTTCCATTTTAAAGATGAGAAAACTGAGGCCTAATAGGACAAAGGAACTTATGCAAAATCACACAGCTAATGAGTAGCAGAATGAAGATTTTGCCCCAGGTCTCCTGACAAAGCCCGTATTTTGTTGTATGAGGCTACAGTGCAGTTTTCTGAGTCTTTTTAGAGGGGGAACAACGGAAGTTGTTTGGGGAGGTGAGGATGTCAGAGCAGAAAGTGTCTGTAAGTATTATAATAGGTAACTATTATAATAGGGCAAACAGTGAAGTGGTGACTGCAGTGTGAGGAGAAAAATGAGAAAGGCGTTTGTTGTGAAAGTTGAGGTGAGTGGAAGGGAAAAGATGAATTCCAAAGACGCAATGAAGGAATGAGAATGTTCGAGACTTTGTGTTTGAGGGAGGGCTCAGAGACACGTCCAGAGTTTCTAGCCTGGGATTGGAATGCGGGATAGAACGACGATAATCAAGACTCCATGACTTCTTAAATGTACTAGAATATGTGCATCTGAAAAATAGGGTCATTTAAAGTACTTACCTTGGGAGACTTTGGTCTTGTTCTGCCAATGCTGTCATTGCTAAAAACTGTTGGGAACTCTTCCTTCAGGACCGCCTTCAACCACAAGGGAAGGCCTCCTAACTTTAGCCAAGATGTCGTTTCTCTGCCTGACCACCCACCTGATTTTCCAAACTTGGTTCCAAATCACTTACTTGATTAAAAAAGTAACTGTAAGGGATTATATTAGTCAGGGCTCTCCAGAGAAACAGAACCAATGGAAAACATATATTCTAGGAATATATCCCAGGAAAGCCAGTAGTGTAATTTAGCCTAAGTCTGAAGGCCTGTGAACCAGAGGAGATGATGGTGTAAATCCCAGTTCAAGGGCAGGAGATGATGGATGTCAGGCAGAAAGGGATGGGTTCTCCATTCCTCTGCCTTTTGTTCTAGTTAGTCCCCAGGGTGGACTGGGTGATGTCCATCCACACTGGGGAGGGCAAGCTGCTTTACAGAGTCCACCAATTCAAATGCTGGTCTCATCTGGAAACATCTTCATAAACACACCATGAAATTTATACAGATATCTGGCACTCCATGACCCAGTCAAGTTGACACATAAAATCAGTCATCACAGGAATGAAGTTCTGCCACTTTTTAGGGTATTCTCAGACTCTTGTTACTCCTCGGGAGACAGTTTGCACAACCCAGACACCAGGCAATCCTGGGTCTGAACCTGGTCTCAGCCAGTTCCCCAGCCAAGTAATTTAACTCCACTGATTTCTGGTCCTTCAGCTAGAAATAGGATATTACAGTTCCTTCCCCAGAGTGCTGTAGTTTTAATTAGGATGCTTTCAGCAGCAAATAACAGAAAGGTCAACCCAAGTGGACTTAAACAATGTGGAAATGTATTTGCTCACATAGGGAGAAGTCCAGAGGTAAAGAGGGCTCCCGGCAGAATGCAACTGGGGCCCAAGTTATGTTTCCTCCAGTTCTGTTGTCTGTGTCCTCTTCTGATTTTCAGCTTTGTAGTCAGGCTGGCTCCCTTTGCATTTGCAAGAGGGTCAGCAGCAGCCATTGGGGTAACATGCTTTCTCTCTCACGTCTAGTGAAGGAGAGAGCAAAACCTCTGCCCCAGGAGTTGAATGCATGCACTTTTCCTCCGTCTGTTTGGACCCTCTTAGAACACATGCCCACCCATGGACCAATAGCCAGCAGTGAAATGCCATGGATGGATTGGCTGAGCATGGGGTGAACTGGGTGTCAGGGAGGATTTAATTGTATAACCCCTGGGCATTTTCCAGCCCAAGCTGGCCCTCAGTAAAAGTTAGTTCTTTTTCCAAATAATGAAGAGAGTATTATTTGGGTCAATTACACATATACACCTGACTGTATATGGAATGTCTTCTCTCTTTAATGTTTATCTTCAGTCCTTCCTTTGGTCCTGGGGCACAATCTTACTTCCCATCAGAATGGATGACAAGGCAGTGTACAAGCTGGGATGGTAGCCCTTGTTTAGTGCATGAAAGGCAGCTCCACTGTTATGTACAAAGGCAGAAATTAGGACATTTGACCAGGAAAGGAATGCTGAGTGGGGGCTGGGAAAGAGGAGCAACTGGGAATCGGGAGCAGACACTTCAAAGTGCTATCGACTTTACTTTTGCTCTATTCTGTCCCTGGTGCTGTCTCTGCCTTCACAAGGACTCGTTGAGGCAAGAAATGCAGGGAGGGGCTGTTACAGCAATTAGAGGGATGTTTTAAACAATTCATCCATCCAGGCATACTTAGAACCCCATTTCATCTTTATGTATTTGGCAACTAGCTGGGTAAGACCAGAACTGAGGCTTTCACACCTATTTAGCACCTGGTTAAGCATCACTTGGCACCTGCCAAATGGGTCTCTAGTATTTAGGGGGAATTTGCACTGATTACTGTACTAGTTAAGCAGAAGTCATTGCTACTCACAATCATTAGGCTAAATAGGCTTCTGGGGAAAAGTCTTGATAAGCAACTGCCCAACTGAAATGGATTCGAAAGCTCCCCCTGCACACAAGTTTGTGCACTGACAGTTGCTCACATGTCATCAGCCAGTACAAGCTGGATTATTTTGAGCAGGTTCTTGCTGATGACTGAACCCAGGGATAGTTGGTGGTCTCAAAGTTAGGTGACATAGGTTGTAGAGTCTTAAAAGGTGAGATGCTCATACTTAATTGAGGTAAATTATACGAAGTACCAAGCTTGAGGGGCAAGTCTTGCACTGAGTAGACATTTCACATGTGCTCTGGCCTGTAACGCTCTTTCCTTTTATTTCCTTGGCATAAATGCTTTTGGGGTAAGCAGTTCCCTGCCCCAGTGACTTCCTGTATTGTCCTGCAGGTCACTTAGAGCATTTTGTAGACTCATTTTGTGACTAGGATATAGTAGGTTGTCTGAATTATGATTCTTAGGATTTATGTGAACTTGGTGTTTGCTGGACAATTTTTTTTTGAGAGGAGGGTGTGTGTGTGTGTGTGTGTGTTTGTGTTGGGAGGGCATATAGCAATGGCCTTGATATGCAACACACTGGGAATGCTTGTGAGTGTCTGAGGACCTTTCCTGTGGGCAACAGATTCTCATAAGAGACCAAGAACTCCTCAGATAACATTAGACACTATGGCTGAAGACAAGCACTTTTGAATCAAGGCACAAGCTGCGTCTGAAGACTTGTCCTTCCATTTTTATTTTATTTTTTTAAATAACAAAGCTACTGCTTTTTATAGAATGTTGTTTTGAAAGTCAGGGAATATTGAACTGAGTGGGCATTGTGAAAAATATAATATGGAGAAGAACCTAACATATATATATTTGGGGACAAAATTTACTACTTTGAGATAGGCTTGGAGACATTGTATTGTCTACATCTGAGATGCTAATGTGCTTATGAGGTCAGTGAATTTTCCTGATATTGTGTATGACTATTTGTCTTCATCAGATTTTCCTGGAACTCTAAGGGAAGTTGTTTCTTTGGGGGGGGAGGAGTTAGATAGCTCCATATCGTTAAACATTGTAATGATGTTTTGGGGCAATTGCATCTCACTTTCTAGAAGGTCAGAGAAAGGAATTCAATTTGACGCCAGTGGAAAATTTCAAACATGGGTGGAATCTCATATAGCAAACACCACTGTAATGAAAGTCTCTACATCCCAGTGATCCCCAATGGCCTATTTATATCGGTAGTATTCAGTGAGGGGAGACTTCATGCTAAATAAAAATGTGGACAATCTTTTGGAGTTTGTTCTAATGGGAAACTATTGCCAAAAACCTTGAGGGAGTGGAGCAGTGAAGGAACACTGACTTAGAGAGGAGCTTCTGGAGGAAACTCTCAAAGATTATTTGAGACTTTGGTGGGGAGGGGAAACCAGGTGGAGAGATGACCATGAGGACATGAGTCCTTTCAAAAACACATAGAAATCTTGGAGTTTACTGGAATGAGGGAGTGATGCTCAATCCATTTTATTTTTCAAATTGAAGAAAAGGGTGACCCAGGAAAGCTGGATAATTTGGAATACACAGGTAGCAGACATTTGCGTGATATTTAAATGATATTATGCTAGGATCTCCCATCCATTTAGTGCAGATCCCATCCATTTGGTACCTGCTAGGTGTGTATTAAATAACTGTTGTGTGTATAAAATGAGGATGGACACAAAGGTCCAGGGATGGGGCCCTTTGATGGGAACCTTGCCACAAAGCATGCAGACTGTCTACACTTGGCCTGAATTGTGGGATGGTGAGAGGCCCAGGGGTTACATGTGCTCAGCTGCTTTGCTATTTATGTTTTCCCCCTATAAATCCTATTTTATATCTGAACCACATGAACACTTTGCTCCATGGGAATCAGGGTCTTTTTCAAAATGAGGTTCAGGCTTTCCAGGCTCCTGGAATGGCAGAAGGACAATCTCCCTGCCATGAGGGATTAGCAAAACAAGAAATCTTTTTCCTGGAGCAGATAGACCATGGCCTGTCAGCAGGAGAAAAGGAAAGAAACAAGAAAATCTTTCTTGATGCTGAAGAGAAGCCGATTTCCAGCCCTTTCCTTTGAAAGGGATGCTGTCGATTGATGCTTTTCTCCCCACTTCCAGAAGCTTCCTAAGGCTGCTGTGGTGTTTGGGACTGGCTGGGTTTCTGCTTGTTGTCAGGGGAAACAGAGATGGTGTTACTGAGGGAAGAAAGGTTCTTTCTGGCTCCCGAGTGAGGACAGAATGAGAGACACCCCTGATGGGGAAGCGTGAACCAGTGGAGTGGCTTACTGGTCAGTATGGGGAGACTTGCCCAAGCTGTGGGCACAGAGGCTGGAGTGGGCACAGCTCATTACTGGAGGTGTTGTCCATCCTTCAGCAGCCGCCAGGTTCACTATTTCTTCCAGAAAGTGCCCCAGAGAGCTGGCATGAGGCCCCTGGTCAGATGCCCTCGCTGTGTCCTGCTGGGTGAAGCACCCGAGTCTGGGCAGGGGTTGCTGCCTTAGCTGTTGTCCCTGAAGGCTGGCTCAAGTAACTACAGGAAGGATTGATTTCTTTTACTGCTGAAAGGCAGCCTTCCTGCAGATGGAAGGTGGCAGCTCTTGATCCAAGACTTTGATTAGCTGCAGTCAGTCTGCTCAAGTTGTAGAAAAACTCTGCACCATTGGCTAGCTAAGGAAGCAGAGAGGAGGCTCAGCCAGGCAGACTCAAGTTGGGATGGGGTCAGATGTGGGTGGAGCTGCAGGTCTTCAGTTGCTCAAGTAAAGGGCTCTTTCTTCCCGGACCTTGTTCCAGTCCACACAGCTCTGGGGTTCCAGCCTCAGCGTGGGAGTCAGACAGCCCTGGCTTCCAATTCCCCTTCCCTCAGGTACTAGCTGTGTGGACTTGGTTGGGCCCTTAACCTCGCCTCATTCATTTTGATATTCACAAAAATTTTTATTGAGCTCTTACTGCACGTGCCAGACACTGTGCTGGGCCCCAGGGGTGAGTGGTGAGCATGACAGTTCACCCCCAGCTATAAAATCCAGCCAACACTAGTACCACTGTCTGGGGTTGCTGCCCAGGGAATGTCAGGCTCAATTCCTGGGGAATCTTTGCATCTTCACACACCTGTGAGGTAGGTTTGGTTCCTGTTCTGGATATGTGAGAACAGCCAAAGGTACAGATGGGAGGGAGGCGGCCTGGCTTTCCTCACTAGCAGTTTAATTGGGAAAGAAACTTGGACCCAAGGTGGCCCTTCATGTTCTGTGAAAAACGCTATTTTGTCTTTCCTCAAAAGGAGTCTGGAAGCAGCCAGAAACTCTGCTAGGAGAACAGAGGGGCAGCTGTCACCTGAGAGAGGCCCTAGCATAAATCACATGGATGCCAGGAAAGGAGGGCAGGTTTAACTAGAACATTAGGACACTCCTGGTTTTTAGCCGTTGACAGCCTGCCAGGGAACTGGATTATGTTTCCTTTTCCTTTGCCTCCACATCAGACACTTTCGAGCTGAAAACCCCAGGCCCTGATACTACCCTCTTCAAACAGAAATAAAGGATAACTATGAACCTCCGAAGGTGGTCTTTAAATCTCTCTGTCTGTACCTGCCTTTCCAGGGCAGCCGCTGGCTGAGCTTGTCAGCACTCCAGGTACATCCTCTCCTGGGCTGCCCAATGCCGTGACCGTTTGCTGCTAGCTGTCGGGCATATTCCCAAATCATAGTTCCTTCCAGTTCAACATGGCAGTTTAAACCATGCAATCAGCTCTTCTTCCCCCTGAAACCTCACGAAAGTGACTGCCAAAGGAAAAATAAAATGTGATGAAGCCACAGGATAGAGGAAATGAGGGAAACTAGGAAAGATGTCAACACATTCTCGCAGGATGGAAAGTAAATGAAAGAGTGGCAACTGATTTACCAGAGATGGGGAAGCTGCAGCCTCAGTGCCCACAGAGAAGGGCACCGAGGAGAAGCAAGCTGATGGCTCCAGAAGTGCAGCAGGGGGCCTGGGACATGGGCTGAGCCAGGCCATGGGTTGAAAATCTCTCTGGGTTCAGTTAGAGCCCCAGGTCCCTCCCGACACCTGCAGAGAGGGGACAACCACACTTCTCCCCTCTAACACTCCCAACTTCTCTCTTTAGAAATTGAATCTGGAAAGGCTCGGGCTATGAGGACATCATGAACCACAGATGGTGGAGGTAACACACAGGTAAAATATGGGGATCAATTACATGTCTTCCCTCCAGCTACCCTGCCCTGCCCTGCCCTGCAGATGCTGGCAGCCAGGGCCTAAACCCCTGCAGGAGAGGTGGCTTCTTCTCTGGGGAAACGGAACAGGAAATGTTTACAGATCCTGAGGTTTGAGGACCCCCCTTAAACCTTGCAAGTTGGTAAGCCTGTCCTAGGCGTTCAGAATGTCTCATAACTTCTATTTTTATTTTTTTTAATTAATTATTTATTTAAAAAAAAATTGCCAGAAAGTTAACTTGTCTGAACTTGAACTGCAAACTGCCCTGCCGTGGGCAGCAGCTGACATTTTTGTTCCAGACTTTAGCCTTAGCTGAGCTGCTTGAAGTCTGCTTGATACACTGTGGTTCAGGGGGCAACCAGAGATGGGGTGGGAGTTTCTACACAGAATTTGGGGTTTCCTTTTTCTGACTCTCTCCTTTTTGGATTGCCCCTCACTTTGTTACTGCCCAGGAGTTTGATTATGCAAGCCAGCAAGTCTGTGGGTTTCTCGTAGTATTTTGACCTTCATGTAGCACAGACTGGGACTTGTTCTCAGGCTAGAAGCTGTACAGAATGAGAAATGACCCAGTGCTTCCTAACGTCAACTCTTCTCCAGTATCTGGCTACTTTTAGTCACTCGGTAGTGCCTTCAGGTGATTGTTTGCTGTATTTTGTTCAAGGTTTACAGTGGTCTTCTGGAGGAGGGTTGGTCTGATAAGAGCTGATAGGAAGTACATTTTGGTAGTTATTACTATTTGGTAATTTTTATTCTGCCATCACTTTTCTCCACCTTACTTTTAAATATGAGTTAACAGCTAAGGATCAGCAGAAGTTTGAAGAAAGCATCCAGCATAAAAGATGGAGAAACAAAATGAAACCAAAAAAATAGAGAAAGGTTGGGAAGGCGTTGCTCAGAGGAAACAGAGATACCACCCAGAGCAGAACAAAATGTAAAAATAAATCCTCCACAATAATATTCGTAGAAAGACAAAAATATTTCACCTGCAAAACACAAGTGGGCTACTGTTTAAAAAAATAATCCAGAAACAAGAAAGATGTAAGAAATTAAAAAATAGAATTACAAAAATATCCAATAGTGGGAAAAATCTCCCATAAAGTAAAACAAAAAGACAGACAATAAGAAAAGACAAGGATATTAGAGAATTAATCTAAGAAAGCCAACATCTGACTAATAGAAGATCTAGAAAGGGAGAAAAGAGAAGATGGAGGGAAGGATTTTATCAAAGAAATAACACAAGAAAATTTCCCTGAACTGAGGGTCATGAGTATCTAAAGTCCAGATCGGGGGCTGGCAAACAGCCCGTGGGTCAAATTCATGCTGTTACCTTTTTGTAAATAGAGTTTTACTGGAACACAGCCATGCTCATTTATTTACATATTTGTCCACAGCTGCTTTGCTACAATGATACAGTTGAGAAGTTGTGACAAAAACTGTATGGCTCACAAAGCCTAAAATATTTGCCATCTCATATTTTACAGAAAAAGTTCGCTGATTCCTGGTCTGGATGAAAAGATCCTTGCATCGGCCAACACAATGAATATAAAAAGACCTAGATCAAGGACATTACTGTGAATTTTCAGAACACCAGGGATAAAGAGAAAATCCTAAGAGACTCCAAAGAGAAAAGAAGGTCACGTACAAAGGATCAGAAATCAGAATGGGATTGAATTTCTCAAAAGCAACAGTGAAGGTTACAAGAAGGTGGAGTGATGCCTTCAAGATACTGCAAGAGAAACAACTTTCAATCTGGGATTCAATCCAGTGTAAGGATAGGATAAGGTGTTTTCAGACAGCCATGTACAAGTACAAAAATTGTACTTTTTGTCTTCTGTGGAGCTTTTGCTTCAGCACAGTCAGGGAGTAAACCAAGGAAGAGAAAGCTATGGAGGTCTCCCTTATGGGACATACTGGCATGACAGCTATATTCCAGCCCCCTGCTCCCCCCTCCACAGCAGCCAGCCTAGGCAGGAGCAGGGAGGCTGGGGGCTGAGGGAGCGGGGGTGGCGGGAGAGTCTCCAGGGAAAGTACAGGGAACGAATGGCTTATCTATGTAGGGGGAGAAAACTTCCTTCTGCCCTCTAGGTTCTGTGGCTGGCCTAAGAATGAAACTGACATAAGACAGTTTAACAGGAGAAAAACATACAAATTTATTTAATATTTTTATGTGTACATGGTAGTCTTCAAAAGGAAAATGAAGACCCAAAGAAGCCAATAGGCCATAAAGCTTATATATTTTTTTTATACAGAGAAGGATAAATTGTGGGGATGTGACAAGACAGAGGGGCTTGGGCTTGGGACGGTCAGTTGTGGGACAGTGACCGGGGTATATGGGTGAGGGGGAGGAACTAATGAAAGATAAGGATTATTTTACTAGTTTTGTTTGCATGGGTCCATTCTGGTGGTGAGATTGTTCTTTTCTTCCTGCTATAGGAAGGGCACCTTTCTCATGGGAACTTTTACGACCTGCTTTTAGGCAGAAAGGGGGAGCTGAGAGAACCCTTTCCTGCCTCTGTTATTTCTCAAGTACCTTCAGCTCAAAATAATCAATATGCCAAAGCAGCAGATCCTGGGGTGGCATGTTCTGAATCACTCCATCTGTGTGTTGGACCAAACGGAGGAGAGCATTGAGAGTTTTCACAGACTGTTTGGGAACACTTGGCACTAATTATTCAGTAAACTAAGCATATCACAAAAAAATGCAATTATTTCAGGAAAAACAAAAAAAAATTGTATGAGAAACAAAATGTAATTACAGTACTGATTCAGCAGTTAATAATATTAACATAATCTGCCAGGTGGCCCCAGTAGTTCCCCCTCCTGTCAAGCAGCCCGGAACACCTCCTTCTCCTGGTCCCTCCAGCCCTGGGGGAGGCAGGAACTGGAGTTACTGATCTCTGTTTGCTCTTTCAGCAATTCTAACACTTTCTAACTAATATCCTATATTAAATCTCCCTCTATTAAATTATCTGTCATAGGTTTATGGAGTCTGGTACAGAAGTCAATTAATAATGTCTAAAATTGATAAAGCAAGAAATAGCAGTGTAAGCATCATGTTAAAAGATATGGAAGTAAAAACCAGGAAAAAAAATTAAAAAGGAAGCAAAAGAGTCGAAGTGTTTACCAGTGAACTTGGGTGAGGGGGATGGGTAAGGGTAAGTGGGGTATATTAGGGGAGATGAAGAATTGGGGGTGATTATTTTTAGAAACAGGTTAATGACCTTTTTGGTTCTTTTTTTTTTTTTTTTTTTTTTTTAAATCCATCTTTTTTTTTTTTTTCAAATTTTTATTTATTTATTTTATTTATGGCTGTGTTGGGTCTTCGTTTCTGTGCGAGGGCTTTCTCTAGTTGTGGCAAGTGGGGGCCACTCTTCATCGCGATGCACGGGCCTCTCACTATCGCGGCCTCTCTTGTTGCGGAGCACAGGCTCCAGACGCGCAGGCTCAGTAATTGTGGCTCACGGGCCCAGTTGCTCCGTGGCATGTGGGATCTTCCCAGACCAGGACTCGAACCCGTGTGCCCTGCATTGGCAGGCAGATTCTCAACCACTGCGCCACCAGGGAAGCCCCAGACCTTTTTGGTTCTGAAAGACAAGGTTTTGGTATAGTTTGAAAGAGAGAGATTCTGACAAAAGGGGTTCACCTGCTATGCTGAAGCAGAATTATTGAGCCCCTCCATCCGCTCTGCCATCCTTAGTCTGTCAGGCGATTAAAACGGCAGTTTCTCCAAGGAGAGAGGAGATGGGGGAACCAGCCCCAAGCACCTGATGGTCCACCAGCATGTAACCGTAGAACCAGGTCAAACAGGCCCTATACTGTTTCTAACAAGACACTGAGTTGTTTTTTAGAGACAGAACAGTCACGCAGGCGAAGCGTGCACAGAGGAGAAAATTTTTTTTTTTTTTTAAGATCTTATGTGGCCAATTTACTAGTTTTTATTTATTTATTTATTTATTTTTGGCTGTGTTGGGTCTTCATTTCTGCATGCGGGCTCTCTCCAGTTGCGGCAAGTGGGGGCCACTCTCCATCGCGGCGCGCGGGCCTCTCACTATCGCGGCCTCTCCCGCTGCGGAGCACAGGCTCCAGACGCGCAGGCCCAGCAATTGTAGCTCACGGGCTCAGCCGCTCCGCGGCATGTGGGATCCTCCCAGACCAGGGCCCGAACCCGTGTCCCCCGCACTGGCAGGCAGACTCCCAACCACTGCGCCACCAGGGAAGCCCCGAGGAGAAAATTTTGATCTCAAATAACAACCGGAACCAAAGTTTCCCACCCCGCCCGCCACACGGAACCAAAGGACCAGGACACGACCGGAACCTGAAAGCCAAACCCTTTCAGAAGCACAGGGGCCGACGTTCCGGAGGATCTTTTGCTGAAGACCCCTTTACCGTATCTTACCATAAATGGCCACGTTCCAAAGCCCTCCAATGGAAATCTGCCCCACCAGTTCTTCTGCACACCAACCCTCCTCCTGTAAGTCATAAATGTTTGACGGAACCCCAGATCAGAGAGACAGATTTGAGTCCTGTCTCCTGTCTCCTTGCCAGTAGAGCTGGAGATAAAGCTCCTTCTTTTCTCAAAAGCCGGTGCCGTAGTATTGGCTTCTGTGCCCCTGGGGCAGTGAGCCCTTGTAAGGAGAGCGAGGGAGAGAGCTGGTTTAAAATGGGTCTCCTGTGGCAGAAACGGTCAGAGGCTCGAGGAACGGTAATGTTCATCCGACTTCCAAGGGGCATGTTTTTCTGAACTGTGCTGTGATCCTCACGTGCTGTCGAGAAAAGGTGAGCTTCGCACACCAGCCTTGTATTAGAGATGTTAGGGGGATGGAAAGAGAAAGCGGTCCGGGTTCATGCGTCCACACCTGGTGAACAAGACTCAAGAGAGAGGAGCGGATGTGCCTGGAGTGGAGCTCAGAGGGAGCTCACGACAACCACCTTGAAAACCGAAGCACCCACCTCCCCTTGAAGCTCAGAAGTACTGAGGAGGGAGCTGGACCTCCTGCTGGACTCAACAAGTACCTATTGACGCCTTCTATGTGCCAGGCCCTGTCTGGAGACACAGGGTAAGTAGGACAAAGTCCGTGCCCTCATTTCATTTCTCACAAACTGATTCCAGTACCTTTGGTCTTACTACCCTCTCTTTAAAAGGTTGTCTTTCATCTAATTAACCTCACTGGCTAACTCCAGGTCACAAGCCCTCAAAGGTAAGGTCATATAAGCCAGATAGACTTCTATCAATAATGACCATTTACTGGTGCTATGTGCCAAGCATCCTGTCAGGCTCCCCATGTTATCTAAGTTAATGTAATAACCTGGGTCTATCTGACTCCACAGCCCTGTCCTGGACCATTTACCATCACTCTCAGATACTAGCATCTTTTTATTTTTCTTTAATTTTATTTATTTTTTTATACGGCAGGTTCTTATTAGTTATCCATTTAATACATATTAGTGATACTAGCATCTTAAAAGCGTAATTTACTTTCCAAAAAAAGTACTTCAGGTCCAGCCAGTAGAGGATTACTTCAGAATTCACATCTCTAAAGGAAGGACAGTTTTTAAGCGTTCTTTCTCCCAGGGGAGTTTTTTGGTTATCCTTTAGATCAAGTATGGCTTAAATAGCATTACTGTTAAAATATTCTCTTTCAAATGTTAAGATATTCCCTTTCAAACTCTGGTCCCTGTTTACCCAGGTCTCTAGAAAGTTCTTTTCGGGCTGGCGTTAACCTTTAACATGTTAATACACAAGAGAGTACATCTTCAAACACAGACAATGGAATTCAATTCTTCACAGAGCCTTTGGGAGGTCAGATGAGGGTGGGGGTTACGTTGAATATGACAAGGTCTAATAGTCTCATGCAAAATGTCCCCATGTTTATTAGGATAGAACTTAGCCCATCTCCTGGAACTGTTGCAGAGATATCCCTGGGAGAAAAAAAAAATGCTAATATCTTATTCCAATTGCCAGTAGGTTCTTTAATTCAAATAAAATGCCCCCAGTGTGCTGGATGCTTTATGAGATCCATCACAGAGATTTGCTCCAGCCCTCAAGGGATTTCCATCAAGGAAAGATAAGACACATTCGGGGGCCATAGAGTGTCAGACAAATAATACAGAGGAGAAGGAGAAGGGCACTTGAACTTGTTTCCCTATGTCAGAGACCAAAGAGACTGAACCCTGAACGTCTCTTCTCTTTTACAGAGTCTCTTGCTGTGGGTAGAGAAAGAGAGTGGCTGGAGCAGGAGTGATGCTTCCTTTCTCTTCGTGCACATGCTCATCTCAGACTCAAACCTTCAATTGTCAGCACTGACAAGGGAAGTAAAACCCACACAGGCTCTTCCAGACTTTCTTATAGCCAGTTTCCTCTTCTGCCAAAACATCTCAGGAATTTGTAAGCGAAGTCAGCTCTTTTTGAGACTGTCCCTGCTCATTCTCTGCTTTGGAGGATGTTGACTAGGAAGATGGCCATGTGTGGTAAGTCTGGATGACACTGGTTTGATCAGAGTCTGCTAGAATGAGTTGTTTTTCCTGCTTTGCTTTTCTGTATTGGAGGTGGTGGCTTCAGCTCTCATCTGGGTACCGGTTTACTTGGATATGTAGTCATGCTAGGTATGTGTGTCAATTAAGATTACTTTAGTAAGACTGCAAGTAATAGAGGACCCTTGTTAAAGAATATATCTTTTTTAAAAAGGTAAAGTTATGATATCCATACAAATATAGGATGAACACATGCCAGTGATTTTATTTAACTCATTAATTAAAGAGGGAACCAGTAAGATATTACAACCAATTCAAAGGGTAATCTAGAGAACAGAGACATATATAAGCAATCAGGAATGCTAAACTGAATTGGCTTAGTAGAGCAAAACTGTGGGAGATCAGCTGCACCTCTGCCAGACAAAATTCATTTGCATGTTTATGGACAAGAATCATTTGCCTTGCTGTCAGTTCCATATAATTTACAGAGTTGTAAAATAGTTCAACAACATTGAAAATTGCAGAGACCCCATAGAATCAGACAACCTGGAAGAGTGCATTAGTCAATGCCTAACTTTCCTTTGAAGACAAGTGGTCCATTTTAAAGTCTTTCAGACTTTTTCCTTTACCCAACAGTGGCTTAAATCAGCAAGGCCTTTATTCTTCTCATGTCCCAAGAAGCCTGGAGATAAGCAGCCCTAGGCTAGTGCAGTGTTTTTTAAGGGCAACACACCAGTCTCCTTCTATCTCTTGCTTTCCATTCTTAGTTTCATCCGTGTGGTTTCAAGATGGATGCTATGCCTCCAGGCAGCTCTTTCTGAATTCCAGGCAGGAAGAAGGGGGAAGAGCCCTAGTCCTTCTCCTTTTGAGACTTTCTCTTCATATTTGGAAAGGGAACACCTCCTCAGGGATCATGTGGCTACCCCTAGCTGTAAGGGAGACTGGGGAGGTAAGTGCTCTGGCTTTTGCATTCTGTAGCTGAGGAAAACAAGGGAAAAGGGGTACCCAGTGGTGTGGGGGCAGCCAGTCTATATCTGCCAACTATACCTAATCCTTTATCCATAGTTTCGAATGGGGATCCTGAAAAGAGTTTCTTCACTTAATACTATACATAAACTTTTACTTAAGACTTTAAAGACATTTAATTAGTTATATGCAGCTAATTACAAATGTAATGGTAAGACTACAAAACATTGAGCTTAAATATTAAAAACTCAACCTGCTACTGGGAGGATTATGAACCAAAGTTCCAAGTTCAAAAAATTCCTCAGGCATGCAGAGTTGTTCAGAAAGAAAGGCCCAAGAAGTTGAGCTGATACATGGAAGGAATTTTTTTCCTTCATTCTTATTTTCTTTAGGAGTGAACATTGAATTTGAAAATCTGACAGAGGCTTTTGTGATGTAGGTGGCATTCGTAGCAATGGAATATTTGAAGTGTTGTGTTTGATCCAGGAGGGTTATTCTTTTACGCTTTTTCTCTTAGATTTTCTGTTCTTTTCGAGAGGGAAACAGGCTCAGACGTGTGAGGCATGTAGGTAGTGCTCTGGAAGGCCTTACCTATCATCTGAAGTACTTTGTCCTCCACTTTGGGAACGTAAGAACTCAATCCCATTGACATGTGTCTCTGCAACCTTCTACATCCAAATTTCTATTCTATAATCCTGCCTCTGCCAACTATGAGTGGGTCAGGGGTACAGAGAGTTAGATCCTCCTTGGGAACTGGTTTCAGTAGCATTAGCCTAATGTCCCCAAAATGTCCCAAATGACATTTGACATTTAGATGGGATTTTAACTATGATTTACTGAGTGTTATTATTTCAAAATCTAGATATCTAACCCCACGTCTTGCAGCGTCCATTCCCACCTCACTTGGGGAAGTAGTAAGAATTGTCAAACCATGGAAGTCTAGATGTGCAGCTCCTTTCTGTCTTAAGGCTGGACCACCATCCCTGGTTGGTGTGACCTATAGGAGAAGAAAAATTCTTTTTCTCTCTATCCATCTGTCTCAGTTCATTCAGGCTGCTATAACAGAATACCATAGACTGGGTGGATTACAAACAACAGAAATTTATTTCTCACAGTTCTAGAAGCTGGGAAGTCCAAGACTGGGGCACCAGAAGATTCAGTGTCTGGTGATGGTCATCTTTTTGCTGTGTCCTCACTTGGCAGAGGAGGTGGGGGAATCTTTCTAAGGTCTCTTTTATCAGGGCATTAATCCCATTTATGAGGGCTCTATTCTCATGTTCTAATCACCTCCCCAAGGCCCCACCTCCTAATACTATCACAATGGGGGCTAGATTTCAACATATGAATTTTGTGGGGACACAAACATTGTCTATAGCACCATGTTAGGGTCATTGACTGGGGCCTTATAAATTAGACTGACAAAAGACTGATTAACAAGAGGAAACAAACAGTAGTTTACTAGCATCTGAACTGATTGAGTACAAGTGAACACTTAGCAATGAGTAAACTCAAAGGGGTCGTTAGAACTTGGGTTTATATAGTATCTTAACAAAAGAACAGTAAAGTTTTAGTAAAGTGACAAGGCAAAGGAAAAGGACTTTGAGTTTGTAGGGTGGCAAATTGTGGGAAGGCAAATATGTGGAGAAACTAATGGAAGATAAGGGCTAGTATTAGCATGGTTTGTGTGTAGATTCCTCTGGTGATTGTGTGTAGATTGTGTGTATATTGTCTCTGGTGATTAACTTTTGTCCCTCCTGGCTGGGACGGGGTTGGGGGGGCACCTTTACAAATTCATGTCTTGCTTTTAGACAAATAGGGGGAGGACAGAGAGCTTTTCTTGTATCTGCTTCTTCTCAACGGCCTTCACTCAAGATGATCCTTATGCCGAAGTGGCATATTTAGGGGTGGCATGTTCTACTATACTTCAGACCCATTGTGTTAGAGACCAGTGGTCTCTTCTATGGAAGATCCGTCATCTTTGTCCTTGATGCCCTTTCTGCTATGTGAGCCTCACCAGCTCCCACTTTTATTTTTCAGCTTTCTCATTTCTTCCTGTTTTTATATGGCTGTTTTCCTCTCCTCCTTTCTCCTGTGCCTTTTCTTGGCTTAGTATCAATGTCTCAGTTTTGTTTTGTTTTATAGCCCCTCTGCCTTTTCTGGTCCTTCCCCTCACTCTCAGTGAGAGAGCCCCTTCATTTCCTCACAGACTGCAATCAGGAGGGCAGTCTCCTCAGGAAGCAGACCCCCCATTCCTGGGAATTCCAGCTTTTTAGCTGCAAAACCAGGGAGCTTTCTTCACTTCAAAACATCTATAGCCACAGCAGGTGGCAGAGGCCTGCAGGGGTCCAAACGCTGCAGTTCAAAGGCTGTCTGCTGATTAGCACCCTGAAGAGACCAGGGAAAATAAACCTCAGGGCTTTTAACCTTTCTTGTAGGAGTCAAAAATACAGATTTCCATTTCCATTTGGACAAATAATGTGGGGCTAGAGAACTGTGGCTCTCTGGAAAATGTCAGCACCAGTGTAGCGGTGGGAAAACAGGAGCTGCAGGAAGTCGCTGGGCAGCTCTCAGCGCCACAGAGCCGGGGTGGACAGTGATGGCCAAGGGTTACCTCCGAGGTGCCCAGGAGCAAACTGGGAATAAATGCGTGTTTGGGGAAAATAGGAAATCCTGACCATTCTCTATCTGAATGGGGGTAATGGAAAGAGCCCTGAACCCAAACTAAGGAGATTTGGTTCTACTCTTGGCTTTGCCTCTGATAAGACATATGATCTTATTTTCTATGATCTCTCTGGGCCTTACTTTTTAAAAACTACTAAATCTGCAGTCTCCCAGATCGTTTCCAGATTCCAAAACATGATTCTATAATATCCTAGGGGTTTCTGTTCTCAGGGAACTATAACAACAGAACCCCGCTGAAGAGCAAGGATATGCTTTTTAAGACTGGCGCTCAAAAGGTTTGTTTAACAGGACAGGCATTGAAAATGCAGTGCAAGCATCACATTAAGGAGTAGCAGTGCTTGTAGCTGGCCTCAAAAAAGTTCTTTATTGTTAAGCCAGACTAGAATATCCCATATTGTTTCTCATGTGTCCTTGGAGAGAGAGAGTCAAAGAGTTTAAATGACTTCAGAAAAGAAACTTCAAAAGACATAAGACAGTATAAGGGGCTTCATCTCCTACCTTTTATCCCCACCCCACCCCCAAATTTAAAAGCAGAAGCTCATCTCTCAGATAGCAAACTCGTGGCTGAAACAAAAATCATGAACCATCAAGAGTAGACACTTCCACATTGTCGGTCAGTTTAGGGAAAGGTCAGGGGACAAAAAGAGAGAGAGACCCTGACATTATGACTGTGGATTGTTAAAGCAGAGAATAGATGAAAATATGGCTTTAAACCACAAGATAAGCAACAAGTTACTCTCTTTAATCCAAACATGCTACAGTTCCTGCTAACACTAGCAATAATAATTATAATTACTAGCCAAGATTTATTGAGAGCTGGTGGCCAGATAGAACATTTAAGCGCTTTCCTCATTTGACCTTCACAGTTGCCCTCTCAGGTAGGTAATATTATTATAAATGAGGAAACCAAGGCTCAGAGAAGTTATTTGCTCCATTGAGTAAGTCAAGGCATCTGTATTTGCATTCAGATCTGTAGGTGGCATTTGTAGCAATGGAATATTGGAAGCTGTCTGATCCAGCAGTGTTATTCTCCTCAACTGCTCTCAGCTGCTTTGCTTGGGTGTCTAATTCTTGTCAGATGCTTTGGCCTCACTCAGCACAACTGCTGCCATTGCTGTTTTAACTGATAGTGCAGCATTTCACAAACGTTTCTTCTAGAACCCTGGGGTTCCACGGAAATGCACTGGGGTTCTGTGAGGGGGCACTTTGCCACTGGAGGTAGCTTCTAGGTGCCTTTGTAAAGTCACTGGTTTCTCCCAACCCCCATTTTAAGTTTGTGAATAGTTTATTTTTTTCCCTTTGAGTTCAAATCTTTTTTTCTTTCCCTCTCCAAATTACATTCCCATCTTTCTGATGCAGTTAGTGTCTGTTCCAGAAAGCTAAATCTGGAAGTGTTTCTGGCTAAAGCAGAAAATTTATTATATTTGTTTAATTGTAACCCAGACAGAAAACAACATGAGGATGAGATTTTTGATACGATTCCCATCCAGCCTACATCTCTAATCCCATTGTCCTAGTTTTCTGCTTAACACTGTGTGGTTGTGCAGAGCTCCCTCAGGAGGGGCAGGGCAGGGTGGGACGAAGGTCTAGGATGATTGTCTGGGCAGGATGTGGGTATTCCTGGGTTGTTGTTTACGGCTCCATCAAAATATTCTCCCCAGTTCCTGGAAATTGAGGGTTTCAACAACATCTCTGTGGTTTTCTCCATTTTTAATGGAAATGTTTTTAGCAACAAAGGAGAAAGAAACATGCTCCTCTCACGTGTATTCCCTGAGTTATGTTTTGCATTTGACTGTGCAAGTAGATGTGGTGTGTACTAGCCAGACTCTCAAGGGCAAACGTTTCAAACTCATGTGTTCATAAGAAACAATTAGGGGACATCGCCGAGCAGAAGTACCCTGGGCCGGGGAAGCTATAGGGATGGGTGAGAACTGTGGAGGGCACACGGCCCTTCTTAGGGGCAGCCCCTACTCCGCCCCAGGTGATAATTGTCTCCTGAAATTACAGGTTCAACATAATCATATCCTTCAGTTTTTAAAGAGGAACCAGAAATACAGAAATTTACATGAAACCTCTCAATTTTTTTATGTTGGCAGTTAATTTTACAAATTAAAAAAACACTATGTAGAGGAAAATCACTACAAAGGATAAACAAAACACAGATTTGTCCCTGTAAGCTGCCATTTTGCAGTCTCTACTCTAGAATTTTATTGAGTGAAGGTAGAACCAGGATTTGGGTAAGGAGAAGAGAAAAGCATTAGACCTTTCAAAGCTTTAGCGGGCACTGGGCGACGTTCTGCAGCACCAGCCTTCTTCCAAGGTCAGAGCTACAAGGGTGGATTGAATGTCCGTAGTTCTTGAGCAGAGGCTGGCGGGCCATGCCCTGGGATGTTGTAGATAGGCTTCCACTTGAATGCGCTGACCTTTGGCTTTCTTTCAGCTTCAAAGGTCCATGATTTTATGTAACCAAGAATTAGGTGCTATGAGAGTTAAATGGAGGGACAGGTGACTTCTGTTGTCGAAATCAAGGATCATCGTTGTTGGCGCAATTGCTCCTTAAAATATCTTTAAAAAGAAGTTAAGGGAGGATTGCTGGAGACTCACCAGCCTGGAGCTCAGGTTTCTGAGAAGGAACTAATAAGAGCAAAGGAAACACAACCCAGTTGACCTAAAGATATGGCATTTAAACTGGAACTTAAGGAATAGGAAGGGTTTGGACAAAAAAGCATGGAGAGGAAAAACAGTAATCTTGGAGGAAGCAGCAGAGATGGAATATGAATACTAAGTCCAAGCAGCCTCCCGTAGTTAGATGTGATGACTTCTTTTCTCTTCTTTATATAACATACTAGTATAGCTTCTAAGGGCTTTATCAACAATAACCCCTTTAATTCTTGTGACATTGCTGTGAGGTAGTTACAACCATTAATAATAATTATACTCATTTTACAGATGAGGAAACTGAGTTTTCTTATTTTAACATTTGTTAGGTTCAGATAATGGCAGGATACAAGACCGTGATCCGTGAATAGATGGAAGGCAGAACGTTTTATTACTCACAGCTCCCAAAGAGAAAAGGCTGCCACACAGAGCCACAAGAGCAACAAGGGGTTACTGCAGGGGAAAGAGTGACAGCTGGAACTGTAGGAGATGGCTAATGTGTATGACAAGCAGGTGGGGTTAGCTAGGTTTCCCAGGCTTCTTGTGGATTGGATATTTTTTCATGATTCTGCAAGTGCAAGGAAGAAGGAGCCGTCCTTTGAAGTTTGGTGTCAGGCCTCTGGCAGTTGGGGTATGTATGTTATAGCCCAGGAATGTTAGAGCCCCATAAGGGAAACAGTTGGAGTGTGGGTTTAGCAAAATGCTGCAAAAGGGGATTGAGAGCTTTTTTAGCCATGATCTCAAAACTGGGTCAGGACAGCACTTGTGAAATATTATATTATCCTGAGGCACAGAAACCCCACTAACTTCCCAAGGTCACCACTAGTAAGTAGCAGATGCAAGATGTAGCATCAGGCAGTGTGGCTCCAGAGTCCATGTGAGAAAAGGCTAGAAAAGTCAGTGCAGGATCTGCCCAAGGAGGCACTTGAAAACCAAACAAAGGTGCTTGGGCTTTCCTTGGTCAGATGACCACAACATCAGTGATAGAGGGACACAGTGAGAGGACAAGGACAAGCTTATAGAAGAATATACAGTGTGAGGAAGGGACCTTGGCTGTCATCCTTGCCAAACTGTTTGTCATCTTTTATCTCCAAACAAGTCTTTTTAACCTCTTTCTTTGGGTGGTCCCTTCTTCCACTAAGATGTGCGTGGCCTTTAGTGGTCCTTTGGGGAGAGGCTGTGGCAATGTGGATGCGATTTTTGTAGGCAAGGAGTAAAGGATCTTTACTAATTTGTCAGTATCCAATATTTAAAATTCCTGTTGAGAACATCTTGAGCACATATCTGGGCAAAGACCAATTATTGGAGGGTTGGACCTCTCCTTCTGTTTTCTTTCGTGGTCTTTCTCCCTCACTGTTTTGAACTCAAATTGTATCCATCCACTGGAAGACTACAAATGCAAGCCTCTTTAATTCCCTCTGTCTATGCTAAACTCCCATATTCATGTTGAACAAATAAAGCATTGGGTGTTAAGGAATCATCTGTCTGTTTGGTCTTTATCGTTAAAAAACTAGCTAAGAGCTGTGAGGGAGGGAGCCGTGGAGCTGAGAGAATTCCCAGAGCAGCTCTGCTTAGGGAAGCAGTTTTATGCCTTCTGTTTCCTCATCACCCTGGTGTGCTGGTTAAGCATGTGAAAGCAGAGCACTCCTTGGGCCCTGACGGACTGATTTCTGGCTCATTGCTCTTTCAGGTGTCTTTAAAAAGAAAGGGGAGGTGGGGGGTGGACTGCGGAAGATTCACCTGCTTAGTGCTCAGGTTTCTGAGGGGAAGCTAACCAGGGCTAGGGGAGCACAACCCAATTGACTCACGATCCCTGAGAACACTTGTGGCATTTGTTGTAATCGCTCTCCATGATGTGAATTATACATGAAATCTGTTTCTGTCAGGCGGGTGGCAGCTTAGATGAGCACAAAGTCTGAAGCCTCTCAAAGACAACCTGGGGTCCTTGCTTTCCCTCCAGCCATAGCTGATCGGGGCCAGCCCCACCTGAATCCTGGATGGGGTGACAATTTCTCCAGAGGTTCACAAACATTTTCTTTCTACAATAATAATAACTCCAAAGATTTGCTTAAGGCTTTTTAGCTCACCAAGCCTTTTGCATACTTAGTGTCATTGGAAGCTCTAACGACTTTCTAGGCAGACCCCACTCCCCACACTGAGGCTGCTCCCTCCTGCCTGTTATTCTACTTGGACCTGCCTCTAGACTTCAGCTGGCCTATTCCTCCATTCCCGGTGCCCAGCAAACACAATCTCAAGCATTGGTTTGGACTATTGTGAATTGAATCCAGCCTCATAATTCTCTCCCAGTTGTCTGCCTAGTTTAATTCATTAGAGGTAAGGCAGCCATGAGTGAAACCACGCTGATTTGTTGCTTCTGTCATGGCTACTGGCCTTCTTGCATTTTATTATTAATAAAGATCTCAAACAACAGGCCATTAAAAAACACATGTTTCTGCAATGGTGGAGTTTGAGGATAGCTGCACTGGGGAATTATTTGTATGTATGTTAAGGGGAAAACAATCTTCCAGCTGCCACTGAAGTTCATATAACCATGAGATGACCCTCTACCTTCCACCAGACACTTATTGAAGGCCTTCTGCAGTTTAGGAACTGTGTTAGACCCTGGGAATTTAAGATGAAGATAAGGATGCTCAGTGCCAAGTCTGGAGCAGGGTGGGCTAGGGGTGTCTAAGGAAGAGACCAAAAGGGAACCAGCCAATGGCAAGTGAGAGCAGGAGAACAAGTGAGAAGGGAGTCACAGAAAGAGGAATATAGATAGTAGTTAACTATAGATGAATCAGACCCTTCCAGTGCCCAGAAATATATTACTATATGGTAGGAAAAATAATAAAGCTACTGCCAGCCCTATATCAATATGGAATAACACAGAAAAATTGTCCCCAGTTTTACTGAGATATAAATGTCATGTAACATTGTGTAAGTTTAAGGTGTACATGATGATAGGATATACATATATATTGCAAAATGATTACTACAGTAAGGCTAGTTAACACATCCATCACCTTATATGGTTACTCTTTTGTGTGTGTGTATATATAAAGTAACTTTTTAAATTAACTCTCTTAGCAACTTTCAAGTATACAATACTGTATTGTTAGCTATAGTCATCATGCTGTACATTAGATCCCCAAAACTTATTCCTCTTATAACTGGAAATTTGAACTCTTTGACCACCTTCACTCATCCCCCACCCTCCTCCTATAAACACCAATCTACTCTCTGTGTCTATGAGTTTTGCTTTTTTAGATTCCATATGTAAGTGAGATCATACAGTATTTGCCTTTCTCCATACGACTTATTTCATTTAGCATAGTGCATTCAGAGTTTATCCATGTTGCTGCAAATGGTGGAATTTCCTTAATTTTTATGGCTGAATAATATTCCATTGTGTGTGTGTGTGTGTGTGTGTGTGTGTGTGTGTATTTATATCTTACAACTTCTTTATCCATTCACCTGTGACAAACGGTTAGGTTGTTTCCATGTCCTAACTATTGTAAATAATGCTGCAAAGAACATGGAAGTTCAGCTATGTCTCTGAGATAATGATTTCATTTCCTTTGGATATATACCCAAAGGTGGGATTGCTGGACCATATGTAGTTCTATTTTTAATTTTTTGAGGAACCTCCTTACTATTTTCCATAGTGGCTGTACCAATTTACATTTCCACCAACAGTGCACGTGTTCCTTTTTCACCAGCACTTATCTCTTGTCTTTTTGATAATAGCCATTCTAACAGATGTGAGTAGATATCTCATTGTGGTTTTGATTTGCATTTCCCCAATGATTAGTAATGTTGAGCACCTTTTCATGTACTTGCTGGCCATTTGTATATCTTCTTTGGAAATTGTCTATTTGGGTCCTTTGCCCATTTTTAATTGGGTTATTTATATATATATATATATATTTTTTGCTTGAGTTGAATGAGTTCATTACATATTTTGGATATTAATCCCTTATCAGATATATGGTTTGCAGATATTTTCTCCCATTCTGTAGGTTGCCTTTTCATTTTGCTAATCATTTCATTTGCTGTGCAGAAGATTTTTAGTTTGATGTAGCTCTTTTGTTTATTTTTGCTTTTATTGCTTGTGCCTTTGGTGTTGTACCCAAAAAAATCATTGCCAAGACCAGTGTCAAGGTCACCCCCTTGTTTTCTTCTAGGAGTTTTACAGTTTCAGGTCTTATATATTAGTCTTTAATCTGTTTTAAGTTAATTTTTGTGAGTGATGTAAGACAGAGGTCTAGTTTCATTCTTTTGCATGTGGATATTCAGTTTTCTCAATACTACTTATTGAAGAGATTGTATTTTCCCCATTGAGTAGTCTTGGCTCCACTGTCAAATATTAGTCAAACGTATATGTGTGAGTTTATTTCAGGGCTCTTTTTTAAATGCCATTTGTACTATTTTGATTACTATGGCTTTGTAGTATAGTTTGAAGTCAAGGAGTGTGATGCCTCCAGCTTTGTTCTTCTTTCTCAAGATTGCTTTGGTTACTTGCAGTCTTTTGTTGGTCCATAAAAATTTTATTACTGTTTTTTCTATTTATGTAAAAACTGCTATTGAAATTTTGGTGGGGATTGCATTGAATCTTTAGGTGGCTTTGGGTAGTACAGACATGTTAGCAATATTAATTTTTCTGATCCATGATCATGGGATATGTTTTCATTCATTTATACTGTCTTCAATTTTTTTTTATCAGTGTCTTATAGTTTTTAGTGGATAGCTCTTTCCCCTCCGTTAAATTTATTTCTAAGTATTTTATTGTTTTTGGTGCTATTGTGAATGGGATCATTTTCTTTCTTTCTTTTTCAGATGGTTAATTTTTAGTATATGGAAACACAACTGATTTTTGGATGTTGATTTTGTATCCTGAAACTTTAATGAATTTGTTTGTTAGTTTGAACAGTTTTTTGGTGGAGTCTTTAGGGTTTTCTATAGATAATATATCATCTGCAAACAGACAATTTGGATGTTTTTTTAATTTTTTTTTTTTTCTTGCCTGATTGCTCTGGCTAGGACTCTAGCCCTATGTTGAATAGGAATGGTGAGAGTCAGCACCTTTGTCTTATTCCTGATCCTAGAGGAAAAGCTTCCAACATTTCACCCTTGAATATGATGTTAGCTGTGGGCTTGTCATGTATGACTTTTATTATGTTGTGGTGTTGAGAGGTTTTTCTTTTTTTTGTCATGAATAGTTGTTGATTTTTGTCAAATACTTTTTCTGCATCTATTGAGATGATCATGTCATTTTTATTTTTCTTTCTATTAATGTGATATATTACATTTGTTGATTTGAATGTGTTGAACCATCCTTGTACTCCAGGGAAAACTTCCACTTGATGGTGCATGATCATTTTAGTGAACTGTTGAATTTGGTTTGCTAGTATTTTGTTGAGAATTTTTGCATCTATATTCACCAGGGATATTGGCCTGTAGTTTTCTTATAGTGTCATCTGGCTTTGGTAATGCTGGCTTCATAAAATGAGTTTGGGTGTACTCCCTTCTCTTTAATTTTTTGGAAGAGTTTGAGAAGGATTGGCATTAATTTTTTTTTTTTTTTTTTTTAATGTTTGGTAGAATTCACCAGTGAAACCATCTGGTCCTGGGCTTTTCTTTGTTGGGAGATTTTAAATTACTGATTCAATCTCCTTGTTATTATCTGTTCTGATTTTCTATTTCTTCAGAATTTAGTCTTGGTAGGTTATATGTATTAGGAATTTATCCTTTTTTTATTCTAGGTTGTCCAATTTGTTGGCCTATGATTGTTCATAGTAGTCATTTGTGATTCTTTGTATTTCTGTCTTATCTGTTGTAATATCTCCTCTTTCATTTATAATTTTATTTACTGGAGTCCTCTCTCCTTTTCTTGGTTAGTCCAGCTAAAGGATTTTCAATTTTGTTCATCTTTTCAAAGAACCCACTTTTAGTTTTGTTAACCTATTCTATTGTTTTCATATTCTCTATTTCATTTATTTCTGCTCTAATCTTTATTTTCTTCCTTCCTGCTAATTTGGGCTTAGTTTGTTCTTCTTTTTCTAGTTCCTTGAGGCATAATTTGAGATATTTCTTTTTTCTTTGTAGATATTTATCAGTATAAACTTCCCTCTTAGAACTGCTTTTGCTGCTTCCCATTAAGTTTTGGTATACTCTGTTTCCATTTTTCTGAAGATATATATTTTAAAATTTCCCTTCTGATTTAATTGTTCAGAAGTGTGTTGTTTACTTTCCATATACTCTCCCTTTGTATAAATTGAAGGCTGAAACTTGCATTCCAGGAAAATACAAGACAGGGCTCAGTGTGATCGATGCCAGTTCAGAACCTTGCTAGTTTGACTATTAGGATTTCCCAGAGCTGTGGAATCAAAAGGAAAGGAAACTATGCTTATTCTATGATATAAGCATAGTATTTTTGTAGAGAATTAAAGTTTTGGGCTATTTATCTGCACTGACATCTTCCTCATGCAGTAGATGTTCCTTGGTTTCAGTGTGTGTCATTATAAATGCATTAGGAAAGAACTGTTCTGATTTCAGGATGATCTGGACCTAGTGGGAGGATATGCTGAGACCATAACCAAGGTCAAATTGCAGTAGCTTTTCGAGTTAATATTGTTAGAAATGGATTTTTTCTAACTAAAATATGGCTTAATAATTTTCTAGAGGGGTACATGAATGGTTTCTTGATATGATACCATTTTCTGTCTCTTAATCTCATTCTTTCTCTTAAAAAAATTTTGTCTTTTTCCTGCTCTAATATAAATATTTGTTTTATATAAAAAATTTGGAAAATACAGAAAACTAGAAAGAAAAATTCTCTATGATTCTTATACCTAGAATATATCTTGGCATATTTCCTTTTTTAAAAAAAAATTACAAGATGCTCATTCCTTTTATTGTTTGTTTGTTTATTTATTTATTTTAATTTTGGCCACATTGGGTCTTCGTTGCTGCGTGCAGGCTTTCTCTAGTTGTAGCAACTGGAGGCTACTCTTCGTTGCGGTGCACGGGCTTCTTATTGTGGTGGCTTCTCTTGTTGTGGTGCATGGGCTCTAGGTGCGCAGGCTTCAGTAATTGTGGCACGTGGGCTCAGTAGTTATGGCTCGCAGGCTCTAGAGTGCAGGCTCAGTAGTTGTGGTGCACAGGCTTAGTTGCTCCACAGCATGTGGGATCTTCCTGGACCAGGGCTCGAACCCATGTCCCCTGCATTGGCAGGTGGATTCTTAACCACTGTGCCACCAGGGAAGTCCCTGGCATATTTCCTTTTAATCTTTTTTGGATGTATTTTCTTCAGTGTTGCTCTGATCATATGTCATATCCAAAATGGTATATACCTCTTTGGGGAAAATATCTGATTTTAAAATCATAAAAGTAAAACATGTTCTTTGTAGAAAAATTGAAAATACAAAAAAATATAAAAAGTTTCAGATTCTGGCAACATGGCAGAGTAGATGTTCAGAGAAACCCTTACCAGTGCAGAGATAAGAGAGGGGTTTGAGCAGATGGAAGGTCAAAGAACACTCCCTCTCAATAAACCTGAGACTCCCCGGAAGGCAGTATACTTCGGGTAGAGGCAAAGCTAGGAAAAAACCTGCCCTGTTGGTGGGCCAGGTTGAAGGGCAAAGAAAAAACTCTCCCTATGAATTCCAAAGCCATAGCTTATACTTGCAAAGATTTTGGGCTGGAATTCATGCTATTGTTTGGCCTACAAAACCCCAATTTGAAAATTTAACTTAGAGTGGTTCTGGATTAGTTGTGTCCTCACATACTTGGCAGCAGCAAATGTAAATTATCTTAGACAAGACTTGCTTTACACTCAGACCTCAGTGAATTCCACAGATGAAGTTCCAAGGAATATGAGCTTACAGGTATAAATCACTGAACCCATGACAAAACAAGATGCGAAGGAGAGTCAGCAGAAACCAACAACCATCAAATTAGACCATCAAATGTTGCATATGTTAAAATTATCAGTGATAGAATATTTTTTAAAAAGTATGTTCAATGTTTAAAGAAATTAAAGAGAGGTCACTGAAAGTATATGAAGGAGCAATATATTCTCAGCTCTGTAAAAGAAACAAACAGAATTTCTAGAAATAAAAAATATAATGATGAAAATTAGAAAACTAATGGATTGATTAAATAGCAGATTTGATACAGTTGAGGAGAGATTTAGCAAGTTGAAAGATAGATTTAAATAAATTTCCTAGAATTTCTTGTAGGGAGACATGAAGATGGCAAATATAAGAAAATTAAGGGGCATGGATAATAGAAAGAGAAGCTCCAATATATGTTTAATCAGAGCCCCAGAAGGAAGATAGGAATTTAGTTTGAAACCCCTCCATAGATATGAAAGAATGATAGGAGGAGGGACAACATTAGAAAGTATATTAATACAATAAACTTCCATAAATTGAACTCTTTATTCAAAAGACAAAGCTTGTCACACTGAATTAAAAAAAAAAAAATCCACCCAACAGCTGTTTACATGAAACACACCTAAAACATAAGA
This sequence comes from Balaenoptera acutorostrata, assembly GCF_949987535.1. NCBI lineage: Eukaryota > Metazoa > Chordata > Mammalia > Artiodactyla > Balaenopteridae > Balaenoptera > Balaenoptera acutorostrata. The sequence goes on along the minus strand of NC_080066.1, from coordinate 145,446,864 downwards.
ACACAGAATGGTTGATAGTAAAGGCATGAGAAAAAAATGTAGGCAGACAGATAGTCACCAAAAGAAAATTGGCATAGCTATGCATATTATTGTCAGATAAAATAAGCTTTAAGGCAAAAGGGCTTTACTAGAGATGAAGAAGGGTCTAAGTATTAGTTAAAGTTTAAGAGGAAGATACAACAATTTTAATCTGGAATGCACCTAATTATAGATTGGTGATAAAACACCAAGGAGAAATAGACAGAGCTGTAATCAAAGTAGGAGATTTTAATACACCTCTCAATATTTGATCAAGCAGATAAAAAAAGAAATCAGTATAAACACAGAGGATTTGAACAATACAGACAGCAAGCCTGTTCTAATGGGCACATAAAGCACTTCACCCAACAAACAGCAAATATATATTTGTATTAAATTCTCATGGAACATTTATAAAAATTGATTCTAGGTAGTTAAGCAAGCAACTCTTTACAAATTTAATGATTGGGTATTATTCAGATCATATTTAATGACTGCAATGCTAACAAGTTCGGAAATTAAACGCCAAAGAGATAACTTAAGAAAACTCACGTTTGTATACTGTAACACTTATTTCTAAATAATCCAAATGTCAGAAATAATGGGTATTGAAAAATATGTGCTAAAGCAAAAAGCAGTAACTATATTGAGCACTAGCCAAATTGTTATTAAAGACTTGCATACATGAACAGATGTACAGATGTATACCTGAGATACAATCAGGAAAATGACTTCCCAAGGATATGTAGTAAAGAATTTTTATTCATGATGGGAGAAAGTAATTAGGTTGTTTACCAAATTAGTGGATTGGCAACTTCACAGGGTGTGTGGTCTTAGCCTGTTTGGCCAGTCTTTGTATTTAGATCTTAAAGACTGAGTTTATACTCAGATTAGTACTTATATATAATACTATTGGTGCTATTTAGTACTGCATGGCTTCTTGTTTGGGAATTATTGGAAAATTTAGATCAGGAATAGACTGTGACAGATTGTGTTTGTTGTAAACTGCTAACAATATACAGATTGTAGGTATTGCTTACGGGACTGTTTTGCACTTAGAACTGAACAACAAAGAAATAAATACTAAGTATTAAGAGGTGTGGTAGTTAGTGGTACTCAGAGGGAAATTTATAGTCTAGAATGTATGTGGTACTTAAAGGGAAATTTATAGCTTATTATGCTTGTATTAGAAAAGAACACTGAAAATAAATAAGCTTAGCATCCAAATTATGAAGTTAAAAAGAATAGAATAAACTTCCAAAAACATAGAAGAAAGAAAATAATCAACAAGAGACAAAAATTAATGACCTAGGGAAAAAAGTTACAGTACAGGTGTCAAAACTAAAAGGTTTTTTTTTTTTTTAAAGCATTAGGAAACTGACAAATCTCTGGCAGAATTACTTAAGGGAAAAAAAGGCAGAAGCCACAAAGAAATAATGTCAAGAATGAAGCAGAGGAGAAAACTACTGATGCAGGCAAATTTAAGAATATTACAAAGGAATATTACAAATAGCTTAATGGCAGTGAACCCAAAAGTATGAGAAATGTTCAAATTCATAGAAATTGTAAATTATTATAAAGTATAAAATAGAGGTAAAGCAGCCAAAATTCTACCACCCTTTCTTGCCTGTCTTACCCATTGCTCCATTCTTCTCATATAATAGTATTTGTTTAAATGAAAAATTAAATTCACATATAGTAATTGTTAACATTTTGGGATATTTATTTATATATATATATTTAAAATATAATTCACTTGTATATTGGTTTTAAGTGTCAATTACACAGATACCTTCATAGATACTAGATGAAAAATGATAAAAGAAAAAGTGTAATGACAGACAGCATCTGGCTTGTTGTTCTTTACCACTTAAAAAAGCTATATGAGTTTTAAAGCAGCTAATCTTATCTCAATTTCCTTGGTAATGAAATGAACAATATGTTCTTCCTATAGCTAAGCTTTTGTGGAGAAAAGAGAACAGAGATTTTTCTAGCAGTTCTCCTGGGGCAGCATCCTATCCACATGGAGTTTGATCATTATTAGCAAGGACTGAAACAGCATTATTATTATTTTATGATGTTATTAGACAAAATTAGCAATCACTGGGGAGTAAGGAATATGGCTTAATACCCAATTTCCTGAAACTAGAAGGTGTGGAAACAGAAAGGGAAAAATAATGAGAAACGTGGTAAAGAAAGCTGTCCTCTGACCATAGACCTCATCTGAAAACATACAGTACAACTCTTTAGTCTAAACTGTGTGAAGATGAATCCTTTGTTATCACACTTTTTATCTTCTCTTGGATGAAATAATTTTTCAAAAGTTTTTTTTAAAGGATACATGGGTGGTATATTTTTTTAGTGCTTGTGTATCTGGAAATGTCTTTTTGTTGTCTTCCCAAGTAAAAGACATCCTATCCAAGTTGAAAATTCTTGAGGACCTTACCCTCATTCTCATAAACTAGTATTAAGTATTTTTCTGGGTACATGTGTATATATGTAAAAGTATAGAGAAAATTCTGAAAGAGTACATACCACATTTTCAACAGTAGTTATCTCTTAAGTAAGGAATAGGTATTTTGAGTGTATGCGCATGCGTGTGTGTGTGTTTGTTCGAGTGTGTGTGTGTGTGTGTATGTGTGTGTGGTGTTGGAGGTGGGTAGCGGTCAAAGACTCTGTTAATGTCAACTGTAGGATTTTAATTTTTTTAAGCAAGGAGGGTGTGAAGCATTCCAAGTAAAATGAAAACTTAAAGCAATCTCTTGGATCATAACATTTTTCCTTCAAGATTCTGTAGACATTGTTTTTATTGCCTCTAGCACTTAATTCAATAAATTTCTTCAACAATTTTTGAATGCCAGCTATGCATCATTGTACAGGAGACACTTTAATGAGCAAAAATGGACTTCATGGAGCTTACAGCGAACTGGAAGAGAGAGACACTAATCAAATAATCATACAAACAAACAGAAACTAACTGTGGTAAGGACTCTGAAAGGGAGACACTTGATCTTTATGAGAGCATGTAACAGGGCAGCTTACCTGGTCAGGATGTCAGAGAGGAGCCCCTGAAGTAGTGACTGTGAAGCAGAGAGAGAAGAGCACTTCAGGGAGAGGGAGCTGGGCATGTAAAATTCCCGTGGTGGGAGCTAAGCACAGCGCCTGTGAGGAGCCTAGGAAAGTTGATGTGTCTGGAGAGGAGCAAGTGGACCTGGAGAGGTAGGTAGGAGCCAGTCCATGGACCGCCTTATAAACCAAGCCAAGGATTTGGCTTTTGTCCCGAGAGCCACGGGAAGCAACTGAAGGGCATAAATATGGGAGTGATCTATCAGATCTGTACTCTACAGAGAGGTCACTCTGGCTACTCTGTGGAGAATTGAATGCAGAGAAGCTAGGGTGAAAATAGGAAGACCAAAGAGGAGTCAATGGCAGTAGCTTGGGATCCAGAGAACGACTGCATGGACTAGAGAGAGCGTAGAGATGGCGAGGAGGGTATATTTGAAAGACATTTGGGAGATCACATCTACAGGGCCCCATGATCAGCTGGATATCAGGGGTGAGGGAGAGTAATATGTCAAAGACAACTCCTAGTTTCTGGCTAAAGTGACTGGCACATCCATGGAGATTTCAAAGGAAGAGAACCAGGTTTGGAAAGAATATCATAAGTTTCGTTTTTGATGGGTTGAATTCAATACTCATTTGAAATGTTTAAGTGGAGATGTTGAGTAGACAATGGTTCTGCAGACTCAAGACCAAGGAGAGGTCCAAACTGTAGATTTGATTCTGTGAGTCAGGCTACAGAATCCTGGGTTTAGTGGAAAGTGAGACCCCAGTACTTCCTAGAGCATAAGGCTCTGTACTTAGACTAGACTGGAGACAGATAGGACCCAGAAATCAGAAAAGCCTCCTACACGTAGTGTGTCTACCCTGCTGTTTCTACCAAGAATGTCCCCTTGTCTGCTTTTGATGTATCCTCAGCCAGAAAACCCCTCTTCATGTTCTGTTAGGGAAGCAACCCAGGCCCATCTAGAGAGAACCAATCCCTTGGGCCATTAACTAACTTGACTCTGTTCCTTTATCATCATCTCCACTGCTCACATCATTTTGGAAATGCTTCACTTTTGCTATAGATGGGGCTGACCAAGAGAATAGGGAGGACCACCTGAATTACTCAGTCTGGGAGGCCAGGGAAGGTGATTTGAGCAAGGCCTGTGATAGGGTGGCTGCATTACAAGACCGAGGTGACCAGACTTGCAGCTAAGTTGCTGACCCAGATCCTTTACTTCACGTGGGTGTGGTAGCCTTGGATTCCTCAGGGAGGAAACCACATCTCTGGGAAGAGAGTAAAATAAGAGTTCATGACTTATCATCTGGGTTGATGTCTCTTGTGACCAGGAGACAACCATTTTGTAGTGTGACATTGGGCAGTCCCCCTGTGTATCCTGTGGGCCAGGACCAGCTCATTTGAGTGGCTGTTAACACTGGATCTGTGGTTGGTGAAGGGGAAGCTGCCTGGAAGTGCCTATTACTGCCTCTGTCTCCAGTGCCATCTTGATTAGCACCAAGAAGTGCTCTCTTTTAGGGGGATTAGAGAATCCATACTGAATGAACTGTTAGAAACATAAGACGTGGCGTCTGGACATTAATAAATGCTGACATGAATCAACACTTACATTTCTTATCTCAGATCCTCACTCTTCTTTGCAATCCAGCTACCCCAGCTGCTGGCAGTGTTGTCATTAGCTGGAGGCTGACAGCACCCCTGGAACTGAGCTTATTAAGAATAAATGAACCCTAGGTTCAGACCCCTTAGGGGTTTGGCTTTCTGAAGCTAGGCACAAATAAAAACTCAGCTGCTTAGGCTTTGCGTTATTACATTTTCTGGGTTATGTTGGTCTCTAGGGAATCTGCTTGATGCATTTCTAAGTTGTTTGTTTTGTTTCTAACGGAGAAGATCAGATTTTAAACAACCTTCAATTAACAGAGATGCCCCCTTTAAAATAGGAGTTCTGGGAAGCAAGATAACTATTTCAAAATGCCCCTTTCTCAGTCAAGGCTCTCCAAGCCTTGCCCTTCCTGGCTGCTGACTTAAGCGTGCAGCCACAACTTCTTGCTCCGGTTAGCATTTGTGGGGTCCAGCACCGCTATAGGCTAGGAAATGGTTTCTAATTTTCCTGCTGCCTCATCAGCAAAATTGACAGCTAAATTCCAATTGCTGAGGCTTTATTACTTTTGAAGATGTGAGAGGCAGAAAAGAGCACAGCTGGGTCTCCCATCCCAGGTGGAGCATTTAGGACTGGCAGATAGAGGCAGCTTTTGACTGTTAACTGAGGACAATTTAATCTGGAGGCAATTGCCGGGAGATGAAATTTGAAACCCCCTGATGTTGGTTTCTGTGAATAACTGCCCTTCCAGGAGAACACATCAGGGTTCAGCACTTCCTCAGTTAAGTGTGATCTAAAAGCCCCAGGGAAAAAGAGTTTTAAGCAGCTCAGCTGTTGAGGTGAGGCAGATGACTGGCTTGCTGAGGGTTGGACAATTCATCCACCCGTGTATTTGCATATCTCCCACTTTCTTGGAAATGCCACATCCAAGAGGCATTAGAGCTCAGCCTGAGAAAAGGGTGGCTTAGGTGGAATGAATTGTGTGAGTTTTCGTTATGTGTAGCTGTGAGGGCAGAGTAGGCCAGCTAAACGCTTTCTAGGCTGGGGTCTTTGTTGAATTCTTGGGTAATTATTTTGTGACCACATGTTCACATGTTTCTATTTTCTAAAATAAATGTTTACTTCCAAAAAGATTCCTATGACAGTACAACAGCACTTTCCCAGGAAGCACTTGCCTAACAGTCCTTTCCTTTCCACATGGATCTTTGCTCAAGATGGTAATTTACCAAAAGAGTGTAATTATGCAATTGAAAAGTCTTTAAATGCAATTGTGAGGGAAATGCCATGGAGCGTTTCAAAATAGGCCAGGTGTGAGTGTAAGTTAATGAGACTGATGTTTACATTTGTATAAAGGTGTACAAAACAAAAGCAAGATTCTGAACTCTGACTTCCATCTTCCCCCGGTTAGTTTAGGGTAATTAAGGCAGAACCCTGGACACCTGTTGCTAGAGCATTGTTCTTTCTGTTCTGTGTTGCAGACTCTCATCAAGGGTCCCCATTGCTTCTTGTTGATTTGTTTATCATCTAAGGAGGAGAGATCTCTCCTCATCTGAGGCTTGTTGATGGAGAGGACAGAAGTTTTCTTCTTGGATCCTCTCACTGAGTATGTGGTTGCTTTTAGAATCCTCTCAGCTCCTGAACTGAAGTGTTAGTTAGGGTACAAAATTTCCTAACTAAATTTTGCAGTTTTTTGTTCTTGTATTTTCCTAAGTATTTCCCAAGAAAAGGGCGGATAAGGTTACCAACTTTCTGCTATTTTATCCAGAAACATTTCCTCCATTCTTCTAATAGCAATTCTTTCTCTTATCCGTGGCTGCTTTGAAAAAGGAGCTAGTATGGGCCTAAAAATCATCTAAGTTTCTTACTAGAATCTTAGGCATTAGAAGTTGACATGGGCATTTGACAACACTGGCACTTCTGACATGTGGGTTAAACTAGAATGTATACATTTCAGATGACTGTTACTTATTTTTCTTCAAACCAGTAACTTTAGGACTCCACAAACTTATTCCAACAGTGATGCCATTGCTCAAAATGTCCATACATCCCCTTTTCTGGAATTGTCCCCCAAACAGGCTGGCAAATCATATAACATACAGTCTCACCTTTTTTAAAAAAATCAAAACCAGTATTGCATAGCTAGGTCACCTCCACTCACCTTTATCTATCAAATTGGATTCCAAACAACTTCTGTTTCTCAAAATCAAATCCATAAAGGGGGTGAATATTTATCAGCCACTATTAATGGAATTCTAAAGAAAATGCCATCGGCTATGAAAACAATTCCTAAAATGAAGCTCCGTGAATTTTTAAAATGGCAGTAGTATCTGACTAGTATAGAAACTCCAAGAAGACTTCTTTGGAACAAATAATTCTTGTTATGTGCGAGTTCTGATAAGTTGGTTAAAAGGAGAATCTCATTTGGTCTGGGAAGCGTGATGAGGTTTAAAAAGATTGTCTCATTTGATTTGGAATATGAGATAAATGGGTCCCAGCCTTGCCAGTAAACATGGGCAAAGGGCTTAGCATCTCTAGATTTCTGATTCTTCACATTTAAAATGAAGGATTTAGATTAGAAAATCTCCAAGGACTCTTTTAGCTTCAATATTGTACAACCCATTCTTCAAACATTTATTGGGAACTACTGTAAGTGTTAGATACTGTTCTAGAAAAAATGATACAAAATCGTTGTCCTAAAAGATGTCAAAATCTAGCTAAGAATATAGATGATATACAAGTTTTATGTCATCAATATCATCATATGATATGCTCTGTTATATATTATATTTTACAACTTAATATGATATTTGTTGCTGGCTACTTGTTCAGCAAGTATTTTTATTTTGTTCCTGGCAACTCTTTTCTCAGACTCCCTTGTAATTAGATGTGGCCAAGTGACTGGAGTTTGACTAGTCAGATGTGAGCAGATGTGACATATGCCACTTCTAGGCCTGGTCGATGAAACCCTCCCATGTGCGAGCCTTCTCTCTCTTTCTGCATTTATCGTCTGAATAGAGAGAATGCCACAGAGCCAGAGGAGCATGGAGCCTCCAGACGGAAAGGGCCTGGATCCCTGAGTGACTGTGTGAAACATAGGGCTCCCCCATACTTCCCGCCAACCTGCATTGGACTGTGACACGAGGGAGAAATAGCATTTATTGTGTTAATCTACTCTGATTTTGGGATACATGGTTACAATGGTTAGGTTACCATGCCCAATGTATTTACCATATGAATGAAGGAAGAGGCCTCAAGTCCTTAGCTGATTGTGGTGAAGGCATATATATATATATATGTGTGTGTGTGTGTGTGTGTGTGTGTTACCTATACCTTAGGGATATTTATCCTTAGGCCTTTACAAATAATAATTTATTTAGTTTTCTCATAATAACTTGTGGTTGTAGGTACTATCATCTCCCTTTTACAGGTGAGAAAACTGAAGTGATTTGCCCGAAGTTATTTGCCTAGGAGGCAGCAGAGTAGTATTCGCGGTCAGATCTGGCTACTCGAAAGTGAATGCTATTATCCACTATGATACAGGGAGTTCACCGACTTGAATTAAACCTTTAAAACTCTGATTTTTATAACTTATTTTCATCTTACATAAATATTTAATCAAAATTGCCTTCTTGCTGCTATATGCTTAAGTGAATCTCCTAAATTAATTTAAAAGACTTAGATGAGGGCTTCCCTGGTGGCGCAGTGGTTGAGAATCTGCCTGCCAATGCAGGGGACACGGGTTCGAGCCCTGGTCTGGGAAGATCCCACGTGCCGCGGAGCGGCTGGGCCCTTGAGCCACAGCTGCTGAGCCTGCGCGTCTGGAGCCTGTGCTCCGCAACAAGAGAGGCCGCGATAGTGAGAGGCCCGCGCACCGCGATGAAGAGTGGCCCCCGCTTGCTGCAACTAGAGAAAGCCCTAGCACAGAAACGAAGACCCAACACAGCCATAAATAAATAAATAAACAAATACTTTAAAAAAAAAAAAAAAGACTTAGATGATAATGTTCAACTTCCACTGATGGCAAACTAGCTTGTGGCAGAGAAAACATGGATTAAAAACAGAACAAAACTTGGTTTCAGAAGCATTGGAGAGCTTCAAAGCAGCTGGGACAGGAGGGCCACAATCCTGGAGAGAAGGGAAACTCTTTGAGGAAAGCCCGACAATCTGTGCTATTTTCCAAATGAGACATTTGCCAATTTATAAGTGGCCTGGGAAGAGGGGCAGAAAGTAAGAGAAAAGACACCTGCTAAGAAGGAAAGAAGCTGAGCAGAGTTTTCAGCAGTGCTATGGTGCTTAGGAGATGATAATTGGTCTTCAAGACTACTGAGTAAGCTTGGACTTGAAGGTGCTACTGCAAAGGGAAGTGCAGAGACATGAGCCTAACAGTCTGAGTTGCTTCTCTTTGATGTGTTTGCAAAGTAGTAAGTGGCACTGGCCCAGAAAGAAGCAAATCAGGAAACAGCAGCCAAGGGCAAGACTAAATGGGCTCCAACTGGACCTCACCATCCCACAGGTAACAACAGCAATCTTTTAGGAGGGCAAATCTGGAGGGGAGATAAAACCTGCAAGAAGGGACCAATAAGGGGGAGATCCCTATTTTTATGACTTAGTCTGAGGGCAGGCCAAAGTTTGGTTCTATCTGAGGTGACAAAAACTCTGGTAAAAGACCTTTAGGACCTGTCTTTCTGTCCTAAAGAATCAGAGGACAGATTACCACAGTGACTGGAAAGTGAAATTATAATCCTGGAAAGGAGAGAGTCAGAGCCCCAAATTCTCTGGATAAACTCTGCCCAAGTTTCTGGCTGACCCCTGAACCATACACGCCTGGAACATACTCCAAGTACCTTGAGGAAGGCCAGAAGATCAGAAGTGAGATTTGAGCTGTTGTTATGCAAGAGACAGAGTTTACAATTTGAGCAAGTCAAATTAACTGACCACTAAAACAAAGCATCACCATTCTTTGGAGGGATGTAAATAAATCTTGTCTCTACAACACAGCATTGATAAGATCCACGATTCAATTCAACTTGACATATGAATCCAAGAAAATGTGCCCCAGTCTTAAGAGAAAAGACAGTAAACTTAGACCAACACTGAGAAATTTAGGAGCAACCCATGGAATTAGCTCACAAGATTTAAAGATAGACATTATGAGTATGCTCAGTGAAGGAAAATAAGCTTGTAATAAATTAAAAGAGAGGAATCTCAACAGAGAAATACTATAGAAAACAAACTACAAAATTCTAGAATTGAAAAGTACAGTATCTGAAGTTAAAAATTCACTGAATGGGCTTCACTGAAAACATGGAAATGAGAGAGAAAAGAGTCAGTGAATGTGAGGATATATCAATAGAAGTTATTCAATATGAAGAAGAGAGAGAAAAAAGTTTGAAAAATATAAACAGAATCACAGACAACTAAGGGACAGTAACAAAAATGGTAACATCTAAATGAGTAGAATCCCAAAGAGAGAAGAGACTTTGGCATAAAAAGTATTTAAGGATAGAATGGCTGAATATTTCCCCAATTTATTGAAAGACATAAATTGAGAGACTCAAGAATCTCAGTGAACACCACACAAAATAAATGCCAAAAAGCTTTGCCCACGTGCATCAAAGGCAAATCGCTGACACCAAAGCTAAAGAGAAAATATTGAAAGCAGCCAGAGAAAAATGACCTATTACATCAGAAAAAAAATGATTTGAATTATCACTCACTTCTCATCAGAAATGTTAGAGGCCAAAAGATAGTGGAATAATATCTTTTTAAAAGCTTTTTATTTTAAAGTAACTTTAGAAAATACAGAAAAGTCACAAAAATAGTACAGAGAATTTCTGTCCACCTTTCACCCAGCTTCCCCTAATGTTATCAGTGTACATAAGCATTGATAATTATCAAAGCCTAGAAATTAACATTGGTACAATTCTATTAACTAAATTACAGACCTTACTAAAATTTCACCAGTTTTTCTACTAATGTCCTTTTTTTTTCTGTTGCAGGATCCAACTGAGAATCCCACATTGTATTTATTTGTTATGTTTCCTCTCCAACATCTGTGACAATTCTTTGGTCTCTCCTTGTCTTTTATTACCTGCATACTTTTGAAGGTTATTGGTCAGACATTTTGTGGAATGTCTCTTAGTTTGGGGTTGTCTGAAGCTTTCTGGTGATTAGAATTAGTATTTTTGGTAAGAATATCACAGAAGTGATGTTGTATTCTTCTCAGTGCATCGTATCAGGGAGTTCATGATGGTAAATGTCTCATTCCTGGTGATGTTAATTTTGATCAGTTGGGTAAGGTCACGTTTCTTCACTGGAAAGTTATTATTTTTCCCTTTGTAATTAAAAATGTCTTGTAGGAAGTGTTTTGAGACTATACAGCTATCCTGTTTCACTTCAGTCTTTCACTAGTATCTGTCTATGGATCTTGTCTGTGAAAATTTTTACTGTGGTTTTTGCCTAATGGTGATTTCTGGAATAATATCTTTAAGTGCGTAAACAAACAAACAAACAAACAAAAAAACCAACCTTTTGACCAGAATTTTATACCCAGTGAAAATATAAGAACAAAGGTATACAACCCAATAATAAAAAGACAACCCAATTAAAAATGGGCAAAGGATATTTCTTCAAAGAAGATATACGAATGAAAAGATGTTCAGCATTTATTAGCCATTAAGGATATTCAAATCAAAGCCACAATGAGATAACACTATGTACCCACTAAGATAGCTATGATTAAAAAAAAGACAGCTAATAACAAATGTTGACAAGACTGTGGAGAATTTGGAAGCCTCATACATTGTTGGTGGGAATGTAAAATGATGCAAGCAGATGCTTTGAAAAACAGTCTAGAAGTTTTTCAAAAAGTTAAACATAGAATAACCATAAGACCCAGAAATTCCTCTTCTAGGTATATACTCAAGAGAAATGAAACCATATGTCCACACAAAAACATGTACACAAATGTTTATAACAGCATTACTCATAATATCCAAAAGTGAAAACAGTTGAATATCCATCATCTGGTGAATGGATAAATAAGATATGGCAGATTCATACAATGGAATATTATTTGGCCATAAAAAGAAATAAAATACTGCTGCATGCTACAACATGGATAAACCTTGAAAACATTGTGCTTGGTGAAAGAAGTCAGTCGCTAAAGACCATATATTACATATATTATGTAATTCCATTTTTACGAAATAGGCAAATACATAGAGAAAGAAAGTAGATTAGTGGTTTCCTAGGGCTGGAAGAAGATTGTGGAGGAGAAAGGAGGAGTGACTGCTCCTTTGAGGTTTGTTGCGGGAGAGTGATGAAAATGTTCTAAAATTGATTGTGGCAATGGTTGCACAACTCTGTGAATATATTAAAAACCATTAAATTATACACTTTTAATGAATTGTGAATTGTGTAGTATATGAATTATATATCAAAAAAACATTTTTAGGGGACTTCCCTGGTGGCACAGTGGTTAAGAATCCGCCTGCCAATGCAGGGGACACGGGCTCGAGCCCTGGTCCAGGACCATCCCACATGCCATGGGGCAACTAAGCCCAAGCACCACAACTACAGAGCCTGCACTCTAGATCTCGCGAGCCATAACTACTGAGCCCACGTGCCACAACTACTGAAGCCCACGTGCCTAGAGCCTGTGCTCCACAACAAGAGAAGCCACCACAATGAGAAGCCCACGCACCGCAACAAAGAGTAGCCCCCGCTCGCTGCAACTAGAGAAAGCCCGTGCACAGCAACAGAGACCCAACACAGCCATAAATAAATAAATAAATATTAAAAAATTATTAAAAAAAACATTTTTATAAAGGAACAAAGGTGAAATAAGAACATTTTCTGATAAAAGAAAACTAAGAGAATTTACTGTTAGAAAACTTGCACTACAAATGCTGCAGGAATTTCTCCAGATTGAAAGTAAATTATACCATGTGGAAACTTGGATCTTTAGAAAGAAACGAAGAACATTTGGAATAGTTAGTATTTAGGTAAATATAGAAGATGATTTTTATTTTAAAATACAAAGAACTATTTAAAGAAAAAATAGTAACTTTGTCTTATGATATTTATAATATTCTATAATAGGTCTTAGTGCAACAAAGCAGGAGAAAAAAATTAAAGATATAAGGATTCTGTAGTTTTTACTAGAAAATGCAGAAGAATCATGATTAATAATGAATTTAGTAATGTTACTGATACAAAGTCACATGTAAAAATCAATTGTGTTTTCATGTACCAGCAACAAATAAGTAGAAATTGAAGTTTAATAAACAATACCCTTGGGACTTCCCTGGTGGTCCAGTGGGTAAGACTCTGCACTCCCAATACAAGGGGCCCAGGTTCGATCCCTGGTCAGGGAACTAGATCCAGCACGCATGCTGCAACTGAGTTTGCATGCTGCAACTAAGAGTCCGCGTGCACAACTGAGAGTCTGCATGCTGCAACTAAGAAGCCTGTGTGCTGCAACTAAGACACAACGCAGCCAAAATAAATAAATAAATATTTAAAATAAAGAGTACCGTACATGGAACAATATACTATTTTTAAAAAACGCCCTTAATAATAGCATTATCAGTTGGATCCTCTGGGAAGTAGACAGTGAGACAGATTGAGGAGTGCAAGATGTTTGTTGTGGGGTCACATCCATGAAAGATAAAAGAAGGAGGAAGCACAATTGGGAAAGGATAGCCTCAGACCATGATATTGATCTCACAAAGTCTTGACCAGCACAATGCGGAGCACTGAAGCAAAAATTGTCTGTTAAAGGGGTCCCATATTGGGCAGATATAGTCAGAGCCAAGTATCCTTACTGTATTCCATCATTGTCTGGGGATTTCTCAGGAATAGCCTGTTCTTAACCTCTAAAGATGAAGCATATCCTAAAGGTACTAACAGCTGGAGACTGTCAGCTATCAGAACTTCTTGCAGCTCAATAGCAAGTTCTTTTTTAAAGGGAGACCCAAGCGGTATAGCTCAATGACTGCCACAGGCATTAAAACACATCATATAACTAGGAATAAATATAATGAAAGATGTGTAAGACCTGTACAAAGAAAATTATACAATAAAATTGAAAGAAATTAGAGAAGACTTAAATAAATGGAAGGACAAACAATGTTCATAGTTTGGAAGGTTCAATATTGTAATATCAACTTGACATCACTGATCTATAGATTTGAGATGTCCCAGTGGGTACTATATTTTGTGGAAGTTGACAAATTGCTTCTAGAAATCATATAAAAATTCAAAGACCCCAAAATTGTCAAGACATTCCTGAAAAAGAAGAACAAAGCCAGAGTTCTTATACTATCAGTAACTAAGGTATATGGTGTTGGCAAAATCTTCTAAACAAGTGACCAATTGAACATAATAGTAAGTCTTAAAAAAACCCACACACACATAAATGTTCACCTAGTTTGTAACAAATTGTTACTGAAAATAGTGGGAAAAGGATTGCTTTTCAATGAGTGACACTGGTCAAATTGGATATTTATGTGGAAACAAAATTTTTTTCCCCATATCAACACCATACAGATAAATTCCAGATGGATTGTAGTTTTCAATAAGTAAAGTAAAACAACAAGGCTTCTGGAAAATAATGGAGGATAATATCTTCATGACCTTGGAGTAGGCAAATATTTTTTAAGCAAAAGTATTAACCATGAAGAAAAAGATTGATAAATTGAACTACATAAAAATTCAGAACTTCTATTCATCACAAGACAGCACTAAGATAGTGAAAAGGAAATAGAATGGGAAAAGATATTTGTAATACACATAGCTGACCAAGTTCTCACATCCAGAATATAGGAAGAATTCCTGTAAATCAATAAGAGAAAGACAACCAATACAGTATTGTAAATCAACTATGCTCCAATAAAAATTTTAAAATAAAATAAAAAGCAACAAAAGAGAAAGACAGACAATTCAATACAAAAATGGGCAAAAGACTTGAATGGCTACAAAAGAGTATCTCCAATGCCCATTAATCATATGAAAAAGTACTTGCATTAACCATGTCTTTTTATTTTCTGTATTCTGGTGTTTTGACATCTTGGGGCCTTGCTGACTCTGGAGGATCTGCCCTTCTAAAGCTTAGCTAATTCCTAGAAATAGTAAACAAACGAACCAATCCAGAGTCCACACTCCCAGCCACCGTTATCAGTGTCTCACATTCGAGGTCACCATACCTGTGCCCTAACCATCCCAGGGCCTGGGAACAACTGACAAAACCACCATAGAGGCTCTTGCTTATGTTCTCCCCAGTTCCCTCTGCCACCTGAGCAACCCTGGTGCCTCCCTGTGTGGCCTCCCAATGTGGCATGCCATGCCATGCCTGCTGTTTCTAGGGAGCTGTGAGTATAGAAACTTCTTTTTTCATGACTCTCATTTCTTGTTTATGTATCTTACCTGATTAAACCAACTCCCAGTTACTTTTAAAACAATGCTAACCTCATTAGAGGTAAAATCTCATTAGAGGTAAATTACCTCATTAGAGGTAAAATAAAAATCATAACAAGATTCTACAATGTCCAGAATGGCTAGAATAAAAATGATTGAAAATACCAAGTATTTATAAGAATATGGAACAATGAGAATGTTCATATCCTGCAGATACTGCTGGTGGATGTACAAATTGGTATTAACTATTTTGGAAAATAACTTGGCACCATCTACTAAAATGGAAGCTGTACATACTCTGTGACCCACTGTTTGTGTTCTTAGATATATACTCAACAGAAATGCATAATATGGGTACCAAAATACATGTATGAGAATCATCACAACAACATTATTTGTAATAACCAAAAATTAGAAACAATTTCAATGTCTATCAAGAGTAGACTGGGTCAAAGTATCGATATATCATGGTATATTCATACAATGAAATGCCATGAGGCAGTGAAAATGAATGTACTACAACCATACACAATGAATCTCACAAACAGTGTTGAGCAAAAGATGCTGGACACAAAAGAATGTCTAATGTATGACTCCATTTATATGAAGTTAAAAAACAAGCAAAACTATCTGTGGTGATAGAAGTTAGGAGAATAGTTTACCGTTTGATATATTGGGGGAGAAGGGGGGATATTTGTCTGTTAATAATATTCAGTTTCCTGATCAATGGTGGTTGTTAGATGTGTGTTTACTTTATGCAAATACAAAGTTGTACAGTTAGGTTTTGTTCACTTTCTGTGTGAGTGTGCACAAAAACGTTGAAAAAATTCAATGAGAATTCTTTTTTTAAAATATTTATTTATTTATTTATTTATTTATTTATTTATTTATTTTTGGCTGCATTGGGTCTTCGTTGCTGCGCGTGGGCTTTCTCTAGTTGCGGCAAGCGGGGGCTACTCTTCGTTGTGGTGCGCGGGCTTCTCATTGCGTTGGCTTCTCTTGTTGTGGAGCACAGGCTCTAGGCGCACGGGCTTCAGTAGTTGTGGCACGTGGGCTCAGTAGTTGTGGTTTGCAGACTCTAGAGCGCAGGCTCAGTAGTTGCAGCACACGGGCTTCGTTGCTCCGCGGCATGTGGATCTTCCCGGACCAGGGCTCGAACCCGTGTCCCCTGCATTGGCAGTCAGATTCTTAACCACTGTGCCACCAGGGAAGTCCTCAATGAGAATTCTTGCACAAAGAATGATTATTACAAGGATGTAAATTGTTTTGTTATAAATACTTACAATCATTTATGAAACTATGCTTGCTCTGGCATAGGATCACACTGCTGACACCCCTGTGAAGTGGGCTTACAAGCTAAATTTCATTTTATGAGACTGTGTCCAGTGTTTTCCTGGCTGATTGTTGGTCATGAAACTATTTTGAAACTGGATGAAATTATGTTTCGGGGGTTCCCATCTTGAGATTTAGTGGCTTACTTAGAGTTGTGTTTTACTCTGTCCCCTTGGCCAAGCACCACTGACTGCTGTTACTTAGTCTTGCCAAGTCTTATTTCCTTATCAGCAAGATGGGGACAATAGTAATTGCCTTATAGGGTTGTTGGGAGGAACCAATAAAATAGTGTATGTGAAGGGCTCAACATGGTGCCTGGCACTCAGTAAGTACTCAGTAAATGTTAGCTATTATTATTTTCATTGTGCTTATGTTCTGACATGTTTTCAGATTATCATTTAGTTGTGTTTCTGTGACATGGACAGGAAATAGAGGACAGATGTCATAAAGAGGAGTTTGGGTACAACATAACCAGCCCCACTACCACTCCAGGTTAACCCACTGGACCTGAGAGATTTGATGAAGGTTCTGTCCTGGGTCAGACTAAGTTTAGTAATAGTGCTTGGGGGATGCTTCTTTGAGTAGAGGGGTCTTGGTGTTGCAATGAGAATAAGAGATGCTATTTCTGCTCGAGATTTTTGGTCTAAGCCTGCTCAAAAGATGGTCAGCACCATAGCCAAAGGGCTCAAGACCACAGCTGAATGTTAACTCAGATTAACATAGTTTGGGCACAGGACTGGACACTCCTGTATTTATTTGCTTGTCTGAAAAATACACTGCTTCTTCAAAAGATAACTGTGAGTTTAGGGAAGATACCCTAGAGCTGGGGTCAGAGCTACACTAGCATATGGATGTGGGGGTACTTGGTGTTGGCAAAGCACAGTAGGAGATCAAATAAATGTGTGAATGTTCTTACAAAGGTTAAAGACTGTCTAAGAAAACAGGTGGGCTTCTGAGTTATCCCAGAGCCTCCCATCTTTGAACCTCTCATTTTTAGCTCGTCACTCTAAGCACTTCTGTTAGCTGGGCTCTGTTCCTGGCCTCTCATATTCCACCACAGTGCCCTAGGGATTTGCCAGCAGCCAACCTCATAAGCCAGGAGTTATTACAAGCTTCTTTATGAGATGTGCAAAGGATAGCTGTGAGTTTGTTTCGCTTAACTCAGAAAAGGTTAATGGAATCACAGACATGAAATTTCTAGGTAACAGGTGAAATCTCTAAATAACACATGAAATTCTTCACTCCACATATACAGCCATAACCTGAGATGAGGAGGTAGAGGGGGAAGCAGTATTACTGCAGTTTTATGTTGGAGTCTCTGCTAAAGTGGCCACTGCAAGCTCCAATTCTCTCATTTCTTACATGTTAACAGGATATGAATGTTAAAGGTCAGGGAAGAACCAACTCAGCAAAGCCTGACCATGGAAATTTATACCCAAAGCAGGGATAGATTTTTCTGACTCTCTACACCATTACCAAAGGATTTGTTTATATTAAAAAGAAAAATGTCTTTCCAATATGCTTCTGGAGATAAACTGCAAGAAAATTTTAAAACCTATAAAAGAAAAGTGTGGCTTTTTGGTTTTCCTAAAAATCTTGTTAACTGGGCATCTAGAGAAGGGAAGACCTAAAAACCTCTTCTACCATGTCACTTCTTTCTTAATACATTTTGATTCCTTCAGGCTGATTTTGCATAAAATTGGAAAAGGACCAAAAGCATCTTGTACTTTTTTGAGAGCTTACTGGGAAAGGCAGAGATCTGAAGTCAGGAGGACCTCCATTTCAATTTCTGCTCTGTCACTTATTGCCTTCTGTTTTCATCTATGAATTGAAGGTAAGAACATAGATACACAGACAGACCAGAGGTCTTTGAGGCTCTCTCCTAGGCCCTGCTCTCTGGGCGAACTCAGCCATGTCCCCACCTTTCATTCCCACCACCGTTCAGATGCAGCTGCCTACTTGACAGCTCTCCCTAGATGTCTCAAAGGGAACTTAAACACAACACATCCAAAATCAAACTCTTTTTTTTTTTTTTAAAGATTTTTTTTTCTCTTTTTTTTTTTTTTTAATTTTATAGCTACTTTATTTATTTATTTATTTATTTATTTTTTGGCTGTGTTGGGTCTTCGGTTCGTGCGAGGGCTTTCTCCAGTTGCGGCAAGCGGGGGCCACTCTTCATCGCGGTGCGCGGGCCTTTCACTATCGCGGCCCCTCCCATTGCGGGGCACAGGCTCCAGACGCGCAGGCTCAGTAGTTGTGGCTCACGGGCCCAGTCGCTCCGTGGCATGTGGGATCTTCCCAGACCAGGGCACGAACCCGTGTCCCCTGCATTAGCAGGCAGATTCCCAACCACTGCGCCACCAGGGAAGCCCCCAAAATCAAACTCTTGATTCCCCTCAACTTGGTCTTCTTTCTGTCTTCCCTATCTGACAGAAGGTCCCCACTATCTACCCAGTTGTGCAAACCAGAAACCTAGGAGTCCAGTGTGATTCCTCCCATTGCCACTCGTCACCCTCCTCTCCCATTTCCACTCTATTCCAAGCACTGTAAATATTAACACCCGAGTGGCTCTTAAATCCATCCACTGCTATCCAGGCCCACTGCCACCACTCTGCTGCACTTTACATGACAGCTTCCTATCCAGTTATTCTGGATCCTCTACAGTCTCTCTTCTGTCCTGCAACCAGAGTGAGCTTTTCAAAAATGCAAATCTGGTTATGTCATTTCCTCTCCATTCCTTTCAGTGGCTTCCCATTGCTTTAGGATAAAGACCAACATCTCAACATGATTTTCAAGGACAGCATGGTTTGGCCTTTCTCCACGAGTTCAGCTTCATCCTGCCTCCCACTTTCCTTTGTTTATTGATTTCCACTCATAGGAGTCATCTTTCACGTATTTTTGTTGTTTTAACCTTTTATCTTGAAATAATTTTAGACTTATACAAAGATTGCAAAAATAGTACAAAGAATTCTTGTCTACACTTCACTCATATTCCTCAAATGTTAAATTTTACTGCATGTATCATTCACTATATTTTTCTGAATTTTTTGAGAGCATCAAAATAAATTAATATGAATGTAGTACTGTTTTCTAATTTATGAACCTTTCTCAAATTTCACTAATTATCCCATTAATGTCTTTTATAGCAAAAGAAAAAAAATATTTTCTGCTTCAGGATCCAGGATCACACATTCCACTTAGTTTCCATGTCTCTTTCAACTCCCTAATCTGGAATAGTCCCTCAGTGTTTCTTTGTCTTTTATGACACTGACATTTTTGAAGAATCCTGCCAGTTATTTTGTGGAATGTCTCTCATTTTGGGTTGTCTGATGTTTTGTCATGATTAGATACAGGTTATACATTTTGGGCAGGAATATCACGGAAGCAATTTTGTGTTCTTAGTGCATCATAGCAGGAAGAACATGATATCAACTATCCCATTACTGTTGATATGATGTTAATTTTGATCACTTAGTTAAAGTGATGTCTGTCAGGTTTAGCCATTGTGATACTTCCCTTTATAATTAAAAAATATCTTGTGAGGAGATACTCTGAGACTATCTAGAGTCTTGTTCCTTATCAAACTTTCATCTTCAAATATTAGAATTCATTGATGATTTTTGCCTAAAATAATTATACTATGGTGGTTGCCAAATGGTGATTCTTTCATATATTTAAAACTGTAGTGCTGGGGCTTCCCTGGTGGCCCAGTGGTTAAGACTGCACTCCCAATGCAGGGGGCCTGGGTTCGATCCCTGGTCAGGGAACTAGATCCTGCATACCACAACTAAGAGCCCTCACGCGGCAATGAAGATCCCGCGTGCCACAACTAAGACCTGGAGGAACCAAATAAATAAATAAATATTTAAAAACTGTAGTGCTTTCTCTACCCAGGGCCTTTGCACAGATATGTCTTTTACTTGGAATACTCCTCCCCTTCCTTTTCAGCTGGTTAACTCTCATTATTTCTTTAGATCTCAGATCAAATGTCATTTTCTTGCCTTCCCTCATCCTCCCCTTATACTAGCTCAGATTTCCTCATTTTTGCATTCTTATGGCATCATCTAGCACTTTGTAGAACTTGTAATTTTAACTTTACACTCATTCATGTGATCATTTAATTGTCTGTTTTCCTACACTAGTTTGTAAACACAATGAGTGTTTGTCTTCATACACCGTTGTTCTCCCCATGCCTAGCACAGTTCCAAGTATACATAGGCTATTCATTAAATTTAGTGGGTTGATGGAATTAATGAATAAATCTCATGGAGTTCTTGTGAGGATGAATCAAAATAAGATATCTCAAATTCCTAACATGTAGTAGAATCGTAGTAAGTATGGGTTTCCTCCACACCCTCCTTCCCTCACCTTGAGTTAGACATTACGTAACAGGCAAGATGTCTTGTACCAAACAAAAGTTCGTCCCTGGAGGTGGCCTTCTATGTTTTAAAGGTTAATCTTCATTTGAACTGCACTAACACTTCTATGGAAGAAAATTTTTAAAGGACAAAAAGAATATAATATAAGATTACCCTTCTTTTCTTATCCCAGTGTATGTTGAAATGAGCTTTTGCTTGCCTACTTTTAGAGATTAACCCCCTCTTTTCTACCCTCTTTAAAGTGGCCCCCAGTTACTTATGAGAGCTCTGCAGACTAATGACTGACTCATACAATTGACTCACAATCGTTTCTCAAGGTCTCCTACTTGGGCTTCTTTTCTCTGCTGCCACACAGCCTTTGTGGCTCGTGACTCTTATGAGGCAGCCATCCTGCTGGGCACAACTGTCCTCCACAGGCCACCACCATTGATGTCCTCTCTCTGGCCCTGGGGGAGGAGAAACACTGCTCTCCTCTTGTCTAAACACCCCAAAACATGTGTTGGGGGGCTGCTAATTCAAGATTCAAAACCTGTTCACTCATCGACTCCCTTTACCCCCTGAAACCCAGTTGAAATTTCAGGACTTAGAGAAAGAAACACAAAACGGAATAAGCATATAATGGCAAAAAGTTTGGAGAGAGAGATCATTGGTGAGTAAGTGATTTCAGGAAATTTTCAGAAGAGGGAAAATGAAAATGTGTTGATTTGTGAGCAAAGCAGAGGAAGCCACAGGGCAAGTGGGGCTTGCAGGAGAGGTGGAAGCTGATCTTACCTGTGAAACCGTTAAGAGGTTTTGGACTCTGAGTCAATAGGTGTAGAGAGTAGTAGTGAGAGGCAACTGAAAAGAAAAGGATTGATTGAAGATAAGAGCTGCAGAAGTCAGCCCCATACTCCCTTTCTCCTTGGCCTCCCTTTGTAAAACAATTAGTAGCTTGAATTTACTCCAAGACTAAAAAACGAATAAGTAAAAGCCAAAACCAAAAAGCAAAACAAACCCAAACTGAAAAATGTTCTCTAGAAAGAGAATAAGCAATCTGTAGAGAGCTAAGATTCTTAGTGAGTATTGCTGTCCCAGAATAAAGCATTTTTTTCTTCTGAAATTCGAGCAGTTTGTTTCTCACTGATCACCCTAAAACAAAGCCTGCCATTAAATATATCCCATCCAGATATGCAAAAGTTACAATCAGTCTTACAATATAGGGCAGAAGTCTGTTAGGGAAATAATCATACAGTCCTATAAAGTAGCAGAAGGAAATCTTCTAGGTAAAGTATCTACCTGGAATAATCAGCCTTGTCTATTTCTCTTGAATATGAATGAACAATATATGAAGAAGAAGAGCAGTATGTAAAAGAAGGAGCAAAACAAATATAACTGATCCTGGAGAAGCTATTTCAGGAAACAAAAGATAACTTTAAAAAGCTGAATATGTCCTCACAGAAAATTGAGAAGACATTGTATTCAAGACAAGAACAGAATGATATAATAAACAAATAGTCAAAGAATTAACTTTTGTAAAAAATAAAATTGTTAAAAAATTTTAAATCAATAGCAAATTTTGATAGTAAAGTCAAAGCCATCTTCCTAGCTACAATGCAAAAAGATAGATGAAAAACATGAGAAAAAAAGAACATGAAAGAATGATCAATCCAGGTTCAACATATGACTAATGGTAGTTCCAGAATTTAGACTATATAATATAGGGTTGATTTTTTAAATTGTGAGTAAATTTACAAGAGTTGATGAAAGGTACAAGTCTTCAATTTGACACAGCTCTTCAAGTGTAGAGCAGTATGAAAAAATAAAAAGATCCACACATAAGAGTCATCTCATCATACTTAGAAAGATCAGAATAAAGAGAAGACCCTAAAAGCTTTCAGAGTAAAACAAACTGACAAATCAAGTAGCCTGCATTGTAACAAAAATCAGCTGGCATCAGCAACACTGGATGATAGAAGTCATGGAGCAGTGCCACAAAGTTCTTAGGGAAAATTATTTTGAACTAGATTTAGTTTGATCTAGAATTCTGTATCCTGCCAAACTGCCAATCAAGTGGGAGGGTAAAATACATTTTTAGACATTACAGGAATTCAGAATATTTACTTGGCAAAATAAGAGAGTTATTCTAGCAAAAACAGGGGGAAAGAAAGCCATGATTAAGGAAAGAGTGGTTCTAACCCAATAGAGTGGTGAAGGAAAGTCCCAGCATAGCAAGTGGTGCAGCAGGCCTGGAGAATGATTGGTCCACCAGGAGGGAAGGTCCTTGAAGGTGGTCCCTGGGTAAAATGGGGATTCCATGCCCTCCTACAACTGAGTGGAAGAAACCCAATTAGAAATCTTGGGAAAAACCAAATCATTTTATAACAAAGTCATGGGTCACATAGAAAGTTTAATATATTGTGAGATGATTGGAGCATTGGTTGAGTGTCAGGACAGATAATCTATTTGACCTTGACACTAATGACGTTCTTCTCCAGATGTCCCAGGGGTTATGATATTTTACCTGTAGAGAAGGAAAAGTAATTATATGCTACCATTTGCCTCTGTGGTGAATAATATTTGCATAGTAATTATAACAAAAAAGGTATTTATTGGCTTGTTAGCTTTTAGACTCAACCTATAAACAAAGGGTGGAAGACATAATTAAGGTTATGGAATAGTACTTAAATGTTATTGTCATTAATTATGTAAAAGAAAATATACAACAGAAATATGGATAAGAATAGAAGAGAGATAGGGACAGTGAGTTAGGAGTAGTCCTTACTATTCCTCACCTTATAGTGATAGGTGGTGGTCAAGAAATACTACCAAAAATTGATGGAACAAAAAAAATAGATGTTTATGTCTATAATTTAAAATCACACTGGCTACAATAGATATTGTGAATAGTTGAGTGCTATTATTTATTCCTGATAGAAAACAGAAGGTGGTAGAAGAAAGATTGTTGTTATAGCTTCAGCTTATCACTAAGCAGTAAATAATCATGTTAATTGCTAAGAATATTGACTGGGGAATATTTTAAAATTAATGAGTACAGAAATACAGTGCCTTTTAATTACTAAACATTTTCTCTAAAGGGGAGGGACCCTCTAGAGCACTGACTTAATGTTTTTGGTGCTTGAGGCCCAAACAGAGGAAAGGGTACAAATATTCCAGGTTTCCAACTGCCCTGATTGTCTTTGGTAATCATAAAACTGCTGGAGAAATGTCCTGTTAAAAGCCAAAGAAGGCCAATTTCCAGATGCACCACTGAGCACAAGTGCGCTCGTTCTGCCAGCCGTCTGATTGCAGCAACCTCTCCGTGCTCAACTCAAGTGGCACTTGGTGGGGACAGAGGGTTAGAGGCAACAGCTCCCATCCCCAGACCCCAGGAGGCCACAGAGGCACCGTGTAGGCCTCTGGTGACCAAACTGACTTTCTCTGCTGGGCCATCACCTTAGATTCCGATGCCAGAGGATGTTTGCTTGGGGCATGGGTCTTGTACACGGCACGCGACAGCTTCAGACCCAGGTCAGTGCTCTGTTTGCTGACTGAGGAGACAGTGGAACTAAATGAGTGGCAAGGATGGTCCTTCTTAGGCAGGTTTTCTTCTGAACTGTCCTAGAAACACGAGCCTTTGGTTATGGAGAAAAAGGTATTTCCCCACTCAGGAGGATTGCTGTGCCCTCCTGCTGACGTTGAGAAACTCGCTGTAGGAGGCTCCTTAAACTGGGACTCTTGTCAAGCATCTAAGGCCACTTTTCTGCTCAGTGATATCTTCCACTTTAAAGTGGAAATTGGATCTAATATCTATGGTTATCTCTTTCTTAAAATGGAGAGGATGAGCTCCTGTAAAATAGGGGTTTAAAAATTATTTATTAAACACAATGCAAGAGATATGCAAAAGTATGCTCAGCTAATTGACAAATGATCTCTCACTTCCTGATTGTTCCAAACAGGCTAAAAGTCTGCTATGACCACAGCCTCATGTGAAGGGATTCCCATGCACTGCTTTCTAATTGTGGAAGTAGTGGCTAAGTTCTCTATATAGGGGAACCTCACTGCCACAGCTTGAACCGATTAGACTGGTAGCAAGTATCTGATGTATAGATTAGGAAATCCGTAGGCTGGCAAATGGCAGCCTATGATGTCACATGGCATGAAAGCTCTTCTAAGCAAGGACATCATGAGTCTTCCTTAGAAATTTGAACTAGAATTAGAGAGGGTTGATTAGTTTGTAGGAGGAACAGAAATGGGACAGCACACTGAGAGAAGGTGGATACAGATATCATGCTATAGAAGAGTCCGGGATAATAACCGTGTAATAACCATGAGCATGCAAGTTAGGAGGTAGCTAAGAGTCACTAGAGTAGAGGCTGACTTGGTTCATGGAGAAGCAGAAACAGAGATGGAGAGGACCTGCATTAGTGTTAATGGTGGAGTTCTGAGTGAAGACTGATGAAATTCTTCAGGAAAGAACACGTCTGAACTAGGCTTCTGTATTCCCTCCAGCTAGTATGCAGCTGTTTCTGGGCTTTATGGAACCCCTTGTTTTCATGCATATCCTTATGACAGACTCCCATAATGTGAACTAACTTGAATGGGTCTCTGTTCTTGCAGTCCAAAGATCCTGGCTAAACATGCCAACCCATTTATACTGCCTTGCTAGTTGGACACGCTCTTTTGAGATAGCTTTCCGGGGGTAGCGATGAAGTAATTGAGACAGTGAAAAGATGGCCTGAAGCAAAGCAAGTCAGCATTGCCTTCTAAGGCCTAAGAGCAGAGCACCATGGCTGGTTCTTTCATGGGGATGCAGGAACCGGCAGGGGAGGGCAGTGAGGAGAAAGTGCCGTGTGCTTGAGGATTATGGCAGACTTGATTTTCAATGTCTTCACCACCAAGAAACCCCCATACCCCAACCACTTTGAGTTTTCTCCATGGACACTGAATTTTGAAAAGATTTACTTTAGCAAACCAACTGTATTCATTTGGTAATAAATCATTTTCCCATTGGAATAGATATGAATCTTATCCATAAACTCAGAGTGCTTAAATCTTACTTTTATAATCTCTAACTTACCTACTTTGACCCTGAGTTCCCATTTCACTGAGCTGGGAGGAAGTTTAACCTGTCATTCTTGAAGCTCTCTGTCCCAAGTGGGGTAGAGTGTCGGGCATGGTCATCTCTGCACATGATCAGCCAATTCTGAGATCTCCATGGTCCCTTCAGTCCCATCTTCCCCACCTCCCACAGCATGCTGGGGCATCAGAATCTTCACTGTGGCTGGAAGGCCAGGACCAGGGCCTCTTTTCCTGAGTGTGGCATGCCGATAGATGTCCCCTCTGAGGTCTGGCCCTTGCCCGGAGACATTGTCTTAGAAAAGAGCAGTGGTCCAAGGTCTTTCTCTTCCTCTCCTGGGCCAGTGGGGAAATCTTTGATTTGTAACTGGGGATAGCTTTCCCCTGTAAAATTCATCTAGATGATAGACTGAACAGGAAGCCCAGTACCTGTAGGAAATTTATAACTGTAACTTGAGCATTCAGACACACACACACACGCACAAATGTGTATCGCATACATGCGTGTGTATGCTCATGTGGATTAAAGTCATCTCTAAAATAGTGCTTTTTCTCTCAGAATGGAATAATAATATGTTGATTGAGCACACACTGTGTCTGAGACGATGTAGTAAGTGTGAATAAGCCAGTGGGATATTGGGAGTTTCCCTTGGTTGAGTCCCAAAGCGAAGAGGAGCCATGTGGATTAGAGACACATAAAATAAATTCTGCAAAGCAAGTCAATGAACTGTCAGCTCAGTCTCATTAACTTTAGGGAGACCCCAGATGAGGCTTTATTTCTAACATATCTGGTTGCAGGAAAAGTAAAAACTGCCAGTGTCTCCTTAAAGCCTCTTGTTGCCCCTAACTTGCTACCCACTTAATTCTGACTCAGGGCCTCTGCAGAAGCAGCTGAGTTACCTAGACTTGGGGATAAGTTTTCTGTCTGGGATCCTGGGTTTCTCTTTAGTGCCCTCCTGTCTGTCTTCCAGAGTGCATGGATGTAGCTTCCTCTTTCTGTGTTTCTCTTTGTGATTGTGCTAACAGCCTTGAAATTGTAGGCCTCTCCCCTCTGGTTGGAAGGTGCTGGCTCACCAAGTCCAACGTTTTCTAAAATATGCCTTTTGTGCCCTGTGGTGGGAGAGAGGGAAAGGCAGAGTAGAAATACCTTTCCTTTGTCCAGTGCTTCAAGTTTACTGTATCCAGAAATTTCATGCACATTGTTTCATCTGACCTCACACAGCCCTCGGGAGTGGTGGTGTCCTTATTTACAAATGTGAAAATGGGGCTCAGAGAGGTGGAGGGACTTGCTCCTGGTCACAGAGCAGAGCTGGGACTGGAAGCCAACTCCTCCGTTTCACACTCCTGTGCTCTTGGCCTGGTATCCCAGCTGCTTCCCAATGACAACTAAGCATATGATAAGCCTTTAATATGAACCCCTTCAGACCCTGTGGAAATAACAAGAAAAGTATCAGACACATCCTTTGCCCTCAAGTCACATACGGTTTAGTTGAATGTTCACGTCTGTCTGCTTAGGTCAATCAAAAACACGGTCCTTGCCCTTAGGAGCTTACAGACTAAAAGGAAGTCAGTGTCAGCATCTTCTCCCTTGTAAGGTTCAGAGAACCCAGTCGGAGTTCTCCTTTGCTCACTAGCTCTAAGCAAACAGACCCAGGGAGACCCCGACTCCTCACAGAGCTTAAAGAGGGTGGTGAGATGTTCTTCACCAACCATCGTCTTTTCCCATTTTCTTCTTTGCATTTTCTCACCCCTATCAGGTGCCTGCAGCCAATCCACCCTTGGATAGCTGGGAGAGGATGGACTAAGCCGTTTGTGGCTGCTCTGGGGCACAGACATTTTTGTCACGCAGAGCACCTCAACTTCTTCCCCAGCTGTTGGCAACCTTGATTTAAATAGAGAGAAAGGAGAGGTTTGGATTGGGAGCAGGTATGAGAAAGGAAGAGGGAGAAGCGGTGGAAATGGTGCAGTGTCCACTCCTTGTCCATTCCTTTGAGCTGGGCTTGACTCCCCTGAGGCTGAACGTGGACAACACTGTGGCAGACTGGGGAAGTGGGGAGGCAAGGGCCTCACAGAAGGATTCAGGAAACACTGACGCTCTGGCCCCCACAGCTGGAAACGAAATGTGTCCCAGGTTGGGAAGTAAGATGTTCTCCCTGACTCTGCACAGGGCCCTGCACCAACTGGCTACCCAAGGCCAGGCAGAGAAGTCAGTCATTGGCCCAGACAGGGCATCCTGTGATGAACACAGGCAGCAGGGGCTGTGGGGAGAAACACGGCTTAGTTATGGCTATGAACAGGAGGGCATAGGAACCCGAAAAGAACAAGGCATAAGCCAGAGATTCTGAAGCTGACAGGCTGCTCTGTGGGCAACTATGTGTATGCCGTAGTAAAAATAGTGATGGTAGCCAAGTTTCAATATGAGTGAGGCCTTGGAACCATCGTGATGTGATCCAGGTCACATCTGGAGCACAAACACCAAGAGGCTTTGTTATAGTGGGTGAGTTTTCTGAGCAGAAACCTTATAAAGTATGTTCAGGTATAAATCTTGTCTCTATGAGAATTTTCTAGCTTTTTGTTCCTAGCTTTATTTTATTTATTTATTTATTTTTTACATACCTTATCCTAGTTAATATATGTTGACTCTTACCTCCTCTGTTCACAAAGATCTTTTTCTTCCTGATTTTTCTCAGCTCTATCCACCATGCAGGCCTGACTTTCTCCAGGCAGTTTCCAATCATTCTAAGCAGGAATCACCCTCTGGACTGAGAAAACCAATTCATCAAAGCCTCCAAATAGTTCTCTCTCTGAAGTTGGTCTCAAAGACCTGCCATCTGACTCTGACCCTACTGATGGATGACCAGAGACAAGTTACTTAACCTCTGTCTTTGCCTGTGAAATACGACTGAGACTCCCGTGAGGCAACAAAGCGGCATTTCTGTAAAGTGTCTGGTGCTGTGTACGTGTTCCGGTGGTTACAGTTTTTTTCACGGACACATCCACACCCTCCTGACCTGTGTTCCAACCTGCTGACCTCTGCCCTTGTTCATTCTGCCTCCTTCCCCGGGCCCTGGATCCCTGTTCTGGCGTTTCCCTCCTGCAGGAATCCCCACTGTCTGCTAGGTCATTCCCATTAACATCAAACACATGCTGTAATAGCTCCCAGCTTAGGAAAAATTACCTTCTCTTGACCCTACATTTTTCTCCTGCTGTAGCCTCATTTCTCTGCTTCTCTTTGCAGAAAAATGATTCAACGAGAGGTGCCTGTACTCACTGTCTCCACTTCTTCCAATCCTCTTGAGATCACCCAACCACTCCACAAAAGCAGTCTTGTTGAGGCCACCAGTGCCCTCCCTGCTGCCAATCCAGTGAATCACTCTCAGTCCTAGTCTCCTGGTCCACCCCGTGCTCCTTGCCACCTTTGGCTCTGGGACACCACCATTCTGTTTTTCCTAATACCTCATTCGCTTGCTCTGCCTCTTTCAGATCTCTAAATATTGCCTGCTGCAGAGTGAAGTCCTTGTTTCTAATTACATTCACTCCCCAGGAAATCTCCTCCAGTCTTGCAGCTTTAAATAGCATCTATCAAAAAAAAAAAATAGCATCTATCTGCCGTCAGTTCCTTGTATAAGTTTCCAAACTTGTGCATCTAACCACCTACTCAAATCTCTACATCTCACCTTCTCTTACTCCTCATCCACTCCATCAGCAAATCCTGTTGGTTGTATCTTCAAAATATATTCAATATTCAACTTTTCCTCACCTGCCTTTACCAACTGGTCCCAGCCATAATGATCTCTCTCCTTGTCTACTGCAGCAGATTCCTAACTGTTCCTGCATCTACACTTGCATCCTTGTAGTGAATTACTGTGTGACAGCAAGAGGTACCCTTTTACAATCCTTTTAAAGTTTAAAACTTATTACATCATTTTCCTGCTCAAAACTCTCCAATAACTTCCTGTAGAATTTTAAGGTCCCACATAGTAGACCTCTAACTGCATCTCTGACCTCATCCCCAACCACTCTCCATCTCCATCACCCTGCTCCTACCCCACTGGCCAACCTGCTATTCTTAGAATATTCTGAGTGTGCTTCTAGCTCAGGACTGTTACCCTGCTGTTCTCTGTGCTGGACCCCCTTCTCCCAGAGAGTAGATGGCCCACTGTAATAGTTCTCTATTGGTGCAGCAGTAACAAATTACTACAAATTTAGCAGCCTAGAATAGCCTTTGCTCATTATCTCAGTTCTATAGGTCAGAAGTCTGGTGTGGTGTGGCTGGGTTCTCTGTTCAGGGTCTCCCAAAGTTGAAATCAAGGTGTCAGCTACCAGGATCTGACACAGTAGGCTGTGGGAAAGAATCTGCTTCCATGCTCATTCAGGTTGATGGCAGAATTCAGTTGCTTGTGGTTGTGGGACTGAGGTTCCCTTTTCTTTGCCTCTTAGTTCCTAGAGGCAGCCCACAGTCCTCATGTGGCCCCTCCATCTCCAAGCCAGCAACAGTGTATGTCAGGTCCTCACACTTCCTTTTCTGCTCCACCTTTCTGCTTTGAAGGATTCATGTGATGAGTCCATATTCCTGGATAATATTCCTATTTTAAGGTCAACTGATTAGCAACCTTAATTTGTACCCGTTGTCATGTAATGCAACATAGTAATGTATTCATAAGAGTGACACCAGGAAATGGAGATAACAGGGACCAAATTTCTGCCCACCACACCCGCTCTCTCACTTCAGCCATTCAGTCAATGTCACCTAAGTATCTGGCTCCCCGATCTGTGCCCCACCACCCCATTCTGCCCTCACTCTCTCCTTCCTC
Source organism: Balaenoptera acutorostrata (assembly GCF_949987535.1). Classification (NCBI taxonomy): domain Eukaryota; kingdom Metazoa; phylum Chordata; class Mammalia; order Artiodactyla; family Balaenopteridae; genus Balaenoptera; species Balaenoptera acutorostrata. The sequence goes on along the minus strand of NC_080066.1, from coordinate 145,416,183 downwards.
TCTCTGCTCAGTTTTCCTCATAGCACTTATGGATGCCTGTATTTGGTTAGTTTACTATCTGTTTCTCTTTATGAGATTGTCAGCTATATGATGACTGGGACTTTATCTGTTTTATTTACTGCTATACATACAACACCTAGAATTGTGACTAGAACACAGTAGGTGCTCAATGAATACTTGTTGAATAAATGTAAATTAATGAATGATACTTCTCCTCCTCAACAATCCAGATTGGCTATCTTAAGTAACTAACTAGTTCTCTGTGTCTTAAAAATACCTTTCTAGAAGTTTATTGGTTATCAGCAGGTATCTGAACACCTTTTATAAACCCCACCCTGTTCTGGGCATCCCCTGGGCTATGCTGAATCTTGTGTTTGAGGAACTTTCAGTCTTTGGTGGACCCTTGAAACATTTTAAGGATAAAATGAGACAGATAAGGGAGTGTGGCTCTAACCCCACAACTCTGATGAAATGTCACGTTCCTTTATTTTCCCTGATCAACTTCAATCTGTTTTGAGACTTCATGTTCCTAGCTGGTAGGAAATATCAGGTCTTTATTGTTTACAGATAATTCAAAAATGAAACAGACACTGATGCCAAAAACTCGGCCTCTGTGCATCAGTGCTGAATCAAATCTCAGAGACAGAGTTTTGGGTGAAGTAGAAAAGAATAGCTTTATTGCTTTACCAGGCAAAGGGGGACACAGTGGGCTCCTGTCCCGAAAAACTGTGTGTCCCAACCTGGGAGGACTTGGTGAGGAGTTTTATAGCAATAGTTCAAGGGTGGGGTTGCTGATAAGATTAGGGTGTGTGCAGGGCCTGTACTTCTTTAATCTAATCACAGGTAATCTCTTGATGAGCTTCCCTGTTTCCTTTAATCTGGCCTCAAGTGGTCTTCTCTGGAATGAAGAATGCTGACATCTTCCATTTGTTGAGGGTTTTAGTTCTATAAAGAGCTTAAAGATATTGTTATGTGTATCCCTTGAGGCAGAACCAGGACCCTGTCCCAAGTCTGCACTATTGTTTCTTGGCTGCTCCTCCCTTGTTTCTACATCCCCTCCCTTCCTTGATTAGCAACTATTAGAATCTGCCCTTTGGAACTCAGGGAAGGTCATGGAGGCTGGAGTCTGTTCCCAAAAACAAGAAATGGGGGACACGAAAAGGCTTCCATGGTCAGGAGCCCCACAGGGTCCTGCTCAGTTTCAATACTTTCCACAGGGAACTTATTGTTTAGTAAGTTTGATTAGATGTATTAATAATAATCATTTTTACATGTCTGCGGTATACAAATGTGTTAAATGAGAAATACTGGAAACTATGCTTTTGGAGTATATGGTGGAGAGGGGAGGTGAGCATAGAAATTAATTCTGGGGACTGGGCACTGGGGTTGGGATTGCATATAAGCTAGATCTTGATGGATGGATAGAGCCTAAAGAGCTGGTGATAGGAAAGGCAGGCAAAGCTGGGGAGGAAGGTGTGAACAGAAGTGTGCAGAATGAAAGAAAAGGCTCCATGTAGGGAACTGAAAGGGGGGAGAAGAGCATTATGGGGCAAAAAAGGGAAAAAGAAAAAAAGAAACAGCCCCATCACACACCCAGTCCCCAAATAAATTCCAGGCTGTAGGTTGTAGATCTAAATGTCAATAGCAAAAAATAAAACTTCTACAAGATAATATAGGACCTCTGGATAGGAAAAGGCTTTTAAAACAGGACAGTAAAAATGTAATCAAAGGAAAAGTGACAAATTGTACTTCATTAGAATTAAAAATTGTTCATCAAGAGAGGTTGTTAAGAGAGTTAAAAGGCAGGCAATACAGTGAGAGAAGATATTTGCAACATATAACAAAAAAAACCCCTGCATCCAGAATATATAAATGACTTCTATAAACCATTAAGAAAATAAGAGACAACACCATGGAAAAATGGGCAAGAGATTTGAATAGGTACTTCAGAAAAGTGAATATTAAAATAAGCAATAAACATATAAAAGTTTAATAAGTCATGGGAAGTACAAATTAAAACCACAGTGAAATAAAGCCTCATATTCACTAGAACAGGCTAAAACCTGAGACTGATAATACCAAGTTTTGACAAGGATATGGAGCAATCTGAATTCTCACACATTGCTGGTAGGAGTGGAAATTAGCACAAACACTTTAGAAAATAATTAGACATTATCTACTAAGGTTAAAAGTACACATACCATATGATCCAGCAATTTCACTCCTAGCTATATATCCAACAGAATTACATACACATGAGCACCAAAAAAATGTGTACAAGAGTGTTCAGAGCAGCATTATTTATGATAACCTCAAATCGGCAAGAACCCTAACTAATATCCATCAACAGTAGAATGGATAAATAAATGATGTATATTCATGTGACACAATGCTAAAAATCGAGAAAATGAATGAAATATAGACACACACACACCAACATGGATGAATGGAAACAATATAATGTTGAGTGAAAAAAAGTCAGTACAGTTGACCCTTGAACAATATGGGTTTGAACTAGGCAGGTCGATTTATATGCAGATTTTTTCAATAAATATACGTACCCCACCATTTTCTATAAGGGACTTGAGCATCCACGGATTTTGTTATCTGCAGGGGCTGCTGGAACCAATCCCTCATGGTATACCCTTGGACGATTGTATATGTTTCCATCTAAGTTAGCTCAAAGCAAACTGTAACTGTGATATTCAGGGATAATGTTTTTGTGACAAAACTATAAATAAACAAAAAGAATGATTACAGAAAAGTCAAGATGGTGGTTTCCTTTGTGGAGGGAAGGGAAAGGGACTGAGAGGGGATTCTAAAGGTTCTCTTAATTTAGGTGGCAGTCACATAGACTTCACTTTGGGGGAAATCATTGAGCCACACAGTTTTGATTTTTGTGCTTCCTATATATATTATTGTTCACAGCCATAAAGGAAAAAGAAGTACGCCTAGAAATACAGGTTTAGAAGTGATTGTTCAGTGTCTGGAATGCTAGGCTGGATCTGGATTTTATTCCATAGGATAGGGAGACAGTGAAGAGCTCATTTGTTAGGTAGAAAGGTGATCTTTTCACTTGCGCTATAATACTAACAGAAATCCAAATAAAAGGAAAATTTTTCTAAAATACTACCATTTTCACTTTTAAGTATTTTTTAACCCTCCTGCTAGCAAAGTGGATAAAACAAGATATAGTTTTAATTTTCAGTACTTTTTAAAAAGAAATAGGTCACAAGAATGTTCCCTGTAACTTAACAAGTTTTTATAATTATTGACTTTATAGTCATTTGAGTGGATTTACCTTAATTTACTTAACCATTCTCTTATTATTGCTTTAAATTCATTCTGACATTTCATTATTACAGCCAATACTTTATAAAAATCATTTCCCCATTGAATGATTGCATTAGAATATATTCTCAGAAATATTATTTTAAGGTCAAAGATTATGAATATTTTAATGAATATTGATATTTGAAAATTGCTTTCCAGAAGAATTTTTAATAGTTCATATTGCCAGCCACTGTATATGAGCAGGTTCATTCATTTAGTCATTCAGCAAATATTTAATGAGCACCTATTATATGCAGGCACCATCTCTGCTATTGGAGAGTTTAATGTCAAATGTGAAAGACACAAAAATTGACTACAATTAGGGGGCTGGGGAAGGTCGCCCAGAAGACCAGCTCTATACAGAAGATTAGGCATTAAATGTGTTGTGACTGTGTTTTAAGAGATGTGAAAATTTGTTGGTGGTTTTTGAGCAGTGGCTGATGTGAATAGAGAACCACTTTAGAAAGATTAATTTGGCTTTCAGTTGTAAGAGAGATTGACTGGGGGATGGACTGGTGCCAGGGAGAACTGTGTGAAGCTTTGGGGTAAAAAGCAATGAGGGTTCCTGAACCAGGGAGGAACTAGGGAAAGGAGAGATGTGACTATGACGCTATTTAACAAGTTGGGAGCTAATGCATAAGCCATGTAAAATGTCATACACGAATACAAAGTGTAATCAGACCATTAGCGCTGACAATTCCACACTGCAGATGGTTGATTGACTTTAGGGTCTAATTGTGACAGTCATTTGCCCTGCTCGATGCCATGCACAACCTGATGGTTAGATAATCTTGTGGCCCAATTAGTGTGACTATGGGAACCTTAATATCTATATTCCTAACTTCCCGTGTATTTGAAAATATGCCCTAAATGATACTTGAAGGTAGCTTTTCGCATCCCATATATATTGTGATTTTCCCAGGATGCTACTGGCCTTACACAATAATAGACTCCGACTGTCTGATACATTTGCTTTTGCAACACCATTACAATTTATTGATGAAAACGAGCACAAGTGTCATCAAAATGCTCCCCAACAGCTTTTACCAGCGCTCCTAATAAATCAAGGACATCATAAATCAGGCAGATGTTAAACATTCTAGTTGAAGCTGCATCTCTAGGACTGAGCCCAGAGTCTCTGGGCCGGCACTGATGTGTGGCTGGGAACTGTTTATGCTCATCTTCCCTGCCAGAGCATATGGGACAGCACTAACCAAGAATTACAGACTCGGGATCCCGAAATCCAACAAAATTAATGAACTGTAAAGTTTTTACAGAGATGTGGGAAATGGAAGAAGTATAATTTAGGAAAATGGATTGGTTTAGCAACTCTTAAGCCACTGTCTGTTCTGCTTCTTTTTATGTACAGTGGGTGCTGAGGTCAACATTCAGGCAAATGCTGTTCCAGCACTTGTACATCTCTGTAGGGCTTGCACATGTCAGTGCTAAAAGCTTCCGGACACATGCATGAGATTTTGAATGTTCAAAAGACTTTGGCTCAACTTTAATAATTTAACGTCTTGTAAAACCAGGAGCAAGTCCTGAAAAACTGAAATCTACATAAGTGAAACTTAGCTGTCTTATTTTCCTCTCTTCCTGTTGGCATCTGTTAATTTCTCTGATCTCTTTTTCACCTATCTTTACATAATTGATGATTTCCCTGCCCTCCTCAGTGTGTTCTATCTACTCTAAAAAGCCAACATTTATTCTCTCTCTGGTGTGCCTCTTGGAACAATGCAAACTTTGTCAAAATCTTCTAGAACAGTACACCTATCATTCATTGAGAACTTACTGTGTTCCAGGCATTGTGCTGGTTCTTTATATATATTATTTCTAAAAGGTTGTCACCATCTTTAACCTGAGACAGTGGAGACTCGGGCTGCTTAAATAGTGTCCAAGGTCACAAATTGGTAGTGGCTTTTCTGGTATCAGACTATATCTGACTGACTCTAAAACTTTTCTTTCCATGTTGGTTTTCTACCTTTGCTCTAAAACTCAGCAAAATAACCTGAACCCAATTTTGCCCCCTCCAGAATTTGGAAAGTTTGATGATTTATCAAATTTATGAGTACATCTGTTCCTCTCATTACAGCTTCTGCCCCCAGGAGTGGTTAATGCCTTGCTGGGCTTCAAGCTGCAACTCTCCTGGTCTCTGAGGTCTGGCTGAGGGTTTTCAGAGACTAAGGAAAATTTTCTTTGCTTCAGGGTGCAGACTTTGAGCAGCTTTGCTGCTGAGTCTGGGGCCTGTCCTAGAGCTAAAAAGATCACTAACCACGTCCCCATCTGGCAGATAAATCTTGCTGTCATCATGCCTGTCGCCGACCACATCTCATATACCCAGGGCTGTGCCCTGAAGAAGGATTGCCTCTCCAGGTGACTGCTTAGGCCTGAGTCACTGCTGCATACATCACCCAGGCAAATCAGATCAAGCCAAGAATGAATTCATTGCACATGCTGAAGAGTGATTTCACCAGATGAAATACATAAAGTGTCACAGTTGATCTAGCACTCACCAGAGCGACCTCACTGAAAGTGGTCTGGTTGCTTATTAGAAAAAAGGAAGAGCTTGGGAGAGGTGTCAGGGAACCACTAGGCAGTTACCGTCAAGTCTACTCTAAGGAGAGATCCTTACACAATGATGCATTAAAAAGTTCTCATCTCTTTATGATAACTTTCAAATACACCCAAAAGTAGAGAAAATAGTAAAATAAAGCTTCATATACCCATAAGTCAAATTCAACAATTATTAAGGTATTGCACCATGAAAAACTTACAATAATACCCCAAACCTCAGGGATCAAATCACAAAAAAATGAAGACATAATTACTAGGTTGTATGTCTTATACTATGGATTATACTTAGCTGAAAGTTCATTTTCACATTTGTATTTCCTTCCTTTCATTGAAATACAGTTAAAAGTATTCCCCAATCATCTGTTATTGTTCCAGATATTTTCATGTAAAAACAAGCATATATATGTATATTCAAAAAGATTTTGTTACATTTGCTTTATTTATTCCTAAAAACCCACTTTTGGGGGTCAGAAGTAGGATATCAGTTTATAGGCCTCATGTCTACCAGAGAAGAGAAGTAACAAGAGTTAAGTTCAAACTCCCTATGACTGTTTCTCAACAAACAGATACCTACACTTTTGTTTAAAAATGCTTATTGAGGGCTTCCCTGGTGGCGCAGTGGTTGAGAGTCTGCCTGCCAATGCAGGGGACACGGGTTCGAGCCCTGGTCTGGGAAGATCCCACGTGCCGTGGAACGGCTGGGCCCGTGAGCCACAATTACTGAGCCTGCGCGTCTGGAGCCTGTGCTCCGCAACAAGAGAGGCCGCGATAGTGAGAGGCCCGCGCACCGTGATGAAGAGTGGCCCCCGCTTGCCGCAACTAGAGAAAGCCCTCACACAGAAAAGAAGACCCAACACAACCATAAATAAATAAATTAATTAATTAAAATGCTTATTGAGCTCCTGCTATATGTCAGACTCTGCTAGGCATAGGGAATAAAAAAGGCAAAAAGGAATAAGGCAGCATGGTTTTGGGAAGATCGTCGGCTCTTCCACAAACTAGGTGTCCAACAAATGGCCATGAACAGTATTCATAACAATAAAACTATAATTATTATATACTATCATGACAAGGTCCTGCCCTTAAGAAGGTTTCAACCTCATGGGGTTAGACAGATTCAAAATAATAGGTGCAGCAAGGTTATAAATACAGGGGTAGAATTATCTATGGGGGTGCAGTGGGGAAAATAAAGAGGGAATTAATTGTATCTAGGATGGGTGATAATTGCACTGGTGCAGTACACACACAGTAGGTGCCCTTCTAGGTAGGGGTTTGAGGTGCTGGCAGTGGTGCTGGAATGGCAGTGCAGAGGGGGGAAGAGCCTGAGTAAAGGCACAGAGATGCAAAAGTACAGAGAGTTTATGGCATTCCAGATAGGCACCATGAGTGAACTGGTGGCTAGACAGGAAACCACATTGTAAACATTTTATGCCTTTGTACTCTATCCTGTCAACAGTGGGGAGCCAGTGAAGAACTGCAAACAAAGGAGTCACAGGACTCAATCTGGGAGCTGTGGGTGATGTGGGTATTCACAGTGCCTAGAATGGCAGAAACTAGTCATTGTTGAAAAAAAATTGCTAGACAAATACTGTATCTTTATAAAGCTCGGAGAAACCTGTTGTAAACGCTGAAATATGATGGTAATGAGAATCATAAGGAACATGCATCATCATTGTGTGTGATCAAGTGCTTTCTAATCTATCTTGCCTATAACCAGAGTTCAGTACTTTCTCCCCTTCTGAATTCCTTATATCCATGAAGTCTGTCATGACCTACTACCCCAGACACCAAAGCTGGACCCCCTAGAGTCAGCCTCCACTCCTCCCTCTTCTTCAGAGTACCTCTGGCCCCCTGTCCCATCAAAGATTTAGTAAATCACTAAGTCCTATTGATTTTATCACCTAAATGTTCCTCATACCTAGTTCCTTTCTTTGTTTCCACCCGCTACTGCCTTAGCACAGTCCTTATCGTCTCTCACCAGGACTAACACCGACTAAGTGGTTTCCCGGCCTCCAGTTCTAACTTCCCATCACCCCAGCTCCCAGATTGAATCCTGTGACTCCTTTGTTTGCAGTTCTTCACTGGCTCCCCACTGTTGACGGGATACAATTCAAAGGCATAAATGTTTACGATGTGGCTTCCCGTCTAACCACCATTTCACTCATGGTGCCTATTTGGAGTGCCATGAACTCTCTGTAAGGTTTAAGCCTCTATGTGGACACCAGTATGGATACTAATGTAACCTCAGTAAAGCGGGGGCCCCCATGATCCAGTCTCATTACATGATCATGATCAAAAAACATAGTCCATCAACTAAAAAGACATTTCCAAATATCTAAGTTTTTAAAAAATTGCATTCTTGAACATTTTAAAGGGACTCATGGTCCTATGAAACATTCCTCTTTTTACAACCCTTTATCTGCCATCCAGTTTTCTCACATACTATAAATGTTCCCCATCTCTGTTCAGAGTCACCCCTGCTTAGCCCTCCCTGAGCCCTTGCTCTGGTCCTTCTATTCCTCCCTCTTCTCTAGATTCTGTGCTACAAAAGGCCAAAGGACCAGAGGGCCAGAGCAGGCAGCAATTGATCAGACGGACAAAGCCAGACACCTCTTTAGTGAGCGGAGAGAGACAACAGGCTGGAACTACATACAATTACAGTTTGGGTTTCATTATACAAAGATGAATAAGCCATCTGTGATGATAGACACCTCACTCCTGAGTGATGTGTATATCATAATCATTTCATGTTTATTTTTGTGGTGGGCAACTTTCATCTTGTGGATGGCAATGCCAACATTATAACGAGCCAGGAAAGCTTGCTTACTGGAAGAAGACTTAAGGGCAGCTTGTGTTAGGGGAACTGCCTCTGCCAGGAAGCTGGGGCTGTCCTCCTTCTCTGAATTCACACTTCAGGCTGTTTTTGGCTGGCATCACCTGCGGCATTTTAGGGAGGTGTTTTAGGATGGATCTCACGCGGGTAAGGAGCAGTAGGCAGCTGGGGCTGAGCCAGCAGACTGCCTCCGCACCGGGCACACCTTACTGTGGGTCACGTGTCACTGTTTCCGGGCCTGCTGGCCACACATGGGCAGCCCCTCCGGCATTGCCGATGTCTGAGTTTGCCTGGCCTTTGCCTAACCACATGCCCTAGGAGCTCCAGGGCCTTCCCGTGTTTATGTCATCTTGAGTTCAGATGCTGGGTGCATATCTGGCCTCCAACCCCACACTGCCACTCCTATCCCTGCGCTCTGAAGGGTGCTACTCCCTTGCGACCTGCTGCCCCTGCTTCTGGACTGACTGCTTAGGAGCCAAGAGATGATGAGCCAGTTAAAGACATGCTGAGGAAAGGGATTAAATTGACAACATTGGGCTGAAGAGAAGGCAACTTAGGAGAAACTGAACAGAGTGTGGTCTTTGACATTGGTGGCCCATTGGAGTTACCTAGAAAGCTAAGAAAAAAAATGCTTGGGCCCCAATTCAGTTAAATTGAAATCGTTGGGCTGGGGCCTGTGGAGGCCACCCTCCAGGGTGGCCCCCAAAAATCCTTCCCCTGGGTATTCATACACTTTTATAATTCCCTCCCGTTGAGTATGGGCAGGACTTAGTGTCTTGCTTCTAATGAACAGAATAAGGTAGAAGTGAAAGTATGTGACTTGTAGATAATGTCATAAAAGCATTGTGGCATTGCTTGACTCTCTCAGGTCACTTGCTTTGGGGAAGGCCAAACGTCATGTCATCAGCAGCCTCATGGAAAGGCCCACTGATGAGGAACTCTGGCTGATAGCCATGTGAGTGAGCTTGGAGGTATATCTTCCCACCCAAGGCAAGCTTCAGGTGACTGCAGCCCCAGCTTACCCCTTGATTGCAGCATCATGAGAAATGCTAAATCAGAACCATCTGGCTAAGCTGCTTCTCGATTCCTGGCCCAATAAAACTGTGAGATAATAAATGTATGTTTTTTAAGCCACTAAGCTGGGGCATGATTTGTTACACAGCAATAGATAAGTAATACAGGGCTGAAGAAGCTGTATTTTTTACAAGTTTCCCAGGTGATTCTAAAGTGTAGCCACTGGTATCAAGGACTGAATGAATGGAGGAGACTGGGAGCTGCCTGGGAGCTGTGGAAGGGAACAGATACTGTGTATCAGTAACTGTGCTACACACTTACATCTGGTACCTTGCTGACTTCACAATATTCTCCAGGAGTTACATAGTATCATCCCTACTTTACAGATGAGAAAACTGAGGTTTACCAAAACAAACTTGCCCAAGATAGGAAGACTTAAAACCTAGCCTTATTTAGAAGCCTGTGTTCCCTCTGCTGTGTGATGCAGCAACCCTGATCCCCCAAGAGAGAGCTTAGAATGAGAGAGATCTGGTTCCTGTAATTTTGCTACCTGTCAGTTGTTTGTACCTGGATTTGCCTTCTGCTCCAGTGGCCGCTAAGCGCTCACCAGAAGGAGTGCTGGTAACATGCTCACCTGGGGTGTTATGGGCATCAGCATCTAGCAGTCAATGAATATTTGCTGGGGAAGCCTGAGGCAAGAGCAGTTTGGGAGAGAGGAGGCCAGTCCAGGCTGCGTAGCCCTACCTGCCAGAGTGGCCCAAGCGGGCCCTCTTCCTTCATCCCTTGGGGATTTGTGGGCCTGGGATCCTGGGCTATTCTCTCTGACCATTTAATGCCACCATTTAACCATGATTATTAAACCTGAAGCCCTTTCCCGTTAACACCCACAATGTACCAAGCGTGATTCCCCAGGGGCCATAGGTATAACTGGGCTCCAAGACAAACACATGCTTCCTGACTCTGTCCATCTCTAACCCTGGGGAGAAAATCTGACCTAAATTAAAGATGGTTCTGGAATGAAGTTTGGAGAACAACTAGCCATAGAAAAATGAGAGAGCACGTCTCCTCCAGTTGGAATTTTACAGGAGAGTTTCTAAAATCCTTATTGTCACCCAAGCTGCCTAGTGTTCATCAAGCTTCAGCTACAAAGACCATTCCTAAATGAAGCACATTATCATAACTGAATAATCTTTAATTACTGATTCCAAAATGAAAAAACAGCAAAACAAAACCCAAACCCAGCTCTCAATTTATGTTCAGTGAGTATTACGTAAAGTTAATGTCTTGTGGAAATAGCTCAGTAAATTTACTCAGCAGTGGTGTCCTATAAATCTGGAAGTAAGTAGCTAAGTCAATTAGCTGCTCCAGCCTGGCTCACATCACCTTCACCTTCTATGGTGGCTCCTGGGTGAGTGTCTTTAGTGACCTGAAGCTGTCTTGTCATAATGCTCAAGCACACAGAGACCTCCTAGGGCTTTGAAAGGTAGTGACAATGTCATGCTCCTTTAATAACCATCCATCACTTAGGTCAGAGAGAGCAATGAAGCAAAGTGCAGCCACGCAACCAGAGGCTGGGGGCTCGATGAGAAGTGGAAATCAATGAGGTGCAAACAATATGCCTGTGAGGTCAAGGCAACGTTTGCTCTCTGCTCCCACTTTGTCTCTGCCCTGCAGTCTTGATATCATTTAAAAATGTTTATTTGCAGTGAGGATATTAGTATGACATTTACAAAGTAAAAACAAAATTTTTTTAATATGGAAAAGTGTGAAGAAAAAATATAAATCACCTTTAATCCCTCTACCCATACATAACTACTTTTAATGTTTTGGAAATATTCTAATCTGTTAACAGACATACACATTTTTAAATTCTGCAAAATTTCCTTTCTTGCTTTTTAATTTAGAAACATGTCATGAACACTTCCTCCTGTCATTGAAAAGTCTTTTAATGGATGGTGGACAGTTACTATTCTATTGTAAGGCTGAGTCACAAGTTAATTAACCAGTTTTCTATTATTGGACATGCAGGTTGTTTTCAGTTTTTCACTATATAAATACTACATCTGTGTGCTTTACTTTACAAAAATCTTTGTCCGTTTACTGATAATTTTCTTAAGATAGATTACAAGAACAGAATTTTCTGGGCCAGAGAACTGCACATTTTAAAGTCCCTTTAGGTGTGCTATTAAAATCACTATGCCTGTATATACAGGACCGCCATGTTTGGTTGTGCAGTTTGAATACTGCACAAAGGTGCCTAGGTGAGAGGATGAGTTGGGGCTGAAATCCAGTCTGCATTTCCCTTGCCCAGCCTTGCACCCTGCAAGTGGGGGACCACACAGAGAGAAAGAAATGCTTTTTACCTTGCCCCAAAGCTCCACCTGATTGCTCTACAATTTACCTACAGAGGCTCTACCTGCTCAGAGGGGATTTGTCTTTTCACCTTGTCTGCCTACATAGGTGTCTTTTTGTAAATCCTACATGGGTGCTGTGTGTGCTAGGTGGGGGCTGACTAAACAGTATGATTTTTTTTAATTGATAAATTGATATCTTATTCGAATTTACATTAAATGTCTCTTTCAGTGGTTTGGATTGCCGAAAGGCTCCTTTCAAACCACCCCCATTATTTGTTCACATCTTCTTATCAAAGTGCCTTCAAATAATTGTTCTCTGGATCACAAAGTTTTCCAAATTGGGCTTTCAGTCTTATCTCAGCCACTGTGATTCTAATGCTAAGGAGGTGTGTGTTTCTTAGCAACCTCCCCTCTGGGTCTGATATCCGCTTGGGCAGAGATGGATTTGCTGTGAGGCTAATGTAGCTGAAGCTTCAGGACCCCTTCCAAAGCCCTGGACCTAATTTGGTATGAGCAAAATTTTTTTATGGAGGGACACCCAAATTGTATAACCTTCAGAGCCTGCAAAATATGGACTCACCCCTTCTAGGAGCTATCACTTTCAGTTATCCCAGCCCCAGATTTCATCTGAGTGTCTGTTAGAACTAACTGGGATCTTTGGAAGCCATGGATATAGGAAACTGCTATTTTAAAATATTTTCTTCAGACTGGTCTGTCGTTTTAGTACCTACTCTATGCTTTCTCCAGTTATTGCCTTAAGATTATAATCATCTCTTCTATCCATCATGGTTTTAAAAATACATATAATTTAAAAACATATATTTAAATAACTTTTGACTTATCTGTCCTTTGACTGCCAGTTCAACTCCAGTAATCCTTAGCCGTACATTCCCAGCCATGCACATCTTACTTTTTTCCAGGATCACCAAACCATCTCTGGTTAACAAAGTTGTCAGTGCTTCTTGATTATATTCATGCTGACTATGAGCCTCTTGGGAACCACAGGTAACCCCTGGGCCTACCTAAGTATGTGCACATTGCCAGACTAATTTTTTGTGGGACATCTGTTCACATTTCAGTGGTGCTGCATTTTCCAACTTTGCTTTGTAACTACAACCTGGGATATTGAATCTGAAGGTGTTTAGTCAAACTGCCTGACATTACATTTGGTCTTAGCCCCTCTGTAGCTTAGGTAAATTACTTAAGTAGATTTTTTTTTGGTTCAGTTTTTACATTTGTAAAATGGGGATGATAATAATACCTACCTCACTAAGTCTTCTGAGAAATAATGAGTAATGCATATAAAATATTTAAAACAGAGCCTGTAACTTATGTAGTTATTATAATAATTACTATCATTTCTAAAAAAGCAACAATAGTTAGAATTGCTATTTTGGAAGAGAATAAATTAAGATGAGGTCTGTTTTGTTCATTGCTATATCCTTGATGCTCAGAATAGTGCCTGGCACTTAATAGATGCTCAATAAATGTTAGTGCTGAAATGAGTGAAAGATTGATGTATGTAGATCCAGAAGTTGCTGCATTGGAATTGAAGTGCCCCAAAGAGACTGAAGTTTCATTCAAGAGACTGAAGCAGCAGATAGATGACTGATGCAGCAATTTATGATTTAATCAGGGATTCTCAAAACTTCAAGTGGAAAAAATCAATAACTAGGACATGTTTTGCTTAAAGGAATTTGGCTGTTTCCCCTATACCCAGGAAACAACTACTGAGCGGTTCATGGTGCCAGTTCAACTGGCAAGCAATCTTGTGCTGAAACCTAGCCAACTGGAGAAGGTGGGAAGGAGTTCGGGAGGGGGGGTAATCTTCCAGGGTAGTGCTCTCAGAGGGCATTAGCACCAGAGCACCTGCCTTGAAACAGGGCTTCTGAATCTTGATTCCCCAGAATCTGGGTCCACAGACTCTGGGTAGAGGTGAGTGTTGTCTGTGAACCTCCCTTAAAATTATATGCAGGATTTGGGAAACATCTGAATATGGGCATATATATATTATTCTCGGGATCTCAGCACTTTTGGCAGTTCTCAATTCCAAGACCCAGAAAGGGTTAAGAATCATTTGAATTTCTGCTTAAAATCAGAAAGCTAGAAGGAGAAAATGGAGGGTCCAGGGGTAGCACTTGCCATGAGTAGAAGAGGGAGAAGCAGTATTTTGTGTGACATTGCCCATCACCTCTGCCCCTCAGGTAGGGAGAAAAAGGCTGGTTTTTTCAGACCAAACTCGGCCATTCTCTCCAGATTGACACCTTTGGGTGGTTACCAAACATTAGCGAGTCTTACTATTTTTCCTGAGCCCTCAGCTTGATTCTTGGCTTCTCCGGGAATTTAGACAACATCCATGCCCTAAAAGTACCTAGCCAGCAGACAAAGAAGAATGTCCAGAATAAGCAACTGGCACCAGATGAAAAGAATGGATATATATTTATGTTTATCTTGTGTCATAGCAGGAAATGCCTACATTCTTCTTTCCCTTAGTTGTTTCACCATAGGAGATCTGGGAGGAAAAGCTTCATGCAAAGACATTGAATTTTAGGAAGAGGTTTACCAGCTGGACAGCTGTTGCCTTTGATATGAGAGTTATGAAACTCTCCCCTGGTCAACAGGCTGGAATTTGATAGCAATGAAACAGTCACTTTAGGGCCAACAGATATCATACAGCTTTAAATTTAAGCCATAAATAGAAAAATGGTCCTTACAGAACAAGCTCCTGTAGCTCTAGCCTAACTATAGGGTCCTTTGCAACCTATAGGCTCGTCCTTTTGTGTTGTCTGAGAATCTGTGGTTTGTTGGTGTGGCAGCCCAGCCACACCAGCCAGAGTGGAGCCCAGCAGCTGGCCAGGGACTTCAGCTCCCATGACCAGTCCACCGGGACTGTCTACCACCGCCTATGAGGTCACCACCTTCACCTTGCCCCCTGAAGTGTAGGGAGGTGGGTGCTTACTCTGAGATTGAAAGAGAACAAACACTCCTTTGATTTTGAGAGCTTTGGAATACTTCATGAAATAACTGCTCTTTTCTTTTCCACTAATACTTTTTAAAAGTTTTTTAAAAGAAAAATAAAACTATCAGACATGACTAGCTGAAGATTTCATAGGGTTAAGTGTCCTACGTATCAGGGGGTCATGCACATTCCCATCTTGGTTGTTTTATTTAAATTCCACCCCGCCGTCCAAATGCACACATTGTTAAGGTCAGGGACTTTAGACTATGTGGCCTGTTTGCTGCTATCCTGCTCCAAATAGTAGACCTTGTCTCTCAATAAAAAACATAATTCAAATTATCCTTGGTAGTGTTGATTTCTTATGCTGTGAGGATGAAAATATGGGAAGAAGGGACACTCAGACCTGGTTCTATTTTTTTTTAATTAATTAATTAATTTATTTATTTATTTTTGGCTGCATTGGGTCTTCATTGCTGCAAGCGGGCTTTCTCTAGTTGCAGAGAGCCGGGGCTACTCTTCTTTGCGGTGCGCGGACTTCTCATTGCGATGGCTTCTCTTGGTGCAGAGCACGGGCTCTAGGTGCACTGGCTTCAGTAGTTGTGGCACACAGGCTTAGTAGTTGTGGCACACAGGCTTAGTAGTTGTGGCGCACAGGCTTAGTTGCTCTGTGGCATGTGGGATCTTCCTGGACCAGGGCTTGAATCCATGTCCCCTGCATTGGCAGGTGGATTCTTAACCACTGCACCACCAGGGAAGTCCCCTGGTTCTGTTTTTTAATGCTGTACATGTACAACTTAAGATGTAATAGAAGCTCAAACTTATCATTATTAAGTTTTGGCTCCCATTGTCTCTCTAAATTCGCCCCCTGCTCCCAGAAGAAAAAAATTGGCAGATAATAGATGGTCCTATGGTCATTTTGACTCCCAACACCCTCTCAATTCAGTAATTAGAATAAATCCAGTCCATGATATTAATCAGTGCCTCTGTCATCATCATGCAGAGGTAAGACATCCCCTCATCTTTCCTTGGCAGCTGCCTGACTTTAAGGAAGGGACTGTGATTGGCTTCTACTCTTTCTCCCACTCACCTTCTCACAGACTCCCAGACTGCTATTTTATATCCTACAAGGGACGAAGGGCCAGAGAGGAGGGAACAGATAAGGGGAAGCGAAAGCTCTGACTCCGCTCAGTGACTTATGCTCTCTGCCTGGAAGGTGACCAAACTCATTCTTTCTCCTGGGTTCTGCAGACACACTCATCACAGGGGACCTCTCACGTGCAAGTCTTGCACTGCGGGGATGCCCATTCCCTCGGCAAGATGCTTCCTGGTAGGCCTTGGCTCACCTGTGGTCCACGCAGGGGTGTGCTGGAGCTGGCTTACACGGCCTCACAAAAGCCGATTGGGCACATCCATTCCCGACTGTACATTCAGGAACTTCAGACTGGTAGCTGGAAATTGGTCATGATGGGAGGATTTACACTCAGGAAATTGGCAAAATGCAAAAAAAAAAAAAAAAAATCAGAGCTTATTGTTTTTTTCCCTAGAGAGTTGGATCTTAAACATTTATCAGCACACCACTGGGTCCATCTAACCCAGGCCCCTGCTACTGGAGTTCCCTTACTCTCTCCCAGGCAGTCTTCTTGAGTAGAATTTAATCAGCTCTAGTCCAGCTCTCTCCTGTGTCTATAGGTAATCCTTATCATATTTTTTCCTACCAAACTGAAAGGATTTCAGGCAGATCACAAGGTAGCAGTCAGAGCCAATTTCTCCAAAGACTCTGTTCATCACACCCTCTCCCCTCTTCATACTTTGATTCCTTTTTATAGGCTTCATCTTGCTGAGGGGGTGCAAAAATCATAGAACCAGTTCAATTAATCATTTCCTTTGTAAAAACTCTGAATCTGGGGAGGCAGTCCCAGATTCATTTTTGTATTTGATATTTCTGAGTTCTATTTAAATTCCTCTTCTTCATCCATGTGTCACCATTCTGGACTGGGTTATCATTCTAGGGCTTGCTAAATGCTGAGGAAGCGAACATAGTCCCATGTCATGAGCATTTAGAATTTGTGCTGTCCAATATAGTAGTTACTACTCTCATGTGGCTTAATTTAAATTCATTAAAAGTAAATAAAATTTAGTTCCTCCGTTGCACTAGCTACATTTTAAATGGCTTCTTTATTGGACAAAACATTTCCATCACTGCAAAAGTTGTACT
Source organism: Balaenoptera acutorostrata (assembly GCF_949987535.1). Lineage (NCBI taxonomy): Eukaryota > Metazoa > Chordata > Mammalia > Artiodactyla > Balaenopteridae > Balaenoptera > Balaenoptera acutorostrata. Next base: position 145,398,901 of record NC_080066.1, on the reverse strand, counting down.
GGACAATGATGATTTGGATGGACATTGCCATGGAAGTTTAAACTGGTAGGGATAAGATATGAAAATGAAGAAGAACCCTAATTCAAAATAAATGCCAGTGTATATTAAACTAAAAGCTTGAAGTTTTGTTTGTACAGGCTACACAACATTTCACAATTAAGATGTCATCATCAGGCCCTAAAGAGGGACAAGAGATAAAATTGTATCCTCGTGTAGCCTTTGGATACAGTGACACTGAAAATGGACAGATTTCTAGGCAAATGTCATGTACATTTGCAGGTTTTGATGTGTATACTATCGACTTTGTCACTTGCTTTTAAATCATCGCTGTGTTTTTGATGCTGTCATCCATCAGCTTTTGCTAATCTGGCTGGAGGTGGAAGTTGGGATGTGGGGCTGACGAGAGGAAGCTGAGGGGGCTCAGAAGGCAGCCTGTAGGCCAAGAGCCATTGAAATCTGGTAGTGTAAATAGAGATCAAATTTTATGGGCTCCAGGAAAAAAGTCTTCCCCACAGGCTCCAGAAATTTTTCTTGTTATATGGGAATTTGGAGGATTATTAGACTTGGTTTGGGGACCTTGACTTTATACCCTCTTATCAGTTTATCCATAAGCCAAGAGAGTGAATTCTTATACTGTAGACTGTGGATTTTCCCCAGTCATGAGTAAGGAAAAATTGATATTCATGTTTCAGTGTACATGTATGAATGAGTATGTGTTTTGAAGTATGCCAAACTGTATCTGATCTCCAGTTTTGACATCTGAGCTATGGGCCATGCCTGGGTGGTACCTCATGGCTATCACCATCAGCATTACTGTGCAGTATTTTGAGGCCCCCATTGACAGAGTTCTTGAGTGAAAAATGACTTTGGTCTTAGAAGTGGCCTTCTGAGTACAACCCGTCAAATCCAGGGCTTGAGGGGCCTTTGTGCGCTGTGACATATCTTTATAACCTGGAGTGGAGACATCAGTGAGGCAGTTTTGCTGATGTATGTAGGCTTAATGGTCTCAATATTGTCATCCTGAGTTATGAGGCTTTTCCAAGGCTGATGATGATGCAATGCCTAATGGCAGAAGAGGAAGTCGAGGTAGGGAAATGTGAAGCACTCTAGTGGTAAATCTGGGAGACCACCCCAGACATGGGAGAGCAGGGCTTGGCCTGGGAAGGCATGTTTTCCCCTGGTACACACAGAAGCCTTTCAAGAAATATCATTAAACCACTGAGAGCAAGAAGGGAATGGCCCAAGGATCACTTGGAAGTTGATGGATGAATGGAAGATAGTTGTATTTTTTTTCTGGGATGCAAATGTGGAATGACCAAGTTGACTGGATTTCTAGGTACCACCCAACAGCAGTTGCCCCTTCCTTCTATGTTTATGTTTTGGAAGCTCAATACTTTTCTCTGCCTTTGTTTTAGAAATATAGAAAGAGAACATGGCTGCTCTTGGAGAAGACTGAAAATAAATCAGATTATATGCCTTGAAGGTTTTTTTTCTCTTGTTTAGTTTTTAAGAGAGAACATATGTCAGTATCTGCCTGGGGTGATCTTTGGACATAACTCTTCAGTCAGGTGCCTCCACGTTCCTGCTTCACCTGGGGATCAGACCAGAATTGATGCTTGTCTCTACAGCTACCACATAAAAACGGAGCCTGAGTCAGAAGACCTGATTCTGTTGTAAACTCTTTCTTACCACTGGTCTCTGATTATTGAACGTATTGTCCTGGTTCCTTTTTGGGATCTTTTGCCCACTCTCTTCTCATTTTTACTGATCATCTGCTTCCAGAACTATTAGGAAAAGGACACTGCATTTGCTATGGACACAAACTTAGGCTTGATCTCCTCAGGCTAGTATTTTGGAAGTACCAAAGGGAAGAAAAATGGCCTTACCCCAAATGTTACTTTAGTCCTTAGTTACAAATATTTCTTGACACTAATTGTGGGCATTAACCTATGAAGAATATGAAAATATACAAGGCTCAATTCTATTCTTAAATAGCTTAAACTTTTAGTTAGATATATAAAACCAGAGCATATGAAAAATTAAATGATGCAAGTATTAATAACTTCAATGTATTAAATGTCTACTGTGTGCCAGGTGATTTACATGTTTTATTTTACTTTTCAAAATTACCCTAAAAAATTTTATTATTTGCATTTAACAGATGAGAACCCTATCTTAGAGAAGATACAGAACTTTCCATAGTTCACTCAGTTAACAAGTGGTGGTGCCAGGGCCTGTCTCAAAGCCAGAGCTCTTTCCTCTGAACTATATTTCCTTTATATTTGTTGATTTTAATCAGGATAGAGATTGGAGCCATGTACAATATTGATAATTAGTAAAAAGAGTTACAAGAAATTCTGAGGAAGGAAAGTGTACTGTGGCTTGGAATGGTTAGAGAATTTGGATAGAAGTGGACTGATTTTTATCTAAGATCTAAAGAATGAGTAGGATGAGTTAGAAAGAGGAAAGAGGGACCAGCCTACCTGCAGGGGGACTGGCTTGAACTCCAGCATCCTGGTGCACTTGGAGGTATAGCTTAGTTTCACCTGAATTCTAACCGAGAGGCTCCCCAAGGCTGGAGAAGTTCTGGAGGTAGGATAGATTTATGACTGTTATCCCCATGGTTGGGTTACTACACAATGCCCAGGTCTGCTTCTGGAAGGATCTTTCTAGTTTGTTGTTCTCCGTGGCCATACTCTAGGTGAGCACTGGGAAAACGAAGTTTTTGGTGTCAGTGTTGGTAGCCTATTTCCTGTTGGTGCAAGTTCTGGGACCTGAGAATTGCCTTAGGGTTTGAATAATTGCTAGGTTTACAGTTTCTTTGGCTTTATAGTTACCTTAAAAACATTTTAGACTTTTGGTCTACCTATATGCCTCTGATTCAGAGCCAGAGACCTTAGCTATACAAAGATATTAAGCATAAGAATTGCTGCCTTGCAGCCAAGGCCTGTGCTCTGATGTCTCCCAGGTTGTTTTGGGGGCACTACCTGTAATCCTAGCCCATAATCCAATCTTGCCCACTTTAATCTTCACAACCACCTCAAGAAGCAGGTACTGTTATCTCAATTTCACAGATTGTGAAACTGATTCTTACAGAAGGTAAGACACCAAAGAGAAAGAAGCAGAGGTTATCAGGATACTCCTTCCTCTCTTGACTGGACCAGAACCTGGCATACGAGTTCTCTAAGGCTTCCCCAGGTACACTCCACATAGCCCCTGTCATTCTTTCTCTGCAAATCTTTTGCCTGTGAACCTTCTCTTATGGCATCCCTCTTTCTCTGATCTGAGAAACCACAGAAGCCCAGACAGTGGGTGTCAGGGAGCCGACTCACAAATCCTCCTTTTTGGAAGTGGTCAATAATGTGTGAAGCTGCACAGAGAGCACCTGGCACCCTGTGCCTGTCTGAACCACCAAAAATAAATCCACTCTCAGCCCAGCAGTAATCAGCTCACGCCTTGAAGCATGAATCTTGATTAGCACTTTTATCTCCGCTGCATCACTTGGATTGTTACAACAGGTCATAAAATTAGAGTCCCACCCTGTCCACCCCTAGTCAGTGTGACCCAGCTGTAGGACTCGGTGACCTCCAGGGAACGGAAACAGGGCTGGCTGCTTACAGAGTAAGGAACTTTGTTCTTTTTCATTTCCGTGAACTTGCATATACAGACCAAGGTAATGCTGCCAGAAAAGAGAGTTCCTTTCTCAGGGAAGGCTAAGGGTTACAGAGGTTGGTTTTTGCACCTTTAGTATATCACTTAAGTGGGAGTGGGAGATGGTATAGGTATGTATCATAACATGTGACTTATTGTATTTGCAAGGCAAATTCTGTCCCAAATTATAGAAAGAGCTGCATTTACACAGTAGGAACTAGTTAAGAGTCTGTATCTGGAAATAGTAGCCTATAGTGATTTCCCAAACTGATTTGCAAATTAGAATATTCTAGGGAGATGTTAAAAACACATATTCTCAGGCCCTATCTCCTACTATTTCCACATAAATCTATATTTCTGAGAATTCAGCCCAAGGGTGTGTACTGATCAGGTTGGACCAGTGTTCTGGGAAGCACTGATGTAAGGGGAGGCTGACTGGATCTGCCTCCGTTGGAATTCCCCAAGGTTCAGGCATATTAGGGCTTGTGTGCCCCAATATGAGGATGTCTTTTCAATGAACACAGAGTCACTGAAGCTTCAGTAAAGAGGGTCTATTTTAAGGATTCAACAGGGCATCCAGGGCCAGGAGAAGGAGTCCTGCTGGGCCATCTGGGGACAGGGAGTGTAAGTGGAAATAGAGTCAGGACAGAGGTCACCCTCTTGTTCCTCAAAGGCCAAGGCCCTCCTCCTTCACTTCTTCTTGCCTGACTGCTACGTGTACTTCACTCCCTGCTTGTGCAGGACCCAACCTATTCAGGTACGGCATCCACCACGCCGACTGGTTTCTGTGTTTCGTGGTCTAAATTCTTGAGAGATGAAAGGTGATTGGTCAGATTTGTCACTGGCCTGTGTCCTGGGTTTACTCTCCATCAAACTGAGTGGAGCTGAGGAAGCCAGATCAGTCAGGCTCTGTTCTGGTCGGAATATGTCCCCCCAAATCCATATGTTGAAATCTTACCCCCCAGGGAGATGGTATTAGGAGGTGGGGCTTTGGGAGGTGATTAGGTCATGAGGGTGGAGCCCTCATACATGGGATTAGTGCCCTCATAAAAGAGACTCAAGAGAGCTCCCTGGCTTCTTCTGCCATGTGAGGACACAACAAGAAGGCTGTGACCCAGAAGAGGGCCCTCACCACCATGCTGCTACCCTGATCTTGGATTTTCAGCCTCCAGAACTATGAAAAATAAATTGTTTATAAGCCACGCAGCCTGTGGTATTTTGTTATAGCAGCGTGAACTAAGACAAGCTCCTAGATCTCCCCCTTTCAGGGCCCTGAAGATCTTCTCCATTAAGATATACAGGAAGGTGAGAATAACAGGCACATTGCCTAACATGTTTGTTATACCATCAAAGATTGACATACGCCATTTTAACAACAACAAAAAAATGACTTTTGTATGGACTAGAAGCAATTATGGTAGCATGACCAGCACATTCTCTTCCCGTAGTCAAGATGCTTGGGAGGTCAAGTCAGAATCAGTCTTTCTATCGCATTATTGTTCATTTGTTGATTTATTAAACGAGTATTTATTGAGCACATATTATGTTCCAGGTACTTTTTTGGGGAACTTGGTACTGTTTTATGTGCTTCTGATACTTTGGTAAACAAAACAGACAAAGATACTTGTTTTTGAGGAGCTTGCATTTTAGGGCAAAAGTAAGAGGAACACAGACAATAAGCAATAAACATAATAAGTAAATGAATTACGTAGTACATTAGAAAGTTATTAGTTCCATGGGGGAAAATGGGGAAATATGTCAGGGTAAAGGGGATCTGGAACACCAGGGAAATGGACTACAGCTTTAAATATGGTGGTCAGTATGGTTCAATTGAGAAGATGACATTCCAGCAAAGATTGAAGGAGGTATAGGTAAGTGGAAGAAGAGCATTCTAGGCAGAGAGAAGTGTCTAAGCAAAGACTCTAAGGAGAGGGAATGCCAATGTCACTGGAATGCGTGAGTGAGGACAGAGAGCAGTAACAGAGGCCATAAGAACACAGCATGTGGAGCCTTGTAGCCATTGTATAGACTTAGCATTTTACTCTGAATAAGATGGAAAGCAAGGCAAGAATGTAAGCCCAGGAATGACATGATCTGCCTTATTTTTTAAATTAATCTTTGGTTTGTTTTAAACTTTTTATTATGGAAATTTTAAACAAACAAAAGCAGATAGAATACAATTACAATTACTGACTCGTTGTCAGTCTTTTATATCTATACTCCCATTCACTTTTCCTCCTCTCTGAATTCCAGATATAATATAATATCTTTAACCAGTAGACATTTCAGTTATATAATGTCTTTTTGAGGTATAATTTATAGTAAAGTACAGCTTCACGAGTATATAAATATATATATATATATATATATATATATATATATATATATATATATATATATATATATATACCATTGTGACCACCATCCAGATGAATATATAAAACATTTCCAGCACCCCAGATTCCCTTGTCAATTTCTAATCCAGAAGCCCACCACCAACCAAGGTAACCACTATTCTGACTTCTATCATCACAGATTTATTTTGCCTGTTCTTGAATTTTTTATAGAAGAAATCACACAAAATATAGTCTTTCATGTTTGGCTATTTTAGCTCACCATTTTGTTTGCAAAATTCCTTAATTGATGTAAAGTATTTCATTGTTTGGATACACCACAGTTTATCAATTCTCCTGTTTTTTTATATATAATTTTTTAAATTTATTTATTTATTTATTTATTCATTTTTGGTTGTGTTGGGTCTTCGTTGCAGTGTGTGGGCTTCTCATTGCAGTGGCTTGTCTTGTTGCGGAGCATGGGCTCTAGGCGTGCGGGCTTCAGTAGTTGTGGCATACAGGCTCAATACTTGTGGCTCATGGGCTCTAGAGTGCAGGCTCAGTAGTTGTGGTGCATGGGCTTAGTTGCTCCGCGGCATGTGGGATCTTCCCGGACCAGGGCTTGAACCCACGTCTCCTGCATTGGCAGGCAGATTCCTAACCACTGCGCCACCAGGGAAGCACTCAATTCTCCTGTTGACATTTAAGTTGTTTCCAATTTTTGGCTACTATGAACATTCTTGTGCATGTTTTAAGTGGACATACGCACTAATTTCTCTTGGATATATACCCAGGAGTATTTCATCCAGGAATATAATCACTAAGGCATGGAATAGGCAGGTATATTTAGCTTTAATAGATATTTTCAGTATGGTTGACCTGATTTCACTCCTTCCTGTAATGAGAGTTCCAGTTTCTCCACATCCTCACCAAAACTTGTATTGTCAGTTTTTAAATTTTAACCATTCCGGTGGGTATGAGAATTTGCACTTTCCCAGTGAGTAATATTACTGAGCCCCTTTTCATATGCTTATTGGCCATTTGAGTTCATCTTTTATAAGGTGCCTGTTTGAGCATTTTTCTCATTTAAAAAAATAGTTTGTGGGGCTTCCCTGGTGGCGCAGTGGTTGAGAATCTGCCTGCCAATGCAGGGGACACGGGTTCGAGCCCTGGTCTGGGAAGATCCCACATGCCGCAGAGCAACTAGGCCCGTGAGCCACAACTACTGAGCCTGCGCGTCTGGAGCCTGTGCTCCGCAACAAGAGAGGCCGCGATAGTGAGAGGCCCGCGCACCGCGATGAAGAGTGGCCCCCGCTTGCTGCAACTAGAGAAAGCCCTCGCACAGAAACAAAGACCCAACACAGCCAAAAATAAATAAATAATAAATAAATAAATTTTTAAAAAATGGTTTGCTTATTTTCTCATTATTTTGTAGAAGTTCTTCATATATTTTGGAAATAAGATCTTTGTCAGATATTTGTATTGTCAGTATCTCCTTCCAGTCTGTAGCTTGCCAATTAACTTTCTTAATTATGTGATTTGCCCAACAGACATTCTTAATTTTAGTAAAATATAATTTATTATGTTTTTTCTTTTTTGCTTATGGCCTAGCTTTTACATTTAGGCATATAATCTACCTTGAATTATTATACGTATATAGTGTGGGGTAGAAGTCAAGGTTAATTTTTTTCATAGGGTATCTGGTTACTTCAGCATCATTTTTTTGGAAAGACAATTCTTTCTCCACTGAATTACAGTGGCTTTTTGTAAATCAAGTGATCACACATGTGTGGGTCTATTCTGATCTCTCTATTCTTTCCATTGATTTATTTGTCTACATTACACCCATACCACCCTGCCATAACTGCTGTAGCTTTATAAGTCTTGAAATCTGATAGTGTGCAGTCTTCCAACTTGGTTACTCTTCTTCAACATTGTCTTGGTTATTCTGTGTTCTTTGCATTTTCATAAATTTTAGAATCACCTTGTCAATTTAAATGATCTTGCTGTGATTTTGATTGGGAATGAACCGAACCTATAGATCGATTTGGCAAAAATTGGCATCTTAATATTTAATCTTCCATTTAATGCATATGTAATATTTATCCCCTTATTTGGATCTTTAATTTCTATCAATATTTTGTAGGTTTTAGTGTAGAGGTTTTACACATCTTTTGTTAGATTTTTATTAGGTATTTGATTATTTGGATGCCATTGTAAATGGTGTTTTTCATTTAGCTTTCCAACTGTTTTTTTGCCAGTATATAGAAATACAGTTAATTTTTTTGATATGTTCACTTTATATGTAGTGACCTTGTTCAATTCACTTATTAAATCTAATAATTTGAATATTCTTTAAGAATTTCAATATATACTATTGTGTCATCTGTGAATAAGAGAGTTTTACTTATTCCTTTCCAATCTTTAAGCCTGTGTTTCTTATTCTTGCCTCACTGCACTGGCTAAGATCTTCAGTACTATGTCGAAAAGAAATGGTGTTGATGGACATCCTTATCTTATTCCTGGCCTTGGGGGAGAAATATTTCAATGTATCACCACTGAGTATGAAGTTGCAGTTTTGGGGGTTTTTTTTTGTTTGTTTTTTTTTTTTTTTTTTTTTAAATTTTTTTTTTTTAATTTTTATTTATTTATTTATTTATTTATTTATTTTTGGCTGTGCTGGGTCTTTGGTTCGTGCGAGGGCTTTCTCCAGTTGCGGCAAGTGGGGGCCACTCTTCATCGCGGTGCGGGGACCGCTCTTCATCGCGGTGCGCGGGCCTTTCACTATCGCGGCCCCTCCCGTCGCGGGGCACAGGCTCCAGAAGCGCAGGCTCAGCAGCCGTGGCTCACGGGCCCAGCCGCTCCGCGGCATGTGGGATCCTCCCAGACCAGGGCTCGAACCCGTGTCTCCTGCATTAGCAGGCAGATTCTCAACCACTGCGCCACCAGGGAAGCCCTTTTTGTTTGTTTTTGAAGATACTCTTTGTCTTGTAGATATTTTAAGAACACTCCTTTCTACTCCTCGTTTAGTGGGGATTTTTTTTTTTTAAATCAAGAATTGGTTTTGAATTTTATAAAATGATTTTTGGCATTTATTGAAAAGGTTATGTGGTTTTTCTCATTATTCTGTTAAACCAATGAATTACACTGGTGGAATTTCAAATATTAAACCAGTTTCTCCCTTTTAAAAAAGGATTACTCTTGTTTTCTTTCTTTAAAAAAAAAAAAAGATTACTGTATTATGTTGAAAATAGATTGGAAGCAAGGAGAGCTGTTAGGGCATTGTTACAGTCTTTCAGGAGAGAAGGTATGTCAGTTCAGACCAGTGTGTTAGCAGTGGAGGTAGTAAGGAGTGGTCAGATTCTAGATATACTTCGAAATATAGGATTTCCAGACATATTATATGTGGAGAGTATATGAAAAACACTGGAGTCGATAATGAATTCAAGGATTTTGGGTGGGGCAACTGGAAAAATAGAGCTGCCATCAACTGAGATGGGAAAGAATGCGCGTGAAATAGCTTTCGGGCACAGATCAGGAATTAAGTTTTGTACATACTAAGTGAAAATATAAAGATTTCCTGTGGGCAGTTGCATATAATATGGGTCTAGAGTTGAGAAGAAAGGTCTGTGCTGAAGATTAAGTTCGGGAGTCATCAGAGAATAGATGGGATTTAAAACAATGATGAGAGTGGATCAAATCATCAAGGGAGTGAGTGTAGATAGATAAAAGATCCACTTTAACATTAACAGGTTGGGGAAAAAAGAAAGAAGAACAGAGAAAGTTAAAAATGGAACCACGGAGGTGAGAGGAGAAGCAGAGAAGGTATTTCCCAGGAAGCCAGTGGGCAGTGAATTCATCAGGAAAGCATGGCAAATCATGCCAAATGCATCTGGTAGATCACGTTAGACAGGAACTAAAAATCATTAGACTTAGGACTATGTGGGTAACTGGTAACCTTTATAAGAGCAATTTGGGGAGCAAGAAGCTGATTGGAGTGTTTAAGAGAGAATGGGAGGAAAGTGCTTGACTAGTATACATAACACTTTTGAGGAGTTTGATACAAAAGAGAGCAAAGAGATGGGGTTGAAGCTAGTGGGGAAAGTAGGGCTAAAAGAATGTTTGTTTGTTTGTTTTAAAGATGGAGAAATAATGGCATGCTCATATGCTCATGATAATGACCCAATAGGAACAGAAAAACTGCTGATGTAAGAGAAGGAAGAGAATTGCTGGAGCGAAATCTTTGGGTAAGTGAAAGTATTGGAATCTAGTCACAAGTAGTCACATGTAGAGGGATTGGCTTTAAAAGGGGAAAAGAAATCAACAAAGACAAAAGAAATCAATGCCTTACAGAATGAAAATATTTGTGGTGGGTAAGATTGGTAAGCATATATATCCTAGGTATCTCTGGCTTTGTGAGCTTGAGAATAAAGATGTAATCTCAATAAGATCCAAATCTTCGGGACTTCCCTGGTGGTCCAATGGTAAAGAATCCGCCTTCCAATGCAAAGGATGCAGGTTCGATCCCTGGTCAGGAAACTAATATCCCACATGCCACAGAACAACTAAGCCCGCGTACGCCACAACTACTGAGCTCGTGCGCCTCAACAAGAGAGCCTGCGTGCCTCAAACTACAGAGCCCATGTGCCCTGGAGCCCACTCGCCATAACTACAGAGCCCACGTGCCCTGGAGCCCACACACCACAACTAGAGAGAGGAGAAAACAAAACAAAAAAAACAAAAAACCCGCACACCACAACTAGAGAGAAGCCCACGCGCAACACTATAGAGAGAAGCCAGCGCGATGCAACAAAGAGCCCTCGCACTGCAGTGAAAGATCCCGCCTGCCTCAATGAAGATCCAGCATGCTGCAACTAAGACCTGACACAGCCAAAAAATAAAAAATTAAAATTAAATTAAATTAAAAATAAATTAAATATTAAAAAAAAAAAGATCCAAATCTTCATGGCTCTGAGCCTTTCTGTTTGCTGCTGGAATCTCAGCCTTTTCTAAATTTATTTTCCCCAAATAGATTTAGAAACCCAGAGGTGCTTTTTATATTTGTACACATACAAGTCCTATGTATTAATAGCTATCCCAGCTAGATGAACATAATATCACACACTCAAACTCTGACAGTTCTACAGAACCCAAGGCCAAAGATCCTTTATCCCCGCTTTGAAGAAATATTTCTTCTTAGTTATGCAGAGTCTCCAGAACAAGGCTGCTTGTGCAACCTCTCCCTCATAAGGCATGCACACGATTCAGGACAGATTCTAGTGTCAATTGCTGCACATCACCAAGAACCACACTAACCCTTTCTGACATCAAGCCCTATTCATAGCTCAAGGCTTTTCCCCTTATGGTCAGTTAGCTCTCAACATCCCCATGATTGCCTCCTTTAAGTGGGTTTTACTAGTTCCCCTGCTCCCCACCAAACGGCAAAGAAATAGCAAGGGGCAGGGGAAGACCTTTGTCTCCAGGCACCAGCCTATGTGGGCACCAGAAACTCACTAACAGCAAACTTCAGTGATGTGGCAGCAGATAATAGGGAGGGAGGACACAAACACATTGCATTGTCCTTGGCATCTTTTTTTTTTTTTCTTTTGGCCACAGGTGGAAAAGGCTCTATTTATTTACTTATTTTAATTGAATAAATTTGACATATAACATTGTGTAAATTTAAGGTTTATGTGTTACTTTGATATAATTATATATTATAATATGATTACCACTGCAGTAATATTTATCACATTACATAATTACAGTACAATATTGTCTATATTCATTATATTGTTCAGTAGATCGCTATGTCTTATTTACTACTTGTTGCAAGTTTGTATCCTTAAACAGCATCAGTCTTATCCCCCCAGCCCCATGCCCTGGTAACCACCATTTTACTCTCTGTTTTTTATGAGTTTGACTTTTTTAGATTCCACGTGTAAGTGATATCATATAGTACTTGTCTTTCTCTGTCTGACACCTCACGTAGCATAATGTGCTCAAAGTCCATTCATGTTGTCACAAATGGCAGGATACCCTCCTTTTCCTCGGCAGAATAATATTCCATTTTGTATATATGCCACATCTTTTTTATCCATTCATCCACTGATAGGCATTTACATTGTTTTCATATCTTGGCTGTTGTGAATAATGCTACAATAAACAAGGGAGTGCACATATCTCTTCAAAATACTGTTTTCATTCCCTTTGGGTACATACCCAGAAATGGAATTGTTGGATCATATGGTAGATCTATTGTGGAATATTAATTAGTCCAACCAATACATAAAACAATATGGAGGTATCCATGGGCATCTTATACCCTCCTCTTGTACCAAGCCCCATCTTCTGCTAAGTCCACTACCTGTGTTTTTATAACTGAACCCCAGGATATGAGACTTCAGCCCAGTGACTTCTTAATCTTTATGTCAATCATGGAATACATGGATATAGCAGGGGAGGTTGTGGCATAAAGTAACTCCTCCAACTCAGTCGATATATATAGGATCAGAACAGGAAACGTTTTACTGTGTGTAATGGTGTGAGGCTAAGATGGCTCTAACAGACAAGGGCATATGGACCATTTAAGTCTCCCTCTTTCCAGGACACTGCTTTTGGGGACATTGCCGATGGTTGCCATTATGACTTTTTTCCTAAGTGTCATGGTTGACCAGCCCACATTTGGATGGGCATACATTTTCTTTATTCATGGTAATTAAATCAAAGGCATGATGACAAAATTGTGTTGGCCAAGGTGCCAGAATTTTAGAAAGGATTTAACTTCTTGAATTCTAGAAGCTTTATGTTAATAACCCAAATGGAAGTGTTCAGTTAGACAGAAATTGATGAGGCTTGTAAAAATCAGCAGGGGAGAGGACTCAGTGTTCCTTGACACCCCTGTCTGTCTCTTGGATGATTCATGAGTCTATCAGTGAAATCCAATTGATTTGCTCTAAATGAAGTTATCAATCTCCCTTTCTCTGGCCCCAAGCATATTCATATATTATAAGTGAAATTACAGGGTTGCAAAATCATAGCACTGTTGTTATTTTTCAGGGATGACCTTGAGCATAATTCTTATGGATCTGGCCTTACAGGCAACACATCTTCAGCCCCATGCCTCTGTTTTGGTTCTGCTGGTTTGTTAAGTTGTTCTAACCCGGTTGACTCCTGGAGAGGCTGGCTTCACAGAGATGCTCTATCTCTGTTCGGGCTGTTGGGGCAGCTCGGTTCCAAGAAGCCACAGACTGGAACGTCAATTGTGATAGCTTCTTTTGGTCAGGATTCCCCCTCCTTTGTACTCTGTGTCCAGATTCTACTGGCTCAGCCTAGATAGTACCTCTTCAGCAGAGGGATTGCAGGTCACTGTGACAGCCATTTACCTAGCATTACCCAAACATGAGATTCACACAGGAGATGTCTTCGTCTGACATCCACATCCCTGGGATAGATGGTCTGAGTAGTGCACACAACTTCCTGCTATCCATAGTAGGATCATCGTTTCCAAATACACCTCCATTTGCATGGTGTGGTAGCAAAAGGCTTTGGATTAAACCAAAGTGGATGCAAATCCCAGTTTTGCCATTTACCCTGTGGCACTGGGACGATTACTTTATTCTCAATGAGCTTTAACGTCCTCATCAGTAAAAACGAGATAATGATACCTTCCTCACAGTCCTGAATGAACCTGAGCAGAATCTGGCACGTGGTACAGACTCAACAAATGTTCATTTCCTGTCCTCTGAGAGATTTTAAAGGCTAAGTTTATAGTCCCTGTGAAATTCTAATGTCAAATAACCACACATGGCAATATACCCAGATGGGACCTTGCAACTCAGTTTTTGTCTTTCCTGGGAATTGTGAACATGAAGGGCTAATTTGTCCAGTCCTGGGCATGGGTGATGATGGAGCAAAGAGCACCCCTGCCAACCATAGGGCCTTGAGGTAGAGGCTGCCCCTGACCCATCCCTATGTCTCTAGAGGGCACAGCCTGGTACCTAACATGAAGGGGGTCTTCTCCTCTGTGAATATTTATTAACTAAGTTCAGAATCATCCGGGTTCAAAATCTTAGACTCTAATGTGATGATGTTTCAATTCAAATTTACTTGTCCACACAAAGGCACAATCACAATGGTGAAATAGTCCTCTGGGTGTTTAAAATGATACCTCTTTACATGGTAATGGTGGTTTACAGTTAAAGAAGATTCACAAACACAACTCCGTTAATCCCCACCACAATCATGAGAGGCTGCCCACGATAACCTGATTCTACCAACAAGGAAAGGTAGCCTGGGCAAGGGGAAGAGATAGGACCAAGGTCTCCTGTTTAGGGTAGTGAAATGGGGCCTTGTCCCAGGTTTTATGGAGAGAAGCCATTTAAAAATGTCATGTTCTTTTATTCTTTCCATTATAGTGAGTTCTCGTTGGGTGTTGTTCCTGAAATGCTGATGGACTAGTGGTTCTCAACTGGGGTGATTTTACCCCCCATTTGGCAACACCCAGAGATATTTATGGTTGTCAGAACTGCAGGGTAAAGTGTTCCTGGCATCTAGTGGGTGGAGACACAGGATGTGGCTAAACATTCTACAGTGCACAGGACAGCATCCACAACAAAGAATTATCTGGCCAAAATGTCAATAGTGCCAAAGTTGAGAAACACTGCAATAAACCCAAATATGACTTTGTCAAAGGCAAGTGAGAAATGTCTTACTTTCTGAGTTTCTTTGAAGAGAGTTGTATTCTAAGCATGCACTAATCTACTGAAAGACAAGAATGTTCCTCTTTGCAGAAGAGTTGTTTGCTTCTATAGCCTTGGGAAACTTCTTGCTTTTATGTTTTGTCTTCTTTTTGTTCATGAATTCTTGTGGGAACAAAAATCAAGACTTCAATTATTTTTGTATCTCCCCACAACACTTTACACATGGCTGTATACTCTATAGGGACCCAGTAAATATAGGTCTTTGGATAATTAAAACCTCATTATTATTATTATTATTGATAATCATAAAATAATTTATTGAACACTTACCATGTGCAGTTTTCTAAGCATTTCATATTTATTGCCTGATTGAATCCTTCAACTGCCCTATGAGGTATGTACTACGACTATATTTACTTTACGGATGTGGGAACTGAGGCATTGCGGAGCTAAGTAGCTTGCTCACAGCTGGAATTAGTAAGTGGTGGCACTGAGATTTGTAGCCAGGCAGTCTAGCTCAGGAGCCTGAGTGTGTAACGATTCAGTCATATGATTTCATAGGCTTAGACAACCTTCGAGGTTGTAGTCACCTTGAAAACCCTGTAGAGAAGAGAAAGGGACACGCCCCAGTGGCCTCATTTCTGGTTTGCTTTAGGCTTTTCTGAAGGGCAAGAGTGAAGCAGACAGAGATAAAGGGTAAAGATGTCCTTGGTCACAGAGTACAGTTGGGGAGAGGCCAGAGAAGAGATAGGGCAGGTAAGTAGGGACGAATTCATACGCTGTGATGAGGAATTTAGAATACGTTCTGTAGGGGATTTCAAGTCATTGATTGATTCTGATTGCGCGAGACATGATGCCATGTTAAGATCACCCTGGCAGCAGTGGGATGATAGATGGGAAGAATAGAAATGGAAGCTAGGAGGCTACAAGGCACTGGCAAGAAACAATGAGTGTACTAAGGCATTGGCAAATGCAAGGAGGGAGACAACCTATATGGGGGATTTGATTTGATTTTAATTTATTTCATTATTGTAGTATAGTTAAGTTACAATGTTATGTTAGTTTCATGTGTACAGCAAAGTGATTCAGTTATTTTATATATATATTCTTTTTCAGATCCTTTTCCATTATAGGTTATCACAAGATATTGAATATAGTTCCCTGTGCTATATAGTAGGTCCTTGTTGTTTATCTGTTTTACATAAAGTAATGTGTATATGTGAATCCCAAACTCCTAATTTATCCCTCTACCCCCCACCCTTTCCCCTTTGGTAACCATAAGTTTGTTTCCTATGTCTGTGAGTCTATTTCTGTTTTATAAGTGAGTTCATTTGTATCTGTTTTTTTAGATTCCATATATAAGTGATATCATATGATGTTTATCTTTTTCTGTCTGACTTCACTTAATATGATAATCCCTAGTTCCATCCATATTGCTGCAAATGGCATTATTTCATTCTTTTTTATGGCTGAGTAATATTCCATTGTATATATGTACCACATCTTCTTTATCCACTCCTCTGTCGATGGACATTTAGGTTGCTTCCATGTCTTGGCTATTGTAAATAGTGCTGCAATGAACATTGGGGTGCATGTGTCTTTTCGAATTCGAGTTTTCTCCAGATTATGTGAGAATTTTAGAAGTCAGAACTAATAAGAACTAGTCACAATCAGATGTGAGGGTCGAGAGAGAAGGAATCTTGAAAGACTCCCAACAACAAGGTAGGTGGGAGTGACGCCCTTCCTGAGATGGGGACGCGAGAGGAGGAGCATGTTTTGTGTGTGACGATGAGTGAGGTGGGTGTCAAGGTGAAGGTGCTCAGTGGGGCAGGTGGGAGTTGAATCCACTGGTGGAGTCAGATTGCTCAGGAGAACATAGAGGAAGGAGACGCAAAGACTGAGCTCCAGGGACACATTTCAAAAGCAAGAAAGTAGCCCCCAATGTCAATACCACAGATAAGTTGTGACGTGGGGCCCAAAAGATTCTTGTTAGATTTGTCAGCAGATGGTGTTTATAACCTTGGTGAGAGATTTAGGTGGTGAGATCCGTGGCCACACTGCAGTGGGTGACAAGGTGAGACAGGGCAAGAACACTTTTTAAAAGGAGAAATTACTGGTTTTTGAAACATATTCTTAAAAGATATCTGTAAATCCAAGGTTCCCAACAGGGAAATCTCTGGAATAGCTTGCTGTGATGGAGAACAGAATACTAACAAGTAGGAAACTCTCAGGTAGACAATTTCAAAAATGAACCTATATTAAGTTAGGGCAATTTTATAAAGGGTAAGACTATTTTAGAGGTGGTTTGTATGTTTCATAAGCTCTAAACACTGGAGTGCTCTACCACACATTAGTAAAATTTCTGGGAATTTATTTGTATATTTTTGTGGGCTAAACATTCAATGAATGTATTTGTCAGTCGCTACTATAGTTTATGGAGGTCTGGCAGCAAAATTTCCAAATTTCAAATGAGTATCCCTTGTATTATCAGATCCTCACATATTTTATATGTTGTTCTGAGATTCACAGATTCAGATAAATTTGCTTCCCTGAGTTCATGAGAGTAAGGCTCATACTATTTTGCATAGCACAATCACAGTTTTCTTTCAATCCTAAATTCCTATAACAATCCAAAAACCAATATTTTCTTTAGACCCAGAGCGTGTGTTAATTTTTCTGGCTGGTGTTGGGTGAAATCATTTTCTAGAAGTGGTGGAGAATATCATAGAGACAAGTAGAGAAATTTCATTCTTGAAAGCTAGTTAAATCAGCTTGATTCCAACACTAAATTCTAATACCAATGATGGCAATCATTTCCCACTCTGGTGGCCATAGGAGTCTCCATTAGGAAAGCTGTTTTTGAAGTGACATTTGAAGAATGACTGTAATTTTGATGGGAGAAAGAACAACCCAAATGGTGGGAACATGAGACTAGTGATGGGAAAAGCCCAGTGGCTGCAATGTAAAAAACTAGTTGAAGGACATTATTTTATAGTGTTTTGAAGGAAGTATTTATGAAGAAAAGTAGTGGAGATAAAACCAGAGAGAGTGATTGAGATCAGAATTTTCAGAACAAGGATTAAGACTTTGGGAATTTGGGGAGCCAGAATCATGTAACTATTTTAATAGTGTGGGAATAAGTTTCCTTAAAACTCTTTTTACAAGTCTCAGCCAAATTATGAAATCTAAGTTCCCACAGCCTGGTGAAGCAGAAGCCAAAAGCAGAATGCAAAGGGGTAGTTAGGTCCTGGTTAATAGGTGATGGGAAGAAGGATAGGACAAGGGAGCTACAGTCTGTGCTGGAGTCAGAGTGCTCAGTGGAGGTGGTGGGACCACCCAGGTAGATGTAGTCAAGCTGGGCTGCATGAGGTACATGTTCGCATTGGATCGGTTGGGGTGGGACGGTGACAGCAGCTTTCACCCTGAGCCCTGCCTGACTCTGCTATGATTTCACAGTGTTGACCAACCTTTCCTCCACTTGACCTGAATGTCCCTGGAGGAAGTGAGCTTTCCTGCTTGCATTCATCACCTATGACTTGAACTTGGCTCCTTCTCTGGAAGCAGAATGCTGACTGATAGATTTTGGAGCATTCTCTGGGTCTCTCTTCATTCTTCTGTCTGTGTTATATATGAATATAGGTAAATCCTCTTTTCCACTTTATGGGGTCAGAAGAAACTGTTAAGAGGTTAAGTGTAAGTTGAGGAAAACCAATGCATTGAATTTTGAGGTAGGTATGTATTATTTTATATGCCTGGTTTCCCTTCCACCCTCTTTCTGGTACTCCCTTTCCTTAGGGAAATGTCCATTTTTCTATACTATGTTGCTCTGGTGGGTCTGCTACTTATGGTGCTCTGGTCCACTAAGCCACAGCTATGGGCATGTGGCCAGAATCTGGACAATCGTAGTGCCCCATCCTTCAGGTCCCAGTGATTGGACATGTGTGAGCATGTGACTGAAACAAGACCAATCAGTGTCCTTCTCTGGAAGGATCTGCTGGGATGATGATTAGAATTTTCTGCAACCAAGATCTTTCTTCAGTCAGAGAGATTGAGACTACCACACTGCAAAAAACAGAGCAGAGAGGGAGAGAGATATGATAGCTTCCCTTTGAGTTCCTGGACTTGGGTATGTTGAAACTCACTCCACTGTCCGCTCTCCACACATTTTTGTGATTGAGTTATTTTGAGTTGTGTTTTTCTCACTTCAGTTGAAAAACTAGTTTCAATTGATATAAAAAATTTTTTTGGTCATTTGCTTTATTATTGGCTTCACCTTTGTGAGTGTTTTTGTCTCAGACAACCAACAAACCTTTCTAAGAGTAGAACCCTGCCCCCCACCCCCTAGTGTTCATTTCAACTTATACCCAGAGGTATCCTTATAGACGTGACACCTTTTCAGCATCTCATAGGCCTGTATGCTCAATTCTGTGGAGTTATGCATCTCTAAAGAAATCTCAAAATACTTGTTAACAACGTAGACAGGGATCCCTGCTCTTTGGGTTTAGTTTCACAACAAGGAAAATGGATTTTGAAGAGTATTTCCGAAAAACAGATGAAAATTGTGGTAATAACGTACATTAAATACTAAAAAGAAAAGTGGTTCAGAGCAAAGGCATTATTTCTGAGAGTATCATTAAAGTGTTTCATTATATAGTAAACAAGATGCAGTTTCACACCCTGTCAACTTAGGTTTAAGGTATGGCATGTGTGTATGTGTAACTTTGCTCTAGAAAATGGGGTAATTTAAAACCATTACAAAGACTTGGATCTTTATATTAGAAAAAGGTTTCACTTATCTCTATCTGTATCTTGTAATATATACACATAAATATATTCACTTCCTGGTCAGAAGTGTTGCTGCTCTCCAAATCCACGGATGCTCAGCCATGAGTCAGGCTGGGAGTCAGTGGGGGCAGATGGAGGGAAAAGCGAGGAAAAAGTCCCTGAAATGAGACCATCTGAACCAGCCTTGCCATTCAGCATGACTCTGAGGGGCGAGGTGTGACATCAGGAGTAGCCAGGTACCTGGGATGGTACTTGGAGTCTGCAGTGGCAGCCTTGTGGTTCTAAGAGGTTCCTCTCTTTGGAGCATAACACCAGGTGGCAGCTGGGGGTACTGAAGAGCAGGGGACAGGTATGGTTTCCCCATGCAGCTAAGGGAGCTGGGGCTCAGGGCAGGGCTCTGGTTCCAGCAGAGCAACTAGGAACAAGCCCAGACTACAGAGGCTGCAGCTCAGGGGCACCTGGGACTCATCCCCGAGCCACAGGCTCAGGGCAGCAAGCGAATCCAGCCCCAAGATCAGGGTAGGCATGGAGCACCCCATGAAGCCTGTGCAGCGTGTGACGTAGGAGCAACGGGGCTAAATCTGCAGGGCTGGGGTCAGTGCCAGAGCTGAGCCGACCCAGGGAAGGCAGGTACTGACCCGCCCCAGGGAGGGATTGGGCTTGGAGCCTCAGAGGGATCCTGAGGGGACCCTGAGGCTGCACCGACTCCGCACCCCCTCCCACACAAGCCTGCCATGGATAGAGACTCATGGTGTAGGGAAAGGAGTTGAGTCAGCAGAGGTAAGACTCACTATGGGGAATTTTCTCAGAATCATTTACACTAAGACATCGTGTCTCCCCTACAAGACTGTGTGCTCTATTAAGACAGGGAATCTGTTCCCTGCTGTGCTTAGAACAGAGCCCAGCACCTGGTAGGTGCTTAATAAATATTTGTTGGATAAATGCTCTTCAAGGAACACTGCATTAATATCTTTGGAGTAGTGCACTGAGCTGTTGGCAGGAGTGACTGCTTTTTCCTTGTGTCACTGACCCTGAGCCACCCTCCTCTGTACCTTTGTGGGAGCCCTCACACAGGCAGAGGGAAGCCACAGAGAGGGACAGTTATCCCTGCCTGTGCTCAGAAGTGTCCCTGCAGTTCCCATTCTGCTCTTATTTTAGCCTGGCTCCTAATCCTTGACTCAGTCTCCTGTTTATGACTGCTCCCACCCCCGGAAACTGGCCTGGTCTCCCAAGCTTGGCTTTTATTTCTCCCTGAAGGAGGTGGCTCAGCCCACCTACATCTATGTCCTGGCCCTTCAGACCACCTTCCAAGAGGATGCCTTTCCCCGGAGGTGTCCTTGGCTCTGCTGCTTTCCCCAAGGTGTCCTTGGCTCCCTTCTGCAGCAGAGATGCTCTGAGACATGGCTGTGGAATCTGGGCAGTTGGGTGGCGAGGTGGTGAGAGGTCTGGATTGTAATGTGTTCTCTGTAATTGTAATAGTTTTCCCTCCCCACTCACATCCCTCACTGGCCTCTCCTTCCCACTTTAAACTCAATGTTGCCTCTCTGACCCAGAAACTGACCTGGGAATTTGATCAGTCTGGGAATATGGAGCATCTCTCCTCTTCTCTGACCTTTCTCCTTAATGGTTTTTGCTGGCTCTATTTACCTCTACATCTCCCTTTGTGGCTCTCTTCTCTGTCTCGTCCTCCCCTACCAAGTGTGTGTCTTAGTCTGGGTTTTCCTCAGAGGAGAGCTGAGCCAAGAGCTTGGGTGCGGGCAGCTGATTTGGGGAAGTGATTCCTGGGGAACAGGAGTGGGGACTGGAAAGTATGTGACAGGCCAAGCCAGAAGGCCACTACAGTGGGTATTCTTGAGTGAGTCACTCTCGCAGGCCACTGGGGCTCAACCCCACTGGGATGCTCTGAGGAGTCACACAGAATGTGCTCAGAAATGTCCACCTAAGTGACAGAAGGGAAGGAGCTACATCAAGTAGCTTCAGGACTGCACTTTCTTGGAGATCCAGCTGGCTCCACGCTGTTGTAGCCAAGAAACCCTGAGGCATGTGCAACTGAGGCAGGATGCTCTCAGCTTACCCCTGTGCAAAGGTGGTCACCACAACAACAGCAGGATGGAAAGTGGGCCAGGAAGGAGTGAGGCAAGATGCAAGACCCAGTCCTCCCGTGCACTGCGCAGATCTAGTGATGTCTCTGTTAAGTGCAACTTGTCACAGAGACTGCAAGGTGTTGGCCAACTGCCATCTCTGCAAAAGCCTTAGGACAGGAGGTTAGTGGAACATGCCATGGTTTGTGATCTTACAACTGGTCCCAAGGCCTCGATGAAATTCGTTATCCACTTTCCCCACCACATCTTCTATATTTCCTTCATCTCAGCAAACACTTTGGTGGGTCAAGGCAGCTAGTTTGTTGGGATGGCCCAGATCTTCCTTTCCAAGGGCTCTGAGCCTTTCCATGGTTGTACAAATGGCCCCATTAACAGTGATCATTGGGCACAGGAAGCCCTGAGAGATATCCCAGGAGATCCCCTGGGTTCCAGACACACTTCTTCCTGCTTCCCACTGTAGAGCAGCAGCCCAGATCCTCGTGGTCGTCAGGGCCAGCTGCCTGCCCCCCACCCCCACACCCCCATCCCTGCCGCTGCCAACGTCATAACATCTTTTCTTTCCTGTTCGTGAATTGGCATGAGAAATCTATAATGCACAGATGGCAATCATGGCTTCTAGTAGAACTCCAACTATGTCCCCCACCTTGGGACTTGGGGCCTTTAATCTAACAGAGCCTAAGGTCATGAGACAGGAGCACAAATTCCACAGCGGACCACTGAGAGTGATGGTGGAGAGGGAACTATTTCACCTCCACCCAGGTTACACCTTTGCAAAGCTGAGCGCCAAGGCACTGTGAGATGGAGCATGAAAGTTGTTGGATACACTCAGACTCTCGCTCCCTCTGTGGTTTTGATTCTCTGTCTCCTTCCATTTCTCTTCCTCCTTCTCTATGTCCATCTCTGTCTTTCTCCCTGATCTCTGCCTCTCTCTGTCCCTGGACAGTCTGGCCTCCCTGTGAGAGGACAGATGTTGTGGCTGCTGAGGTCACTTCTGTACCCCCATGGTCTCCCCAGCTTTGCCTCACCTGGGCTGCTCCTTCCTCGGAGTGCTGGGGGTCTCTGAAAAGTGAGGGGCAGAGGGAAGCCTGTGGGTAGGGGCTGCTTATGAAGGTGGTGCCCAGAAAGAGGAAAACTTCTAAAACAGAAGGCTCCACTTAGAAACTTTCCAAGGTTTAGTACTGTTTGAATTGAACTGGAAGAGCATCCCATCCTAGTCTAAACACCATTTCCGTCCTTCTTGCCCCACCCATGGGGAAGTCATGGGAACAGATGCTGAGGGAATTGATGGGAGCAGATGGGAGATGCTCCCCGCTCCTCTTCCAGGGCTGCTCTTCCTGTACTCAGTCATGGACTGCTTCCTCCCTGTAGCAGGAACACCATACATCATCTGGACAGCCTTCCCCCTACATGCACCGGCCCAGCAGAGCCTGAGATAGGAGCCCCGAGGTTCCATCAGCTTACCCCTTCCCGTTCTCTCCTGCTCCAGCCCCTCACCAGCCAGTGACTTGTGCGTATTTTCACTTCTGTGCCATTGTTATGTAGACCTCGCCTCTAGGATGGCCTTTCCAATGCTTTTCCATTCTCCTTAAACCCTTACTCAATTTTTTAAAGGCTCAGTCTAAGTACCATTTCCTTCATGAAGGTCCTGGTGGAATTATTCTCCGGTATCTTATGCTCTTTTAATACTATCTCTACAATAGCACTGAATTGCTTTGTATATTATAACTCATTTAATTCTCATCACAGCCTTTGAGGTAGACTCTATTACTATACCCATTTACAGATGAGATAACCGAGGCGCAGGGAGATTAAATAACTTGTCCAAGATCACATAGCAAGTAACATTAGTTCCAAGATGATGTCTTGTCTTCATACTGGCAACACGTAGCATCTTGCAATATATAGCAGGCCATGGATATGCCACTAATTGAATGATTTGAATGCTGGTACTTGCTTAGAAGAGCCAAATAAAGCCTAATTTGAGCATAAACCAAGTGGTTGGCACTTTATAACACTGAAACAGGTTCTCTTGTTTGTGAACTCTCAGGGCCTTTCAATCTTCTCTCCACCTCTTCTCTTTCTGGTTTTTTCCAGTTTATTTTTTTCTCTTCTGGATGAAGAACATCAAACAAAATTACCAAGAGGAAGAGTTTTGCTTGGGGAAGGGAGTTGAGGTCTTTACTAGGTTAAGTGTTTGGTGAATCCATTGGATTCGTGTTCTTCATTAGAGTTGAATAAATGAGAATTGGCTTTAGGCAGGGGTGGGAGAGGGAAGCTATCCGAGTACCTAGTGAGAAATTGAGTTCAGAGAGAGGGAATGAAGTGGAATATATTCCTTTCAGTCCCATTGATCTTTCTTTCCATCAAAGAATCTCCTGAAGGCTTCAGTTAAAGATATAGAATTATAGGAATTAGATATGTTACCCTATCTACAATGATGGCAGGATCATTTGTCAATGAAAAAAATTCAATTGTAGAGTTTCTGGAACACTATTTATGCCTGACTTGTTTCTGAGATCTTTGTCATTGGATTTGAGTCTTTTGTTTTGTTTCTTTGGACAAAGTCATTAACCCATGTTCCACTGGGCTGAAAGAAGAAAGGAAAGGCAGTTTGACTGTCAGGGAACCCTGAGCTAAATGTAAGAGTCAGAATCCATGCCTGCCTTGTGCAGTGTTAAGTGCCATACCTGCTCCCTCCTCATTTGCCTCAGCACTGCTCTGGGGAGGGGGAGATGTGGTGCGCTATGGCCCTCATTCTCAGTTTTCTAGGAAATGCATCAAAATCAAGGGCTAAGTCTTAGGAGTTGGGAACGTGCTGATCTGATGACATAGGCACAAAGTAGAGGAAAAAGGTCTGTTCTCTAGTTCTGACTGTTACTAACCTAAGGGTTGGGAGAAGTCAGTGCATTAATACTGAAAATGTTTCCTTGCTTATGAAGGAGAGGGAATGAATCAAAAGGGTTCAGGTCTCAGGACTGAGTTGCAGTGTAGATGCTGGGTCTGCAATCCAGTGCAGGCACACATTTTTCCTTACGTGTCATTTTCTCTTCAACGACTCCTTTAGTCTTTAATCCATTCCCTTTAATCCATTTAGTCTTTCTACTCTAAATTGTGTCCTCAGAATTTGGGATAGATGAAAATAATAATGATCAAGATGATGACAATACTAACCTATTAATAATCTAATTAATTGAATTAATTTAATTAAAGAGTATGAGCTACTCTTAATCAAGTACTTAGTATGTACTAGGCACTCAAGAGTATTATTTCATTTAATGCTCAAAATAATCTTAAGATATAGGTACAATTATCCCTATTTTAGACATTGGAAAACTGAGCCCCAAAGAGGGAGAGTGATTTGTACGGGGTCATAGCAAGTAATGGTTGAGTCATTGTGGGCTCCCAGAATTTTTTTAACTGCAAGCGTATGCTCTTAACCAGTACCTTACACTTAATAGGAAGAGAAAGTTGGTTAGCAATGATCCCCAGATGCAGAATGCACTGGACTTTTCCGTCATAATCCTCAGCCTCTCAGATAGTGCTCATGTTTGATCATCATTATCTATCTTAGAACGCTATCCTCGGTCTCCTTAAAGACATGGCTTCATCTTCTATAATCATTAATTTTATGTGTCAACTTGGCTGGGCCCATATATTTGGTCAAACATTATTCTGGATGTTTCTATAAGGGTTTTTTTTTTTTTTAGGGTGTTTTTAAAATTAGATTAACATTTAAGTTGGTGGACATTGAGTAAAGCAGATTGCCCTCCATAGTATGGGTGGGCCTCATCCAATCAGTTAAAGGCCTTAAGAGAACAAAGTGAGGTCCCTGAGCAAGAAGGAATTCTGCCATGAGATGGCCTTTGAACTTGAACTGCAGCATTGGCTCTTCCCTAGGTCTCTAGCCTGCAGGTTACTCTGCAGATTTTAGACTTGCCAGCCTTCATAATCATGTGAGCCACTTCCTTAAAATGAATCTCTCTCTCTATAGGTACACATCCTGTTGGTTCTGTTTCTCTGAAAATCCCTAATACTTCTTCCTTCTTGGACTTTTCCTTCTCTGTCTCCTTCTAGTCCTCATTCCTCCTTCTGCCCTGACTAGAGGTTTCTTCAATGTTGGATGGCAATTTCTCATTCTTTTCTCTTTATGTTCTTTCCCTCAGAGAACACACCCATTCTCACAACTTCACAAAGTATGTGAGTTACTGCAGAATCTGAGTTCTCAACTCTGACTATTTTCTTCACCCGAAGTTTGCTGCTGACTGGATCTTTATAGGAGGATGTCATCAAACCCAGCAGCTTATCATTCAACTTTATCACTGGGCCTTCCTCCTAATCACAGATTCTTTTAACCACCCAAATTTTAAAACTTGGGCTTTCTTAAATCTTCCTTCTCCCCCTGCTTCACATCCAGCTGGCCAACCAGTATTTCAGATTGCTTTTCCTTGGGACCTTCTTTCATCTTGCTATGGTCTGAATGTTTGTGTCCCCACAAAATTCATATGTTAAAATCCTAACCCCCAAAGGTGATGGTATTAGTAGATGGGGGCCTTTGGGAGGTGATTAGGTCATGAGGGTGGGATCCTCAGTAATGGGATTTATGTTCTTACAAAAGAGATCCCACAGAGCTTCCAAACCCCTTCTGCCATGTGAGGATGCAATGAGAAGGCCGAGACCTGGAAGACACCCCCTCATTAGAATCCAACCATGCTGTCACCATGATCTCATGTTTCCAGCCTCCAGAACAGTAAGCAATCAGTGTTTGCTGTTCATAAACCACCTAGTCTGTGGTATTTTGTTATAGCAGACTGAGTGGATTAAGACATATCTATCCTTTCTTTTCATTTTTACTGTTGACACCACCTGGTCCAGGCCCATTTTTCTCCCTTCTGGACCATCTCCCTGTCTTCAGATCCAGTCTTTCTACCTTACACACAAATGGCATTTTTGCTCTCCTAAAGCACTATTTTCTTCATCTCGTTTCTTCCTAGTTTGGCAGGACAGGGAGGCCAGCCCTGTCTGGAACTAGTGCTAAAACCGGATCTGAAGTTGATCCTTTACTTGAGAATAAGGCCCAGCCCAGCTTCTCACCACATGCCCCCAAACTCCTGGAAGCCAAGGCCACAAGGAGCCTTATACTCAGTCAGAACCTCCTTTGTGGCCAACTGTCTCTTTTCAAAAACTGCAAACAGCCAGCAGTACCGAGGGGAACTTAGATGGGATTGGACTTGGCATCCTAGGGAGGGATATACCATGATCCAGGACTGAAACCCCACGTGGTTCTTCCCACACATGAGGGCTATTTCTAGCTGTCGGCTCTTGGCCAGGTCAGACTAAGCTTGTTTCCCTGGAAGCTAAACTCAGATGAAGATGTCAGAGAGGGAACAGAATTGGAGAAGCAAGTCCAGAGAAAAGATAAATCTTCTTTATTTCTGAATGTTACTGTTACCTCAAGAAGCTTCACTGGGCTCATAAAGACCAACAACCTCTGGGAAAATAGTTTACTGAAATAACTTGCCTACAAGTATCAGTACTGGAAGGGAAGCCATTATTTGGTGTGCAGGGGACATGTGATTTTTTTATTGCCTTTTAAGGATGATACAAACACTCTTACAGCACCTTGAGATATGAAGACCTTTTACCAAATTGGGCCACGGTTATGTAATAATAATAATAGCCCATATTTTTATTATTAGTAATAATAGCCCATGTAATAATAATAATAGCCCATATTATATTATTATATAATAATAATAACCCATAATAGCCCATTAAGTACTGAGTACTTAATGGTGTACTCTGCTAAGCATTTTGCATATGTTAACTCATTTGCTCCTCACAATAATCCCATGAATTATGAACCATTATTATTTCTGTCTTACAGATATGGGAACTGAGGCATAGAGAGGTTTGTCCAAGGTGACAGCTAATAAGTAGCAGAGTCAAGATCTGAACAAGCAGTCTGGCTCCATTGCTTATAGGCCTAGGGAAGGAAGGAGATCTGATTGATTCCTATATTTGGTAGCTGAGAAGTCGCTCTAGTTAGTGCCTAATTAGACATTGGTCCAATTGGAAGAGTTTTATCATAACTAAGGAAGGAATAATTTCTCTACAATGGGAATCTAACCTTGAGACTTTTGATAGGTGACTCAGGACTTCCTAAGGTACCAAAAGGCTCTCAAATTTGGAATGGAATTAGGTCAAGACCAACTTTAATATATATCCCTGATGGCTGGTGGGGTGTGTGGAAGTTTGGGCCTCAAGGCTGCTCTCGGTCAGGTCACAGGGCAAAATAATTGAGGATGGATGGAAATTTTAAAAATCCACTTGCTGGAATTGGGAAGGATTTCTCTTTCCTTTCAATGATACTGATTGTTTGAGGGCAGATAGAGCAGAGGCATCATGAATGCTGTTTAAATTTTCTTGGTGTACAGATAACTTTAATGGATGTTCTTCAGAATCACATTAATGAGGAGAAGACCTGGAGCTGTCCAAAGGGAGTGACACCTTGTTGACAAATCTCATGTACTTCCCATGGCCCTGGGGAGCTGCTGGGGCGTGACTCATAGGATTTCCATCTCGGTGGGACTGATCTGGCTAGAGCCTTCTCCATCAGAACCTGTGCTTCCTCAGGCCACGCTAACTTTAAGAAGCACATTCGAAAGGGTAACAATTAGAAGGATAACAGAAACCACATTTGACAGTGAGTTCTCAGACAGTGGAACTGCTAAGACCCAAGTTTCTCTCTTCCCTGGCATAGCCTCTGGTGGCATCTGAGTTCTACTCGGCACCATTCAAGTTCTCCTGCAGCCACCAATGCACAGCTCAGCTCTGGACAGCTGTGAGGGTCACATTCCAGTCTCTAGGGAAGGCAAAGTCTCCACTGCCAGCCCCAAACCCCAGGCTGTGATAAGCTGTGCTAAGATGGGTTTTGGCAGCCTCTTGCTTGGAAGGAGGCCACCCTGCTCGTGTACTGCAAGCAGGGATGAAAATGGAACAGAGGAAGAGGAAAGTATGGAGGGACAGGTTTGGACCAGCTGTTCGAGGCTCAAGGGAGAAATGCCCTCTTTTACTGTGTCTCTCTGTGCTGCTTCTCACCAACAGAGCAGCCAGAATTCGAGACCTCAGGCAGGTTGTAAGCCTTGGGGAAGAAGCCAGCAGGGCCACTTGACCTGCTTCCAGCCCAGCTCACCAGCTGAGGAGCAGGTTAGGCTAAATGCCAAGGGCTACCCTGTATGTTTGGCATTCTGTGCATTGGAGGCATAAAGGTACTGGGCTGAGGGAGCAAAAACTGGGGACTGGAATCCAGTACGTGTCGTTAGGTTGATTCTGATTCTCTTCCTTTATGTGTGTGACAGAGACTCTCAGTAGCTTCCTTTATCTGGGAATGTATGGATTTGGGGAATTGATTCTAGGAGACTCTAGGACAGCAAGGCTTATGTTGTTCCATTCCTGGAGAAAGCCTAGGCAAATGAGGGATAGAATCAGACAGGGATGAGGGAGACTTTATTCTTCCTGTTGTACATTATGTCATGACAGCTTTTGTGTGATCAATACATTGTAGAATCTCTGTTAGAAAATAGAAGGAAGTCATCTACCTCTTGGAGCCCCACATTACAAAGAAAAAGTTATAATTGGATGGCATCCCTGTAAAACATCTTTGAGTATAAATGAAAGAGGCAGGTCACCTCCAGAAGAGCAGCAGTGAGTAGCTGGTGTCCACACACCTTATCCTTGGACCTTTATCCTTTATATCTCTTATATCCCATGTAAAGATATATGGATAGCCTTATTCTTATCCTCTTTCATGCAGCCTTCCCAGGACAAGTGGCAGGTGGGTCTCAAATCTCTGCTCTGACATTTGACACCATTCAAGAAGTAATCTCATTAAAGAAAAAGGCTGAGAAACTAGTTTGAGCATTTTCTGATTATAATTTAACATTATCTTGAGTAGAAATGGCAGGACTTTGTTGAAAAAACCCCTTTTGACTGATGTGTGTCTTTTCTAGCTCTGAACATTTCAGTCACTGTCTTATAAAAATGAATTTTATTGATTTGAGGCTGGGCAAAGAGAAATGATCTCCTCTTCAGTCAAAAATTGCCTCATAAAGAATATGTGACTTTTTTTTTTTTCCTTTCCAGGGGTTCTTTGTATTAAAAAAAAATCTTTTCTCTCATGATTTCTCTCTTTTGATTAATTAATTAGCTATTTCAAATCTTAAAGCAAATCCAAACTTAGAGAAGGGTTGCAGATATAGTGAGAACTTTTTTCCCTAAACCATTTGAAAGCAAGTTTTGGACATGAAAATGCCATAATAACCAAATGCTTTAGTGTATGTTTCCCAGAAACAAGGACATCCTCCTACATAACTACAGTATAGCCATCAAAATCAGAAAATTCACATCGATATATTAC
This sequence comes from Balaenoptera acutorostrata, assembly GCF_949987535.1. NCBI lineage: Eukaryota > Metazoa > Chordata > Mammalia > Artiodactyla > Balaenopteridae > Balaenoptera > Balaenoptera acutorostrata. The sequence continues at coordinate 145,368,912 of NC_080066.1, read as the reverse complement.
TATCCTCTAATTCTCAGACCCCAATCAAGTTTTTACATTTTCCTTAATAAAGTCCTTTATAGCAAAAGATCCAGTTCAGAATCATGTGTTGCCTTTAGTGATTTCTCTCTAGTCTCCTTCAATCTAGGACAATTTCTCAGTCTTTCCTTTGTGATCGTGATACTTCGGAAGAATACACGTCAGTTATTTTGTAGACTTTCCCTGAACTTGGGTTTGTCTGATGTTTCCTCTTGATTAGGTTCAGGTCATGCATCCTTGGTGGGCCTATCACAGAAGGGCTGCTGTGTGCTTCTCATTGCATCCTATCCGGAGTGCATGACTTTGACTTGTCCTAATACTGGCTATGTTCTCTGTGATCATTTGATTAAGAAGGTATCTGCCATGCTTCTTCTGTGTAAAGTTTTACTTTTTGCCTTTGTAATTAGTAAGTATTTTATGGGTAGGAATTTTGAACCTATGTAGATATCCCATAAGCTATGTAAATAGTATGAATAGAAGCCATGAAGAAAGATGGCTATTAAGAAGAAACCCTGGACAGCTTGCTCAAGTTACTAATCTATTTCGGCATATTTGTTCCCTGTAAAAGCATATCAAAGAGCTTTTATAATGTCATGGAATTGAGGGGGCTGAGGAGTTGAGCTGTTGTTGTATTATGCTTCTCCAGCTCTTCCTCTTTTAAGCAGAATTTAGTAAATGTCAATCTTAATCTAAAATTTGAGTTGCTATTTTTGAAACAACCGTAGGATACGGATGTGTGTATGCGTATGTGTGTCCATATGTTTATTTTCTAGCTTTGTCCCTGAGAGGGTCTAGGCGGAATGTACCCCAACAGCAGTAAGCATGCCTAGTGCCAATCCTAGTTTTAAATATCATTCTCTAGTAAAAGCAGCCAATCCTCTTTGGAGAAATGGCTCCTTCTGGGCTAGGTTAGAAAAAGTACAGGATGACCCTGGAATATCTTATACCGCCAGAAAGTAAGAAAGTACTCAAAAAAGACACGTTAAAAGGACGGAGGAGACAGCTTAAAAAAGTTTTCAGTGGCCAATTAGAACAACAGAATAAATAATGAGAGTAGAACAAGATAGATAAGATAGAATAGAATAAGATAAATATCCACGGATCCATACTGATGTAACTAAATACTCTTATAAATAAATAAATAATTGGAGAAGAGAAAGCTCTGACTAGAATTTCAATTAAAAATGTAGAAGGAATGATGGAAATTTTTAGAAATCATCATCTGGCAAACACCACAGTAATAACTGTTACAAGGAAAAGCATCAATGGATGCTAAACTTGGTGGGTCAAAATGTGTTGGGAGACAGAATACTTTGTTCCACACAATATAGTTATTAATCACACAGATTAACATTGGAGTGGAGAAGCCCGGCAGACACCACCTTAACCAAATGATCAAAGTTAACATCACCAGTAACAAGTCATATTGACATCGTATGCTTCCCGATATGATGTGCTGAGAAGAAATATTCTACAAGGTAGCTGACCGGTGCTCTTTAAAAGTGTCAAAGTCATTCAAGACAAAAAAGTACTGAGCACCTGTCCTAAATTGCAGGAGTCTAGAGAGACATGACAACTAAGTGTAGTGTGTGGTCTTGGATTAGGTCCTAGATCAGAGAAGAAAAATTCGGTTAAGTTTGAATAAGGTCTATGTATTAATAGTATGGTATCAATGTTAATTTCCTGTTTTTCATAAGTGTGCTACAGTTATGTAAAATTTTAACATTTGGGAAAGATGGATGAAGAGTCTATGGTAAATCTACATACTATATTTGCAACTTTTTTGGTAAGCCAAGTTATTTCAAAATGAGAAGCTTAAATTTTTTTAACAAAATAATTAAGTCAGAAGCGGTGCCTTTCTGTTAAGCTGCCCTGAAATGTCATCATAGGTAAGTCTTTCTCTGATGTTGTTCATTTTCTCCAAAGCACCTGTCTGTAAGCCTGGGAGGGGGTGGAGACAGGGCTTGGAGTCTCTTTATTCAGTGTATAGACTTTCATGAATTACCCATTTTCATTTAGTACTTTGCCTTCTGTTGAACCTTGTCTCTCCAAACCTGAGAACTTTTTGGCTCAGTTCCTCCAAGGGATATACCTCTTGTCTCCTGTAGTAGGTAGAGGAGGGCTGACCATCTGATGGAGTAGGGTATGGGAAAGGACAGGGCTGCGGGATAAATGCTTCTCATGAAGACTTTTGTCCATCAGCTTGTTTCCAGCCATACTCCTCATCCCTACCTTCAAACCCAAAGCCTTTTAGGGGCTCCACAGCGCAAATCAGCTTACTTCTCACAGGCCATCTCTCTGAAGGCAGTTTTGTTTCAACTTCCTCTGGTTTGCAGTTATCACTCATCCATTCACTTTCCATCATCTTGCCTTCTGTCGTCTGCTCTCCCATTCTCGGTATCCATATGGTTTATTCCTTTATATTTCTGTACTGTCATTTTAGAGATGTTGGGAAGCAAAGGTAAATACATGCTTTTAATTTCCAGGCTTTACTGGAAGTCCTCAAAATGTTTTGGGCCAGTTTCTGAACCTATTTATCTGACCCTCATGCAAAATGGATTTGGGCTGACACTGTAACTTTAAGAATTCCTGAGATGTATATGAAGATTAGGTGCCTCTTTTGGACCCCTGCAACCCTGAGACGCTGGTATTTTAAAAGGCCCTCCATTCATGTGATATAGCCCAATGCAGGCTTTCACTGCAGCAAATAGTGTCTAAAATATTCAGGCAATAGATCTCAAGGTGTGTTGTAGGGGCCATTTTCTTCTGAGGGTTTGACATATGTTCTTCTTGAGGTGCAGCCACTCTGGGCAAGGAGGGGGTAGGAAGTAGAGAAGGAAGATAACATGATGAAGAGCATGTGCTTTGGAGCCAGGACAATCTGGGTTCAAAACCCCCCTCAGCCATTTGCTTGCTACATATTCTTGAGTAAGTTATTTATCCCTTAACATCTTCAAGTTATTCACATATAAAATGGATATAATAATACTTCATTGGTTCATTGTGAGGATTTAATATTATAATGTATGTAAAACATAAATGGTACTTAATATTATTACTATAGCCTATTAAAATGGTTTATCTATTGGGCTTCCAAGGATGACAGAAGAAGATAGTAGGAAAAAAAATAGTCTGTGCTCATTCAAAAGCTGGGCTATGATTATCTCACCACTTAGAACTGAGCAGAAAGCATGGACCTGATGCTGCACTTCCACAAATACTCTGATTTAGTTTTGATGTCTGAACCATTCAAGCTGCAGGAGTCACCTTACCCTCTGTGCTCTTACCTGCCAGTGATGCTGCTGTCTCCTTAGCAAACCAGAGACCTGTCAAGTCAGGCTTCTTGCTAAAAAGCTCCATTTTTGTTCTCCTTTGGAGTTTGTTCAGCAAAGAGGATCCTTGCCTTGTTCCTTTGGAAGTTAAACCCATGCGTATCTTTGGTGCAAAGTGCTGATGTCTGACCAAAGGCCTTCCTGATACTCCAGGTGGGAAGTCATGCCTGAAGGAAGCAGCTGAATGTCTAGCCTGGGCAGCTGCCTCTGAGTGGGGCCATTAGATAAAGAGAAAAGTTGTCCAAGGTCTCTGAGAGCTCTCTTTCTCTCCTTGTCATTTCCTTCTTGTGTTTTTCATAGAAGGAGGGGCTCATGAGCCCCATCCTGCACAGGGCTCTTCTGCATCACTCAGAGGTCAGGGATTGGTGGGAATCTGCTTTGAACTTTAGTGGGTTCCATCCAGGGAAGTTATAAGAGCCCATCTCAGTGCTGCCAAGAGTTGCTGTTATAACAATAAGAAAGAACAGCTGTTGCCTCCAGGACTATTGTTCCAGAAACTCATAACAGCATGAGCTTTGATTTTAATATTCTTCTATAGAGAGGCTTGGAGAAGACATTTTATAGCTGGCAAATGTTTTTAATCATAACAGGGTGTGTGTTCACCAAGAAGCCCTACAGAAACCAAGGAGAATGCTGAATATGACCAGAAGCCTTGCAATTTCTTTGTGATAGAAAACATTTGACAGAGAGGAGAGGGCAAAGTGGGGAAGAAGTGATGGATGTTGTCTAAGAAGGCAGAAAAGAGTACAATTAATTTTTTAAAGAACATATACTGAGAAATAAGATTGTTTTTACTCATATATAAACCATATTTTAAAACACATGTTCTTCTCTCTATCCCATAGATGAAACTTCTTCAGGGAAACTGGGGCCTGCTCACTGCACATGGGTGACTACCACAAGTTTGTCTCTTGTGAGTGTTACTTTTTAAATTGTAAGTGAAAAAATTTGCAGTCCATTAAGTAGTGCTGTTTTCAGGTCATAGAAGGTTATTTCCATACAAATGGATGTAAAGTCTGTGTGTGCAGCATAAGTAAAGGATTTGGGCTTCGGGCTTTGTGGTCTAAACACATCTTGTCACGGTTCTTTCACTGATACCCAACCTATGCGTAGGGGTCACCAAGTGGTTCAACGCATATAAGAAAGAATCCAACCCTGCTGCTCTTAGATGAATTTGAAAAATCGAACACAATTAGAGAAAGATCTTGGTAAGTCAGATGAATCCATCTTCACTGACTGTAACATTGGCCAGTCCCAAAAGGAGATGAATCTAAGAGGCATCTTAAGTAAACAGATAGCCTTGTAGAATTAAAGATGTAAGATGTTATTTTAAAAATCAAGATCCAGATTAGTGTGAGGAAGCATTAATGAAGCCAGCTGGCTGCCCAAGCAGGCTTCATGGAGTAGCCCCTAGTGAGGACAGTTTAGTCCAGCATCTGAGTCCTCAGCCTTGGGGTTTGGGAACCCACTTTTGTCAGTATACGCAGGTGCTCTAGTTCCAGAGTATGGAGGGACATTTTCCAAAATTATAAGACACTGGTTTATAAACATATTAATGCAGGACTTCTAGTAATCGGATACTTCTTACGTCTGCTTATCTGGATCACCTCCTTCCCAGTGTATTCCCTGGAGATCCTAAGTTTCCTTGGAGAACTCCCAATCAGAGAAAGGGTTACCTACTCTCACAGGACCAGCCCCTGGTAGAACCTGAGAAGTTGCCGTAGTTGTCCCAGGGAAAGATACTTTTCTAGCAACTAGAAACCACAAATTGGTCAGACTACTGGTTAGACCTATTTTTAAAACACTGACCAGGGCTTTTCTATTTCTCTCTTGTCTCTAGATTCCGTGTAGAGCTTTCCATTGCATTTTTCATTAGCATGTCACAATTTTCCAAACTGTAGCTTATCTCAATAAGCTAAAGTCCATTTGAAGTTAGTAGTTTCCCGTGGAAATACAGAAGAGTCCTGGGGCCCTTGACGAGATTTGGGAGACACTCCAGTCTTACCTGTAAGATGTTTTCCGAACATCTCTGAGAGTGAATGACTTACAGGGGTTGAATACCTGGGGGACTAATTCCATTCATTGCATATTGATTTTTGCCATTTCTAGCTTTCAAAGATGTCATTTTCTTACTTGTTTCTGAATCCTAGTGCTAACTTTAGGGACCTCTCTGACTATTCAGAAGAATTATTTTGTAGTGCATTTCCTGGGTCATCAGGAACACCAACTTGCTATAATTCTACTTCGTCAAGTTGCATACATACAAAATCAGTAAGAAGGAATAAAACAATTCCATGGTTTGCCCCCTTTAGCTTCTTGATTCATAGAAGTGCAACCTTTCAAGATCCTTCTTTTTTGACTTAAATTGGCGTCCAGGGGAATCTTTGGAATGTCTCATAAACCAGTCTATGACTGACTGGATATCATCATGGCGAAGCATCTAACCATCCCAGTGAATCAGGGGCCTGAAGGTATGTGACCACCAATATTTGGCCACTGCCTGTGTGCTTCTGTCTGGAGACTCCACGGCCTCTCTGAAAAGCTCCAATGGGTCTGTTCCGAGGGCAGACAGTGGCCTGAGAAGTGAACTACTGAGATGGACCAGGGCCTGATGAAAATATTGCAAGTGTACCTGGACACAGTTGGCTTTGCCATGTCACAAAGGCTGTGCTGAGACGCACACACTTAACCTACAAGTATGTGTATTAAGGAAAACATCGACATCCCAGAAAAGGAAGCCTCAACCTTCTTGAGCCCCTCCCTTCAGTCAGGGCTGTGTCTGCCTCTAATATATTTAGGAAAATTGTTCTGTTTCCTCGAGAAAGCCCAAGAACTTTGACCTTAAACCCCATGTAAGAATTTGATCCAGGATATTGGAAAACTTTTAAGGAAAAGCTTAAAAGCTTTTTAATTGTAAGTCTTTTACTGCTTTTCTGTATTGTGAAGGTTGAGATCAAAATTCACTTTGATTCTTGTTCAGGGAAAAACTGTTCTGTGGGAACTTAAAAAAACAACCTTTTTTAAAGAACAGTTTTAGATTTACCTGTCTCTTAGGTTCATCTTGGCTGTGACAGTTTGATAGCCTCTCCTTGTTTTTTGGTGACTGTGGCATTTTTGAGGAACACTGGCCAGGCTTTTTTTTTTATTTTTTTATGTCTACCTTTTTCTCAATTTAATTTTTTTTTAAATTTATTTATTTATTTATTTTTGACTGTGTTGGGTCTTCGTTTCTGTGCGAGGGGTTTCTCTAGTTGCGGCGAGCGGGGGCCACTCTTCATCGCGGTGCGCGGGCCTCTAGCTATCGCGGCCTCTCTTGTTGCGGAGCACAGGCTCCAGACGTGCAGGCTCAGTAGTTGTGGCGCACGGGCCTAGTTGCTCCACGGCATGTGGGATCTTCCAGGCCAGGGCTCAAACCCGTGTCCCCTGCATTGGCAGGCAGATTCTCAACCACTGCGCCACCAGGGAAGCCCCTCAATTTAATTTTTTTTTATTTGAAGTCTAGTTGATTTACAATGCTGTGACAATCTCTGCTGTACAGCAGAGTGACTCAGTTCTACACATAGAGACATTCTTTTTTAATATATTCTTTTCCATTATGGCTTATCACAAGGTACTGAATATAGTTCCCTGTGCTGTACAGTGGGACCTTGTTGTTCATCCATCCTATATGTAATAGTTTGTAGGGTGCCTCTCTACTGGAATTTGTCTGATGTTTTTCTCAAGATGAGACTGGGGTTGTGGATTTTGAGGAGGAAGATCATAGAGGCAAAGTGTCATTTTTTTTTTTCACATCATATCAGGGTTACGTACTATCAACATGATTTATGACTGTTGATGTTGACCTTGATCACAGGACTGAGACAAGTTTGTCAGTTTTATCCACTGTGAAGCTGCTCTTTATTTCCCTCTTTCCACACTGTCCTCTTTGGAAGGAAGTCACTGCATAGCCACACTTCAGGAGTGGAGAGTTATGCTTCTCTTTGAGGGCAGAATATCTACATAAATTATTTAGAATTCTTCTGCATGAGAGATTTATCTTGTCTCCTTCCCCCATTTATTAATTTATTCAATAATTTATTTGTATTAGTATGGACTCATAGATATTTATTTTATATTTGGATTATAATCTAATAATACTTATTTTATATTTTGCTTAAATTGTTCCAGTATTAGCCATTTGGGATTTCTATCAGTTGGCTCCTATGCTCCTTTGACATACCCATCAGTGTAGGTGATTTTATTTTATTTTACTTTATTAGTGCTTTCTTACTTACTGACACTACAAGATGCTTCAGCTCATTGTGTATATTTCTTGCCCTTGTCCTCGAATCAGTCATTTCTTCAAGAATCCCTGATTCCTTTTATTGGAGACTGGTATTAGAAGTAAACATCTAGACACTATATGTGCTCCTTGCTACTGGCATGTCATTTCTTCTAGATCCTCTTAGTTGACAGAAATAGATATGTGTGTATATACATATGTATAAATATTTTTATATGTAACCATCTATATCTATATTAAGCTAAACATGAGTTCATACTGATGCTGCAAACTCTAATCCATTACCGTAGGGATTACTTTAGCTCCCTCCCCTTACTTATCTGTAAATTCCCACTCCAACAGTGAGATACCTGGCTCTGCCGGAAATTTTTATGCAGAGAAATCAAGGCTAACATTTTGGTGAAAATTTTTCAGACATCTCTGTCTTTGTCTCTGTCCATGTTCTTGCCTTTCTGCTATATTTGTGTGTGTGTGTGTGTGTGTGTATTACTATATATATGTGTGTGTGTGTGTGTGTGTGTGTGTATTACTATATGTGTGTGTGTATGTGTGTGTATATATATATTTTCACATAAGTGGTACATATTTTACATGTTGCTTTATAATATGCTTTTTGCTTACATGTCAGCCACATCTTTTCATGCTAGTAAATTCTGATGTACAACTTTGTTTTTAAATGTATGTATTCCATAAATTACTAGCCCCTTATTCATGAATGCTTTGGTTGTTTCCAAATTGGTCACTGTTACAAACAATGCTATAATACAAAATCCTTCTGCACATTAACTCTGTAGGAAATATTCCTACAAGTGCAATTTATCCTATGGGGACAGGAATCTTTAAATTCTTCAAAGCTCTTCTAGGAATATATAATTTCGTTTAGACTGAACTTCCAGGAGTCAACCCCGCCCAATCTGATGGTTTATTTGGGGGCTTGGTGAGCGCAGAGGGACTGCAGTGGGGACTCGGATCTGTTTTCGCCTTCGCAGTAGAAACAATGCCTTCTCTCCTGCTGGCTGCCTGGGACATCACTGCCCTTCAGTCAGCACCTGGGTCTGGGGCATTGAACTTGATTGTCCTCTAGCCTGGTCTGGCCTTACCCAGGAGCTAACTATTGAAATCTCTTGTAGGCTGTGGTCTCCCCTCTCCCGCACATTGCTCTACCCCAGCATTTCTGTACATTCCACCACCCGGTCCTAATTGAGCACTGGAAGCCCTGAGTGTGTCAGCCCCTGCTTTATCCCCAGAGGGCCATTAACACATTTCTCTAAGTATCTGGGATGGGTGAGCCAATTTGCAGATCAAGCAAGAAACAAGAGAAATTAGATTAAATCTTTACTCGAAACTTAGAACTAAACCCAGGGCAAGGCCTACTAGAAAGTGCCAGGGAGAGGCTATGTCTGACACCCTGGTGTGCTGATGCTACTAATCTCTGACCCCTACCATCTGCTAAGCTGCTTGCTGAAAAGGGTGTAGAGACCTTTCTTAGAGGTATTTTCACTAAAGAAACTCTTAAGGATTAGAAGACTCTGAGGAAATGATGAAATGACAGGGAGTGGGGCTGGGGACCCCTCCTGAACTCATTTATCATTTGTTGTGAGGATTGGAGAAGATAATGTAGAGCATTTGGCATATAGTAGATATTCAGTAAATAATAACAGCTAAAAATGGCTAATATTTATTGAGGATTTATTACGCACCAGGCACTAGTCTAGGTATTTTACATATGCTAACTGATTTTATCCCTGTGACAACGCTGTGAATAGGATGTTATTTTTTCCTCAGTTTTATAGATGAGGAAAATGAGGCATGAAAAGATAAAGCAATTGGCCCAAGGTCACAACAGATAGTAAGGGGAAGGACAGGATTCAAGGTTAGGCATCCATCTCCAGAGCTTGGATCTCCATCCCAGGGCTGGTTCTCAGGAAATAGTGTTTCCTAGTGAAATGAAGGCTGCCTTTGGAATCTATAGCAGACACTGCTAAATGCCTCCTCAATATCCATTCTGTCCTTTTTCTTACTTATTGAACCCCAATATTTTTTGCAGAGTCGTGATAGCCCAATTAAAAATAAACACCGTTCCAGACTCCCTTGCAGGTAGGGTGGACATGTGATACAGTTCTGGCCACTGAGATGTAAAGCAATGGGACAGACTTAGCTGGCACTCACCTTCCCATCTTTTCCCCCTCCCCCATTTAGTGTGATGCCTGGAATTTCAGGAGCCTTCTTGTGAGCAAAAGGATGAAAGCCACATTCTAAGAAGAAAGACAGAGGAAGCTTGGGATGTTGATAGCATTGTGAAACCACCCAGCAGTCCTGGAGTGCTTACATCTGACCCTTCAGGGAAAATCATCCCCTTTTTAGTGAAGCCACTCTAAGTCTAGTTTCTGTTATCTGCAGCCAAAAGCAATCATAACTGATACAAAATCCCAGCTTTACTAGTAGTTCCCTCGGATGAGGGTTGTGTGTACGATAGACCTCATTAAGTTCAGAGCCTCAGTTTACTTATTTACGCTTATTTCTCATGTTCCACAATATCTGGTAAGGCAGCTGCATAGCCCATTACCAGCAAGAAAGAAAGGAAGAGGAAGTAAGGAAGGGGAGAAGAAGAGAGAGAGGGAGGGAAAGAGGAAGGAAGGGAAGAACAGAGGAAGGAGGGAGGAAGGGAGGAGGGAGACAGGAGAGGTGTTACTACCAGCTGGTCATGAGCACCCATAGCGCAGAGGGTGGTACAAAATAGGACTTGTCTCTTTTCCCATCAGGCCACACAGAGTCAGCCTCCATGGATGCCTGGGAGTTTTGTGTACCCCTGGCCTTGTCTCCATTCCTTTTTTTCTAGTCCTTTTCCCTCTCCCAGTCTCTGTTTTATCTTGCTGGTACTCCCTGTGGTCAAGCAAGGAGACCCTCAATTCTGATTCTATCCTACAGAGCAAAAGGGGGTTTCCTCTCCAGTTCTCTGTGTGGGGTCAGCTCAGTGGGTTCTGAGACTTGCTAAAATTGACAGTAGTAAGAGCATGGATATAGGACCTAGGCTGAATGGGTTCAAACCCCACTCTATCACTCACCAGCTGTGTGACTCTGGAGAAGTTACTTAGCCTCTCGGTACCACAGATTACTTATCTCTAAAATGAAGATAATAACAGGACCTATTTCACAGAGTTTTTGTGAGTTTATTTGTAAAACATTTAGAATAGCAGTTCTCAACTGGGGACACTTTTGTCCCCTAAGAGCAATGTCTGGAGATGTTTTTGGTTGTCACAACTAGAAGAGGAGTGCTATTGGTGTTTATCTCATGGGTAGAGGTCAGGGAAGCTGCTAAACATCCTACAATGCGCAGGATAGACCCACAACACAGGATTATCCAGCCCCAGATGTCAATAGTGATATGGTTGAGAAACCCTGATCTAAAACGATGCCTTGCTCTCCCCAGGCCCTCCGACAGCATCTGAGGGAGAATGATTCCTAGAAGCAATCTGCTTGAACTGAGACCTGAAGAATAAGTCGGAGTTTTCTAGAGACTGGAATTTTCAGGAAGCTGAAAACATATGCACGTGATGGGGGTAAGTTGAGGGTGCAGACTGTGTTCAGGGACCCAGCAGTGAGTGTTGCTTTTATTGCTGAGATGTGGTCTGGGGAGGGGCGGTGGTGCACTAGGAGGTGGACCCACCTCTGGGGCCCGCCAGCACCCTGCCTTGTTCTCAGCTGTCGCCCACAGGCGCTGTCTGCCCCTCACACTCATGCCTTGAGGCTGTGCTGTGACTGGTGCTTTCAGACCTCCCACCTGCCTAGACTTCTGTGTAGCCAAAGCTGCTCTGTGCCTGCCTGGCAGCCAGCCATCCTGAGCCCTGTTGCTGGTCCACCCGCCCCACCACAGAGGATGCCCCAGTGTTCTGGCTTCCACGGGAAAAAAACTAATTTCTGTTGAATGGTTCCCTGGATTTGGCCTGTTTCCTCTCCTTCCTACTTGCCAGTGAGATCTAGACTCACCTCTTCTCCTCATCCGATTTGTAAGTGGGGGACAGTGGAGATGACTTACCTAATAGGTCTAGGAGACAGGTCATATGACATCCTTGTGATTCTGAGCTGCACAGAACTCGAGTGACGGCTGCAGGGAGCCAGTCTTGGGAGATGGGTGAGTGGAGGCATCAGCGATTAGCTCAGATCCAGCCTGAAGCTGTTTCCCCATTTCAGATTTTAGGTTCCGACTGTCACTATCCAATTGGTTGTATTCTTTTTTTTTTTTTAATATTTATTTATTTATTTATTATTTTTGGCTGTGTTGGGTCTCTGTTTCTGTGTGAGGGCTTTCTCTAGTTGCGGCGAGTGGGGGCCACTCTTCATCGCGGTGCGCGGGCCTCTCACTGTCGCGGCCTCTCTTGTTGCGGAGCACAGGCTCCAGACGCGCAGGCTCAGTAGCTGTGGCTCACGGGCCTAGTTGCTCCGTGGCATGTGGGATCTTCCCAGACCAGGGCTCGAACCGGTGTGCCCTGCATTGGCAGGCAGATTCTCAACCACTGCGCCACCAGGGAAGCCCCGCCCCCCTGGTTGTATTCTTGCAGGGTCTACAGGAAAGGCCCTGGTATTAGGAATTCAACATCTAAGATCTTTAAAAAGTGAGTGAATTGGAAGCCTTATACATTGCTGGTGGGAATGTAAAATGGTACATCTGCTGAGGAAAGCATATTGGCAGTTCCTCAAAAAATGTTAAACATTTGACAAATCAATTTCTCTCCAAGCTGTATACCCAAGAGAGATGAAAACATATGTTCACACAAGCACTTGTACACAAATGTTCATGGCAGCCAAATATTCATAATAGATAAAAAGCGGAAATAATCTAAATGTTCATCAACTGATGAATGGATAAACCACGTGTGATATGTCCATGTAATGGAATATTATTCAGCTACAAAAAGTAATGCAGAACTGATATATCCTAGAATGTGGATGAACCTTGAAAACATCATGCTAAGTGAATGAAGCCAGATGCAAAAGATATATTATGTGATTCCATTTATATGAAATAGTCAGAACAGGCAAATCCATAGACAGTAAGTAAATTAGTGGCTGCCAGTGGTTGGGATAAGGGAGGGATGGGAGTGACTGCTTAGTAGGTACACAGTTTCCTTTGGGACAATGAACAGTTTCCAGAATAAGATAGTGGTGATGGTTATAAACATTGTGAATGTACTAAAAGCCACTAAGTTGTACACTTTAAAAATGGTTAGAATGGTGAATTTCACATTATATGAATTTTACCTCAAAAAAAAAAAGTGAGTGAAGTCAGCTTTCAACTTCCTGGTGAAGCACTGATGTTTCTTTTTTTTTTTATTGAGGTGTAACATTATGTTCATTTTAGGTACACAACATATTGATTTGATATTTTTATATAATGCAAAATGATCACCACAATAAGTCTAGTTAACATCCATCACCATACATAATTATTAAAAAATTGTTTTTCTTGTAGAGTGATGTTTCTGATGTCCTTATATCCTGGCACTTGTAGACCCTGAAGCCTGGTTGGCCTTGGTCCAGTTTAGAACACTCCTCCAGGAGAGGACAAAATGCAGATCTCCAATCTCAGGAGCAGGCAGTAATTTCTCTCTCATGATATTTTTTTAAATACTTATATTTTTATATTGCGTCTGCTATTCTAATGGATTTCAGTGTCTGTGCACCATTTGCCCCCTTGACTGGGAAGCCCAGGACTTGTCCCAGGCAGGGTTCCAGGTCCCTGGGGGGGAGAAGCATCTTTCCTCTCTCACACCACCACGTTCCCCGAGCTGTCAAGTCTCTCTCCACAGCCTCTTCTGGCCCCAGAGAGGACCGTCCCATGGACATTTGTTCAGACTTTTGTATCAGGTTCTGTCCTGTGTCTGAGTAGCCAAAGATGAACAAAGCAGAGTTCAAGGAGAATTGAACATCTCAAGGAGCTGGTGGAGGAGGCAGAGGGTGACCGAGCAAGTGCAACACCAATGTGATGGAGGAGATGCGTGAGGTGACAGATGGAGGGCTGAGTGGGAGATGTGTGAGCTGGGTCTGGAGGGACGAGTAAGAGTTCATCAGGAAGACCAAGCAAAGAGACAGGCTTTTCAAAGTCATGAGTGTGTGAAAGCCTGAAGTCTGAGGGAAAGAGTTGAAAATGGGGCAGGCGGGGAGGTGTGGGTGTTGGTGAGTAGGCGAGCAGATCAAGTTGGACAGCTGGGGGCAAGGCTTGGACTGCCTTGTTCAACAGCCCGAGTTTGGAATTTATCCTGACACCAGAAAATACTCAAGGATTTTAAGAAGGGAATTTCCATCATCAGATTTGCATTTGGGGGGGGGATCATACTGGGAGCAAAATAGAAGCTGGATTAGAGAGAGAGTTTCAGGGGAGGTTGGCCAGGAGGCTACTGGAACAGTCCATGCAAGAGACGATGGAGCCAGATGAAGGCCATTGTCAGTGGTGATGGAAGAAGCAGGGGAGAATGGACTGGGCTAAGATGCTGGGTAGCTGTGGCTGGTGCAGTAGGGTGTGGGTATTAGGAAGAGAGAGCAGTCCTGGGAGCTCCCAGATCTCTGGCTTGGGTAGGAGTCATTATGTGGGAAGGGACCTAGAAGAGGAGCAGATTTGGAAGAAAGATGACAAGCTGAGTTTGGAGCAGGAGAGCCTGAGAGCCTGAGGCATGTCCAAGTGGAAAGGTCACGTAGGCCATAGGGTGGGGTGGTGCTCAGGGTAGAAGGCTAGCGGGCTTCTCCCTGTGTGTCCCTGCTCGTGTGTCCGTTTCTCCCCAGGAGTTCAGTTTGTGGACCCGTGACCTGGAAGCTGCTGGTGACTGCTCCTGTCAAGGTTATTCTGGTTTAAACTCTTTCTCCTGGTTGGCATGTGATTTCATGCTTTTCACTTCTCCCTTTAAATGGAAATGCAGAAAATGATCTTCGCCTTCTGGTGGGGATTGAGATTTTTTTTCCCTCTCTCAGCTCTGACACCTGCTACTGTTTCACTTGCTATTAAAGATCTGTGTGACCGAGTGGCATGCTTCAGGCGGTGCTAAATGGGTGTGTGGGCGGGGCTGGAGCAATGTCAGGAGAGGTGTTAGAATGAGACTCACAGCCACAGGGAACAGAGACCCGCAGGCTGGGGTGAGGGAGACAGAATGATGGTTTCTGAGTAAGCACCCATGGTATATGCCCCAGAATAAAGGTGCCACCCCTATTGCTGCTTTATAAGGCTCCGAGGCTCTTGCCAGGCCTCCTTCCTACTTCTCACCTACTCCAGGACAACTGCTGGGCGTGTCTTATTCCACCTTGCCTAAGGTCACAGAGCTCATACACAGTGGAACCAGAATGCAAAGTTGGGTGGCAGATGGCAGAGTCTGTGCCCTTTGTCTCTCCACTACAGTGCCTCTGCCACCACGAGGAATGGTCTTATCATGGTGAGGACAAAAGGCAAACTACCTGCTGACCCAACCCGACCCTACCGGGCTCCATCCATGAGTGACTCCAGCCACCAGGAGAGAGCTATTGGGATGGGGGCTTTCTGGGCGGCCCCTTGCCCTGCCGCCCCTGGGGGCCTGCCCCCTCCTGGGATTTCCTCTTCAGCCCTGCTCAGGCCAGTGAGGGGAGAGCCACCTTCTATTCCCAGACTGTTTGCCAATTTCTTCTCTTGCAAAGAAATCCCACCTTGTGGTATTGTTGCTGTAATGGGAAAGAGGCTCATCTAGTCCCGATTCTGCAATGTGGGCGGACTTTTAAAGGGTCTGTCTGTTTTCGGTTCACATATTAATCTGCTTCCTGCCACAGCTCCAAATACCTTCTGCTCCTAAATGTGGGCCATTTTACTTGAGGGGTGGAGAGTGGCAGGAAGGTAATATTTCACTTGTTACATTTTCAAATGGGGCAACGTTAACGGGACTTGTCCTATCTCGAGACAATACCTTGAAGGGATTTGGACAAGATAAAAATCCAAATCCTTTACCCTTGAAAATTCTTTGCTCGACAGAGCTGATAAGAAGCATATGTATTTGTGTGTGTGCTTGAGCGCATGCATGCCTGCATGCTAAAGCTGTAGAGATCTCAAGCTACCCTCCTTGAGGCAGCAGTACTTCCTTGCTGGAGAGATAAGTAGTCTCAGTGATGCTTGCGGCTTCCTTTTTATCTGGGGACACCACAGGTCTTCAAAGGACCAAATCAGGTAGTAGGAGATCTTTCCCGTGCTCTTGAGGCCGGTCGGGGGGGCACATTTTTCAACATCTTCCTGTTTCCCCCAAAGAGCTCTAGGATAAGACCCTGCTGTTAATAATACTACATCACAAGGCTTTTGCTGACATTTAATCTCCCTAGTCTGTATAATGCTGTGGTGTTATCTCATGTTTAACAAATGGAAAAACCTATTTTGGCCTCAGTGGGCAGACCAGAGTTCAGCTGTTGGGAGCCAGGAGTGGAATCCCGGAATGGACCCAGGAGTTCAGCAGCTTCCCGCCCCACCCCTTATCTGCTGCCCTAACCATTGTCCCTCTTTTTCAATCCCTACTGAGTTTGAGAAGTTGGAGTTCCAACCCAGAAAGAAAGATTTACATGTCCTTAATTCCCTGCCCTGAAACATTGTTCATTAAAACCCTAATGTTCTAATCTTTTTTTAGATTGTGTTGCTTAATTGATCTCCTCCCTCCTCAAATGGGAACCTAGTGACTTTCAATTGCCATTATCTGAGAGGAGATGTGTTTGTATACATAGCCAGGGGCTTGGATGTGCTTATTATTTGCAGATTTTTTTTTGTGCTCTTCCAGGTTTTTCCTTGCCTACGTGATGCTACTTAAAATCCACTGTGTAATCTTCACACTCTGGGTCTCATTTGCTTTCAGACTTCTGGGCCTTCAGATCCATGTGTGGCCTGCCCATCTATGTATTATTCATAGACACACCTGTTCTCAAATAAGAAACCAAAAGAAAGTAATTCATTTTTTTTTTATTTGGGAGAGAAGGAATCATAGCTCTGATTTGTAAACTTGCTGCCCCCTCTACTCATAAGTTATTCTGGAAACATCCCTCAAAAGCCCTCTTCTCTGCAGCAGGAGGAGGCCTGCCTCCTCTCCAAAGGGAACCCTAAGGGCCCTCTTGGGGGCCTCTGCCTGGAGACATATCTCTGTAGTCCCTGATGGTGCTCAGTTGTGTTCTCTGTGCCTGGAAGGAATGATTCAGCAGTGAGAGCAGGCCTGCATCAGTGGGAGGCATTTCATATCGATATAAGAAATTTCTAGAATTTGGAAAATGGAGCACATTGTGTCCTATGAGAGTCTTATAAGGCTTGCATTATTCTCAGACTTTCACCTTTCCTATTATTGATTAGTTTTGTTCCTAAAATTAACTTTGAAAATACTTGGAAGTAGTCTTCTGGGTTGAGGATGATTCCTAATCTCTTAATTGCTTCTTTAGTGTGTATTTGTCTTCAGGCTTCTTAGTTGTACTGGCTTGAGTAGCACCTCATCCTATGGTATATTTTTCTCCCAGAATGAACCAGCTGCCATTCTGATTCAGAGCAACATGGCAAATGGGTATGGCCTGAGTGGCAGAGAAACCTAGGAAAGCTCCTGACAGGAAGTTGATATTCTTTTTTTTTTTTAATATTTATTTATTTGGCCACGTCGGGTCTTAGTTGCGGCACGCAGGGTCTTTGTTGAGGCACGAGGGCTCTTCGTTGAGACGTGCGGGTGTTTCTCTCTCTGGTTGTGGCACACGGGCTCCAGAGCGCGTGGGCTCTGTAGTTTGCGGCACGCATACTCTCCCGTTGAGGCGCATGAGCTCAGGAGTTGTGGCACACGGGCTTAGTTGCCCTGTGGCATGTGGGATCTTAGTTAAGCCCCCGCCCTTTCCCCCCCCCCCCAGGAATCAAACCTGCGTCCCCTGCATTGGAAGGTGGATTCTTTACCACTGGACCGCCAGGGAAGTCCCAGAAGTTGATATTCGGAAGTTAACAAAACCTACCAAGATGTGTATGATTTTGTAATACAGTTTAAATGGTTGAAAGTATGGCTCCTGGGGTTAGGACAAACTCTACCACATGTTGGTTAACTGACTTTGGACAGGTTATATAATATCTCTAAAGCTAAGCAACCTCATCTGGAGAGAGGGAGAGAGATGGGAGGTGGGGCGCTCAGACAAAGAGAGAGAGAGGGAGAGAATAAAAGATTAAATAAGATGTTACGTTGTAACATCGAATACCCTCCATAAGTGTTAAGGATTGTATTATTACTACTGAGTTTGTGAACCAAGATTTAAAAGCATGACACTGAACGGGAGATGGTCTGACATGTAGATGGATGCGCAGGATAGTTTGTGTTGAAGGCAGCCATCTCCATGACAACCACAGTGCCCTCTACTTCACAGGTGCCCTGATAAATCACCCATTTTGCTTACGGTTCAATGATTCCCTGGCCTTCCAGGTGCTTTATAAATAAAGATTAAGATTAGTTTCATTCCTTTTAAATAAGAATAGTTTTTATTAGTTTTAATTATATAAGTAATACATGAATACATTCTCTTTATAAAAAATTAAACATTACAGATAAGGTCTTCTTTGACCACCATCTCCAATCGTCATCTCCACCCCAGAGGTAACTCTCACCATCAGTTTGATGTGTCTTCTTCTACACATTTACCATGCATTAAAAAACCCATAGTGTCTAGACCCATAGAGAAAAAATTATATTGGATAGTGTGCCCAGGTGTTTTCATACATGTTATCATACTGCATGTCATTCTGCAGCTTGATTGTTTTTCACTTAACAATAGGTCTTGAAGAGCTTTCCGTGTCAGTACATATAGTACTTTTTAAAAAAATCTGCTGTTATGTATATTTGTATGTGTGGTATGGATGAACCACATTTTATTTAGCCAATCCCATTTTTTTTTAAACATCTTTATTGGAGTATAATTGCTTTACAATGGTGTGTTAGTTTCTGTTTTATAACAAAGTAAATCAGCTATACATATGCATATATCCCCATATCTCCTTCCTCTTGCGTCTCCCTCCCACCCCCCCTATCCCACCCCTCTAGGTGGACACAAAGCACTGAGCTGATCTCCCTGTGCTATGCGGCTGCTTCCCACTAGCTATCTGTTTTACATTTGGTAGTGTATATATGTCAGTGTTACTCTCTCACTTTGTCCCAGCTTACCCTTCCCCCTCCCCGTGTCCTCAAGTCCATTCTCTGTGTCTGCATCTTTATTCCTGTCCTGCCCCTAGGTTCATCAGAACCTTTATTTTTTTTTTAGATTCCATATATACGTGTTAGCATATGGTATTTGCTTTTCTCTTTCTGACTTACTTCACTCTGCATGACAGACTCTAGGTCCATCCACCTCTCTACAAATAACTCAATTTCATTTCTTTTTATGGCTGAGTAATATTCCATTGTATATACGTGCCACATCTTCTTTATCCATTCATCTGTTGATGGACACTTAGGTTGCTTCCATGTCCTGGCTACTGTAAATAGAGCTGCAATGAACATAGCCAATCCCACTTTGATGGTCATGTAAATTATTTCTGACTTGTTGCTATTGCAAACAAAGCTGCCACAAACGTCCTTGGACCTGCCTTCTGAGCACATGAGTAGGTGTTTCTCTGGGGGAGATATGGATAAATAGAATCATTGGATCATAGTGTATGAACATTTTACACTGTAATAGATATTGCCAAATTATTCTGCAAAGTGTGATCATACCAGTTTACAATCTTATCTGTAGTATATGGAAATATCTTTTCTCCTATATCCTTTTTAATTTTTTCTAATTTATTAGGAACAAAAACCTGCCTCATGTTTGAATTTCCATTTTCCTGATTACTAGTAAAACTGAGGTTTTTGTCATGCATTTTGGGGGCCATTTATATTTTCTTTTTATTTATATCTCACATTTTTTGCTTTATAAAAAATTTTGCATTTATATTTTACATTTATATTTCTGTGAATTAGCATTTTATACCTTTAGACTATTTTTCTATTGAACTGTTTTTCACTTTATTTTTGATAGTAGAAGTTCTTTATATATTCTATATATTGATCCTTTGTTGCAAGTATTTTCTCCTTTTGCCCTTTAACTTTGTTTATGGTGTCTTCTTTCATACAGAAGTTCTTGTTTTTGAGGCAGTCAAATTTATCAGTCTTTTATAAGTTTTGGTTTTTGTGCCTTGCTTAGAAACAAGTTTCTATATAAACTCATGAAAAAAATCTTCCTGCATCATATTCTAATGTTTTTTCACATCTGGGTTGTTAATGAGAGGTTTTCTAAGTAAGTAATGCCTTGTCTCCATTGCCGTGTATCTACAGCCTAGTAAGGGTGAGGCCCTCACTGCTCAGCACTGGCGCACAGCCCTCACTGAGGACTTGAGCAGTACCAACAGTTTCCAGCAGAGGGCAGTGTCAGAGCGGGTCTGTCTCTGTTGGGGCCCTCGGGGGTTCCCTGCCTCACCAAAGGGAATCTTTAAACTGCTCTGAAATTAGCAAATTCCAGTGAGGGGAGAATAAGTCCAGTGAAAGGAAAGAGCAGCAGCAAGGTCTGCTGCAGAGTGGGCTGCCCAGTGGGAAATAAACCAGGGCAAAGGGGAAAGTGTCCTGATAGACTCTGTGTGTTATGACTGCATAGCAGGAGAGAACAGATCAGAGTTATCCGGGATCACAGAGGGTTTTCTCCAAGGGAAGCTTCGGTGTCTGCTTAAGTATGGTCCACATGCTTGAGATGAAAGCTCAAGTTTTACAGAGGAAATGTTATTTACTGGGCAAACAACAGGCAGGATGGAAACATGCAATCCCCAAACTTATCCTTTTGATTTCATCAATAATTCAAGACCTGTCTCCTTTTGGGTAAAAAAAAGAAAAAAGAAAGAAAGAAAGAAATCCAGTAGCCAGAGGCACAGCTGACTTCAGAGGGGAAACCGAGGAAATGACAGTGCTGTTGGCTACAGTTCTCTCCCCACCTCACCCCAGACACATCCTGGGCTAGCAGGTCTGTTTTCCATGGTTGCTTTGTGTAATACCATCCATGTGGGATTAACCATATCATTATGAAACCAGAAGAGCACTGGCAGTGAAATCCACAGAGCCGCATAAATATATTGATCCACATACGTTTGCACATCTGAATCAGTCTCTCAGCTCCTGCGCTGGGTTCTCTCGGCTTGTCCCTACTCATTGATCCTCCACCTTTTTCCACCCTGCTTTGTGTCAGGGAGGCTGCCTGTGTGAACTGAGGCCACGTGCTCCCTTGCTCATTGGTTTCTGGCTTGGATGGACCCATGAGAAGTACGTGCAAGAAGAGAGGGCTGAGTATTTCTTCCCCAGGCTCCGTCCCTGCTGGGCTGTAGTTGGCAGTGGCTTCATTCCTCTGCAGATTCCAGGTCGTCCTACAGCTATGGGAATAACTAACCACTCTCTCTTCTTCCCCTTTCATGCCTTGGGAGGTTAGAGATTTCTGGATAGCCTGGATACTTCACTATCCCATATTGGCTTCCTTTAACCTTGCTCACACCCTTGGAAATAGTCTCTTCATTAATTTATCTTCAATTATCTCTTCTGAGTGTACTGTTTGATCCCTGTCCTGATCCTAATACAGAAACCTGAATCTATCTGGATTCTTCATACTGAAAGAGAGAAAGTATATAATTAAAATTTTATTGTAGTTTTGGACTCCCTTTTCCATACACATAATCTCCAAGCCCAGTGGTGGTTGCTGCCTGCATGACTTCCCAAGAGACAGAGCAACCGGTCATTGTAAACCTGCCTAAAAGAGCCCACTGGCCGGTTCATTTTCTGCAGTTCTCTAGGGTTTATTTATCACAGACTCCTCCCAGCAGGCTCACAAAAACATCCCATTGCTATTAATACCCTTCAATTCTATTCTAGACTTTAAAGGCAAACAACCTGGAAGATGAAGGGATCTCAGTCACCAATTTGGATGCCTTGATGGTTCGACTGATTCATTAAGGGAGGGTTGTAGAATGTTGCTGGAGATGTAAATTGCATTTATATGCAGCCCTCCCCTTCAGGGAGAGGATTGCTGTCCTAAGCTAAATAGTCACAATGAGCTGGCACTCCAAGTAGGTGAGGCCATTTGGGTTTCATCTCCCCACCAGATGTACATGACTAAGTGGCCTGGTCCCCCACCCTGACCCTTTCCCTTCTTCCACCTGCTGGCAAAGGCAAGAATGAACAAAACACAGAGATTGCAACAAGAGCAACGGGACTCGAATCAACATGTTAGATCACCATGAACGACTGAGAGCTGTTTGGACACCTACTTTAATTAAACACGGAGTGAGTCTTATTCACTGCAGACTGTCCTAGTTTCATCACTTGTCCTTTCTGAGTACACCTCTTCTATACTTGTAGCTAATCTACTCTTTCTCTTTCTCAATCCAGCCCTCACCCCCTTTTCAGCCCTTGTCCAGTGATAAGAGATGCCTTTGGTGCCTGTTCTCCTCTTGGCCGACATATCCAATCCATACCTGAGATCTGTGGACTTCATCTAAGTCTCTCTCGCTCTAGTCTGCATTCTTTTCCCCACCTCCACTACTAGCACTTGGTAAGAATCCCCTGGACCACTCACCTAGCTTCACAGCTGGCTTATCCTTCTGCCATCTGCACTCCCCTGTCCATAACACAGCCAGAGTGAGCTTTACAACATGTGAACCTGTCCCGATACCCTTTGGCTGAAAACCCTTCGAAGGCTTCCCATTGCTTTTAGGATGAAGACCCAAAAAAGCTTTATCAACCTGCATGGCCTGGTCTCTGCCCTCCACTCCCGTGTCATCTGATGCCACACCTCCGTCTGCCATGGTCTGGGTCCCTTCCTTGGTTCTTCTTTCTGATCCTTAAACTTGCCAACCTCTATCTCATGACTCAGGTCCTTTCCCTTTGCTGTAGTGTTCTCACCACCATCAATACCTGCCTTTGCCTAGTTAACTCCTTAAGATCCAGACTCAAACAACCACCTTCCCCAGGGGAGCCTTCCTTGGCCTGAGACTAGGCCAGGTTCCCTGTTACAGTCTCCCCTGCCATGTTCACAGGCTGTAAGAAAACACTTAGTTGAGAGACTGATGCCTGTCTCTTCCACTAGAATGTACACCCTGTGAGGTTGGAAGTAGCATCTGTCCCTGTGCTCATGACGTTGTGTCTGGCATATAAGACAATCTCAAAAAAGACTTACTGAAGACATGAATGGACACTATCATGCTTTTTCTTTTAATATCAGTGACTGGTGTTGGCACCTCCCCATACTGAATAAATGGAGGTCCTGGGTCTGGAGAGATGTAGGCACGATACTGACCGGAGTTGGGGGATGGGCTAGATTGTTTTCTGACAGCCAGCTACTCTTGGATTTGGAGAATATTCATATCCTTATTCTGTCTGTGTAGACACTCCCAGTCTGCATCTGTCTTGTACCAGGGTTGTTTTGCCCATGCCTATCCCTACTCCCAGCCTGCGACCACCAGAGTCCCTCTTCCTGGTGGCTGGTGGCCCTGTTTATTCTTATGCTGGGAAAACTGGGCCTTCCATTCCAAAGCATGCTTCTGAGCAGAAACAATAAAGCACTTAAAAGCCAGTAGGTCTCCTGGAACTCCTTTCTTCCTGCTATTATTGACAATGCAAATGAAGGATTAACTTACAGCAAGAAAAGTTTTGTTCAGAAGTTTGAGTTTTCAGAACCATCCCCAGGGTAATAAAATGGAAAGGGGAAAACTGAGCACAAGAGACCTTCCTTCTGTTTTCCCAAGTGTTGGCCAAGATTGCATCCTAACTGATATATCAGAAGTAAGGGACCCAGGGCTTGGAGAGGTAATCGTCTATACCAGTGGTTCTCAAACTTAGCATGCATCAGGATCACTTGGAAGGCTTATTAAACCCAGTTGGCTGGGTCCCACCCCCAGAGTTTCTGATTCAGTTGGTCTAGGGTGTGGCCCAAGAATTCTCATTACTAACAAGTTCCCAAACTATGCTGATGCTTTTGGTCTCTGGGAACCACACTTGGAGAACCACTGGGCTACACTGTACTCCTTCCCCATGTACTCAAACTTCAACATGTATTCCAATCATCTGGGATCTTACTGAAGCACAGACTCTGATTGAGTAGGTTGGAGTGGAGCTTGGTGCCCATTCTGTTGCAGTGAGGACCACATGCTCAGAAATAAGCCATTGCCTTCTTGAGCCCTGGTCCTCTTTGATAGAGGTCTCTTCCTTCCTTTATGCCTTCCTGGGATATCAGGGGATATTTTGGATGACCTTAGAAAGAGGTAGGTGCCAGGGAATATCACTCTAAGCTAAGTTTTCAGTCTCATTGGCCTGGCCAACAGGAATCCAACATCTATATGCTGGAGGCAGCTTTTGAAGGAAACATGGCCTTCCTTTATCCCCCTTTGCTGATAGGTGTGAAGAGGAAATACAGTGGAAGAAATATACTCACAGAATTATGCTGCCAGGTCACACAGATGGAAAGTGCATCTCTACTGATGCTGTAAAAGGGCGGGGAGTCAATGTGGAAAAATAAAGCTTTCCCCTTTATAACAGAACTGTGTGTTATAGCATATTATTGTGAAAACGTGAGCTCTGGGCTTAGATGTAGACCCAAAGCTTCAAATAAAATAGCATTCATAAACTGGTTGCCACAGTGCTTGGCATTACGTGAGTGCTTAATGAATTACAGCTATTGTTATTTTTTTAATGGGAAGTATTAATTCTAGTCGAATCAGAATCCATATCAAGCGGAAGATGGGCAGCTTGATAGCCTATAATATAAAACAGTAGGTTGTTTGGCCACTGAGATTTCCTATTATCCACCTTGTTCAGTGCCTGGCCCATGAAGCACCTATTTGCTGAACGGAAGGAAGTAATTATACAAGTCTAGGTAAATTAGTAGATGGGAGGACTTGAGCTTATGCAAATTGTCCAAAGGAAAAGAATAATGGAAACACCTGCATTCTTGAATGTGAGGACTTTCAGGTCTTGGGTAACTTTTGTTCATCTTCTTCTGCTTATAAAATTGGTCACTACCACTACTTTACAGGGTTATTATGGGAAACATTTGACAATGTATATGAAAATGCTTGGTTAAGAGTAAAGGATAAATTGAGTATTAGCTACTTTAATAAAGTGGAGTGACTGCCTAACAGACCCTTTGGGTTGTGACAACTTCAATGCTGAGGCTGAGAGTGCAAGTTTCTAGCCCTTGGGTTT
This sequence comes from Balaenoptera acutorostrata, assembly GCF_949987535.1. Taxonomy (NCBI): domain Eukaryota; kingdom Metazoa; phylum Chordata; class Mammalia; order Artiodactyla; family Balaenopteridae; genus Balaenoptera; species Balaenoptera acutorostrata. The sequence continues at coordinate 145,344,070 of NC_080066.1, read as the reverse complement.
TGACATATTGGCTTTGCCTTTTCGGTTGGCTCTTGTGTGCTAAAAAATCTCTGAACTTCTTCATATTACTTGCTAAATGAAATCTGAGCCTCTTCAGAAGGCCTGAGTACAGGTGGGAGAGCAGGTAAAGCCAACTGAGAAGGGCTCACCTTGTTTGATAAGGAGCCTGTGAGCCTGGCTGGCAAGGAACGGCACTCAGATCTCCCTCCCTGGCTCTCCACAGTCTAATGCATCTCATTTATTGTTAACGCTGTTTCCACTGGCTCATTCGCAAATAGCCTGAATAAAACATCAGAGCAGGAAGGGAGGGGCAGTGCTCTCTGTCTTCCATTACTGCCTCTGCCACATTCCTTCCCTCCTTCCCTTTCCTCTGGTCCCTTCTCCCTCCATTTCTCTGATTAACAATCTTTATCTAATTGGCTTGTCATGAAGCAGCCAAATAGGACTCCTGGGCTCTTGCACGGATGGCGAGGAAAATGACTCAGACAGGCCCAGCATTTGTTTTTGGGTTTTGTTTTCCTGGATGGATGGAGGAAAAAGACGAACAGGGAATTTACAATCTTAGGAGATGTGGGAATAAAATAGCAGCTCTGCTCCTCCCAGGGAACTGCCTCAGTCCACAGGAGGATGGCAAAGAGTCAGCCTGGAGAAAACCATCCAAGCCCTGTGGGGTGTGAGTCCTCAGGGCCACTACTGCTACCGCAGGGGATACAAATCTGCTGGAGGCAAGCCTATGCATAACCCCGAGACGAGGCAGGTTAGGAAAAGTAGGGCCATAAAGGCACGTGGTGGGGATGACTCTCAGTCCTCACACACAGTTGCACAGGCAACACAGTTTCGGTTATTTTCTCTGGTTTAACTTAATTCCCGGCTACCCTGATTCTTAGAGCAGCCACTGCCTTGTGTTTCTTTGTAGCTTTATCACTAAAAAGTACATTCCTTAAAACATCATAATTTAGCCTTGTCAATTTTTTTTTAAATTTTATTTATTTATTTATGGCTGTGTTGGGTCTTTGTTACTATGCGAGGGCTTTCTCTAGTTGTGGCAAGCGGGGGCCACTCTTCATCGCGGTGCGCGGGCCTCTCACTATCGCGGCCTCTCCTGTTGCGGAGCACAGGCTCCAGACGCGCAGGCTCAGTAGTTGTGGCGCACGGGCCTAGTTGCTTCGCGGCATGTGGGATATTCCCAAACCAGGGCTCGAACCCATGTCCCCTGCATTGGCAGGTGGATTCTCAACCACTGCGCCACCAGGGAAGCCCCTAGCTTTGTCAATTTTTAAAAATTTGGGATGTCTTTTAAATCATTTTTAAGGTATAAATTCCACCTAGACTCCCTCTTAATTTTATAAATTTTCTTTTTAAGAACCTGAGCCTTTTACCCTGTAATGTTTCCCACAGTCTGGATCTTGCTGATTGCATATTCAAGGAACGGTTCAGTGTGTTCCTCTGAGCTCTGTGTTTCCTGCAAATTGATAGCTGGATCCAAAGGCTTGATTAGACTTAAGTTTGATCCCTTTGGCAAGACTATAGATAGTGGCATGTTTTTCTTCGGGAGGCACATAATGTCTGCACGTCTCCCTTTTTGTGATGTGAGCAGCTGTTGACATTCAATGCCTGGATCTGTTAATTCACTGGGGGTTGCAAATGGTGATGTTCTCATTCTAACGTTTCTTTTTTCATTTATTAGTTGGAATACTTCCATAAAGAGATGTTTCCTCGCGTCTACGATTTGGTTACCCAGTGGTATAGTTCCTGAAGGAAAGGCAGGATGGATGCTTGATTCTTTGTCGTATTTATCAGTTTTCAAGATCACAAATAGGTGCCTTTTCTCCTCTAATAGTGACCAATTAGTTTTTTCAAATAGCATTAGAAATCCATAGATTTAAACATATTTGATGAATTTAAATGTATTTGTACAATTATTATCCTTATTGAAATACAAATTGTTCCATCTTGGGCAGTGGGAGCTTCCTCAATTTGTTCTGAGTCCTGCTGGCATGACCCTAGTGGTCCTTGATACCATTCCCTGCTATCTGGTATGACAAGATATTCTAGGCTTACCTTATATATCTCCTGCCCCAGACCTGAAATCAGTCATTCATCCAAGCATCCCTGACTTCTTTTAGTGTCATCTTTTAGAGATGCTCATTGCTACTTTACTACAACATTAGTCATCGTTTTAGTCCTTTTAGTGGACAGAGTTGAGGAATTAATGGGGGGAAAATCTATATACAGTTAATTCTGCTATAATACTTATTTTGAAAATGCAGATTTGTTCAAATACGATTGGTATGTTAAGGAACAATGTGAATCTAACACAAATTTTGCATTTGGCTGTGGGTGATTTTATACAGAAGAAATATTAGGTGAAGGCAGAAAACTTCACCCAGCTGAACCAAGCTGTATAAGAATACATGAAACAGCAAAGAAAAAAAAAAAGATCAGGAATAATCTTTTCCACAATCAAAGAGAAAGCACAATCTGTATACAAAGACTAAACAGAAATCGCCAAATCCTGCAGAAGTGGCACCTTTTATTGCTATGGGAGGCTGGTTTGGTGGTTTCAAACATCACTACAATTTCCAGAGTTTTCAGCTGTCAAGCAAGGCTGCAACTGCAGATGAGAAAGAAGCAAAAGCATTTCCAGCAGTGACACAGAAGTTAACCAGAGAAGAATGCTGTACATCGGATAATACTGAGTTGGCCAAAAAGTTGGTTCTGTTAGTGAATACGTTGTTCAATAAAGTTCTTGGTGAAAATGAAAACTGTGTCTTTTATTTTTACTTAAAACCAAACGAACTTTTTGGCCAATCCAATATTTTCAGTCATGATGAAATAGCTGTGTATTATAAATGCGTGTCTTAAAGGGCCTCCATCTCAAAGACAGAAAAACATGACCCAGGATTTAAGGCTGCAAAAGGCTGTAACTCAGGTGTTCAGCACCAATACTCAACAGAGGACAATGAGCCAGCCACCCACATCTGATACAACTTACCATCCAATTTCAGGTAAGCCTCCTTCCACCACTTCACAGTAACTAACAAGCCTTTCAACTCCCACTTCCACAAGCAAACTTCAGGTCTTTTTCAAGGCAAAGTGCCATATTTATAGTAGTATTTATACTATGTATTTCTGAACCATTTGACCTGTATAGAACTGAGCTACCATTTTTGCTAAATTTCTATCCTTTTAAAAAATTTGTCACTAATGAAATTTTTGAGTGTTATGCCCTTACCACCATTTTTACCATAAGCCCTGTGGTTTTTATTGCCCATTGTGGCGATTTTTAGGAACACATATGTCATACTGTAGCAGAACTGAACACATACATGCACCCACCTCAGGTATTCATACTGGTACTTCCAATTCAATTGCAAGACTATAAGGTTTTTACTTACTTATACTCACTTAACCTCATCTATAGTGTATCTGTACTCCTTTCTTTCATGCCAAAAATCCTGGTTCTCAAGGAATTAGAAAAAAAAAAAGATCAGGAATAATCTTTTCCACAATCAAAGAGAAATGATAGATGACAGAATATTCCGTAATTACTTATTTGCTTCATTCCATCTTATACACACAACAGAATAACAGTACAAAAACTACTACAACCTGTAAAATTACGGAGAACTCTCCCATAGGGGAACGCTGGACGGCAGGATAAAAACTGCTCTGGCAGCACTCACCAGCCCGAGAGGCTTGTCTGCTCACCTGCCGGGACGGGCGGGGTCTGGGAGCTGAGGCTCCGGCTTTGGTCGGATCGCAGGGAGGGGACTGGGGCTGGCGGCGTGAACACAGCCTGAAGGGGTTAGCGCACCACAGCTGGCCGGGAGGGAGTCCGGGAAAAAGTCTGCAGCTGCCGAAGAGGCAAGAGACTTTTTCTTGCCTCTTTGTTTCCCGGTGCGCGAGGAGAGGGGATTCAGAGCGCCGCCTAAACGAGCTCCAGAGACGGGCGTGAGCCGTGGCTATCAGCGTGGACCCCAGAGACGGGCATGAGACGCTAAGGCTGCTGCTGCCGCCACCAAGAAGCCTGTGTGCAAGCACAGGTCACTTTCCACACCGCCCCTCCCGGGAGCCTGTGCAGCCCACCACTGCCAGGGTCCCGTGAGCCAGGGACAACTTCCCCGGGAGAACTCACCGCACGCCGCAGGCTGGTGCAACGTCACGCGGGTCTCTGCCGCCACAGCATCCCTGAGCACTCTGTACCCCTCCCTCCCCGTGGCCTGAGTGAGCCAGAGCCCCCGAAGCAGCTGCTCCTTTAACCCCGTCCTGTCTGGGCGGGAACAGACGCCCTCAGGTGACCTACACGCAGAGGCGGGTCCAAATCCAAAGCTGAACCCCAGGAGCTGTGCGAACAAAGAAGAGAAAGGGAAATTTCTCCCAGCAGCCTCAGGAGCAGCGGATTAAAGCTCCACAAACAACTTGATGTACCTGCATCTGTTGAATACCTGATTAGACAACGAATCATCCCAAATTCAGGAGGTGTACTTCGGCAGCAAGATATACTATTTTTTCCCCTTTTCCTCTTTTTGTGAGTGTATATATGTATGCTTCTGTGTGAGATTTTGTCTGTATAGCTTTGCTTTCACAATTTGTCCTAGGGTTCGGTCCGTCCATTTTTTTTTTTTTTACTTAAAAAATTTTTTCTTAATAATTTTTTCTTCTTCTTTTAAAAAATTAAAAAATTTTTTTCTTAATACATTTTTTTCTTAATAATTTTTTTCTTATTTTTATTTGAAAAAATTAAAAAATTTATTTTAAAAAATTAAAAAAATTTTTTCTTAATAAAATTTTTCTTAATAATTTTTTTCTTATTTTTTATTATAATAGCTTTATTTTATTTTATCTTACTTTATTTTATTTTATTTTATTTTATCCTCTTTCTTTCTTTCTTTCTTTTTTTCTTTCTATTTTTTCTCCCTTTTATTCTGAGCCGTGTGGATGAAAGGCTCTTGGTGCTCCAGCCAGGCATCAGGGCTGTGCCTCTGAGGTGGGAGAGCCAACTTCAGGACACTGGTCCACAAGAGACCTCCCAGCTCCACGCAATACCAAACGGTGAAAATCTCTCAGAGATCTCCATCTCAACACCAAGACCCAGCTTCACTCAACGACCAGCAAGCTACAGTGCTGGACACCCTATGCCAAACAACTAGCAAGACAGGAACACAGCCCCATCCATTAGCAGAGAGGCTGCCTAAAATCATAATAAGGCCACAGACACCCCAAAATACACAACCAGACGTGGATGTGCCCACCAGAAAGACAAGATCCAGCCTCATCCACCAGAACACAGGCACTAGTCCCCTCCACCAGGAAGCCTACACAACCCACTGAACCAACCTTAGCCAATGGGGACAGATACCAAAAACAACGGGAACTACAAACCTGCAGCCCGTGAAAAGGAGACCCCAAACACAGTAAGATAAGCGAAATGAGAAGACAGAAAAACACACAGCAGATGAAGGAGCAAGGTAAAAACACACCAGACCTAACAAATGAAGAAGAAATAGGCAGTCTACCTGAAAAAGAATTCAGAATAATGATAGTAAAGATGATCCAAAATCTTGGAAATAGAATAGACAAAATGCAAGAAACATTTAACAAGGACGTAGAAGAACTAAAGAGGAACCAAGCAATGATGAAAAACACAATAAATGAAATTAAAAATACTCTAGAAAGGATCAATAGCAGAATAAATGAGGCAGAAGAATGGGTAAGTGACCTGGAAGATAAAATAGTGGAAATAACTACTGCAGAGCAGAATAAAGAGAAAAGAATGAAAAGAACTGAGGACAGTCTCAGAGACCTCTGGGACAACATTAAACACACCAACATTTGAACTATAGGGGTCCCAGAAGCAGAAGAGAAAAAGAAAGGGACTGAGAAAATATTTGAAGACATTATAGTTGAAAACTTCCCTAATATGGGAAAGGAAATAGTCAATCAAGTCCAGGAAGCACAGAGAGTCCCACACAGGATAAATCCAAGGAGAAACATGCCAAGACACATATTATTCAAACTATCAAAAATTAAATATAAAGAAAACATATTAAAAGCAGCAAGGGAAAAACAACAAATAACACACAAGGGAATCCCCATAAGGTTAACAGCTGATCTTTCAGCAGAAACTCTGCAAGCCAGAAGGGAGTGGCAGGATATACCTAAAGTGATGAAGGAGAAAAACCTACAACCAAGATTACTCTACCCAGCAAGGATCTCATTCAGATGTGATAGAGAAATTAAAACCTTTACAGACAAGCAAAAGCTGAGAGAGTTCAGCACCACCAAACCAGCTTTACAACAAATGCTAAAGGAACTTCTCTAGGCAAGAAACACAAGAGAAGGAAAACACTTACAATAACAAACCCAAAACACTTAAGAAAATGGGAATAGGAACATACGTATCGATAATTACCTTAAATGTAAATGGATTAAATGCTCCCACCAAAAGACACAGACTGGCTGAATGGATACAAAAACAAGACCCATATATATGCTGTCTACAAGAGACCCACTTCAGACCTAGGGACACATACAGACTGAAAGTGAGGGGATGGAAAAAGATATTCCATGCAAATGGAAATCAAAAGAAAGCTGGAGTAGCAATTCTCATATCAGACAAAATAGACCTTAAAATAAAGACTATTACAAGAGACAAAGAAGGACACTATATAATGATCAAGGGATCGATCCAAGAAGAAGGTATAACAGTTGTAAATATTTATGGACCCAACATAGGAGCACCTCAATACATAAGGCAAATACTGACAGCCATAAAAGGGGAAATCGACAGCAACACAATCATAGTAGGGGACTTTAACACCCCACTTTCACCAATGGACAGATCATCCAAAATGAAAATAAATAAGGAAACACAAGCTTTAAATGATACATTAAACAAGATGGACTTAATTGATATTTATAGGACATTCCACCCAAAAACAACAGAATACACATTTTTCTCAAGTGCTCATGGAACATTCTCCAGGATAGATCATATCTTGGGTCACAAATCAAGCCTTGGTAAATTTAAGAAAATTGAAATCGTATCAAGTATCTTTTCCGACCACAACACTATGAGACTAGATATCAATTACAGGAAAAGATCTGTAAAAAATACAAACACATGGAGGCTACACAATACACTACTTAATAACGAAGTGATCACTGAAGAAATCAAAGGGGAAATCAAAAAATACCTAGAAACAAATGACAATGGAGACACGATGACCCAAAACCTATGGGATGCAACAAAAGCAGTTCTAAGAGGGAATTTTATAGCAATACAAGCCTACCTCAAGAAACAGGAAACATCTCGAATAAACAACCTAACCTTGCACCTAAAGCAATTAGAGAAAGAAGAACAGAAAAACCCCAAAGATAGCAGAAGGAAAGAAATCATAAAGATCAAATCAGAAATAAATGAAAGAAAAAAAAAAAGAAATAAATGAAAAAGAAATGAAGGAAACAATAGCAAAGATCAATAAAACTAAAAGTTGGTTCTTTGAGAAGATAAACAAAATTGATAAACCATTAGCCAGACTCATCAAGAAAAAAAGGGAGAAGACTCAAATCAATAGAGTTAGAAATGAAAAAGGAAAAGTAACAACTGACACTGCAGAAATACAAACGATCATGAGAGATTACTACAAGCAACTCTATGCCAATAAAATGGACAACCTGGAAGAAATGGACAAATTCTTAGAAATGCACAACCTGCCGAGACTGAACCAGGAAGAAATAGAAAATATGAACAGACCAATCACAAGCACTGAAATTGAAACTGTGATTAAAAATCTTCCAACAAACAAAAGCCCAGGGCCAGATGGCTTCACAGGTGAATTCTATCAAACATTTAGAGAAGAGCTAACACCTATCCTTCTCAAACTCTTCCAAAGTATTGCAGAGGGAGGAACACTCCCCAACTCATTCTACAAGGCCACCATCACCCTGATACCAAAACCAGACAAAGATGTCACAAAGAAAGAAAACTACAGGCCAATATCACTGATGAACATAGATGCAAAAATCCTCAACAAAATACTAGCAAACAGAATCCAGCAGCACATTAAAAGGATCATACACCATGATCAAGTGGGGTTTATTCCAGGAATGCAAGGATTCTTCAATATATGGAAATCAATCAATGTGATACACCTTATTAACAAATTGAAGGAGAAAAACCATATGATCATCTCAATAGATGCAGAGAAAGCTTTCGACAAAATTCAACAGCCATTTATGATAAAAATCCTGCAGAAAGTAAGCATAGAGGGAATTTTCCTCAACATAATAAAGGCCATATATGACAAACCCACAGCCAACATTGTCCTCAATGGTGAAAAACTGAAACCATTTCCACTAAGATCAGGAACAAGACAAGGTTGCGCACTCTCACCACTATTCAACATAGTTTTGGAAGTGTTAGCCACAGCAATCAGAGAAGAAAAAGAAATAGAAGGAATCCAAATTGGCAAAGAAGAAGTAAAGCTGTCACTGTTTGCAGATGACATGATACTATACATAGAGAATCCTAAAGATGCTACCAGAAAACTACTAGAGCTAATCAATGAATTTGGTAAAGTAGCAGGATACAAAATTAATGCACAGAAATCTCTTGCATTCTTATATACTAATGATGAAAAATCTGAAAGCGAAATTAAGAAAACACTCCCATTTACCATTGCAACAAAAAGAATAAAATATCTAGGAATAAACCTACCTAAGGAGACAAAAGACCTGTATGCAGAAAATTATAAGACACTGATGAAAGAAATTAAAGATGACACAAATAGATGGAGAGATATACCATGTTCTTGGATTGGAAGAATCAACATTGTGAAAATGACTCTACTATCCAAAGCAATCTACAGATTCAATGCAATCCCTATCAAACTACCACTGGCATTTTTCACAGAACTAGAACAAAAAATCTCACAATTTGTATGGAAACACAAAAGACCCCGAATAGCCAAAGCACTCTTGAGAACGAAAAATGAAGCTGGAGGAATCAGGCTCCCTGACTTCAGACTATACTACAAAGCTGCAGTAATCAAGACAGTTTGGTACTGGCACAAAAACAGAAACATAGATCAATGGAACAGGATAGAAAGCCCAGAGATAAACCCACGCACATATGGTCACCTTATCCTTGATAAAGGAGGCAAGCATATACAGTGGAGAAAAGACAGCCTCTTCAATAAGTGGTGCTGGGAAAACTGGACAGCTACATGTAAAAGTATGAAATTAGAACACTCCCTAACACCATACACAAAAATAAACTCAAAATGGATTAACGACCTAAATGTAAGGCCAGGCTCTATCAAACTCTTAGAGGAAAACATAGGCAGAACACTCTATGACATAAATCACAGCAAGATCCTTTCTGACCCAGCTCCTAGAGAAATGGAAATAAAAACAAAAATAAACAAATGGGACCTAATGAAACGTAAAAGCTTTTGCACAGCAAAGGAAACCATAAACAAGACCAAAAGACAACGTTCAGAATAGGAGAAAATATTTGCAAATGAAGCAACTGACAAAGGATTAATCTCCAAGATTTACAAGCAGCTCATGCAGCTCAATAACCAAAAAACAAACAACCCAATCCAGAAATGGGCAGAAGACCTAAATAGACATTTCTCCAAAGAAGATATACAGATTGCCAACAAACACTTGAAAGAATGCTCAACATCATTAATCATTAGAGAAATGCAAATCAAAACTACAATGAGATATCATCTCACACCGGTCAGAATGGCCATCATCAAAAAAATCTAGAAACAATAAATGCTGGAGAGGGTGTGGAGAAAAGGGAACACTCTTGCACTGTTGGTGGGAATGTAAATTGATACAGCCACTATGGAGAACAGCATGGAGGTTCCTTAAAAAACTAAAAATAGAACTACCATACGACCCAGCAATCCCACTACTGGGCATATACCCTGAGAAAACCATAATTCAAAAAGAGTCATGCACCACAATGTTCATTGCAGCTCTATTTACAATAGCCAGGACATGGAAGCAACCTAAGTGTCCATCATCGGATGAATGGATAAAGAAGATGTGGCACATATATACAATGGAATATTACTCAGCCATAAAAAGAAACGAAATGGAGTTATTTGTAGTGAGGTGGATGGAGTTAGAGTCTGTCATACAGAGTGAAGTAAGTCAGAAAGAGACAAACAAATACAGTATGCTAACACATATATATGGAATCTAAGGAAAAAAAAAAAAAGGTCATGAAGAACCTAGTGGCAAGACAGGAATAAAGACACAGACCTACTAAAGAATGGACTTGAGGATATGGGGAGGGGGAAGGGTAAGATGTGACAAAGTGAGAGAGTGGCATGGACATATATACACTACCAAACGTAAAATAGATAGCTAGTGGGAAGCAACCGCATAGCACAGGGAGATCAGCTCTGTGCTTTGTGACCACCTAGAGGTGTGGGATAGGGAGGGCGGGAGGGAGGGAGATGCAAGAGGGAAGAGATATGGGAACATATGTATATGTATAACTGATTCACTTTGTTATAAAGCAGAAACTAACACACCATTGTAAAGCAATTATACTCCAATAAAGATGTTAAAAAAAAAAAAAAGACTGCTCTGGGGCCCCTTAAGACCTCCTCACGGAGCTTCTTGTACTCATTTGCCACTATTGGATTGGGCAAAACCCCTCCTAGGTTTATCTGCTGTCCTCAAGTCAGCCTGCCACACTGTCAGATCGCCCCCCCCTCCCCAGCTTCCTCTGCTACACATGCTGGTACTTTGAAGATCTTGAAGCTATTGGTGGTCTGACCCACCTGCTTCTATGTTGGGATTTGGAGGATACCTCTTCACTTAACCTTGTTGTAAATGTTGTCGATGGATTTTTAATTTTTTGCTACCTAGCTACTCTATTTTTATGTGGAAATTCTGGGAGATTTAAAAACCATGCTGCTGTCACTGTTATCTTCCCAGAATCCCTCCCTGGTAACCATTTTCTCATAGTTTGTCTTTGAATATGAACACTTTAAATATACAGATGTTTTCAATTTTTATTTAGTCAAATCTGTTTGATCTTCACCCATTGTTTTCAACGCTTAAAAAGTCCTTCGCCATGTAGATGTTAAATAAAAATATCTTTACAATTTCTTATGAGATTTTAAGTTTCATTTTGTATATATACCTGTCTTGCTCATATCATCTATTTGAAAATTATTTTGTAAAATACTACTTATTAACTTAATATCTAAGTTAATTATTTTTCTCCTCCAAATCCATTTATTCAATTTGTAAATCTTCCTTTATTATAGCTCAGTTGTAAATATCAAGCTCTATATCTAAGTTATTTCTTCTTGATATGTTATTTCTGTGATCATACCAAAATGCTTATTTATTTCAGATTAATATTATATTTTAATGTCTAGGCCATGTCCCTCCTCACTATTTTTTTATTAAAAAAATAGTTTAGCTGTTTTTATCCATATTTTTTCCTAATGAATTCCAGCGGAGGGAAAGTCCAAAGTCAATGTTGGGGGTAGTAGCCCTTTGGTTCTCTGATAAGTTTCTTTTTAAAAAGTAGCCATGTTTCCTTGTTTGACCTCTTCCAAATGTTGTGTAATATCCCAAGAGGTGTTATCTGTGATTGTATCTCAGGACAGGTTAACAAGGCTCATGACACCTTATTCAAGGTGGGTCAAATGAATTTGGGGGAAGGCATAGGCCTGACATTAGACCCGTTCAGTAGGATGATGGGACAGCCATTGAGCTGGAGAATACCATCTGAAAGTCAAAATTCAACCAAGCAGACAAGACTTCTTGTGCCAAGAAACTTAACCTTTCCAGCCGTGATTCAGGAAAGGGCTCAGCATTGGTTGGTCCAAGATGGAGAAGAGGGGGCATCCGCAGGTAACAAGAATCCAGCACTAAGCTTCAGTTCAGAGCAAACGCTTCTTACAACCAGCAACAAATATTTGCATATAGCTGGGTAGAGCCAAGACTGTGATATGAAGCCATGGAACTGAACAAAGTTAATGGAATTATAAGAAATGCTAATCCATGATCTTGATCTCTCAAGGTTGCTGAAACCAACTGACCTGCACAACCACAAGCAATACAACATATTTGCATTCTGGAGTTGATTTTTTTCCTACATGGGGCTTTCAGCCCTGACCTTGTGAGGTGAGAACTGACAGCTTATAAGAGAGCTTTTGTCTCTCTTGCTAAGAAGAAAACAAAAACAAAATTAATATGCCCAATAAATGGAATGTAAAGACTCCCATCTTATAAATATACTTGGAAAAATACTCTGGAATATCTCATATAAGACCTCAGCCTAGAGCCTCAGCTGAGGTTCAGTAGATTTTATTTTATGTGCAGCCTGCTATTTAAAGGGATAGAAGGAGTCAAATAGTAAAACTCAGCCTTCAGGAAGATGCAGAGATACTAAACAGGAACAGACAGCTCATGTTTGTTGCCTGTGAATCCTTGAGTGACACTGGTCCATTAATTTTTTTGTGTTTTTTTCTCTTTCCAGCAGTCAGAGCCTTCACTGCACCTGCAAGAAAGCATATTCACTGATTCTGTTAACTCATTCAGTTTAGAGCTCTGAGAACTTGTAAGGACGACCACTTCCCTCTCCCTCGCTTTACAGGCCTAGAGAGGAAGCCCACAGGCCTGGAGAGGTGGAGGGACTTTCCCCTGCAACTTGTCAGAGCCAGACCTGCTGGGTCATTGCTGCAGAATGGCAGCTGCGTTCACAGGTTTGACTCTTCTCATTTCACAGATGGGTCAAGTAAACCCAAAAACAGGGGGACTGTGTGGACAGATTACTAAGGGATGTTCTGGGAATTCTCCTGGTAAGAAAAGTATCAGGCTGGCTCCTTAGAAGGACCAGATCTTACATGTGGTCGCTTTTGCCTAAACTGCCCATAAAGCCCTCCCAGAAGCTTCAGTCCTATCAATATCCACAAATAGAACAAATAAGCAGTGCATTTTAATTATCTAAAGAAAACAGTAAGGGATTATTTTAAGCTAGGAGGGCTGCCATAACACCCTAAGTAAAGTCAATACATTGCTTAGTACAAGAATTAATTAGTGTTTAAATAATAGAAATGACTATCAATTACCAAACATTATCACACATTACTTGCTGTGCAAACAACTTTTTTTACTATTATTAATAATTCCAGGTACTGGTTTTCTGTAATTATAAGCCACAATTTTCCTTTGGATGAATAGCCAAGCAGAGTTACAGTGCAAAGTCAAGTCCCTACTCAAACCAGTAATAGTCACCTGGTGCTGTCCCCTTCTGCTGACCCTTTCTTGCTTCTCAGTCTCCATTCTTTGCTGTCAGAGAAACCTAAGAGAATCAATCGCTTAGTATTTGCTCGTTATGGTCAGAACTAGCTTTGATATTAAAATCAAACATCCAAGAAAACACCTAAGGTGACATTTTCTGTTTCTGAGCATGGCTTACTTGATGAAATCATTCCACCTGTGTGAGCAGGTTTTGCTGGGTACCAGATGACAGGGGGCAACGTGACTGATTAGGGGCCCTGGGCCTGTAGTTTAGAAGATCAGAGTTCAGACCCCTACCCTTTAATAATCTCAATGCGGGATTTCAGACAAGTTATTTAAGCACCTTGAGATTTCATTCTCCCAGTTAGGAAAGGTAGACTGTGCTCCTAGCCATTTATTTCACAAGGGAATAAGTGAGGATGATAATAAGACATGTGATAGATGAAGAAAAACTTTGCTCTCCTTTGCTCATTTAAAATAAGTTGTCAGTTAACTCTCAGGCTGATTATGACTGGGTCAGCCCTCTATTCTGTATGAACAGGGCCCGAGGAACAAAGGTACAGGCCCTGGCTGTTCCTCACCCTCCTTGTCGCCTCTGAAATTCACAAAGTCAGGGCCTGCCCCATTAACAGAGCTGTGCTAAGCTCCCGTGTGCAGGCACCATCTTCAAATGATCCATGGATTTTCTCATTGTATCCTCTCAGCAAGCTTATGAGGGAAGCCATTTTTGCCCCCTTTTTACAAATAAAGAAACAGAGACACAAAAAGGTTAAGGCCAGAGAGCTAGCAAATGACAGAGCCTGGATATCAAGTGGGAGGACTCTTCACGCCCTGCTAACGGTCAAAAGCACAGTTGTCACTCTTGGAGTGGGCTTCTGCCCCGCAACCTGCCTCCTTTCTTGTTTCAGGAGCCCGGGTCTAACCACTTAGAAGGCAATTATCTCGCATCAAAGGGCCTTCCAAGCAGAAGCCTCCGCTTCCTCCAGGAAGCTCTCCATAGCGCTCCCCCGCACCTGGGCCCACCCGTCCTGGCTCTCAGCTCAGTGACTAGGAGCTTCTGGAGAACAGGGACAATTTATTGGTGAGCTCCTAGGCCCTTACCTAGGGTCTACCTCTAGTAGGAAAATGTTTATATAACAAATCTCTCTGTCTCATCCACACACCCAACACACTCACACAAGGACTGATGACTGTCAGTCACCTGAAGTCCCAGAAGGCCTCTCCAGAAGTCTGGGGTTATAATCTCTTCCCTCTGACCAAAGACCCTCTCTATACCTGCCCCAAACGTGGCTGCAGGGGGTGGAGGAGGAGAGAATGGCTGCCCCACTCGAATTCTTCTGGGTTTACCTCCAGCATGGTGAGGGGGTTTCTGGTACCTCCTAACTCATCCCCTTCTGCACCTTCCTCCCAAGATACTTGATATCTTTCTCCAGACCCTTCCTCCAGGGGTCTTAGAGTAGGCAGCAGATGGAGTCCATGAGAGTGAGAGGATGCCTCTCTCTACTCAGTTCCACCCTTTCCCGCTGCCTGTGAGCCACCTGCACCCCGCTAACCACACCACCCTATCTTAAAAGGTGACTGCAATAAAACAGGAAATAAAAAGCAGAAAGCCCATATTCTTCGGCTGATCAGTCTTTGTAATAACTGCTACAAGGTGGAACAGAAATAAATTTATGAACTATCTGAGCTGCAATTTCTGGATTTCAAAGTAATCCAGTCTTGGGGAAATGTCAGTTTCAATTGAACAGGAAAACAAACTTCAAGTAGCTGGCATTCCCCAACCTGAGCAATCGCCGAGGCCGTAAATGTGGTAATTGCTCCTCTAGAGCTTGCAAGTCCTGTGCTGGGCTGGGTGGCCTCGTGCGTTTGTGCTAGCATCCCATTCCTCTACAGACTCACGTCTCACCCCCTCTCCAGCGCCTCTCCTGGAACACCGTGGAAGGGGTATCGATATTTCAACCAGCAGCTGGTCTACGGAACTCAGAACACAAGGGAAGAGAGCCGGCTGTGCTGTTGAAAGCAGGAGCCATCCTGGATCCCAGCACAAGCCAGGCTGGATCCATAAGAGGCCTCCAGGGAACTCAGAAAGTTCACCTGGGTCAATGGGAAATGAGTCAGAGGGGCTTGGCCGGCCCTGGCACTGACAGACGCTGCTTCTCACGGACTTATCAGGGTTGCCAGGGCCTGTGGGTGGAGTGGCCTGGATGACACAGTAATCTGCTGCAGGTAAGGCAAGGTTCTGCTCAAAGGCACCCACTCACCCAGAGGGACCAGGAAAAACAATGACTCAAAAGGCCCTGGATCGTGCTTTTGCTCGTTTTCTGAACATCTCAGTGAGTCTCAGCATCTGTTCTTGTGGTTAGGGCTTTATTGACTCACCTACTGTGGGACTGTCTGAAATTTCTTGGGCAAAAATCTCTTTCCTTTCTTTGTTTGTAAATTAGGTAAATCTTTATGGTTCCTTATAAACTCTTTGCCTCTTCCCTCACCAGTTTTCTGCGCAATTGACCACACCCTCCTTTGTAGAGCCCTCTCATTCTTTGCTCCCAGGACACTACCCTCCCTGGATGTTTCTCCTTCTCTTGGCTGCTCTTCTCTGAGGACTCTTGTTCATTTGTCCTCGAATGCTGGCCTCTTCGAAGTTCTACCCTTCACATTCTTCTTGCTCTATACTCTCCCCCGAGGGTCCCTATCCAGGCCCACGTATGTGTGCATTATGGCCCAGCTGAGACCTCACTCAAGTTCTAGGCCCCATGTTTACTGGACCACTCCCCTTGGACATCTCACAGGTGCCTCAAATTCAGTGTAACTAAGCACATCATCTTCCCCCTATATTCCCATCTCAGTGAATAGTTACCCAAGGAAGAACCACAGGAGACATTCTAAACTAATTCCTCTCTCTAAGCTACTGTGTCATGGCATTCTGTTTTCTAAGTCTCTTTTGAACCTCTCTGTTCTTCTCCATCTCCTCCCTCATCATCTTGGTTCCGGTGACCATAAGCCTTCACCTGACAGCTACAATAGTCTCCTAATACATCACTCTGCTTCTAGTGTGACTCTCTCAGCAATAGTCACAATAATACTGCATACTGAAAACTTCAACATCTCGTAAAAACAAAGACAGTTATTTCTCTCATGAGTTTGTGGGGCAGCTGGGCTGACTGTGCTTCAGGCTGCAGCAGCTGGGTTGGCTCTGCTCCATTTGTCTCCCATCTTCCTCCTGGGCCTCATGGGCCTGGGCAAAGACAGAGGTACAAGAGGACAAGTGGAAACACCCAAGGCTTCTTAATGCCTAGGCTTAGAAATGGCACATGGTTACTTCTACCACCTGCTACTGGTCAAAACAGATCATATGGCCTGGCCCAAAGTCAAGAGGTGGAGAAGCACCCTCAGTTCACTGGGAGACCATGGCAAGGGTGTGGATGCAGGAGGAAGTAAGCCCTGGGGCCAATAATGCAAACTACCACTGATCCTCTCTAATCCATTTTCCACCTGGTACCTGGATTTCTAACATGCAAATCTGATTATGTTACTCCCCACTGTCCTTGAGATAGAGTCTAAATTCATGATGTGACCCCAGCCTATCCCTCTTCTCACACCACCAATCACACTCTGCTCCTGCCATAGTGAATTATATTTATTTTCAAAATTTTCTTGAGTGCTCTTACCTCCAGGTCTTTGCACAGCTGGTTCCTCTGCCTGGAGCACTCCCTCATCCTCTTCTCAGCCCATAGCCTAGTCCGCATCCCATGCATCATCTGACTACTCCATTTGTCCTTCAGATCTCTTTAAATGTCACATCTTCCAAAACTCTCCCTAACGCCAAGATAGGGCTCTCCCTAGACACATTCCCTGGTCTCATGTACTTGTACCTGTAATAACACGTAACCATCCTAATTATAATCACCCGAGAAGAGGAACTATATCTTAGTCCTGGTGCTTAGCCACTGTGCCAGGGATATGGTAGGTACTCAATAAATAACTTTTTAATGGATGATTACTCCATGGGAATTTGTCCATGAATACAAAGTTTAGTGCCCCTCTTTTAACATAAAATCAGATAAATTTAGAGTAACTCTGTATATTTGAACCAAAATTGTTCTGATCCAGTTGATGAGAGGATTAGTCTGATAAATATCTCAGATCTGAGCATAAAGCTTGCCATATTTTGAATGGAGATCTATCTATTTATACATTAGCATGTTAAAAATACAACCACTGTGGAAAACAATATGGAGGTTCCTTAAACTAAAAATAGAACTACCATATGACCCAGCAACCCCACTACTGGGCATATACCCTGAGAAAACCATAATTCAATAAGAGACATGTACCACAATGTTCACTGCAGCACTATTTACAATAGCCCGGACATGGAACCAACCTAAATGTCCATCGACAGATGAATGGATAAAGAAGATGTGGCACATATATGCAATGGAATATTACTCAGCCATAAAAAGAAACGAAACTGAGTTATTTGTAGTGAGGTGGATGAACCTAGAGTCTGTCATACAGAGTGAAGTAAGTCAGAAAGAAAAACAAATACCGTATGCTAACACATATATATGGAATCTGAAAAAAAATTGTACTGATGAACCATTCCTGCAGGGCAGGAATAAAGATGTAGACATAGAGAATGGACTTGAGGATGTGGGGTGGGAGGGGGAAGCTGGGGCGAAGTGAGAGTAACATCGACATATATACACTACTGAATGTAAAATAGCTATTGGGAAGCAGCAGCATAGCACAGGGAGATCAGCTCAGTGCTTTGTGATGACCTAGAGAGGTGAGATAAGGAGTATGGGAGGGAGGCTCAAGAGGGAGGGGATATGGGGACATATGTATGCATATGGCTGATTCACTTTGTTGTACAACAGAAACTAACACAGTATTGTGAAGCAGTTATACTCCAGTAAAGATCTATTTAAAAAAATAGATAACACTTAATGTTTATATGCCAGACACTGTTGATTGCCTACCCAATAGCCATTCCGCTTCTTCTCTTTTAGCAGAGCCCCAACTCTACTTGGAGTGTCAATGTTCACACACACACACACACACACACACACACACACAGAGGACAACTTCTGATTGATCTATGCTAATCATAGAATCCCATTCCTCTTTGCCAGGGAATACCAGTACCCTGAATGGCCAGTGAAGTCCTGGGAAATGTTTCCTGTCTGATAAAAGAGAGAGTAGCAAGAGGAGAAACAGTCCTCCTCCACATGCTTGCCCTTTGTGCTTGGGATGGCATTTTGGGAAGACATGATTCTTGGAATGTGGCAGCCATCTTACCACCATGAGGGGAGACATTACTGATCTACTAAGAAAGGCAGAGCAGAAAGATGGACAGACCCTAGGTCCTTGCTGACCCTCAGTTGCTGCCCCCATGTTGGACCCACCTACCTCTAAGCTTTCTGTTACATGGAATAATTAAATGTCTTTATTGCTTAAGCCACTGGTATGTGGTTATTCTTTATTTGCAGCTGAAACAATTCCTGACACAAATGGCTTTGAAATGTACCTCTGAGTACCCCAAATTTGTTGTTAACAAATATCAGAGACTTCACATTACTCCAATCTGGTATTTAACATAGCTTTCTCAGGGCCTGAAGTGTTTTCACAGGTGGCTTTTATTGACTGTGGTGGCTGACGTTGGAGAATGGGATTCATTGCCATTAGGATTCTGCCACTCCTTTTGTTTGTTTTTTTAAATTTTTTTGTTTTGTTTTGTTTTTATTTTTATTGGGCTATAGGGGATGTGTTGGGAAATATCTCTGTAAGTTATGCCCTGCTAGGGAAATGTCCATTCTAATTTTCCTGGAATAGCTTTCGGAGCTTTTTCTTTTTCTTGGAGCTGCTGCTCTTGCTGGCAGCAGCCTCTTCAGGTCCACTGATGAGAGGCTCCTCCTTGGAAGAGAATTTCCTCTTTTTCTTGGGGACCCTCTTGTTTCCTGACTCTTCAGGGTCACTATCTGGTTCCACTTTGCGGAAAGATTCCTTCCTCTTGGGAAGACTTCCACTGCCAGCTGTCTCTTCAAGATCACTACTGACCAGCTCCTCCTTGGAAAAAGATTTCTTTTTTTTTGGGTTTGGAGAAGACAGATGGGTCTTCCAGTCCATTCTCCTGAGGAGCCTCCTGGGGCTTTTGCTTTTTCTTCTTTTTGGGTCTTTCACTTGTCTCCTCACATTCCTCCGGGGTACTACTGCTGTTTTCTGAAGACGCCAGGGCAATCGCAGCCAGCCTTTTCTTTTCCTTCTTCAAGCGTTTCTTCTCCTATTTCTCCAGCTTCCTAGTAATCTCAGCAGCCGCTTCCTCTGCCTGAACCATTGCCTCCTTCATGACATCCAGATTCTTTCGTGGAATCTCTCCAGTCTCATAGAAGGACAGCTGCTCCTCAACTTGTTCTCGAAGCTTCTCCCCAAATACACTGGTAGGTACCTCAGAGAAGCAATCAATTCGTGAGGCAATACTGCATTTCTTTGCCAGGTATTGGGAGATGCAGCCTTTGTTCTTGGCAGCTGCTCGGCCAATGAACGTAGAGTGGAAAATGAGTCCATATTTTGGGGTGTTACCCCTTGTCTTCAGGGCTCTGGAAAGTTGGTCCCTGTGCTGGGCCCAGGGGATCACTCAGACACCAGGGCTGGCCATCACCCCCATAGCAGAGGCCTATACAGGTCAGGGAGCCCTGGTCAACCACCACCATGATCCTTTTGTTTTTTAATCAGTGTTCCAATCCTCAGTTCTTTCTTATTATATTCCCTGCCTCTTCAAAGGAACTGAAAGGGTGGAGCTACAAACTCTTTATCTGTTTCTTGAGACTGGGAATAATTTACCAGTATGGTAGGGAGAATCTTTCCAAAGATATCCACCTTCTAATCCTCAGAACTTGTGATGATTTTACTTTACGTGGTAAAAGTGACTTTACAGATGTGATTAATTTAAGGACCTGCAATAGGGAGATTATCCTGGGTTATGTGGGTGGGTCCAATATGATCACAAGGGTCCTTAAAAGTAAAAGGGGGAAACGGAAGAAGAGCATGAGAGGGATAGGTGATCGTGGAAGAATGGGCCGAGAGATGCAATGTTGCTGGCTTTGAAGATGGAAGAAGGAGGCATGAACCCAGGGACGCAGACAGCCTCTAAAAAGGGGAAAAGGCAAGGAAAGGGATTCGCCCCTAGAGCTTCCAGAAAGAAATACAACTCTGCCAACACTTTGCTTTTAGCTCGGTGAGACTCATTTTAGATGTCTGACCTCCAGAGGTGTAAGGTAATAAATTTATATTTAATTTGGGGTACTTTGTTACAGTATCCATAGGAAATGAAAACAACTAGTTGACCTTATTGACTGCAAAAGCACCCCTGGTTCAGACAAGTGTCTGGGTGCTGCCTGCTTGAAGGAGCAAACTGTAAATCATAAACTCGCCAAAGCCAGCGGGGCTTTGGAGTAGTTCTAGTTTGGGGAGTGTCAGGAGTACGTAGTTCTCCTCAGGGGAGAAGAAAACCCCCATGAGATGAAAGACGCAGCACAAGCCCACCCTGGCTTGGAGTTCTAACTTCTTGTTTAACACTTTGGGAACAAGGACTTTGTATTCTGTTGACTTTTCATTGAGCTTCCCTCTCCCAACTCTTTTTTTCCTGCTAATGCTGGTGGCAGATACCAGAGTGTATCACTTACATCCTGTGAGCAGTCCTGCTGTTAGTAAGACCCTCAGCCCAGGCTGCAGGGAGGAGAGTGTGCTCAGACTCTGGCCCGCTGGAAAGACGTAGCCCTTTCTTTTATCAACAGCAGCAAACAATTGGTCATTCATTCAGCAAACATGAATTAAGTGCCAATTCACTGCACGATGTGAGATGCTGGGGATACCATGCTGTACAAAATAGATACGGCCCCATAGACTAATGGCAAACATTTATTTCTCACAGTTCTGGAGGCTGGAAGTCCAAGATCAGTGTGCTGGCGTGGTCAGGTTCTGGTGAGGACCCTCTTCCTGACTTGCATACAACTACCTTTTCTCTGTGTCCTTATGCAGCAGAGGGAAAGCCCTGGTCTCTTCATTCCTTATAGGGACACCAATTCCATCATGGTGTCCCTATTCCATCATGGATATAGGGCTCCATCCCCATGACCTCACCCAAAACTAATTACCTCCCAAAGATCCCACTTCCAAATGCCGTCACATTGGGGATTCGGGCTTCAACATAAGAATTTGAGGGGGGACACAAACATTCAGTCCACAGTATCCCCCTAAGTTCCTCTGGGGAAGATAGATGTTAAACCAAAAGACAACAAGTAAATATATAGTGTCACTTATGATAAGTGTGGTAAAGGAGGCTACTAGGATACTAAAAAAGAGAATAAAAGAGGGAACTGATTTAGATCAGGGGGCCACGAGAGGTATTTCTTAGGAAATGATATATAAACCGAGACCCAAAAGATAAGTAGGAATTTATCAGGGAAGAGAGATCCAGGCTCAAAGAGCACCATGTGCAAAGGCCCAGAGGCAAGAAGGGAGGGGGCAAGCTGCTGTGGCAGTTGTATTGTATATAAAAGAGAGCGGGGCACAAGAGGAGCTGGTGCCTTTTAAATGCCTTTGATGGTTTCAGACTAAAGTTTTGGTTTCCTTTTGTCAAGCTTTCTGAGGCATTAACTATGAATGCTCATTTACCGAAGAAAAGACAGTATAGAACAAGTCTCAGGCCCCCAAGCCCCATGATGCCAACCAGCCTGCAACCTGTCTCTCTCTAGAGGATTCAGGGCAGGGCAGGGGTGAGGGGAGGCCGCACCGCTTCTCTCCTTTCCGTCCATCTTTCTTTCTGGCCCAGCTTCTTTGCCATAACCTCTGGAGACTTTCAAAATTAGAATCATTACCTAAATAGGGAACCTGCAATGCAAATCAAATGAGAGGCTGCAGCAGGCTAATGAAGGCCAGTGACCTGGCGATCTAATGAAGATGAAGGGTTCTGTTACAGGTTAAGGACACCACCGCATCACCTGCTTGGAGCAGGAAGAGGTAAATTCAGGATTTTTACTGCTCAGGACAAAGTCAAGTAAAAATGAAATATATATCTCTATTTCTGCTTATATCTATTTACCTATAGCTACATCTATATCTCTATATCTCTGTATCTGTATCTATCTATATATATCCATGTGGCAAGGGGAGCAAAATAATATTTAGTTGCCTTGACAGGAAAAGGACTCTTCTTAAGTGGTCCGGGAATGGAGTTTCCCCCATTCTCATTCAAGCTTCAGGTGATGAGGTCATTAAAGGTCAGAAGATGAGACTCAAAAAGCAATATGGAAGAATATACTTTGGAATGGCTGAGCAGGTGTGTACATTCAAACTGAGGTGAAGAATTAACAGACAAATAATACAAAATAAAATATTTTGTCTTTTTATGTGTAATGAAATGTAAACATATTATGTGTATGCACTTAAAAACTTTGATAGCTGTATAAAAATGTAAAGCTAATTTACTCATTAAGAATCACTTATTGGACACCTGATATTTGCCAGGGATTATTCTATGAATAGATCTGGTTTTTCTCCATCTTGAATGTTTGAAAAACATAAGTAGTTTCCTAATTTCACTTGATTACAAATTTTGTGACAGTTTTGGAAAGTGCTTGCCTAGCATTGGTAGACAATCAACCCATCCTTTAATGGGTTTTCATTTTAGAAACTCAGTGAGATCCAGGCTAGTAGGCTCTGTTTATGTGTTTCCCCATTAATGCAGTGAGGTTATATTATCTTGGTTTTCTGGAATTTCATTCATTCGAGGAATGTTAATGTGTGAAGATGGGGTGTCTGAACAGCATGGTGAAGATGGCAATCAAGGTCAAAGCTCTCAGTGAGCTCTCCCAAATCAAGGAAATGTGGGGATCAATTTTCTCTATTAAACAATTTCAAGAAAGTTTTGGATGCCCAGAACTGGGAAAGATTCCTTTGAAAACCACTTATTCAGGGTAAGTCAATTAAGCCTGTATTTTCTCAGCTCATCCAGTTTTGCTGGTAGCTTTTGTTGGTTCATTTTCAGGAAAATTCAGCCCCGACTTTTATTGTCAATCATTTAATAGATTTTATTTTTATATCCTTTTATCCTGGCGCATCATTCTTTGTGTTCATAGATCAGTATTAGGGGGAATTTCTTTGCCAAGTAATGACCCATGTAGTCATAATAAAAGGGAAAATTTTCAAAGGTTTTTCAGAGCCAGAAAGCATTATTGCAGATACAAGTGGGTCTATAACTGTGTTGTCCAAATATCCCACCAAATTTATTAGCCATTTCCAGCTCTTTCATAATTGAGAGTAAACCTCTTGGTAATTGAAGCCAGAAAATAATCTGTTGAGTGTTAGACCTAGAAGGCATCTTGGATACCGTATAATCCAATTCATGCACTTTGAAATGAGGAGACTGAGGCCAAGCTTATTGACAACTTCCTGTCCATTCAAAATCTTCTAGGTCACGATCATTGGTTTCATAAATTACAAGCAGGATTCTTGACCCTTTCCATCAGTCTAAAATTGCTTCTTGAGAAAGGCTGAAAGAAGTTCATTTGCTTCAGACGATGCAGTCATGGTAGAATTAAGCCTAGAATTCAAGTCTCACTAGCATTCAATGAAGGATAATTTCTTATAGCCAAAAAAATCTGTAAAATGGGGATAACAGTACTTCCCCCACTGCACTGTTACGAGGGTTAAACAGAATCGAATATGTGAAATCATTATATTTACCTAGAGTTCATTTTTCAGTAGGTAACTTGCCTAATCAAAAAGGTAGATTTCTCAAATCACCTGAGGGTGAGTTTGCAGCTGGACTTCATCAAAGGGCTATAATCAAGGGCTGGAACCATTAACGCTCTCTCTCCACCTCCCCTCAGACCCTCCCTTCACATCTGTTTGATTCTTCTTTATCTGCAGACAAATCTTTTCTGCTTTTCTGATCCACAGATCATGGTCACCCAATTTACGTGTGGGAGAGACTGAATCTCTCGGTTTGCATTGGGTGTCTCAGGGAAGGGACTTTATTTGGTCATAGTCACGTGCAGACCAAGTAACTGGGTGTGTTGGGGTGTGGGTGTGGAGTGGAGACAGCAGTAGGGTTACCATAAATTTGGGAAGTGTCAAGGTGTAGGTAGTTCTCCTTAAGGGAGAAGGAAACCTTCATGAGATGAAAGACGCAGCCCAAGCCCACACTGGCTGGAGTTTTAAAGCTTCCTTTAACACTTTGGAAATCAGGACGTTGTACTCTATGGACTTTTCATCCTGCTTCCCCCTTCCCACCTCTTTTTTTTTCCTTGTAAGTGCAGTGCCCAGTGTATTATCACTTATATCCTGTGAGTAGTCCTCTGTGTAGTTACTAAAAACTTGTCTTAGTCAGCTCGGGTTGCTATAACAAAATACCACAAACAACGTAGCTTATATAACAACAAAGTTCATTTCTCACAGTTCTGGAGGCTGGAAGTTGGAGATCAGAGTGCCTGCTCAGTTGGATTCTGGTGAGGGCCCTCTTCTGGGTTGCAGACTGACGTCTTCTCACTGTGTCCTCACCAGGCAGTAAGGAGTGAGGGGGATGTCTGGAGTTTCCTTTATGAGGGCACAAATCCCATTCATGAGGGCTCCACTCTCATGACCTAATCATTTCCCAAAGGCACACCTCCTCATACTATTGCCTTTGGGGTTAGGATTTCAACAAATGAATTTTGAAGGAATACAAACATTCAGTCCATAACAGAACCTCAGTCCAAGTTGCAGAGTGGAGAGTGTGCTTGGACTCTGACCCACTGCAAAGATGTCAGCCCTTTCTTTTACCAGTAGCAATAAATGACGGCCGTTCATTCAACGAATGTTAACTAAGTGCCAATTCACTGCACAGTTTGTGATGTTGGGGATACAGTGTTGTACAAAATAGATATGGTCTTCATGTTCTTCCCCTAAATTCTTCTGGAGAAGACAGACATTAAACCAAAAGACAACAAATAAAAATATAACAACACATGATAAATATGATGAAGGAGAAAGACTACTAAGGGAGGATAATAGAGGGGACTAATTTACATTGGAGGGCACAGGAAGGTACCTCTTAGGAAATGATATGTAAACTGAGATCTGAGAGATAAATAGGAATGAATAAGGGAAAGAGCTGGAGGAAGAGAGATCTAGGTCCAGGAAACAGCAAATGTTTGGGGCCCATGTGCAAATGTCCTGAGGCAAGAAAGGGGTCGCTTTGGGCCCTCCCTGAGCTCCTATCACACAGGAAGTGATTCCTAGAAGTGGGGAGGAATAGTACTCAGAAGAAGAGGACTGACCAAATAGCCCTGCATGTGTTCCCTGTTACTGTAAAATATTGTACACATGAAGGTTTTATTAGAATTTCTACCCTTACATAGGCAGATTCATTATATAATTAACAACCTGACATGGGGACTTTTTGGAAGCTATTATACAATAAGTACTATGCAAGCAGACAGGGGCATTGTGTGGGCTTCTGCGGTGGTGGGAGAGGATGGCAGGACCCTTTAGATTCCAGGACCCAGCTCTGGACTCACCATTGGCCCTTTGGGACAGAGGTGAATGGTTGCCAATTTGTTCACCAGGTGAGTCAACAACAATTTGGTATTTCGTCTTTCTCCTCTTTTCCCTTCATGAATGTACAGTAATTTATTTCTAGATAGAAAATATTCTCTATAGAGCATATATTTGTGAACTTCTGTTATTAGGCTGGGATGTGAGGCGAATGCTTTTGGGGTTAGGGGTAGGGAAATGAAGTGATCCAGGTCCTTTGTCTCAGTTTTTCCCTCACTCACTTTAACTTTGGAGTTCTCATACAGGGCTCAAGAGTGGAAGAGATTGCTGACAGAGCTATCCCAGGGGTGGGCAAACTACAGCCCATGGGCCAAATCTGGCCTGCTACCTGTTCTTGTAAATAAAGTTTTATTGGAGCACAGTCATGCCCATTGGTTTACCTATTGTCTATTGCTGCTTTTTCACTTGACCAAATGGCCCACAAAGTCTAAATTATCTGGCCCTTTACAGGAAAAGTTCACCGAACCCTGGACTATACCACAGATTATCCATAAATTACTATGTGAATGATAATTTCACCCTAAAAAGCTAGGAACAAGAACCAAGGAAAAGTGTAAGGCCAGTGAAATTATTTTCTTTTCTTTTTTTTTAAGGAAATCTTTCTCTTTTTTTTAAAATTTATTTATTTATGGCTGTGTTGGGTCTTCGTTTCTGTGCGAGGGCTTTCTCTAGTTGTGGCAAGCGGGGGCTACTCTTCATCGCGGTGCGCGGGCCTCTCACTATCGTGGCCTCTCTTGTTGCGGAGCACAGGCTCCAGACGCGCAGGCTCAGTAATTGTGGCTCACGGGCCCAGTTGCTCCGCGGCATGTGGGATCCTCCCAGACCAGGGCTCGAACCCGTATCCCCTGCATCGGCAGGCAGATCCTCAACCACTGCGCCACCAGGGAAGCACAATTATTTTCTTTTCTTGAGAAAATAGTTCCATATTGAAAGGAAGGAAGAAAAAAGGAAGGAAGGAAGGGGAATAGAAGAGAAGAGAGAAGAAAAGAAAGGAAAGGAAAAGAAAAAAGAAAAGGAACTGATTTAGTCTGATCTAATTCTCTTATTTTACACATGAGAACATGAGGCTCAGAGAGGTAACAGGTCCTGCCTAAGATCCTAGGGCTAGTGGCCCACTCCCAGCGTCATGACTACTTCCCCTACTCAGTGAGGCCCTGTTACATGAGGTTGCTACAGTCCTTTGCTCCATTTTAGATACTCATAAAGAATTATATATTTTCCTCACTTGGGAGGTACAGGAATTAATAGCACACAAACCTTGGATAGTCCAAGACTTGCCTGATCACTAAGACCCAGGCCCCTTTCACTCTTCCACAATTAGGAAGAGGAGGAGGAAGTACGTTCAGAACTGCCCGGGGCGGGGAGGCAGTGCATGGGCTGGGCAAGTGTGAGCCCTGACACATCTGCTCTGTGGCTTCTCACATGTGTCTGCTGACACTAGTCAGGCTTCCCGAACAGGGCTGATGGATCTAAATAAATAATTTCAAGTACCCTGAACACCAGCCATCTGAATGCAGTCGAGTAGAGCGCTATCGGAGCTTGCATTCAGCACATGCCACTCATCCGTTCTTATCTGCCACTGTCAGCAGCATGTCAGCAGCTGGAGGTGCTTAATCCACATTCTTCAGTCTCCCCCATTTCCTCTCGGTTCTGGGAAGGGTTAGACAAACCCCCAATAGGGCTGGCCAACTTGCACGAGGCTAGGCCACTTGGCAGAGTGTCTGTTCTCTGAAGAGCAAGTTACGAGATGAGGTCTGGGAGCTGGGCTAATTCCCTTCTGGTCAGAAGGCTAGTGACCCAGCTGTGGGGCAGCTGCAACCCAGGCGAGTCACGTGACTTGCTGCCGTTGTCTCTGTTCCACTGCACTGCTCGTGCTGTCCTCCACGGGGGAGACGATGGCTCTGAATATTCATCCCAGCCCCTAAGTGGTCACAGCCCTTTCGAGCTCCCAGATGTTGACTTGGCCCTTTCGGTTCATGGTCCTTTCTGTCAGGTGATTTAGAAGGAAGCCCCCAGCGCTGGGTCAGAGGGCATTTGAGGCTAAGCAGCCATCCTGGTCTGTACCCGAAGTCATCTGCCCAGGAAGGCCACAGCATGTGCTCTCTTTGACCTCGGGTGAGTCTGTGGCCTCATTTCTTTTTAGGGCTGCTCATTTTCTGCCCACACCCCCAACGTCTGAGATCAGAGCAGCCCTTTGTTTAAAGGCTCCAGATGCCATTCTATCCCCAAGCTCTCTTCACAGTATTTCCCACCAGACTTTAAAGCTTCATGCAAAAAGGATTTGTAGGGACTTCCCTGATGGTCCAGTGGTTAAGTCTCCGCACTCCCAATGCAGCGGGCCCAGGTTTGATCCTTGGTCAGGGAACTAGATCCCGCATGCTGCAACTAAAAGATACTGCATGCTGCAATGAAGATCCCACACATGGCAACAAAGATCCCACATGCCGCAACTAAGACCCGGTGCAGCCAAATAAGTAAATAAATAATAAATATTAAAACAAACAAACAAAAAAGGTCAAAAAAAAAAAAAAAAAGAAGACTTGTAAAATAGGCCATACCAAGTCTAATTAATGGCCTAAAACTGCCTTCCCTAAGGCCTCATGTTCCATCATCCTCAACGAAGATGTGGCTGCAGGATTTGGTAACATTAGGGTTCTCCAGACCCCAAATCCATTAACAAAGATCCATACAGAGCACACCCACTAGGAGCGAGGCCACCCCCACCCCATACACTCCTTATTCTCCTAAATGACTCTCAAACTCCCTACACCTCCTTCCCCATCCTTGCTCTCGACAGATGTCTCTGAGAAAGTGAAGTAATCAGAAGAGAATTTCCACAGATCCCCACTACTGCATCTGCCCCCACCAGCATCTCACACATACTCTGCCTCTATGTACATTAGCTCAGATGAATATCCAGCTATCTCCTTTTGTCTTTCCAAGGACACCCTTCTAGCAATCTATCTTTCTCTCTCCTACATCATCAATGTCCCCTCTCTACTGAGTCGTTCCCATGAGTAGATAGCCATGCAGTTATTGCTCCCATATAAAAAGTAAAAAGTAAAAAACAAAAACACAAACAAAACCTCACCTTTTTCTTGACTCTTCTTTCCCCCACCAGCTACCATCCCATTTCTCTGCTGCAAAATTCTTTGGAGAGATGTAGGTACTAGCTGTCTTCAATTCCTCTCCTCCCATCTCTCCTAAACTCACTCCATCACACTCTTCTTGTCAAGATCACAAACGACCTCCAACTGGCTAAATCCAAAGAAAAACCAGAGTCCTCACTTTACTTGACCTATGAGCATCATTTGACGTGAGTGAACCCTTTCTCTCCTTGATACGTTCTCTTCACTAAGCTTCCAGGACCTCATGCTCTCTTGATTTTCTTCCTGTCTCAATGAACCCTTCTCAGTCTCTTCTGATTCATCCTCTTCTCCCTGCCTTTTCAGGGCTAGAATGCCCTGGGGCTCCAGCCTCTTCTCTTTTCTCTCTGACTTCATTTCCTTGATGATCTCATCATGTCTTTTGGCTTTAAATACCATCTATAGATCTCCAACCCAGACCTCACTCCTGAACTCCAGACTAGCATATGCAACTGCCTGCTTGGCATCTCTTCCTCAAACTTAACTTGTCCAAAATGTACTATCATTCTTCTCCTTCGAACCTGCTCCTCTGACAGCCCTAACCTTCTCAGTCAATGGCAACTCCATTTTTCTAGTTACTCAGGCCCCAAACTTTGAAGTCACCTTTGACTCCTGTCTTTCTTTTACATCCCATATCTAATTTTTTAGTGGATTCTCTTGGTTCTACTTTCAAAATATAGTCACAAACTGATCGTTTCTTACCATCTCCACTGCTACCACCCTGAGCTAAGCCACTATCATCCCACCTGGACTCTAATAGCTTCCCTGCTGTTATATTCTTCCTGCTTCTATACTGTCCCCCACTACCAAAGGGATCCTTTCGTCTTTGTAAAAGGTAAATCAGATTAGGTTTGCTCAAAACCCCACAATGGTCCCTGTGGTCCCCCAAAGAATATCCACGTCCTCATCTCTGGAACCTGTGAGAGTCGCCTTATATGGCCAAAAAAGGTGGGCCTTTGTTGATATAATTAAGGATCTTGAGGTGGAGAGAACATCCTGGATTATTTGGGTGGGCCCCAAATACAATCACATGTGTGATTCAGGGGAGGCAGAAGGAGATTTGCCAACAAACAAAAGAGAAGGCAATGTGGCCACAAGGCAGAGATTGGAGTGATGCAGCACCTGGGGCTGGAAGAGGCAAGGAACACATGATCCCCTAGAGCTCTGTGGAGCACAGCTATGCTGACGCCTTGACTTCAGCCTGGCAAACTGAATTTTTCCTTCTGACCCCTGGAACCATGAGCAAATAAATTTCTGGTGTCTTCAGTTATCAAGTTTGTGGTAATTTGCTATACTGCAGCCACAGGAGATGAATACATCCCCCATCTCTTTCAGAATGAAAGCCTATAAAATCCTTCAAAATCCAGCCCCTATTAACTTCCTGACTCCACTCCCCCCACTGTCCCTACACTTACCAGCTCTGGGCACATTGGCCTTCTCCCTGTCCTTGTGTTTAAACAAACACAGCACCACTCCAGCACCCAAGGCCATCCATCTAGTTATTCCCTCAACCTGATGCTTGGGAACCTTCCTCACTTCCTTCAGTCTTTACTCAGATGAGGTCTCTCCAGACCACGTCATTTAATACCTCTACCTGCTCTGCCCTTCACCTCCCACTCCTGATCCTCTGTATCCTGATCTGCTTTTTTCTTTTTCTAAGCACTCATGTCTTTCTAACCTGTAATGTAATTTACTTGTTTATTATTTACTTATCACTTATTATCCTCTTCCTCTGCTAGAATATAAGATTCACAAGGGCAGAGCTGATTGCCTATTTTGTTCTCTGCTATGTCTCAAGCACCTGGAATAGTGCTTGACACAGACAAGCATTTAAATAATATGTGTTGAAAGCATGAGTGGATGTCCTCAGAGTTCCTTTGGTAATCATTAGGGACACCCTTTTTTCTCCCCATCACCCACCTCCTTCCCTCCATGGCCCTCTCTATATTGGCAAAGCAAATAAACATGGTAAGACACAGAATATTCAGTTCAAGATGGCGGAGAACAACTGGCTAGGTTAGTGAAAGCAAAATGTCAACTTTCTCCTCTGACACTTGTGGCCTTTTATTCACATTAATATGCAACACTCATGACCTAACAACATTTTGATGATTAGCCTAGAGAATTGTTTATGCAGCAGGTAAAATAATTTTAGGCCATACATCTCAGATGTCCAAAACATAATTTTAAAATTTCTCTTTAACTGTCTTGAGTTCCATTCTACATGGCATCAGAAAACACAATCTCACCAATTCAGGATCAACTCAGTTACTTCAGGGTTATTTCCTTCCCCCACTTTCCTTGGCATGGGCTCTATGCCTAGGGGGCTAACATAATTTTGAGGCATCAGGAGCTGCGCTGTGGAGGTGCCTAGCCAAGCTGTTATTTCCTAAAATGCCCACCTTCTTTCTTGGTTCTCAGCAATTACAGTTCATACTAAATCTATCACGGGCATCTTGTCCCAGTTAAGAGGCCAGATCCAAGTATCACACCTATGCTACTCTTAGCCACAAGAGAGAACAACAGGCTGCCTCAGCTCGGCTGCCTGAGCACCTCGGTGATGTGAAAATATTCATGGAGCATCAACATAACCCAGGTACTGAGAGGGCAGTGCCCAAGTCTGAGAGTCCTGCCTTGAGAGATTATATTCTAGAAAGGGGAGCCAGGTCATAGACATGAAAACAAAATAAATGAAAAGGGGTAATGTGGGGTACTGTGGAGGGAGCCAGAGGTGGGGAAGGTCTTTCTAAGGCATGGAATTTGAGTTGGAACACAATGATGAGAAGGAAGCAACCATGCAAAATTTTGGAGGAATGGATTTTCGATAGGAAGAAACAAAAGCACAAAGTCTCCAAAATAGGGATGAGTTTGGCCTTTGCGGTGGACTGAAAGAGGCTAGCATATCTAGAGTGTAGAGAAGGAAGAGAGATTGGAGAGAGTCGCAGGAGAGAGGTGGGCGTCACCAGATCAGATAGGCTATGATAAGGAGTTGACGTTTTATTCTAAGTGTAAAGAGATCCTATGAAGCCATTTCTATACCATCTCTGCATCTCTCCAACTATGGCCTATGAGAAAATGTTGGTGGACCTTGTCTCCTTCCAGAGAACCAAAGGGAATCCTGGCACATATGCTGTCCACCCCCCAGGTCCCCAAATCTTCTGGTGTTTATGTTGCCCCACCCTTGGCTTAGTTGGGAGTAGGGGCAGGACACAGAGTTCCCACTTAGGGACGTCCATCACATCTAACCATCTTGTCAGGAAAAACTGTGGAAGACTTTGCAAATAGACAAAATTGATTGCTGGGTGTCCTGTTTATACCACCCTTCTGATTCATCTTTCTTTGTCTAAAGCTATTTTACAACTCTGTCAAGATGTGGAATACTGGTAGTAAGTAATGCAAGTGATTCTTGCCCACAGAAATGCAAACTCTGTCCAGCAGAGAGGCAGTTGATTGCTGCCCTGTAGATATTGACCAGTTTGTAACTTTCCGTATTTATTTCAGCATTCCTTTTTTCTTTTTATTGAAATATAGACGATTTACAATGTTATGTTAGTTTCAAGTGTACAGTAAAGTGATTCAGTTATATTTCAGCATTCTTGATGGTCTATATATGTGTGCTTTTTGGAGTCCTCCTCTGAATAGCTGTAACATCTTACTAGTTTCATCATTAATAATGACATATGTTCATTTTATATTTGTATAAGGGTCATTTTACCTTTTATAAAAAAATATCCTTTGGAAAACTTCACCCCTGTATTCTTCTTCCTCTGACCACTCTCTCGTTCTCTTGTTCTGAACAATCACAAGTAAGACAGAAGTAGCTGGCACTCCCCTCTGTGTACAGAGGGAACAACTGGGGCTTGGAGAAAAGAAGACTTACCTTTGGTTTCCTGACTCCTGTTCTGGTGCTCCATGTAGGAAGGAGTACCACCTCTATGAGTTCTTTAGAAAATGCATTGAAGTATTTTGGGCAAAGAGAAGAGATCTATTCCCAGAGATGTAAATGTCCTGCAATGCACAAAACAGTCCTCTAAAATGAAGATATCCTGCCCCAAATGTCAGGAGCACCCTGAGGGAGAAACATATAGGATGTTGCTCATGGATATGGGGGTCTTAATGACTGCCCCCCAAGAATCCTGCTGGGACCCATCTATTCATTTACCAAATCACTGAACTAGAGCTAGTTTAATGGTAATATTTCCCTTCTGGCATGCAAAAATGTTTATGGCCTTCAATAAAGACTTCTCTTTAAATATATTGTTTTAAACTTCAGAATCCTCCAGTAAGAATTATGTTCTCATTTTGATTAAGATTCACATTTTAATGTGGCAATAAAAACAAGTGAGATTGTCTCATTGAAAAGGATCCTATTTAGTTAATTATCAGGCCCCATGCCACAAATCACTGCGTTGGGTTTCCTGTGTCCAAAGAAGTCTGCTATTTCTCCCTCTCCTCACATGAGTCACATGAGCCTGTATTGACGAGTAGAGCTGGGGCTAGAGGTGGTGGGGAAGGGAGAGTAGGAAAGAGTTACTTTCCCTATAATGTGCAGCCCCCCAAAAGCCCAGCCGTGTACGCGTCAATTCAGGAGACAGTGTCGTGAATGGGCAGTGTCCAGATTCTAGGGTCAAATCTTGAATCCCAGCTCTGCCATCTACCAGCTCTGTGACCTCAGGCATGTTATTTAATGTTTCTAAATCTCCAGTCCCCTCCCACCCACCCCCATACAGGTTATAAGGATGCTATATCAACCTCCTGGCTTTGTTTCGAAAATTAAATTAGGTAATGGATTTGAAGAAGCTGGCACCAAAAAAGCAGGCAATAAATGTTGGCTCTTTCCCCAGTAAAGGCTGACAACCTTGAGAAGCATCCAGCATGATGTGCCTGATGCTTCCAGCGGTCATCAGAACTACCGGCAAAATATCCAGGTGACTGGGAACAGACAAGCAGGCATCAGAGGGTTAGGGATTCAGGCAAGATTCTGAGCAGCAAGGAGCAAGGTCTCAGAGGCCAAATGAGGTCAGAAGCTACACAGAGAATGAGTTATTGACACACAAGTGAAGAACAAGAGTGGGGCTTGTTATTAACCTGCTTAACTTCTGGAGGAGTGGGGGTGAGTTCTGAACCAAGACCAGGAAGGCTAGAGACTGCAGGGCTTCTTTGCCTGAGAAGGAAAGTGGGGTGGGCGGGGTCAAGGACTGCCAGGCAGAGGCAAACCAAATAAGAAGTCCCTCTGCAGGGCCCTTTGGCAGAAAGCACGGTCTGCCCTTAAGTAGACTTTGCTTTCCCAGCCTTTTCCACCCACAGTGTAAACTGGTAGCGCTGAGGGCAGTCCTGACTATCTATGATGGCAGCTGTGATGAATCAATGATTCAAACGTCAGTTCAGGGGGAGCCTTTATGCCCTGGCAATTATGTGGATAGCTTTGGAGATTTCAAATGGATTTTATCTCTGGCGTCAACTCTGAACAATTGGTAGTGGCTGCCTGGAACATTGTCTTGAGAAATATTTCGAAGGTCATATTTGGGAAGAATGCTGTGATGGATTATTTATGTCTGCCAAGGGCTTAGAAATGATGAGTAGAAGTATACTTGCTACCTTTTAGCTGAAAGTAATGCAGCCAATTCCTCCTAGCAGCTGGAGCATGCCTATGAGATGTTGGTGGAGGATTTTATTCATTCATGTATTCATTTATTCAGCATTCCCAGAATAGCCACCATGAGTAGCACTCCCGCACTGGAGAAAGTGAGGATGTGTGTAAGAAGAAGTTCCAGAGACTCGCAGAGCTATTTTGCAGGCTCAAGAATGCCTTGGCTCCTCATTTAGATTCAACATCAGCAAATAACCCCTGGAAAGTAGAAATTATTATTATCATCCCAATTTTGCTGGCTAGAAAACTGAGGTTCATCTCAGTTTGGGAGGCAACTGGTTTAATAATTTCTACTGTAATAATGGTTATGTCCTCAAATATACAGTCTTTTGCATCTTTCACTGAAGATCTGAAAAAGGACAAGATCATGTGCATACGAAGCCTTTTGCCCTCTGTGTTATTTCAGAGCAGTCTTCCTGACACATTGGCCAGCCCTCCGCCAAGCTCTGAGCATTACCTAAACTCAGGGAATGTGTATTCGGTGAATTGGCCCATATTTTATCTCCCTACAAAATGGCTATTTAAATATCCCTTGAGTATGCACTTTCTGAATCATTAAGGCCTCAGGGTGCATCAATTACACTAATTTGGGAAAGTGATCAAATTCATGCAGGGCTGTTATTTTTAAAGAAAAGACATTTCAGTGTATTGATGGGGAATTGGTGTCCGGAGTATATAGATTCCCAGTTATCTCCTGTCATGGCAGGAATCCATTGGTTTCCTTTAAGAGATGGAGAACACATTATGCCTGGTATTAACAAAGATCAATTTCAGTAAAGGAAGACATTCAGAACAAGGGAATTGAACTGAGCTGGGAATAAATGACGTAATGTTTGAAGCGATAAGGGATAAGTCATGCTGGGACTCCAAGTTCCCGTATAAATGATGATTAAATGGCATTTTTGTCCCTGCCTTTTGCTAAAGGTGATATTTCTTTACTGTAAAGTATAACATATATATTTTGGCATTGTCAGTGAAGTATGCAGTTAATAATTGGGCTTCTTAAGGATTTCAGAACTCTTCGGTTTTAATGTGAAGGGAAGGCCTTATCTTTGCTGCCAACTCATTTCTACTCTTCAAACCGAAGCAATAGTCTTTTATAAGAATTTGGCTTTGGGTGTTATCTTTCAAGAAAACGTATTCCAAACTTCAATACAGTGAATAGAGTTACAAAACCACCATGAGGATAATATGGAAGATTTGGGAAATAGAGTAAAGATAAGCTCTCTGCTAAGATGTGAGATGCAAGGAAAGAAAAAAAAAAAAAAAAGATGAGGTGAAGAGGAACAACACTGGTGCAGGATTTCTATCAGTGTCTCTAAGGAAAAAAATCAAGCTAAACCAGACCTTTTCTTTTTCCCTGTGAACAAAGTTCTTTGGGGTCCATAAAAGCTAGTTAGTTATTTAAACAGATGAGAAAATGAAAGCCCAGGGAGGTAGTGTGACTCACAGTGTCCCTTCCTTTTGGCTTTTAGGTGTGTCTTGGTAGCTAAATTTTCATTTTAAGAGGATATTTAGGAAATTTTCATTTTTAAAAGAAACACTGTTCCAATTCTTTCCATTGTGTGTGTGTGTGTGTGTGTGTGTGTGTGTGTGTGTGATGGTGGTAATTGACTTTTGAATATGTACCAAAACTGGACACCAAACGTTCTAACTTGGAACTAAATTGGATGCTTAGTTTCTGATCCCATGTTGCTTGGGGATAGTATGGCAAGGATGCAAAAAGCACATTTCCACATAGAATCGTTCAGAGGCCAGGCAAGGACAAGAGAAACAGTTACATAAGAATATTAGTTTTGATTCATCAAGTAATAGCTCTTCCCTTCCCAGAACCTCCCTAGACAGAGAAGACCAGGAGGTGAAATGAGAGAAGAGTTGATCTACCTGAGCGCTGGCACTTACGACATCTCCAGCTCAGACACAGAGTTTTAGAGGAGCCAAGACCTAAATCAGGAGAAAATAACCGAGAACCTCACCTTTTTTTGGTATTTTTGTCCATTTCATCTTTTTTTCCATGCTAACCTCTAGGTAGGTACTTTTAAGGACTTATGCCAGTCTGAAGAGGTTGATTGGGAGCCAGGATTCTCAATCCCAGGGTTTTCCTTAGCAGGGAAGGAGCTGTCATCCTGACACCTGGAATTAGAGATCTGAGTGAGGCTTCATGAAGCTTTCTTCGTTGTGAGATGTTTCCAGCATGGTGGTTACCAGGAGGGGTAGGCAGTGCTTATTAATGGAGAATACACAAAAAAAAATGGTAGTCCAGAGGCCTGGGCTCTGATTACAGCACTGCTTTAGCAGCTCCATGTTCTCTGGCAAAATCTGTTTCCTGACATTAGGCTAATTGACCTCAAAGTCCACAAGGACAGGTCATCTAACAGCTCAGTCCAGACCCCTCACTCCTCTCTTCCCCTCTACCTTGTCCAGTGACTGCCATGGCCACACCCTGAACCAGGCCACCCCCTCCCTCTCCCTCCATCCTGCCTTAAATTTGGAATTTCCACTCTTGGCCATCTCTCTACTTCTCCCGCATATCACCAGTCCCACCAGACATGCCCTTCCATCCTTCAAGATCTCCAGTTCCTGACTCTTCTGGGCATCCCAGGCCATCAGTGCTTTCTGGCTTTCCCTCCTTTGCTACCATTATGTTTTTCATTGGTAGTCACTTCACTAAGGCTCTTCCCAATACCCTCCGCTGCCTCCTGAGCTGTCACCCCTCCACTGATAATCAGCACCCTGACAATCCCAACTCTGGGTAAATCCAACCACCAACTTCTTCAAGTCCTGCTACTTAGTGGTGCCAATGAAAGCCCAACGTGGTGTCATCCTTATGAGTTAAAGACACCAACCCCTTAGTGCCTGAAACTTTTTGGTCTGGTTCCATAATGACTCATTTAAATATTACCACTCTCCTCAATCGCTCTACCCCATCACTATTCCTAGTTTCCATCCCCTCATTTGTAGCAGATGTCTTGGCTTTCTGTTTCCTGAGAAGAACATCAGTAGGGCAGTTCCTAAACTATCCTAAAGTTTCCTGGAGTCTGAATGACCTGAACTGTGAGACCAGAGGGCAGTTCAGATGAGTGTAGCAAGAGCTAGAGGGAAGATAGGCCGAGCCATAGCAGAAGATGGGAAACCAACTGGATAGTCAAGGTGGGTTCCCATGCAAGATGTCCTGAGGCTGGGGCAGCAGGATTTGTTTAGATCCTCTTCAAGAGGATTATATCTGTGCCTCATTGAACCTCTAGTTCATTTCAAGTCTCAACTAAAGACTTTAGTGTCTTCTCTGGATGAAATTCTTCAGTTGTCCAAATCACAAATAATTTTGCTCTGAAAGGCATTTTTGGATATAGAGCGAAAGATGCTGCATAATAAAGTTGTATTCTTTATACTGAGTTAAGCTGAGAAAGCCCATCTCCGATATTTTGTAACTCAGATAGAGCTCTCACCCAATTATCTTCCCTTTTGTTTTCATCATCTGACTTCCCAGCAGGTATAGAATTTTAGCCTGGAGAAAGATTTTTGGTCAGGTGTTCTGCTCAAGGCATGGAACTGTGAAGAGACTGACAGATTGGGGTATGCAGAGTTGAGTGGCCCTTTTATGGTTAGCTTCGCTGCCCCACCCTTACTTTGCTTTTACACTGCTTATCTTTGGTGGTTTACAGAATCCCTAAGCAGGGTGAAGAAAGTAATGACCCAGAGCAAAGAGCATCTGCTCATTTTACTTCTCTTGGTCATAAGATTTTGATGTCTTTTGGCTCTTCTCTAATGCAGGAAGATAATCAATAGCAAGTTATGTTTTAGGCACAGTTCTTGGGAATCAATTTCTTATTATGGAAAAAGCTTGATGCACAAACGGGCCTCAGTGTCCCCATGGCCAACGAGAAGGGCTTTGTTCTGCATAAAATTCCTAGGTGAGATACAGTTGTTGAGTCTTTCTCTAGGCAGTGGCAAGGGCATGTGTAGTGAGAGAAAGATTATGAAGTGGATAGAAGAAAGTTTATAAACAAGTGAGTCAAAGCTTCTATCCAACCTTTAGCTCAATCAGCAACCTGAAACTCCAGTTGGATCACTGGGCCTCCTTTCTTAAAGGCTGAATAAGAGCTAAGATGGGGAACAGATAATGGGGTAGTGGTCAGTGGGCAAATGGACCCATCACTAAAGGCAAGAGCTATTGGTCAGTGGGAGAGCTGCGGGCCAGGGCTTCTCTTAAGATATATTTATCTAACCATTGAATTAAGTTTCAGAAACAACAAAAAAAAGACACAACCCTCTTTAATTGAGTTTATATTCTTTAATAAGCCAAAATGTTTGTTATTTACAGAAGCCTGGACAAATTATTCTGGGATAAAGTTTACCAAATTTTGTTTTGTTGGTAAATATCTTTATCTGTTAGGTTAGTTGATTTATAAGAGGTACCTTCACCTACTTCCAAAAGAGGGTTTAAGGGAAAACAACAAAAAGGTATGTGCAGTGGCATTTTCCACCTGCTACCCCCTTGGGTTTTTTTAAGTAGAGCTGAGTTCCTTGTTCAGAGTGACCCCACGTGACCCTTTGTCCATGGCAAGCTTAGAGGTAGTAACGGCTTCTGGGTGCCTCAGCGTGCCTGCTGTTTCCCTTGACCCTGTCCACACCTTTAAGAAGGTTCTTTATCAGCATGTCCTCATTGAATTCTGTTTCTTGCTGAGACTCTCGTTGCTATACTCTCCAACATGCTGGTAAAATTATAATACTTAACAGCTATTCTTGGACCATATACCACCAACTTATTTAAACAAACAAGCAAACAAACCTAGCTCTGGTATGGTGCTTTGCACTTACTTGATGTGACATTTGTTGAATCTTTCATGCATGCTGCATCCCTGGGTGGTGTAGACATCATCTATCCCATCTCACAGGAAAGGAAATGGAGTCACTGGTAGTTCAGGAATTTCTTCAAGGTCCATGACTAACTGGGGTTAGGGTGGTCAAGATTTCAGGCCTCCAGCACTCTCTTCTGGCCCAGATTGTTCTGACCCGCCAGCAGCCAAAGGGAAGTGGATCCTTTGGTGTATTATTCACTCTTCATCAGTTTCTAAAGACTTGAGAGAAATGTTCCTGCCCAAGGGTCATCCTTAGCATCACTTCCAACTTCAAAATAACAGGCTTCCTTTCAAGACCATGTGGTGATCTCCTTCCCCTTTATCTCCCCATGGAAATCCCTGCTGCTTTTACCAATCGTCAACCTTTTACATTAGGTTCTGTTTCAAAGATCTTTCAGAAATCCTGACTGGAAAGGGCAGCCTGGGTTTAGCAAAGGAAAAGAGTTTCTCATTTAATCATTTCAAGTATGTTTCTCTCTTTCTCTGTCTTGCTCTCTACCTGTTTCCCTGTTTCTGTGTCCCTTTCTCCTTCCTCCTTTCTTCATGCCTTCCTTTCATAAGAGGCCTTGTGGGACAGTCCTTGCATGTTGAGGCTCCCAGAAGCCACTAACAGTGGGAAGCCATT
The DNA here is from genome assembly GCF_949987535.1 of Balaenoptera acutorostrata. Classification (NCBI taxonomy): domain Eukaryota; kingdom Metazoa; phylum Chordata; class Mammalia; order Artiodactyla; family Balaenopteridae; genus Balaenoptera; species Balaenoptera acutorostrata. The sequence continues at coordinate 145,303,903 of NC_080066.1, read as the reverse complement.
GCCAGCTCTAGGCCTGTGACCAGAGCCCAGTGAGAGCTGTGGTCATGGAGGCATGACAGCTTGGCCCCTGCCGGAACTGTGGTACTGATGCAGGGAGAGAACAGGGAAGAAATACTCCAGTCTCTCTCTCTCCTCTCACCTTCTGATCTCCTGCTGGTGCTCCCCATTGACCAAGACCAACTGTAGGCCAGAGGGCAAGGGAGCCTGGGTGATGCAGCTTGAGGGGTAGCCTTTGGGCAAACGGCAGGGTAGAGATGGGCAGAGAGTGGATGGAAGCAATGTTGGGGGGCTGGGTGGGAACAAGTAGAAAATAGCCAACATAGGAATGACCCTACCTATTGACAGCAGTGAGACTGGTTAGTGGGGTGAGTGAAAGGTATTTTAGTTCATTACTTTAGCCCTCCCACTGCTGCCTCCAAAATAGTGTTGATTCCTTTCTTGATGAGTTTTAGGAGCAAGACCCTATGTGTCACTCTCAGGACATTTCTGTTTTCATCACTCTCTCTACACATTTGCCTTGTGCCCTGTTGACTGGAGCAATCTATGGGTGACTTGACTTTTCTCTTTAGTGAAGTGGAATTGAGAGTTGCCTCTCCTTCTTTCTCCTACATTCTTCTCCTTTGCTGAGTGGTAAAGAGGAAGACCAATTTCCATGAATAGGCCCCCAAACAAGCCATGGCAGAAGACTACTCAAAAGGCAACCCTTGCTTCCATACATCTGTCAGTCACCTGATATAAGATACACTCTTACCATGAAACTAATAAAATTTAATCATCAGTACCCACCTTCCAACCTTCCTATGTGTATAGGTCCCCCGTGAGGGCCTAGACATTTCATATTCATAATGTTGTGTTCTTTTTCTTGAAGAGGGCCCTCATAATTGTATAAACTTTAAGGCCCACAAGCCTGGACCTGTCCCTTCCTCTGTATCTTTGTCACTGAAGATACCTTTTCTACCCATGACTGGCCTGGCAGTGTTTGCAGAATCCAAAGCAGAGGTAATTAATATACGATAGATCTACTGACAGAGACTCCTAAGACATATGGTCCAGTCAATGGGCCTAAACAAAGGAGCAATTACAAGGTGTCACTGCATCCTAATAAAGCTGTGGCAGCGACACAGTGACACGGATGACAAAGGCAGGCTGCTGGGGACCCACCAGTCACAGGCAAAGCCCTGGTGCTCTGCAGTTTAATAAACCTCCTGTGTGACAGCAGCAGGGCAGTCACCTCTTCTGCTGGCTGGCCAACTCGCACACCTGCTTTCTGGGGAGGTGTGGTGAGGAGAGCACGGGCAGGCCTGCTCTGCTAGCCCTTCCAGAACATAACCTGGTCCAGGCTGCAGGGAAGCCAGCAGGGGCTCTGCACCTGGGCATATTTGTGGATGCCAGCCCAGGACACTGTGCCCTGGGTTGGGTCACAGAGATGGAGCTGTGGTTCATTAGTTCCGTCCCTGGCTGACACTGCCAAGCCCTGGGTTAAGTCCCGGCCAGCCTGCAATGCCTCGTGCTGTTGGCTTCCAGATGCAGATGCCTTAATGCTGATCCTTCCCTCCTTGGAAAAACCAGCCAAAGACCCATTCTAGATGAAGAACCAGCAGTAGGTATTAAAGAAAAAGCCATTAACGTTTTCTTTGTATTGATTTATCATTTCAGTACTTACTGGGCCCTTATTTAGAGACAGAAGGAAAGAGAGAGCAGAGGGATGGAGGAGAAAGGAAGGGGGAGTGAAAAAATACGGTGTGTATAAAGAGGATTAAGAACAAAGGCTCTGGAGGGTTTGATCCCAGCCACTCTACCAGCCCTATGACCTTGGGCAAGAAAAATCCTCTCTGGGCCTTTAGTGTTCTAATTTTGTAGAACAGGAATAAAAATAGTACCTACTCCCTGGGGCAACTGTGAGGATTAGATGGGTTAACACTTGTAAACCCTTAGAGCTGTTCCTAGCACACAGGAAGAGCTCAGTTAACACTGACTAATGCTATTGTATGTGTACTGGCATAATATCTCAGGCTAGGAGCACTATCTTTGTCAGATAAAGCTCTGACTTTGCATACAAAGGACTAGGGCCCTGAGCTTACCAGCCACAGGGCCTTGGTCCCTTGACTTCTCCCCTCAGCGTCCTCCATTTATAAAGTAAGGATGCTGATAATCTCTGCCTCACCAAGTTAGTTCTAAGAATCAAATGAGCTGGGCATCACGCCTGAGCTTTTATTCTCTGCTTAGGACAATGGAATGGTGGTATTATGGGGAAATCATAAAATCACTCAGACACTTCAGGTTTGCTTGCCTTATTGGCTTCTGCATGAGCCTCCGTCAGCGCCCTTGTTCCATCTCCTGAGGTCAGTGTTGCCTTCATGGATGGTCAAAGCCCCTGAGAAAAGCCAGTCGTCTCTCCACAGCCCGAGGGATTCCATCCAGGAGTGAGGTCCCTTCGGCACCACCACTCCTCCCAGGGCGGGTGCTGAGGACCAGCCAGAGTTCTGGCTTCATGAGGCACTTAACACACTGGCACGGCTGGTCCATGGGCTGCCCAGGCAGCTGGGCCGTGAGGAGGGCCGGGAGTGGCATCTGTGCTCACGGCCTCGAGGACGAGGACAAGCTCGCCCTGGCGCATGCTCTGCCTGCTCCTTTCCAGCCGGCAGCTCTGCTTCATGAGCTGCACTCAGAGCCACAGTGAACGGGGCTTTGATGGGCAGAGGTATTAGCACTCCATTTTAATTACGCCTCCTAGCGTTTCCCCTACTGCTTCCCTTTCTCTTTACCTGTCAGTGCTATTAGGGTCGCCCGAATACCAAATGGTGATGAGCAAATTGAACTACTGTGAATGGAGATGAATATCGGGCTGGTTGGAAAACAAAGGCCATTAGTCTTCTCTTTCTTGTGTCAGCTGAGCAGGACTTTCTGCCCTCGCCTTGTTGGGAGCCCAGGCAGTGCCTCGGATCTGAGATTTGCTGATGTCTGGACGAAATCTAATTTCTAACATCTGGTGCAGAGAGCCCATTCGGGAAAGGCAAAGAACAACTTGTCAGGAGCTCCAGTGTGAGTTCAGCAATGTGAGAAGAGAAGGGAGAGAAGAAAGGCACTCAGTCGGTCCAGGTAGCTCTGAGCACATGGGAACCAGCAGGAGATGGGTCGTGTGAGGGGAGGAGGTGGGAGGAGACCATCTTCTGTAGAAATCACTCCTGATGCATCTCAGGACCAGTGTTGTGACGCAGAACTGTTCTCTGAGAATGAGGAGGGATCTCTCAGGGACAAGAGAAGATTCTTTAAGAAGGTTCTGTTGGTGGTGATCTCTCCTGACATTTGTCTGAAAGTGTTTTTTCTTTTCCTGTATTCTCAAAAGATGTTTTCACAGGGTAGACTGTTCTCGATTCTCAGCCTTTTGGAGCTAGCATCCCTCCTCTTTCTGGCTCCTGTTGTTGCTGCTGAGGGGCTAAAATGTCCATCAGCTGTGGTTCCTAGGATCTGAGTTTCCTCTCTGGCTGTTTTTAAGACCTGCTGTTTGCCTTTGGTATGAAAGCAATTTCACTACAGCGGTGTGTCAATATGTGGATTTCTTTTTATTATCCTGCTTGGGGTTTGTTGCAATTCCAAATCTGGAAAATTCTCAGCCTTTATTCTTCAGATATTGCCTCTGCCCATTTTCTGTGTTATCTCTCTCAGGAGCTCCTCTTAAATCTATATTTGGCCTTCTCTCTCCTCCACACCCTCCTGTTCTCAGGCCCTTATCTATGAAAATCCTAGGAGACTGGGGTTGAAGTATGTTCCTCTAGAGAAAATTTGTACTTGCTTCTGCCGTCTGCCGGGGGTGCTTTCAACGTTGGACCGCTTTGAACTAATTTCTCATTAATCAATCTCAGCACTTTTCGGTATTTACGGATGGTGTGAATTCCAGCCGCAAACCTGCATGGGAACAGGCCAGTGGATACACATATTTAGGAGAGATTATTCTTTTTCCAAGGGCCAAGACAGAGACAGACAAGTTTGTGCCCTTGTGAAGCAGAATTTTTTCCTCCTGTATCCTTTTGCTGAGGGTGTAGCATGTAGGGGGTCCCTGCCCTTCCAACTCTCCACCTCCTCAACATGGCCAGGAAACTCAAGGCGCTAGAATGGATGATGGGGGTCAAAACCCTTGAGGGCAGTTGCTGTCTTCCATGGCCACTTTATTTTTACATTGTGAGTCTTTCACCACTGCCCTAAGGGTTCTGAATTTTTGAAACATTTTATTCAGCCTTTTACTTTGTTGCTATGTGTTTGTTTATTTGGGAGTGGAAAGGATTTCAGGATTTCTAGTCTAGTGTATCTCCAGAAATGGAAGTCCACATCTCCGTATTCATAAATCCCCTCTCTGAAGAATTTACCAGCTTCTCTGTCTCTTGATCCTCCTGTTCTCTGTAGGCCTGAGTGTGAGTAGTTGAAGTGATCTTTCCTCTTGGTTGGGACACACGCTTACCACAACAGGAGGCAGAGAGGCAATCTCCTATAGTGTGGGAAGAAAATACTATGTTAGAACCTCTGCTTGTATATTTATCTCATACATTGCTTAGCTTCTATGTTTTGTATATGCTTTACCATGTGCACATTATATTAGTAGATGAGCACATGCTTACAATGTATTAATAAATATATACACGTTTTTAAACTGAGAGGGGTGTGTAATCATGAGAGTTTGGAGACTCCACTACCTTTTTAAAGCCATGGGAAGCCATTGTCTGCATTCTTAGGACTTTTATAGCTGGAGAGAAAACATCCAGAACTTTGCACACATTTGAACTCTACTTCTTCAGACCAAAACCAAAAGGTCTGGCATAGGTTATGAAAACAGACCGGGTATCCCAGGGCACTGGGAGAGGTAATGTGCTTGCTAGGCCCACGGCTGGAAGACTGTCGCTGACTGTCGAATGACCCATTACTAAGTCTCATTTCTGCTCTTCTGCTATAGTCCATATTTTCTCATTTCAGTATTTCTCTCTACTGCATAATATGATTTTCCACAGTTTTTGAATCACCCTATGGACACCACAAAAGTTTAGTTTCTCTGTTTAAAGAAAAAAAATAGAATTGACATAAAAATATATATATATATCTCACCACCTACAAAAGCAATTGACACTTCATAGCCCCCGATCACCACTGCGAGTTCTCCTCCAAGTACCTTGCCGGGGGCTGTGTTTGCACTGAGCTCCCACTGCCCTTCCAGCTCCCCACGCTGCATGTTCCTCTGCCTGTCTGTCTGCTTTCCTTGTCTGTGTTATGTTCTCAGGCCTCTGAGAATACATTTCATCCTGGCAGTGGACACAAGTGATCGGGGTTCAAGGAAACCACCTGGCTGAATGGCCCCCTACATGCAACCCCCTCAGTAAAAGGAGAGAGGAGGAAAAAATTCTGTTTCACAAGGACACAAACAAGGTCATTTGTAGTCTACAAACAGGAGTTAGAGAGTCAGACCTTTCTTCCCCATTTTGAAACTGGGTTGCAGCCTTGAAGTACTTTTCTGATGATGATTCCAGGACCCTCAATTCACAACATGACCCCAAATGAGTCCTGTCGCAGGAAAGTGCTCAGTCTGGGGCTATTTACTGTTTACAGTCATAGAAGATATAGAAGGCTTAGACAATAAATATTATAAAATGTGTGTGTGTAAATTGGTATAATCCACAGATTTCATACAGTCATAGGAAAGTTTTTAGACACAGAGTTGTGATACTCTGGTTTACTAATTTGGAGGAACCATGGCACAAACGAACAAGAAATTTTGTGTTATAATGCTGTGTAACACACCATTGCCGCCATCACACAGACACACAAATTGTGCACATGTCATAGCTGGGTCACTCCCCAAGTCATGCAAAGCTGAAACTGGTGCCACTGTTTCTCAGAATCTTTGAGAACTCTGGGTCCATTAGTGTGGATGGAAATAGGTTGAGACTGCACTGTGCCAACGGGCATTATTACCTCCTGTGCGGTCAAGTGAAACAAACTGGGTCTCCAAATAAGCCTGTGTTTTCCAAACTAACAGCCCTCCCTGGTTTATATTTTCTCCTTGAGGAAGATATTTTTTAAAAGCCTATTTCACAGAATCAATTTTAGTGGGCCCCTTTAAAATGAGAGGTGAGCTGGAGGAAGTTCAGTTTGTTTTAACAATAACTCCAGCTTATTGAAGCAAGCATTAGCGTATCATGTCCCCATAAGGCAGTCATTAGAGGCAGGGGAAACTGGAGAAGCTTATTGCTCTGAGACAGCTAGTAAAAGAAATTGAAGACATTTTTATGGGACCTAAAGATAGTGTCAATAGGGCTTCCCTGGTGGTGCAGTGGTTAAGAATCCGCCTGCCAATGCAGGGGACACGGGCTCGAGCCCTGGTCCAGGAAGATCCCACAGGCCTCAGAGCAACTAAGCCCGTGCGCCACAACTACTGAGCCTGCGCTCTAGAGCCTGTGAGCCACAACTACTGAACCCATGTGCCACAACTACTGAGCCTGCACTCTGGAGCCTGTGAGCCACAACTACTGAAGCCTGCGTGGCTAGAGCCCGTGCTCCGCAACAAGAGAAGCCACCGCAACGAGAAGCCCGCGCACCGCAAGGAAGAGTAGCCCCCACTCGCCGCAACTAGAGAAAGCCCACGCGCAGCAACGAAGACCCAACACAGCCAAAAATAAATTAATTAATTAAATAAATTTATTTTAAAAAATAGTGCCAATAAAATAAGGACAAAAGGCATTTGTAGATGGTAGGTGAGAGGAGGAAATCTTTGAGGAACTAAAAGGTCTTCACTCCACAAGGTGGAGAAGCTTTCAGGTAAGACATCTATGATTCACGTGCATATTAGTTTATTTTCTCAGTTGCTCAGTCAACCAACATTAATTGAGCACCTCCTAGGTTCCCAAATGTGGTGGGTTCTGGGGATGGTGTGCTGCACAAGACACAATCCCTGCCTCAAGGCCCTTACATATGGATGGTAGCCTAGGAAAGAGGCCTCAGCGTGCAAGGGGACAGGCTGAGTGGTAGAGGAGACAGGGGTGACTGCCAGTGCGTGGGGGACACAGGCTTGCTTCCTACCCCACCTGCCAGGGCAAGGCTGGGGTGTCAGCTGTTCTAGGCAAGTGAAGCTAGAGGAACAAAAGCGGCAAAGAGAGAGAAAATAGGATGTCTTTGAGCAACCGCAGGTAGCTCTTTATGGCTTCCACTAGTTCAAGAAAGGGTATGTTAAGAGGTAAAGCTGGAGAGGTAAGCTGGGATCCAGATCAGAAAGAGCCTTCTGTGATTTCTGGCAATGGGAACCGTTAAAAGTTTATAAGAAGGGGAATGACATGATCAAATTTCCATTTTAGAAAGATGGTGTTGATAGCAGTATGCGAAATGGCTCAGAGCTGGGAAAGCTGAGGAGAGGAGACAAGTTAAGAGCCTGGTAAAGTAATCAGTCAAAGGATAAACGTGACCTTAACTAAGGTACCTGACGTGGGATAGAGACAAGTAAACAGACTGAAGGTATATTAGGAAGATAGGATTAACCAGACTTGAGAATGAGTTGAATGTGGAAGAAGGAAGAAAGAGAGAAACTAAGGACAGTGCTGAGGATTCTGGCATTTGTTACTGGGTGGGAGAGATGGTACTATTCACCGAGACAGTGAATACTGGGGAAAGAGGGAGTTTAAAGAGGACAGCACTGAGTTAAATTTTAGACATTTCATGTTTGCCTATGGGCTATCCAACAGACTCTTAGATGTATGTATCTGGAGCTCAGTACAAGGAGCTGGGAAGACTTAGAAATCTGGGAGTTATCAGACTATTGTTGGCAATAGAGACAATGAGATATGGATGAAATGATCCCAGGTAAAGGGTGAAGATATCCTAGAATAGAGCCCTAGGGAACCAACCAATGTCAAAGGGAAGGAATGATCATGAAAAGCCCAGAGGCAGCGTGAGGGTGAGCAGTGAAGTAGGAGACCGAGGAGAGCATGGTGCTAGAGAGACTGTGAAAGCAGAAGGATGAGGATGTGGATAGGATGTAGGTGACGAGGAGGAGGGAAAGTATACATTAGATTCAATAACAAGCAGGTCATTGGTGGCCTGGGTAAGCACAGTTTCAGTGTTGTGATGGGAGAGTGGGTTGAGAGTGAAATGGGGGGTGGAAAAGTGGAAACCAGGAATAGGCATAACCCTTCTCTTTCAAGATGCTACCTGTGAAGGAAAAGGGGAAATGAGGTGATAAGTGGATGAGAGAGTAATAGGACAAAACGCAATTATTTAGGAACGCAGTGATAGGAGGGACTTGAGAGGATTCAAATGCTGATGAGAAACAGCCAATGAGGAAGAAAACGTTCAAGAAATAGGTGTCAGAGGAGGTGATCGTTAGAGAGGGTCCCTGACAAGGGGGCATGCCCGGGTCCAGAGCACAGAGGGAGGGACAGGCCTTAGAGAGGACGGACCTAGTGCTGGTTGACAAACAACCATGAAAACCCAGGCACATATACCACTGTTTATGCTCCCACTCTGGGCATCAACTGGGGGTCAGCTAAGTGGCTCCCCCGACCTTGGTTGGACTCACCTGTCTGAGACTCCAGGGCTGTCAGATCATCTGGATGAGTCTGTGGTGACCGGGGTGACTGGGCTGTGCTCCACATGACCCTTGGCCTCCTCCTGGGACCTGTGGGCTAGCCTCAGCTTGCCTTTCTCACGGCGAAAGCAGAGAAGCAAGGGAGCAAGCTCTGATGCCCACACCCCTTTGCAGCCTCTGTCTGTCAGGTCTGCTAATACTCCTCTGGCCAAAGCGTGCCCCGTGTCTGAGCCCAGGGTCAAGTCACCCCACCCATGTGGCAAAATTGAATGGCAGAGGGCATGGGTTCAGGGCAGGATGAAGAATTTCTCAGCACAGATAAAGAGAAATACGGTTTTGACATTTTGTCAAACACAAGAAGAAAAAGAAGTTTGCAAGTATCGAAGGGAGAAAAACATAGTAAAGCCCTGGCCATTTCCTGTCTTCCATTCAGGCCAAGGTGCTGCTGTATTATTTGTGTCTGGAAAGGTTAACACTCAACTGTGGTTAATGAGTAAAGCAGTCTGGAGGAGAACACTTCATGACAGGGTCAGCATTACCTTATAAAACTTAATGACAGCAAAGTCAGCTTTGTTGCTTTTGTAGAGGGAAACGCCCTCCACCACCTCAACAGAGCAGGTAGAATCTGCTCCTGGGTGAAAGAAAAAATATTCTCTCCAAATCTTGTTTATGAGAGAAGCATATTGGGCTGTGAAGGAGTTTAATTCCAGAGTGTGTATGGGGAGACAGGAATGTTTGCGAAAGGGAGGGCAAGACAGCTGTGGGATACATCCATATTACACCTAGACAGGCAAGACAGGAGCTCCTGGATGGACGAAGTCTGGCTTCCCAGGGCCACACTGACGGGGATTCCAGGGAGCAGGAATGTGAGTCTGCGATAGGGGGCGCTCTTGCCATCTGCTTCAAATGTCCCCAAGGTAATCATCACCTGTCCTTCTCCTCCTCTCTACTTGCAGTCAGAACCATTCTACAAACACCTCCCTCCGCTTCAGAAGTAGGACTGAAGCACGCTGCTGTGAGTCTTTTTTTTTTTTTTTTTATAAACTTTATTTATTTATTTATTTATTTATTTATTTATTTTTTTTATTTATTTTTTTTTTTTTGGTTGTGCTGGGTCTTCGGTTCGTGCGAGGGCTTTCTCCAGTTGCGGCAAGTGGGGGCCACTCTTCATCGCGGTGCGGGGACCGCTCTTCATCGCGGTGCGCGGGCCTTTCACTATCGCGGCCCCTCCCGTTGCGGGGCACAGGCTCCAGACGCGCAGGCTCAGCAGCTGTGGCTCACGGGCCCAGCTGCTCCGTGGCATGTGGGATCTTCCCAGACCAGGGCTCGAACCCGTGTCTCCTGCATTAGCAGGCAGATTCTCAACCACTGCGCCACCAGGGAAGCCCCTGCTGTGAGTCTTATAAACAGCTGGCCGAGGCATACATGGTTATCACCCATGGAGCTTGCACTTCCATAAATCAGGGGTCTACACGTGGCACCCCCTCTTCTTTCATTTCAATGAAGTGTGAAGTGTTCCCTGGTAGGTGCATTGAGGAAATAGAGTATCTAATTTTAACTAAACTAATTCTCAGAAAACAGACACAGGGCTTTAAAAGTTTCCTGCAAAGAAATAGCAGTAGAAAGATTTGCACAATGCAGAAATGGCCGAGCTGACCATTAGCCCATCACAAGGATGAGCTCTGAGTCAGTCACACTACGAGGTGAAAAGAGGTGATCTGATTTCTTCTGGTGAAAAGCCAGTCAAATTTTAAAAATGGAAATGATGAAGATTATTTATAATACATATTTACATCCACTATCATTAACTATCATTAATTTGCCCCAGGTGTGTTTTTTACCTGACGTTATATGGAATGTGAGTAGGAAGGCATCGTGAGTAGTAGAGTATCCAAAAGTTAAGCATTCAGAACATAATACAACCTCTCCAATAGCCTTATCAATATTTTAGGTCAGGTGATACACAATCCAATATTTTTTAAAATGTTACATGCAATAAAGAAGCATCTTTAAGGGTTTCTTAGAAGAAGCAAAAGACCACACATCTTCTTTCTGTGTTCTTCCTTCTGTGGTAAAAATGGTTGAAACAGATGTGGAAAAGAGCATGGAGCAAATTGAAATGGATTCCTTTATCAGCAAATAAAAGATGCATAGAAGACATTGTTGAAGGTTATAAGAAATGAGTATGGAACAAATCACACCGATCAGGAGGTCTGTTATGCTTCGGGGTGAAAATACAGATGTTGTCTAAGTTAATGGTACAACTAAGGTCCTTTTTTAATAATTGTGTAGAGAACTACAGTATTTTTTTTGTGAGTCACTAAGGGGAAGAGACACTAAAGAAAATGCATTCCCCACAGAAAATGACTTCTTGAAAATTGAGTGAATGTCACCACCAAAGGAGCAGGTGGTTTGATTGGGGGAAAAAAAAGAATTTGGAAGTCAGGTCACAGACTTGCCCCGTGTGTGAAATTCATTCGCTTCATTTTTCCTAAACAAGCTACTGAAGCAAAAAATTAGAAGCCAGAATTTCACAGGGCAGTGCTCTCAAGGCTGAAAGTGTGCGTGAGAGTCACCTGGGGTCTTGTTAAAATGCAGATTCTGATTCAGTAAGTCTGTCCTGTCCCGAGAGTCTTCATTTCTAAAAGCTCCCAGGCGATGCTGGTGCTGCTGGTCAGTGAACCACTCTTTGAGTTGTGAGACCATAAAGAAAGAGAAAATGTTAGAGGTGGTATTAGTTTATAAAAATAGGATCATTTACAATATAGGGAAAGCTTTAGATTACTTTGTGATGACATGTGGAATGATCATGCAAATCATTTGTGCCGCAGCGAGGTTTGCTTGTTATCTTGTGGCAAAGTCCTTAAGAGTTGTCATACATGAGGATGTGCTGCTGATTGTGCGTTTGCAAAACTGCAAATTTCTGACCTTTTAAATAATGCCAAATACCCACACACTTACAGTCAATTAACCTTTGACAAAGGAGGCAAGAATATACAATGGAGAAAAGACAATCTCTTCAGCAAGTAGCATTAGGGAAAATTGGACAGCCACATGTAAATCAATGACGTTAGAACACTCCCTCATACCATACGTGAAAATAAACTCAAAATGGCTTAAAGACGTAAATGTAAGACATGACACCATAAAACTCCTAGAAGAGAACATAGGCAAAACATTATCTGACATAAATCGTAGCCATTTTTTTCTTAGGTTAGTCTCCCAAGGCAATAGAAATAAAAGCAAAAATAAACAAATGGGACCTAATCAAATTTATAAGCTTTTGCACAACAAAGGAAACCATGAACAAGACAAAAGGCAGCCTACAGACTGGGAGAAAATATTTGCAAACGATGTGACCAACAAGGGCTTAATTTCCAAAATATACAAAGAGCTCATACAACTCAATAACAAGAAAAACAACCCAATCAAAAAATGGGTGGAAGACCTCAACGGACATTTCTCCAAATAATACATACAAATGGCCAATAGGTACATGTAAAGAGACTCAACATCGCTAATTATTAGAGAAATGCAAATCAAAACTACAATGAGGTATCACCTCAACCAGTCAGAATGGCCATCATCAAAAAGTCTACAAATGATAAATGCCGGAGAGGGTCTGGAGAAAAGAGAACCCTCCTACCCTGTTGGTGGGAATGTAAATTAGTGCAGCCATTATGGAAAATGGTATGGAGGTTCCTTAAAAAAACTAAAAATAGAGTTACCATGTGATCCAACAGTCCCACTCCTGGGTATATATCCAGAAAAAACTCTAATTCAGAAAGCTACATGCACCCCAATATTCATTGCAGCACTGTTTACAATAACCAAGACATGGGAGCAACCTAAATGTCCATTGACAGATGAATGGATAAAGAATATGTGGTAGTATATATGCAATGGAATATTACCCAGCCATAAAAAAGAATAAAATAATGCCATTTGCAGCAACATGAATGGACCTAGAGAATATCATACTGAGTGAAGTAAGTCAGGCAAAGACAAATATATGATATCACTTATATGTGGAATCTAAAAAATGATACAAATGAACTTATTTACAAGACAGAAACAGCCTCACAGACATAGGAAACAAAATCGTGGTTACCAAAGAGGAAAGGCAGGTGAGGAGGGATAAATTAGGAGTTTAGGGTTAGCAGATACAAACTACTATATATAAAATAAACAACAAGGTCCTACTCTATAGCACAGGGAACTATATTCAGTATCTTCTAATAAACTATAATGGAAAAGAATATGAAAAGAATATATGCACATACGTATAACTGAATCGCTTTGCTGTACACCGGAAACTAACACAACATTGTAAAGCAACTATACTTCAATTAAATAAGTAAATAAATAAATAAACAAACAATGAAAATAGCTATTAACGGAATTCTACCTAACAGGTATTAAATACATACATACACACCTACAAACACGCATACACCTAATCTGCCCCTTAGGGTGAAAGTGTCAACTTACCAATGAGTGAGAGAGTAACTGCTCCTCAAAAGAAACTTGTGCTATGGAGAGAGCACTGGTTTCATCATTATGTGATTTTGCTGTTGAAAATGGCATTGTACCACCTATAAAAACTTCCATCTTTTCACACTAAGAAACTGAATTTTCTAGCATTTAAAAATCATTCACATAGTCAGTTTTGAACATATTTTATAAAAATATAAGAACATAGCCATATTCCACCAATGCCTCTTCTGATTCATTTGTAAGAAAATGAGGTTGATATCAGAGAATACAAAAAGGTATTAGCTGAATTTCCACAAAAACCTTTGCATATTTGGTGAATATGATTGAATAATGAATACTGTGATTCAGTAAGAGAGGCCAATGTTACAAACCTATTTGGATCAATGAAGTAGCTTTTTTATCCTCTGACAGCAATTAAAACCAAGTAAGAAAACAAATCAAACTTAGAACTCGACCATTGAATGATTACATCACAAAGTCCTAAACCAAAATTTTAAAACATAAAACATATTCAGTTGCATTGTTCTCACCAAGAATATGAGTAATGTGTAAACTATTTTGGTGAGAATAAAATTTTTACCAATAATAAATAAAATAATTACTTAAAAGCTTTGTTTCTTTTTTATCTTACCCTTTTAAGAGTTTATAATTCTGTGTATATTTTCATGTACATAAAGCATTGGTACAGTAGTACATTTGAATAGCTTTAAATAATATACATTTTGAGAGTTGTTTATTTTTTTTAAACTAATGAGATATGAAATCCAAAAGTATCAAAGAACACTGATGTAAATTAACATATTTATAGACTATGAACTCAGAATGTTCATTTTCCTTCATTCATTCAATGAACATTCATTACACATAAACGTTGTCTTAATGAGTTCTGATTTTATATACTAAAAGACATTTAACCTCAGAGTGATCAGATTTTGTTCACAATATGCAAAAATATGAATGGGTCATTTCCATAGAAAGAAGAAAAATGTTATCCTTTACGTTGGATTAAGCATCTGTAATGTGGATGCCCTGAGTCTGGATCATCCCTGAAGAATATTCAGTAAGCATTTATTACATCCCTAGCACGCCTGGTGAAGAAATGTGAACCAAGGAGAGGATGTGGTCCTAGAGATCTTAATGTGACCCACAGTGGGATCCCTGCAACTGACTCACGAGGTCCAGCCTTTGGGTCTGGCACCCTTCAGAGGATCTGTGCAGAAAAGCTTAAATGCCCAATCAGGAACTTTGTCAAAATGTTGCTTCATTTTTCTGCTTAAGAGCTCTATCTCTTTAGGAAAAGAGTTTCTAAAAAACTCTTATCACAAAAACAGTTTATATAAACTGCCTCTTGCAAGATCATTGCTCTGGCTTCACTAAGATACGTCCTATTACACATAATCACTAGTTTAAAGAACTCCCAATGAGAAAACTGAATGAAGGGAGATATTTGACTCTTGTTTAAGGACAATTACTTTCTTTGTATTGGAAAGAATCTGGGGCAGAATCATGTGTCCAAGATAAAGGAATAGGTGTTCTTTTCTCTCTCTTCCTAATTCTGATACAGGGAAGAGAAATAAAAGAGCTAGTGTTGAGAAAAGGGGAGTTGAAAGACATAGTGAAGTAAGTCAACAGCAGGCTTTAAATGAGGGTAGAGCTAGCAGCTGAGAGAAGCCAGGGGACCTTGTTAGCACACATCTCTGAGAACAGAATGAGGGTCTCAACAGCAGGCTGACTCACCCCATCTTTCCTGGTAAGGTCCCCCTTCCCTGCCACACCACATGGGGGATGTATGTGGAGGCAGCTGAACTGGAGGAACTTTGCCTCTTCTTCCATAAACCTTGTTCACAGAATGTCCTCTCTGGAGCGAGATGGGAAACTCCCATATCCTCCCTCCTTTGGTATGACAGGCACCATTCCCTTCACAGATCCCACCTAAGATTCCACAAGATTCCTCCTAAAACTTGGGTTCATTTGAAGTTACCTCAGCAACCTAGAGTCACAAGTGCTGAAAAGCAGAGTCCTGACATCATTAATAATTACAACCTGCTCCCCAGCCATTCAATCCAACCCAACCCGAAACATCTCTTGCCTGTGCCCTGGGCTACATCTTCTGTGCTTGGGGTGGAATCTGTCCACTGTGTGTTCCCTCTGCCCCTGCTCCCGACGACGCCCCCTGAATTATCTCTGGTCGTATCCTGCAGCGACCTCACAACTCCTTCCTATAACGGCCTTCTCTTCTCCACCTGTGTGGAAAACGTTAGGAATAGCCTCCACGCAAGGCCTGGCCTTGGGGACTCTGGGTCTGAAACTGACATCTCTTTCTTCTGTCTCTATTCTGTTGTCTCTGGATCTGATTCCACTTGAATGGTTTCCAGCCTCCTCCTTGGCAGCGTGGTTTATATTTAGGTTTGGCTGCAAATGGGCAGACAGATGTGCAGAACCACCTCTCCCCTGGGGGGTGGGCCCTGCTTTATCTTCCTGACATTCCCTCTAGGTTGGAGGCGGATGGGTGCTCTCCCAGAGGAAAGTGTCATCTTAGGGGCCAGGAAGCAAGAGAATCATGGTGAGAGGTCAGGGGAGTGATTGGTAGCTAAAGGAAAGGGTAGAGAGACTAGAAAAAGGGAAAGTAGGAGAAGCATTAGGGACTGCCTGAGCACAGCTGCTGATCTAAGAAAAAAGGAAAAAATTTCTTGTGTCTTTGGAACTTGGGTTGTCATACAGATTCAATCAATCAATCATTTGAACTTAACCAAATATCCACTATGTATCTAGCATAGTCCTTGCCAATAGAGAAAATACGTCCAGTAGGGAAAACACATTTAAATAAAAAATTATGAAACAGGAAAGAATAGTAGTTGAGTAAACTTCTCTGGAAGCTCAGAGCCAGCCTGAAGGGGGAAAAGGGAAGGTACCCCAGAAACTGAAGCTAGAGCTGGGTCGAGGGGTCAGTGTATGAAAAGCACTGTGTGCTGTATCAAGGGGGTTGGACTTTACCTCATAGGGAAAAAGGCATGAAGTAAAAGTTTGTAAGCAAAGGAGTGACATGAACAGATGTGCATTAGAAAGATGAGTCTTTGACAGTATGGCTTGGAGGACAAGAGAAGTTCAAGGCAGGGAACTACTTAAGATACTCCAGCATGCCACAGAGGAAAGCACCTGTTTTAGACTAAGACGGGGCAGTGAGCTGGGACTGGAGGGAATAGATCCTTGAGGTTCAATTTGGAGCGCGAATCAACATGACTTGTCCAACCGGGCATGTGAGTTGTAGGTGAGGGAGAAGAAAGGATAATTTCCAAGGTTCCACCCTTGGGTACTCCTGTAGACCCTTGTGCCACCGATTAACATCAGAAATACAGGAAGAGGAAGTGGTTGGTGACATTACAAATTCACCTTTCCCATGAGAAAATAGTTCAGGAATTCCAGAGTTATAAAGTACCCCATTTTTGACGGAGGAACATGCCATATCCCACCCCCATTTCTGTCCCACTTTTCTATTAGCCCCACCCCAAGAGCAAACTGAAGAACAGGCAAATGTGAATGTTCTTTTTATCTAAAGAATTCATTCACTTAGCAGCTGAGGGGAAATACATATTCAAAGTCTCACAAGCCTTTCAAGTCATCAGTGGCCCCTTTGCCACAAGAATACCGTCCTTTTCTTTTTCCTCTCCTTCAATCTGCCACATCCCTGCCCCACTGAAATCAGGGATTACAAAAGGAAAGGAAAGGAGGAATATATTGCTCAGCCCTCACGTGAGAGCGGTCAGGAACTGTGTCTGCAAAATAGGGAGCAGGGTCTCTGTCTGGAGTCCGTTTCTCTTGGAGCAGTCAGCAGGGATGAAGCAAACATTCATTAAACTCAAGGTATGCAACTCAGGAAGGAATTCTCCTTTCTAGAGCTTTAGGGACTGTGCTCCAAAGAAATAGTCTCCCCATCTGTACCCTGATGTTGGGGAGAAGTCACTTTCTCTCTTGGAGTCATTCCTCCTCACTCCTATGGGGTCTTTTGACCTGAACAGGCTCCCTTAGGGCCTAAACCAGGGCCCAGGAGGTAAGAATCCAGACATGGAGAAGTCTTTTCCTCCAGACTGAGGCCTCAGTATGGTCCACGCTGACTTGTGCTAACAGCAGGGTCTCCCTACTTCCACTCCTCTCCTCACTCACACCAACACCTAACAAGGGCGTATGATAGTGCCTGGGATCAAGGAAAGAATGGATTTAGTTTTATAAATTTTATAAATATAATACTTTTGAAACATGAACTGATGATCTTTCCCCCATCTTCTCTCATCCAATGGATTCTAACCCAACCTACACTGAGGCAGTCAGGCCGTTCTGCATTTTCTTGGGAGAGAGATGTAATAGCAGAAAGCAGAAAGGGGAACAAGCAAGGACTCTTTCAGACTTTTGAAATTTAAAAGCCTGAGCCCCGGGAAACAAGATGGGATTCATGTCATAGGTGAAAAATTGGGGAGAATATATTAGCCAGTTAAATAATTCCTGGGCTGGTGAGGATGGAGGGATGAGTAAGGGTAAGAAAGGATAAGGAGGTTGTGAGTTATGGGAGCATATTCATTGGTGGGTTCCTAAGAAAGGAGGAAGAGGGAGAAAACCTAGTTGAAATCTGGTTGTTCAGAGAAATGAGGGTTTTTCCCAGAACACTGAACTTTAGAGAAAGCAAAAATATGAGATAGAGATGCTTGAAGATTTCTACCAGCTTCAAGCTTCCCTTCCATTCTCAGCAAATGGACCCCACCCCCTTGACCTCTCTGGTCTGAGATCAGCTTATTTTTTGTCTGACTTTCCTCTTGCCAACCCCACCACCCAGGCAAAATAGATGATCGAAGCAGGAGGCCCAAAGTAAGAAGGAGACAGAGCTCTCTGCACCTCAGAGCTGTGGCCTTTCCCTCCCCTTCTTTCCTCACGGTCAGTTATCTCTGCGGATTGCAGGGCATATCCAGTGCTGCCTGCCCACATTGCTATTTATGACTCAAATTTCATTATTCCCATGGGTGTCCTCTCCAAAATTGACCCAGAAAATGAACTAACCATGCTGGGATGGGTGTTGCTTCTCCCCAGTGGAGCACCTGACCCTAAGTGCAGCTTCCCAGGACACCAAGGGCTTCCTTGCACCAGAAGGGGATCTGTGACATCCCAAGAGCCCCAGGTTTTCAGGTCTTGGGCAGTTGGATTCCTGAACAACTTCTGTAAACAAATCCAAACCCAGACTGCCTTGTGCTGCACTGCCTGTTTGTTCTCCAATTAACAAGGTCATTTCTCATCTATGATCTATGAAAAGGCAGAAACAGCAGAGGAGCAGGGTCCCCTGGTACCAGCAGATCTCAGGTGGATTAATGGTTGATGGAAGCTTGTTTTTTTTCTCTTCTTCTGTTTGCCTGGAGCTCTTTCCTTTTCTACAAAAAGCTATCCCTTACCACATGTCAAGATGCTGAGTAATTTGTCCCAAACTTGTTGCACAGCAGGTAGTGAACCAGATGGCACCCAACTGGCAGGATGGTGCACTTAAGAAATTAAGAAGTCATAAAATGTGGATGATATTGCACAGGCTTTGACCAGAGATTTCCATGCTAGCTCTACTTTTAATTAACAGTCTAGTATTAGGCAAATTTATTTCCCCAGCCTCCGTTTCTACATGTATAAAATGGGCAAAATTAATATCAAATTCAATAGGATGTGGTGAAGATCACATGAGAGAATGCTCCCAGTGTGCGTGGTCCTGTAATGTCCTCACAATTAAGAAGTTGACACGGGGGAAGCATTCTTCAGTCCAGGCATGGTCCTCTCCTCTCCTGGGGAGTCATGCAGTTTCTCTGCACTGATCGGTTTCTACCATGTTATTTGTTTGAACCATGTAACTGTCCTCCTGCTGATCCAATTGACCACTCTGTGAAACGGCACACTTTGAGGAGCTGTCAGGCATCATATACAATCACTTATCTGGCGGTGTGATTTCTTACCTGATAACCTTGCCCAACAAGACCCCAACCCCAACTGCTCTAGAAGACAGTGACAAGGGCCTATTAGCAGCTATAGTAGTGTTCCAAGGTCCAATCATCACAGCTCACACAGGTCGGGAGCAAAAGTTCCCAGGGTTTGGAAGAAAAAGTCCCTGCTTTGAAGGCAGAGGTGAATTTAAATCTGATTTCTACCAGGTAGCTGTGTGATCTTGGAAAAGTTGCTCACCTTCTTTGAGGCTCAATTTCTTAAATTTAAATCTTGGTAAAAGGATGTGGTAAGGATTAGAGATAATGTTCCCAGCCCATTGAAGCTCCTTATAACCAGGACTATTACTATTTCAGTAAGGTCGGCCTCCTCCAGCCCTTGTTCATTCTAATGGTCAGTAACACGGCTGCACAACTGTGAATAAGTTTGCATCTCTGACGACCCAACCAGCAGGTTCAAGCAACTAGGAGAAAGTAGCCAGATGGCAGCGTTCTCAGCCCTGGCTGCATATGAGAATCACCTGGGGAGTTCTTAAATCCCCAGTGGCCTCACCACACCCCAGACCAATCACGTCAAAGAGCTGGGGCTGGGGTCCCAGCATCAATATTTTAATGCTCCCCAGATAACACCAACGTGCAAGGTAAAGTTAAGAATTGCTGGGCTGCTTCTCCAATGTTAATGTGCAGGTTTGGCACCTGGGGAACTTATTAAAATGCAGAACCCAATGGAGAAGGCCTGGGGTGGGGCCTGATTCTGAATCACTAGTAGTTCCCAGGTGATTCTGATGCTACTGAGTAACAAGGGCTAGAGGAAGATTTGCTCTCATCGTCAAGCTGAGAGCCTATTTGATGGGAAAAGACAAGATAGAGGCCTGGGCTCCAAATGCAGAGTGGCCTGGGACTGCTTAAAACAGAGGCACACAACTTAGTAGTAGTCCCTGTGAGTATTATTATATTACTTATTAGTAGTCCCTATACTTATACTTGCTAGTAGTTCCTAGGAGTGTTATTACATTGTAACAAAGCCCAAGTTGATGGTCATAACTATGACCCCAAATCTCTGAGAAAAAGTTATATTGTGTGTAGGAGCATTTGTTTAGGAGGACCAGGAAATGATTCATGAATTTTGGAGAATCTGGGAAGAAAAATATGTCTTCAATTGTCACAGGTGAACTTTAGACAAATCTTCCAATGAGAAATAATGAATGTCTTATTGATGCCAATTACTGGGCTTACCAGTAGGTTGTCACTCAAAAGGTACCTGACTGCTCAACCCTAGTTGTGAACTGAGATAGACTATGATTGTTCCCAATTATTCACTCTCCTCTCCCTATACAAGGATATAGTTTCTCACTCCATTGACATAGTGATTGGCCAAATGACTTTTTGGCCAATAGAGTGTGAGCATTTGCAACATGCCACACGCCACTTCCAAGCAGAAGTTTCAAGAGCCATCACATAGTTCCTTTCCATCTGCCATAGGACTCTATTAGGGGATGCTCCTTCATCCTGGCTCCCAGAATGAAGAAAAACATAAGCTTGCAGCTGGCATGTACAGGAGTGAAAAATAAGCATTGGTTGTTATATGACATTGAGATATTGGGGATATTTATTACCACAGCATAACCTGGTAACAACTGACTAATATGTGAGCAATGGAGAGAGGGCTGCAGAACACAGAAAAGATGCCACTCTTCCCCACATAGGGGGTGGGGGGTTATAGTACAAAACAGAATGTGAGTGTGCCCAGGAGTGAATGTGGCTCAACATATGTAGATCCTGAAGGGATATATAATTGTCAGGACAAGGAGAGGACAGATACCTCCTGGTAGATTTGGGGAGGTTTCTTAGAGAAAACACTCTCTCTGTAATGAAGGGAAGACATAGCAGGACAGGGGAGCATAGCGGTAGGTCCAGAAGCAATTATTATAGTGAGAGGGCTTGGGTTAAATGTTAGATTTGAAGCGCAAATTTAGAGTTAGATTGAGGGATGGGACAGAGGGGGACAAGAAGTGGCTGAGGGCTTCGATGAAAAGAGTGACAAGTTTTTTCTCTTAAGGGGCACCAAGTCTTGGGACTTCCCTTGTGGCGCAGTGGTTAAGAATTTGCCTGCCAATGCAGGGGACATGGGTTCAAGCCCTGGTCCGGGAAGATCGCACATGCCACGGAGCAATGAAGCCCGTGCGCCATAACTACTGAGCCTGCGCTCTAGAGCCCAAGAGCCACAACTACTGAGCCCGCGTGCCACAACTACTGAAGCCCGTGTGCCTAGAGCCCATGCTCTGCAACAAGAGAAGCCACAGCAATGAGGAGCCCGCGCACCGCAACGAAGAGTAGCCCCCGCTCACCGCAACTAGAAAAAAGCCCACATGCGGCAATGAAGACCCAACACAGCCAAAAATAAACTTTAAAAATTAAAAAAAAAAGGGACACTAAGCCTTCAAGATGCTTCTTTATGGTCTTCAGCTGGAAGGTATACAGGACCACTTTCAACTCCTCCTCTTTACTCCCTGCCGAGAAGCACATGGGTCTGGTTGGCCAGAGTCCAGGGCATTGATTTGGCTGTTTCTTGCTCTTTCTCTGGTTTCATATTCTCTGTTGCTGTTGGGTATGGTTTGGAGGATAATGAAGTCATTTAATTCTCTAGCCTGGGACAAAGGAGGTACCCCAGGACCTAATCCAGCTCCCTTAAGTTCAGTCTGGGGTCCTAGAATAACAGCCCCAGCTGTCATGAAGTATCTGCTTGGCCAGCCATTGTCCTGTTCATATATTTCCCTTGCAGACCTCGCCTGCAGGGAGGAGTAATTAACGTGGGCAGGCTTCAAGTATTCCTGGGTGCTCTGGCCAAAACTCCATCTTCAGCACCACTTCAATACCAAACCTCTCTCTGACCTCTAAGACTACCTATCTCACTCATGCCTGCTGTCCTGTGACTATCACCTGATGCCAGAGATATTTTTAGCCAGAGTCAAGTTTTAGATAATTGTGTGTGTGTGTGGTGTGTCTTTTAAGAGCACCATGACATGTTGTAATTATGCCAACAGAGGGCTTATTTCCTAAACCTTCCTCACCAGTTTATCAGAATCCACTGGGGAACATAAAATCTGAAAACAGGTAAACTCAGCTATTCTGGACATAGAAATAGGGAAACCGAAAAAGACATGAAGGAAAAAGTTAAACCCCACAGAAGTATAAATGGTGACAGGAAAAGGACAAGTACAAAGAAAAGAGAAAGTCTTAAAATGAGAAAATCAGCTAGGGACTTGATGACTTTAGCGTCTCCCCCTACTTCTTTCACCTCATTTGACGAAGCAGCCAATATTAGCTGGTGAGATGCTCAGGGTGAGGAGACCATGTTTTTGTGTTGCAAGCCAACAGAGAAGAGTCTCGCAAGATCATTTGCATTCCCTTCTCTGCATGTAAAATCTATTCTAAAGCTTGAGGCCATCTCTCTACTCTAGAGAAAAGGAAAGTATTTACAAAGAAGGCAGAAGAATGTCTTCACGCATGTACACAAAACAGAATGCCAATTAAAGCCCTCAGTAGGGGAGAGTTTTCTAAGCTTGTTTCTGTCAGGGAGGAAAAAAAAAAAAACCTGGCCATCGACCAGCTTCCTTTAGACGAAGAACCAAATCAGAGTGCTAGGCATAAGAGACCTGAAGAGCCAGCGGTTGGAATTTAACAGCCCTGGCTTGTCCTCCACCCTGTTCCTCCACGCTTCATCATGGGGGCGTCAGATAGAATGGTCCATGGGAAGCAGAACTCTCCTGGGGCAACAGAGACCTTTGATCATTCAGGGCAGTGAGAACAGAGGACACAGTCTAATTCTGTCTCCATTCATAGAGACATCTACTTTCCCCTGGGCACTCCTCACTCCTTTTCTACTTTTCTGTTTCCCTTTTTTTTTAATCATCAAAAAATAAAATCCTTTTACTTCCTCCTAATCATGGACCCTTTGTGATCAGTGGGAAGGGCTCTCCCCCAGTTAACTACTGTCTGTAAAGTGGAGTCAGTATGGGCACCACGCTGGTCGTGCATTAGGAGGAGGGATGGGGCAGGACCCAGGCTGGGAGGAAGGGAAGCATAAGGGTGGAGCTGAAGTTGGGGAGAAGACCACACAAGGGGGAATGACTTGCTGGGGAACAGTGGGGCACTAGGGTGGGAAGTCAAGAAACATGAGTCAACACTTTAAAGGCAGAAAGCTGGGCCGCCATCTCATACCAGTGGAGAGGCCATTGTCATGGCAAAGGAATATGTAATGAGGAGTCTGACCCCAATTTTTGATGTTTGGCTGCGGATAGCTTTTAAGCCTTACCCCTCCCTCTTCCCCTCATGCCCACAGCAGCTGATAAGAAAACCTGGGTACTCCCTCCTTTGGCGAGGGTGGAGATTCAAGCCCAGCCAGCTGTGCCTGCCCAGGAACACTCATCTTGGCCCTACCTCCCGACCACAACAAAAACCCTGATCCATCTCCTTTCCTTGCTCTCAGCTATTTCAGACCTTCCTGGGTGGCCTGCCCTGCTCCCCTCAGAGACCTCAATTGTGTAATCCAAACCTTCTCATTCCTCTTGGTATGCGAGGCCACTGTCAGTCTCCACATCTGACCAAATTTTGGGTGGTCGTACATCTGCTTCTGCAGGTAACCAGAGAAGAATAGATCTAGGAAATAATGTACTCTCATCATCCATGGTGATATCCGGTACTGATATAGTCAGGTAAAATTATTACCAAAAAAACCCCCCAAAAAACCAACTTCAGAAAAGCTGGGCCAAGTTGACAAGGAGAAGGGCAAGGCCAGAGGTTGATATAGCTTACAGGGGACAGAGATGCAGTGGGTTTGAATATTTTTAATTTCAGCTTGTTGAACAGAGTCTGTCAGCTGGGCCACTTCCACGAATCTGAGCTGTCTACAAAATCACATCCTACAAGCACATAAAACATGAGCTGCTTGCATTGCTATGGTTCTAGGATAACTCCAAACCTGCATTTATCTCATGTGTTCTGACCCTCTTTGTTCTCTCTGCGTTTTCAGTCTCCATCTGGTTCTCTCTCTGCCTCCAATTTTTATTTTATGTGCTCATGATTTGATTACTTGTTTTGGATATGGTAGTGTGACTTGAGCTGGTATTCCCCCTCAGATTTCATCCAGAATTTGACTTTTGCTACCACACATTAGGATTTTAGGTAAACAGTATCTCTACAAACACACACATACACACTCACACACACACACACACACACACACACACACACTCACAAACACATATCAGGACTGAATAGCTGGCTAGTGAGAACAGAGAGCTATTGAGATACATTCAGAATCCAAGCTTCTCAGATATCTTCCACAGATCCTGGGTGCACTGTGCAACCCTGGTGAATTTCTTTGCACCCCCTCCTTGCAGAATGAGTCCAGTTTGCAGGAGAAGAAAAAGAGGGTTGGAGCAGATTCACCTGCAGCCTGGGGCTACCACAGCTGGGTCATAGATTACAAAGGAGTCCTCCCTCCAAGTCCTAGAATAAATCTTGCTGTCTGCTGCCTTTATAATCTGAACAAATTTGGCTCCACAAGGCATTAAAGGACCCAGGAGATATGGAGAGGAAAGGAAGAAAAATGGAGTGGTCTTGCAGGTAGCAGTTCTGGTTTTCTTTAGGCTGAGAGTTCAGCCATCTCTGCAACTTCCAAAAGATCCACTGGGGAATGTTTTCAAAGAGTAGCCTTCCCTTTGCTTTACTAAATGGCTATCTAGAAAAATAGCTGTCTCACTAGGCAACACTCAACTAATCTAGATGACTCCATGTGTAGCTGCTCTTGGGGAAGTCACTTTAATAAAGCAGGGGAGAAATTCTCAGATGCTGGGCCACTGAATGGCATTCACTGAGGCGGGAGACTCCTGTGCTGTCCTTTCCCCACATCCCCCTGCCCTATCCCTATCTCCATTGTTCAGAAGGTTCCCCAATCCATTAAAAGCATAGCTGGGGTGGGAAGACTCAGCTGGGTCCAAAGCCTGAGGTTAAGTTATGTCTAACTCATGGAGTGCGCTTATTAAGTCTATTAAGAAGTGTCCTAGCAGAGCATCCATTCTAGGGAACACAAGAGACAGGAACAACTAGCTTAATCCTGTAGGAAAACTTTAGTGGCTGAGGCTCTGGCTTCATCTTAGAGCTGACTGCATGATTTTATTTCCCAACGAGCCCTCTTGAACTTACGTCAGTCTGATAATATGATTAGGAACCATTTGATGACCAAGTTATGTGTCGGTCACTATACCAGGTGCATTTTTGTATATGAATATGAGCTCATTCTTAATAACATACCAAGAATGCAATTAAAAATTGTCAAAAAGTCAAAGGTGGATATTTTTGAACTAAAATGAGCAATTTATGGAGTTTCCTGAGTTCTTTAGTCCAGGAGACCACCAGGAGTCTGGCTGCTGCCACACACACTCAGGAACATGGGCAAAGCTCATACTGTGCCTGTGGATAAGCAGGGAGATGGGCTCCTGAAATTTGCAGGAAGTCCAAGTTATCAATATGGCCTCATTGTTGTCTTGAGTGGGTCATAATTTTCAATTGCTGATCATGAATTAATTAAGAAATCTGCAGTCTCATATTTGTTAATCATTTGGTTTAACTCATGCAGTAGTGCATTCTGGTTATCAGTATGTTCTTCTCCAATGCCTTCTTATCACCCAGTTCTTTTTCCACCTGAAAGTGGGACCAAGTCAGACAGGTGGTCTTGTCCCCATTTCAGGGGCTGGCTCCAGAGATAAAGAAATCCCAACTACAAATACCTGTGTAAACATCCAGGTGATCTGGTTTGATGAGAAAAGTTGTTTGAAGCAAAATGGGAACCAATTTTTGGCCACTAAGATCCTGAGTAAAGAGGCTCTGATGTCAAGACTCACAGCCCTGCCAGGCAGCACACGTTGCTGGGGAAGGACCACAGAGTCACGGAATGAAAGTTGGTGGCATGAAACCAAAACCTTCCTCAGAACACACGGCCATCCCCTGTACCTGCAGAAAAGGGAAAATCACACATAGAAGAGACATCTGAACAGATGCCCCTCACAACTCCCCCTCACTTTCTACTCATTGCCACACTTTTTGTTTTCCCTCTACCCTTCACTCATTATCCTCCTGACATCTGGAGGACTCCATCCTCACTTTTTGAGCCAAATAGCCTTCTCACAAACCTTACCAGCCACCTCCTAACTAACTAAACCCAACAGTCTGTGTTTGGTCCTTGTTTGGGGTTGAATTATGTCCACCCAAAATATACGTTGAAGCCCTAATCTCTAATACCTCAGTATGTGGCCTAATCTGCAGATAAAATTAGTTAAGATGAGGTCATACTGGAGTAGGGTGGCCCTTAATCCAATATGACTGGTGTCCTTATAAGAGAACAACATGAAGACACAGAGGCACACAGGGAGAAGACTCCCATCTCTCATGTGATGATGGGGGCAGAGACAGAGATGTCCAAGGAATACCTGGGCCACCAGGAGCTGGAAGAGACAAGGAAGGATCCTCTCCTAGAGGCTTCAGAGGGAGCATGGCTCTGCCCACATTTTGATTTTGGACTTCTAATTTCAGAGCTGTGAGAGAGTAAATTTCTTTTTTAAGCCACCCAGCTTGTGGTACTTTGCTATGGCAGCTGCTACAATCCCCCTCTTGCATCTTCAACCTGTTCTATTTACCACTCCTCTATCTCAAAACTCTCCTTTGTTTTGACCTTGTTCACCCAGCATTGCCTTCCTTCTCTATTGCTCTGCTCTTTTCTCCTCACTGGCTCATGTCCCTAGATGTCTCATCCCTAAATGTGCATGCAGGTTCCTTGTAGTTCTGCCCGCAAACTCTGTTCTTTTTGTGAGAAGCCTCTCCTTAGGTTTCAGCTATCACATTCATGGAGATCACTCTCCAATTGAGATCATTCATTTATTGAGAGCCTACTGTGTGTTAAGCATAGAGTTAGGTATTACAGATATAGAAGAAAATAACACAGCTATAGGACTAGTGAAATAGTCTTAATTTCCTGTCCTCTAGCTCCATATTACCTACATCTCTATCTAGCACCTCAACCCTGATTCAGCCTCCCCAAACTGTTCCTGCACTTGGTTTACTATTTTGGTTAATTGCTCCCTCAGTCTTCTAGCTCCCCAGGCTGGTGACCTCGGCTTCATCTTTGCTCCTTTTCCCACAACAATCAATCAATTATCATGTCCCCTAGATTCTGCCATTACCTTGTCCCCCCATATCCACCCTTGTTTAAACCCACATTAATCCTTATCTAGAATAGTCTGGCAACTTCCTCTCCAGTCTCCCTACCCATCTCTCTCACTTCTGAGTCATCTTATGAGAATAATTACTCTTCCTCAAGCACAGCCGTGATTAGACATCCTTTTACCAAACCCTCAATGGCTCCCCACTTACAGACTAAGTACAAATTGCTCACCCTTGCTTCTAAGGTCTTTTATGGCAAAGCCCTGATCTACCTTAACCCCCAACTCTTCCCTACTGTACTTTACACATCAATCAAATTAGATCACTCCTGGTACATTTCCATTTTCATTTTTCTGCTCACGTTATTCCCTTTACCTAAAAGTTCTAGAAAGCTTTCCCCCCCCATGTCTCTAGCCCTACCTGATGAAATCTTATCCATCATCCTTCAAAGGGCTACCTTGAACATCACCACCTTCACATGGCCCTTCCACCAGGTGGGTTCCCTACCCTCTCTGACTTCCTGTTACCCATGGTTTGTACCTCTCTTGAGTTTGATGGTTGAATCATTTGCATCTTTGCCTTGTCCCCACAGCTGGACTCTGTCCTACCCACCATGATAGATACAGTCCTCAGATATATGGAGAATGTACCAGGAATGGACAGTATGAGTTTATTGAATTGGTGACACTCTAGGAGTGATAACACCCTGGGACACAATGATATCCCTAAAATATTTTCATTAAAACATGGAAAAGGACTTGACATGGGTCTGAGATGCCATAGTGACCTGTCCTTTGAGATTTAGTGGACTATGAAAGGAAAGGGAAATGAAATTTAAAAAAAAAATGTGTGTCTCATAGGAGACTGACATCTTCACAGCATAAAATCCTAGAAATAATAGCCAATATTTACATATTGCTTACTGTGAGCCAGACACTGTTCTAAACATTCTGTATATGTGTATTCATTTAATCATCACAAAACCTATTTTATTTTTTTAAACATCTTTATTGGAGTATACTTGCTTTACATTGTTGTGTTAGTTTCTGCTGTATAACAAAGTGAATTAGCTATAAATATACATATATCCCCATATCTCCTCCCTCTTGTGTCTCCCTCCCACCCTCCCTATCCCACCCCTCTAGGTGGTCACAAAGAACCGAGCTGATCTCCCTGTGCTATGCGGCTGCTTCCCACTAGCTGTCTATTTTACATTTGGTAGAGTATATATGTCCATGCCACTCTCTCACTTTGTCCCAGCTTACCCTTCCCCCTCCCCGTGTCCTCAAGTCCATTCTCTATGTCTGCATCTTTATTCCTGTCCTGCCCCTAGGTTCTTCAAACCTTTTTTTTTTTTTAGATTCCATATATATGTGTTAACATATGGTATTTGTTTTTCTCTTTCTGACTTACTTCACTCTGTATGACAGACTCTAACTCCATCCACCTCATTACAAATACCTCCATTTCATTTCTTTTTATGGCTGAGTAATATTCCATTGTATATATGTGCCACATCTTCTTTATCCATTCATCTGTCGATGGACACTTAGGTTGCTTCCATGTCTTGGCAATTGTAAATAGAGCTACAATGAACATTGCGGTACATGACTCTTTTTAAATTATGGTTTTCTCAGGGTATATGCCCAGTAGTGGGATTGCTGGGTCATATGGTAGTCCTATTTTTAGTTTTTTAAGGAACCTCCATACTGTTCTCCATAGTGGTTGTATCAATTTACATTCCCACCAACAGTGCAAGAGGATTCCCTTTTCTCCACACCCTCTCCAGCAATTACTGTTTGTAGATTTTTTGATGATGGCCATTCTGACTGGTGTGAGGTGATATCTCATTGTAGTTTTGATTTACATTTCTCTAATGATTAGTCATGTTGAGCATCCTTTCATGTGTTTGTTGGCAATCTGTATATCTTCTTTGGAGAAATGTCTATTTAGATCTTCTGCCCACTTTTTGATACAGAGCTGCATGAGCTGCTTGTGTATTTTGGAGATTAATTCTTTGTCAGTTGCTTCATTTGCAAATACTTTCTTCCATTGAGGGTTGTCTTTTCATCTTGTTTATGGTTTCCTTTGCTGTGCAAAAGCTTTTAAGTTTCATTAGGTCCCATTTGTTTATTTTTGCTTTTATTTCCATTTCTCTAGGAGGTGGGTCAAAAAGGATCTTGCTGTGACTTATGTCAAAGAGTGTTCTTCCTACGTTTTCCTCTGAGAGTTTCATAGTGTCTGGCCTTATTTTTAGGTCTTTAATCCATTTTGAGTTTACTTTTGTGTATGGTGTGAGGAAGTGTTCTAATTTCATTCCTTTACATGTAGCTGTCCAGTTTTCCCAGCACCACTTATTGAAGAGGCTCTCTTTTCTCCATTGTATATTCTTGCCTCCTTTTTCAAAGATAAGGTGACCATATGTGCATAGGTTTATCTCTGGGCTTTCTATCCTGTTCCATTGATATATATTTCTGTTTTTGTGCCAATACCATATTGTCTTGATTACTGTAGCTTTGTAGTGTATATAGTCTGAAGTCAGGGAGCCTGATTCCTCCAGCTCTGTTTTTCTTTCTCAAGATTGTTTTGGCTATTCAGGGTCTTTTTTGTTTCCATACAAATTGTGAAATTTTTTGTTCTAGT
Organism: Balaenoptera acutorostrata; assembly: GCF_949987535.1. Classification (NCBI taxonomy): domain Eukaryota; kingdom Metazoa; phylum Chordata; class Mammalia; order Artiodactyla; family Balaenopteridae; genus Balaenoptera; species Balaenoptera acutorostrata. The sequence goes on along the minus strand of NC_080066.1, from coordinate 145,274,023 downwards.
TCTCTGAAAAATGCCATTGGTAGTTTGATAGGGATTGCATTGAGTCTGTAGATTGCTTTGGCTAGTATAGTCATTTTCACAATGTTGATTCTTCCAATCCAAGAACAAGGTATATCTCTCCATCTATTTGTATCATCTTTAATTTCTTTCATCAGTGTCTTACAGTTTTCTGCACACAGGTCTTCTGTCTCCCTAGGTAGGTTTATTCCTAGGTATTTTATTCTTTTTGTTGCAATGGTAAATGGGAGTGTTTCCTTAATTTCTCTTTCAGATTTTTCATCATTAATGTATAGGAATGCAGGAGATTTCTGTGCATTAACTTTGTATCCTGCAACTTTACCAAATTCATTGATTAGCTCTAGTAGTTTTCTGGTGGCATCTTTAGGATTCTCTATGTATAGTATCATGTCATCTGCAAACAGTGACAGCTTTACTTCTTCTTTTCCAGTTTGTATTCCTTTTATTTCTTTTTCTTCTCTGATTGCCGTGGCTAGGACTTCCAAAACTATGTTGAATAATAGTGGTGAGAGTGGACATCCTTGTCTTGTTCCTGATCTTAGAGGAAATGCTTTCAGTTCTTCACCATTGAGAATGATGTCTGCTGTGGGTTTTTCATATATGGCCTTTATTATGTTGAGGTAAGCTCCCTCTATGCCCACTTTCTGGAGAGTTTTTATCATAAATGGGTGTTGAATTTTGTCAAAAGTTTTTTCTGCATCTATTGAGATGATCATATGGTTTTTCTTCTTCAATTTATTAATATGGTATATCACATTGATTGACTTGCATATATTGAAGAATCCTTGCATTCCTGGGGTAAACCCCACTTGATCATGGTGTATGATCCTTTTAATGTGCTGTTGGATTCTGTTTGCTAGTATTTTGTTAAGGATTTTTGCATCTGTGTTCATCAGTGGTATTGGTCTGTAGTTTTCTTTTTTTTGTGACATGTGTGTCTGGTTTTGGTATCAGAGTGATGGTGGCCTCGTAGAATGAGTTTGGGAGTGTTCCTCCCTCTGCTACATTTTGGAAGAGTTTGAGAAGGGTAGGTATTAGCTTTTCTCTAAATGTTTGATAGAATTCGCCTGTGAAGACACTTGGTCCTGGGCTTTTGTTTGTTGGAAGATTTTTAATCAGAGTTTCTATTTCAGTGCTTGTGATTGGTCTGTTTATATTTTCTATTTCTTCCTGGTTCAGTCTCGGAAGGTTGTGCTTTTCTAAGAATTTGTCCATTTCTTCCAGGTTGTCCATTTTATTGGCATAGAGTTGCTTGTAGTAATCCCTTATGATTCTTTGTATTTCTGCAGAGTCAGTTATTACTTCTCCTTTTTCATTTATAATTCTATTGAATTGAGTCTTCTTCCTTTTTTTCTTGATGAGTCTGGCTAGTGTTTTATCAATTTTGTTTATCTTCTCAAAGAGCCAGCTTTTAGTTTTATTGATCTTTGCTATCATTTCCTTCATTTCCTTTTCATTTATTTCTGATCTGATCTTTATGATTTTGTTCTTTCTGCTAACTTTGGGGGTTTTTGTTCTTCTTTCTCTAATTGCTTTAGGTGTAAGGTTAGGTTGTTTATTTGAGGTTTTTCTTGTTTCTTGACGTAGGATTGTATTGCTATAAACTTCCTTCTTAGAACTGCTTTTGCTGCATCCCATAGGTTTTTGGGTCATTGTGTTTTCATTGTCATTTGTTTCTAGGCATTTTTTGATTTCCTCCTTGATTTCTTCAGTGATCTCTTGGTTATTTAGTAGCGTATTGTTTAGCCTCCATGTGCTTGTATTTTTTTACAGATTTTTTCCTGTAATTGATATCTAGTCTCATAGCATTGTGGTTGGAAATGATACTTGATGTGATTTCAACTTTATTAAATTTACCAAGGCTTGATCTATCCTGCAGAATGTTCCATGAGCACTTGAGAAGAAAGTGTATTCTGTTGTTTTTGGATGGAATGTCCTATAAATATCAATTAAGTCCATCTTGTTTAATGTGTCATTTAAAGCTTGTGTTTCCTTATTTATTTTCATTTTGGATGATCTGTCCATTGGTGAAAGTGGGGTGTTAAAGTCCCCTACTATGATTGTGTTACTGTCGATTTCCCCTTTTATGGCTGTTAGTATTTGCCTTATGTTTTGAGGTGCTCCTATGTTGGGTGCATAAGTATTTACAATTGTTGTATCTTCTTCTTGGATTGATCCCTTGATCATTATGTAGTGTCCTTCTTTGTCTCTTGTAATCGTCTTTATTTTAAAGTCTATTTTGTCTGAAATGAGAATTGCTACTCCAGTTTTCTTTTGATTTCCATTTGCATGGAATATCTTTTTCCATCCCCTCACTTTCAGTCTGTATGTGTCCCTAGGTCTGAAGTGGGTCTCTTGTAGACAGCATATATATGGGTCTTGTTTTGGTATCCATTCAGCCAGTCTATGTCTTTTGGTTGGAGCATTTAATCCATTTACCTTTAAGGTAATTATCAATATGTATGTTCCTATTACCATTTTATTAATTGTTTTGGGTTAGTTTTTGTAGGTCTTTTCCTTCACTTGTGTTTCCTGCCTAGAGTAGTTCCTTTAGCATTTGTTGTAGAGCTGGTTTGGTGGTGCTGAATTCTCTTAACTTTTGCTTGTCTGTAAAGATTTTAGTTTCTCCGTCGAATCTGAATGAGATCCTTGCTGGGTAGAGTAATCTTGGTTGTAGGTTCTTCCCTTTAATCACTTTAAGTATTCCTGCCACTCCCTTCTGGCTTGCAGAGTTTCTGCTGAGAGATCAGCTGTTAACCTTATGGGGGTTCCCTTGTATGTTATTTGTTGTTTTTCCCTTGTTGCTTTTAATATTTTTTTCTTTGTATTTAATTTTTGATAGCTTGATTAATATGTGTCTTGGCGTGTTTCTCCTTGGATTTATCCTGTATGGGACTCTCTGCACTTCCTGGACTTGACTATTTCCTTTCCCATATTAGGGAAGTTTTCAACTATAATATCTTCAAATATTTTCCCAGTCCCCTTCTTTTTCTCTTCTTCTTCTGGGACCCCTATAATTCGAATGTTGGTGCGTTTAATGTTGTCCCAGAGGTCTCTGGGACTGTCCTCAATTCTTTTCATTCTTTTTTCTGTATTCTGCTCTGTGGTAGTTATTTCCACTATTTTATCTTCCAGGTCACTTATCCGTTCTTCTGCCTCAGTTATTCTGCTATTAATTCCTTCTAGAGAATTTTTAGTTTCATATACTGTGTTCATCACTGTTTGTTTGCTCTTTAGTTCTTCTAGGTCCTTGTTAAACGTTTCTTGTATTTTCTCCATTCTATTTCCAATATTTTGGATCATCTTTAGTATCATTATTCTGAATTCTTTTTCAGGTAGACTGCCTATTTCCTCTTCGTTTGTTTGGTCTGGTGGGTTTTTACCTTGCTCCTTCATCTTCTGCGTATTTCTCTGTCTTTGTATTTTGCTTAACTTACTGTGTTTGGGGTCTCCATTTCGCAGGCTGCAGGTTTGTAGTTCCCGTTGTTTTTGGTTTCTGCCCCCAGTGGCTAAGGTAGGTTCAGTGGGTTGTATAGGCTTCCTGGTGGAGGGGACTGGTGCCTGTGTTATGGTGGGTGGGGATGGATCTTGTCTTTCTCATGGGCAGGGCTGCGTCTGGTGGTGTGTTTTGGGGTGTCTGTGAACTTTTAGTATGATTTTAGGTAGCCTCTCTGCTAATGGGTGCAGTTGTGTTCCTGCCTTACTAGTTGTTTGGCATGGGGTGTCCTGCACTGGAGCTTGCTGGCCATTGGGTGGAGCTGGGTCTTAGCATTGGGACAGAGGTCTCTGGGAGAGCTCTCGCCGATTGATATTTCATGGGACCAGGAGGTCTCTGGTGGTCCAATGTCCTGAACTCTGCTCTCCCACCTTGGAGGGTCAGGCCTGACAGCAGGCTGGAGCACCAGGAGCCTGTCAGCCACACAGCTCAGGCAGCCGTCCTGTATGAAGTCACCTGAGGGTTGGGCATCCTGTCAGGGGCTCCCCTCCTTGGGTCCCAGAGACCCCTGAGGGGCAGCCTCCTTTCAGGGGCTTCCCGGTCAGGTGCAGTCGCCTGAGGGCCGGGCGTTGGGTCTGAGTCATGCAGGGCGCTCGGCGCTCACCTTCTCTGCTCCAGAGCGCAGCGTCAGGGGGTTTGGCTGGCGTCTGAGGCCTAGGTTGCGGCTTCCACCCAGGTTTACATCTGGGCCCCAGGTTTACATCTGGGCCCCAGGTTTACGACTTCAAGATTCTCCAAACAGCTGTGTGATTGAGCCATCTAATCTCAGTCAGCGTGCCCCAAGTGAAGAAGAGATGAGCCTTCCTTACCACACCTTTTTTTCTTTTCCTCTGTTCTCAGTCTAGTTCCACTTGCTCATAGGGGGCCACGTTCAGAGACCTCACCCCCTGCACTTCAGACCAGAGTTTAAACCTATTTTATTGATGAGGAAACTAAGCACAAAAAGGTTAAGCATCTTGCCCAAGCTCACAGCTAATTAGTGATAGAGTTGAACCCAAGCAGACTGGCTTCCCAGTGCATGCTTGATGGGCTGTATTGATACACCCCCGCAGGTAAACCAGTGTCCCTGGAGTCTCCTGGGAGCCATACATCACACCCAGCAACCCTGGAGTGTCACTCCCCATGCGTGGGGATGCTGCATGGGCCTCTCTAAACCTGGAAATTGTGCCATAGTCTCTGACCAGAGAATGGATGACAGTAGGAATGGCCATTCAGGTAGTATGTGAAGGGCGTGGGGCTTATGCTCTGAAGAAATATGCTCCACCATGTCTTGAAGTTAAGGTGGCTGCCTTAGCTGGCTCTATCTCCCCCAATACCACCTGGCCCTCCCCTTCCCAGCCCCAACTCTGGGGGCACGATGAGTGCTGGGATGTGACATTGTGCTGAAGCCATACACCTAGATCACTGGCCCGGCACCGACTCTGGTTCCCCACCTGTTGTCTCCTCTCCTTAGAAGGTCCATGCTAGAAGATGACTGATGGGAGGGCAGAGTGTACAAATGCCAAGGCTAGGCAGGCAGTTTGGCAGTAGGAAGCAGGCCTGGTCTACTCCCTGCTGGAATCACGCAGGCTAGTGTGGGTTGAGCTCCCATTTTGTGCCAGGCACTATTCTACAGACTTTTTACGTATTAACTTATTACTCTTCATAACTACTGTTCATTTTTTTTTCTCATTTTACATATGAGAAGCCTCGGGCACAGGAAGGTATGGTCATTTTTGCGAGGTCACACAGCTAGTTACTGGAAGACCCAGGTTTTCAGTACTTCCAGAGCCCTTTTCCTTAACCACTAACCTTCACTGAATGCCTCATACCCCACAACCAAAAAAGAAAAAAAAAAAAAAAAAAAGGGTTGTGGTTGTGGACGGCCTCATAGAATCAGTTAAGGAACTTTCCAAAATACCAGGGGCTGGGCACCATCCCGCAGAAATTCTGATCTCCTTGTTGCAGTGTTGTATCTGAAAACCAATATTTTTTTATAGCTCCCCCACTGGATTCTAATGCTTTTGATTTGGGGAGGCTTCAGCATCCATGTAAAATGAATTCATTCTTTATTTCCACCATCCAGTCATCAAATGTCATATATGCCAACATATTAGAAAACCTCCAAGCATACAGCTGAAAGGAATCCTGCCAAATTTTGACCAGCTTGGACACATGAGCTTTTAGACATATAGATAATATAATCAAAATATCCATTTATATTTAACTTATGAATTTAGTCACACATATATGTACATTTAAAATGATGTATTTCACAGAGTAGGAAATTAATTTAGAAACCTTGCTTTTTCCATTCTCATATCCCACCAGACAACTTTATTTGAACTTCTTACATGCATCTACAGCATTTTTGTCTTCACATCTCGGAAGTCACATTTGGTGGCATTTGTACAGGTTTCTGGTACACATCACCTGCATGGCTGTGCGCTGATTGTAATATACCAATTTTTCAATACGGGTATCACATGGTCGCTGGAAACTTTATCTCATGCCACCAAAAAATGCTTTAGCACAGCATCAGGACATGAGGTTGAGCATATGTGTTGTGGGTAAGGCTGGTAGTCAGCTGGTAGACAAGGCTTACCCCTCACTCCATTCTGACTGATCTGTACCTCGCTCTGAACAATTATTAGATATTTCAAATATTACTCCTGCTTGATTTTTACAACCTACCAACCCCTTGCCATATTGTCCCTGAAAGTGAGTCTTAGAAAGGCTTATTTAAAAGGACAACCACACTTGCAACTGTGAGGTTACACACTCAGCAATAATAAATGGAACTTAGACTTATAAATATTAGCTCAATAATAATGGAGCTAAAATTGTGAGATTACATGCTCAGTAATTCAAAGCTTAAACGCCATTATATTTTTTGCTTCTTGTTTCTTTTTCTTAACTGATCAGAGATGACCTCTACGATGTTAGCTGGGCAATTTCTTAGTGTCTTAGTTTCAAAATAAGGTAACCGATGACTGTGTGGTCTGATGTGAAACATTCTGTAAGGGTTCCGTTACAAGGTGACTGACTCTCTTCCAAAAGGTACTTCAGAGGGAGAGGGGCATCTCACTTCTTCTCCAAGCACAGACAGTTTCTATTGAACACCAAATGACAAGTCAGGCGCTGTTACTTGTATTTCTACACCCATTGGGTCCAGCAATGTCGCTCTTTGAATGGCTTCAAGTTTCTTTTCTCTCTTTCAATGTCCGTAGACTCAGGTGACAGAGGCAGGAGAGCTCTCCTCTTCCTTCCTCACACCTCCTCCTGCCGCCTCCCCACCCGGGCACCCACCTCTCTGCCAGCTCCCAGGCCTCAGCGGGACTGTGGTGCAGCCCAGCAGCATCTGGAAGGCACCTGTGTTTGAACAGGGATGAGACAGACCTCCTTAAGCTACTTATTCTAAGTTGGGGATTCTTCCTCCTAGTCAATTGATACTGAAAATAATTACTTCTTAGAATCTTTGAAAACCAAATGTGTAAAGAGAAATTAAAATTTAATTAAATGGATATAGGCAATTCTGTCTGAGCTGACAACCCTTAAGCCACTGCAGTTTGTCAAAGGTTACATTATCTCCCTGTCCCTGGGCGCTTCAGGCTCTGCTTGGCTCTGCGCCTGGCACTCCCTCTCCAATACCCTTTCGTCTGCCCTGTCTTGGGCCCCGGCATCCTCTTTGTTCTCAGGCAGAGACGCTGGCTAAAGAGTCCATCTGTCAGCGGGGTTGTTGAAGAGCCTCTTGCAGAGGACAGGGTCTCCCAGATCTTAAAGCTCCAAACCACTGTTTCTCAACAGGGGTGCTTCTGGCTTTGTGGCAGGACAGTTCCTTACTGTGCCTCTCTGGCAGGGCTGGGGGTGCAATATCACCCCCAGTTGAGACCCACCACTTGAGCCAACTCTATTCAGCCACCAGCAATCAGCTGGCAGCCGAAAACCATAAGCCTTTGACCCTCCCAGCTCCTCTATGACAATCTCTTAGACCAGTGTTACCCCAATCTGTGCACACGTTACCAGTCTGCAGTGAAGTCCCTGAGTTAAGAGGCTAGAAGTTTTTATAGCAATCTGACATTACCACAACATTTTTATTGCATTTTACAGATTGGAAAATCAGTTTGCAGTGGGTTGGAGGGGAAAAAAGTGGGCCATCACCACTCATGACTTGGGAAGTTCTGTCTTCGACCCTTCTTGCCTATTCTGGACCCTGTTCCCATCAGATCCAACTTCTCCACGCTTGAGACCAGGGGCTTCGCCTTCATGCTTGAATGTAGTTTTTCTGACTTTCTTTGAAACATGGTTCTTTCATGGAGAACATGCCACATTCTTCCATGGAGGCATTTTGGGTTGCAAGAAACAGAGGCTCATTCACATCACCTGGAGAAAATACAGGGTGGAGTGGTCACTGCAAAGCTTCTCACACACAGAGAGAGGCTGGATTGTATCTGCAAGGATTGGTAGGATCCGAGGGAGATGAGATCCAGGCTGCTCTCTCAGCCTCCCTCCGAGGTCACCTGATTCCTCCCGGTGTCTCTCCGCTGTGTCCTCTCTCTCTCTCTCTCTTTCTCCCCCCACTGCTGCTACCCATCTGGGTGCTCACGGCTTCTTCTCCACTCTGCCCTGCACTGGCCCATCATGGCCTTCTCCAACCTCATGACTCACTGTACCTGCCTACAGCCCGGGCTCAGTCATCCTCTAGTTTGAGGTAACATGAGAGGGAATCTGATGGGCTCTGGTCACCTTTTCCTGCCAGGCCAGTCTGAGCAGCCTCATGGAGTGGTTGTGTTTAGGTCAGTGCCCTCTTTCAGGCCTGTTGGTTTCCTCCTAAGAGGGAGGAGAACAGAGTCACTTGGTCAAAAGCAGACCCTCTAAGCAGCAGGGGCTGTGGAAGGAGCAGTTTCCCTAGGAGGTATCCTGGGTTCTGTCTGTCCAAAACACTCTTGCTTCTTCTTCTATTACCCAAACCGGGTGATACCAGACAGTCTGGCTGACTCCTGACCAACCTCGGTCCTTGTGAGGGCACCTGCTGGTGGGTACTGGACGACTGCAAGGTTATCGCCTATAAGAGTGTGCGGCCCCATGAAATGCACATTCGTGGACATTTCTGCCTTGGAATCACCCCAGCTCCAGTACTGAGCTGGTGGAAGGAGGGTGTTGGAGATCGCTGGAGGCGCTTCCCACTACCCAGCTCCGTGCAGCAGAGAGCTCCGAGGGAGTTCATTGGTTTTTGGCTGTTGAAATCACAGCAGAGTCATTCATTGTCAAAGCTCTTTGACAGCATAACAGTTAGTACTCCCTGGACGCCTCCCCATTCCCTTCTGAGCCATTTCATTTTCTCAGTCTTGTCGGAAATGAGTATTTGCATCAACATGTCAGTGCCCCCTTGTCATAAGGGCATAATGTTATTGTTCTCACACCACTGTGAGGAGGGCGTGCTGCAGAAGCTGCCACGCACGCACACCAGTTCGCTGGCTGAACCCCCTGGAGGGCTCAAGGGCCTCATTTAGCGGGATACCTGGGTGGAGAGGCTGTTCTGCCCCCAAGGGCCCTCTCCAGGGGTCAGGAGCAGTACCCAGTGTGGGTGCTCCTGTCCCGATGACCAGGCATGACCAGGATGAGGTTAGACCTCATCCCTTGTCCTTCTCTGAGTCAGGGACAAAACTCCAGTTGTGGGTAGGACGCTAGTTAACAAGCCCGGGGTCTCCTCCACACTGTTAAGGCTCATTCCGGCCCCCAGGGGGTGCTCAGCGGCTCCCTCACTCCCTTTCCAATGGAGAGGGCAAGGCTGCTTCTAGCCCCTAGCGATAAGACTGAGGATCAAGATTGGACTTGGAGCGTAGAAAAAAAGAAGGACCCTTGTACTGTGTTTGGTCTGGGCTCCAGGGACCTGCAGAAGCTTTGTGTACTGCACAAGTGTTCTTTGGGGGTGACCTCGGTGGCCTTAGCCTCCGTACATAGACCCAGAGGTCCTCTCTTAGGGACCTCAAGGGCAGGCATGCCTCGTCCTCTCTTTCTCGGTATCTTTTCACCTTAGAGACAGTGAGTAGCCACTTCTTGCCCCACCTCTTGGCCCACTTCCCCTCTCCTGGCTTAGAACAAGTCGAAAACTAGATTACTTTTGCCATCTCTTGGACCAGTACCTTTCATTCTAGCCCTTCCCCTTCTAGAAGGAAGCTAGTCCCGGGACCATCTGTTACCATCCCCCCAAATCGTCTCCTAATGCAATTCAGTGCCTGCCCTTCAAATAATGCCCTACACTTTCCCTGATTATCTTTACACAGCAGTAAAATGAGTACAAAAACATGGCTGGAGAGAATGCTTTTGCTATATATTGTCAACTCAGAATGAGGCCATCTGGGTAGATTCTCTAAAATTGCAAGGAGGAGAGAAGTAAGGGGCCTGCGGACCCAGGGGGCCCTATTACATGACATTTAATCTTAGTGTCAAAACCATGGGGTGTACACTGGAGGCCTCACACAGCTCTCCTGAGGGCTTAGTAAAGCATCTGGGGTCAAGAGCTGGTGACTGAAAGCAGTGGCTCTGTAGTACTGTTTCCTAGCCCAAACAGCTGCTATTTAGCATCAGACTAACAGAGATAGGAAGGTCATAGTTCTCTGCAAGGGAACTACCCCCAAGGACAGGATCTAGTCAAGGACACTAGGGCCAGGTAATCTGTTACCCCTGGGCAGCATATAGCAGTGACTAATTACCCCTATGGTTATGAATGCATTTATAAATCTGATATTAACACCCAATACATTATTTATGACCCCAAATATGAATAATTCAGTGTGTCCACATTTAGCAGGTTTCTGCTTAAAAACCAGCTTTGCCCTGGGTCTTGGCTCTTGACATTGACACCGGAAGGAGTGGGAGGGAAGCAGCTCAGCTCTTGCTCCGAGCCCAGGGGAGCTCGGCTGCTCACTGTGGGGAGTGTTTCAGCCCAGGCCGCACCCCCGACCCAGGGCACTCGCTCAGCACCCTCTTTTGGTTTACTCACCCACGTAATGAAGATAGATGGGCTCAAAGATCTCTAAGGCTCATTCCAGACCTGAGATTGTGAGAAAGAGAAAAAGAACTAAAGAAAGTGGTAGGAACAGATGTAGTATTCATGATCCAGAAAGGTTGCACTTGACTGCTCTAATCCTAGAGTGAGCTGTGCCCAGGTTATTGGTTCTAGCTAGGACTTGCCAGGGTCCCAGGCACAGAGCTGGGGCTGCTTGATGTCTTACTTAGTTCCCTAGGTGTGTCCATGCTTGCACGGTGCAGCTCTTTGTCCCTCCTGTCCGAAAGCTACTTAAGGTCAGAGACTTATTTATCTTTATCTATTGCAGCACTGAGCAGAGTGCCCAGCATGTAGGGGGGTCCTTCTATGTGAATGTTAAATGAAAGAATTAATAAGGCAGGGATGTAGATTTGCACCAACTCCTTTGCCAATTTAGTCCATCTCCATGGCGAGGAAGGAGAAATTTGCCTTGGGTTTTTCCAGTTCAGACCTCTGTCCTTTGCTCCAGTAGAGGCATTCTATCCTCCGTGGGTGGTTGGGCGTGTGGGCCGCTGGTGGCTTTTGTGAAAGATATTTTTGACGTCTTCTGGCGTCTCTTTTCCTTTAATTCAGTAAATGTTTACTGACCACCAGCCAGGCACTTTGCAAGGCACCAGGGGGAACCCAAAGACAAAGTTTCACCCCAAGGCACTGACAGATTGTGGGGAAGGAGGGAGTGGAAGGTAAGAGCACAGAGAAACACAAAGAAGAAGGACTCTGTTGTGAGTCCGGAACAAAGAAAGCTGCGCGGTAACAGGAGAAGGTTGGCTTTGATTCGACTGAGGTGGCATTTAAATTGCACCTTAAAGCAGAACTTCTTTTTTTATTATAGATGTTTTCAAACATACACGAAAGCAGAGAGAAAAGTATAATGGATTCCCATGGTCACATCACCCTGCCTCAAACCGCGAACATGCTTTCACGGAAGACCCCACCCACTTCCCAGGACAACTCCCACTGGATCATTTCCATTCAGATCCCAGAAAGCGTATTATTTCATAGGAATGTACATCAATAAAGACTTTATTTTAACACAAGCCCAATACAATTATTATATTCAAAACAATTTCCTTAATATCATCAAATATTCAATCAGTACCCAATTGTCTCATAAATATTTTTACAGTTGGTTTGTTCAAATCAGGATACATGCTAGTTTGATAGGTCTCTTAAGTGTTACCTCTTTTTTTCTTGCAATTGGGTGTTGTTGTGGAAAAAGCTAGATCATTTGTCCTACAGAATTTCCCAAAGTCTGGATTTTGCTGATTGCATTTCTAGAACATTTAATGTTCTTCTGCCCCCTGTACATTGTATAAATTGGCAGTTCAATCTAGAGCTTCATCTGACTTGGGTTCAATGTTTTTGGCAAGACTTCTTTTTAAGTGAGGTTGGGCACTTCCATCAGGAAGGTCATAAAGCCTGATGAGCTCTTTCTGTGATGTCAGCAGATGCTAGCAATCGTCACCTAGACACAACGGCTCCATGTGGGTGATAGTGATGGTGATTGACACAGATGGTTGCTTTGTAATTATTTTATAACCTGAGCATGTGTCTCATGAATTTCTAGTGTGTGTGTTCTATGGCATTAGAAAAAAAGAATATGGGCATTTTCATAGGCAGTGGGGCTTTGTGAAGGGCAGTGACCGGTCAAATCCACGGGATAAAGCAGAGTGCCTAGCAGATTGAAGCTGGGCCTTAACAGCTAAAATCTTAGTTTCTAAGTACGTGGTGGTATAATTGAGGCCCACACCCGTGAGCCTACCCTTTGGGGCACTTACTGTTGTAGAGGCTTCAACCTCCCACCAGGGTCATTTTACAGGATGCCAAGCAGCCCTAGTCAGGAGATATGTGAGAGAGCCCTTACTGCCTATGTTTATAACACATGAGATTTTCTTAGCGTGGAGGTTTCCAGCAGTTAATTAGGTGGGAGTGAACCTCAGCCAGGGAAGTCTGCACATTTTGTCCAGTTAATATGTGGTCCTGGTGAGACTCCCAAATATAAGAGAGGGAGGGGTTTTGTGGCGTCATCTACCTAAATTCAAATCCTAGAGTCACCTCTTACAAGCTGTGACACTGTAGGCAAATTACATCACCTTTTCAAGCCTCAGTTTCCTCAACTGTTAAATGGGGGTAATAATAGTACCTAACTCCTAGTGTTGTTTTGATGATGAAATGGGTTGATGTTTGCAAATCAGCAGACACATAATAAGGAACCCGTAAATGTTGGCTGTGATTATCATGCAGTACATGATTCCTCTGACATTTGCTTCCTGAGCCTCAGAATAACAAGTGTTGTGTGGAGTCTTAATAAATATTAATTGATGAAGCTAGCATTAAAAATTGCTGGTTTCTTAGATTTCTGAAAGGACTTGGCTATGACATCAATGTGGGTCAAATGGTTTCTTTTTTTTTCTTCCCCCTTTCATTTTTTCTAGTAAGGAGACTTTTTATATTCGGGAAACTGGTGAACTTTCTGAGAGTCTGAGCAGGAAATAAATTATGGTGATCACACTGATTGCCAGCCTGCTCCTTGGACCCTTTGCCAGACCCTGCCAATGCTCCCATGGGAACTGTAAAGTCATTAGAAACAAAGATATAATTAACATCCAAAATAGGCAGGGATACAAATTATCAAACTTTGTGATCTACAAATGACCAAGAGGCTAAAATCACTGAAGAGAAAATTAAAACAGCAAAAGCCAAATTTTTCCAACTCAGCCTTTACTTTGGTTTAATGAAAGCCTGGCTTGAAGTTCGCTGATGAAGATGGGGGCATGATGGGCTTAGAGCATCTCTAAAATGAGGTCTCTCTTTCAGTTTAGATATGATTTCCAAATGAGACATTTTCCAGGAGTCTCTTAACATCGCTGTGTAGTCAGTGGTCCATCAAGAAATATGTACTGAGCACCTAGACTTACATTCTAATGGTAGAGACAAATAAACGAGCAATTGTAATAGGAGGAGAGACGATATAACTTAAAGAGAGCTCAGCCTAATTAATAATGTTCAAAAGGCAGTCCATGGGTTACTAATCAGGGATTTAATAAGGACCAAAAATGGGTACCATTTCTACCCCTGCTGCCATTGCTGTAGTCTAGTTTCTCACCACTTTGTGCCTAGACTCTTATAAGGGTCTCCCAACTCTGCACAAATAGCAGATTCCCCTTTCCAGAAAACCACTTTGATCAAGTCGCATCCCTACTCGAAAACTTTCTGGAACTTTCCACACTGACAAGGTAAAGTTTGAATTCTTTAACCCTGGATCTTGAAACTTAAGTACAAATTCGCAAGTAGATAAGGAAGGCGGGGTGGGGGAGTGGCTTCATTGCACAGGTTTGTTGCAGGGAGTGGTTGGGGAAGAAACAACACCAAATGAGACAGATGGGCTCAGTGACCTTCTTTCTTGTTCTGTCCTCTCCTGGTGAGCTCTTGGCATCCTCTGAGCTTATGCACCTGCCCCTGAGAGCCTGCAGGGACCTGAGCTGTACTAGATGTCCCAGCGCTGAGGCTGGCCAGATTCTCTTTCATGTCAGCACTCACAGATCAGATGAATATCAAAATGACACGGAGCCTACATATCAGTTACAAGCAATCATGTGACCCCAGTTAATGAATGTCATCCAGGGATTGAAATGACCATTGATCCTAAAGAACCAAAGGAAAGAAATTTTAACCCAGGTAGGTTGAATTTGTCCTAAGCAAGAAGTACATTACAACTCCTCAATTCCAATGGTTTTTCCACATTTTATGTCAACTCTCTAAACATAAATATTGACTATTAGAGCACTTACCACATTGCATTTTAATTACCTGTCTCCTTGCTACCTTCCTCCACAAGACTGTGGAGTCTTCTTTAGGAATCATCTTTTATTTATCTTTTAAACAAAACACCTGGCGTAAAATATGGTACACAATAGGCACTCAATAAATGGTAAGTGAGGGCTTCCCTGGTGGCGCAGTGGTTGAGAATCCGCCTGCCAGTGCAGGGGACACAGGTTCGAGCCCTGGTCTGGGAAGATCCCACATGCCATGGAGCAGCTGGGCCCGTGAGCCACAATTACTGAGCCTGCGCGTCTGGAGCCTGTGCTCCACAACAAGAGAGGCCGCGATAGTGAGAGGCCCGCGCACCGCGATGAAGAGTGGCCCCCGCTTGCCGCAACTAGAGAAAGCCCTCGCACAGAAACGAAGACCCAACACAGCCATAAATAAATTAATTAATTAATTTTAAAAATAAATAAATAAATAAATAAACGGTAAGTGAATTCTGTCCCATTGTCTTACAAAGCCATTTCTGAGAACCTTAGGTCATGGCAGTTTGTCTTTTCTCTGAAGTCTCAGGGCATGATCTGTCCTATTTATGTATTTTTTCATTTTTACAACTTTTAAATGAGTTCTAAAAATTCATTGGAATATTCTCTGTTCACAGAAAAAATATTATAAATGTCACTGCATAAGCTAGTCCACAAATCCTATTTTTGAACCATCAAATTCAACTCAGCAAACATTTATTGAACACTTGCTCTGGGCAGGGCTCTGGGATAGGCACTGACATAAAACAGAGAGTAGGCTTTGTCTTCAAGAAGCTTATGATCCAAGACAACAAATTAATGATGATAGCACAGTATGGCAAATACGGCCGTACTTACTCTGGTGGTAGGCATGAAGGCTTCACAGAGGCGAGGGCCAGGCAGAAGGCCGCTGCATAGCCCAGGTGAGGAATAGAGAAGATTGGACACGAGACAGCCCCAGCTTCTCTGAGTTTTTCTGTTTACTTCAATTGCCTTTTCCTTTACTTCTGTGCTTCCATATTTTCCAAAAGAAGGGACAGTGGACCATGGGGTCCAGTGATGTGCGGGTGTCTATACTGGGGTGTAGACACAGACATTTGCAAGTCTGCTGTTTATTAGTGGAGACCCTTCCAGTGTGTCTTATCTCCTGCTAACACTCTTAGCCACTTGAGGGTAAATGCTGCATCTTATACGTCTCTGTACCACTCTCCCACCCTAGCACAGTGCTCTGCATGTGTCCAAACCAATGAGGATTCATGAATTCAGATGCGTTGATTAATCCATATATTTTGCCTAGAATATACACTTTTGTGGGGAGGATCAGTGTCAAGCTCACTGCTGACATGTTGTATAAACACAAACATTAATTAAAACTACACAGTATTAGCAATTCTAGTCTAACAGATGACATGGCATGAAAACAGGACACAGAGTACAGCCTAGACTGGGGCCTGAGCCTCACCTTGGCTCTGATACAATCCTGCTGCCCAGAGTGGGTTTAGTTAATTTCTTTAAGATTCAGAGTAGGCTTTTGGCTCCCCTCTACCCGAGTAACAGCTCCGTGAACCTTCAGAGTAAGAAACAGGCAACTGTCAAGTTCACTGATCACACATGGCTAATGACCACAGTGTTTTTCCTTTTTCAAATTCAGTGAGAAGAGAATTCCCTAATATACTACACAGGATTCATAATCGCCAGAGATTTCAAAGATGGCAAGTCGAACTGAAAATCATTGACTCTTTGAGGATTTAGGAAGCACTTTGGGATCCTGCCCACCCCAGGGCCCCCATTAAGAATCCAGTTTTCATTGTTTTGTAGGAGGGTGTGGCATAGCTGCCCCCCCTAGAGAATCCTGCAACTGAAACCTCTGTGATGGGGGTGTGTACTGGGTGATGCAGGCGTGTACTGGTGTTGGAATGAACCAGTACATCTGCAGTAAACTGGTAAATCTTGCAGTTATTCATTTAACCAACATTTATTGACCAACAATGCGTTTTAGGCACGAAGGTGCAAATCAAAGAAATAATGGGGACTTCCCCGGAGATTCAGTGGTTAAGACTCCACGCTCCCGCTGAAGGGGGCGCAGGTTCCATCCCTGGTTGGGGAACTGAGATCCCGCATTCCGTGTGGCGAATGAATGAATGAATGAATGAATAAATAGTCAAACAACCCTGGATTGATTCTAGGTCCCCCTTTGTAACCAGGGGTAAGTTGCTTAATCTTTTTGAGCCTCAGTTACTTATCCGTAAAATGGGGACAGTAGAACACCCTCTGTGGGTTGTGATTAGGATTAATGAAGGGCCTCACCCAGCTCACAGGTGTTCAGAAGGTGAGTTCTTTTCCTCTTCCTTGCAGGGATCTTAAAATCCACATGCAAATACAAACATCAAATAACAAGAGAACCACCTAACAGCAGAGTAGAATGCTGCATTAATTTATAGCAAACTGCTCAGCATCAAACAAGGGAGGCTGCAGCTGTCTGGAGAGGAACTGCTCAAGGTAATTTTTCAAAAATCCATTCTAAACAAGTGTTGACATAAACTCATCTTTAGCCGAGCTTTAGCTTTGTGGCACTTAAAAAATCCGTAATATTAAAAGTAAATTGGTTATAAAGCAAAAACTAACATACCATTGTAAAGCAATTATACTCCAATAAAGATGTTAAAAAATAAAAATAAAAAATAAAAGTAAATGAAATACTACGTATGACTAGGCATTGGAGGTGTTTAGGGAGCAATTTCACAGTTGACGATTCAAGCCTTCCTGTCTGATGAAAATTCACATTTCCCCAGGGTTGGAGGAGGAGACGAGGACACAGGCAACGGGACCTGAATCGGGAAGGTGAGGAGTTGGACGAGGGGCTCAGAGCTGCATCTGCCACTGCGGGAAGATGGATGTCATTTTCTGAGGCTGTAATTGGCGAAGTGAACAGACACTCTTGGTTACAGAATCCGGGTCAAGAAATGTGGGTTATCCTCCCACATTTGCAGTCCTGCTGGTAACTCAGATCTGGAGGTGCAAAGTGGTCGTGTGGCTCTCCAGGATTTGGGGGTCTCCGACTTGTGCCCCCACCCCCTGCCATGTTGCAGACCCCTTTCCTACCACCACTGGTTCCCATCGCCTCCCCTTTGGTGTCTTTTGGGATCATTATTAAATGTGTGGGATGCTTTGGCAAATACGTCAGAAGATGGAGCTGCTGATTATCAGCAGGAGATGAACGTGGAGCTACTTCTCCAGCAGCAAAGAGGAATTCAGGCCAAGCTTTCCACATGCTCTGGTCTATCCATCTATGGGATGGGACTTGGCAGAAACAAGAGTCCAGGGCCATTCTGGGTTATCAGGGGGAGATTGGACACTGGACTTGGTCCTCATCCAAGGGACAGAGTTGAGCTGGGCTGTGTGTCAGCCATTCTGAGGAGAGAGCCAGAAACCCGAAGTCTGGGGCAGAGTAGATCAGATACCAGAAGGGCCTGGCTTGGAGCCAGAGAAGGACAGAACCAAACTGTATGAACGAAGCCAAGTTGGTAATGAGCAGGGGCCTGATCACACAGGGGACTTCAGGCTGAAGGAGCTTTGACAAATCTCACAAATTGCTGTTGACCAGCTGCAGGAACTTTCCCTCTAATGGTGTCTTAAAGGCAGTGAGCAGCTCTCAGCCCTGCAGGAGGCACGGGCTCAGAGCAATCCCACCCAGCCCTTAGGACTGAACAGTCTTCAAGGGCTTAGGGCTTTAGAATTCACAAAGCATTTCATATATACTGTAGTATCCCAGCCTTATGAAAACCCATTATTAGCCCCTACTTTACAGCTGGGGGATAATGAAGGTGAGAGGCTTGCCCAAGGTCACCCAGACTTTCAGCTGTGGAGCCTGGTCTTGGACCTACCCCTTCCTTCATATCCCATCTTGAGTCTATGACTTTGGCTGAATCCTCACCATGTTCCTTTCAATCTGTGTGGAAAGCTGGAACTACTTATTCCTCTTGGTTCCCAGGCTGAGTGACAGCCTTATTGAGTGGTGGCCCATTAATTAGCCATGACCCTATTTCTGTCCCATCCAGATCTGAGAGCCCACAGCGTCCATGAAGACACGATAGAACCCATTTTGGCCACTCACCATCCACCAAGGCTGTGACAACTGCAGGTGGTAACCTCATCGTGCCTCTCCACATATCCAAACCTCATTTTCTTTACTCTATTCGACTGTTCTTTAGAATAGCTGTTCATTTTCTGTGTAAAATCATGTAGCTTTTCAAGAAATCATGGCACGAGTTTTAATAACTCTCCTATTATTCAATAATCACCTGTATGAATCTCAACAAATATAGGTAGCAAGCAATCTTCAATTAATTAATATAAAGCAACCAGTCCCATTAGATTCAAATGTTGCAATGGACATGGTTGGTTAGCTAAATAGCAGTTCCATTTATAAGTACATTCTTCTTGGGATTGTCCTGGACTTGAAAATATTTTTTATTAACTAGCTGGTATTTAACGGAAATTCACTGTTTGCTATGCATCATCAATTTCATCCCCTAGAAGTAAGACCTAGAGCTGCCTTGGAACAGCTGTGTGTGTGGGTGGAAAAGTTTTCTGGGTAGTTCTCTGAGACATACCACGTTCTCTCCCCTTACTCCCTAATTCTCATCTCACTTCTACATCCCCCTACCCAGCATTTTAATGAGGTTTCTTCTAATCGAGCTGTAGTTTTGCAAGCTGTTCCTTAATTTCTGTCTTTGGAGTTGGCTCTTATTCCAAAATATTTCATTATTTGCTGATACCCAACCGGGCACAGGTACTAACATAGTGAGAGAATTGGAATCATGAGAGAAGTGGAGGAGTAAAGGAGTGGAATGACTCTGAATGAGGCTGTTCTTCTTGCACCTTCATTGTTAGAATGATAAAAACACTTGCCAGCAACCTGTCCCATCTGTATTAGTCAGGAGTTCTTTAACTGAAGTGACAGAAACTCACTCAAAAAATAATTGAAGCAGATAAATAACACTTATTGCCTCATATCAGTGAGTCCAAGGGAATTCAGGCATGGCTGGATCCAGGTATTTAAACAATATCATCAGGACTCTTTCTCTCTCTATGTATATCTCTGTATTAGTTTCCGAGGGCTGCTCTAATAAAGTACCACAAACTTGGTGGCTTAAAACAACAGAAATCTTTGCACAACAATGTGAATGTACTTAATGTTATTTCTAAATGGTTAGAATAACAAATTTTGTGTTATGCATGCTTTACCACAGTTAAAAACAAACAAAATTTTAAAACTCAGAGATTTATGCTGTCACAGTTCTAGAGGCTAGAAGTTCAAAATCAAGGTACCACCAGCACACAGGAGGTGCTTGATAGAGGGAGCAGGAAGGGAATGAGTATACCATGCCTTCCTCCTCAGGTCGCTACCTTTGAGGGGAAGAGAAGAGATGAGAATTAAGTCAGAGAGAGATGAGATTAAATCTCTAACCAGACTGGACTAAGTCATGATGAATTGAAATGACCAGGACACAATGAGAGCTCCCTAAGTGATAGGAAAGGGGAAGTCTGCAAAACTTGACAGCGTGACTGGGGCCTCAGTATCACTCAGGGTCCCAGCGGGAAGCAGATGGTTAAAAACAAACAAACAAACAAACAAAAACAACAACAAAAATCGAGTTGCCAGCAGAGCCATGCTCTGTCTGAAGGATTTAGGGGAGGATCCTACCTTGCCTCTTCCAGCTTGTGGTGGGTGCCAACAGTCCCTGGCCTTCCTTGCCTTGTAGATGCATCACTTCTATCTCTGTTTCTATTGTCACATGGCATCTTCTTATCTTTTAAAAAGAAAAAGGAACACCAGTCACTGGGACCCACTCTGATCCAGCGTGACCTTGTCTTAACTAATTACGTCTACAGTGACTCTCTTTCCAAATAAGACTATTCCAGGCGGACATGAATTTTACTATTCAACCAGCACTATCTCTTAGCTCCATTTGATTGTTTTCTTCATTTGCATTCAGGCTCCCAAGCAGTAGCAATATAACTGGAGGAAACCCCAATAACCCCAGAAAAAGGGAGACGTCTCCACCCACCCCCAGCATTTGATTGGCTCCACTTGGATCAGGTGCTCAACCCTGGACCAATCATGTTAAGACAATGGGAGATTCAGACCACTCCTGAGGCGGGCAGGCAGGGCCATGTGACTGACACATAGTCGTTCCAGAATCTTATGGAGATACAGGACAGACACAAAGAGCAGATGTCCCCTACATTATTTCTCTTTTATACAATTTTCTATAAACAATTAAGTTTCTGTTATTAAAGAAAAGAACCTATATCATTTTAAACTACTATTTCCATCTGCAGAACTTGATCAACTGAACATGATGGCTTTGATTTAGAAGCCATTAAATTAGGAGTTTCTTGAAGGCTAGGAATGGAGACATATATATTCAACCAAGATTTATAGCAAGACTATAATTTATGAAAATCCTCAACTCCTTTTCATTCATGAAATTGAGTCAGAAATTTGGAGGACGGGACCCTTAAATGGCCCAAAAATGTGGCTTGTGGCATTCAGATACTTTTAGAACTATGGGGTATTCTGAGCATGAGTCATTTGTTAAATAAAGACCTAAAGTGGATTTCAAAATCCCTCCCTCCACTCGCACCTGGCTGAATTCCATTTTGTAGCTTTTCTATTGTCATTAAGAGGTCATAGAAGATTCATTGACAGAAGTACCACCTTCAACCTGAACTTGCCGGAACAAACTCACAGTCACAGCTGGATCTGCCCAACTTCTTCTCCATACACCTCCCTCCCTCTTATCTGTGACATGTAAGTAGAAGATCACCCGTTACTCCCCTTGACCTGAAGGGCAAGGTCAAAGGCTTTACTGGAAGAGATTCTGTCATCCAGGGTGGGGAGAGTAAAATAGATTTCATCCCCTCTAGGGTATAAAATTTGCGGCACAAGGCTAGCAATGTTTTCTGGCAACTTGCACCTTGAATGACTTTTCTAAATGCTTGTTTAACTCAATGAGAAAGATTTACCCAGACAGACATGACAGCTGTCACTTCATTAATTTGCTTAGTCAGCACATGGGTAGCACAAGCCCATCGGTTACATCTGGCAGAATTTGAGCGTCTCTGTGGAGCCTCCATTTGCCTGGCCCTGCTTATGCAGCAGTTAACAGCCTGCTTTTCCAGAACCCTGACATGTGAATGATGGTTTGGACTTAAGCACCACACAAACACTTAAAGTCTCCATTCCCTGCCCCTGCCTCACCTCACACAATAGGGAAGAGGGTTATGAAATAGCCTTTTCTTGCCACATCTGAGCTGACAATGGTGTTGACAGTTCCCAAACTAATTTAGGGGCAAGATCCTCAGCAATAGCAAAGCAGCCAACAGAGGGTGTCAAACTATGGTGCCTGAAATACCTGGAGAGACCGGGCAGTCCCATGAACAGAGGTCTGAAAGCAAGGGAAGGAGAAAAGGAGACTGAAGGATCAGGGAATAAATAAAGATCATTAATATCACCAAGGGAGTGAAGGAAAGACAAACTGCCACTGGCAATGTAGGTAACTGGGTGACTAACTCATCCTGGTTTGCCTGGCACTTTTCCAGTTTTAAAACTAAAAGTCTCATATCCTGGGAACAACCTCATTCCTGGGAAAACCAGGATGGTTGGTCACCCTCAGCAGATATAACATGGGCTTTAATTATGTAGAGCAGGTGGAGGAAGAGCCTGAAATGAACTCTGGTATCACTTTGGGGCCGAGTAGATTTAAAATGTGAAAACTGCCACTTTGACTCTGCAGCTGCAGTCCCAGGAGGCAGATCCCACAGCATGCCATGGGTGTGACCAGACTTCTCAATCTTGAAGGGCAGCATCTGTGGTGAACGTCACTCTTCCTACTTCTCTGAAGTCCCATTAAAAGGCCATAGACATTTTATTTTATTCTCAGGACTTCCCTGGTGGTCCAATGGTTAAGACTCCACCCTTCCAGTGCAGGAGGCGTGAGTTTGATCCCTGGTTGGGGAATTAAGATCCCATATGCTATGTGGCATGGCCAAAAAATTTTTTTTAATTAAAAAAAAAACAAAAAGCAAAAACCATTTTGTTCTCAACACATCAAGCTCCCAGCACACTCCAAGTACATATTGGGTGGCCAATATATATTGCCGACTGGTTGGACCAGTATTTTTTATGGCATATCTACCCGGCTTTTTCATTCTTTACTTAGATTTTCATAAAAAATCTAGTTGACAAAGGGGTACCCCTAAGTGAGAGAGGCTATAAGGCTAAAGCTAAAAGCAAGTCCCAAAATAATGGTAGGAGTTGGAATCAGAATGCTTCCCCTGGAGTCAGACCCGCATGCCTGCAAAGGGAGGGTCTGGCCTTCAAAGGTTCCTCAGGCACAGACAGCCACATCCCCAGGAAGTTGGCCCACACTTCCCACAGCCCAGGTCTGGCTTCCACATCTTCTCGTTCCTTGCTCTGCTGTGTTGCAGACCTCAGACTGCCCTGCAGCTGGTCTTGGCATGGCCTGCTTGGACCAGGCATCTCACATTACCACAGCTCCTTCCACCCTCTGCTGCTGCAGGACTCGGCTCAGACGTTGCCATCCCTCCTACCCACTGGTCCTTGATGTTGGCCTTCTGGCCAGGCGCTGACAGCTTCCCTTGGCCCAGCAACACTCAGCCCAGAGCACACACAGGGTGACTGCTTTGCCATCAGAGAGGTTCTCCTGTGGCTCCCACGCTCCCGGCTGCGCATCTTACAAATGTGGAATGAGACCATATGTCAAGATACACTTTCAGGAGCAAAAGGCAACACATAGGTCCGAGTTTTCCTACTGTGCCCATCTCTCAATGTCACATAGGTTCACACACTCATTAACTTATTTTTTAAAATATTAATGAGAAATCAGCACATGCCAGGCACTAATGCAGACACTAGGAATACAGCAGAGAAGAAGACAAGCAAGACTTTTGCTCATGGAGCTTATGTCCTAGAGAGGGAGAGAAAGATAGTAAATGAGAATGTAAACAAATGAACAATGACATTTCAGAAAGTAATAAGCACTGTGAAGACAATTTAAAAAAAGGGGTGTAACCTTCCTAGGAAGGGGGCTTGGCTCACTTTACCTTTAGGGACCTTCCCACAGGAAGGGTACAGTCTAACAATGCCTCAAAGAGCCCCGCACTGCCCCCTGCTGGCCAGCATCAGCAGGGCATGCCAGGCTTTCCTGGGGTTGCTTTGGTTTCTCCACTAGTAGCTGTGTCTGTTTTGCCTGCCACCCCCTCCCCTGGCCATTTGCGTAAGAGCAGTCTTAGTACTGTTCAAGGGGATGGGGGCTCTAGGAACAGAGCTTCTCTTGGTGAGTCCCCTCTTGAGATGTTCCCTGTCAATACAGGTCTCTGGAGGCCATATAGCCTGCAGCTTGGGAGTGTGGGCTTTGGTGTCAGCCAACCTGCATTCCCTTCCTTTGTCCCCATCTGTCTGGCCAACTGGCACTGATCCTTCAATACCCGACTCAAGTGTCTGCCCTGGAAAGCCTTTCCTGGCCCCTGTAATGTGAGTCCCCAGCAGCACGAGCCTGTGAATGTCATATGGGCATAGTCAAGTCTCATTAATTTGATACTGAGCAGAGTGTCTGAGGCACAGATGGGACTCAATACACTTTATTGAGTACATGCTTGAATAAACGAATGAATCTGGAGTTCGGCTGGCAAGCCTGGATCTGATAAAGTTGGTTCTCCAGCTCATTGCAGAACCCAGAAGTCCACAATGAAAAGCAAAATAAACATATTTTCCCACAAATCGCATCATGCACAATCAAAAAGTTGGAAAAGCATCTCTCGGGTGGTTCATAGGGGTTCTCCCAGAGGCAAGAAGCACAACTGTTTTCATCAGAGCCACACAAGCACCTGCTTGGTGGACTGCTTTGAGGCATCTATTGATCTTTAAGAAAAGTATAACTTTAAGAAAAATGCTGCTTCCAGCTCCTTGTCTCATTCCCTGAATTCCCTCCACGTATTTCCAGCTGTGATGTGAAACTCAACTGTGTGCTCAGCCCCAGTGATTGTAACTCCCTAGCTCACCACTGGGTTGGTTGGAGAAAGCTGTCTTCACAGTTCTCTCTGGACAAGATGTCAATCTCTGACAGATTGGAATTAAAGGTTGTCCAAGCAGCTCAGACCTCCCTGGGTTGGCTGGAGTAGAGGCATGATGAAGGTTCACCCCAAGCCCTGACTCAAGGCCAAGGCTTGGGGCATCTCCTGTGGGCTGCTGCCTGTTGTTTGAGGAATAATGGAAATGGCAGAGCAGCATCAACTCTTGCTAAATGCTCTTTGTTGTGGATAATAAGAAACCGTCTCAAATCTCTGGTATTGAAGGATGATAATACTCTTTCAGAAAACTTCTCTCTCTTATCTTGGCCTGGGAACCCTAAGAGAAAGTCATTATCGAGGTTACAGTGTGCTGAAATGTAACCTCTCTATTCCCTTCAAGGTTAAGGAAATTGATTTTCTGCTCAAACCCCATTCCGATTAATAGCAAGATGCCTCTAATATGATGATAAGAGCTCTTGACCTGCTGAACAGGCTGGGGCAAGTCATGGACATTGAGTCTTCATTTTCTAGTTGGAATAATCCTCCCACTCATTAGCCTCTCACTGATTTTCTAGCTGGAATAACCTTCCCCTATAAAAACTGACAACCCCGTACAACCCCGTACCCTGGTGCCTCTCGCCTTCCAAGATGACCCACACTCTGTCTGTGGAGCGTGTTTCTCCCTGAACAAAACTTCTTTCACTTAAAAAAAAAAAAAAGAGTCCACACTTTCAGTGGAACCCACAGCATGGTTGTGAGGTTCAGCTATGAAGTCATATGTGAACACGATTTGTAAACTGTAAAACACTACAAATATGAGAAATTATTATAATGGGCCACCTGTAAGTTACCAATTTTGAAGAAAATTATACTGAATATCATTTAATATCTCTTTAATGTCTCATAAAACATTTTAGAACTTCTCGATGGTTCAGTGATATAATTTTGAATTTTGCTTGTTATAGTCATAGGCAGAATTCCTAAACCCCTGAGCACAGAAGACGCTCAGGACAGCTTGCAAGTGGTAATAGTAGATCTCACCACAAGATGGCACTATTGATGACAGTTCTTGGCCTTAATTAATACAGACCTGACATTTGAGGGGCCCAGGTCAAGAGCATAGAGGAGGCCTGCATGCCACATGTTTTAATTATTTAAAAGTTAAATCAATGTAATACCCAAAGTAAGTAAAATGTTTCCTATTTTTAAAAACATATCTTCCCAATGAAATGGAAGGCCAAGTGCAAATTTAGAATTCTGAGATCCTCCACGTTCTGGGGAGAAACAGCATGGTTCAGGGAAGGTGGGCATCCAGGCTCCCTCCCTCAGCTCCATCCTGCACTTGAAGACCCTGCACACTCATCCACACCCCTGTGCCCCCCACCCTCGGAGGCCAGACCGGAGGAGAGGCCTCTGCCAGCTCTGGAAAGAAGCTCAGAATTGTTGGGAAGACACTTACGAGGCCCTGGGGACTCGCAGCCTGTCTGGAACAGAGGTCAGCTGACTTGCCCATAAAGGGTCACTTAGTAAATATTTTAGGCTTTGTGGGCCATACAGTCTCTGCCACAACTGTTCAACTTTGCCACTGTATCACGAAAGCAGGTGTAGACAATGCAAAAATGAATGGGTGTGGTTCTGTGCCAATAAAACTTAATTGACAAAAATAGGTAGCAAGTTGAATTTGTCCACAAGGCATAGTTTAAAGACCCCTGGTCTAGAAGCTGGGGCTGGGGTGGCCAAATAAAACACAGGACATCATGTACCACAATGTTCATTGCAGCTCTGTTTACAATCTCCAGGACATGGAAGCAACCTAAGTGTCCATCGACAGATGAATGGATAAAGATGATGTAGCACATACATACAATGGAATATTAGCCATAAAAAGAAACAAAACTGAGTTATTTGTAATGAGGTAGACGGACCTAGAGACTGTCATACAGAGTGAAGTAAGTCAGAAAGAGAAAAACAAATATTGTATGCTAACACATACATATGGAATCTAAAAAAAAAATGGTTCTGAAGAACCTAGGGGCAGGACAGGAATAAAGACGCAGACGTAGAGAATGGACTTGAGGACACGGGGAGGGGGAAGGGTAAGCTGGGACGAAGTGAGAGAGTGGCATGGACATATATGCACTACCAAATGTAAAATAGATAGCTGTGGGAAGCAGCCACATAGCACAGGGAGATCAGCTCGGTGCTTTGTGACCACCTAGAGGGGTGGGATAGGGAGGGTGGGAGGGAGACACAAGAGGGAGGGGATATGGGGATATATGTATATGTATAGCTGATTCACTTTATGATACAGCAGAAACTAACACACCATTGAAAAGCAATTATACTCCAATAAAGATGTTAAAAAAAACAAAAACAAAAACACAGGACATCCAGTCAAACATGAATTCCAGATAAACAACGAGTAATTTTTTTTAGTGCATGTCCCAAATATTGCATGGGACATATTTATACTAAAAAAATGAATAGATGTTTATCTGAAATTCAAATTTAACTGTGAATCGTATATTTTTATTTGCTAAATCTGGCCACCCTAGCTGGGACAGGAGCTCTGGGCAGGACTGTCCCATTGGACCCAGGGACTCCTTACCCCACAGGGAGGGCCACAGCTAGAGGGGGGCCAGACTGTAGCCTCTGAAGCACAGGTCTCAGGCCACTCTTTCCTGGGTGGGAAGTACTGGTTTCTTAAGTGACAATTTTTACACTCTCAAAGAATAGATAGAATGTGTATATTTTGCAATTTAAATAGCTGATTTTGTATAGTTTGGACATTTAAGTTTTAAACAAGTATTTATTGAGTTCCTGCTCTATGCTAGGCACTGAGGGAAAGCCTAATCCCTGCCTTCATGGGGCTTATACAGGAAGCAGACATCATACCAATTCACATATGAATAAATGGATAATTACAAATTGGAAGGGCTATGGAAATGAGGATAACAAGGGAGATAAATAAATTGGGAGGCAAAGCAGGGCCCATCTGAGGAGTGACGTTGGGTCTGAGATATAAAGGGGGAGAAGTGGGGTGCCGGAGTGGAGACCCTGAGTTGGTACCTGAGAGAGGCCAGAGGAGTGAGGTGAGGAGAGTGGGAGGGGTGGGGCCGGAGGGAGCAGGCTTTGCTGCCAGGGCCCTGTGAGCAGCTTGCGTTTACTTACAGTGTAGCAGGAAGCCCCCACAGGCTTTCACTCTTGCTGCTTCGTTTTAAGCTCACTCTTGCTGTTTCTTCCTGCGGAGAGGATGAGGGAAAGAGGATGATCGGGGAGGCTTAGCTTGGGGCTGCAGTGGTTCTGGAAAGAGGATGGTGAGAATTGCACAGCTTTGAGAAGCCCGTGCAGGTGGCGGATGGGGAAGGGAGGAGAGAGGGGAATGTCAAGACCGTCTCCTCCTGGGTTTCTGGTTTTGCCGAGATGAGGAAAAGTGGAGGAGATGCAGGAGTGGGAAGAAGATGGACATCACCATCGTTGGCATACAAAGTCGGGGATGCTTTTGATCCTTCCAGGTGGACAAATCAAGTGAGAAGGTAGATATACTTGTCTGCAGCTCAGAAGAGAGGTCAGGCTAGAAATGGAAGGGGTTGGTCGGCGGCCCATGGAAGGCATTTATAGCCAAGAGAATAGCTGGGACATTCTTGGTAGAAAGAGAAAGGGGCCTGGGACAGATCTCTGAGGCACTTCAATGTTTGGAGGAAGATAGACAGCAAAGGAGAGAAACAAAAAGAGGGTGAGGCCATAGAAGCCAAACGAAGGGAAGTTACAAAAAGTTCTCTTTCTGACAATTACCAAAAGCATCGTTTCTCCTTTAGCACTTGTGGGGCCCCCTCCTTATCATGTCCTCTGTTACCTCATCTCTTTGCTACATTTATGATGATAGAAAGATGAAGCGGATGAAACATATACATAAACAACTATATACAGTCACTTCCATTAGTATTTGCACAGTAGGTGCTCACCATTGAAAGAGTGAGTAAAAAGATGAATGGGTGACTTTAAATGAGTGAACAAATATTGTCATCCCCCTCCCTTATGATTAGGAAATAGACTTTGAACCTTCCAGAATTTTCCTTAACACAATGGCAACCAGTGAAGGAAGAGGCTCTCTGAACAAATCCAACATGCGTTGGCATTTCCCAGCCTGGGGTGGTTGTCCACCCATCAGACCTTGGTCAAACACACTGGGCCCGGGAGACTGGGGAAGTCAGGGTCTGTGCTAAGTCACCAGGGTGAGGGGCGCTGTGCATTGTTCAGAATCCCTGCAGGGAAACCATGGGGTTTCCACAGTTCATATTAGTGACATTTCTCATTCCTAGTTAATAACCTTATGTTTTGACCTGTAACAATGTGAAATGCTAACAAAGTCATGAGGAAATTAAAATCCCTTGATGTGGCTTGGAGGCTGCCTGCGTGGATCCTGTCCAGGTGACAAAAGGTCTGCTAGACCCTGGAAAGAAAGAAAGGAAGGAAAATGTCACAGAGGAAGTAGCCATGTGGTGAAATGCCAACGTACAAGAGTTTATCTAGACCAAAGAAGTACCCTTTACATCAAAGAATTCCAAGCCAAGGGTCACTAACAGGGCTGAGCACCAGCTAATACAAGTAAAATGGAAATGGATGATTAAAAGAAGACCTGGGCTCTGATTGCTATATTGGAACAAAATCCGGTGTGTGGTAGGACTTTACCTTTATTTAGCACTTGACATTTTTCAAAATGCTTTTTCATATATATCACCTTATTTGAATTTTCCAGAAACCTGGCAAGGTAGGCATGGCAGGGACTAATATTCCCATCTGGCAGATGAACAGGGGGGAGAAAGGCTCAGAGAAATTAAGCAACTTGCCTAAGATCACACAGCAACCGGGCCAGGTGGTGGTGAGGACCCAGGTCTCCTGAGTATGGTTCATTGATCACTGTAGGACAGTGTCCTTCAGAACAATATCAGGCTGCAACATGAGATCTAGACAAAGCCTCAGTGAATCCATACAAAGTTTTCCGTCCAACAGTTAGCAGACTCCTGTGGCTGTCGCACGTCTGTGTCCTGCAGCGTTAGGAGTCTGCAGAAATAGAAGCCATCAGTTAAGACATGGCAACAGAATTCTCAAATAGGTGTCATATGGCAAGTTCACATCAGATGACTATTCCTGGAAGGCATGAAGTAAGGCAGCATCAGTATCAATTTGTTGCTCCTGACTGTTGCCGTCCATTCCTGAGACGCCAGTCTGCTCCGCAGTGCGGATCCCTCGTTGCTTGTGAAGTGGCACGGAGTCAATAATGCCTCACCTGCTTCTAATCATTTGCTCCTGTCTCCCTGTTTCTTTTTCTTTTTTAAAATAAATTTATTTATTTATTTCATTTATTTTTGGCTGCGTTGGGTCTTCGTTGCTGCGCGCGGGCTTTCTCTAGTTGCGGCGAGCGGGGGCTACTCTTCGTTGCGGTGCGCGCGCTTCTCATTGCGGTGGCTTCTCTTGTTGTGGAGCATGGGCTCTAGGTGCGCGGGCTTCAGTAGTTGTGGCTCGCGGGCTTCAGTATTGTGGCACACAGGCTTAGTTGCTCCACGGCACGTGGGATCTTCCTGGACCAGGGCTCGAACCCGTGTCCCCTGCATTGGCGGGCGGATTCTTAACCACTGCTCCACCAAGGAAGCCCCCTCCCTGTTTATTTTATGGAAACCTGCAGAAGAGTTAACCAGTGAGCTTCAGAAAGTCAACCTGACTCAAGCGTCACGGGGCCAAGCTTTGGTGTAGACAGGATGGGAAAAAGAGGAAGAGACCAAGGCCCGGCTAAGAATTCTGGCCGACACAGGGCCCTGAGGTCTAGATTCCAAAATCCTCCAAGACAAGGATTCACTCTCGAGGGCAAAGAGTGAGCTTGGACCTCACTCTTCTGTGTATCCCCTGCACCTGACATAGTCATACTGACGGCACACATTACAGCGAAATTGAATTCCTCTGAATGGATTTAAAAGGGACAAAGCGGGGAATGCGCTTACTCAGAAAGACACGGCTTCTCCTACAAAGCCATAAGGAACAGACAGACAACTCATGGAAAACAGGCAAAATAACTGAACAGGCACTTCACAAAACGAATATCTAAATGACCAGTAAGCCTATGAATAGGCGCTCAACATGGTAGTATCAGGGAAATGCTAATTAAAACCCCCTGAGCTGCCACCACAGGCCTATTGGAGTGGCTAACATGAAGGGGACTGACCACACCAGAGCATGTGGGGTCACCAGGAGTCTCACACTCTATTAACTGGTTTAATTCATGCACGTTGGAAAACCATTTTACAGCACCTACTAGAGCTGAACATATCCAGCTCCCATGGCCCAGGGTAGATACTAATCAGCAGAACGTCATACACGTGTGTTCACCAAAAGACGTGAACCAGAATGCTCTTAACAGCATTTTTATAATAGCCCCAAACTGGAAATTACCCAAATACCCATCAGCAGTGGACCAGAGGAAGAATGGTGTATTTGCATAATTGAATATTATACAGCAAGGAGAAAGAACCGACTGCAAGGACATGGTTGAATCTTACCAACACAGTGTTTAGCAAACAAAGCTGGCCACCAAAGGGTGCATTCTGGAGGCTTACATTTACATAAAGTTCGAAAATGGGCAAAAGTGCTCTAGAGTGTTCGTGGGCCAGTCTGGTCGGCCTGGCAAGGGTAGTAACTGTGAAGAGGGCTCCAGGGGCGCTGGTCAGGTTCTGTTTCTCCTTCTGGGTACCACTGATATGAGCGTGTTCAGTTTGTGAACATTCTGTGAGCTGTACACTTATGATTTATGCATGATTCTGAATATCTTTTATACTTCCATAAAAGCATGTTTAAGCCAAAGAAGAAAAAACTAAAGGAAAAAAGGAGCACACTTCACCAGCATTCCTAATTCTGCTTCTTCTGCGGCTGCTGTCATCCAACGTAGTGCAGAAAAATGTTCTCTCCCTCTATTATGTCCCATTGCACAACCTTTCTTGGTAGGTTGTCTCTTTCTCCTTCTCCTTTATTTACTTTTCAACTTAGATTTTAGCTCTTTAGGGAGACCCGGTGAGAGGCAACTTTCCAGACTGGCATGGTGTTAGGAACCTGGGTCCATGGAGGAAGACAGGGTCACCCTGCACTCTTTGGTGGTAGATTGAATCATAGGAGCGAGAGGCAGGGTTAAATCCCGGAGACCTTGCATGGGATGCTGCATAAGAGCTGCCAGCATCAGGCACTGTCAAATTTACATCTTAGACAGCTATCTGGACCAGCAGCTGTGTGGAGGTGAAGAGGGACAGAAGTAGAGCCAGAGAGGTAGGTTAGGAGCCAGGGAGGTAGGTTAGGTTCAAGCAAGAAATAATATATGTGTTGAAAACAAAGCTTTATTGTTTCCTCCCATTCTCTCTGCCTTATCTGCATATAGATGATAATAATATAGTGGCAGATGCAACTGCCAGGAAAGGATGGAGATGAGGATGGAGGCAAGTGGCTGGGGTCAGATGGGAAGAGGATGTAGCCAAGGGGAAGAGAGGAATGCAGACATCAGTAATTAACCGGGGCCGGGGATTTAACCTAGCAAAGCATCCAGTTAAAAGCTTCAAAGAGTTTTGTTCCTTCTGTGATTACTAAAGCCAGCTTTGATAATTTCAAAATCACATTTTGTTTTTCTGGAGAAGTTTGGTCTTTATTCTTTAAGCAAACATTGATTTATTTCCTCTTTTCTGGGCAAAGATTCCTCTAGTTTAACAGCTCTGGCTAAAACAACCCTTTTTGTGCTCCCAAGCTTCAGTAGCCTGTTTGTGGGAAGATAAAATGTTAGTCTCCTGCAGCTGCAAAGACAGGTAAATAGGAGGTACAGAATAAACTGCCACACCCACCGGCAGGTTGGGAACCATCAGAAACCGGAGCTGGGACTTTTTTTTTTTTTTAACATCTTTATTGGAGTATAATTGCTTTACAATGGTGTGTTAGTTTCTGCTTTATAACAAAGTGAATCAGTTATACATATACATATGTTCCCATATCTCTTCCCTCTTGCATCTCCCTCCCTCCCACCCTCCCTATCCCACCCCTCTAGGTCATCACAATGCACCAAGCTGATCTCCCTGTGCTATGCGGTTGCTTCCCACTAGCTATCTATTTTACGTTTGGTAGTGTATATATGTCTATGCCACTCTCTCACTTTGTCACAGTTTCCCTTTCCCCCTCCCCATATCCTCAAGTCCATTCTCTAGTAGGTCTGTGTCTTTATTCCCGTCTTGCCACTAGGTTCTTCATGACTTTTTTTTTTTCTTAGATTCCATATATATGTGTCAGCATATGGTATTTGTTTTTCTCTTTCTGACTTACTTCACTCTGTACGACAGACTCTAACTCCATCCACCTCACTACAAATAGCTCAATTTTGTTTCTTTTTATGGCTGAGTAATATTCCATTGTATATATGTGCCATCTTTATAAATAGTCCGAGGCAGGAGCAGGAACATCGCACTCAGAAAAACCACTCCATCCCTACAGTCTTTAGAAATCCTTGTTTGGATAACCTGAGTTCATACATCAAGGTCAAAACCCAGACCTTGAAGATGTGGCAGAATCAAATGGCCTTTATCTGCTACTGCAAACGGTAGGACTCCTTAGTGTGGGAGGTCGGGAGAGTGCTTTCTTGGGGCTTGAGATCCCAGTTTGGGGAAACTCCTGTGAGAAAAGGGAAAAGGAGGGCGGAGCTGAGGGGGTCCCTTGGGCTGATTACGGAGGAGTGCAGCTGACTTCTCCGCTTCCTCCAAGCAGGGCTGGCCTGGAGGCTGTGAGTAAATCCCCTCTCGGAGGCTGGTGAACCTGCCAGAGAGGCCCAGGCTGCCCCTGGAATGGGGACAGCATCTCAATCACGTATTGCTCTTCATGTGTTTTAAAGATATTTCTTCCCCCGGGCTTCTGGCTTGGATGTATATTTGGCAGCAAAGGCATGTTCGATTAGCACTGGAGGAAGGGCCCTGCTGCCTCATGGGATGGGTCCCTGCTGCTCTCTGGCAGCGAGTGGAAGCGGGGCTGGGACTCCCCACTCCAGCCACCAGGATTCTGCAGAAGGGAGCCACAGGGGTCCTAGGGAGTTCCCTCGCTGTCAGAATTCGAGCAGCTTCTCCCTCCCTGTTGACTAGAGTCCCTGCTGTGTGCTGGGCACTGTGATAGGCTCCAGGGGACAAACATGATTAAGATCCTCTCTTGCTTTTGCCTTCACAGAACTCGTGGGGCAGACAGACAGACACATCAAAACCACATTCTAACATGATGGGGTAAGCACATTAATGGAGGTATTGCAAGGTATATGGAAAATACATATTTGTACAGAATACAAATGCAGGCTGTGTTCATCCTACTGGGAGAAGGAGGGCTGGGCAGGGCAGCAGGGAAAGCCTCTCATGAACTCTTTATTTGTTGAATTAATACATTGATTAATTTCAAATTAAGAGGTAACATTTGAGCTGGGTCTTGAAGTATAGGTAGGAGTTCTCCAGCTCAAGAAGGGATGGCACGCCAAGCAGGAGAAAACCTGAGCAAAAGGACACAGCTAAGGTATAAGGCAGTGCCTCCCATATGGGATGCCCACATGCTCGGACACCTACTGCTGTAGGTCAAGGCACACTCAAACCCCAGAATAAGCATGGTGCATCTTCCGATGATGTTTATTTTGCTTAAATATTGGGTAGATTAAGATATATAAGAAGAGATTAAAGTGATTTTTAAATGAATATTATTCAATAGAAGGTAAAATTGGCATCAATTTTTAAGATGAAGCATTAGCCCTCCAAGAAATATTGTGTGTGGGGTTCTCTCTTCTGCTACAGATGCAGATCCTGGGGTTTTGGTCTCTCTCATCTGTCTTTCAGGATACACTGGAGTGAAGGAGGGGAAGCCTGGGGTACACACAAGCGGGGGCTGGGGTGTGGTGTGAGGGGGGATGGCAGAGGACAGCAGGGTGCATTGCTGAGAGCTTCACAGAACACGCAAGTGGTTTGGGTTGTCCTTGTAGGTAGTGGAGAGCCCCCGGCAGCCTGCCTGGAAGGGGTGGATACGCTGTTGAGGCTGCACCGTGACCCTTACTCCACAGCCGTGTGTCTGGGCAGCACAGCTAACGCACAGTGCCCACCTACTGCTCATTCCCCTGCCCAGAACCTTCTGGGGTTCCTCGTGGCTGCTGGATCATTTCCAAGCTGCGTGCAAACCCCTGCTGCAACATGGAAAAGGGATCACAAGGCGCCAGGCTCGAGGCGGGAGAGGGTGAGAGCCCTGGTGCGTTGTCGGGGGCCACACTCAGGAAGCACAGGGGTAGCCGATGGTGTCTGAGATCCTCCGTATTCTCTAACCTGCCGCGGCGACCTCCATCGCTCTCGCACCTCTGCCTACCTCTCCATCAAGCTGAATGACTCACATTCCTCACGCTTTCCTGCAAAGACAGTTTTTGCTCCTTCCATTCCTTCTTCTAGGAATGTCCCCTGACCCATCTCCTGCTGCTGGAGGGGTGCTTTTCGCTCAAGTAATGCAGGGGGGCCTTACCCTGAGGGTCACTGCGGGCCAGGCCCTGCGCCGTGTGCTTTACATAATGTCTACCCTCTGTCCCCATGAGGAGTAGTAGCTCCTTTTTTGCAGATGAGGGAACTGAGCATCACAAGGGAGGCTGGACCCCCGGGTGAGTGGACCAGGATGGCCTGAGGGGGCACCTTGCCTGGAGCTTGCAGAGGAAGTGGCGCCGATCCATCTCCTCTGCACTCCTCCGCCCCACAGCCTCCGTCCACAGGTCACCAGGCCTTGTGGGTCCTACCCCTACCCTCCTGTCCCCACCCCACTGCCATCTGCGGTCAGGACCCCCATCAGTTCCCTGCCTCCCACCCCCAGCACCGCTGTCCAGAAGCCCACCCTCTGCAGTGCGGTCCGGGCGGTGATTCTAAAACGGAGAACTCAACAGGTCGTGTCTCTGCTTACAGTCTTTCTGTGCTTACCGCTTATTCAACCCCAAAAACGAACTGAGCATCCACTCTGTGCTGCGGGGGATGCATCAGTGAGCAAAACAAAGCCGCCTTCATGGAGTTCAGCCCCTTCTAGTGCCGCCTAAGAGGTCTGCCAGCGTCAGGGCCCACCTTATTGTGCCCACCCCGCCCCCCCGGCCATTGCCCACCTCCGTCACGCCGAACCACCTATGGTCTCACAGACACAGCTGGCTCTTTCTCGCTTCCAGGCCTCTCTGCATGCCCTTCCCCTGCATGGGACATCCTCTCCTCACCCATCATCCCGCCACTTGGCTGCTGGCTCCTTTTCTTCCTCCCAGTCTCAGCCTCAAGGTCACCTCCTCCAGAGAGCTTTCCTTCACTGCCAAAGGTATGAGGGGCCCCTACTATGGGCATCCACAGTCCCTTGTGTTTTCTTGACTCTCCTCCAAGGCAGAGACCATGCTTTATTTTCTGTAACTCTGTAACTCTGCTCAAGGCACAGCACAGTATCTGGGGCCTCTGTACTGCTTGTTGGTTACGTGAATATCGAAGCAGCCAGTCCCATCTGCCACGTCACGTGCAGTGAGACCTCCCCAGGTGTGAACACCCTTAGGGAGCCTGTCCTGGGCATCGAAGCTTCTTAGGGGCCAGTGGGGAAAAGAAACGGAGCAGAGAGACCGTGAAAATGGATGCTAGGCTGTCCTCCTGCCTTCTCCTGATTCTCGTCTCCCCCCTGTCTCCAAACCACAGTGTGAATCCAAATTCATCGTGAATCCAACCCAGGAGCGCCTGGCTCATTTCGGCATCTGGGTGATGGGAATGGAGGTTTTATTTCTTGCTGGGCCATTAGGACTCATCCTTTCTATCAGCTTTTTATGGAGTTTTCACAGGAATTTGTATCCTGGGGGAAAGTTTCTGGGGTCTCTGTGCCTAAAGATGGGCTCTAGGAGATGGATGGGAATGAGAGAGGGCGGGGCTGCACAGAGTCAGGTTGGGAGGCCAGTGCCCTTCAGTCTTTTCATCCTGCTAAACATTTTTCAGGTCTGCTGGGTTTGGACACCTATCAGCAAGGCTATTTTAAAGCACATAAAACCTGAAAGTAAATA
Organism: Balaenoptera acutorostrata; assembly: GCF_949987535.1. Classification (NCBI taxonomy): domain Eukaryota; kingdom Metazoa; phylum Chordata; class Mammalia; order Artiodactyla; family Balaenopteridae; genus Balaenoptera; species Balaenoptera acutorostrata. Next base: position 145,237,508 of record NC_080066.1, on the reverse strand, counting down.
GAGTAGGGCTGGGACAGAGGAAGCCTGGTTTGGCAAGGACTGGTCCTCACAAGTTAACGTTATGTTGTCACTGTTGGGCCCTGCAGCTGGGAGGGCACTGTGGAAAGTCAAGGGTGGGGAGGAGTCATGGCCACACCCTCATTCTCCTCCCTCCTCGCTGGAGGGGATGCTCAGATTACACACCCAGGGACCTTCTCCTGGTTCTTCCTGGAATCCGCAAGACAGGGGTGCAGGGAGAAGAGCCCTAGGAAGCAGCTAATTTCAGTGTAAGGGGGCGATGCTAACACCCGACTTACCCCCAGCCCCGCTCCAACCCAGAGCCCTACCAGCACCTGCAAACAGATGGCCTCTCCCTAACCCAGCTGGCCAACACCCGGTAGTAGGAAGCTCCTGGCCCTCTGCCTTATTCTCAGCCCACACCCTGAGCCATTCTTCCCCACCTGTCCTGCAGTCCTGTTCCTGGTCATCCTGGAACCTGACCTCTGACCTCGCACTCTGTATCTGGCTCTGCTCTTGTCCTGTATATCTGACCTTGATACCGCACATCTGGTCCTGGCCTTTTCTCCCCTCACTGAAGATACTTTGCATTTGTATCCCACACCATATGCTTTAGAAGGCAAGGAATACACCTCAGACACCTGGGAGAGCAGGCGTCTGGCCAGCCGCCCTGTAAATCCTGGCTCCGCTGTGAGCCAGATTACCATGGTGAGTTCCTGAGCCTCCCCAGGCCTTGGCTTTTTTTTTTTTTTTAAGTATAGTTGATTTACAACCTTGGCTTCTTTGTTTGTAAAATGGGGAACGTAATAAGATTGCTGAGAGAATCACTGAGCTAATTTACATGTAAGTGCTTAGCAGAGCACTCACACATGTTAGATAAAATAACTTCAGCTCCCACAACCCTACTGCCCTTCATCAGTGAGAAATGGATGCTTACCACACATAACACCCCAAAATACAAACTAAAAGTGTTTAGAATAATGGTGCCTTTCTCTGACCTGAGCACCTGAGTTCAGAAAAGGGAACCAGAGCTCCAAGGGGAGCCCGTGGATTGAGCTGACACAGGGTGGCTGAGGGGTAGGCAGGGGTTTCAGGAGCAGGAGTTCCTAGCTGGAGAGGTTGGAGAGTGGGTGTCTATAGGCAGGGGTCCTGGGGCAGGGGCCCAAGGGGTAGGTCCATAGCTTCCCAGAGGAACCCAGCACACAGGAGAGTGTAGAATCAGCTACAGTTTGCGCCCCTCAACGCATCAGGGCTGCAAGGGCTGCAGGAGGGCCAGGAGCCGAAGGACCACTGCATACCTGACGAAGCCTGTGAGCATCATTTAGGGCTAAGCGAACAGCACTTTTCGGGTGTGAAAGGTGTCCTGCTTGTGAAGCATGTCCTGGCAAACCCAGGGGAGGTAGGAGGGCACTTTCAGGGGCACCTGCCAGGGTGAAGCAGGCCCAGGTACTATTCTCTTCCTTTTTACTGAAGTTTGGGCTTGGTTCTAGGGCAGCAAATGCCTCTTCTATAGGTCCATGACCTCCCTGCTCCTTTCTGAGACTCCTGTCTTCCCTTTGACCACCAAGCTCAGCAATGATGGAAATGCCAGGACCCTCCATATGTCTCCAGGGAGGACAGGCCCACTCATCCCAGAGAGGCAAATCGTTAGTGTCATCTCATTAAACTGAAAACTGCTGCTGACTCAGGCTGGCGCTTCGAAGGAAGGCTGCGTCTCTCCTCTGCGTGACCTCCCCTGGGAGCTCCACAAGGTGGGATGAAAACGCTCAAGGAGCAAGGGGACTGAGATGAGGGCGTCGGTTGGGATAAAATTTTGACTGCTCCCACAGAGACACCAAGTACAGTGGTTTAAGCAAGGTAGAAGTATTTCTTTTGCCCCCAAGACTCTGGGGCCAGAGTGGAGGCTCCACCGTCTGGGGGGCCCAGCCTTCTCTCTCCTATTGCTCCACTATTCCTAGGGTGCTGCACTCACCCCCCTGGCTGAAGAGGACTTCCCACTTGGCCAGTGGGTTGCAGGGCTGGGAAGTACAGCTGCACCCATCATGGTGTGGGTATCCCTTTGGCCAGGATTTAGTCACGTGATCCTTCAAAAAAAGGCTGGAAAACCTTGTTTTATCGAAGGCAGCCACGAGCTCAGCTAAAATTTGGAGGCTCTCTGCAGGAGGAAACAGATGTGACAGTCTCTTTGACAATGACCAATTCAGAGCCCTGCCCACGGGACTGCACAGGTACAAAGACAGAGCCATACAAAGCAATGCACAACAAAGCAAACACCATCCAAACATTTACTCAAGGAACATTTGTTGGGGAGTTACAGGCATTGAGGAAACAGAGGTAAAAGCAGCAGCTTTTCCCCCAAGGGGCTCACAGACATAGTGAAGAAAAAGAATCATCTAATGTACTTCCTGCTATAAAGGAAACATTTGTTAATGCGTTAACACATACTTCTCATGCCCTTGCACCAATTCTAGAGACAGCACAATAAAGACTCAGGCTCTGCCCTCAAGCTGCTGACTCTTTAGAAGGGGAGACAGACCCCTAGTGGGAAAACTGCAGTGTGGGTGTCAGGGCTGTGACTGTGATTAAGAGGAGGGAGCCCCCAACACGGCCAAGAGGTCTCAGCAGGACCAAAGAGCCTTGGCAAGGCTTTGGCACCAGACGAGCCCCCAGAACCTTGGCCCAGCCCTGGGGAACAGCCCCTAAATGACTGCAACTGTTTCTCACAAGCTCAGGTGAAAGGATGATCAGAGTTGGATTTAAGCTGATGTTTTAAAGAACACAGAAACAAGCTATTTCTGGCACCCTGGGTTATGCACTAAGCTCTGTCTCCACCAAAGTTTAGCTCCAGGAAGCTACAAGGTCTGGAGGCAGAGCCTGGGAAGATGCCCAGGGGCAGAGGTGGATTCGGAGTATCCTGAGGGCTAACAGCAATTCCTTTGCCTCCCATGCCTTCCAGCACCCCTCCATCTTATTCCAATCAGCCAAGAGTTTGATGGCTGTTGGGCAGTGGTGAAGTCAACCCTGGGTAGCCTGAGCTGCTCACTCCTTTTTGAAACTCCCGCAAGGACAGAGTCCACAGTGCCCCAGATAACTTGTCCTGGGTTTTGTTATCTCAATGGCCAACCCAAATCACTGTTCCTTGAATTAAAATTCATTTTCTTTTACTTGGGCTTTGAAGGGCTAGGACAACAATGGCTCATCAGCCTAAATCGTGAGAAGATGCTTTCTAAGCTGTGAAGACCCATAAAAATAGGAAGTGGTTTTACTGTTATCGTATGTAAGATCACATAGCAGGTGACGTGGAAGTTAAATTTTACTGAATAACCAGTCTGTGTCAGGAACAGTGCTAAGCACATTACATGTGTTACCTCCCTGCAAAGCGACCACTATTCTGCCAGGTAAGCATTATTTTTCTCATTTTACAGGTGAGACACTGAAGCACAGAGAAGTCCAGTAACTCCCATGGTCACACAGCTAGTCTGTGGCCGAGCCAGGACAGGAACTCAAGTCTGTGTGACCCTTTCCTCTCTTCTACAATCCTAGAAGATTGTAATTAGGTCATCCATGACCTTTTCCTCTCTGGGTTAAACTCCAATTTATTTAAATTTTTATTCCTTTTATGATGGGCACTTCATCTTACAGAGTATTTGACAGTTTTTGAGGATCAAGAGCTGTTGTTGATGGCTACAAAGAGATGGAGTTGGTTTAGGGGTTTAGTGTATTGTAACCTCTGAGCAGAGTTTTATCTTGAGATCCCACTAGTACTGGGGTCTTACAACAATTGTAGCCAGTTTAAGCTGGTAGGGTCGCATGAGAGGCACTTAAAACAAGAGTGAAGACACATACTGTGAATTTTATTGTGTCATGATAAGAAGTGGTTGAATGTCCTTTGAAAGACTTAAAATGACATTAACATAGAGTTACATGACGATAGTAGAGATGGTGGCAGCAGAGAAAAAATTTTATCCATCCGTCACTCTGTTCATTCATCCAGATGTCAGATTATCACTGTGTTGGAGACTGGAGCTAGGCACGTCGGAAGACACAAAGTATATGTGTGTGTGTGCGTGTGTGTGTATGTGTGTTTATGTTATGCTTGGGGAAGAGGGAATTATTGCATATATTTGTTATAGTTAATTTTTTTTTTTTTTTTTTTTTTTTGGCCATGCTCTGCAGCCTGCGGGATCCTTGTTCCCTGACCAGGGACCGAACCTGGGCCCTCAGCAGTGAGAGCACAGAGTTCCAACCACTGGACCACCAGGGAGTTCCCTGTTATGGTTAATTTCTCCTCCTCACCTTCATTAGGCCAACTTTATCCTGTGTTTCTTATTTGTCTAATCATGAGAAAAACATCAGACAAATTCCAATAAAGGAGCTCCTACAATATATCTGACCACTACTCCTCAAAACTATCAAGGCTGGCAAAAACAAAGGAAGTCTGAGAAACTACCACAGTCAAGAGGAGCCTAGGAGACGTGCTAACTAAATGTAACATGGCATCCTGGATAGATCCTAGAAGAGAAAAAGGACATTGGGTAATAACTAAGGCAATCTGAATAAACTATGGACTTCAGTTAATAATAATGTTCTTTTTCTAAATCACTCCTCAGTTCCAGTTAGGTAATATTGTCATTCCTCATCAAGGGTGGGCCCCAAAAGTTGAGATAAGAGAGCTTCTGAGGTCACAGGTGGTTAGCAAATGTGCGTGAACCCACAGAGGAGGCCTCGGCCCTCTTGGCCTCCAACTGTTATTTCAGCCTTAGACCCAGCATCTCTCAGAGTAGCAGGGCATGAACCCTCGGGCAAGTGAGAATCTCGGGTGCTTGACCAGACTAGGATTTCCCACAGGACCCAAGCCCATCCCAGACCAATTGTTTTAGGCCATTTCTTAAGACAAGCCCTTCACCTCTCATTAGCCACCTCTCAAATGGCCATAGATTTTACTTGGCAAGATTTAAAAACAATCTCCTTCACCTTGTTAAACTCTCCCCTTAATTAGCAGAGGGAGAAATGCCGTTATTGGAAGCAACCTCTCTGCAGCACACTTCCCTCTGTTTGGCAAATTAAAAGCATTTGGATGAAACTCTTTTGTGGTCCCAATCAATAGCTCAAGCCATAATTATTCAGTGGTGCTTGCAGTTTTCTCTGCTGACAGCCGGCTCGGTGTGCTGATCTGTAATTGTTTCATATGCTTATGCAGCTTTCTCTTCCCATGAGTGGGGTCTGCAGCAGATTAATCGAAAGCATCTTTGGGGAAACTGGGGGGTGGACTTGCCCGCATCTGAACCCTCTCCATGTCTTTAGGAGTCAGGTGGGCCTTTTTGTTTTCTTGTTGTTACCTGCCTGATGCAAAGCCAAGCAGAACTTTTGGGAGACCAAAAAAACTCCCACTTTATAGGATAATCACTACGTAGTATCAGGCTTTAGATTGTGGATAATGGTTATGTGCCGAGGGACAGTAAAATAATCAAATGTCATTAGATTTCACTAATTTCAGAATTACTGATAATTTGGATGGGATGTTGATTAATGCTCAAGCAGATCTTTTCCTAAAGGAAAATGTAAACAAAACTGCAGGGGTCGATGTTTAAGATATTTCAGAGGATTAATTCTTTTCAACATCACCTGTCTTTTAAAAGTGTGCAGTCACATGCAAACACCCGATTTATTCATTCCAAATCCGTCCGGAGTCTACTAGTTGAGACACTAAACTCCAACCCTGTATCTCTGTATTTCTCTAGACAGTTTACTTAGCTTTCTTTCTTAGTTGTTTTTGTTTTGTTTTGTTTTTCTGTAAAGTAGAAATATGACTTAACTTCACAGGGGTACCATAAAAATAAATGAAATAAGAGATATGACAATGACTTTTAAGTATAAAAAATACCATGGTCAGTTAATTATTTCACACGTTAAAAAGAGTATTTTAAATACTGAGGTTACTTTCTTTTTTAATGTTTTGACTATTTAGGCTTACTCCATGTTCTTGAAAGTGATCAAATCAATTCTTTTAAGACAGTACAGACTAGATTTAGCTGTATTCCAACTCATGAACAGTTACATCTAAAAAGACTGTCGGGCTTCCCTGGTGGCGCAGTGGTTGAGAATCTGCCTGCCAATGCAGGGGACATGGGTTCAAGCCCTGGTCTGGGAGGATCCCACATGCCGCGGAGCAGCTGGGCCTGTGAGCCACAATTACTGAGCCTGCGCATCTGGAGCCTGTGCTCCGCAACAAGAGAGGCCGCGACAGTGAGAGGCCCTCGCACCGCGATGAAGAGTGGTCCCCACTTGCCGCAGCTGGAGAGAGCCCTTGCACAGAAACGAAGACCCAACACAGCCATAAATAAATAAATAAATAAAAATGAAAAAGACTGTCTTTTTACGTGAAAGGGAACATAAAACCAATGGTCTCTATGTGAACCCAAGCCTAGGTACCTCTCACCAGTTAGACTGATTATTAAGTGTTACAAGACACTACCTTAGACCAAAGGCATTGAGACTCTTCTAGAACATCCTAAGAGTGATGTCATGCATGACTGCCCATTGGGTTCAGTGCTGAGAAGCGTCCAAACTAATGGGTGCACCTCTTAGGAGGCTGAGCTTTCTGAAGATCCAGTCATTTTTATGTAGGAGAAAATGTCCTGAAGACTGAGCAGGGCCCTGGGCCCATTAAGCCATGGAATCTCTTTCGAAGCCTTTTGAAAGTGTCTGGGGTTCACCTCAGTTATCAACACCCTCACCTGGTTTTTAATAAATGCTCACATGCTTGTGGTCCCGTAAAAAATTAAGCTGCCAGGAACCTAAACTGATCCTACCCGTGGGTGACGTCCCTGCATGCTGATCTGAGGCCCCTCTAAGTGCTGACCATGCACTTCACCAACCCTTGGAAGAGCCACATCAGTGCACCTTGACATCATCCATTTGTGTCCTCAAGAACTGAAGCACCTTGACTGGGGTTCAGGAAGAACCTGCCTTATACCAAATCCCAGAGGCATTCCAGCCTCTGTGCAGGAAGACCTATCTGAGTCTACAGAGATCATTCATTATCATCCTTACTGTGTTTTCATTTTCTCACGTTCAACCTCCGTCCACCACCACCCATTCATCACATTTAAAAAAATTCAATGTGAACAATAGTGAATATCTTCTCTGAGTCACTCTCTCCTTATGTCACATGAGAAATTAAAGCAAACCCGTCAAAAGTCTCTGGAAACATAGACTGGGTTGGGAATAACTGTCTCTTTAAATGAAAGAGAACATTGAAAGCTGATGGTTCCAGTCTGAGCACGAGCAATACTTTATCCTGGCAGAATTATTAGAAAGAAAGGGACATATATTTCTGTTGACACTGTATATTAAGTGAACTTTCTAAACCCTCTTTTGTCTGTATTAAATAAATATGCTCAGAGTTTCCTACCATGTCCTTTATTTCTTCTGGTTTTAAATAAAAGGGATTAAGACTCCTAATTAAGACACTGGAGGAAGGCCTGATCAGTTTTGCCAGTGCAAATTAGTTCAGAGGCCCAGAACTGCTCCTTTCTGTTTGCTGGTATGGGAGGGTTTGTTTGATTTAACATGATTGAGGAAATGAAATATCCCTAAGACAAAGAACCAGTATTGCATTTCTGGAGAGTGGCTGGAGGGAAATTGGAAACTAATGCACATTAACAGTGGATCCAAAATACAACCAGAAGGAGACATGTTATTTAGAAGGAAAGTGATGTGACTAGACTAATCCTTTGACGTAGATTGTACTTTCTTCTTCCTTTATTTTTTTAAAGGAACATAAATGAAATAGAATCTAATTTTCTAACAAGGTCCCATGAGCTTGGGACGTTATCTTTCCTTCCTTGAGTACAGGCCAGTTTCTATATGCATTAATTATTACTATTCACAACACCTCTATGAAATAGTTATTATTACCCCTGTTTTACAGATAAAGAATCTCATTTTCCAAAGGCAGATACTGACCGAAAGCCAAATAGTCTTGAGACTCTTGGTTATTGTTTATGGTTCCATCAACTCCGAGCCATTTGGTAAGCTTGAAGAGAAGAAAGGTCTCAGTCATGGAAAGTAACGGCTTGTCCAATCCTAGTGTTGCATTGGGTTGGGTTCCTATTCAGTGGATCTGGTCAGGCCAGAATAATTCCCCAAGGACAACGGAAAAGTGGGCAAGAGGCAAAGCTATAAAGGGTCATCAGTTGAAGTCAAACAACAAAAATGGCCCCAAATGGCCTTCTCTTGTCCCAGTTTGGTCTTGCCTTCTGTATCAGAGCTTACTTTCTCCTCCTCCCTCTCTCCTGGTGTGCACGATTCTGCACTTACCTACTCAAGACTTTCTGCTCAACTTCTATTCTCAACAGTTTCAGTAGTTTGGTTTTTATCTACATATTTAATAAAAATTCAAATTCTTGTGTTGTCTGAGGGAAGGGGATATGAGGTCTTCTGTGTGGTTGTCTGCTGCATGTGTGGGGTACTAGCACCTGTGTCATGGGATTCTCTCTTATCCCTCAAGAGTTGATCCCATTTTATGTCTGAGATGGCCAATCAGACTTTGAGAAGGAAGAGGATGAAAGATGGATTGCTTTAATTTTTGTCAAGCTAGGCATTGTAATGCAGAGCAAACCCAAATCACCCAGTTCCTACTACCTGGGACCTCTATGACTGATGAGCCAAAAATGCAATACACACATTTGTGTGTGTGTGTGTGTGTGTGTGTGTGTGTGTGTGTGTGTGTGTGTGTGTGTTTATATGGCATATGAGACACCAGGAACGTTAAGGCTTAGGTATCCATAGGTAACTCATAATGGAGTAGAAATGGGTGGTGGCTACGAGAGGGCAAAGTGGTTTTGAAAAATCCATCCATAACTGTGGGGTCCAGGAGTCCTGGAGGAAACACTCACAGAATCATAGATGCACTGATTTCTTTGATTATCTTGTAATGTCTGGCAAAGTATCAGGCCAGGGTTGATAGTCTTCCAGGTATGAATTGTTTTAAGAGTACCCAGGGTTTGCTTTAATCAGGTGTAGTGAGACACACAAACATGGAAATGACTGTCATGGAGGAAGAAGTTCTTCTTACTCACAGATCCCTAGAAGTGGGAAGTGTGGTATGCCATGCAGGAGGGCCACATGGGGAAGCACCAGGGTTGGTCAGGAGGAGTAAGGGAAAAACATGGCAAGGGCCTCTATGTGGTTCCTCTAGAAGGAATGGGTGAGGCAGAGTAAGCAGGCTTATGGTTGCCTAGTCTGAATAATTTCTCTAGGCTTTGGGGTGTTGAGGCTGTCTCTAGTTCGGTGGTACCTGGCCCTGGGGTGATTAGGGCAGGACAATAGTGGCCATGAGTGTGAGAGCTGAACAAAGATGGTGGTTCAGGGTATGGGCTCTGGATTGATTGGTTTGCATATGAAAGGTGCACCCACAGGTGAGTTGCTCACTATCTCTAGAAACTGGCTAGTCCTGGGAGGGACAGTCCCTCCTGGGTCAGCAAGACCCCAAGATGTCCAAGCACCAAAATACAAGAAAAATAAAAAACACAGTAATATAATACATGCATGTAGAGTTGTACCTCCTGCAATTATGAAAGGCAGAGGAAGGGCTACAGGGGTATTTGTCTCATGTATGTTGGGGGTACCTTGACAATAATTCTTCATTGTCCAAAAAGGTTAATGGCAGAGGGGAAAATGCTACTTTGTTGTTTATTTTTTTGTAAGAGTACAATTCAGTAGTTTTTAGTATATCCACAATTTGTGTAACCATCACCAATATCTAATTCAAGAATATTTTCATCACCCCCCCAAAAGGAACACCTTAAGTAAGCTGGGGAAAGAGTAGGAAACAAATGATGAACTCTTTAGGGCACTTGTAATTATGAGAAGAGAAATTATTCTTATTTGTCTTTAGGATTTAGAGATACACAGACAGCCACCATCTTGGCTCTGTCATCTCCAAACTTTTTGATTATTCATCCCACCTATAAAAATGTTTAAGCCTACATCCCTAATATGTTATATGTGATATGCATGCCCTACCATACTCATTTGTTATGTACATTTTACAATATACAGAAGAAATTGAAATTAACATAGAATCAGATAGAAATCAATAGACATAGCTGTTATAATATTTTCTTCCTTCATCTCAAAGGATCATCTAGGTACATACCATTTTGGAGACTTTTGCTGTAAATGTCACAGAGTCTATATTGCTTTGCTAGGGCTGCCCTGGCAAGATACCACAGACTTGTTGGCTTAATAAACAGAAATTTGTTTTCTCACAGTTTTGATGGCTGAAAGTCCAAGGTCAAGGTGTCAGCAGGTGACTTCCTCTGAGGCCTCTCTCCTTGGCCTGCAGATGGCCGCCTTCTTGCTGCCTCTTCACATGGTGGGCCCTCTGTGCACGCACATCCCTGCTGCCTTTCTGTGTGTCCAAATTCCCTCTTTTTATAAGGATGATGCCAGTCAGATTGGATTAGGGCCCACCCTAAAAGCCTCATTTTAGCTTAGTCACCTGTTTAAAGGTCCTAGCTCCAAATACAGCCACATTCTCAGGCACTGGGGCTAGGGCTTCACATATGAATTTTGGTAGGACACAACTCAACTCATAACAGAGTCTCTTCCAGATAATAGTCCAGTGGCCTCCACAGGAAAAAGGAAAGCATGATGTCTGACACTGGGACCGAGGGGAGGGCTCTTGGGGGCTGTTCTCAAGCCATTAGCTAACCACTTGCCTCCTGGCCCCCTAGGGATAATGTTGCCCCTGTGGTATAACTGTAGGACCACCTTTCCCAGATACCAAGGTTGGTCCCTCTAATATCAGGTAGTGTCAGGCCATTGGCTGACTTCCCAGAAGTGACAGATCACTTGCTCCCCAACCTCACAAAATGCAAGGGAACCCTCAAGAGTTTTGAACAGGGCTGGACTGTCCTCCCGCAGACTCTACCAGCTGTGGAAGCACTAGCCAGGACACTGGAGAGTCTGATATTGGAGATTCAGTGATGAGTTAGTCCACAAAACTCCTTCCAACATGGTGAGAGGGTAGGGGTCATATGCAGGGCTGGTCCTTGGCAATACTTTCAAGGAGTGTCCTTTTATGTACTCTCTTCCCTCTTTGAACATCCTCTGCCCTCACATCTTTCAGGGCTATCACTATAGCTCATGGAACTCCCCAGTTCATATCCCTAAGTTTATTCCTATTTTTTTAAGAGGTGAAAGTGGAGTGGGGAAAAACCAATCCAAAGCGATGAATCTCTAATGTTAGGATTTTGGACATTGGAATTGTAGGTTAGGAAATATTTGAGGACAGCAGAAACTTTCTCTTTTTTTTTATAAATTTATTTATTTATTTATTTATTTATTTATTTTTGGCTGTGTTGGGTCTTCGTTTCTGTGCGAGGGCTTTCTCTAGTTGCGGCGAGCAGGGGCCACTCTTCATCGCGGTGTGCGGGCCTCTCACTATCACGGCCTCTCTTGCTGCGGAGCACAGGCTCCAGACGCGCAGGCTCAGTAGTTGTGGCGCACGGGCTTAGTTGTTCCGTGGCATGTGGGATCTTCCCAGACCAGGGCTCGAACCCGTGTCCCCTGCATTGGCAGGCAGATTCTCAACCACTGCACCACCAGGGAAGCCCAGCAGAAACTTTCTTGACCTTTCAAATCACCCCTTGGTGAGAGATATTGATTCTGGCTGTTCCTATCATTAAAAAGCTACTGTTTCCTCTGTGCAATAGCTCTTGTCCATTGCTTCCAAAAGGGACTTCAGTGAGAAGGGTTAGAACCTGACTCCAGATGGTACTGATTCCAAGCTAGGAAGCAAGTTGGAGCAGTGACCTCCTGGATGGGAGGGGATGGATGGGGGAGTCACAAGGGAACAGATAAAGAGACGATAGGGCTTAACGGGAGGTTAAGACAAAGCATCTGGGATTCTACCACTTGGGTCTGCTGCTTCCTACTGGCTATTTACTCTATGCCTCAGTTTCCTCATTTTAAAATTGAGATAATTCTAGTGTCTGAAATGAGAGAATACCAGTAAAGTGCTTACCACAGTGCCTGACATATAAATACCAACAAACAGCAGCTGCTCCCATTAATATGCTTTTGCCAAATCAGAAGACCTAAAATAAGGCAAGTACACAGCAAGCTCATCCCTCTTCAAAAGTGATGGGACCCGTGGGATGAAGGACCTCTGGTAACGATTTTTTCCTACCACAGAATATAAATATGTGAGGTTAGGATTTTGAATTATCTACTGCAGGGTAGCAGAGGCTTTTCAGGGCAAGATGGGAGCAAGAGTTAACAGGCAAATGCTTATTTTTAATTCCTAGCACTACTGTGAAGAGATGAGGTGAACTCTGTCCAAGGACTTTAGCACTGGGACGTGATGGTGATAATGAGAGGGAAAATTGGCCAGAAAAAATTTTAACCTTGAAATCAAAGCCCAGACCCACAAGCCTTAAGCTTTTGAGGATCATAAACCCCTCAGAGACTCTGAAATCTAGATGTGCTCTTCCCAGAAAAACCTCACTGGCAATAAAACTCTACGTAGAATTCCAGAGTGACCCTGGACCCCTTGAAGCCCATCCATGGATCCTGAGGGAGTCTGACCCCAGATTAAGAATCTCTTGTAGGAGAAAGAAAAGCCTGCAGACTGACAGAGCTGATGTCAGGAAAGATCTGGAAACAAATGCATCAGGGTCAGATGCTGAGTCAGGCCACCAGATTCCTGAGGAAGCCCTCTGGGGAACTGCCAGGCCCTGCCATGAAGTTTGCATTCAAAAGTGATCCCCTCTGTGGATACAGAGTTACATGAACACTTAGACCAATGGTGTGTACAGGGCCCTGAGGACCAAGGCGGGCAGTGGGCTGTAGACAGGAAGGAGGGGACAACAGGGAAAGGGCTGAGCAGGACATGGCATCCATCCCCCTTTGGTGGAAAAACCTTCTTCTGTGACCCCAGGAGGGCAGGAGAGGGGGGTACAGAGCAAACATGAGCGGTGACAGGAGCAGACCTTACAGAGCCTCCCTCCTCAGCCCCACTGCTGTCACTGCTCTGTACACATGTGGGGTTCCCAAGAATCACCCTGGATCGCTCGCTCTCTCCCACCCTACTTCCTGGTTACCTCTCAAGTCCATCTCCTTTGTGCCTCTGAACGATGCCACAGCCCTCATCACTCACCGCCATCACTCTACCAGACTCCTAGGGTCTCCCTGCCACCCCCCCACCGCCCTGTCCTCTTTTCTTTACGCCCCACACTGCAGCCGGCATGCTCTTCCTCAAGGGAAAATCTGATTGTGCCCTCAGAATAACACGCCGCCTCCTGAATACAGCCTTCCGCATACAACCATGATGGCCTGGTCCCCATCCACCCACAGGCGCCTGTGTCAGAGCAACTTATGGTCCAGCCTCTCCTCAGACCTCCCAGGACCTTAGCCATGTCCCCCAAACCCCCATGCCTGCCTCGCCAGCTCCCACTCGGCCTTCAGGTCTCCGGGGGACATCTCTCGTTTCTTCCTTTAGGAAGTCTTCCTACCCTCCCCTCCTCCCCCGACATCTCTCACCACAACCTCAGACTCCGACCAGCAGAACTATTGATCTTGTGGTCCCCTCACAGTGGCTCCAGGCCACCTCTTCCTCCTGCCTCAGTGGCTGGTGATGGGCCCAGACAGAGCTGCTTCCAATGCCTTCCCTAGCCTCCGGGGGCTTGTCATGCCCTCCACGTGCCCTCAGCCCCTGGATCTCTCCCAGCAGAGGTCTTGCCGCACCTCCTACATGCTCTTTCTGGGCTGGGCCTGTGCCTTGGGCTGTCTTGTATAGTCCCGGGTTTCTGCAAGGATGAATGCATTCATGTACTGATACACTTAAAACAGTGCCTGGAAAACAGTAAGCACAAGGATTGGTTATTATTATTGCTTCTGATGTTATCATCATGCTCATCATTATGATCATTTACAGCTATAGTCTCAGCACCTGACATGTGGTAGCATCCAACAAATTTTTGTTAAGGGAATGAATGGACGATAAAACTGTGTAAGTGTATCATTGTAGTCATCTTTGTGCTTTTTATTTTTGTTTAAATGCTTTTTTAAAGAATCACTTTATGCTCTTCAAAATACACTAGGATAAGGAATCTGGACCCAGCAAACCTTGAAACTGAAGTACAGAGAGGCTGGTCCATAGTTACACAAAAACTGCCAGCTGAGTCTGGGGACAGAACACAATGGATCCAGGTCCTTGCTGCCCTCTCCCCCTTCAGAACTAACTTTCTAGGAGAGTTTGGGGTGGGGTGGGGGGGTGGCCCACCCTCCAGAACTCCTCCTCTCCTGACCCTGGTTTCTCCAGCTCGGGCTGCTGCACAGAGAGGAAGGGGGAGGAGGTGGAGCACATACAATCGGTTGAGATTTCATTTACTTACGTTCCTTTGCGTCACTTAATTATTGCGGTCTTGGACTGTTTCTAATAAATGTGTTTTCCTAACCCACAGCCTCTGGGCTATCATTCTCACCATATCTATTATGACTGAATGGCTTCTTGGGAACAGAGCGACCTTCTCCTCCGAGCTGCGAGCTAAGTAGGGCACACTAAAGAGCTTCCTGCCATCCGCAAGAGGGATGTGGTGTGCAAGTCCCCTGTGCTCTGGTGACCAAGGCTTGTCATTTCACTGGCTGTCACCTGCCGGAACAATGGGCCTGGGGGCTTATACAACAGTGCACCCAGCTGCAGCCCAGCGAGGAGTCAAACCACAGCCTCAGGAAGGGGCAGGAGCCTGTTTATGGCTTTAAATATTTAAGCAACTGGAAAAGCTCATCCATCTTGATCTGTTGGCTTCTCCAGGGGAATGTGAAGGCGCCGAGATTACATTAAGCAAAACAGCCCCACCCCGGAGACAATTTAGATCCTAGGTGTTTTGCACCAACATTCCTATTCAAAGAGAATTCAGTGCCTGTACAGGGTTTTACTTCCCTCTGCTCAATACTTTGAGTTAACATTCTTCTTTTCTTTCCTGCCCTCCAAAATAGATCACACTGGGCAGCAGAAGCTGGGTATTTAATTGCAAACTCCACAAACAAATGAGCAGCTGCCTCTGTACTGACAAATGCATGTCTTTTGTCTTTCCAGACGCTTCAAAAAAAAATGCACAGTGAACAGAGAACTGTATGCTTTTTGGGAAACAGATTTACCTTCTTAATTATATTTTTACTTGCCCTCGGATTAAAATTAGTTTGCCTTGCCTGAGCTGACACCAGCTTGAGTGGAGAGAGATGGTTGGAGAGAGACCTAGGGAGGGAAAACGAATCTGATAGGAAACATCTGCTGCTGGGATTCTGTGAGGAGGGCGTCTCTGAGGACCTGCCCCAAAGAGCTGAGAGTTACCCGAGGTCACCACCGCTCCCCCACTCACACAAAAGGTACTTCCAGGGTAGGTAGCAAAGATGTCACTCATCAGTTTTCAGGGGGAATTGTCCTGGCTCCCTGGGGACAGGTGTCTCTCCAAACTCACACATCCTCAGGATTAGTCTGTCAGTGGAGAAATGGAAATCTGGGCCCTGGTCTCCATTCTTGGACAAGGATAGAGACTCGACATTCTGCTCTAAATAAGAAACAGACACCGAGGTTGGTGCTAGCTTCACAAGCCCTCCCATCCCTGGTGCTGGCAAAAGAGGAAAACTGTGGGTCAAAGACAGACCTCGTCACAGCAAGCCCCAAAATCCTCACGCAGCAGACAATACACTCAGCAAAGAGAGGTGCGGTGCGCTACCTCCAGCATGTCACTTTCCAACCTGTGGGCTGATTTTAGAAGCTCTATCAGGGGGGCTTCCCTCGTGGTGCAGTGGTTAAGAATCCACCTGCCAATGCAGGGGACATGGATTTGAGTCCTGGTCCGGGAAGATCCCACATGCCGCGGTGCAACTAAGCCCATGAGCCACAACTACTGAGCCCGCATGCCTAGAGCCCGTGCTCCGCAACAAGGGAAGCCACCACAATGAGAAGCCCGCGCACCACAACTAAGACCCAATGCAGCCAAAAATAAATAAATAAATTAATTAATTAATTTTAAAACAAAGAAGCTCTAGCAGGTAGGGACACTATAGGTGTTTCTGGGTCTGCAAAACTCAACATGGGAAGCTTCTTATGAAATCTGAGCGAGAAATAACTTCCATTGCATTAAACCACTGATATTTTGGGGTCTGTCTTTTACAGTAGCTAGCTGTAACTTAAATAATGCATCTTCATATTTATGAGGTGACAGTGACAGATTTTCCTCGGTTACAGTTTCCTCCTCCCTTCCAATGACCCATATTGTGAATCCAAAAAGATACCTTCTTAGTAAATAGAAATTAGTTCACTGGTTTTGGAAAACAGACAAGATACTGAAAGAGAAGGTTATTCCTTCCAAGAATATGCTGAGAAAAGGAAGGCAGGTAAAAAGAATCTTGAAAGAGATTTTAAGCTTCTTAGTTGGTAAGTAAGAGTGATTCTACAGGGTTTCCCTGGTGGAGCAGTGGTTAAGAATCCGCCTGCCAATGCAGGGGACACAGGTTCGAGACTTGGTCCAGGAAGATCCCACACGCCGTGAAGCAACTAAGCCCGTGCACCACAACTACTGAGCCTGTGCTCTAGAGCCCGCGAGCCACAACTACTGAGCCCATGTACCACAACTACTGAGCCTGTGCTGTAGAGCCCGCAAGCCACAAGTACTGAGCCCATGCTCCGCAACAAGAGAAGCCACCACAACGAGAAACCTGCACACCGCAGCGAAGAGTAGCCCCCGCTCGCCGCAACTAGAGAAAGCCCACACACAACGAAGACCCAATGCAGCCAAAAATAAATAAATAAAAAAATTTTTTTTAAAAGGGTGGTTTTATAAACCATTTCTTTATGATGCTCCCAGTATACTTGGAAGGTGATGAGTGGTGGGAAGTGACATTCCCATGTTATAAAGGAGAAAGTGAATGCTTAACTTTGCTGAGAAATCCATCAAATCAAGGCTGCTGGTTTCGTGACTCCCATTCCACTGGTGAATGAGCTTTTGCAAATAAGACTAGTGATATTACCATATCAAAGGAGGTGGGTACAAGGCTCTCCTCCACTGTGATCACACAAGGAGAAAGCTCACACTGGAATCACCACTTTCCCCACAATCCTTTCCCAATTTACATTCTAATTAGATAAATTCCAGCGTAGGTGAGATAACAGAGAATGAAGCCTCAGCTCCACGCCAGAAGACGTTGTAAAGAAATGGGGTGAGGGGAATAGAAAAGGAAGAAAAGAGGTGGACAGAAAGAATGCTTCTTTCTCTTGCACAAACCATCCCTTGAGAGATCATCACGAGGTCCAGGGGCACTGGACGCTCAGCTCTCTGTACAAACGAGTCTTTAGTGGGTACCTTCCATCCCTATATCTGCTGAGATTCAGACGGGGTGCGAGTAGTGAGTTGGGAGGGTACATCCCAGGCTGTTTGTTGGCATATTTTACCTACATTATCCTATCCAGTCTCTGCTGTGCCCCTCACAGCCAGTCACAGCACTGCCCAATAGAGTTTGCACAATGATGGCAACGTTCTTTAATTCTGTCCAGTATGGTAGCCACTAGCCACATATGACTATTGAACACTTGAAATGTGACTAGTGCAACTAAGGAATGACATTTTTTATTTTGCTTAATTTTAGTTAATTTAAGATTAAACCACCACATGTGGCTAGTGGCTACCATACTGGACAGCAATGTGGATTAAGGTGTTGTGAGGGTACCAGTGGCACTATAGCTCACGAGGAGGAAGGCCAAGCCCATCAATGGGAACTGCAAATATTCTTGGTAAAACTCATCTAAAACACATTGTTGGAAAATAAAGTTTCTGGAGGAAAGCTCTACTCATATGGAAATTCTACAGACAATGCTTGTGTCCCTCTCTGTTTCTCTTATTGGTCCATCTTGGATTGCTAAGAAACAGCGGGTCTGGGAAAGTATGCAAACATGGATCTTGAGCCCTACAGGCTGGCACAGGAATTAGCATTATTTAATCTTTACCAACAACCCTATGAGGTAGCTACTATCTCTATTTTTCAGATGAGCAAACTGGAGAGTTTGAAAAATTTGCCAAAGACACTCAGCTAGTATGTGGCAGAGCAGAGATTTTTACCCAGATCTATCTGTTTCCAGCAATATTCTCAACCATATGCATAAATGTTCCATAATTCAAGCCACAAATGTGCTTTTCTCCTCCAGTTTCTTGCACACAAAACATCTGGCCCCCTGATTGTTTTCTTTCATTTCCCCTTCATCACTGGTTTGATGCTAAGTAAAAGAAGTTTCTGGCACCACTGAATATTAATACCCAGCATTTGCATTGCACTTTACAGTTTATAAAACATCCTGACATTTATTATTTCATGTGATCTCCCCATGAGACATATGAGAAATTATTATCATTTCCTTTGTTACAGGGGGAAAATGGAAGCTCAGAGAAGCTAAGTGAGCCCACAGCTAGGCAGAGGTGAACTCAGGGCTAGGATCCAGCCCTTCAGACTGGGAGGTCCCAGCTCTGCCCCTGCTCAAAGCTGTGCCTCAGGCCCAAGTATGCGTCAGAGAGACTCTGGGGTAGGCGGTCTTAACCTTCACAGAATAGTAATGACCCCTTCACAGAATAATGTTTTTAAATACATAAAATCAAATACACGAGGTTTCAAAGGAAACCAATTTTATTGAAATAGAAAAATGTTTTTAATCATGTGTGTGATACCGTGTTATACATGTGCTTCTTTATTAACCAGTTCTAGTAGCTGGTCTAATAACTTTTACAATTTCAAAGCAGTAATTGGTATAAATGATATTTTAAAGTATGTACAACAACAGTGATATCGTATGAAAATATCTTTGATTTCTGAGAGTAATGACACAGATACTGCTTATGCCATTGAGGGTTTGTTGCTCACATTTATCATTGAAGAAAATAACTTTAAAGATTAGTGACAACAGAGTCAGCTCTACCCACCACCAGAGCCTCCCATCAAGCCTCTTAGATAGCCTCAACCACCAGAGGGCAGACAACAGAAGCAAGAAAAACTACAATCCTGCAGCCTGTGGACCAAAAACCACAGTTACAGAAAGACAGAGAAGATGAAAAGGCAGAGGGCTATGTACCAGATGAAGGAACAAGAAAAAACCCCAGAAAAACAACTAAATGAAGTGGAGATAGGCAACCTTCCAGAAAAAGAATTCAGAATAATGATAGTGAAGATGATCCAGGACCTCGGAATAAGAATGGAGGCAAAGATTGAGAAGATGCAAGAAATGATTAACAAAGACCTAGAAGAATTAAAGAACAAACAAACAGAGATGACCAATACAATAACTGAAATGAAAACTACACTAGAAGGAATCAATAGCAGAATAACTGAGGCAGAAGAACGGATAAGTGACCTGGAAGACAGAATGGTGGAATTCACTGCTGCGGAACAGACTAAAGAAAAAAGAATAAAAAGAAATGAAGACAGCCTAAGAGACCTCTGGGACAACATTAAACGCAACAACATTCGCATTATAGGGGTCCCAGAAGGAGAAGAGAGAGAGAAAGGACCAGAGAAAATATTTGAAGAGATTATAATCGAAAACTTCCCTAACATGGGAAAGGAAATAGCTACCCAAGTCCAGGAAGCGCAGAGAGTCCCATACAGAATAAACCCAAGGAGAAACACGCCGAGACACATAGTAATCAAAGTGGCAAAAATTAAAGACAAAGAAAAATTATTGAAAGCAGCAAGGGAAAAACGACAAATAACATACAAGGGAACCCCCATAAGGTTAACAGCTGATTTCTCAGCAGAAACTCTGCAAGCCAGAAGGGAGTGGCATGAAATACTTAAAGTGATGAAAGGGAAGAACCTACAACCAAGATTACTCTATCCAGCAAGGATCTCATTTAGATTTGATGGAGAAATCAAAAGCTTTACAGATAAGCAAAAGCTAAGAGAATTCAGCACCACCAAACCAGCTCTACAACAAATGCTAAAGGAACTTCTCTAAGTGGGAAACACAAGAGAAGAAAAGGACCTACAAAAACAAACCCAAAACAATTAAGAAAATGGTCATAGGAACATACATATCGATAATTACCTTAAACGTGAATGGATTAAATGCCCCAACCAAAAGACATAGACTGGCTGAATGGATACAAAAACAAGACCCATATATATGCTGTCTACAAGAGACCCACTTCAGACCTAGGGACACGTACAGACTGAAAGTGAGGGGATGGAAAAAGATATTCCATGCAAATGGAAATCAAAAGAAAGCTGGAGTAGCTATACTCATATCAGATAAAATAGACTTTAAAATAAAGAATGTTACAAGAGACAAGGAAGGACACTACATAATGATCCAGGGATCAATCCAAGAAGAAGATATAACAATTATAAATATATATGCACCCAACATAGGAGCACCTCAATACATAAGGCAACTGCTAACAGCTATAAAAGAGGAAATCGACAGTAACACAATAATAGTGGGGGACTTTAACACCTCACTTACACCAATGGACAGATCATCCAAAATGAAAATAAATAAGGAAACAGAAGCTTTAAATGACACAATAGACCAGATAGATTTAATTGATATATATAGGACATTCCATCCAAAAACGGCAGATTACACGTTCTTCTCAAGTGCACACGGAACATTCTCCAGGATAGATCACATCTTGGGTCACAAATCAAGCCTCAGTAAATTTAAGAAAATTGAAATCATATCAAGCATCTTTTCTGACCACAACGCTATGAGATTAGAAATGAATTACAGGGAAAAAAACGTAAAAAAGACAAACACATGGAGGCTAAACAATACGTTACTAAATAACCAAGAGATCACTGAAGAAATCAAACAGGAAATAAAAAAATACCTAGAGACAAATGACAATGAAAACACGACGACCCAAAACCTATGGGATGCAGCAAAAGCGGTTCTAAGAGGGAAGTTTATAGCTATACAAGCCTACCTAAAGAAACAAGAAAAATCTCAAGTAAACAATCTAACTTTACACCTAAAGAAACTAGAGAAAGAAGAACAAACAAAACCCAAAGTTAGCAGAAGGAAAGAAATCATAAAGATCAGAGCAGAAATAAATGAAATAGAAACAAAGAAAACAATAGCAAAGATCAATAAAACTAAAAGTTGGTTCTTTGAGAAGATAAACAAAATTGATAAGCCATTAGCCAGACTCATCAAGAAAAAGAGGGAGAGGACTCAAATCAATAAAATCAGAAATGAAAAAGGAGAAGTTACAACAGACACCGCAGAAATACAAAACATCCTAAGAGACTACTACAAGCAACTTTATGCCAATAAAATGGACAACCTGGAAGAAATGGACAAATTCTTAGAAAGGTATAACCTTCCAAGACTGAACCAGGAAGAAACAGAAAATATCAACAGACCAATCACAAGTAATGAAATTGAAACTGTGATTAAAAATCTTCCAACAAACAAAAGTCCAGGACCAGATGGCTTCACAGGTGAATTCTATCAAACATTTAGAGAAGAGCTAACACCCATCCTTCTCAAACTCTTCCAAAAAATTGCAGAGGAAGGAACTCTCCCAAACTCATTCTATGAGGCCACCATCACCCTGATACCAAAACCAGACAAAGACACTACAAAAAAAGAAAATTACAGACCAATATCACTGATGAATATAGATGCAAAAATCCTCAACAAAATACTAGCAAACAGAATCCAACAACACATTAAAAGGATCATACACCACGATCAAGTGGGATTTATCCCAGGGATGCAAGGATTCTTCAATATACGCAAATCAATCAATGTGATACACCATATTAACAAATTGAAGAATAAAAACCATATGATCATCTCAATAGATGCAGAAAAAGCTTTTGACAAAATTCAACACCCATTTATGATAAAAACTCTCCAGAAAGTGGGCATAGAGGGAACCTACCTCAACATAATAAAGGCCATATATGACAAACCCACAGCAAACATCATTCTCAATGGTGAAAAACTGAAAGCATTTCCTCTAAGATCAGGAACGAGACAAGGATGTCCACTCTCACCACTATTATTCAACATAGTTCTGGAAGTCCTAGCCACGGCAATCAGAGAAGAAAAAGAAATAAAAGGAATACAAATTGGAAAAGAAGAAGTAAAACTGTCACTGTTTGCGGATGACATGATACTATACATAGAGAATCCTAAAACTGCCACCAGAAAACTGCTAGAGCTAATTAATGAATATGGTAAAGTTGCAGGTTACAAAATTAATGCACAGAAATCTCTTGCATTCCTATACACTAATGATGAAAAATCTGAAAGAGAAATTATGGAAACACTCCCATTTACCATTGCAACAAAAAGAATAAAATACCTAGGAATAAACCTACCTAGGGAGACAAAAGACCTGTATGCAGAAAACTATAAGACACTGATGAAAGAAATTAAAGATGATACCAACAGATGGAGAGATATACCATGTTCTTGGATTGGAAGAATCAACATTGTGAAAATGAGTATACTACCCAAAGCAATCTACAGATTCAATGCAATCCCTATCAAATTACCAATGGCATTTTTTACGGAGCTAGAACAAATCATCTTAAAATTTGTATGGAGACACAAAAGACCCCGAATAGCCAAAGCAGTCTTGAGGCAAAAAAATGGAGCTGGAGGAATCAGACTCCCTGACTTCAGACTATACTACAAAGCTACAGTAATCAAGACAATATGGTACTGGCACAAAAACAGAAACATAGATCAATGGAACAAGATAGAAAGCCCAGAGATTAACCCACGCACCTATGGTCAACTAATCTATGACAAAGGAGGCAAAGATATACAATGGAGAAAAGACAGTCTCTTCAATAAGTGGTGCTGGGAAAACTGGACAGCCACATGTAAAAGAATGAATTTAGAATACTCCCTAACACCATACACAAAAATAAACTCAAAATGGATTAGAGACCTAAATATAAGACTGGACACTATAAAACTCTTAGAGGAAAACATAGGAAGAACACTCTTTGACATAAATCACAGCAAGATCTTTTTCGATCCACCTCCTAGAGTAATGGAAATAAAAACAAAAATAAACAAGTGGGACCTAATGAAACTTCAAAGCTTTTGCACAGCAAAGGAAACCATAAACAAGACGAAAAGACAACCCTCAGAATGGGAGAAAATATTTGCAAATGAATCAACGGACAAAGGATTAATCTCCAAAATATATAAACAGCTCATTCAGCTCAATATCAAAGAAACAAACACCCCAATCCAAAAATGGGCAGAAGACCTAAATAGACATTTCTCCAAAGAAGACATACAGACGGCCACGAAGCACATGAAAAGGTGCTCAACATCACTAATTATTAGAGAAATGCAAATCAAAACTACAATGAGGTATCACCTCACTCCTGTTAGAATGGGCATCATCAGAAAATCTACAAACAACAAATGCTGGAGAGGGTGTGGAGAAAAGGGAACCCTCTTGCACTGTTGGTGGGAATGTAAATTGATACAGCCACTATGGAGAACAATATGGAGGTTCCTTAAAAAACTAAAAATAGAATTACCATATGACCCAGCAATCCCACTACTGGGCATATACCCAGAGAAAACCGTAATTCAAAAAGACACGTGCACCCGAATGTTCATTGCAGCACTATTTACAATAGCCAGGTCATGGAAGCAACCTAAATGCCCATCAACAGACGAATGGATAAAGAAGATGTGGTACATATATACGATGGAATATTATTCAGCCATAAAAAGGAACGAAATTGAGTCATTTGTTGAGAAGTGGATGGATCTAGAGACTGTCATACAGAGTGAAGTAAGTCAGAAAGAGAAAAACAAATATCGTATGTTAATGCATGTATGTGGAACGTAGAAAAATGGTACAGATGAGCCAGTTTGCAGGGCAGAAGTTGAGACACAGATGTAGAGAATGGACATATGGACACCAAGGGGGGAAAACTGCGACGAGGTGGGGATGGTGATGTGCTGAATTGGGCGATTGGGATTGACATGTATACACTGATGTGTATAAAACTGATGCCTAATAAGAACCTGCAGTATAAAAAAACAAACAAAACAACTAATACTAAACTTTCATTGGGTTATTTGTATGGAAATATGTTAATATAAATGTTTCAGACATTACATGAAATTTCTAAAAATCTTATATTTGTATTTGTATGGAAATATGTATGGAAATATGTTAATATAAATGTTTCAGACAGTACATGAAATTTCTAAAAATCTTATATTTGTATTTGTATGGAAATATGTATGGAAATATGTTAATATAAATGTTTCAGACATTATATGAAATTTCTAAAAATCTTATATTTGTATTTGTATGGAAATATGTATGGAAATATGTTAATATAAATGTTTCAGACATTACATGAAATTTCTAAAAATCTTATATTTGTATTTGTATGGAAATATGTATGGAAATATGTTAATATAAATGTTTCAGACATTACATGAAATTTCTAAAAATCTTATATTTGTATTTGTATGGAAATATGTATGGAAACATGTTAATATAAATGTTTCAGACATTACAGGAAACGTCTAAAAATCTTATATGTTCTGGTATAATGTTATAAGTAATAATCCTAGTTATTACTTTAAAATGTATATCTCAGAAATAACTAATTTTCTTGTCAACTGCATTATTATGAACTTTCATCAAATCTTTAACCATGGTCATTTTTAAGTCTTTTGTCATTTACAGACAGTTCTGGGTGTACTCTGATGATTTTGCAAATATGTTCCTATAAAAGAGTTTCATCTTCAAGAAATTCATGGAAAAGACTCTGACAAGTACAGGTTTCTGGTAACTGACTGTACTGCTGAACTGAAAAAAAAAAAAAAAAAAAAAGATTAGTGACAACAAAGATTAATTTTTTTCCATCTCAGTACACAGAATAATTTAATTCTATCCATGAATTCTCTGGGACCACACACTTAGGACTTATCAATGTGGGAATTCAAAATCCTCAGACTGTATCCTCCTTTCCAATGTAGACAAATGGTCCACCTGTAGGATGCATCGAATCATATCCCTAACCTCCCTCCTATAAGATCAAGGAGGAAATCTGAGATTGCTGGCTTGGATTAAGCAAGGAGAATCAGAAACATTTTAGTGGCCATGATGGTCAACTTGGGAGCTCAACTTCAGTATGTTCTTACTATATACTAGTACCTGGGAATCAGAGTTTTCTATGTGCTCCATGATAATGACCATTAGCATCCCAACCATCCATCTTATATCCATGTGGCATCTTCCTGCCCATGGCTCAAGGAAGTATGTCCAAGTATATCCTCAGATAGTCAGAGGCTCATGGTTTCTTCTTTTATTTTCATTTTAAGCCTTCACTTCCATAACTGATTCTTACAATCTCATTTTGATAGTTCGGAGAATAGTATGAATACCTCTGCTTTATAAATGGAAGAAATGAGATACAAAATGATTGAGTGACTGATCACATAGTTTCACTGCAGGACTCCCAACTCTCAAAATGCTATTCACTCTTTAGAAATTCGAGGTGGAGAGGGCAGACACATGGGAAATGAGGCCAGGTAAATCAGGCCGGCTGGTGTGCATTTCACAAGAATGTGCTCCAAGTTCCCAGAGTAAACACTTGAAAGCGAGAAAAGAGAGAAAGGTGACCCTGAAGATTCGTCATCTCAAATTTCAAAAATCACACTGCAGATGGTGGCGTGCCCAGACCTTGCAGCGGCTCTTGGCTAAAAGGCGATGTTGGAAGTCACTAAGCTCTCCCAGACAGATTTATAGTCATTTCTTGATGTACTCAAGCAGAGTGACTGGTTGTCCCAAAACATTCCAGAAATCACATAGAAGAACAAATAGGGAAATGGCATTTATATGAACTCACCTTTGGGT
This sequence comes from Balaenoptera acutorostrata, assembly GCF_949987535.1. Classification (NCBI taxonomy): domain Eukaryota; kingdom Metazoa; phylum Chordata; class Mammalia; order Artiodactyla; family Balaenopteridae; genus Balaenoptera; species Balaenoptera acutorostrata. The sequence continues at coordinate 145,211,592 of NC_080066.1, read as the reverse complement.
AAATCACTTGATTATTTTTCTAAAATATCATATAATGGATGAGAAAATCACTGAAAGCCTGTTTTACCTTTCATCGTTAGTCTTAGCCCATTAACTGAATGATAAACAAGGATTTAATTAAAAGCCAGTGTCAGATTTAAAACTCATGACACACACCAGAAATAAGCTCAGTAGTTGAAAGGATCACAGTATAGAGTAGCAGGGGGAATTCTGAGAGAGTTATTAAACTGGAAACTCATTCACAACAGTGGAGAAACCCCCAATACTTGATTTTAACCTGTCAAGGATCCTTACTTTGCTTTTCATCTAGTGAGGGATTTGGAGGTTCTCAAGTATTTGAAGCAATCTATCACTCCCTGTCCTTTTACTTCTCTCTCTGGGCATTTAGTAAAGAAAGTCTGGAGCTAAAATATGGACATATATTTTGTATGTGATGTAAATAAAAACCAAAATGTCTTTTCCAAGCTTGGTATACAACTGTTACTAGTGTCACTTCTGAAATTTCTTCAGGATTAAAGTGACATAGGGGCTTTTTGGAATTCAACAGGAGATATACCTGCTTCCAAGCTTTAACCACAACAAAAGTAATACTTCGTACCCACAAGAGTTGCAAGGGAGGTGGGATGGGAGAAATACCGAGGATTTACTCAGTGGCCTGGGAGGTACTTGTCATACTTGCCAAAGTGCAGAAGGGACAAAACTGTATGGAAATTCTTCCTCCTGGGCTAGTGGGAACAGAGGTGGACACTTGTGCCACATGGATATAAGATGGATGGTTAAGATGCTCATGGGGCACGTAGAAAACTCAATGACTCCCAGGTACTAGCATGTAGTAAGAATATACTGAAGTTGAGTTCCCAAGTTGATCATCATGGCCATTAAAACGTTTCTGATTCTCCCTGCTTAATCTAAGCCAGCAATCTCTTCCTGGGTGAGAGGTTTAGAGAAGTGAGTAGAGAAAGTGGAAATGGAGCTGGTTATGAAAGTCTATCCTATAGTTTGCGCATGTCGAATACGCGAGGGCGACCACCACTAACCCCCAGCCCCCCCCAGAGCAGACATCAGACACAGCCCCAAATCCCCTCTACACACAGCCTCCACCAGTCAGAATTGGTGTAAGAGATAGAATCCCACATACTGTTTCAGCCTTTGCCCATCTGGTTGCATTTTTTTTATTGTTGTTCTTGCTGTTTCCCATTTTCAGTCTCCTATGTGGTAAATGGTGAAGTACCCAGTGGATTACACTCCATGCTCTCTGGTGGTCTAGTGGTTAGGATTCAGTGCTGTCTCCCACCCCACAATGGATTACACTCACATTCATCATCATATACTTAGTATAGCGGTTATAACTCGACCATGCTCACTACCATGCAGGAAAGCACATCCAAATACAGGTAAATGTCAGGGACAATATTCTAAAAATAACATGGAAACATCTAATTTTTTTAAAGGAAACAATCAGCAAATTTCCTTTAAGTATTATAATTAAGCAATTTCTTGCCATACTCCTTCACAGCTGTGGGTCTTTCTATCTCCATGAATCACTGCCAAAGACATGGGGAAGCAGCTTCAGGTCCAGGATAAGATACTCCAGCCCTTATCCTGCAAAGCTGATGGTGCTGGTGAAAGTCAGCCTCACATCCAGCCCACAGCTTAGCAGTGTTGCTCTGTCCCTTTTGACCTGTTACCTGTAGGCAAACCTTGAGACCCTGTGGCTGAGAGGCACTGAAGGACGTAGGGGGCAGATTTGTCTGCCAATGTTTCCTCATGACATGCTTCAAAGGATCCTGGGATTATAATAAAGAGAAGCCGGGACCTGCCAACCTCTCCCAGGCTGCATGCCCTCCCTGGAACACACACACACACACACACACACACACACACACACACACACACACACACACACTGTCCACCCCGAATCCCCACAGCCCCCCCCCCCACACACACACACACACACTGTCCACCCCGAATCCCCACAGCCCACACTGGGGCCCATTAGCACTGGGCACAAAGAAGTCTCCAGTGAAAGCCAAAGAGACAGCAAAGAGAAGTTTGAAATCATTGGATGGCTTTACAGCTCAGTGTATAACCACAGCCTCTTCCAGGCAGGCAACTCTCTTCCCTCATTTGCTGTTTATCCTGAGGAATCTGAAGTTTAATGAGGTTCAGGCAAGAAAGTCTTATAAAACCACAGCTGCCCAGTGAATCCTCTATGCTGGGCGGGTGGGCAGGGCCAGGAGCTTAATCACAGGCATCACCAGAGCCCCTGCAAAGGGGGAGGCTATATAAGATAAACCCAGCATCCCCATTGGTCTTTGTTTCCTTTCAGTGATTCCCGATGGCCTCCTCAGTTTACTCTGCAGGTGAGCAGGGAAGCTGCCTGACTATTTCAGCTCATCACCAAACTCGGTCATCAGCAAAGTCAGTTCTGGGATCACGGCATTTCAGGGCGGTGTTCGCACAGTGAGGTCAGCTGCACTCTAGCCAGAACTTGACGGAGCATCCCAGAAGAAGAGCCCTAGAAGCTGAGAAGGAATATTCATTAATTAGAAATGCAGGAATAGGATTTTCACCTTCCTAGCAGGCCACACGGGGCTGCAGCCCTTACAGGATAATTGAAGAAATCTTGTTTCAACAGCTCTCTGGGAAAGAGGCCTGGCCTTGGCGAGACACTGGGCCTCAGTCTTCTCCTTCAGCCCAGCGGTGAGAGGAATTAATGCCCGCCTTGATGCCATACTTGGGGCCCACCCAGGTGTGTCACCGCGTGGTTCATTTCCTGGTGAAACGGACGCCAAGTAAAACCGGAGATGGTAAATACAGCGGCGCATTCGGCTGGTTGAATCGGGGGTTCAGACCCTGCTGACTGGGCAGTGCCCCAGCTCAGGTAGCTGTCAGAGTTCATTTCGTGCTTGTCTGGGAGTTGAGGGCTTTGTTGTTGTTGTTCCTAGAAAAAGGGAGGAGTTGGGGGCCAGGAGATTAAAGGGAAAGGAAGCCGAAGGGAAGGCTTGATACCCATTCCTGCTGAGTCTTTGTACTTAGAACATAGGGCAAACCTGGCAGACCAAGGGACACTTGGGATTATGAGAGTCATTTTTTTTTTTTTTTGCAAGAAAAATAAAATAAGGAGAGCAGGGACAGCCAGAGTGGGCCCTGTGGTGCAGCTGCAGAGCTGAAGGAAGTCCGGACTCTCACCCACCCACAGGCCGGGAGTAACGCCTCCACCGCCCCCCGCAGATGACTCACACTGCCCTCTCAAAATCCATCTTCCAAAACACTTATTTTCATAATGCTGACAAAGTACATTGGAGACCCAGCTAAAAAAGAAACTTTAATGTCTACGACTAATCTTTGATAATGACTGTGATATGAATATTTATTGAAAATACAATTAAAAGAAAAACCTGGCAAGCTATTAAATGCAAGTCCCTCAAATGGCACCTTTTAAGAGAGGCTGATACACATCCGTGACCAGCAGCTTCCGGCTCCATCACTCAAGTGGGCGTCAGGGCTGACTACGGGAAACTCTACCAGCTTTCCAGTCCTGGGATCTACTGAACTGTCACATCGGCTGACACTGGTACCCACGTCCCATCCCAGTATAGTCCCCCAAAGACATCAACCTCATTTTTCTTAATATTCCAAGAATTTCTATGACTGGCTTTAGAATGAGTGGAGCATTAAAGGCAATAGTAAACTTTTCCCTGCTACATCTATTTCGTTCTTGGCGTAAACTGGTCTGCATCTGATCCCTTCATGACCACTCCCACCACCACCTTTTTTCTCCAGATCACCTTGACTGTCTCTTTCCCTTCTCAGCCACCTGTCACTTCTCTTCTTACTCTCCACTAACTTCTTAAACTGTTCTTATTTTGGCCACTACCTGGATGAGATTATACCTTGGCAGAGAGAACATCATGGCCTGATGTGTTTGTTTCACAATTCCAGAGCCAAAGCACGTGGTTTCTTGTGTCCAAAATGATGAAGCGTCAATGTTATTATGGGTCGAATCTAAAAAGTGCTTTGGGCACATTATTCATTTGACAAATTCGGTGTCCAAGTAAAAGGCACTTGACCCTGGAGATTCTAGGAAACACAAGATGATAGTTACGTCTCATGGATGCCCCAGTCAAAGGATGCCCTTGCTCTGTCCTGTTGGTTAGAGTAAAACATTAAGGAGGAAAATACAGACTGTATCATTTTTGAGTACTAATAAGTAAGTGCTTGTCCTTGGCCAAGTGCAGAAAGCATAAATTAGCATAATGCTGACCTCTGGACTTTTAGCTACCAAAAAGTTTAAAAAAGCTAACAGGTCAAAGAGATGAACCAGAACATTCTTTGCAAAACTGGCGATAACAGTGGGAAAGACTTAACAGAGGGTAACAAGAGATTTGCAGAAGACTAGTAAATAGACAATGTTTTTATTGAAACCGTCACGGTGGAGAAATAAGTGGAAGATATGAAGAAGAAAAGGAGGCTGTGTGGTGGGAAAAGGAGACCACTGAGGACCAAAAAAGAAGCTTACACCGGAACCAGGGGCAAAGGAGAAGGAGTAGCTGGAGAGAAAGGAGAAGCAGAATTGTCGAGGTAAAAAAACAGGGAGCCCATACTTGAGCCCAGCTCTCCTCCCAATGCCACCCTTCTTCTCCCCCTCTTCTGCCTTTAGAATCATTCAGGTTCCCAGACGCTGGTGCTGATTCACAGCTCTAAGCTTTGCTCACACTCCAGGTCTGCAATGCCCCTTTCCTCTGTCTGCCTGGAGAACTCCTACACATCCTTTGAAGACTCACCACTCTGCCACTTTCTCTGATCGGCACTCTCTAAACAACCAGCCATCACAGGAAAGTTTTGGTAATATCACTTCTTTATAGTGAGACCATGGACCATCTATAAGCCATGTCACTTTGCACTGGGTATTTGGTTACATGGGTTTATGTTACCAGATCATAATCTTCTTCAGGATGAGAACTGTGTCCAATTACTCTTTACATTCCAGATACTTAGTGCAGTTTCTAACATATGGTCGGTCTCAATAAATATTTATAGAACAGTTAAGAACCCATTACTGAGTATTAGAAATCATAGGCCTCAAGAGACTGATTTTTAAAACATTTGTATGTCTTCATTGATGGATAGAATTTGGATAAATTTAGAGTAGGGATCAGCAAGCTATGGCCTATAAGGCAAATCTGGCCCACCACCTGGATTTTTTAACAGTTATTTTGATGTATAATTCACATACTATACAATGCACCTATTTCAAGTGTACGATTCAATGGTTTCTAGTATATTCACAAGGTTGTGCAACCATCACCACAATTTAATTTTAGAACATTTTCATCCTGCATTGAAGAAATTTCATTATCTGCCAATCCCCTTTCCCTTACCTTATCCCCCCCCCCCCCCCGCCCCCAGCCCAACCTAAGCAACCACTAATCTACTTTCTAATTTGCCTATCCTGGACATTTCATGTAACTGGAATCTACAATTTATAGCTTTTTATGCCTAGCTTCTTTCACTTAACATGTTTTGAATATCCATCCATATTATAGCATTTATCAGTATTTCATTCCTTTATATGGCCAAATAATATTCCACTGTATGGATATGTCACATTTTGTTTATTCATTCAATTGAAGGATATTTGGGTTTTCCACCTCTTGACTATTAAGAATAATGCTGCTCTGAATATTTGTGTACAAGTGTTTGTGGGATATATGTTTTTATTCCTTTTGAGTGTATACCTAAAAGTGAAATTGCTGGGTCATGTGTAACTCCATGTTTAATTATTTGGGATACTGACAGACTCTTCCAAAGTGGCTACCTTATTTTACTTTTTTACCAGCAATGGATGAGGATTACAATTTCTCCACATCCTCATAATTTCTTGTTATTACCTGACTTTTGATTCTAGCCCTCTTATTGGATATGAAGTGGTATGTCATTGTGCTTTTGATTTGCATTTCCCTGATGCCTCATGAGGTTGATCATCTTTTCACAAGCTTATTGGCTATTTGTATAACTTCTTTGGAGAAATGTTTATCAAATCCTTTGCCCATTTTTTAATTGGATTACTCTCTTTTTGTTGTTGAGTTGGAAGAGATCTTTATACAGTTGACCCTTGAACAACATGAGTTTGAACTGCGCAGGACCACTTATACACGGATATTTTTTCACTAAATACATACCATGGTACTATACAATCTGTGGTTGGTTGAATCCACAGATACAGTACTGTGGAAACGAGGACTAACTAAAGTTATACGTGGATTTTCAACTGTGAGGAGGGTTGTTACCCTTAATCCTTGCACTGTTCAAGGGTCAAGTGTATATCCCAGATACAAGTCCCTTATCAGTTAGGTGATTTGCAAATATATTCTCCCATTCAGTGGGTTTTCTTTTCAGATTCTTGATAGTATCCTTTGAAGCATGAAGCTTTTAATTTTGATAATGTCTAATTCATCTATTTTTTCTTTTGTTGCTCTTGCTTTTAGTGTCATATCTAAGAATCTATTGCCAAATCTGAGGTCATAGATTTACTCTTATGTTTTCTTCTAAGAGCTTTGTAGTCTTAGCTCTTACATTTAGGCTTTGACCCGTTTTGAGTTAATTTTTATATATGGTATGAGGTAAGGGTACAGCTTCCCCCTTTTGCAGGTAGCTATCCAGTTGTCCCAGCATCATTTGTTTAAGACACTTCTTTCCCCATTGGATGGTCTTGGCACCTTTGTAGAAAATCAGTTGCCCCTCAATTCTATTCCATTGATCTATTTGTCTATCCTTATGCCAGCAGAACACTGTCTTGATTATTGTAGCTTTGTAGTAAGTTTTTAAATCAGAAAGTGTGAGTCTACTTCTCCAACTTAGTTCTTTTTCCTCAAGATTGTTTTGACTCCTCTGGGTCCCTTGCATTTTCGTATGAATTTTAAGATCAGCCTGTCAATTTCTGAAAAAAAAAAAAAAAAAGCCAGCTGGGTTTTGATAGATTGCGTTGAATCTGTAGATCAGTTTGAGGAGTATAACCATCTTAGTAATATTTAGTCTTTCAGTTCATGAATATGGAACGTCTTTTTACTTAGATCTTCTTAAAAATTTCTAACAATATTTTGTAACTTTCAGCATACAAGACTTACACTTCTTTATTAAGTGTATTCCTAAGTATTTTTTGATGTTGTTGCAAATGAAATTGCTTTCAAAATATCATTGCTAGTGTATATAAATAAAATTTATTTTTGTATATTGATCTTTTAGCCTACAGTATTCATTTATTAATTCTAATAGCTTTTAATGGATTTTTAAGATAGTCTATATGCAAATATCATATGTCTGTTTATAATATATCACTTGAAAATAGAGCTAGTTTTACTTCTTCCTTTTCAGTCTGGATGTCTTTTATGTAATTTTTCTTGCTTAACTGTCCTGGCTGAACCCTACAGTATGATACTGAATAGATGGTCAGTGCAGATTTCCTACTCTTATTCCTGATCTTAAGGGGAAGGCATTCTGTCTTTCACCATTAAGTATGATATTAGCTGTGGGTATTTTGAAGATGCCCTTTATCAGATTAAGGAAGTTCCCTTCTGCTCTTAGTTTGTTGGGCATTTTTATCCCCGCCACCTGTTTTCGTAAATAAGGTTTTTTTGGAACCTTTTTTTTGGAACCTTCATTCACTTATACATTTTCTTTGGCTGCTTTTGCCCTGTTAGTGATAGAGTTCAGCAGTTGTGACAGAAACCATATGACCCACAAAGCCTAAAATATTTACTATCTAGTCCTTTATAGAAAAACTTTAGTGACCACTGATTTAGAAGAAAAAAAGCAGGGGATGGGGAAACATGCCTGCTGGGGAAAGGGCATTAGTAAATGTTGCAGAGGATATAAAATGGAAGAGAAAGAGGGGGGGTAAGATTATGGAGGCTGAGAAAGCCTGGCACAAAAGAGAGAAATAAATGAGCCACTACAGGACATTCAGAAGACCTTAGCCTTGAAGGGAGTGATATTAGGAAAATGTAAAGCAAGGGGAAGCTTGAAGAAAAGGGCAGCCCCAGGAGGATGTGGAAATAATCCAGGTGGAGGTGACTGGGGCCTGGACTGGAAAGGGAACAGGAGACTGAGTGACCTTTTAAGAGCCCTGCAGGTGGTGCTGGGAAAGAGTGCCAGGGGAGGTGTCAATACTTCTAGTTTTGAGTCTTGACTCAGGCCCCCTCTTGGGCAGGTCCTTTCATCAACTTGACCTCAACTTCGTCATGAAGAAAAATGAGGGGGTTGAATTCCATAACTATGAAGGTCTCTCCACCTTTACTTTCCACAATTTTATGCTTTAATTTCAAGGAAAATGAGGAAGTGTTTCCTACTTCTCCCTTTTATCTTACCCTGGAAGGCAGGCTTGATATTTTCCCTCACATCTTCATTTTAAGGCTAGTACACACTACACAGTCCCTTTCAGCTACTTTGTAAGTTTGATTGTAAAGGCTGTGCCTGTGCTGACACATGGTTCTCAAACTTCATCGTAGATCAGAAGCCCCTGGAAAGCTTGTGAAAACACAGGTTGCTGAGCCCCACCCCCAGAGTCTTGGAATTAGTAGGTCTGGGGTGGGACCCAGGAATGTGCATTTCTAACAAGTCCCCAGGTGCTTGCTGTTGTTGAGACCACTCTCTAAGACCACTGGGCTAAGGCAAACATGCTTCCTCCTTATCCAACCCATTGTCAAAATATGAGAGTCAAATATTCTCTCTTTTTCTCGGCCTTTTGTTATCCAGCCACATCTTCCCTCACCAACACACTGTTTCATGTATGTAGGATTCCTGGGACTCTTCTTGATGTCCACCCAGGCCAAGTAATCTGCAGAGAACCCCAGAGCTACGGCACTTCCTGAGACCTATTTCCTATATGATAGGTCACTTACTGGGGGAGTCACTTACCCTCCATTGACTGTTTGGGAAATGAAGGTAATTCAACATCACAGAACACCATAAGAATTGACCATCAAGAGTTTGCCAAGTGCCCTAGAGGGTGCCTGATGAAAGATGGCACTAAGAATGGCAGCGTACCGAACGTGAAAGAACCCTGATTGAAGACTGTGCACCGAGTGAGGAAATAGGCTCATAAAATCCCTCCTGACAAACATGTAAGGTACAAAAGTTGACACTTACAGCTATCTGGGAACAAGGATTGCATACTTCTGCTCTGAGGCATTAGCAATATATATTTCAAGACATCGTTTAAAAACCTTTTTACATTTTCCAATAATGGACTGAAAAGAAGTCTGTTCTTCTTTTGGGACTGGCTTCTTTTCCCAGCTGCTGGCGGGGTTCACACCCCAAGGCTTCTAATTTCAACTTCTTTAGAGCACATCACAACCAACAGGCACATCCCAGCTCGTAACTCCTCACCCTGCTGAGCTCTGGCCTCCCGCCACCAGCGTCTCTGATTGTGGCACTCCTGTCTTATTCTGTCCAACAGATGCCTGAAGAAAGGAGAGGCAAAGTTGACTGTATACTTACTGAGAATGAAAGACCAGGCTAAGTACTTGATGTGCATTATCTCATCCAGTCCTTAAAACCTTAATAGGTGGGCATAGATCCTATGTTATCCCCATTTTATAGAAGAGGAAACCAAAACTTAGGGTAGGTAGCAATGTGTCCTTAGACATATAACTAGTGAGGCAGGAACACTGGAAATCTGACACTCCGGAGCCTGGGTTCTTAACCACCCACTCTACCACGCTGGTGGGAAAGATAGATACAAGATAGACAGATGTGAGAAAGAGAGAGAGAGAGCAAGAGATGATTGACTTTAAACTCCATTGTTACAGAGTCGGAAATTCAACATCCAGTAAGAAACTCATGCAGAGCCTACCACCCTTGCTGTATTTCCTGTCATGGGCAACACCTTTCATCAGCTACTAAATGGTTACTCCACGAGGGCAGTGATCATGTCTTCTTGTGTCCCCACAGTCTAGTTCCATGTTGGGCACACAGTAAGAGCAAGAAAATATTTAGTGACTGACAGAGAAGCCAAAACACCCTATCAGAAGGAGATACTTTCCCAGCCCCTTGTCTGATTGTGTGTAATGACCTATATAGGCTCATGGGTCAGTTAGAGGTTAGAACCCACCAACTGTTTATTAACAGAAATTATTTATTCAGAATAAATTTAATATAAGGAGTTGTTAACTAGGTAGAAAGTTGTTATCTAGGCATCTGAAAGAACGAGAGAACTCTATGAGATAGCCACTGCAGAGAGCACCCCACCCCCAAACCCACCCCAGCCCAGGTGCCTCACTGGCTGGAATGACCTTGATAGGAACGAGAAACCAGCAGGAAGTATGTAAGACGCACGTCCCTTCTGCCTCATCCAGCATTGCAGTCTCCCTATAGCACCCCCTATTGGAAGGCCTAACAAAGAGCCGTCTGGCAAAGCAGAAATATTCTTTGCAGAGTCCCAGCTCCAGGAAATATTATACAGAAGGGTGGGTTAGGAGTGAGAGACAGTAGCTTAATAGCTGGAACAGCTCGTGAGAGCGGTGGTTAGGGAATGTATACTTGTAACATTTGCTAAAACAAGAAGTTAATTGGGATATTTCTCTTACCCTATAATTGTTAGCTTATGCCTTTGCATTTCCCTTCAGCATCTCTTCCCAGTGGTGACTCAGAACCAACTATTCTGTAATGTTTGCCAGACAAACCCTACAGAGATTGCCTGTTTCCATCCAGACTTGACGCAAATTCCATGAGCTGCCAAAGGGAAGACGTGGAGCCTTGAGTTATGAATAAACTCTTTTTCAGGAACAGCTAACAGAGAGATTTAATCACTCTCCTCCGAACTGAAGTTGTTTTTTGTTTGTTGTTTGTTTTTTCCTACAACATCATAACTCTTTAGTAAAACAACCATATTGGGTATTTAACTTCTGTATCCACTAACATAAAAAACTATTTGATTCTTCTGTTGAGGACTCTTAGAACAGGCAAAATGTGTGAACAGGTAAATTCCAGGCGCTTCTTAAATTGAGCTTGCCCTCTTCCTGTATGAGATACAAGTCTTATCTAGAGGTTTCTTGAAACCTGAATCCCTGAGTGCAGGTTTTTGTGCATATAGATTCTTCATCCCATTCTCCAAAATGTTTCTGGTTTTTTTTGCTAGTTTATCCCTGCCCCTTTCCTCAGTCAAACTCAACAGTGAAAATCAATGTGTCTTTTATATCAGGTCCTGCTTTTGTTTAAAAGTAAACTATATCTCAAGCCCTGAAAAACACAGTTCTCTTGCTACTTGTTCTTTGCTTCATTCCATGTATTCTTTTTTTTTTTTATTTCTGTCTCCAGCGTTTTTTGGTGGGATCACACATGTTTTTCACCACATCCCCCCCTATGGTGGGTGTCCAGCCTACGCTTTCTACAAGCTTTCCTTCCACAGAGTATTGCACACCAGGCTATAAATACCATCATTTGCATAGGCTACATCTGGGCTGACACTCTGCAGAGTCAAAAATCCAAAAAGAAAATATACCTTGGAGAGCTTTTCATCACTGAAAGGGACGCCCTGACCCAGTGAAACCTGGATTCCTCTAGAATAGTAATATGTATACAAGATGCTGTTTGCATAAAACATTTTGTAAAAATAATCAAGACGGATTACGGGAGCTATCCTTTGCTGTAGTGCAAAGCCAATTTAAGCAATAAAATACATGGTGTGGTCACATGGAGGCATACACTCTGCATGTCATGATTGCAGACTTTATGCTTCTAGGGTCTGATCTGAATGATTATGAAATAGGAGAAGAACTGCTCCCCAAAAGGAGGCTGGGGAGAACAAAACAATGTGTTCACTTTTCAACAGGAAAGGATTGTTTTAAAGATGAAACTTAATGTTGTTGAGGATATGGTAGGATATGTACTGACTGGCGTATAATCTCACAGTGGTTCTGATAAACAATTTGGAACTATATATCAAGAGACTTAAAAGTGTTAACATACTTTGTCCCAGTGATTCCAATTTCATGAATCTATCCTAAGAAACAATCAGCAATGTTATTAAAGGTTTATGTAAAGGAATGTTCATGAAAATTTACTTATAATAGTAAAAAAAAATTATAAGTAGCCTAAATAAAGAAAAGGTCAAATAAACCATGGCACATTCATATGTTGGAATATTATTTAGTCCTTAAAAGTCATGTTATTGAGGAAAATTTAGTAACATAAAAAGGTGCTCGTGATGTAATAATATATTTAAAAAGCAGCAGAACACAGAACTATATATGTATATGTGTATATGTATATGTGGCTTGAACCTGATGTTGCGAGAAATGAATATAATATACATGTGAGTGTGTGCATCTCCCAAATGTTTGGTGGATTTTACTCTCTTGTTAGGCTCTACTGTAATTTCACAATTATTTTTTAAATGAGAAAAAGGTTGTTTTAGAAGTGTATCTAAATTACCTGATTATAGAAAGTGATACTAGCATATTTATCATATTCTTTAAAAATATGACCTTAGTTGAGTTAGCAAGAACAATTGTCACAGTCAGCTTTCCATTTCTTTCCTTATGCATAAAGTCCACTGAGTTGTGAACTTTAAAAACATCCCTAGGGACTTCCCTGGTGGTCCAGTGGGTTAAACTCTGCACTCCCAATGCAGGGGTCTGGGTTCGATCCCTGGTTGGGGAACTACATCTTGCATGCATGCTGCAACTAAGAGTCTGCATGCCGCAACTAAAAAGTCCCGAGTGCCACAACTAAGACCCGGTGCAGCCAAAATAAATGAATAAATAAATATTTTTTAAAATAAATTAATTAATTAATTTAAAAATCTCCATTTTTCTTGTTTTCCAAGGCTGATAGATTATGACCAGATAAAGTTCCAGTGTGAGCAGCTAGGACAGCCTGCTGGGAGTTGGCTGTAAATAGGCTGTCCTGAGACACACCTCAGAAATGTTTGAAAACTATGAGAAAGAATTGGTTTAATTTTTTTTAATTGAAAGATGAAATTATGTGTGGTAAAACACATTCCTTTCGAAGAAAGTTACTTAAAAAACAAAAGCTATTATGTTTTCTCTCAAACGTTTCAGAGTAAATTGGCTGTTTGAAAAGAAACCTTCTCTGGTGGGGAAGAAGGAATTATCTTCTAATAAGTTGCTTAAATGTTTTAATAACTATGGTGTGGGTACTTTATTTTTCCAGAGTTCTTCTATATATGTCTTCTGATCATCAAGATCATCAATCCAACGAGGTAGCCAGAACAGGTATTATAATTCCAAATTGTGGAAATTAAGTCAGAAGGATGATGACATTTGCCCAAAGAATACAAAGATTGCCTCTGAAGACATTTAGCCTGTTGTTGCCGAAGGCTTCTGCTCAGTTCCCAGGCCAATCAGAACCTAGTATTACGTTCAGAGCCCGCTCCCCAGAAAGGACTCAGTTTAAGACCCAGTATGCCTGAGGTGCGTGTCCAAGGAGCTGGAGCCTTTTCCCTGACCCACATCAAAAACCATCCTCATCACCATGTTCTCCACTGGGCTGGATCTCAACTGGGACTTGAACCCTACCTTCCCTGGGACACTTGCTGCCTACCTACCCTAGACTGGCCCCCTTCCCTGAGGACTGAACTGCACACCATTTGGCTTGGAGTTTCCTGGCTCTGACCCCTCCCTACCTCACACACACACACAATCACCACCATCACTGCCTCCACCATTCAGACTGTCTTATTTGGAAGCTGAGTCCCGACAGCTTGTCACCAGGTCACAAATCCATTTAGTTGCCAGAGCTATAACAGAATCAAGATATTTGTCCAGATTCCTTTGGTCTTGTTCCTTCCTCTCTCCCTCCCTCTTTGCTTCCTTCTTTTTGATTGTTATTTTGTTGTCCTTGAACCTCACGTGCCTCCCTTCAAGGCACATTTTCATTATTTGTCCCTTTTATTGTCCATTGTCTAGTTTATTGATGGATTCAGACTTATTCCCGAAGTCACCCTCTTTGTCCTCCCCCACAAGGCAATTATGATATGTTTAATGTATTTCTTCTTGATTATAAGGGGTATAACAAGATGTAAATTGTTGATTTGTAGGCATATATTTTAATTGACATAAACAGTTTGGCATTATAGACCTCATTCCATTCACTTTTTTTCACACAGTATGTTTTTATGATCCATTCATGTAGCTAGGTGTTCATCAAATCCAGTGCTTCCAGCTGCTGCACCCACAGTTATAAACCCATGACATTTATCCGTCCTCTCCCACGTTCACCACTATCTAACTGCCAAGAAAAGCAGATGCGCACAGAACCCACTCTGCCTTACTCACTGCTGAACCCCATCATCCTGCTGGTGTGTACTGCTGTAAGCCTGAGCTTGTCTAAAAAAAGTGCATGCTAAAGTATGTCAAGGTTAGGTCCTAGACCACCAGACTACGTGGCCCTAAATTTCTCCTGTCTCCCAGTCCTTACTAAGACAAGCTTAGTTCTGGACATGTCTCCAGATGGCATGTTAGACTCTGTACGTTTATAACAGGGATCAGCAAACTTTTCATAAAAGGACAAAGAATAAATATTTCAGGCTTTTGCAACTATTCAACTATGCTATCTTAGCATGAAAGCAGCCATAGACAATATACAAATAAATAGATGAGGCTGTTTTAATAAGACTTTATTTACAAAAAGAGACAGTGAGCTAGATTTGGCCTTGAGATGGATTTGGCCGTGAGTCGGCTTTGGCCATGGGCTGTAGTTTGCCAATCCTGTTTTATAGCCACTGGTCTCATGGAAGAGAAATGCAATTGGTTAATTCTGGGAATGCTGGTTGTTTTGCTGCCATATTACTTGCCTCAAATTACTAGATTGTCTACTGGTGAGAGGTTGTAGACGTGCCGTAATTTATTCAACCACTCTTCTCTTTATAGGCACTTAGTTGTTTCCAATATTTTGCAAATGTAAACAATGCTGCAATAAATAAACTTGTACATAGGCATTTTTGTATCATTGGAGGTATATCTTCAGGGGAGGTTCCTAGAAGTAGGATTGCTGACCCCAAAATAAGTGCTTATATTGTTTCATTAGGTATTGCCAAATTTCCCTCCAGAAGGGTTAGTATTTTTTTTTTAATATTCTGTGTGACAAAATAGGAAGTATACATAAATCACTTTTGCTGCATGCCAAAGTATAATGGCAGCCTTGAGAAAAGCACTTGTGCAAATATTTAAGTTGTGAGCTAAACTATCTACATATTTCATGAAATACCAGTTTTTATTTGAAAAAATCGACTGACATACCAAAAATGTTTATTCAGACTTGGGAATTTGGCAGATATTTCCTCAAACATTAACAAATTGAGCCTGGGGGGGAAAAATGACAGTATGTGTTGCCAATGATAAAGTCTGGGGTTTCAAGCAAAAATTAGAATTTTTAAAAGCTTGTACCCACCACTGTGAGTTTCCCAACACTTAAAGAATCTTGGGATGATATTTACTAATGTGATTTTTTGATATTGCCTAATGAAATATGTCAATATTTGCAAAATCTGCGTAACAGTGAACCAACATATTCTAAATACCCAGTGCATGATGCTATAAAATCACACACAGGTAATAAAACCACTCAAAGAGCAAGGCAGAACAAAGGATATAGTTTCACATCCCACATGGCAAACAGCCTTTAAGAAACTACCACTTGTCAGGTTCTGGTGTAATATTGAGGAAGAATATCCACAATTATTTGCAAAAGCTATTAAAGAATACCTCCTTTTTCCAACTACATTTTTATGTGAAGCCAGATTTTCTTCATACACGTCAGCCAAACCAAAATATCACAACAGATTGAATGAAGAAGCAGATAGGAGAAATCAACTGTCTTCTTGTAAGCCAGTCATTAAAAACATGTAAAATAATGCCACTCTCCTCATTATTTTTTTTATTTTGTAAGTATAGGGGGGTTTTTTGTATACATTTATTTATTTATTTTTTGGCTGCATTGGGTCTTCGTTGCGCACAGGCTTGCTCTAGTTGCGGCGAGCGGGGGCTACTCTTGGTTGCGGTGCAGGGGCTTCTCACTGCAGCGGCTTCTCGTTGCAGAGCACGGGCTCTAGGCGTGTGGGCTTCAGTAGCTGTGGCACGCAGTCTCAGTAGTTGTGGCGCATGGGTTCAGTAGTTGTGGCGCCCAGGCTTAGCTGCTCCGCGGCATGTGGGATCTTCCCGGACCAGAGCTCGAACCCGTGTCCACTGCACTGGCAGGCAGGTTCTTAACTACTGCATCACCAGGGAAGCCCTAGGTTTTCTTTTGAGAATGTATTTTACTTACGTTAACATGGAATGCTTTTATTATCATTACTTTTCTTTGTTTTATTGTGCTGAAATATGGATAACAAAATTTGCCATTTTAACAATTTTTAGGCATGTAATTCAGTGGCACTAGTTACATCACCCCAAATAGAAACTCTGTACCCATTAAATAATAACTCTCCATTCCCCACTTCCCCCAGACACTGGTAACCTGTAAACTGCTTTGTCTCTACAAATGTGCCTATTTTAGATGTTTCATATAGTAGAATTATACAATATTATACTTACTGTGTCTGGCTTATTTCACTTAACATAATGGTTTCCAGGTTCATCCATCTTGTAGAGTATATCAGAACTTCATTGCTTTTTATGGTTGAATAATATTCCTTTGTTTGTACATACCACATTTTGTTTATCCATTCACTTGTTGATGGATATTTGGGTTGTTTTCATCTTTTGGTTATTGTGAAAAGTTCTGCAATGAACTTTAGTGTATAAGTATCTGTTTGAATCCTTGCTTTCAATTCTTTTGCGTATATACCTAGGAGTGGAATTGCTGGGTCATATGGTAATTCTAAGTTTAGTTTTTGAGGTATTATTGTTATTTTTAATGAATCAAAAAACAACTTTTTTATTTCCACTTTAATTTCTAATGCAATAAACATTGTTAGATATAACCCACATAAACCAAGGTATTTGGGGTCCTCAATAATTTTTACTGGTGTAAAGAGATCCTGAGACCAAGAAGTTTTGAGAAGCACTGCTACACAGCAATGAAAGTTAGCAGATTACAGTTTTGCCAGCAACATGGATGAATCTCACTAATATAATATTGAGTGAAGTGCTTGTAATAAAGCTCAAACAGCCAAAACAAAACTGCATCATTTCCAGATGCATACATAAATGGTAAAACCGTGAAGAAAAGGCTACATGGGACTAAACAAAATCAGGACAGTGATTGCGTCCGGCAGTAAGGGAGGGGTGCAGTCAGGCAAAGACATATGGAAGGATTTGGGGCTCCTAATAATATTTTATTTTATTACCTGGGTGATGATTATATGGATGTTCGTTTTACCAAAAGCTATTCTTAACATTTTTTTTTTAAGACCAGAGGTCTTTTTAAAAAAATATATTTATTTTATTTATTTGGTTGCACCGGGTTGCGGCATACCAACTCTTAGTTGCGGCATGCATGTGGGATCTAGTTTCCTGACCAGGGATTGAACCCAGGCCCCCTGCATTGGGAGCGCAGAGTGTTAACCACTGCGCCACCAGGGAAGTCCATATTCTTAACTTTTTTGGTTTTGTGTATTTTTTATTGTGGGTGTGTTCACAATTTAAAATAGGTTAATAAAAAGAAAATGATTTGGAGAATGGCAACACTTGAGGTAGGCAACAACCCAGAAGAAAGATAATAGTGCCTGAAGTAGGGTCATTTCCATGGTAATGGAGAGAAAGTCATGGGGAATAGAATTATCATGACTGGCTTTGACCATTGCCTGGGATTGGGGGCAGGGCCCACCTTCCCTATGCACCTTAAGACTCTATACCTGATTAAAAGTTGAGGAGTTGATCCCAAGAAAGAGATGGAGATGTGGCAATTAAGTCAGCAACCAAAAATGTCTGCCGTACTACCAGAATTAATTAGTCACATTCTCTCTGCACCATCCTCTCTTACTGAACTCAATTTATTTCCTTGATTGCATGTCAATATCTAAAGTTAACTAATGTTTATTTACTTGGTTTTTGTACATGTGATGGAATGCAAGTTCCTTGATGGCTTGGTCTATATCTCCCTTCTTCTCAATGAACCCTCCACACTTACACAGTGCTAGCACCCAATCAACACCAAGGAGACCTTCAGAGATCCTAAGCACTTTGACTTTTGGAGATCCCATTCCACTCCACAACAAATCAAATGTGTTAAAGTGTACATATTAACCACATTTAATGCAACTGGTGGGGTTTTTTTGAAGATTTGTGTGATCTTCACAGTTTTTACACTTTTGAACTTTGTTTGTAAAAGACTTTGAAGTGGACCATAAAAAAAAAAGAGATTATGGTATATCTTCAATGGAAATCTATATGTTATCTAATGCACATCCTTCCACATTATCTGATTTATAGGGTTTGCACCTCTCATCGTCTTTGAACTATTTTACAACTCTGTAAATTACAGACAACTGACAGCAATGCAAATCATTGTCTATAAACATGAAAATATATTTTGTCCAGTAGAGGGACAATTGATTTTCCTTCCCCCTCTCACTATGGAAAAAGCCAGTTTTGCGTTTATTTGTAAATTCAAGTAAATGTCTAGATGAGTCTCTTTGTAATCGCTTTTGAATCAGATATAATATCTTACTGGATCTCTTATTAATTAATGAGTTAAATAACATTATTGACATGTGTTCATTTTATATTTGTATGAGAATCATGTTTTTACCTTTATAAAAAAATATTCTTTATCAGCTTTAGAGATCTTCCATCAATGTGCCCAATGGATTCACCTGACAGAGCAAGAAAAATTGTACTGCCAGAGACATGCATCCCATGGGCAGCTGAAACCCTGGTATGTCAATTCCTGACACAGTGATGAACCTGATGTATAATAGAACCTTATTGACTCTGTTTCTCTGTTGTTTTTTTCTTCCTCTCTACCAATTTTGTGTTTTGTTTTGCTTTGCTTCATTTGTTTGTTTTATTTATAGCTGAGAAGTTATTCCCCAGTTGTGGTGGCAATGACTGGGAATTTGGTTTTGTAGTCTGATCATTTAATGATCTCTGTAAATGAATTAATGAATTATAGAAATCTATTTTCTATTAAGAAAAAGGGTGACAGAGAATCTGGTTGGTTAGTCTTATTTGTTTTTCTATTTGTCTATTTTGAGCTCAAAGAATTTTGTGCCCACCAGGAAGGAGAGCAGCTCTTTGATATCTGGATCAGTAGTGAATTTTTATGTTTTTTGTCTCTCATATCTCTTAACCTGTAGCTAAAATTGTAGAATTGAAGTTTTAAGCTCTCTTTGTCTCTGTATATCTCTGTGTCTGTAACTCAGGCCTTTACTTCTTATAGTATAAGGTGTGAAATGTTTTCCTACCTTGAGAGGGTATTAATAAATTAGATTATCAAGTATCTTAAAGAAGCTCTATTCTAATTGACTTCAAGAGATAAATAAGTGCCTATATAAATCAAATATTCCTAAAACTTTAATAAAATGAGATTTAATTTCTAATGCTTTAAATGTGCTACACTAAAAATAATTCTTCAGAAACTCAGAAACATTTTAAGAATCCAAGTTACATAATTAAGATAAATCTTTGGCAAATATGACTGGTTTGATATGTTTGGTCTAATAGAACAGTTATGTCTTCTCTGATATAGCAGAGTTGAGTATAATAGAAACATACATTTTATTTTACTTAGGTTTACTTTTTCCTATAGTTATACAAGTTACCGATCAAATAAACTAACATTACTCTTACATAATGTAAATTGGTGTTCAAGATTGTCATAACTTCAATTCAAGAATAATTATGTTTGTAGCATGCCAGCTTAAAGATAATTTCCAGGATTCCTAGGTGGCTTAAAACTTTGAACTGGCATTAGATTGAGTTAATTAATAGATATTCATTGAATATCTAGATAATTTCTAAGATAGAATATTGAAAAACAATTAATATGCTCTGGAGGGGATATGTCTATGGATCATGTTAATGAATATGTTCATTTTTGCTACTTCAAGAACATATAAGAGAGAAGGCTTCTATGTATGGTTATAGAAAATTGTATTCATGAGCTTTTCTAGTCTGCTGTAATGCTGGTGAATGGTAAAGTTCTCAATTACCCACCCCCTCACCTAATTTTCTCTATGAATGAGAAGTTAGTTGTTTTGGTTAAAGGTTATAGTTAATATAAGTGGTTGCAATTACCGTTAGGAGCAATAATAACAGAGAAACCCAACTACGTGTATGTTTTGATTTTTTCAAAGAAAAAGAGTGGTTTTATCCTAAAGCAGTAGTCCTCAGTTTTGTTGGTCTCCAGATCATTTTACACTTAGGACTTGTTCAGGACCTCAAAGGGCATCTGTGCATGTAGCTTATAACTATCAATATCGTATTAGAAATTAAAACTGAGAATTTTAAAAATACTGGTCTATTATTAAATTTGAGGATAGCAGTAATAAACAAATTGCATGTTTACATAAATAGCATCTCAGAACTATAAGAAAATTTGTTTTAATCTTGTGGGCCCTCTGAGATCTGTTGTAATGCAAAGTGTCAGTTTGTTTCAGAATATGAAAGAGGATGATAAAAGAAAAAACTCAGAATATGAATTCTATTTGCCTTTGTTGATAAAAACTGAGTCTGAAAAAGAAGTTACGAAATGTGTTAAAATCTCAGCAAAGTTCAGTCTATTTTGATGGGTTTGCTTCCCTGGTTTACTGCTGAGTGTCTTTGTTTACAATATAAATGATGATCCTTTACTTTTTGTGTAAATTGCTTAGAGAGAAAAGATCCTGTGTCTTACCAGAATAATTTTCTGTGTTTTATTTGGACTTTATTACGTCCTTGATTATTTAAAGAAACAAAAGAACAAAGGTTCCTCATTTATAAAAAAAGTAAGGTTCTTTCCAGTTGCATTGCTGTAGATGTGTAGTTTTAAATATTTTATTATCATTTTGATTAACTAGGTAATCAAATATTGTTTCTCAGGCATCCATGAGCCTATCTTAACGATAGGCTGTCTGAACTCCTTTGAAAACTTATTTTAATTGTTCCCTCCCAGAATGGGAAAAAAACCAAAACTGTCAGGATATTTTTTTATACCTAAAACCATCTTTAAGTTTCCCAGAGAGCCCCTGGAAAAACTCACAAAGTTATTTTTTCTTTTACTTTATAAAAAGAGAAGTACTAGAAATAATTAGGTTTGTTTGATGTGTGACTATTGTAAGAGTTTCATGGGAAGCACTGTCAACAGAGATACAGCCTGCCATAGGTTAAATTTGTGTTAAGTGAAATGGTATTCATACAATACACTTGAGAAAGTGTATACTTTATGGGAAGTCCCTGGAAATTTGTCAGTATTCGTGCTTTCTATAATATGCTTTCACCTTAGGGGAAACACTGATTAAAACTCAAGAAATGGTTCCTTTCAAGTTTTCCTATACTTTATTACTGTCCCGGAGATGCTTTACCTGATTATATTAAGCCACAGCAGTATGGTATTATCAGTCATAAATTCAGTTATTATTTGAAATACTTAGCCAAAACCTTACTTCTTTAATTTGAATCTGGAGGCTTCTAGGACAATGGTTCTCAGTCAAAAATATACATCAGACTTACCCACGGAATATGGGTGTATAAATGGGAATATAAATACCCATTTATATATTTTATAAAAATTTTTTTAAAAATCCAGACTTATTTACTCTCTTTACTTGATATGCTTGGTATACTGTGTATATGTCTCAGAAGTGTTAATTATATGTTATATCTCAAGATTTTTTTCTTTATAGAAATCATATTCATACATTTCTATAAACCAAAAGTAGCATTTACTGACTTCTTTGGAGATAAGTTTAATCAATATCCTTAGCGATGCTTTGTCTAAATTTTTAAAGTTACTTAATTATCTTTGTTTTGCATGTCTTCAGACATTTTAAGTTTCAAAATTATCAGTAAAAAATTAAAGACAGCCATTCTCAGTCTTTGTTATCTACAGATGGTTTTCATTTTACTCTGATGCTTCCCTGAAGTGATGCTATAGGACGCAGGCCAAAATTCATACATCAAGTAAAGAAGGACAATGTCAGAATCTTATTGAAAAGGACTTTACCAGGTACTTCAAACTACTGACATTTCAAAGAATAGACTCTTGGGTGCAGTCTTCTGAGGTGACATCCCTTAGACAACTCTCAGATGGTTCTAGTGGGCTAAGATTTCCACAACTCTTTTCCAGTTGAGAAGCAGACAGCTTCATGCAACTGCTAACCCAAGATCCAGCAGAACAAGAATTATAGTACTGAATAAACTGATAAGGGAAAATTTATTGGCTATCTGGAATATTGTTGATTTTTTTAAATTGTTCCATTTTCTTGATCTATAAGAAAGCCATTTCTCTTTCTTCTTACACTTCTGTAACCCACAACCATTTAGTAAACTCTGCCTTTGTAAACTGAAATGAAACATATTTTAAGTGATATCTGATGCTCACTGGGTCTGCAGAACTCAGAAACTCTTAATCTCCTCACCTTTCATAGCAATATAGTTATTTCACAGTTTCCATAAGAATCAGTCCTCCTTTTTACCAGAATATAATTGGACAAATTGATTGTGCAATAAAGGCCTTATCTGAAGTGCTGTATTGGAGAATGGTGTTCATTTAATCAGACATGACCGCCACTTTTTTTTTAGGAAAAAAATGTTGGCTGTATTCATAGAATTAACACTTACAAAACCCTCCCAGGAAAGCTGGTTCGGTTCCTGGCTGACAGGGTCCCAGCCTTTCAGGTGATTAGTAAGGTTACCTCCTAGCAGATCAAGAACTGTAGAATAGTTGGGGGCCTTAAGAAGAGAGGAATTCACTTAAATTCTTAGGAACTGTGGGTAAACTCTGGTGGAGAGAGTTTCTTAGGATTGGTTTCCTAGTCTCAAGATAGTAAATAATAGACGCTTTTAAATCTGTCTGAGATTCCTCATGAAAACTCCCAGAGAGTAGTTAATTTTGTGGCATTTGTTCAAGACTGTATGGCTCAAGATTTGCAAAGCAGACTTAAGGAAGCCTATATGTTAAGTGACCACGCTTACTGCATTTATGTAAACAATCAGGTCAAACCTAATTAAGGTCAGCCTTATTTTGTGATCAAGAATAATCTTTCTTTAAAATTCTACAATCACAAGGGAAGGGAGAGAGACTGTCAGAAAAAATTGTGAAAGACTTTGAAATGTACCAAAAAGTACCCCCAAAATGATTGCATGTACTCGTAGGCAATTTATATGTTATCTAGAGCACATCATTTTGGCTTATCTGATTCTATGGGATTTAAAACTTTCATTGTCTTTGAGCTATTTTACAATTTTGTAAGTTGTTTTTAAAAATGATAGCAATGCAAATAATTATTGTCTCTAAACATGCAAATTAATTCTGTCTGTGGGAGGAACAACTGATCCCTTCCTCTCCTCCATTATGGAAAAAGCCAGTTTTGCCTTTATTTGTAAATTCATTTCATGACCCACTTATATCTCTGCTCTTTGAATTCTCCTTTGAACCAGTTATAGCATCTTACTGATTTCCTCATTAATTAATAAGTTAAATAAAATACTTGATGCATATTCACTTTGTATATTTATATGACAGTCACGATTTTATCTTTAAAAAAATTATCCTTTAACATGTTAAATTCTTCCCATTGTTCTTGTGGTGTAAACTCTATTAAATTTATTATTTATACATAACTATGAAAGAGTTGAATTGTTAACAGTTGACTGATATAATGTTAGTTTAGTAGACACTTAATTAGGCATTTATTAATTTTGAATTTACAGGAAGTTACTTCCTATCTTGGAACTAATAATTTTATTATTTTAGGTGTTAAGTATTCTTGTAGACATTTGAAAAGCTCTTAAGCCCTAAGCACTGTGCTTATGGAGTAAAAATCAATAAAATGATTGTGTAGTCACTCAATAAATATTTGTTGAATGAATAAATGAGTGAATTGCAATAATATCTACCATTTTGGTGGCACTTCTCATGTGTCATATATTCATACCTATCCTAGAAATAGGGAATACAACATGAGAAACGAATTAGGCAGGGAGAGTTGTTGGAAATAATAATAATAATGGTTATTATTATTATTAATATTTCCACTTGATAGGTAAGGAACGGGCTAACTGAGAGTGAATAACTTGCCTGCGGCTGCACAGTTCTAAGCACCAAGAGCAATACTGAACCTGGGTCTCTGATTTCAAAGTCCATGCCTTTTCTAAATCCCAGGGTATGGTGCTGGGTCTTCTGCCTACTCTCCTGAAGGAATCCGGTCAAGGTGATTCAAAGCTTCCCTTTTTGGTTCATCTACCCCCAAGCCCCATATCCTTGAACTTGGCTAAGGAGACATCTTACTGGAAAGCACAGTGCTGCTGGGCATTGGATTTCAGTTCTGCAAACAAGGGACAACCCTGGCCCTGCCAGAAGCTGTGTACTCTCAAGCAAGTTACTCAATCTCTCTGTTAAAATAAGAATATTAATAATATCTAACCCTAAGAGTTGTTGTGAAGGAAAATGAGATAATGCATACAGTGGTCTTGACACAGTTCCTGGCACAGAGTAAGTGCTCAATAAGCGGTAGTCATGGCAACATCTTCCTCGATTTCTCCTCCTCGGTGGATCAGGCATCCTCTGAACCGCAGCAATCAGAGTGGTGACAGCATTGGGAAGGAGGAACTGGTGGTGGGAAGATACAATTTGCATAAGCATTTACATATTAAGAAAACTCTTTTAATCCACAATGGAACGAGTCTTTTGAAGCAAAGCTGTACAATCTAGTGACAATTTAAACAAATTCAAATTGGAAAGTTACAAGGAAGATTACAGAAGGAAACAGGAGGAGTCCAGCCTCAATGGGTCTCAATCCCAGAGGCCCTGAGCCAAGCAGGCTCCAAAATGAGCCTTAACTCCTGCCTGTGCTGAGCGGGAATCCTTCCCCAGGCTCAGCAGTAACTGAAATGAGGCAGGGGCGGAGATCACAGGGCATGGGGGCCGGACCTACACCAAGCCCCAAACTCCAGTCTGGGTCCCAGTCTCTGTTCCTGAAGAAGTTATTTGTCAGCAAATGGAGTGAAACTGTAAGGGGCTTGTGTTGGTGAAAAAATGATCCTGTCTCTAGTGTGGCCAAGTTCTGAAATAAAGCTCAACTGACTTCGGTTGCTTTTGTCCGTCCCTTCGGTCTTAGTTGCTGTGTCTGCATCCAGGGCAGCTCTGGGTTAGTGCTGACCTCCTAAGGTGGGAAAGGACCCTTCACTCACTGCTGAGGGAGTGGGGTCCTGACCAGCGGTATCATCGAGCTGGCCTTGCTATACTTAGTAATTGCGTCTGAAAAGAGTTTGAGGCTGTGCAGGGAGAGCTGGGGAGACAGAGAGCTGCCAACCCACACGTACAGAGCAGGACGACCTATCACAACCACACCGCAGCTGCAGCGTGGCCTGGAGGAGGCGCCTGGGCTTTGTTTGCTGTCAGTAGAACGGGGTTCACACCCAGCTCTGTTCTTGCCCAGCAGAGTGACTTAATTTAAGATCTCTAAACCTGTTTCTTCATCTCTAAATTAAGGGTAATTATAAATATCCCATAAGGTTGTTGTAGGGATTAAATGAGGTAAGTAAATGGAGATTAAACACACTTGGCTCCCAGAGTGTTTTGATATGAAATGAGATAATGTATGAAATCCCCAGGCACTAACTGGAAGCTGGGTTAGTCTGAGGGAGGGCAATAAATCACCCACTCTCCCCTGCATGATCTGAGCCAACTGACATCTAGAAATAGATGTCAGAAAAATGGAGATCAAAACTTTAGCTTTGCAGCCATTACACCTGCAGCCAAATGGGCTTCATAACATTTTACCTGTGGTTCAGCAGAGGCAGGAAGTGTCACTCAGGGCTGTTTCCTTAAGGAAGCATGAGGATGGGGAGTTAAGTTCTTCTGACAATCATACATGGTACTAAAGTGTGGACTTTCCTAATCCAAACCCTAACCTTTCAACTTGTGGTCCTGAAACATTTCCATCACTCACCTATAAACTAACATCTTAGAGAGGGAAGTCTTCACAGATCAGCTTTCAGGAAAGCACAGTGCTCCGAGCCAAGGATTCCTGAGTGATCAATTTCTCTTCCCCAAACTTAAACCACAGCCAGACTTCCTATTTTCATCTGCAATCCTGTAGACATCACAGCCATGTTTGAAGTACACCCTTAGCTTTTCTCTCCTCATCTATCATCACTGAGGACCAAGTGTGATACAAAGGGAAAGATGAAAAGCACACTCAAGAAGACCCAGCCTCCTTGATTCTCTTCAGTGGGTACTGAAGTCCCATCCCCAAGCCTGGCAATGGACCAGGACTAGGCTCCTTCTGGTGCAGAAGACAAAACTCCTGTCAATTAGAACCTTTTATTTAATACTAGGTTATTTCAAATCTTCTAGGCTTTCCTCGAAATGCTGATGAGCATATGAGCTCACACACACATACACACTCACACTCACGGTTCACTCTCAGCAGGTTACTTTCTTATGAAGTCTCCTACTTCATGTAGACAATATCGTTTGGAAAGTTCCTTCAGCATCACACATTTAAAGTTACAACCCACACACATCTGCATGCATCTTCTTTGCCTTTCCCTCTGCTTTAACAAAGGAGTTCCTCCTCCAATTTAAGTCAAGGTCTTCCACTATTCTCCAGATGTCATCATCTCCCTCCTTCGCAGAAATCTTTACTCTCAGTGACCCTTCTCTCTTTTGTACATGCAGTCTCTATATTTCAATTGGTTTTTCCCCCATAAGTTCTCTCCCATTAAAAAGCAAACTCCCATAGGGAACTCTACTCAACACTCTGTAATGGCCTAAATGGGAAAAGATTCTAAAAAAGAGTGGATATACGTGTATGTATTACTGATTCACTTTGCTGTACACCTGAAACTAACATAACATTGTAAATCAACTATACTCACCAATAAAAATGTTTAAAAAATAAAAAAGCAAACTCTCACTCAACCCCACCTTCCTCCTCCAGCTAACACCCCACCTCTGTCCCCCCACCCCCGCCATCACAGCCAAGCTTCTCAGAAGAGCTGTCTACTCTCATTGGCTGCATCTGTTCACCTCTCACTCACTCCTCACCACCACAATCTGGCTCTCTGCTCCCCCGCCAAACAACTCACACAAAGGCTGCCAATGATCTTCAATTGTTAAATTCAGTGGGTGGTTTTCAATCCTCATCTCATTTAAGCTCTGAGTAGCATTTCATACTTTGAAGACTCCCTCGGATGTCTCAAGGCAACTGACTTCTCAGCCTAGCGTCTAGACTGGTCCTGATCTGGTAGTCTCAAGCTCAGAGTGGTAGCATCTAACCAGCTGCACCCGCCAAAATTAATCAGGAGGCATCCACAACTCCTCTTTCTTTCCTGCCCTTTATATCTAATCCATCAACCAGTACTGCTGATTTTACCTATTGCAAGCACACACCTTCCCACTCCAGAATCAGGAAAATCTCTTGCTGCTTCTCACCACACCCCTTCCTCAGCCTGAGAAAATTCCCAAATGCCAGTCAGAATCATTGCCCCTGGTTATCTACAAACCCACACACAGAAAGATGCCTTGCCTGTTTCCCATAAATTATTTGCCATTTATGAATATGCAATTATGAAAAGGTGAAGTTATCATTTTCAATTATGCTCTTTTAATTTGCAGCAATGGCAAAGGGAATGGTCTTCCGTGACCCCGATACTTGCTCCCCGCTAATCGATTACTATCTTTTATCCCTGTAACCTTGACATAATTATCTATAAGGCAGAAGTGTTCTTTTCTTTTTCTTCTTTTATTTGTTTTTCCTCCCTGTGGTTGATCTTTCCTGTGGATTTCCAGTGTCTCCTCCTGGTTAAAGTCATTGTGGATTTCCTCTCTTCTCCAAACAGATGGCTCAGTACCATTAACTTCATAGTTCTGTCTTTGAAAGATCCAATCTTTGTATTCCCTTCTCTCCTTTCCTTTACTTTTTAATAACAGAGGCATGTCAGGACAGAAATTGCTTCTGGTCTGGTACAGGCTGTGCTGTCGATGGCACGTATATTACTGAGGCGGGGGTGGCTTCACTCTGACTTGACACAAACCCAATCAGGATATGAAACTCTGAAGATATTCGTCTTTATCTGCAGCCTCACAGTTGTTAGGAAAGTAGGAATGATATTGATGCATATATATCTCCTTGTAGTCCACACCAAAGAGCCCGAGAGAGAGAGGAACCTCTGACATTTATCTCTTAAAAAAGACATGTGAGCAGCCAAATGCCGTTTGACAGGACAAATTTTTACTGTGCCTGCAGACAGCCCTAAATGTTGGTGCAGAGAACGCTAAGGCTGATCAACGTTCAACGGAGATACCAGATCCCAAGAGCTGGGGATTAAGGGCATCATTTAATACTGAACTATGGACAAGATTTGTCTCGTTGGCCCTGTATCCAAACTGGGCATTTTATTTTCATTTCCTGGATTCTCCATGGGCTCATGTTCTTCAGGGTGAGTGGCTGTGAGCCCTTTTCATTCCCCTAAACTCTGATCTCCAGGCTGACTTTTCACACAGCAGTCAGCTGGGTTATAGAGTTGCAGAATTCTTGTGAAGATTTGCTAGTTCTCCTCCAAAAAGAAAATTGGACTCCTGAAGACCCACAGGAACATCACTGCTAATAGCAAACAACGAGAAGAGAGACCTGTCTAGAGACCTTGGTGAGAAAAAGCACTCCAAGGCGTTTTTGCAGCAGCAAACCACATGGGGGGTGGTGGGGGCAGGGGAATTTCCGCTAACATGCTTGACAGTTATTCTGTAACTTGTAGAGAAGCCCTGCTTACTTCAGCAGCATTATTTTTTTAGATAGAAGTGTCTGATTAAGAACCTCGTAGAGTGATGCTGTTTAATTGACACTGGCCACAAAGGCATCTGAGAAGCTTTATCTTCTGCCTTAAGCTCTTTACCCATCTGCCCTCCTGGGGTCCTAATAAACCTTCTTTTCCAGGGAAGGAGTCAGCAGCTGAAGTCAGGCTGCTTGCTTCCCTCGCTCCCTGGTTTGGATACATTTTAACCTCTCACGCCTCAGTTTCCTCAACCATCGAACCATTTTCTATCAATCTTTTGTGGCAAGCCTTCATGAAATGTTAGCTCTCATGATTATCATTTTTGCAAATGCCATAGCAGCGCTGTGCTGAGGAGTTATCCTGTCTTGGTTGGGATAAAAGATGCTGGATACAGACTTTCAGTTTTACAAGATGAAAAGAGTTAAGATGGATGGTGGTGATGGTTGGACAACACTATGAATGTATTTAATACCACTGAACTGTATACTTGAAGATGGTTAAGACAGTCAATTTTATGTATGTGTATTTTACACAATAAGAAAAATAAGTAAAAAGAATGAAAACAAACCAAAAAAAATTTTTTCTAAAGGAGCTGGGTATGGCAGATAGAATCCTGGTTCCCCTAAACGGCCATCATCCTGATCCCCAGAACCTGTGAATGTTACTTTACATAATAAAAGGGATTTCACAAAAGTGATTCTGTTAAGAACCTGGAGGAGGGGGGATTATCCCAGATTACCCAGGTGAATCCAGGCACAGGGGTCCTTATAAGAGAGAGGCAGGAGGGTCAGAGTCAGAGGAGAAGATGTGATGACAAAAGCAGAGGTCAGAGAGGAGAAAAAACTGATGCTGGCTTCGCACATGGAGGAAGAGGGTCAGGAGCCATGAACGCAGGGGGCCTCTGGAAGTTGGAAAAAGCAAGGAAACAGATTCTCCCCTGGGACTCCAGCAGG
Organism: Balaenoptera acutorostrata; assembly: GCF_949987535.1. Taxonomy (NCBI): domain Eukaryota; kingdom Metazoa; phylum Chordata; class Mammalia; order Artiodactyla; family Balaenopteridae; genus Balaenoptera; species Balaenoptera acutorostrata. Next base: position 145,181,756 of record NC_080066.1, on the reverse strand, counting down.
AACCCAGCCTTGCAGACACCACAATTTTTAGACCAGTGAGACTTCTTCCCTCCAGAATTGTAAGATAATCAATTCATTTTATTTTAAGTTGGTGGTGATTTGTTCCAGCAGCCCTAGGAAACAAATGGACTGGGCAGTGGTGGGTGGAGACGTGGGTCCGATCAGAAGAGGAGCACAGAGGAACCTCGGCGGGGGCAGTCCCGGGCATCATTCCATCCGGCAGAGGGCGCCTTGTGGAGGCCTCAGCCTGCGGGGAAGAGCAGCTACTCTTCATTCCCATGAAGTCTTGATGTCAGTGGAGGCACAAGCTCAAGGCCAGAGCAGGTTGAGGGCTTGGGGGCCACCCCCAGATGGAAGATGGTACGTGAGAACTGAAAGTCCTTTGACTGCGGCCTTCTCTCCCCTCAGAAAACCTCAGAGGAAGGGCCCAACGCGAGGCTATGGCTACAGCAGCTGGTTCAGAGTTTCCACATCCTGCTCGTGAGCTCCTGCAATAAAGCAGAGACAGCTTGCATGCATGGCTTATGAGATGGTCTCCTCTTACTAGAGTCTCTGTACTTTCTTCATTTGCCCCACAAGCCAATTCTCCAAAATACTTACTGAATGAATAAACAAACAAATGAACAACTAGACAAAAATAACCTGTTATCACAAAATATCGCTGTTTTTCTTAGCTTGGGGGCGTGGGGCTGGAGTGAGACAGGGCGTGGGGCTGGAGTGAGACAGAGACTGGGGGAAGATCCTTTTTCCTTTTCATCTCCCTAGAAAGGGCCTAACTGAGCTGTCCCCTCCCACATTCACACACCCGCAGAAGTCCTTGGGCCCAGGACAAGGAAGGTGTTTCAGAGCCCTGCGCTGCTGCTGTAGTTGGTGTGGCCACAAAAGCTCCCAGAACATTCGAAATCCAAGGGAGCAGATGCTAATAACCCATCATCAGTGTTGCCTTTGCCAACGGCCAAAGGAAAACAAACCTTTAATTGAGCAAGATCTGGCATCAATCAGTGATGTGACTTTAGTCAGGCAAAAACGCTAGATTCCTGAGTCGGACATCCAGCTGTGAGAATTGTTCTCTTCTGGGGCAGAGAATGCAAAATGTGGATATATGGCATCTCTTACCCAGCCCAGGACCATAACTCATTGTGAAAAACTCCTCTCTGTCTGTTTTTAAATCTTCCTGAGTTTAAGTTGTATTCTAGCAAGGCTTAACTAACTTATTTTGTAACTCTAAACCCCTTCACAGAAGTGTTGTGATTTATTATACATTGATGATAGTTTGTTTCTAAGAGACAGTTGGAGATGATTTAATTAGCAGAGAGAAAGAGGAGTCTGAAGTTAACAGTAGCAGGTCGGAGAATTCTGGCAAGATGGTGGTGGTGTGGCAGCACAGGTTTGGGACCTTCTTGAATCCCCACAGAAAAACAAACGAGCCACTAAGTAGCAAAACCAACAAACCTGGCCATGAACAACATTTATGACAAAACTAGCTGACGAGCTATCCCCATAAACCCCAAATGCAAGCAAGCTGGGATAAACCCCAACAGTAGCAAGCCCCGGGCACTCTCAGCACCTGTGCGAAAGCAGAGGGAAGCCACGAGGCATCTGCGGGCCTAGAACAGGAAAACCCCACATAGCTGACAGGTGGGACCACTTGCGGGCCTGCGGGGAACAGCCGGTGCTGGGAGGGGCTTTGCCCAATCCAGCTGGGGGCGGGGGGGGACGGAGCACGAGGGATCTGCAGCCAGCTCTGAACTATGACCTTTCCCAGCTGACTAGCCAGGGCTCTCTTTTAGGATGAGATCTCACATCAAGGAAATTGCTGGGAGTGGAATCGAAACTGAGCAGGATGGTGCTTTAGACTACCTGCCCACAAAAGCAGGTAAAAATCCATCTGCAGACATTTATGCCCATGACCCTCCCTCCCTCCTTCTTAGGCTAGCAGGCTGGTTTCGCTGCTCTGGGGTCACTGTTTTGTTGCCCTATCTGCATACAATTCTGCACTTGTCACTCTTTCAGACAGCTTTGCCACCACCCTCTGGCTTCATGCATAATTTCAATCAATTAGTCCTACTACTGCACTCTGGAGCCATCAAGTCTCCTCCTTCCTCCATGTGACAGGTTTTGCATAGTTGGCAACAGCTCTCACAAGCCCTCTAAAAGCATCTCTCTTTGAGGCCAGGCATTTCCAGTTTCTTCAAAAGCACCTTCTGGAATGTGGCTTCCAGAATCCTCAGTCCTGGCCCCTGCCTCTGGGCTTCTTGCAGTTCAGTTCATGGTATGGCAGGAAAAACACCAGTCCTACAGCCAAAGAGCTTGTATTTAAATTCTGGAACCCCCGCCTCCTGGCTAGCCTATTACCCCCTCTGGGGCTCAGTTTTCCCATCTGCAATATGAGGATAATGTTAAATCATAGACTTATTTTGAGGCACAGTGAGATAATAAACAGAGCTACTTGGAGAACTCTAGCACATAGACGAAATATACAGAAATGCTTAGGCGTTATTTCTCCAAGTTGGTAATCGTTGGCACCCCAAGTTGTGTTCCAGAAAGAGATCATTCCAGAAGTTATCTGTTTAGAAGAGGATGCGATGGGACTGTCTTCTCCCTCACTCTAGTCTCCAGGCTGCTCTTAATGCAGTTTAAGACCTGGCACGCTGTTGGTCCTCATGGAGCTGGCAGTGAGCTCAATGAGAGCCCCTCCCCTGATGTGAAGTTTCTTATCATCCTTCATATTACACAGCACCCTGATGAGGAGAGTTGCTGTCAACCCACACAGAGGGCCTTCTATGTGGAATTAGATCAGTCCATCATTCTTTCCCCAATTTGATTCCAAGGAATATTTTTTCTGGGGGAGGGAATGTGTAATAGGGAAGAAACTTTGTATTCTATTACAAGTTAATCACTAAAGGCATGTTGCCTATAAGCTTAAATTATGCATAATGGCCCATCTCTGGGAATCAGGTAATGAGCGTTAAGCTAAAATACCTTTGTTTAACTCAGAGGAAACATCCTGACCAGGGCCAAGTGTGAATGAGGGCAGGAAGGAAGAAATTAACACATCCCCTCTGGAGGCTGAACAAAGCCAGGAAATGTTTGACCTTACTCCCTCCCCTTTTAGTATAAAAGAAACCTGAATTCTAACTCAGGCAAGATGATTCTTTAGGACACAAGTCCACCATCTTCTCTGCTGACTTTCCGTATGAAGTCACTATTCCTTTCCCCAACCACTTGTCTCTTGATTTATTGGCCTGTCATGTGGCAAGCAGTACAAGCTTTGACTTGATAACAAATGTCCAGAAATCTCTGCAACTTTCTTATTTAGAAACATTACAGTCCTATATGTCCAATCTTCATCTTCCTCAGTATCCTTCTATCAATCTTTAACCCAAGAACCAATCTAAAATTTTAAGTTCTTTTTATCTTCTGCCTATCTCCTCTGGATAACAAACTCCACATGCCAAATGTGGGATATATACATCCTTTTTCTTGATTTAGCTTTGCCTTTTAAGTTTCACGGGGTATCCCCTACCAGCATGTCAAGGTTTGTTACACAGGTCCACCATGTGGCCCATGGATTAAGGATTGTTTCCTTAATCACTGCTCCAAAATTCAGCCATCTTTAAAAGTTGGCAATAAAGTTTTAGAAAATGCACGGGAGTCACTGTTTTAATGAAAGGGTACTTAAAAAAACAAGAGGCAAAACATGTTATTCACTTTGGTTAAATAAACAGAACGTCCTGGGAGCCTGGCTACTTGGTTTCCAAGGCCAGAATCGACGGGCCAAGTCCCATGTGGTGCCAGGTACCCTGAATCGCCAGCCAAGAACAAAGAACAGATGAACAGTCACATGAGGACTAGTGTGGAAAATCAAAACATTTACAGTCTACTGGGTCCATTTATCCTTTCACATGTACATATATCCAGATATATGATTGTCCTTATACCCAACAAGTGCACTAACCTCACACACCTTCTTGGTAAAAGGGTGACAATTTATTGGTGTGGAAAAATACCATCCAATCACAGTAAGGCAAGGAATAGGATCTCACCACATAAGGCTTCAAAAAGAAAAGAAGATGGTGACTAATGTTGAGCTCTTGGTTAACAGTCTCATTGGTGAAAGTCCCCAAGTGATACTGATGGAACATCTATCAAACCACCATTGGTATTTGAGCAGCTAAGCAGATCAGAGACCCTTGTGTGATACTTACATCCATGTGGCTAGATCCTGGACTTAACTGGGTGTATCTTAACACAGAATGCGTTTATGAAATGTCCCAGACAAGATGGATGGAGTTTCACTGTCTCAGTCCCTCCCCTCCTTGGTGTCCCTTATGCTGTTGGTACTTCGTAGTTTATGATTTCAGAGAACTGCCTTTCAACTGCTTGATCTGCAGCTTATCACCAAATGAGGTTGCAAACTCTGTGAATTCAAGAACCAGGTCTTCAGATTTCTTTCTTTCTCTCCCCACTCAGCTCTTAATCCTATGCCTTTCATAAAGCAAACACCCAATAGACATTTCCTAACTAAATGGCCTAAGGTGGCCTTGGAGATATTGGCATGGTGTCAGTCCTGAATTGCATGGCACTGCATGAAAAGAACTGTTAAGAGGGGCTGGGGTTTGGACTCTTTCCTATAAAACCATCTCTCCCTGTACTTATTGCAGACCCTGTGATTTATTCATCCTTTTTTCTACCTTGGCTGTTTTTTTTTTTAATCATGCCATTAGGATTTTGTTACTCATTCAGGTAGTAAGTTGAAGAAAAAAACCTTTCTAAATTGCTAGCATTCCGGTCGTGGGTTTGAGGCCCAATATTGCTCCTGTGCAAGAAAAGGTCAAGTGTGGTTGCTAACCCGAGAAGCAGAGCAGGGTAAGCCATTCGCCCCCAATCAGAGATGGTCCCACAAAGTGCAGAAAAGGCTGCTTTTGATCTGTGGCAGCCTACAACCTGGTCATTGCCTGAGGTCTGAGTCTTGATATTTTTCCCCCATTTTCCAAGTGTCTGCTTATTTAAATTTCATAATTATCTGGTTATAAACTCCTAGAGATTTCAAGGAAGAAAACAGCAGGTCAGCTTGAAGTTAAAGAAGATAAATGAACATAGGCCAGGGGAATAAGAGCCAATTTCCACTGAAGACTCAGCTAGCCTTATGTCATGGGGACACCAGACTGATTGCATAAGGTAGCTGGCTCTATACCAAAATTGGACACATCTGGAAATGATCATTTTGCAGTTTGCTTGGCCTCTTCCCAATGGCGAGACCTCATTGTCCTGTCTTATGCAAACCATAAACTCACACATTTCTGGCCAAAGGGGACAATTTACTTGGCCTGGCACGTCCCTGAGGATGACATGACTTGCTGTTAGCTGGTCACCAAGCATATATACAGACCTCAAACACACAAGGAACATGCTAGAGGGGGAGACAGTGTCATCACCCACAGTCACTATCCCTTAGTGTGCCTTTGGCCAAATACAGTATGACAACAGAGATATTGCCTCACCCCGAGTCCCTCTTAAGGCTGGCTAGCAGCTCCCCAATGGTCCATATCAGGACTATCTCTACACAGTTAACAGACAGCGGTCATTGGTTGAGTCGACCAGGGCTTGACCTCAAAGATCCCAAGTCTAGAACCTGGAACAAGGATGTGAGTGATGTTTCTGTCCTTCCTCCCCATCATACGCAGGGAATTTGGAAGGTCACTTTCATCAGATCCACAGTGCCAACCATCCCCTTAGTGGAGACTGAGTCCAACGGGCTCCTGGCACACACCCTGGCAGACAGATTTGTTAAAAATATGAGAAAACAAACAGGCAAAAGAAATCAAACCAAATAAACAAAACCAAAAGGACAGACCTCTTTTCCAGCTGACTGGGCATTCCCCAGGCCTGCGTCCAGGTAGTGCTCTCCTCCACCAAAGCCTGGCCCCGAGCCTGGGCCCAGTCCTTGCTGGAGGACTGTCCATGTCCCAACCCACCTGTGTCATGAAATATATCACTTCTCTCTACTCTAAACCACCTCCTGGTAAAAGCAAGAAAATCAAGGGGCGGGCTTCCCTGGTGGCGCAGTGGTTGAGAATCTGCCTGCCAACGCAGGGGACACGGGTTCGAGCCCTGGTCTGGGAAGATCCCACATGCCGCGGAGCAACTGGGCCCGTGAGCCACAACTACTGAGCCTGCGCGTCTGGAGCCTGTGCTCCGCAACAAGAGAGGCCGCGACAGTGAGAGGCCCGCACACCGCGATGAAGAGTGGCCCCCGCTCACCGCAACTAGAGAAAGCCCTTGCACAGAAACGAAGACCCAACACAGCCAAAAATAAATAAATAAATAAATAAATTTTTTTAAAAATTAAAAAAAAGAAAATCACAGGGTACAATTAGTACCCAATCCAATTAGGATGATGATCCAAACACCACTGAGTGGGCAAACCCAAGACAGAGGAAAGAACATTGGTCTCAAGGTTTCAAGACACCAGCAATGTGAGCTGCCCTAGTGGGTAGAGCGCAGGTGAAAGGCCTTCAGATGAAGTCCCACTTCGTTCCTGTTGAACTTGATTGTGGTTCTAGCTCAGAAACGTTCTGCCTGGTAGAGTGGTGGTCATCTGACATTTCAGGGCTTGGGGGATAGTCATAGTCAAGGCAGTGACATGGTTTCTGTGATTTTCCTTTGGGGAAGGAAATGGTGTAAGGGAATGGACCAGAGAAGAATCATTTGGCTGCATAGAAACCATGCGTGCAAATTTAAATAAAGGGACATTTACTCAAAAGATTCAGATTAAGTGGAATCCAAGAAGAAGGTGATCAACTAGACACTGGAGCCAGGACCATTCTGAGGGCATCTGCAGGAGTGCCTAGACCTTCACCTCAGTGCCTGTCCATTGACAACATTCTGCTCCCTGATCCCTCCCTCTTCATTTTCCAAGAAAGGGAATCTCATTGGCTTCTGACCAACCTTTTTTTTTATTGAAGTATAGTTGATTTACAATGTTTCTGGTGTACAACAAAGTGATTCAGTTTCATATATATATATATATGTATATATATATATATATATATATATAGTCTTTTTCAGATTCTTTTCAGTTATAAGTTATTACAAGATATTAGTAGAGTTCCCTGCACTATACACTGGGTCCTTGTTGTTTATCTATTTTATATATAGTAGTGTGTATACTTTAATCCCAAAATCCTAATTTATCCCTCCCCCCTTCTTTCCCCTGTGGTAACCATACATTTGTTTTCTACGTCTGTGAGTCTATTTCTGTTTTTAAAATAAGTTTATTTGTATCATTTTTTTTAGATTCCACATATAAGTGATATTATATGATATTTGTCTTTTTCTGTCTGATTTACTTCACTTAGTATGATAATCTCTAGGTCCATCCATGTTGCTGCAAATGGCATTATTTCATTCTTTTTTATGGCTGAGTAATATTCCATTGTATGTATGTACCACATCTTCTTTATCCATTCATCTGTCAGTGGACATTTATGTTGCTTCCATGTCTTGGCTGTTGTGAATAGTGCTGCTATGAACATTGGACTGACCAAGCTTCTTAGTCAACTGCCATCAGGGCAGGAGGGAAGATACACAGTAGAAGGACTTGGCTGGGTGGGGGTCATGTATTCCTTTAAGAAGGGGTTGTAGAGGCAGGAGAGGACTGATGAACAATTCTGCTGCAGAAGACCCCCTATTTACCTCTTTAGTGATGAGAAAAGATTCTTATTTGCATCACATCAATCTGAACCAGAAGGGTAGACCTGGAGCAGGGGAATCCCTCCCAACCTGGTCATCAAAGCAGATTGAAGCAAGACCAGGTGCCTTCAGGTCAGTAAGTACGTAGAACATCTGGGAAAGCTGGAATGGGGACTAGAGGAAAAGGGCAAGAAGACATGCACATTGCAGATTAATTAAATGTCTTTAAAGAACAGACTTCCTTGCCCTCCCTCAGACCCTGTCTCAACTGTGTTCCCACCCAGAGGAATGGTTAATTGGCGGGAGATCAGTGCATTTACATAGACTCACTCTAATTTACCAGAGAGGCAGGAAGAGACAGGCAGAAGTGGCTGGTTGACACACTATTATGCAATCATCTGGAAATCTAATTTGTGGAACCAGGAGCCATCTGTTTCACGGGTAATGTGCCAAGGTACATGCCAACATCAGAACAAGCTTTCTGCTGTTGGTAACTAATTGCATCTATGGGACCAGCACAGCTTGAGATTCAACTTACGTAACGTGATCTTCCACCAAATTATTATTGCTGCTTGGGTTTTCCTCTGAGTCGGTAAACGTAGTACAAGTTCTCTGACACGGCAGCAGACTATGGAGAGGCTGGGGTAGCCCTGTGCCCCCAAAATGTGGTAGGTCAGCAGGTATGAGGGGCAACCCCATTCTTGGAGCCGTGCAGGGGACTGTGGTTCTGCTATGGCCCGTTTTCCCTCCTGAGAAACAGGGAAGCCTGACTCAGGATGAAGCTGGGAAATGAGGTCAGAGCCTAGAAGGGCTTACAGGTCGCTATCAGTGGTTCCTTTTACACCTTCTGAATATATTTTCTCTTTTAAGGCACCTTGTTTAGAGACTAGAGGGATTAGAATACGCAGGAGGTATGAAATCTATGTCTTCACCCCTACCGCTGCAGATGACATGGTGGCCAACAGTTCAGATGGCGAGCTCCTCTGCTGTAATAAACTCCTCACAGGGAAAGACCTCTTGTTCCCTGGTATCACCCACAACAGCCAGCACGCAAAAGGAAGCAAGCTGATAGTAAGTGGGTCTCCACCCTCTTCTGCAACTCCTATCCCCCTATCCCTGTCCACCTGTAGGCAAGTTGTTCCCACAGAGCCTACACAAACTAGATCCTAGGTTTTGTAATGTTTAATAAATTATCATGGGATGGATGGATGGATAGATATCTAGTCTGCCTAAAGAGACTTACTCTCAAAACCCAAGTGATGGTACTTTTTTCATTGCTATTTTTTTTTAGACTGTATTAGCATCATCAAAAATGTGCCAAGAACACTGGGCATTGTACAGGCCTCTCAGTACCAGCTAATTCTGGCCTTCCAATGGGACTGGGGACAGATCTCTCCTCCTGGAGAGATCTCCTGACTCCTGGGCTCCTTCTAACCTCTCATTAAATCCCTATCATGCTGGATTGGCTCTGAGCTTTAGTGATAAATAAATAAATGAATAAATAAATAAGACACCTCCTATTTTCCTGTCAGACCAGTACCTAGCCCGCTGCCCATATGTGATGAATATGTAGCGATGATCTAGTGCAAACAAGAGGAAAAACACAAGGGATTTAACCAGCAGGAGGGAGTATGCTTAGCACGAAGGGAGCTAAGCTGCTAATAAAAAGCATGAATCAAAGGCACTTCGGACTCTCTGGTCGTCTGGGGATCAGTGAAGGGGTGTTGCATTAAAGCGGCTGCAGAAGGGAGCCCCCCAACAGGCAGAACGGTCATTAGGCTGGGCCCATTGTGAAAGGTAAATGAGGAATATTCGAGAAGATTGACTTGGCTTTCCAGAGATGTCTCCATTATCTATGGGAACGGAGGTTTCTAGCAATGTGGGTAATCCCACAAAACAAAATATTATAGCTAACAATTAATTATGGAATGGATTCTATGAGGCTTTTGGGGGTTTTTGTTTTTAAATTTTTTTTTTATAAATTTATTTATTTTTTTTTTATTTTTTATTTTTAGCTGCACTGGATCTTCGTTGCTGCACACGGGCTTTCTCTAGTTGCGTTGAGTGGGGACTACTGTTCATTGTGGTGCACAGGCTTCTCGTTGCGGTGGCTTCTCTTGTTGTGGAGCACGGGCTCTAGGCACACGGGCTTCAGTAGTTGCAACATGCAGGCTCAGTAGCTGTGGCTCACGGGCTCTAGAGCGCAGGCTCAGTAGTTGTGGCACACAGGCTTAGTTGCTCCGCGGCATGTGCGATCTTCCTGGACCAGGGCTCGAACCCGTGTCCCCTGCACTGGCAGGCGGATTCTTAACCACTGCGCCACCAGGGAAGCCCTGTTTTTAATTTTTTAATTTTTGAAAAAGTGGTTATAGACTACCTTTCTGATTGTATTTTGCTTGGATGACTAGGAAAATGAATTCTATGCCCCAGGTGGCATAAGCCACACATAAGCTGGGTGACACATGGCAGTGGAAGGAACGTTGGCTTAGGATTCATGGTTCACTGTGATGACAGAGGTGTCATCTGCCCAGGGGTGTGCTGGTAAAAACAACTGGCTCTACAATAAAAGCCCTGGTCTTTAGTGTTTGCCACTTTTAGTGATGAAAACCCTCTCCCCACGGCTGATTCCAAGGCACCAGCGTATCACTGAACGTGAAGCTGGGAAGAGAACCTGCCCCAGAATACCACTGTGTCCTCCAGAACAGGCTGGATTCAGGGGACAGAAGCCAGAAGACCCACCAGCGTTGGTGGGGGCTGGAATCTTACATTTTTGTATATCTGGTATCATGATTACATTTAAAACTTACTTTTAATAAAAATTGGTGTATAAAAAAATGATGTTAAGGAATACCTAAAGTGTATGACTTAGTCCACCACCTTGAAAAAATATTTGTCAGTAAAGTTCTCAGATTGGCATAGCATTGATTTCTAAAGGATTTTAATGGCATTTAATATGTAATAGAAATTACAGGGCTGAACTATTTACAGTAGCCAAGACATGGAAACAACCTAAATGTCCATTGATGAATGGATAAAGAAGATGTGGTATATATATACAATGGACTATTACTCAGCCATAAAAAAAAATGAAATAATGCCACTTGCAGCAACATGGATGGACCTAGAGATTATCATACTAAGCGAAGTAAGTCAGAAAGAGAAAGACAAATACCATATCACTTATATGTGGAATCTAAAATACGACACAAATGAACATATCTACGAAACAGACAGACTCACAGACATAGAGAACAGACTTGTGGTTGCCAAGGGGGAGGGAGTGTTGGGGAGGGAAGGATTGGGAGTTTGGGATTAGCAGATGCAAACTAGAGAATGGATAAAAACAAGGTCCTACTCTACAGCATAGGGAACTATATTCAGTATCCTGTGATAAACCATAATGGAAAAGAATATGAAAAAGAATATTTACATATTAAAAAAAAGAAATTACAGTGTTGAAAAATTGCACTAAAGAGATCTATCATTAACTCTAAATTTATCTTAGAAGCTTAGGAGATTTTAAGAATAAGAATTTTTTCAGAATCTCTTAATTTATATTTTATTCTCAATTTTATCAAGTTTTTTTAAAAAAACTATGCCTTTTCTTATAGATGTCTCTGAGAGTCCCTGATATTATTTGTTTTTGTACAAATGGGAAAGTTAAAGAGGCATTTTCCCCTCCAGAAGCCAGGTACAAGTAAAACTCTAAACAACAAAGCAGAATTGTCCATGCCTCTATACTGATGACACATTGGAATTATAATGGAGTGATCAGAGTTCAAGCATATAAAATTGGAGTTGGGCGGCCACTGAGGATCTGGTCTAAGACATGTCTCTGCACGAACCTGAACTTTCTTTGAACTGTACCAGACCCAAGGACACCACCAGCCATCTTCAGAACACCTTCCAGCTGCAACCTTATTGTCTCAAGGTCTCCCCTTGTAACTATGCAACCATTCTGGACCCCAACCAATCCTGACTTAATAAGCACCCTTACTTCTTGCCAGCTCCAATTATAATTCTTGATAAACAACTCATGTAACTAACCGTAACCTTGCAGTTTTTACTTTTATAAGCCTCCCCCATTTTGTAGTTGAGCAGACCACAGTTCAGGTGCTTCTTGAATCTGTGTCTCCAGGGCTGCAGTCCTAACAAACCCCAGATAAACACCTTTTTATTTCAATCAGGTATCCTTTTCTGAAATTTTGGTTAACGCTCTTCTATAACTATTCTATATTTTTGATCTGGAAAGGTTTCTTCCAGCTCTAGAATTCTGTGAGTCTCCATTTCTATTTAAAGGCCCTAGAAATGTCCTTTTGATGGGGTCCTAGCTGAATGAGTTTACTTTGGAGACCCTGTCCTTCAGCGATGAGTGGATTTTCTCCAGCGAGTTCTGCTGGGGGCTGTGGTAACAAGTGCATAGTGAGCTCAAGATATATCAACAAGCCCCTGGCGGACCTTCTCCCTGGGAACACCCGAAAGCTTTTCCCTCTTCCAACCAGACAGTCATCTTGTGAGGTGGAAAGAAGTGGTAAGAGAAATGGAAATGAACTATCAGGCTAATGCTCTTTTTCCTACGCCAGGGAATATAGATGCAAGTCTCCGGGAGCTAATCTCCGGGACAAAGTAGAATCTGGCAAAGTGAGGCAAGTCTCCAGGGTCAATGCCCTGATGACTCATCTCCCCACTTCTGAGCTATAAGAACTGTAAAACTTCCTGGGCCAGGTGTGGCTGGGAAATTGCTCTCAAGTGTGGGTTCCATTGCCCCTCTCTCTCTCCCTGAATCTGTCTTTTGTCTGTTCACTCATCACTGTCCAACCACAACTCCTAGGAAAAGTCAGATGCTCAAGTCCCTAAAATCTGGTGCCACTTGCATTTCCACACATCCACCTTTATTAGGTTCTGGGAAAGGAAACCGCTTTAGATCTTTGTTCAGAAGTCATATGTTTCCAATATAGTTTTATGTAGTGAAATTTTACCTTAAGCTGGTATTTATCTAACTCATTTTTTCTAAAGGAGCAAAGTCTGCTTCAAAAAAGCAGAGTTAGCTGATTCTCATCTAGTGATGGTTGCTAGGAAACCAAACTAGAATCACTTAAGCTCTGACTTCCCTGTCTTGGGAACTCCTGGAGAATTAATGTAGGCACAATTCATTCAATGATGAATCAGCACTACCCAGTGATATCTTTTCTCTCTTACTGTTAAATTGTTATTTAAATAATTAACTTTTATCTACAGTTTGTCTTAGCTTCCCAGTTAGTTTTTAAACTCTCAGAAAATAAGTCTCCTTGCATGTATACCTTTGAATCCCTTCTCCCAAGTGCTAGTAACCAGAGCTTAACCAATATGCACTGATTGTATTTTGAAGTGAGGTGATCACATGGGAGAAATGACCCTGGTTGGAAAAAGAAGTCTGAGGTAAGTTCCACTGATCATTAAATGCATTCTTACAGCAATTTTCTTACTTTGGCTTATATTTCTGCTTTTTGCTCTTAAATTTGAGGCCACAGAAGGGAAAACTTGCTGGAATATTCAAGAATTGTTATGGAAATTGGTGCAATTTCTTTGCAGAATAATTTGGCAAGATCTGTCAAAGCTGCAGATGCACACACGCTATAACCCACGAGTCCATTGCTAGATGTATAAAATCCTCACACAGCAGAAGAAATTCACCAAAAAAAAGTTCACCTCAACATTGTCCGTAATAGTTTAAAAAATGAAACAAACTTAAATGTCCATTGGAAAAAAAAAGATAAAACTGGGGCTACATTCATACAACAACATCGTATTAATGCTCTACTAGTAATACTATACTACCATTCGCTACGACACAACGCCCTATCACACTGCGCCACACTACATGACAGTTAAATGAGCCGGAGTCACATATGTCAACATGGTAAATCATTGAGCAAAATAAATCTATTTGCAGAGAAATGCATACCATACAATACCATATACATAAAGTTTAAAATATGTCAAACCAAATTGTATATGAATACATTATACAGTAATATACAAATATTTATAGGAATAAAATCACTAAATTCGGTACTGTGGTTACCTTTGGGAAGGGGGAAAGAAGGATGGGTCAGAAAAGTCTACCCAATTTTTTTCTGGAATGTTTTATTTATGAAAATATATGTTTGAAGAAAGCATAGCAAAATTTATGACTGGGTGAAGCTGAGAGGTAAGAGCCTGGAGGGTTATCCTCCAATCTATTTTTAATATTTGATATATTGCATTTTGTTTTCAGACACTTGTTTTAGGATGATGAAAGACCTAAGATTCTTTTGCTGGGGCAAGTCAGCATTGCACAAAGCTGGGGCAAGAGAAGGTACTAAGGTGTTTTCAGTTTAGGGAATTACAGCTTCATTCCAAGTTCTATGTACACATTAGAAAGTTCACATGAATTAGGTCTTTTAAATACTGGCAATAAAGCAAAGGAAGGTCAGACAATGAGGCATGATTTTTTTTTTATATGTAGCAAATAATAAATCTTTGTTTTACTTTGTTTGAAGAATAGTTAATTATAAAAGCAGTACAGAATGGTGGTGTGCTGAATTGGGCGATCGGGATTGACATGTATACACTGATGTGTATAAAATTGATGACTAATTAAAAAAAAAAAAGCAGTACATCACTTTGACAGCTAGCAATGCCTAGAGCAACAGTTCTGAAGCTGTAATGAGCATAATAATGCAGATTCCCAAGTCTCACCCCTCACCCCACCGATGCTACTTCAGTATCCCAGGTCTGAAGCCTGTCATTTCCACTTGTATCAATCCCTCCAGCTGGTCAGTGAACAGGGCGACCACAGAGTAAACTGGGACTCTCCCAGGCAGGCTGTCCCACCCCCTGAACCAGAGAACATTAGTGATTCTGATCATAACAACATGTTGCAAGCATTGCAGGGTCATAGTAATATTAGCAAATAAATTGCTCCTTGAAAATCCAAATCTCTAAAATTATCACATCCAGCATTCATTCATTCACCAGATATTTGTTGAACGTCTGTATGTGCACAGTACATTTTTGTCTTCCTTACTTGTACTCTATGTTAATTTCTTGACATATATATATGTAAATTTTTACATAAGTGCATAAATGTGGTTGGCTGGTTCATCATCTTTGCTTTCTGGTTGTTTTTTTTTCCCAAAGTTGAACTGATGTATGAGGAATGTCTTCTTTTTTTAAATGGAGTCTTTTTTTGTCCTTTTTTTTGTTTAACTACCCCTCCCATTCTTCTTTTTTTCCATCCATATCAGCCACCCCTCACCCAGATAATCCATGTTAACAACTTAATATGTACCTCTCCATATGCCGCTTTATGCCCATATGATCTTATACAGACATATAAGATCTATGTTTAGACATACACCTAAACATAGCCCATCGACAGGCATGGATGTCTCAGCGCAGTAAAAGATACAGTCTCCCTCCACCAGGAGCTTATCATCTTTGGGGGAGACAATGCACATAAACGAAAATATCAAGACAAAAGAGTGGTACAGTACAATGAAAAATAGATAGAAAAGGTCTATCATCTCATATGTTGTAGGCTTATGAGAGGCAAAAAATAGAAAGTGTAAGCACTCATTGTCATTACCACCATGTCATGGACCACTCGGATCAGAATTAGCTTAATATTTGGATTCTGTGTGTGCAAGAGACGTATTCTCCCAGGTCAAGAAGGAAATGTCTCACCTTCAGAGGACAGAACTGAGGGGAGAGTCCCTCCCCAAGGTGGAGCTCCCAGACCCAGGAACATCTTGGGGCTGGAACAAGGTGAAGGTCAGGCAAGCAAAAGCATGTGTTTAACTTAGCAAATGCCATGGTGATATTTGCAGGCACAATCATGCAAATGTTATTTGCTGTGAGAAATGCATTTCCAAAGCAGATGCTTCCCACCATCTCTCCACTTGCCTGCCTCGAAATGAAGCAATTCCTTTCTCAGCCTCCCAGGAGGGTGTAGTATGTCGAGGGCCTGGGATTGAGACTTGGCAGCCAACATAAAGGAACAGCTAAAATCCTCCTCTTGGCTGGTGAGGTGGGCTTCTGCCCTGGGGGTGGCAGAGCTTGAACTTGCAGGCTTCAGAGGACACAAGTCAAACCCCACCTTCCAGGTCAGCCCTGTGTCCTGACTGAGAAGGGAAGTGAGGCTTTGGGGTGAAGCTGACCACCTTAGTGAACCCAGAATTAGAGCCTAAGGTGAGCATGCGGGGAACAAAAAGCCTAGAAAATAAATGACACAAACCAACAAACTAGGAAAAGCAGCTGGGATGGATGAGACAAAAGAAGACTGCTTCTATTTGAGGATCTTCAGTTCTCCCTGTTTACCGGGCAGCATCACTTACCCAGATGGTTAGAAATGTTTTCAGTCCTCTTGACAGAACAGGAATGGTGGGTCCCAGGGCTTCCCAGTCCTTGACTGGTCCAGTATCAGATGGAAAAATAAAGAAATCGGCTAAGCAAAGAAACCTACAGCACAACATTTACTGCTACCAAGGTTAGCCCCATATCCACTCAACAGGGATTCTAGGAACTCACTCAAATCCTCTGAGAAGTACTTCTTGCAATAGTGTCCAGTAAGGTGATATAATTTACAAGCCGCTGCACTTGGAATTGAATATCTAGAAAGAAGGCCTACAGTACGGTGGAATGAAAATGAGACATTTTCAGTGGCTCATGTTCCAGATCCTCCACTTGCCCATGGGGTGACCCTGGGTCACCTTAACCTCCCTGAGCCTCTGTTTCTTCATCTGTAGAATGAAGACGTTAACATCTTCCCACTTACTTCATCTGACTGACGTGATGAAGATCATGCGTGGTGATGACCAATAAAGCATTTTGAAATAGTAAAGGTTATAGAATGATAAGGTCCTCACGGCACTGTATCAAGTCTTCTGCTACTAAAGATTTGAGAGAAGCCTGCGCGGCCTCAGGAGAGATGTATAACAGGGGAACATTTAGTGAAGACACCAAGGCAGTGCCTAATTACCTGCTAAACGGGGCGCAGAAGAAAGAGCCTTCATCATTCAGAGAAGCAAGTGATGACTCTGGTCTACAAGATACAGTTTTAGAGAGAGGTTGAGAGTTAAGTCAGTCCTCGAGACTTTAAATAACTGGGCAGTTCAAGAACCCAGGTGATCATAAAGCATACAGATGACTTTATCAGAGAGTAGAAAAAAGTCATCTGCACCCCCAAGTTGGAGGGTGTCTGTGAAGCTGAACCCAAGTATCCCCCTTACTGAGGGGCCTCTAGGTGTACTCTACTGATTCTCAGCCATGACCTACCTTTGAGATAAGAGACAAGGCCAACAGAGAGCCCTCACCCCTTCATTTTCTCACATGACTTTCACTAGATTTTTCCTATGCAGGCCCAATGTTATGAAAGATATTTTTATAATTTTAAAAAATCAAGCAGTCATTCATCTACCTCCAATCTGCTGTGTAACAGGACAAAGTGTAAATGACAAAGAAGCAAGTGTAATTATTTTTCCCTGCTCATTATTCATTCATAATATAAATGTCTGCCAATCAACTTTTCCTATTAGCATGAGATAACCAGTGTTACCGTGCCAAGCTAATAATATAATTCGAGCCAAAAGGCAAAGGAATTGAACATTTTGTTAGCATACGCATTATTATCTGTATAAATGTACAATTTCCTGAAGACTTTATGAAATATTGAAAATATTTCAAATATCTCTAATGAGACCTGGAAATCCAGATCTCTAGGTTGGCAATCACTTTTCTGGAAGGTAATTTATAATATCAACCTATCAACAATAGGAAGGTTGGAAAAAATTGCCTTGACTCCCTTAGAGCATGATGCTTGAACACTCAGCTGTGGGGAGTTCTTCACTCAAAGTGGTCCAGAAAGTGTGCCCCTTGGTTGTGCGGGACTGTCTAATCTCCCTTCCTGGTCATTATCCTGACCCCTCCTTTCTCCCATACTCTCCAGCCAGGAGTCTTAATTGTCTCTCCATCCCAGCCTCAGGCAGGGGTACATGCTAAGCTTCTTCCAGACCAAGAAATACAAGGCATGGGCTAAACCGTCTCTAGTCCACTTATTCAGTGGGCTGACTCGCCCGGGACCACACAGCTAGCAGGGAGCTGAGCTGAGCCTGGCATCCAGCTTCCTGCCTCCTAATCCAGTTCTCTTTCCAGTACTCTGGAAGGCAGAAATGTTAATATCTTGGTGTAAAATAAACCTAAACCTCAGAAATGCTACCATGATTTTCTTAAAGCAGTGTTGTGGTAACAGACGTTTCAGGGGCCTAAGGAGGAATATTGAAAAAGAAAATTTAGAGAAAGAATGTATTGAAACATCACCAATAAAGATCAAGAATGAAGGCACTCTGACTTCCAAAGACTAGTACCAATGCACCAGGCAGGAAGACCCCTAGAAAAGAGAAGAATTATTCACTGGTGGAAATGTCCCTTGAGCAATGTTCGGATCTGCTGGGTGGTCTCTGAGCAGACTGTCCGCTGGGAGGGATTACCATACAGATGGCGGGTATGGGTCACCCTGGATACTAACATCTGGTTTCCAGTGTCCCGATTCTTCTTTGAGATCAGTAGGAATTCTTTGCCCCAGGCCCACCCCCCAACCCCTGCAAAAAACTGATAACAGACTTTCTGAATCCACAGCGCCAAGACCCAGACCTGGGACTGAAGGTCCCCCTGAGGTACAAACCCAGCCCGAGGCTGGGCCCAGAGCAGCCTCCCAGCTGCTGCCCTCGGGTCCCCTTATCTGCACTGGGGGGTCCTTAGCACCGAGGACTCTGGAGAGAGCAGAGGATAGGGATGTGAGCTTTGACATCAGAACCTGGTACTGCTGTGTAACTGGGGCAAGGAGTTCAGCCTCTCTTAGTGTCATTTTCCTCACCTAAGTGTTGGCAGTGGTAATAATAATAAGAGCTTCTTCAGAGGGTCACCGTGAGGATTAGATGGTGCTTAGCACAGCAGCTGGTACACTGTAAGTGCTCCATAAATGTTACCTGTTGCTATTAATACCCAGTATGCTTTCACCGTGTTGCTTTGGCAAGGACACTGCCCTGTGCCTCGCATGATTCAAAGACAGTTTTCCCCTCTTAACAATCTGTCCTTCAGCACCCTGGCCAGAGACTCCAGGGTCCCCCGTAACGCTGTTTTACTAGACTTTACCAGATGGGATCAGAGGACACCCTGCCTGCGCCATGGTCTTCAGCCCACATCACCAGCCCGTGGGTTTGCCTGTCTCTCAGAACAAGTGCACCCTCTGTCTCTGCGATTCTTCCACAAAAAGGAAACCTTTGATGGCCAATGGGGAGCCCTTGATTCTTACCTCTGTTCTGGCCAAATCCCAGGGTGGTGGAGAACTGTCTGCTTAATTCAGTGGGGACACAAGATCTAACCAGAGGGGGGGCTTCCCTGGTGGCGCAGTGGTTGAGAATCTGCCTGCCAATGCAGGGGACACGGGTTCGAGCCCTGGTCTGGGAAGATCCCACATGCCGCGGAGCAACTGGGCCTGTGAGCCACAACTACTGAGCCTACACGTCTGGAGCGTGTGCTCCGCAACAAGAGAGGCCACGATAGTGAGAGGCCCGCACATCGCGATGAAGAGTGGCCCCCGCTTGCCACAACTAGAGAAAGCCCTTGCACAGAAACAAAGACCCAACACAGCCATAAAAATAAAATAATTAATTAATTTTTTTAAAAAAATTAAAAAAAAAAAAAAAGATCTAACCAGAGGAGAAGTGTGATTGAGGACTGCCCCAGCCTCTCAAGTCTCTTCCCTCACCTCTTCCAAAGGAAATTCAAGTTGGAAAGCATTGGTTTAGTATCACAAAGCTGGCTTAATGAAGGCTCTTGAAGACAACTGAGGTAGTTGCGACTTCTGATAGGAACGGGAGTTGAAAAAATCCCCCCTGTGCATTATTCCAAGTTGTTTTCTTGAAGTTTCCAGAGCAGTCAAGCAATTATTTCTTTGTAAAATCCAGGAAAAGCTAGAGAGATACACTCCCTGGGAAAACAGGACTCATTTACAGAAAAGCAGGGATGAGATGAGCCAAAAGCATAAAGATTACAATTGGAAGGGAGATTATAGCTGATGTGTATTTTATAGACGAGGAAACTAAGACTTAGAAAGTCGAGGTACATTTCCCCAGATCACAACAGTCAGAGGACAGACGTGAAATAATAACAGAAGTAATATGGCCGCTAGTGCTTATTATAGAGCTTCCCATGTTTCAGGCTTTAGGGGACTTTGAGCTTGTGATTCAGCCTCTCTGAGCCTTAGTTTCCCCATCTGTGAAATGGGGATAGTTATAGTGCCTACCTCAACTTTATAGGGTTATTTTAAGGATTAAATGAGTTCTCCTTGTAAAGATCTCAGAACAGTACCAAGCACACAGTAAGCACCGTCTGTGTAAGTTCTGACTACTACTATTATCACAAAAATGATTGTCATTGTTAACTTTTTAGGTTGATATCAGGGAGAAGTGAAGATGTTGCCTCTCACAAGAAGGGCAAATCCCGTGGCTGATTCAAAGACAAAGGCAATGCCTTCATCAGCCAAAATAAGTGTGGTTAACACCTCTGGCAAGAAAGCAGCTGTGACCCTCCACACGAGGGCAGGAATGTCACCTGCCAAGAAAACAGGGGCTCCAGCCAAGCCATGGCCACCCCACAACCAATCCAGGCAGAGCAGAAGTCCCACCCAGCAGAAGGGGCGGCAACCAAGGAGATGACGAACATGAGGAAGGCCAACACAGAGCCTGTGAAGAGGAGAACGAGGAGGAGGAAAGGTATGACAGCGACTCGGGGGAGGGTGGGCAGTGAGCAGAGAGCTGCAGCTGCAGCAGGAGCAACAGAGACGAGATCTCCTGCTGGGAAAGCTGCCCATAGGACCGAGGACTGGAGGGGTCTGGAGGGTGAGGGGTCCAACAAAGATGGCCAAGAAAATGAGCTCCAGAGAAAATTCAGGCAATCGATATGAGAGTTTACCTATGTCCGTGAATTTCTATGGAGTTACCTCATTTATTAAAGCATGGGTTTTTTCTTTGTTTGTTTTGTTTTGCTTTCCAGCAGACATCTCTGCAGAACTTTTTCTTGGTATCTGCTTCAGCAGCCTGGTTTGGGATCCATTGAAGTGTTTAAACTGGGTGGGGGTTAAGGGGTCCCTGAGCACATGCAGCATTCTGCATCTGAGGCTTGGGGAGCCCTCAGGTTTCAGGGTTGGGCCTGGCTGGGTACCTCCTTTTCAGTCTTCAAGCCAAAGAGGATGCTCTCATAAGGTAGGTCAGCAAGCCCCTTGTGTCAAAGTTCTGTCCTAGACCCTCTCCTCTGATCCCTCAAAGCCACCTGGTCACCTGGCAGGGACCGCAGTCAACCGCTTCCCTACCGAACGCAGAGACTGTGACCTTGAAGCGGGGCTGGGCTGGCCCAGGGACACCCTCCCTGCTCTTCATCCAGACCGCAGGGCCGGCTAGGTGGCATTTTAAGGCAAAAAGCCCCGGGCTCCTGAATATAGGAGGGTTCTCTTAACACGTCTCCATATAGGTTTACGTGTCTGGTGTCTGCATAGCCACAAAACCCCGTGTCCACAGGGACCAGCCATTGACATCTATCAACTGGTGTCTGGATCTTAGGTCTTTTCCTGAACCTGACTGATTGGGAATGGTGTGGGGAGGCTGTATTTATTTACCAAGGGGCTTTTAGTACGTGAAAGCGGATCTTTTCAAATAGGCTGGAAACAATTAGACTTAGGGGGATAAATACAAGCACAGTTTGTTCTGTAGTAGCTTCAACACGCAGGCTGCTATTGTCTTCTGCCTTCTCCCCTTGGCTCCCCTCCTCCTTCGGTTTCCTCTCCGTTCGTTCCCTTGATGATCCCATCAACTCCTGTACCTGCAACCATCACCTGCAGACACATGATGCCAAATGCACAGTCTAGCTCCTCTTCTCCCCTGACCTCGGTTCCATGCTTCTGAACTTCTCCTGAAGTGCTGCCAGCTTCTCAAACTCAATAATCCAGAACCAAATTCACCTTCTGCGCCTATGAAGCCTGCTACTCCTTCTGAGCCCCCTTCCTCGTACGCTCTCTCTCTCTATCTCTATCGGACTCTGAGCTGTGAAATTGGAGTCCTCTGGTCTCTCCCTCCCCAGCCCCCAATACTCGATGAGCTTCCAAATTCTGCCACTTCTACTCTCCTGTTTCTGTCCTCTCCTTTCTACTCCCCTCATCACTGCCACTTCCCTAACTGTGATTTTCACTTCTTCTTACTAAACTACTGCAACAGCCTTCTCACTGGTCTCCCAGCCTCAGCTACTCCTTGCCTCCACCCCAGTCCTTTCCAGACTCTGTTGTCAGATTAATCATCCAAAACATCGTGTTTGTTTATATCACCCCTTCAACTGGGAGAGGGGAGAGAGGAGGGGAGGAAAGATTGTTTCCTCCAGTCATTTTCTCCAGAATAAAATGCTAATTCCTTGACCTTCAAAAAGACAAAGAAGGGTGTGGAATGAGTTTTTCCTCAAGAGGCAACTCCACCTGATGGGAGCTGACTGAGCAGAGTACAGAGTGGAAAAGGACCCGGAGGCTGTATCCTGAGTTAACGAAAAAGATGCCCAGGATCAGTTGGTCGTGTCTTTCATGAGCACTGGAATCGGGCAATGGGACACCCATGCCTTCTAAGGGCCACCCCACTTCTAGGCCTCCCATCCTTTGGCCCACCATCATGTTTTTAACTTTAGAGCTCTCCAATCTCTTACTAAAAAAAAAAAAAACAACAACAACAGGACGCAGCACTGTTCCCCAAACCTACTGTCTAGGTACCTACTCCTGTGCTTTATTCACGCTGTCATTCCTCCTCCCTGTTGCCATTAAACTACACTTCTGTAAATCTAACATATTTCTCAAGGCCCTACTCAAATCCCATCTCCTCCCTAAAAACATCCTTACTTTCCCCTGAACAATATCTCCCTTAAACTCTTCCATTTGTAGCTCCTCTCTGATGTCACACCTTCCTTTCTATAAGCAGCTTGACAGTAGGAGTCATATGGCTTCTCCAGTATTTTGCACGTGATAGACAAATATTTGTCAGTTGAATGAATGGATATTCACATGCAATATGTGTCTCTAATAAGGACGCTGTCCACCAGTTATTTTTCAATTAGGTTAATAATGCAAGTGTCACAATTGACTCATTGGCTAATTATTAGCAATCAAAGCTATAACAGAGATGCAAGCTGAGTTCCGACTCACCTGCCCTTCCCTTTATTCAAAGCCCTGGGAACTTTATTATTGAACACTCCAGTCCTTTCTCTTGCCAGGCTCACTAAGAGCACATGTATGGAAGATAATTGAACCTCTCCAGGGCCTGTGTTCTACTGAGGCAGACAGCGAAGGCTTGGAGAGTGTCTTGGCAGTGTGATGCCATTTGGGGAATGTATGCAGATAGCCTGCTGTTCATTTTACCCCCTGCAAGTTCACATTCACTGTTCTCCGTCTGGATTTCACAGGCTCAAAAATTAGTTGACTCAGAGCGCCCCCAAATTAAAAGTAAAAAAGTACATACCCTAAGTACACTAAAAAGACGGTGGTGGATAGTGATCCTTGAGCCCTGATTTAAGAATGGGTCACCTGTTTGGTGTCACCTGTGTGGGACCCAGAGTGGGTAAAGCCCAGTGGTCCCCTAACCTGATTGAGCATCAAAATCCACTGGGGAGATCTCTTTTTCTAAAAATACATGGAGATTACTGGGCCCCATCCTATGAGTCCTATGAGTTTCTGATTTAGCTTGGTCCAAGATGAGAGTTTGAAATACATATTTTAGAAAAATCTTCCCAGGCAATTCTGATGTGCAGATATGTTTGGAAGCCAGTGGTATGGAGGGGGGGAATGTGTAGAAAACAGGGTCCTTGTAAAGACTGAGGGGGCGCCGCGCTTGCCCACCTGGCCTTGGAGCCTGTGCATGAGGTGCCTCCTGGTCCAGCAGGGCTGGGGAGGGTCTCTTCCAGGCGAGTTCTCACCAGGAGACATTGCTAAACAAGTAGATTTCCAGGCCCAGGTCCCCTCATTCTGAGGTAGTCAGCTTTGGGGATCCAGGAATTTAATCAAACAAGCCCTCCACGGAAACGTGATGCACATGGGGGAGGGGGCTTCCCTGCCTGTACAGACTTGGGTCCAAGCCTAGCTTTGGGGTTGCCCCCTACCAGCATTGTGAGCCTTTAGGGATGTCCCCAAGTGCCCCCTCCCCCTGCTTCCGCACAGAGAGTAGCCTTCCTAACTGACCCACCACGATCCGCAGAAACGGCTACGATGTCTTGGTTTTTGACACCCACAGCTACACGGAGAGTCTTCTGTTCTGAAATGTACAAGAACTTCCTTGCCTAAAGGGAGAAAAACTTGGACCAGCAGCAAGTCTCTCTCACTCCCATCAACAATTACCAGCCCACAGGCGTCAAGATCACCAAGGTGGTGAGGATAAGATTGCAAAGGATGAATGGCTCTTCCTCCTCTGTCTCAAAGGCCAGATCAATGCTCCACCTCTATGGCCTTCTCTCTGTAAGGTCTCTCCTTACTCTGAACTTCTTGAGAATGATCTGTCTTCTTTTTAGAGACTTTGCATTACCCTTAATAATGGTGAGGATTCAGCCACGTGGAGCTCCACTTTAGGCAAAATCAGGCCTATTTTGCCTGATATGCGCAGCCCCTCCGCCATGCCTCACCCTGACCCAGGCCTGCTGTGGACCCGCAGTCACGGGGTCCTCCCACTGTGAGCAACAAATATTCCATAAGCCCCCATCTCAAGAGGCTCACAGGGGAGTCACAGGAGGCAAGAAAGTCACCAATGGGGTTGCAGTGGGCCATCTGGTAGAAGGAGGTATGCACAGCGTCGTGCAAGTTGAGGGATCACATGGGTCAAAATTGCCCTGTGCTCCCACCCCCAGCCCTGGGCAACTGAGAGGTCCTGGGCCCCATCTCCTCTCCTTCCAAGTGACACTGACTTAAAGCCCTTGATATAACTCTGGGCTCCCACTCCCTCCTGGTTTGCCTTCAAACCAGGCAAACTGGGTTCAAATCCCAGCTCTGGCACTTAGGAATAGCATGACTTGCTGCCAAAGTGGAAACGTTAGCACCTGTGTCACATGTGTGGGGAAAATACAAATGAGATAATGCATGCATGATGACCGTTCTGAAAGGCCGACTTATGACTCAAACGGTGAGAATTCCAGGCTTGGGGGAGAGAAGAGCAGGGCTTTGGCAGGCTTTTGAGAAAGCAGAAACCCTATGGCTCACCTTACATCCCAAATTGTCAAGGGCTCTGACTCCTTTCTGCCTAGGCCTGTGTTGGCGCATTAGTCTCAGCAGCAGGAGTAAGCGCCACCCCCCCCAGTGAGGGCCACGTGGTGCTCCCCGTGGTGCTTTCCTGAGCCCCTTCACCAATCAAGAGCCATGATAAGCTCGTGTGCAAAAGCAGGAGCCCCCCCCAACTGTAGCTCCAGGTCCTTTGGGCAGTCCTCCTGGTCCTGAAGCACTGGAGACCCAAGCTCCTCTCCACCAGCATCTATGAACCCTCCTCCTAGGTGGCTGCCAGGCCCAGGTCTGCAGACCACAGAGATGGACAGGGAGGGGATGGGGCGGGGAGACTGCCAACAGGACTGAGGGCGTGTCTGATGGATACCTGGCCAGCAAAGAGTATTAGGCAGCATAATACAGGTGTGTCAGTTGTCACAGCAACTCCTTACCCCTTCTAATAGTCTGGCCACAGTGGGAACCAGCCCCGTTTTAGCTATCCGAAGTGGACTGGTTTCTCAGGAGTCATACCACAACTTCCTTTCCATCCCATGTCCCTGGCTGATGGACATCCTTGAAATTCCTAGTAACAATAAATTCTTCCAGGGTTGGTGGACAGATTCTGCCTTGTCTACTCATTGCTAAGAATGCATTTGGCACGACTGCTGTGTAACGAACCATCCTGAAACCTCATGGCTCAAAACAGTACGCATTGATTATTGGTTACAAGCCTACGGGTCGGCAGGGAAGTCTCCCGGCCTCGGCTGGGCTCGCTCATGCACCGACAGTCACCTCAAGGCGGGGTAGGCAGCACTCCTTATCTTGGCTGGATTTTCACATGTGTCTGGGGGTCAGCAGGTTGAAAGATGATCTATGATGTCCTCAAGCCGGGACAAATGGCACTTGATTCCTCCATGTGGCCTCTATTCTTCTGCCAGAGAATAGCACCATCCTGGGCTGGTCTCCAAGGTGGCAGGGTTCTGAAAGGGAGAGCAGAATCATCCAGGGATTCTTGAGGCCAGGCTCTGAACTGGCATTATCATTTCTGCCACATTCTACCAGTCAAAGGAAGTTGCAGGACCAGTCCAGATTCAAGGGTAGGAAAAAATAGATTCCTTCTATTCAAGGAGAAAGATGCAAAGCCACATTTAAAACTATATATGGATGTAAGGAGGGGGAGAATTGGGGTCATTTTTGCCTACAATTTACCACAACGTGGGAAGAGTCAATGCTGTGAAACAATTTTCCTTAAAAGCCATATGCACTCACTTTGCAATACATTACCACTATTAGAACAAATTTCTAATTAGGTTAATGCCTGATGAGTGAGTGAGTGAAGGAGAGAATGAATGAATGAATTTTAGCCCCTCAGATGTGAATTAAGCTCCCCCTCCCCCTGCATCCCCGCCCTTGCCTAGTTCAGGATTCCAGTCCCACTTGGCCAGAGCTCCACTCCTCCCTCTGGGAATCCCATCACCGGAAGGTCCCGTGATTCATGACTCAGGGTTTTCCCAAGGCCAGCAGGGTGAAGTCAGGTCATCAGGAATGCGGTCCAGCCATCGTAACCCAATGCCAGGGAGATGCCTCAAGCCACTCGGAACTCGGCAGCTTCAGGACTCCTCCCTGGGGCTCAGCAGCCCCAGAAGTTGCTGAGCCTGGAGAATGAGCACACGACGGTGTCCTTTTTTAAAAAAAGTGGCACCAGTGAGGCCAAAAAGGGAACGTAGAACATAAATATGATTTGTCCCTGGGAACACTATGCTAATGTCTGCCCCAGGGGAGAAGCTGTCCGAGTTGCCGGCAGGTAGGGAACAGGGAGGCCTGGGGGACACCCTAGAGCTTTCTGCACTCTCTGCCTCTCCACCTGAGCCACAGAATCACAGACTCCACAGCTGTGTGGTTTCTTTTTTTTTTTTTAATTAATTTTTATTGGAGTATAATTGCTTTACAGTGTTGTGTTAGTTTCTGCTGTATAGCAAAGGAATCAGTTATATGTATACATATATCCCCCTTTTTTAGATTTCCTTCCCATTTAGGTCACCACAGAGCATTGCATAGAATTCCCTGTGCTATACAGTAGGTCCTCATTAGTTGTCTATTTTATACATATTAGTGTATATATGTCAATCCCAATCTCCCAATTCATCCTCCCACCCGCTTTCCCCCCTTGGTGTCCATAAGTTTGTTCTCTACATCTGTGTCTCTACTTTTGCTTTGCAAATAAGTTCATCTGCACCATTATCTTAGATTCCACATATAAGTGATATCATACAATAGTTGTTTTTCTCTTTCTGACTTACTTCACTCTGTATGACGATCTCTAGGTCTATCCATGTCTCTGCAAACGGCACTATTTTGTATACCAGGAGAAAACCATAATTCAAAAAGACACATGCACTCCATTGTTCATTGCAGCACTATTTACAATAGGCAGGACATGGAAGCAACCTAAACGTCCATCAACAGAGGAATGGATAAAGAAGATGTGGTACATATATACAATGGAATATTACTCAGCCCTCTTCCATGTCTCACTGTTGAATGGTTGTCTCCATATTCCAGACTGGGACGTAAATTGTCCCATGTTCCCCACGTGGAGGTAGGTTGTTGATCTTGGGAGCTCAGGGAGGCCCCATCTAAAAGATAGGACCCCTCAGTGCACTAAACCAGGGGTTCCCACCCCACAGGCCACGGACCAGTACCAGTCCGGACCAGTACCAGTCCGTGGCCTGTTAGGAAACAGGCCGCACAGCAGGAGGTGAGCAGCAAGCCAGCAAAGCTTCATCTGCGGCTCCCCATCACTCGCATTAGCGCCTGAACCGTCACTCCCCGCCATCCCCCGCCACGGGTCCATAGAAAAACTGTCTTCCACCAAACCAATCACTGGTGCCCAAAAGCTTGGGGATGTCACACTAAAAGGCAGGCCCAGGGAGCCTGCAGCCAACCACAGCCCCTCATGTTTGGGAGATGCCTCCTCCTCACCCACTGTGCCCAGCCTGGTGCCTAAGGGAACCCGACAAACGGTGAACTTCTCTTGGTTTTGTATTTCACTGGTACCCTGACAGCATCCTTAGGATTTGCAAAGCTCTGAGCAGAGGCAGCTTCCCTCCTTCCTTTCTTAAAAGCCAGCAGGGGGGGCTTCCCTGGTGGCGCAGTGGTTGAGAATCTGCCTGCCAATGCAGGGGACACGGGTTCGAGCCCTGGTCTGGGAAGATCCCACATGCCGCGGAGCAACTAAGCCCGTGCGCCACAACTACTGAGCATGCGCGTCTGGAGCCTGTGCCCCGCAACGGGAGGGGCCGCGATAGTGAGAGGCCCGCGCACCGCGATGAAGAGTGGCCCCCACTTGCCGTAACTAGAGAAAGCCGTCGCAAGAACTGAAGACCCAACACAGCCAAAAATAAAGAAATAAATAAATAAAGTAGCTATAAAAAAAAAAAAAATTAAAAAAAAAAAAAAAAAGCCAGCAGGGGGAGCAGCAAAGCCCTGGGACCTTGTTTTAGTTTTATTTTTGACGTCTGGCTCTTGCATACATTATACATAATCCCCTCATGCCCCACATTACTGTGATCAATTTGTTCTTTTTGCTCAAGTTTTTTTTTTTTTTTTTTTTTTTTTTTTTTTGGGCTTCCCTGGTGGCGCAGTGGTTGAGAATCTGCCTGCCAATGCAGGGGACACGGGTTCGAGCCCTGGTCTGGGAAGATCCCACATGCCACGGAGCATCTGGGCCCGTGAGCCACAACTACTGAGCCTGCGCGTCTGGAGCCTGTGCCCCGCAACGGGAGGGGCCGCGATAGTGAGAGGCCCGCGCACCGCGATGAAGAGTGGCCCCCACTTGCCGTAACTAGAGAAAGCCCTCGCAAGAACTGAAGACCCAACACAGCCAAAAATAAAGAAATAAATAAATAAAGTAGCTATAAAAATTAAAAAAAAAAAAATTTGTTCTTTTTGGAAACAAGACTGTTAAAAAAAAAAAAGAAAGAACAACTAAATAATTAACTCAAGGACATCTTCCAAGAAAAATACAAGAATTCAAAAGAGTAATCTTCCACTTGAATGATTTGGGCCTCTATTAATTATAACTTCCTATTCATTGTGATTAATGATTGCCAGGATGACATTTAGAACAGAAAGCTGGGAAAGAATAACAAAGGGAAAGTTGTCTTTGTGATAAGATCTAACCATGGAATCTTCTCTCCCAGGGGAAGTGGCAGGACTTCATTTCAGGATGCTTTTAGAACTAGTCCTAGCAAAGCCTGGCAGAACATGTTGGAAGGAGCAATTGTCCTCTAGAGAGACATAAGAAATGCCCTCAACAGTTACTTACATCTGGGCTTTCCGAAGTGACTGACAGCTGTGATAACAGTGGTGACAACAGCAATAGCAAAAACAGACAATACAAATTAGGAGAGAAGTTTATTTTTTAAATAAATTATTGCAACCAGCTTAACGACTTGATAGAAGGGAACCATCTATGAGCAGTTAATACTCAGGAATTTCAGGTTCAGAAACTTTCCTCCATGATTTTTATTTGATCTATTTTCTTTTTCTTCAAGGGCTCAATTAACACATAATTTGGATCACCCACTAAGCCCGTTACCAAATGTGGCACATATTTCAGATGGCAGCCTATAATTTAGGAGGAAATCCTCTGGAGATACAATCATCAAGATCTTTAGGACATGCCACAGTTCCCTGGTGCCTTCTCCAGGGTGGTGAGGACCTGTGGGTAACACAGTGCCACCGAGAATGAGATGAACCTGATCTATGTGGTATTTGGTGGTAAGTGTTGCAAATAAGCAGCAGTCTGAGAGCCTCGAAGCTCAGTAGCCCTGACCTCCACCCAATTTCCTAGAAGGAGCCAGTCTTTGCCTGGTTTCTGGGGGTCCCTCAGCTTACTACAGCCTGCTGGGGAGTCAAGACCCCAGAGGGGCCCCTGGAGGCTGCACCCCCTAGCACTGCCCCGCCAGCTCCCCCCCCCCACCCCGAGGGGTTCAGTGCCTCAGGCGCCCCACCCCGTCCAGCACGGGTAGCGGAGACAGGAACGGTGTTCGGGATCAGCGCGCGCTCAGACACGATTCACCCACTGCACCGTGGGCTGCGCACGACGCTACTCAAGGCTCAGGGTGAGTTCCCATCAGGGCGCTGCCCCTCCTACTCACGCCGCAGCGGCCATGTTACCTGGTAACACCCTGCTCACTGAACCAACCCGCTCCAACCTGTCAGATGTGTAGAGGGTTTCCCTTCACCCCAGGCTACTTAACATATATTTTGGGCCACCTGCTAAACCTACCGTAGAACATTCCACAATTCGAAGACCCAGCCAGGAGAGGCACCACCCCCTCCCTCAGTGGATTTCCGCTAAGGGGCCCGTGGTCATTTCCTGGTTGAAGAAAACTGTCAGACCTGGCTTTCTATCATTGCACTTCCGTGTGTGTGTGTGTGTGTGTGTGTGTGTGTGTGTGTGTGTGTGTGTGTGTGTTAGTGGTGATCGTGATGATGGTAAGGGGGCAAGAACAATCAGGTGTCTCTCAGGACCCTGATCTCTTCCTTCCCAAGCATCTCCGCCCCTATATAACCAGGTAGATGCAGACAGAGGCAATTCTACCAAGCATCAAATGCAAATGGGTATGTGCTGAATAACCTACTGAGAGATTAATTTGCGTTGGTTTTGCTTCAGTGGGAGTCAAAAATGAGGGACATTTTCCCCTCTCCCATCCGAGGCCTTTGTGTTGAACAGCTGGGCTCCCTAGTCTCGAGGGAGTTTCCCTGGCATTTGCCACGGAGCACGATGGCCAGCAGTGGCAACTGCCCAGGAGAGAGCCACGCATGCGCACGCGCACATTTCCTACCTTCCCCCGTCTACAAAACACCCCCATGCAGAAGCACTTGGTTGGGAAGACTGGGACGATTAAGCGTGGCTGGTGAAGGAGATGAAATGCTGGGAACAGCCTTTTCCAGAAAGAGAAATGGGTGGTTTCTTCAAAGCTGAAGTGTAGGAAAGGAAGACGATACCACGAGAGGTGGGGACTGGAGCCCCTCCACACACACACAGCTCCCAGACACGGTGGGATCTGTCTCTGAAAACGTGCCATTATGTGGACGCCCAGGAGGTGGCCATTGGGCCTGGCAACTTGGGGGCCTCAGTCAGGAGCCTACTTGGCCCAGAAGCGGTGGGCCACTCCGTCCTTTCCTCAGCAGTGACCCTAAGACCGCGGTGACCAGAGACCCTGCCCCAGAAGATCATGCTCTGCCTGAATCTCCTAAGGTTCCCACAAGACTCCAAGGGAGGGGCGGGGCTAACCCTTAACCCATCTTGACTTCTTACCACTTGTAAGTGGGAGGAGCTCAGAGGCAGATGCCATTTTCTTCAGAACAAATCATGGGGTGTGACGGCCCTCATCCCCAAATGTGGTGGAGAAACTAAGAGAGATGTGATATTTAACTTCACTGCCCCCCACGGAGACCTGAGAACAGCCAACATGTCCTGTCCCACAGTGATACAGGACCAGCTCCATGTCCTAATTTATTTCCCAGTCCTAGGCAGCAAGTGAAAATCAGACTCTACCTTCTTGAACCCTCTGCCTTGCCTCCCCCCTCCTTGTTGTCCACTCAGGTGGGCCTCCCCTGGGCCTGGGGGGAGGCAGCTGGAGCAGTACGGGAATCACAGGGACAGGGAAGCATTTGGGCTTTAACTCCTTTCTCTCATCCTTCCTGCCGAGTCCCGCCCAGAGTGGGTTCTCAGTGGGTACTGTGAGTGATGAATTAGCCAATTTTTTTCTCTCCATCTTTAAAACCTAAGACAAGCTCCTTCCTCACCCTCCAGAGGCCCCACCACGGTGAGCCCCGCTTCTCTTCCCTGCAGCTCCTCTTCCCACCCTGAGCCCTTCTCTGGACTATCTGGATTGCATTATTTATAGTTTCTCTTATGCCAGTTAATAGGAACACTGGTAGATATTTTTGATGGGGCTTGCTTGTGATTTGTTAGTTGACCATACGCTCGCGCAGGGCAAGACCACGCCTTCTACTTCACTGACCCCTCCAGCTGATACAAGTTTAAACGCATGCCTCCATCTCTAAAGCCCCCAGCCACCCACGTACACTGTGCCCTGCCCCACCCCAAGAAGATGGTGTCTGGGACCTGCAACTAAATCCTCGCTGCCTGCCCCCCTCATTCCCTTTGCCTTTTCTACTTAAGCCAAGGTTACACCACCTCCTCATCCAGGTTTGAGAGGGGTTTGGGAAATCAAAAGTGCCTTAAATCAATATTTTGTGAACAGAACCAAATTCAAGAATGGAAGCAGCCAACCAGCTTTAGACTATTAAGGCCTGACTTGCTTGGTTTGGTGCTAGAAGTAAACATTTTTCTCAGCTGGGATGGATTTATGGCCCTGCCAAGAACTTGCATGGGAAACTCGACACACCTCTGAATCTCTTTCTGCTTTTGGTTCCCCCCAGGGGCCTATGCCTTCATGTGAAGGAGATGAGGTTATCTACTTTGCCCCCAACCCAGCACTCTCTTCTGAAGCCAGGCGTCCCCTTTCCCTTTGGCTCCGTTCTCAGCTGGGAATTTCTTGCCAACCCCTTTCTCTGAACTCCAAGTGCTGAGGGAAGGGGAAGGCGACCCCAGCTTCCGGACACCCCGACTCACCAAAGATGGTTTTAGGGCACTTCAGATGCAGCCAGGGAAGACACCGGCTGACCAGGGATTTCAGTAATTTGATGTCCTGGAACTGACTAGCACCTCCCATGCTGAATAGCTCAGGGCCCACCCAGTATATTCTCAGATCATCAGCATTCATTCACAGCCATTTTTTACACCTGATCCATTCATGGCAATAAATTCCGGGTGACACCTTGAAGCCACCACACAGCCGTGTCTTTTTAAAAGGACCCCGGGCTCCCAGCAAAGGTGTCTGCTTTCTATAGCTAATTCAACCCTCCTCCCTCCTCACGCTGCTCAAGCCAAAGGGAGATAGAAGCTGTCAATTAAACAAAAAAGAGAGAAAACCAGGTGAAGGAGGAAAGTACCCACAGGCAGGTTTCCCGTCCGTCCACTGGATGCCCCAGGCTGAGCCCTGTGTATGCAGGGTCGCTGGCTGATGCTCTTGCACCGTCCTCCCCTTTGCCTCCTCGCAGACGGCCCTGCTTGGTAAGCACTGCTTGTCCAGGCCGCCCACTTGGCCTGACTCCCTTCAGGAGACTGCTCCTCACCTGAGACGTGCATTGCTTGGGTGTCTTTGCGAGTTCACAGCTGGCCCTCAGGGGCCAGCCTTACCAGGTGGAGCCAGAGGACTTCCATCCACCTGGTCGGGTGCCTGAATGTTATCTCCTGGTCACATCTGCTACCACTTCATAGATGCTCATCTGCATTTGCTGTTCCTTGTATTCTGGTCTCAATCTGTTACAGCCATATTCCCACCACATCTGTGTAAGTCATAGCATTTGGTCTACCAAAGGGAGAGGTGGACCATCCCTCTCCCAGTTCTATGGTAATGACCCTGTCTGTGCCGTTAGCAGGTGGTCCAGCTCACCTACTCCCTGCCTCTGGGTCAGGCAGAGATCAGCTCTGACCAGTTAGAGGGCCTGTTCCTCTGGATGCAGTGATTGGTTCACTTCAGGGATAATCTGGGTGTTGGGAGAAGAAGGGTCCTTCTCCTTCTGCATCGTGAGAACTAAAGACCTTCCTTGCAAGTCTAAGGCTCCTAAGTGGGGCAGGGCGTGAGGTGGGGGAGATTTGCCACCCCGCAGAGAGCCTCACTGAGAATAAAACCTGGACTGAGCAAGGCAGAGCAGAGGGTTGGAGGAAAAGTGGGATCCTGAAGATGCCATTTGAGCATCTAAAACAAGAGCCTTTCCTGGGCACGCTGGTTGCATGAGCCAATACATTGCTTTTACACTGAAGCTAACAGAAGATGGAATTTCATCACTCACAACCGCTGCCTCGCTAATGTGTCTTCAGACCCTGGAGTCGTTTCTGTATTATTCAAAGGTCCTTCAGTTACAAGTAACAGAAATTCAGTTCAAGTTAATTTATGCCAAAAAGGGAGGAAAATAGTAAACGCCTGGAGAGGATTTGGGAATAGACAACCAACAAGGACCTACTGTATAGCACAGGGAACTATATTCAATATCTTAGAATAACCTATAATGGAAAATAATCTGAAAAAGAATATATAGGTATATTATATATATAACTGAATCACTTTACATCTGAAACTAGCACAATATTGTAAATTAATTCTACTTCAATTTTAAATGGTTAAAAAATAATACAATCGTAAACGAGAGCAAAAAAAGAAAGAAAGGATTTGGGTACAACTGGCCTGGGGGACAACAGCACTGGGACATTCTTTCTTAGATGCCATCTCTGCTTCTCTCTGCCAATCCCCACAAGGCAGATTCTGTGGCCGCCCCACTTTTGAACTTTGGCCCTCACAGCCCTGTGAAGAGAGAACAGTCTCAGGGAAGGACTCTGATTGTCCTGCCCTGTGTGTCCCTGGACCCGTCCTGGCAGCTGGGGATGAGGGGCTGTGATGGGTCTGTCCCGGGTCACAGGCTCACCCCCGCCACAGGCAGAGAGGATGTCTGTCACTATAAGAAGGTACAGGGAAGGAAGAGGCAGTGAAAACAAAGCCACCTTGACGTCCTCCTGAAGGAGGACCCCTGATAAATCCCACTCAGGTAACCCGCACCTGGCAATTGCCTCAGCCCTGCACTGCGGGCTCAAATGGGTCATTTCATTAACCTGGCAATAAAGCACCCCTACCATTTATGTGACGGAACTTTCTGGACCACACTTGAGTGGTAAAGTAAGATTTACTCTGTGCTTTAAAGCCATGAAAATGTTTATCTGCAGGTGAATTTTCTTCTCTCTGTTATTTGACAGTTTCTCTTACAGAGGAGACGAGGAAATGAGATCGTGTCTCCAGACGTCTGTCTACTGCTGAGCCACACGGGAAACCAGCAAGCATGGTGATCTACAGCCCGGACACACCTCTCCTCTAAGACCTGGCTCCGCCCCCCACCTGGATGATTTCCTGCCTTTCAGCTTTCAGAATGCTGGTGTGCCCATGAGTGCACGTGGGTGCCTGGTGCTGCGTGTGTTCCCAGACGAGGAGGGGTGTGGAAGGACAGTGAAGCGCTGGCAGAGCAAGGCAGGCAGCAGGAGAAAGGCACACAAAACCGCTTCTCCTCTCTGGGTACGTTGACCTGTTTGTCACACACTGAGAAGAGCTGGGAACACGGTGGAAGGCTCTTATTTGTAAATATCACTCATATTTTAGATGGATTTTATAATGTCAGGAAGCGGGGGCCCAAAACCTACCAGAAAATCTCCTTCCAATGAGTTGTGGGTGATCTTGCTGGCTAGAATACTGAAACACTGGACATGCTTCTTTCAAGGGAACACAGAAATCATGATGGATGAGGGCTGAAATATATATATGTCAGAGAGAGCAACACAAAAATTATTTATAATTACTATATGGTTTAGTGAATTAATATATTAATAGTACCAAAATAAAATTTCAATTCCTCAAGTCATTTACAATAATATTTAGTAATTGTCAGTGTTCCAAGTAAAGTAGTTATTAATTCTTTTGCTGAATCATGTGGTAGTTAACTTTAATTGGCCTTAAAAAATTTATATCTCCTTGTAACTTAAACATTCCAATTAGTTACAAGAATTTTTTTTGTGATTCAAGTCTATTAAAAACAATTTAATAATCAGACTTTAAATATGTTCTTATTCTAATCCCAAAACTATTGTAAATACTTTTCTTAACAATATCCAAGTCTTTATATTAACCGGTTATTCCTGTTGATATGAAAAACATTCCAGTTTGCTCTTGATAACAGCTGCTGATATCAAAAAAATAGGCCAGATAATGTTAATAAATAATACATAAATATTTGTAAAGTATAGCAATGTTGGCATACATGCAATAACTAAAGGCGGACACTAGAGGGAGGTAGACAGAGAGGGTAAGAAGGAAGGAAAAAGATGGGATATAAAGATGTTGTACTTGAATGAAGAGTTTGACCCCTTTGGTGCTCATTTCCTGGAGGCCTTGTCCAGGGACCTAATTAGAAATGTGATGTGTGATTCATGTAACACGAATTTACTTTATTTGGAAAGAGGCCCGAGCAAGTCAGGCTTGTCTTAGAAGAAAGAAATCTCATTATCACGCTCCCTCTCCTCATTCCACTCCCCACCCAATACTTGCATAACGTATTCCAGTTTTCAAAATGATTTCATATACATTATCTTATTTGGGAGGCAATGTGGTGTAGCAGAAAGAAAATTAGACTTGAGTCAGGGAACCTAAATTGTAGTCTGGTCCCTTCCCCTAGATGCCGGTGACCTTGGATAAGGTACTTAACCTGTCTGGGCAGAAGCTTCCTCATATGTAACATGCCAGTGTTAGCACAGATGACCTCTAAGATCCTTTGAATTCTAAAACTCTATAAATTTATGACAGCCTGTTTAAGAAAGAGAGAGCGTATGTGTATGTGTGTGTATGTGTGTGTGTGTGTGTGTGTGTGCGTGTACCTAAGAATGTGTGTGTCCCACCTCAAATGTGAATTTTTTCAAATAAAAATACTATTCTGCCTTCACTGAAAGCATTTTCTCCTTTTGCCTTGGAGGAATAATGCAAATATCAGGGAACTCCCAAGTAGTGAAACAGCCCCTCCGGGATTCAGCAAGCACCAAGATTGGGTTACAAAACCTAATGTGTATATGAAATGTTTCCATCAACTTATAAAATAGAATCCCAATAAAAGCAGTGGCTTTTTATTATTATTTAGATTTAGATCATCCCCTGCAGTGCTGAAAACCCAAAGGCAACCTCCTGAGTATAGTAAGATCTTGGAATGAAATGGAAACTGAAAGTAGCAAGGGAAATAGATGCATTAGACATCATCATCCAACCTAAAGGGCAATTTTTGTTCTTTGTTTTCTTGTGTTTCTTTAAGCCCAGCAAACAGCACAAATGCTGAAAGCTCATTAGAATTTTAAAGAATTCTTAACTTGTTAATCAATTCTAACTTTCAGAATTTCTGAATTATTTTTTGGGCTTAACTCTGGCTCCTCTGTGTCATTTTCATTAAGTTAGCACAAAGCAATTGTCATCCCCAGCCTGGAAGAAATCCTTTAACTCTCTTGTCTGAGGGTGGATGAATGCACATCCTGCTTCTCATCTGTGTCTCTCAGTTCCCAAACTTCTGGCTCAAGGGGGAAAAAAACCCGGAGACTATAGGAGAGTTAGGAATGTGCATCCAGGAGTCTGGCTCAGGGATGAGAGGGGTTCTGTTTCATGGACTATCAGGTCGAGACTTGGGAAGGAGACCAGGAAGCTCAGAGAGCACAGGCTGAGAGAGACCATTCCATGGTTCCCCAGAACAAGGGTGTAAGCTGGCCAAGGTGAGCTCCAAAGGCAGCTCCCTGGGTCAGTGCAACCCAATCTGGGAAGCAGAGAAAGCCAGCAAGGCTGCGCAGAGGGCCTCTGGATTCTCAGGCACTGTGCCTATACAAGGAATAAATTGAAAGCATCGGCACATCCTCCTTTCCTGAAAGGACTAGCAGGTACAAACATGAGAAGCACTGGAAAGCATTTCAATCCGATCCCTG
Source organism: Balaenoptera acutorostrata (assembly GCF_949987535.1). Taxonomy (NCBI): domain Eukaryota; kingdom Metazoa; phylum Chordata; class Mammalia; order Artiodactyla; family Balaenopteridae; genus Balaenoptera; species Balaenoptera acutorostrata. The sequence goes on along the minus strand of NC_080066.1, from coordinate 145,144,140 downwards.
AGCCTCTTCCTCCAGACCAGTTCCAACGTAAGGGAAATATTTCATTCAACAGTATTTATTAAGCTCCTACTGTCACAGTTCTAGGCACTAGGGATCAGTGAACAAGTCTGACAAAAATCTCTGCTCTTATGAGCTTATGTCCTTATGAGGGGAAAGAATCTAAATATATGAAATAAGTACATGATCTAGTAGGTTAGATGCTGGTGGCAGCTGTTATGGGAAAAAATAAAGTAAGGTAAGGAGGATAAGAAGTATTGGGAATCAGGGAAGAACTGTTTGCAATTTGAAAGAGTAGTCAGGGGAGCCTCACTAAAAAGGTGACATTTCAGCAAATATTCTAAAAAGGTGAGGGAGAGAGCCTTGCAGGTATGTAGAGGAAGACAAGACATTCCAGGCAGACAGCCAGTGCAAAGGTCCTGAGGCAGCAGCAGTATGTTCCAGGGATAGAAATGCAGCTGAACCAAAGTGAATGAGGGGTAGCTATACGGAGGTGAGGTCAGAGAAGTAATCATCTCCAAAAGGGCATTTGATGCCATTGTGAGGACTTTGCTTTTTACTTTGCATGAAATAAGGAACGATTGCAGGGTTTTGAGCAGAGGAGTGATGTAATCTGATATATATAATATTTTAATAGGATTGCTTTGCATTGAGGTTAGCCTGAAAGACACATATAATTCAATGTTAAATGTTACTTTCCATCTGAATGCCCTCCCAAATGGGGCGACCTCCTAAAATCCCTCATGCTAATGTTACAGCTGCACCTACAACATCCTGCTCTCAGAGGGATCCTCTGTGCCGAGGTGATCCCGCCACGAGGTGAAGGGGGTCGGCTCCGTTCCTCCTTGGCTGGAGCCACTGCGAGATGGTGTAGAAGCACCCGTGGTCCCGTCCCCCCACCCCAGACACGTCCCACCTAAACAACCTTCTCCGGGTCAAGGCCAGAGCAGACAGCAGTCTCACAGAGCAGCAGGCCATAGGAAAGCAGAGGTGGGTACTTGAACTTACAGAGGAGAACCTCCACAAACTTGATACTTCACGAAGGCCCCTTTGCCCAGACCCGGGTCTCTCTTCCCTTCTCCATCCCCATCCCATCCGTGCAGCCCTCTCCTTTGGGGTCCCCAGTCCAGTCTCCTCCTCCTCTTCACAGTGGAGACTCCAGCCTCCCCACAAGAGAAGGAGCTGTTCCCCCAGATCCTTCCCATGCCCTTCAGACTGTACACCTCAGCCTCCAGCAAGATGCCCTCTCATTAGGGGTGGGGGAACTGGGGGTGGGAGGGGCATTTGGGTCAGTCACAAAGGCTGGGCAAACTCTGCATTTAGTGCCTCCAGGCCAGGGATGCTAATCATCTAGCAGTGGTCGTTTGATCATGGTCGTTTGAGATGGAACATCTCAAATGCCAATAATCCCAATAAGAATCACTCAAGCACTTGAGACAAGGGCCAGACCCCAGGCTGTTCCCACCAGTGGGAGTCAAAGCTGACTCTCTCATTGGTTTGCCCGACAAGCATGTTTGTCCAACATGAACTTTAGTTGAATATTCATTTTTCATATGAAAACACAGTCTAGTCTCATATGAGGAAGGCTTATTCCTCCTGACAGCACGCATACCTTTCACCTTGTCCCCACTGGCAGGTAACCCCCAGCATCATGGCACTGGACCACATCTTGTATAGCACAGGTTCTGGAGCTGAGCTGCCTGGTATGAATCCTGACCCTACCACTGATTACTAGTGTTACCTGAGTGAGCAGGTTACTTGACTCAGTTTTGTCATCTGTAAAGTGGAGAGAATAACAGCACCCACCTCGTGTGGATGTGGGAAGAGAATACATGTCAGGGCTGAGCCGGGTAGTGCTAGAGAAACTACATTCCCTCCTTGGAAAGGGCGCGGGGGCACTCCTGCTCATCCTGTCCCCCAAAGATCATAATATGTAACACAAAGTACGCCTGTACACTGAGTGTGTATATCTTTCACATGGCCGGGTTAGTGACTGCTGCCCCAAACCGTAATTCAATGTGAATCTAGACACGTTGCTATTTTGTCGAAGCTCACGGGGCTTGACAAGAGCAGATGGCTGTCAGTCGTGACACGTCCCCAGAGCTGTTCCATAATCACATAACATCATTCAAGGCATTCTGGAGAATATAACGCTCTCCACAATTTTAAGGTGACGTCACTGTTGTGGTTCTTATTTCTTCTGGGGAATCATCTGAGTAAAACAAGGAGCCAATTTCACTTACTTGTGAAAGGAGGCAATCATCACCCCAAACCCTTACTTTTTTAGGCAATTTTTCGACGTGCTGTTCCCCAAGACGTTTTTGCTGAACTATTACCAAATAGAAGATGTGATGGGTTTTTTATTAGTTTTTTTGAACCTCTTCTCTGAATTGTGACTTTGCTCTTTCCCTCCATTTACTTCCTTGAACCTCTCAGGTAGAGTGGTGAAATGGCATCCTTTTCTCTCAGTGAAATCAAAATGGCCATCAAGTTCAAATTCAGCAGAGATTTTCTCCATTTTACCAGGTCAGCTGAGTGAATAGGAAACCACCTACAAAATGTGGTATGTGTGTGTGTGTGTGTGTGTGTGTGTGTGTGTGTGTTGGAGGGGTGAATGACATGGGGAGGGTCATATGTATATGTGTACGTGGAATATGACGGATGTATGTATGTTTTTGGCATGTTTCGTTTGTGGTGTGGGTATGTATGTGTGTTGTGTGTGCGTGGTGTATATGGTGTGTGTGTGTGTTGCATGTATGTGGTCTGTACGGTGTGGGTAGATGCAGGTGTAGTGTGGGGGGAGCGTATGTGTGTGGAGAGGGTGTGTCTGTGTTTCTGTGTGTCTGTGTGTTGGGTAAGGCAGACAGCCAGGAATGGAAAGTGCTCTAAGTCAGGCCCTGACCTGACCTTGGTCAGAGTAGTGCCCGATAATGTATTTACATACATTATCTCTAAACTGCACAAGGACTCCACAGGAGTTGTTTTCAAATGAGGACAGTGAGTGTCGGAGAGGTTAAGGGTAGGTAACTTGCCCAAGGTCACACAGCCAGTAAGTGGAGTCACTGGGACCCAAATAGGCCTGGCTAAGCCCAAAAGTGCACACTCTTGTCATGATCTCAGGTAGTACATCATATAACAGTTCAGGGGAAATTAAGTCATCAATGGATTTCATCAGTATTTCCTTGCCTTTTGTGGTTCCTTTGCCCCAAAGTTCTTTCTACCCATTGAATTTGTTCCAGTGTCAGGATTTATCTGTGTGAGTGGCTTTAAGAGGAGGAAAGCAGAGCTGAGTCTTACAATCCTGGTAACTCTGGAGCCAGTAAACAATCTTAATTCTCTACTCTGGACCTCAAGAGTGAGTGCGAGATGACAAAAGGGAAATAGAAGAGACAGCTCAGAATGACCACATCCAAGGAACTGGTTGGAGGAGAGATTGGGCACAGGGCAATTACGCTTGGTCATATTTATTTGTAAACCAGTGTCATGAAACACTAGCCCCAAACAGCATGAAACGGTGAATTTATGGGAAAGAATGGGGAGGGGAAGAGGCTCAAGCTGTGATGAGTGGATTGGAGACAGAATGGCTGTCAAGACAAAGAGGGATTCACTGAGGCCATTAGGCCCAGAGTCTCTCACAGGTGAAAAGCCAGAGATATCCTGGCCCCATTAACTCACTTCAAACTCAAGCTCTGACGATTGGTTCCTAGTGGGGCCTTGAAAGAGTTGCAATTAGTGAGGGCAGAGCACTTACCAACTGCAGCTACTCCCCAGTCTATTCTCTCTGCCACAGGGTTGCCATCTGGTCCCACAGACCCTGGAACCATCCTGACCGTGGGAAGACAGGTCCAGGGACAGGCATTCTGACACATGTGAGTAGACATTGGTAGAACTTGAAATATCTAGGAAGAAAGGAAAAATAGGCATTAGATACAGCTTTAGGTCCTAAGAGGCATGAGGCATTGTGATCTGTTACTACTGAATGAAAGAACGAAACCAAGAAAGTGTTGAAAAGTATTTTGAGCTTGGTATAAATGCAAGGTTCCATTATTTTCCCCAAAGAGATCCACGGGAGGTTGGTTCAGTTCGTTTATTCATCCCACAACTATGCACGGGTGCCTACTTGCTAAGTGTGCTTTCGGGGCTGGACACGCAATGGCAAACAAGGACTGGCCTCTGCCCTTTTGTAACTGATATGTCAGTTGGAAGAAACAGAATACAAGTAAACATATAAATGAGATAATTCCAGCTTGCGGTAAGTGCTATGAAAGCAGAGTGATGTGCAGCAGAGCCCCCGGAGGTGGAGAAGGCGAGCTCCTTCCGGTGGGCTCTGCAGTCGCTCAGTGGTGGGGTCAAACCCCAGTTCCACCACTTACTAGCATCATGGCCTTTGCCAAGCTACTCCTCCTTGCTCAACCAGGGCTAATGCCTGCTTTGCAGAGTGCTTGTGAGAGGGATAGGGTTCAGTATGTGAAGCACCAGCCACATGGCAAAAACTGAGAGTGATGATGGGGTTCCTGGTCACAAACAACATAATTCACTCCAGTGAGTTTAAGCAGCCAAGGAGTTTAATAAAAGATAGCTCAGAAGATATGTAAGAGGGCCAGAGAATTAAGCTTGCGTTCTGGAACAGTGCACAATTGCACCTAGACTGCTCCTGTGGAAACCCTATCTCAGCAGCTCTCCTGGTTGCCCTTGGCAGTAGAATGCTACCTACCATTGGGAGCTCAACCCTGTGGCCTCCAAAAGCAGGCTGTCTCTCTACCCTTTCACCAGACTAGATTCCACACAGCACCTCCTTCCTTACATTCCAAATTTGTCTCCTGTGGATATGTCTGATCGACAGATCATAGCTTTGTCTAAAATCTGTTTCCTTGGGAGGGTAGTGACATGTGCTTATGGTTTCAACCTAGGGAGGTGGGACTCATAAAATGGGAAACTCTTCAAGCATAGACGGGTGATCAGCAGTGCTGGGTGCTATGTGTCTCAAGTGTCCACGTACAGAGCAAAAAACCACATGGCCGGTTTAATATAACCCATGCCCCATACTACTCCTTCTCACTCCTAAGAGAACAAACCAGCACACAGAGAGATCATCTTTGCAGGTGTAGCATCTCATCTTCTGAGGTTATTAAAGAAAGGGGGAAAGGGAAGGAGGAAAACAACGAGCTACCCTTTTACACCATCATATCAGCAAAATGTACAAGTCTGATGATACCATGCATTGATGAACATGTGGAGAGAAGAAAATTCTCACATGTGGCTAATAGGAGTGTGGCTTGATGCAGCCATTTTAGCATGGAATTCAGAAACAACCAATGAAATTGAAGAGGTTCATGCTCTATGACCTAGAAATTCACTCCTAGAGAAATTCTCAAATGTATACAGGGAGACACAGGTAAGGATGTTCATTGCAGCACTGTTTGTAATACTGGAAAATTGGAAATAACCAGAATGCACATCAACCAGAAAATGGATAAGTAAATTGTAGTTTATCAAATAATAAAATACTATTCGGCAGTTACAATAAATAAGCTATAACTACTTACGGCAACATAAATGGATAAGACATGGAAATTGAGTAAAAAACAAGGCACAAAAGGAAAAAAGAAAAGCAAATCACAGTCTGATATCAAAGATATAAAACCTAAAAATGCAAAACAGTGCAATCACATGTTCATGGAAACACTGATGGGGAGTGTTTAAGTCACGCACGGCATGTATTGTATACCAGTCAGGATGATGTACCTTTCTGTGGGAGAAAGAGAAGGAAATTGTGTTTTTTCCTTGCACTAGCAAAAAATGAAAATTATACAAGATATTTCCGCCACTATTTAAATGCCAAATTTAATCAAGCAACAGTAAAAACAAAATAGCATAATACTACAGCCTTCTGTTTAAAATAATAACACTGTTCTGCATCTTTTCCAATTATGTATTAAATATGATGTCTACATATATATGCTTCTGTGTATGATTAAAATGTTTCGCAACTTGAAAAAGCTAAAAAACAGTGAGATTTGGAACCACTCAACTCTGAGTAAAAACTCTGACTCTTCCACCTACTAGAAAAAAATTGTAAACCTCTCTGAGTCTCATTTTCTTCATCTGGAAAATGAGGTTAATAATACTTATTAGGTTGAACCTCATGAAATTGTCTCTTTTTCAGGACAAAAGCAGTTGCATATCAGCGGTGTCACAGGTTCCATCCAGCTTTATCCAGTAGAGCCGTGGTGCAGCCGAGGGAGCGCGCATGCGTAAAGGGCCGCTGGTTCCGCACTCAGTGAACCGCTGCGCTTACGGAAAGCAGAGACATTTTGCTGGAAGGTTTGGGTGTGTCCCTCCCTAGAAGCAAAGGAGTCGCTAGATGATCCCTTGAGGTGTCCTACCTAATCCCAGGGAGCCAGGATTCTATCATGTGGGCCCAGAGTTACCCAAACCAGAGGAATACTTGCCAGTATCAACTCGGGGAGCACAGAATTTCCAGCATCTTTTCCAAAAAGAGTGTGGATTGAGGGAGGCCTTGCAAAGACAAATGAGGCTTTCTCTGGCTGGTGTCAGATGGAGAGGCCTGCAGAGACACATCTGTTTGGCTCAAGTACAGGGACCAGACTGTGATATCAAAGCCAATCAGCTTGGCCAACCTGCACAGAGGGCCCTGAATAAGCCTTCTTCCAACCTTGAACAGAGCAGCCTTGCACCTTTTCCATAGAACCAGCCTCCAAAGTGCTGAATGCATATCTTCATTACACTCAAGACTGAACAAATTGCCTAGTGAATGTTCTCAGTGGCGCCAGAAATGGCAGTGCATGGGGGTGTTTTTTTTTGAAGGGTGACAGGAGGGCAGGAAAGAGCTGAAGATGATTAATGATCAAAGCCTAGAGGAAAAGACACACCAGCCAATTTGTGCCGATTTTCTTCTGTCTGAAAATGGGGAAAACCCATGGATTATTCAAGCTTAACTGATGTTTTTGCAGCAAAGGAAATGAAAGGGGCTTAATTCACACACACACTCTCAGAGGTCCATTACCAAGCTGTCACCTGCACCAGCCAGGCCAGTAGGCTTTCCCTGGGCCCTCCTGTCTGTGGGCACATAAATCTGCTCCCAGCTGTATGTCAATGCCTGGGCAACCGGCTGGCTGAGTTGTTTAAGAGGAGAAAGTAGACTTGAGAAAGAGTTGAAAAAAATAATCTGGACAGAAACTCAACATTTTTCGTCTTTGCAATTTAACAATTAAACAATTTAATTTGTTCTCCCCAAGTTGAATTTTTCTGACCCTAGCCCTGAAATAGTATTTAAGAACTTACCCAAATTTACAGCAACTTTGGTGATCGAATTTGAAATTCTTGGGCAGATCCTTAACCTCTCTGAGTCCCAGTTTCTTCATCCATCTACCAGGGACATCTATAAAATGAGGACAATACTTTTCTCAAAGAGTCATGGTGAGGATTATGAATCATGGAAGATGCGTGAGTGACACAGACTGGACGGTCCATAAATGTTATTCTTTTCTCCCTGGCATATATGAGAACAGGTGATTCTCGCATATATGACCCATAGCACTTAATGAGTTCAGGGGGAGGAAAGAGGTAGGAGAAAATGTGTAGCATGCAATAGTAACTGGGTTTTGTTAACTACCTAATTTTTTCTACTACCAAATGAATGTAAGTGCATACTCAGAAACCAGAGAGTGTGCCCAATAAAATCAGCACACAAAGGAACTACAAAATTTTACACAAATGAGGTAGCCCTTCAAATCACATGTGAACTGTCCAAGTGGAGAGCACAAAACAAGTAAGCCTCAGAGCCCCTTCAAGACCACATTTTCTGGTAAGTGAATGCCTTTTAATTCCAGCTGTTGTTACTAAAAGAACGTTTGAAAGGGAGGGACAAAAAAACAACTATGGGGGAAGGATGTTTGCACAATGAGAAAGGTTGTCCAGGCAGCACTCAGCTGTGAATACTTGTTTCCCCAGAAGTCCTTTCACCAGCAAAGGCTGCACAGAATGAATTTGCATTCAAAGGGAACTGCCCCTCCAGCGTCTCCCAAATTGGCCAGATGGGCATTCACAGGGAATGCAAATTTACAATAAAAGCTCTAGAAAATCAATTGAGTTCTACAATGGGCATGTATTTCTTTTGTAATCGGAAGACAGTCGATCTCATAAAAAAGAAATAAAGAAAGCCAAATTGATTAAGGCTATACAATTGAGGCAGAAGTCTGTGTATATTAAAGCCTGATTTTTACAAACAGTTGTGGACAGAGAGAGTACACAGCAATCCTTCTACAAGCTCTGATGTAGGGGAGCAACCAGCATAGTGTTGACCAGCAGGGGCCAGCAAGGGACATGGGTGAGTATGGGACATTCACAAACCACAGAGCTAAAGAGAAGACAAATGAAGAAGATGTTTGGACCCAGAACAAAACCACCTTAACATTGTTAATAAACCTAGAGAACAGGGGAGATTAGCAGTTGTCAACAGAACTGCCATAAAGGGACAACACTTATAAGCCAAAAATATCCTCTAGGTCCTACCCTCGGCAAGGTCACTTTAATAGTTTGTAGTTTGTCCTCTAGATCAATATCACCCACCTACCAAGTTGCATGATCTCAGTCCTCTGCCTTTTTGTATCTCCTTAAGAATCTCCAAAGGGAGATTAGAAGGGATATTTGCATTTATAATCTGCCTCTCTTCCCTGTTCTAGCCTATGTCCACTCCTCCACTCCACTGGCCACTGTCACTCTGCTGGCCCTAATTAGTGACATATGCCTGGTGCACCTCAATCTACCTGGCTGCCGACCTGGATATTCTTCAAGTCCATGGCCACTGCCAGTTGTCTCTGCTCTGCTCTGTGTCATTGCAGATGACCTGCCACACTTCAAGACCACTGATGCTCCTCACACCATGCCCAGCCTACTCACCCCAAAGTCCAGATCTCCTCTGACCTTCAAACACCCTCAGAGTGCACCCCACCAGGCACTGGTCCTGAGCTTTACCCTCACAACTGCACTGCTTGCCTGTGTCCCCAGCCAGTAAGGAAAAAAACGCCCCTGTTTCCTTCCTCTGCACTTGCAGAGGGATTCCCAAAAAAGAGTTTCTTGGACTCCCAGTCATATGGTTCTTTCAGTTTTGTCACACATTCTTCTTGCAGGAGTGTCTCCTACAGAGATTTTATGGAGACAAAGATGAAAAAATAAATGCACCGGACACTAGCGAAGCCCACAGTGCAGTGGAAGGAACAGACGCTTACACAACTGACAATGGTACAAAATAAGTGTCCATTGTAGCATAAACAAAGTTGACACATCCGTACTTAAAACAAATTAATAAACAAAGAAATAAATAAACAAAACCTCAGTGCCATCCTTCAATTTTCACTTGGGATCCAGTATATAATCAAATCCTGTCTTGTCAGCCTGTATTCTTATCCAGGCCACCATCAGCTCCCAACTGGTCCCCTGCTTCTGCCACAGCCTCTGTAACCCATCCTCAGCATGGCAGCCGGAGGGATACCACCCAAATATGAGTCGGATCCTGTCACTGCTCTGCTCAGAGCCCTCGAATGCTCCCACCTCACACACCCTCACTCTGACTCCCACACGCCCACCTGCCCTGGGCTTCCTTCTCTTTAACTTCATCTCCTGTTGCTCAGCCTTCACCCACCTGCCAGGTCAGCTACAGCCTTGACCCTTGGCATGGGCTGCTTCCTTTTCTGGGCACTCGTATCAGATGACTGCTCAGCTACTTCCCTCACTCTCTTTAGGTCTTTGTTCAGAAGTGCTGCTCTGATCACGCTGTCTAAAACATCCCAGTCTCCCCAAACAGTTACTACTATCTATATTGAGTATTTGTCTTGTTTATTGTCTGTCTCTCCTATTAGAATATAAGCCCAATAAGAGCAAGGGTTTTTATCAGTTTTTTCACTATGTGTACCCAAGTGCTTGGTAAATTATCATTGAATGAATGAGAAAAGAGGAGGAGAAGACATTGCATATGGTTCTTGAAGAATGAAGAGATAAAAGGGTTTTGATACTCACACAGCTACACATTAAATCAGGTTGTTCTCCAAGGGAAAAGGCCCAAAGGCTGTATTTACTACTCTGGTCAATTTTCCACAATCCAGAATCTGACCCTCAATCTTTTAAGTCAGAAACTCAACTTGCACCTTCTCTAAGGAATCAGGCTCAGGGTGATCAAATTATAAAAGCAGAAAAACACATTTACTTCCTTACAATTTTAAGAAAACTGTTATTTAGATGAGAAAAGTCTATGAACATATGTAGTCAGAACATACGCTCCCCCTGGGAAGACCCTCTTAAAAAATCAACGATAATCAGAAGGCAGCTTGGTAATAATGAAATGAAATCAAGGAAAGTGAGAAGAAACAAATGTGTAATTGCCATCAAGCTTAGATGATTTGATGTACAAGTGGCCATTAGAATTCTTATGGCTGCGAGTGACAGAAAACCCAACCCAGTTGGCTTAAGCGAAAAGGGGATCTAATGGTTCATACAACAGCAAAATCCAGAAGGAGAGCTGACCTCAGGCAGGACTTAATGCAAGAGCTCAAAGGGATTCAGTTTCTCTCTCTACATCTCTTGTCCCTCCTTCCTCTTGGGTGACTCGTTTCTCAGACAAATGCTTTCCACATGGTGGCAAAGTGGCTGCCTTTGGTGCCAGCCTCACATGCACAACTCCAAAACTAGGTAAGGACACAGCCTCTTTTCTAGGTTTTCTAGGAGTTCTTCCAAAGTCCTGAGACCCAAACACTGTAATCAGGGAAATGAAGCATGCTGACCAGCATAGGCTCATGCCATACTCTATGGCCTGACTTGGGGGTAGGACCCTGCCTAAAATATGTGGCCTTAGAATGAGGTGAATCTCAAACACTAATTGAGAAACAAACACTATCAATGAAAATGAGATGAGCAGATACTAGGAGGAAAAATTTTAAATTTCCCCTGCAGCCTACAACTTAATAGTATACACTTGTCAATGGTGTGGGGGTGCTCACAGTGGGCTGGGAATGCCTCCTGCACCCAGTCTTCACATTACGCATGCTTTTGTCAACAGGTCTAGACGTCTACCGGCCAAGACTTCCCCTTCTGTGGTTAGTGCATGGGAGTACACTCCTTTTCCTGGGGCTCCACTGCTAGCCAACCCCAGCTAACACATTCAGTCAATTACAACCAAGGCCTGCTGGTTGGGAACCCTTCATTCTCTCTCCTACAGATGACTTTGCATGTCTATGCTCTAATCCAAGGTAGCTCAAGTCCTTTATGGAAAGAACACATTTGTACCCCATTGATAACTGGGGGCATAGTCTAAGTCAGCTTCTGCAGACACATTTTCTTTAGTCTTAAATTCCACCTTAATTTTTAATATAGATTTTGTACTCTATTCTATGGTATTTTACTTGCCTTCCAGTAAAAATAGAATCTCCAGGAATATGTACCATGCCCACACACTAAGCTCTAGTAACCTGAGTCATTTTATAGACTTGGATGAAATGCCATCCCATGAAGCACGCAATCTGACTCGCAAATGTAGACGAAACAATGAGTTAGGTCTGGGATGTTTGGGGTATGAGGTTCATGTGGGACATGCAAGTGGACCTGTCTAGTAGGCAATTGGAGATATGGGCAGGTAACTCAGGAGAGAGGTGAGGACTGGAGATAGAAAATTAGGTATCATCAGCATGATGGGATGGTGGAGCCAAGACGGTGGGTGGGATTGCTCATGGACCACGAGGAGAGAAGAGAAAGGCCTGCAGCCCACACAGTTGAATGATGGAGAAGGAAATGGGACCAGGAGGATAGAATCAAGAATATCTGCCAAAGGCAAAGAAAATCTCAAAGACTCCAAGCAATTGCCCAAGAGAAGCAAATCAAGCTTCTACGTTGGCTATTTTGAGGGCTCCTGAGCCAGTGCAAAGCACTACCCGAGGATAGCGGAGGCTATCCTAACAAACCAGGATTGAGGGCCTGCTCAGCACAGAACTGGCAGCACTTACTCCGGTCACCATGGGGCTCTCGGCTGGCAGGGCTACTTGGCATCACCTCCAGTCCCAGTGATGCAACTGCTCTGCCACAGAGGGGCCACCTAAGCTTGCACAGGTGGGCAGAGCCCCTTATGGGAGGCAGGTCCCTGAGGGTCCTGTCTGCTGACCTCACACCATTTGTCATGTGCTCCTCACTTGCCCTGGCCGGAAGCCCAGAAGGGAGGAAGAGAAGGTCAGAGTAGGCTGCTGTCTGCAGGACAGTTTGCTAGAGGGCTTGAGCTATCTCTTTAAGGATATCTATCTGCTTGTGAATTGCTGGACTGGACAGGTGACCTAAGGCTATTTTAATTCTTAGATCCTCTCCAGAGGTGACAGTCACCAGAGTGTTTATAATGGAATCTTTTGCTAACAAGGCTTCAAACTTTCCTGATGACCGAGCTTTGCACCGCTAGAAGAGGAAGAACAAACATGGATTCCACTCGCGCCAAGAGCCGGCCCCATATCAGACACTCCACGCGCAGCTTCATCTCCAGAATGACCCTGCACAGCAGGCACTGTTATTATCTCGGTTTTACAGACGAGGAAACAGGGCTCAGAGAACTAGTCAGGGGAGAGCTACGTCAGACAGCATTTTCCAGTTTTCAAGAACAACTTTAGAGTTGACAAAGCTCTTCCATGTAGAATATTTCCTTTTGACTTCAGACGCTCACAATGATGGCAAGAATTAACCCATTTTGCAAATAAGAAAACTGAGACTCTGAGAGTTGAGTGATTTATCCAAGATTTGAAGGTTGAGCCGTCAGACCTCTGAATTCAGTGTTCTTTTCACAACAGTTCTTATCCATTCCAGGAGAAAGCCTGGAAGATCCAAATAGGCGATTTTCCCATAATTGACAAACAATTTCCTAAACCAGAGGCCCTCTCTCTTGAAAGACTTAGTAGAAGATCTCAAAATCTGCCAAGTCCCAGAGTGAATTCTGTGAAGTAGAAGTTACAAGGGGGCATCGGTATTACAGGGGCAATGACTCCTCTGGGTTTAACAAAGCCCATGCGACCTCCCTTTCTCATCAGCCACCTGGACCTCTGGATCTGGGGGACCCAGCAAGGTTGCCATCTCGGCTGCTTGCTCTCTGTTCTTAAACATCAAGCTTCATGAACTTGGCTCCCAGCAACACCTCTGTTCCCACCCTCACAGACCACTCTCTGCCAGCCATTCACCAACTAGCCTTGGAATGCCCTGCAAGTCCCATGGGCTTTTCATTATATTCTCATTTAACTTACTTTTATTACGTGCTTCATGCTCGGATGTCCTGCTTCCCCAGCAGGAGTGCAAGGGATCTTGTCTTGCTCCTTGCAGTAACCCTGCATGAGTCCACACTTAGAGGATGTATTTTTTAATTGATCTAGCCAAAAGCCAAATTAATTTTTTTTTTTACTATAATACCCATTCTTTACCAAAAATATTCTTTTTGCTGCTAAAACGAGTTGCAATAGTTTGTCAGGGGGAGAGGCTGGCAATTTCCTTTACGATTCGCTTTGCCGTGGAAGTCTCCTTTCCATGCAGGCTTCTTGGCATTGTTCCACAGAGAAACACCTGGCCGGTGGTCAGTTCTGAGCTGCCTTGCTCCCTCTGGCTAAGCACTGGCCAACGGAGAATAGCAGGGTGTTTAGAACCTTAGTAATATCTTTAGCTGACCGACTGGAATAACAACAACAATAATGATACCAAGTATTTGTATCATAATTTTTCATTTTTTGAAATAGCTATTGGATTTGGGGGCTGGAAAAGTCCTAGAGACTGAACCCAGTTCTCTCACTTACAGATGAGGAAACAGATGAAGCTCAGAGCACCTAAAATCCTGGGTGACCCTCACAACACTCCTCAGGGGTCTGCCAGCCCCCATTTCACAGATGAGGAAACTGAGACACAGACAGCGACTTGTCCCAAGTGACTCAGCCGACTCAAGGCAGAGCTGGGCCCAGACTTCCAGTTTCCTGGTCCCTGGTCTGGTGCTCTTTCCCCTTAGCTGCAGGCTCTCTCCCTTAGCCAAGGAACCATTGGAAGAGATACCAAAGAACCTGGGTCATCCGTGATATTGAATCTGACCTTGGCCCATCCCAGCCTGAAACGTTGCTTGCAAAGGCCTCCCTGATCTGAGCGGTTGTCTCTGCTCCCTTGCCTTCCCTGTCTGCCTTGAGTCATGAAGTGTGAAAACCCTGAATACCCTAATCATCTGTTAGAGACAACTTTGAGCTGAGGGCTGAGTAGCTTCCAGTCACTTTAATTAATGACAAGTATGTGTCTGAAGCTCCCTATAGCAGCAATTCCCATATGTCGGAAGACATTTTAGCTCTAAGTCAGGGGAAATGCTATGCAGCCGTGCACGGCCCTGTCTGGCTGGAGGAGGTGGTGACGATCAGGGACTGATCAGGGTGTGGACCAGGCTAAGCCCCCAGCAACAGCTGCCCCATCAGCAGGACGGCGTGGGCGCCCCCTGGTGGAAAGTTATAAGGTGCTTCCTTTCCCTGGGGCACAAAGGGAGAGGCAGTGAGAGACAAAGCAAGTTGGACTTCAGGGACAATTCCCCAGCTTCTTCTCAGGCAAGCCCGTGTTGATAGCTGTTTCCCAGGTGCCTCCACACTGCAGCTGAAGAGCTGGGCTGATTCCGCAGCAAGTGTTTATGGTGAGCCCCACTTGCCATGGAATCAAGACAAATCCATGGTTCAGGTTTCCAGCTCAAAGAACTCACGTCTTGTTGAGAACTCAAGACATAAAACTCTGCTCCCGGTTTTGCCTGCCTGGCTTGCAGGTCCCTGTCTTCTATCACAGCGCCCTGATTTCCCTCAAGGGCCCCCCTCACTCAGTCCATGTGGTTCCCCTGCCATCAGGGAGGGCTCTCCAACCTAGACCACCCGAGAAGCGCCTTCTGGGTCCTTTAAAACTCAGAGAAACGATCTCCTTCCTCTTCTAGAAAGCCTCTCTTGCCCCTCAGAAGCAGGTGTCCACTTTCTCCTGTGACATCCTCACCTCCACCTCCACATACTTTGTACCACAACTGCGTGTTTAAGTGTCAGTCTTCCCCTCCAGACTCTGGGCTTTTAAGAGCTGGGGTGTCTTTAATTATTTTTAAATCAGCAGCTTCTAGCACAGTGCCTGACACATAGTAGTTGGATGAGGAGTGAGGGACAAGACTCACACCAAAACTGTAAATAATCGTGTAAGTACAAGGTGGGCAGATCAGATCCTACAGGCTTGTGGACATCTTATCAACCTCAAGCACTGCAAACCACAACATGCAGATGCATTATTGCATTTATTGGTGAGGCGAGATAAACCCCATCTGACAGGTCCCCCTACTCATATACCAGCCAGATGGTGCACAATTAAATAAGCAGCCCTGTCACACACTCCAGCGACCCCTAGGCCATGCTGTATCTGACAGTAAGAGGCTGGGCGAGAGAGCTTTCACCCCTGGATCAGGATGGGGCTGGGGGAAGGGAGCCTGCAGAGGAAGAGTGGTACACATCTCCCCTTAATTTTCTCAGTTTCTCGTTTAGAAAAACAAAATACGTGCCTGAGGCAATTGAAGACCACCAAGCTATGTGGAGCTGATGCTTAAAAACAACATACTTACCTGTAAGAAACAGTTACACATTAAAACAGATTCGGGGCAATCCAGGGCATTTCTGCCCTTGTAAAATGCATGAACTCAATCAATAAACATTCTCCACAGCTTAGCAGCCCCAGGACAACCTTGCCTCAATGGAGGAATTTCACCTTCGGTGGAAAGGAAGTAAACTCAACCATGTTCTCTAGCAAATTCCAACTGAGATAAAGTTTTTCTTCTCCTTTTGTGTCCCCCCTCTTGTTTAGAGGAACTAGTGTATGGGCTGGTTCCCCAAGTTAGGATTCAGAGGAAGCTAAAGTAAGAGTTATTTCTTCATTGAGCCTCAATATTCCTCTAAATCCACTTTCTGTTGGCTCCAAGCCAAAGTCAGTTATCTTCAGATAGAAAGAAATTGTTTTGGTGTTAATATGATTTGTATCTGGCAAACCCAGGCACCCTGCTGATTATCATCATATCCCTGCCCTTTAGTTCTTTTCAAATGACGGTCTATTGATCCAGCCATCTCCCAGGTTTTCAAGTTCATGGAAAAGGACGTCTCCACTGTACGGTTCATTCCCACTGTTCCTTGCGTTGCAGGGGAGAAGTGTTGCCTTTCATATTTCATGTACTTCCCCTGCCCCTTCAAATGAAGACCAATCACCAAGAATCTTTTGATGCCTACCAGGCACAATTCCAAGCCCAGGGCTGGCCCTCAGAGATTGCTGAGCAGAATGGAGCTGAGTGTACCTGTCTCTCCCACCCTCCATTGAGACTTTGCCCTTTAAATTCATAACTGATAGCTTGGTGGCTTCTTTCTGCAGAGGAAGCGGTATAGCAGGACATCCTGCATTCCCGATGCCTTCTCTGTTTTGTTTGAGCCTTACAACCACCCCGTGGGGCTGGGTGAGAACTGAGCTTGTTTTGAGGAGCTCTGGGAGTGACCAGAGCTGGGATTCGGCCCTGGGTGTTCTGGCTCCAAGCCCAGTACTCTTTCCTCTCTACCTTATCCTCACATCCCTCACTGCAGGCAGCAGCCCACCGCAGGCAGCGTACCCCCACCAGCGCTTACACAGCATCTTGGCCCTGCCGTTCAGGTGCTGTGGGACCTTGAGCAGGTTTTATCTGAGCCTCAGTTTCTTTATCTGATAACTGGAGCTAAGAAGGCCCAGGTTAGCATTTCTCAGGGCCACGGCACGAGTTAAACAAGATGCTGCAGATGAAGCTTCTAACACAGCGGTTATCCCTGAGTTACTGCCCAATGGCTGTTACTGTTATGATTGTTGATACTATTGTTACTCGGCTGAAACTGTTCTATTTCTGAGCCAAAACAAATCACTCAAATAGTAGGTCTTTCCTCAGTCTTGGTCTTGACGTCATCATCATTCCTGCATCCACCTTCCTTTCTTATTCTATAAACTAAAGAACCTGTCTTTTCAGCCTGAAGGATTTGTAAATATTACCTGAGTTTCTAAGATATTTGGAAAGCCTCTTCCAGGGAGAATCCTTAGAGACAGAGTGAAGAGAGAAGGATTTAGGCCAGACATCTGTCCCATGAGGAGGCCAGGCCTCTGGCCAACCAACCCTTCCCTCATGTCCCCTTGTGGAGCAGAAACTTCACTAGGGACCACTGTGTCGGGCTGGCACCCTGGTCTGGATGTGGTCCTGAAATGGCACTGCTCAGCTGCTCTCCATCCCCTCCCCATCCATCTGGGTACCATGTCCTGCTGACTCTGCCCCCCTGACTCATTTGGGCTCTCATGTCACACCCACTGCCACTATCCCAGGCCATGCACCTCTTGCATGGATAATTAACTAGCCTCTAACTAGTCCTCTTGCCTTCAGGCTCTTAAGGAACCTAGCATTCTGGACCAGACTGACCTTCCTGGAGCCTGGCTTCATTGGTGAGTCTTCTCAGCTGACTCCCATTTTATAAAGCAAACTTCGAAGCCTGGAGCCCAGGCCATGCAGAATCTGGCCACACCCTGCCTCGCGTTACCATCCTACATTGTGGTTCCACATTACGTCCCACAATAATGCTTCCCAAACCCCCGTCCAAGGGGCAGACTCACCCAGATGCTTTAAAAAATGGGTGTTCCCAGGCCTGACCCCAACTTACTTAGACTTACTGGGGGTGGATCCCAGGAATCTGTATTTGTAAAAGGTGTTCTAGGCAACTGAAGCTCTGCCAGGTGTAGGAAGCACTGCCCTACACAGCTGCCAGGGAGATCTGAGCCCAGGCCCACGTTCACCACACACCCTCACTCTCTCTGCTGACTGCCCGGGCTCTGCCTGCTAAATTCTCCCCACCCTTCAAGGCCCACGTCCAATACCCACTCCTCCAGGAAGTTTCTCCAGATTCTTCCAGCCAGGAGTATGCTCCCCCTCCTCTGAATGCCCATAACATCTTGTCCCTCCCTCTCTGCCATTTTCTCTTCATTCCTTAAAGTCAGCCTCCATTGCCTCATCTCCTGGCCCCGAGACAAACTCGAGACATATCCGTACCTGGCTGCTCTCCATGCCCGCTCCATCCATTTGCAGATAATAGTATTTATGTCATAGGATCGTTTTAAGGATTGAGTTTCTATGTAGAGTACTTCAAATTGTGCCAAGAAATGTTAGCTCTCATAATCATCACTGCCGTCGTGTCATCTTCATTCATGTTCTTATGGTTATTTGTGTGCCTGCGTTTCCTCCCTCGAGTTCCTGTTGAGGGCAAGACCATATCCTCCTGTTCATCTTCCTGCCTCCCCCTCACCCCTCTGTTTTCTCCCCACCTATCCCTACTACTGCGATTTGCCCTCAAAGAACTTATCACTATCAGAATTTGTAATTATATATTTACTTTTTGCAATTATTTATCATCTGACATTTTCACCAGGCTCTAAGTTCCTTGAAGGCAGGGATTTTATTTTCAATTAATTAATTAACAAACCCTAATTAATCCAAAATTGATTCATTAACCTACCAATGGACCTTTTTTTTTTTTTTAGTTCTCTTAATTATACTAATATAATAGATTGGGTTCTGAATACTAGAACAGTTATAGTAAATGAGTCCTACTAGTAGCTAGAACTATTCAGTGACCACATGAGTCTAGATCAATGAGTAGTTAATTGGGTTATCGACTGGAGTACAAGGTAGGCGTTCAGAGTGTGGGCTCTGAAGTCAGGTGGGCTAGTTTGGGACACTCTCTCTTATTACCTGTGTGACCTATAAACAAGGGAGTGACTTTACTCTTCTCATCTGTAAAATGGAGATAAGAGTAGATCAACCTCATAGGGTTACCAGGCATGTGAAATCCTTACTCAGAAAGTTAGTTATTATGATGATAATAATGTTGGCTTCCAAATAACCTGAGACTAGCCTAATTAAATTTTTATGGGTTAGATACTGTGCTTCAATTTTCTTATCTATGAAATAGTGCACTGGAGTTCTTATTTTATAATAAAAATGACGATCTGTTTACAAGGGGAAAATAATAATGGAAATTTAGGGCCCATCCATGTACATCCTAACCCCTGACCAGAAATATAATCACTTTATAGAAAATAAAGTCATCAAAGGTTTTACTTCCTTAAGAAAGTTTAAGCAGATTTAAATTCTTCCTCATGGAAAAACTAAAGTAAGTAATTCTAGAACCAGAATGAAGAAAAGAAGGGAATGGGTCAATTCAACCACATTCATCTGCCTGTCCTTCTAGCTGTAGGACACTTGCCTTCCCAGAACTTTGATGACAAACACAAAACATTGTGACCCTAGTAAAAATCCAGAGCTCTACACAAGCAGTCTACGTACAAAGTCACATTCAAAATCACACAATGCAGTGTCGCATGTAATTAAAAGGGAACTGCTAATCTTCACTTGTATCTCAAAAAGTACAGTAGGCTTTCTGTATCCGCAGGTTTCACATCTGAAATTTCAATCCGCGGTTGGTCGGATCTGCAGTTGTGAAAACCCGCAGCTATGAGTGCCGGCTGTATTCATTGCACTCCATCATTTTATGTAAGGGACTTGGGCATCCACGGATTTGGGGGCTCCTGGAATCAATTCCCCCACGAACACTGAGGGACAACTGTACAATAAAAGTGATTCAATTTATAACTCACCACAACATATCTCAGAAGCACCTCCTCTCTGCCCTAAGAGATGCTATTTTGGAGACACTTCAAACCCCGAATTCTTCCTCAAGCTCCAGCACCTGGCAAGGCATGCAGACCTTTCTCCTCCCGCCTCCCTACTCACTCCCTCTATTGATAGACCTAATCCCTCTACACCACCACCCTCCAACCCTTCCCACCCATCCCCCCTTTCCACATCACAGAAGATCTTGGACTGGGGCTGGCAAAAACTCTCCTTTCCTGGAGGATTGCATGGGGCTGGGTAGTCAGGTTAGAGGATGAGCATTCTCTTCCCAGCTCCCCCTCTTTTAGTAACTGAAAATTCTGTTTTCCTTTTCTGATTGCAGGTCACTTTAGTGGGACTGTCAACTAGGCCCTGACCAGTACATGACTCAGGTTAGGTCACCAGACCCTCCCCCTTCATCCTGGCAGCCATGCCCCAGTGCTGCCTCTGATTGGTTCCTGCCTTCTTGACCCCTCTAGTTACCCAGACCACTGCCATTGTCCAAGCCCCATTCTTCAGTCTTCCGTAGACCCTGTGAACTGTCTGAAATCTTTCCAACAAATGTGTCTGCTTAACTTATCCAAGTTGATTTCTGTTGTTTGCAACCAAAGAACACTAGCTAGTACCTAAAACTCACATACTAATAAACCTTGTCACCATCTCTGTTTGTGAGATTATGGCTGCAGCCCTGGACAAATGAACCTAAACTTAACTGAAGTAATTGATTGCAACTCATGGTCAAAATTAGCCTCCATTAAATTTGCTTTCTACTACCTTTGCTCATTCCCCAACAAAATCATTTGGACCTACCTAAAATTCTTGATGAAGAAAGGAATAATGGTTACTCAAACATTTTGTAAAGCCTATGTTCAAAAAAAAAAAAAATCTGTAAGACATCTACATTTACATTAGAAGCATTATTAAAAGGATAACGACCTATTATCCCTCTGCACTAACTTTTCCAATTATAAAAGTAATATAGGGGCTTCCCTGGTGGCGCAGTGGTTGAGAGTCTGCCTGCCAAAATATATGAAGAATAAAATTTAAATGACCCATTAAAAATTAAATAAATAAAATAAAACCTATGTTCACCTTCTAGCGGCTACTTGTAGTAATAAAAACAACATGTAGCAAAAAGTCAAAATATTTAGCCTCTTTCATTTACTGACTGTGTGTCTTCAACTCAATCACCTAATCTCCCTGAACCTCATTTACCTTGTGTACGAAAATACATATAAATATACCAGCTCTTTCTACTTCTCAAGGTTGTTGTGAGACCAAAATCAAAAATCAAAAAACAGGGGCTTCCCTGGTGGCGCAGTGGTTGAGAATCTGCCTGCCAATGCAGGGGACGCGGGTTCGGGCCCTGGTCTGGGAGGATCCCACATGCCGCAGAGCAGCTAAGCCCGTGTGCCACAACTGCTGAGCTTGCGCGTCTGGAGCCTGTGCTCCGCAACGAGAGGCTGCGATAGTGAGAGGCCCGCGCACCGCGATGAAGAGTGGCCCCCGCTTGCCGCAACTAGAGAAAGCCCTCGCACAGAAACGAAAAACCCAACACAGCCAGAAAATAAATAAAGTGAAATTCTTAAAAAAAAAAAAAAAATCAAAAAACAACAAACAAACAAACAATGCCTTGAGAATCACTAAATTTGTGGCCCAGGCAAGAATTAAAGCCACTCGTGCGCACTATCTTCTCCCAACTGGTTCTTCCTCCTCTTAACATCCCTGATTTAGCGAATCTTCCCACTTCTTTCTCCTCCCTCCCAGTTGCTACCATCCAGGTAAGGAAGATTGTCCTTTCTCAGCTACCATTACAGGGCTGGATACAATGCACCCTATGGATATACAAGTATGAGTGGTGTCATTCTTCTAAACTGTGAATTCCTAGTTAGTCTGTGCCCATCCCCATTTTTTTCTTTGTGAATTTGTGTACAGTATCCAACCTAGGACTGCGGCACGCGGGCACGCACTCAAATGCAACCAGGAAGGAAGGCGATGGGCCCACTCATAGTGGATTCCTTGGGTTAGTGAGAACTGAAATTGCCTCAGCTCTTCGCTTTTTCTTTTTTCCTGCTAGAAGTGAAGCTGGAGGCAAATTTTCTTCACTCTGCACTCTTGAAAGTAAGGAATCATTACTCCAGTGGAACTTGATTAGCTAGGGCTCCTGACCAAAATCTCTAACTATAAATGATTGCTACTCAAATTCCTGTTAAAAAATTTTTAAACTATAGTAAGATCAGGGGAGTGTCTGGAGGAGAGCGGCGCTGTGGTGGAAACGTGAACGATGCGGAAAGCAGAGGGGCGCAGGAGGCGTGGGCTCGGGGATGGGGCAGAATGGGCGCTCGCTCAGGAGCTTGTGTTCAGAGCAAGCCCCCGGCTCCACCGCTTTTTCTCCTTCCCACTGACAAACTACTCAATGAGGGAGACGGAGCTTTTCCTCCGTGCGACCAGCAAACTGCCTTCCAGGGCAATGCAGCCTGTTAATAATAGTAATAGCTATCATTTAGAGGCTCTCCCTATGTGCCAAGATGCAGCACTAAGTGCTTTTGAAGCCTTTGGTGGTAGGTACTGGGGTAGATGATATTGTTGTTCAGATAGTAACTGCCCTTCCCCGGGGGCGGGGAGGGGATTATACTCTCCCCTGCCATTCACTGGGGCGGTGATCAGTGATACCCTCTCTCTCTCTCCCTCCGGCAGGGGCCCCTCTGTCACTCTGGCCCACAGTGAACACCCCATGGAGCAGCTGAAACCGATCCACAGTGAACATGGAACATGAAAAAGAATAAGCTTTTGTGGCGATGGTTTAATACAGCATAACTTAGTTTCAGAAGCGGAGGCTCAGAGGGTAATTGCCCAAGATGACACCGTCAGCAGGTGGCAGCATCCCCTCTAACTGCAGAGCCCTCACTTTTCACCCCCATCCCAATGGCCTTGGCTCTCCATCGCAGCCTGACCCTGGGCAGCAAGGTCCCTGGGGCAACTGCAAAGGCAGCCTCGCACTTCTCCCCTTTGCCGGCTTCTCCATGGCACGGGTCCTGTTTGCCACCTTCCCATTCTTCAGACGCTGCTTTGGGGACTTCCAGGACCTTGCATTTCTCTTTATCCCCCAGGCACCCTGACTTGGCAGTTACAGCCCAGCCTTTACAGTCAGACAGGATCCCAAAGGTGAAACCTAGGCTCTTCCTTACCAGCTGTGTGGTCGTAGGGAAGTGACTCATCCTCTCCGAGCCCTAGTTTTTTAAGTGGAAGACTGGAATAACAACACCCCGTCATTAAATGAGTTGGCCTGAGTAAAGGAAACAGGCCAACTGCACGGCCACCTGCCCCTTATCTGAGGATCTTTCCTCGCTTGCTTGCTTGAAGAGCTGCTTGGTACCACTTGCCCCTACCTTCCTCCCTCTCTGGTCAGCCCATCCAAAGCCTCCCCTGGGCCCATAGGAGTCTCTCTCTCAACAAATTGATCTAAAATATCCAGAAACAAGTCAGTTAGATCCATTAGCAATTATCCAACCTTCAAACTTATCCAGAATCTGCCCTCTTCTCATTACCTCCCCAGCTTCCACCCTAATCCAGATCACCGTCATCCTTCATGGGATCACTGCATCAGCCTCCTAACTGCCCCCCCGGCCCCCCTCACTCGATAGTCTGTCTCCACACAGCTCCTGCAGCAGCCTGTCACGTGGAAGGCACACCACGTCCCTCCTCTACTCCCAGCCTCCCAAAGACCTGTCTCATGTCTCGCAGTGGCCTGTAGGCTTGGCATGAACTGGTCACTTGCTGAGATCTCGCCTCCCCCACTCCACACAAGCCACACTTGTCTCTCAATGCCCCGTCTCAGGGTCTTTACCCCTATTTTCCCCTCGGCTGGAAACGCTCTTGCCTCAGATATCTGCGTGCATCACTCACTCACTTTCTTCAAGGCTCTGCTCTAATGTGACTGAATCAGAGAGAGGCCTTTTCAGACAGCAGTTATTAAAAAGAAAAACAAAACACTCCACCCCACCACCCCAAAGGCACTTTCCAGACCCTCACTCAGCTTTATTTTTCTTCACAGCATTATTGCCAAATAATAATATATCCAAAATATTATATCCCTGTTTGTTTAATATGTCTCCTCTACTGGAATGGAAGAGACTTTACTGTGATATCTGCTCTATGCCCAGTGACTAAAAATACTGACTGACACATAGTAGGTATTCAATAAATTTCATTGACTGAATGATTGGATGGATAATATTGGACTCAGACTAAAAAGTCACAGTGAGGCCATGGGAAGCAATAGTCAGCAGAGAGAAGCAGGAAAATGGAACAGACACACAGAGAAAAACAGAGATGAGAGACCATGTGTCCCAAGAGAGATGGAAGGAGAGGCAGGCGTACATGACTTCCAAGGCCATGTCCTGGGAGGCCCAGCTGTTTCCTGCCTTGGGGTATAATAACACACACACATACATCACACACACACACATACACACACCACACATCACACACACATACACACACACACACATACATACACACACACATATACTTTACTGAAATGACCCTGGGTGAGTTTCTGAGTCTTGCTGCCTAATGACCCCACACAATGGCAGTGTATAAATACCCAACACAGAACCAGGCACACAGGTGTTCATTCACGTGGGTTCCCTTCCTCTCACCTGAAGCCCTAGCTATGAGCAGTTCCCGAGGTTGAGAACTTGCCCCCATCTTCCGTTCCCTAGAGTTTTTTTCCTGTAGAGTTACCCCTCTCACAGCCTCTGCACACCCCCCTCACCAGACTTCACCCACCTGCCTCCCCACCTTGCACAACGTATCCAGTCCCCCGCTCTGTCCTCTGGGCTGTCATGTTCTATGCTGCTTCCCCTGTGAAATGGACTCCCCATCCCAACCGCCCTGACAAGAGCACCTCTGATTTTCAGTTATTCCTATTCGAAACTTAGAAGTCATCTTTTAACATCCCTGTCCTTCCCCCCTGCATCTGTCCACCAGCTTGTTCATTCTTCCCAAACACTTCCTAGAGTAACCTTTCTTTTCCATTCTCACAATGGATCTTATAGCCCTTCATCTGGAAATCCTCCTCTGACCCCAGAACAAATCAGGTCCCCATTTATGCTCTAATAGCCCCTGTATTTTGCTTTGCATTGACCATGGTTTGCAACTGCATGTGTGTGATAGCACTGGATTACTGTCTCTCTCCCCCACTGACTTTACACTCCACAGGGGCAGCTCTCAATAAATGCTGTTAGATGGATGAATTGAGCTACTTTTTCTCTCTTTCTTTGTCCTCATCCCTAGCTATCATGGAAGCTTCCCGAAGGACAGAGCTGTGTTTATCACTGCCTGTATCCCCCCTCTCCCCACCGACCCCAGCCCCAACGCTTAGCACAAAATCAAGAGCACACTAGGTGCTCCCTAAATAAGGGCGTATTGACTGGGGTGTCCCCGCCAATCATTCAGAAGTCGAGTTTGGAGAAAAGTAAATCCTCACTTCCAAGTGACCAGTCAGGCAACCAGGCCCTGCCGCCCCAGGAACCCAATAACAGGGACCATCTGTTTCCACAGCAGCCCACCAGGCTGGCAGCGCTTCTTTCCTTGCCTCCTGATTCTGCAGTAATTAGAAACAGCAGTCATCGCTATGTCGCGTTCCCCGGAGCACCCTGCTGGATGCGCAGAACACGTGTAGCTGCGAGACCACCTGCCGGGAAGAGAATAGAAGAATCATTTGCTGAACATGGCAGGGGTGATGGCCAAGGGGATGAGTCGCTGCATAGCAAATAGCCGCCCCATCTTCCCCAAAGCCCTAAATAATTTCTCCACTTGAAAAAAAAGAAGAAAATACACGATTAATTTTTCATGTAGATCATCTCACTTGGAAGCTTAGGGAAGGGCTGCGCATGCTAAGAGCCAAACTTGAGATGCCACGTCGCTGGCTTACACACAGTCAGGGAGAGGGAGGAAAGGAGAAAACCCGCGGCGTTTACTTGTGGCGCTTGGTGGGCAGGGAGGGACAGAAAGGAGGGCGTCTGCTTGTTCTTTCTCTTTAAGGTCCTGCTTCGGTCCCTGGCGTGGTCACTTTCACTGTCACATTCGCCACAATAACACTGAGGGTCGTCGGACTTGTCCTCCTCTTCTACACGAGTAAACCGAAGAAACCGGGGAAATGGGACACCTCGGCCAAGGTCACCCGGCCAAGAGGAGGCCGAGCAGGATTCCAAGCCCAGCGCGCACCCGCCTCCCGCAGACCCACCAGCCGTGCGGACTCCTGGCAGGTGTTTAGGGACCCGCTGGGTGACCATCTGTCGAATAGTGTGGCGGGCTTGCCTTCACTGCCTCCAAGTTGTCTGATCCAGATTTCCCTGCCCACGCGTTCACTGTTTACCTTCTGCCTGAGCCCCGACCAATGTGAGGCAGAGCAGACAGGAATGGAGGAAAGGAGGCTCGGACTCTCTCGCTGCACATCCCTGAATCTGATTAGGGTCCCTTCCAATGCAAAACCCAGTGCAGCTGCGAAATGTGTTACCGCAGAGAAGGAGGCTCAGAGCATCAGCTCTGAAACACGCCTGGGCTCACATTTCCTCCACACTAGCTGTGTGCCCCTGGGCAAATGGCTTAACCTCTGTGTACTCATTTCCTAGGGCTGCCAGAACAAAGTGCTGCAAACAGGGTGGCTTAAAACAACAGAACTGTGTTGGCTCACATTCCTGGGGCTAGAAGTCCAAAGCAAGGTGTCTGCAGGGTTGGTTCCTTCTGAGAGCCCTGAGGAAGAATCTATTCCAGCCTCTCCTCAAACTTCTGGGGGTTGTCTGATATTCTTGGTGTTCCTTGACTTGTAGATGCATCACTCCAATCTCTGCCTCCATCTTCAGGTGGCCTTCTCCTGTGTGTCTCTCTTCTCTTCCTGTAAGGACAGCAGTCGTATTGGATTAAGGGCCAACCCTCCTCTAGTATGACCTCATTTTAACTAATCATATCTGCATCAAACCTATTTCCAAATGAGGTCACATTCTGAGCGATTGGGAGGTTAGGACTTCAACATATCTTTTTGAGGGGGACACAATTCACCCCATAACTATCTCTGTGCCTCTGTTTCCCCTAAAGGAAGGGATTAATAGCATACATCTCATAGGGCAATTGTGAAGACTGGATAAATTAGTACATGGAAAGGGCTCAGAACAGTGCCTGCTTTATTGTAAGAGTAGCACAAATGTTACTTGTGATTAACAGTGTTGTCATTTTTAAACGGAATTGGTTTTTTTAAAATATTGAGTTGCGTGACTTCTTCATATATTTTGGATATTAACCCCTTATTGGATATATCATTTGCAAATATCTTCTCCCATTCAGTAGGTTGCTTTTTCATTTTGTTGATGGTTTCCTTCATTGTGCAAAAGCTTTTTAGTTTGATGTAGTCCCATTTGTTTATTGTGCTTTTTTTGTCCTTGCCTGAGGAGATTTTTTGTATTTCCTGAGGTAGTCCTGTATTGCTATAAACTTCCCTCTTAGAATTGATTTTGCTGCATCCATAGATTTTGGAATGTTGTGTTCCAATTTTCATTTGTCTCAAGGTATTTTTTAAATTTCCTCTTTGATTTCATCATTGACCCATTGGTTGTTTATGAGCATGCTGTTTAGCCTTCACGTGTTTGTGTTTGTTCTAAGTTTTTTTTCTTGTAATGTGTTTCTATTTTCATACCATTGTGATCAGAGAAGATGCTTGGTGTGATTTCAGTCTTCCATGTGCACTTGAAAAAAATGTGCATTCTACTGTTTTGGGGTGGAATGTTCTATATATATCTATTAAGTCAATATGATCTAATGTGTCATTTAAAGCCAACATTTCCTTATGGATTTTCTGTCTGGATAATATACCCATTGATTTAAGTCTGATGTTAAAGTCCCCTACTATAATTGTATTACTGTCAATTTCTCCTTTTATGTCTGTTAATATTTGCTTTACGTATTTAGGTGCTCCTACACTGGGTGCATAAATATTGACAAGTGTTATTTCTTGTTAATCCCTTTATGATTATGTAATGCCTTTCTTTTTTTTTTTTTTTAAACTGGTAATTCTACCAAACCTTTATTTTTTTTAATTTTAATTTTAATTTTTTATTTTTTTGGCCATGCCATGCAGCATGTGGGATCTTAGTTCCCTGACCAGGGATTGAACCCATGCACCCTGCAGTGGAAGCACAGAGTCTTAACCACTGGATTGCCAGGGAAGTCCTGTAATGCCTTTCTTTATTTCTTGTTACAATCTTTGTTTTAAAGTCATTTTCTCTGATACAAGTATTGCTACCCCAGCTTTCTCTTTGTTTCTATTTGGAGATATCTGGACTATGGGTCATGAAGTATCTTTTTCTATCTCTTCACTTTCAGTTCATGTGTGTCTTTAGGTCTGAAGTGAGTCTTCTGTAGGCAGCATATATATGGGCCTTGTTTATCTATCAGCCATCCTATGTCTTCTGATTGGTGTTGTAGTCCATTTACCTTTAAAGTAAGTATTGATAGGTATGTACTTATTGCCATTTTATTATTGTTTTCTGGTGGTTTTGTAGTTCTCTTTTCCTTTCTTCTCTTGTTCTCTTCCCTTGTGGTTTGATGACTTTCTTTAGTGTTATATTTGTGTACATTTATATATTTTTTGTGTGTATCTGTTATAGGTTTTTGGCTTGTGATTACCATGAGGTTCATATATTAAACCTATGTATATAGGAGACTATTTTAGGTTGATGGTCACTTAAGTTCAAGCACATTCTAAAAGCACTAAATTTTTACCCCTCCCCCCAATTTGGTATCATATTTTACATCTTTTTATTTTGTGTGTTGCTTAACTAATTATTTTAGATATAGATGATTTTACTACTTTTGCCTTTTAATCTTCATACTAGCTTAATAGGTGGTTAATCCACTACTTTACTGTATGCTTGCCTTTACCAGTGAGTTTTTTTTTTCTTTCATAATTTTATTGTTTCTAGTTATGACCTTTCCTTTTCTGATTAAAGAAGTCCTTTTAACTTTTGTTGTCAGGTCAGTTTAATGGTGATGAGTTCCTTTAGGTTTTGCTTGTCTGGGAAGCTCTTTCTCTCTCCTTTAAATCTGAAAGATAACCTTGCTGGGTAGAGTATTCTTGGTTCTAATTTTTTTCCTTTCAGCACTTTGAATATATTGTGCCAGTCCCTTCTGGCCTGTAAGGTTTCTGCTGAAAAGTCAGCTGATAGTCTTAAGGGGGTTTCCTTTTATGTACCTAGTTGTTTTTCTCTTCCTGCTTTTAAGATTCTCTCTTTATCTTTAACTGTGGACATTTTAATTATAATGTCTTGGTGTGTGTCTCTTTGGGTGCATGTGGAAGGAGAGTAAAAAAAAAAATGGTGCCCTCTGGTACTTCCACCCTCAAAGAGAGAAAGTTGCATCAGATCCCTGCTCCTCCAGCACATGCCCTATAATTAGTCAATTAACCTCCTTCTCCTATGATCCAGGTGCTTTCCAAGCTGTTGCCAATGTGCTGGGACTGTGAGTGAGTGAGTTTGTGTGTGACTCCTTCAAGAACATTCTTGGTTTCCCACAGCCCTTCAGCTCTCCTGGACGTAAGCCCCTGTTGTTTTTCAAAGCCAGATGTGATGGGTGCTCATCTTTTCAGTGCACATCCCAATGTGGAAACCTCTCACTCCTCATGGGAAACCTCCACAGTTGTGATATCCCTCCCATTTGTGGGTGGCTACACTGGGGCTGTGGGTTCTGACTAGACTGTGTCTCTGTCCCTCCTACCCATCTTGATGTGCCTTTTCTCTATGTCTTTAGCTGTAGAAAATCTGTTCTGTTCTGCTAGTTTTCAGGCCATTCTCAGAGACAGTTGTTCAATATGTAGTTGTAGTTTTGGTGTGTCCTTGGGAGGAGATAAGCTCAGGATCTTCTACTCTGCCATCTTGATCTGGACCTTCTGTCTGTTTCTTAAGCACAGCAAGCTCGTGGCCTTCCCAAGACCTCTGCACGTACTGATACCTGATGCCTAGAATGTCTTTCCCCAAGGCTTCCACATGACCATATCTTTCTCATTATTCAGATCTCTGCTCTAATGCCACTTGCCTCCCTAGAAAGACCTCCCCTGACCTCCTTATCTAATGGCTGTGCCTATCACCACCCCCAGTCACATTCTATCCCATCACCCAGTTGTCATCTCTTCACAGAGATTATCCAGTTTTATCTTGTCTGTTTATGGGCTTACTTGCTTATTTTCGATCTACTTTTCACAGAACATAAGCCTCGTGATCGCAAAGACTTTATTTGTCTTATTTACCCTGATGTCCCCCATGCCCAGACCAAAGCCTGATATATCATAGATACTAATAAATATTGGTAGAAGGAATAAATCTATGAATAAACCAATTCTGAACCTAGTATCACATGAGTGGTAGAGTCAGAAGTTTCTCTTTGCTTTGAATAATGCCACTAGTTATCCTTTCTAATCTTGTACCACCCGCTCCAGCTTGCCAACAAGACATTGTCAGGTTCTGCTGTACTATTAACTTCTCAGATCCTCTTCTCAGATAAAGCTTATGTCGTTTGTAAATTTTATATCAGGCTTTTATTTTTCTATCACCCTGGTTTTACTTGTTTTACCCAATTGGCAGTAGTAGAGTTCTTCAGTTACAATTTTAAACATCACTCATAACATTTATGAGGCTCAAAGCCAAGCTAGCCTTTTCTCCTTTTTTAGTCCTGTGCAATCACACAAATTCTCCATTCCTACAGCATATTGTCTAATTTTATTATCACCCAAGGATGCAAGATGATTTATTTGTTTACATAGGTTCAGATTATTCAAATATTCCTTTATCTGCTCTGGAATAGCCATTCTTTTTCTATTGCCTTAATTGTACCATATTAGACATCTTGATTTTGTTTTATGCTATGTGGCCTTCGGATATCCTTATGTATTTAAACATTCTCACACATAATTTAATATATTGTAAGTCATTTAAACTCATAACTTGTCTATGAGCTAAGAAAGCATCATGGATTACTCTCTTGGGAAGAAAAATGGAGCTAAGTGAATTTTTCCTGCATCCTAAAATGAAGACACCCAGGCTTTGGAATGCCCTTTTCCTGCTTATCTTTCCATGTTTGGCCAATCCTAGCACTCTTCAAGAGAAAGGGAAGAGAAAGTAGAAACCCCCTCAACTATCAAAGAAGTTCTGAGCAGCACAGCAGCCTGAAGTATCCAAGCACTCTCAGAAAGGATTTTGCAAAATCTTCTAATTACAAACATTAATTGGTCTCTGGTCCTCACAGCACACAGAAAAGAAAAGCAGTCTAAGGAATTACACTTCCCCAGTCTCACTGTAGCTTGCTTTCCTTAGCTGTTTTTTTTTTTTTTTTTCCAGTTTGGTTTCTGTGGGTTTGTTTAACGTTACCTCTCTGTGATCCACAAGTTGCTGAATAATCCATCTGTAAGATTAGGGAACTGAGCTAAGGTTGGATTACTATTAGAAAGAAATAGTCTCCCACCGAAGTCGTGAAGGTCTCCAGGACCCTCTGCTGGGCTCCTTTTATGGGTCTCTAGAAGCTGTCTTGTTCTATGAATTCCTCTTCAGTCCCTGTACCTCTCTATAGCTGACAGATATGGCTATGTGGGTCTTAATCCAGAGAGCCTGGGATCTCTGAGACCTTATCAGGATGCAGAAATGGATGAGTGCCCTGAGCAGCCACCTCATTTCAGTAGAGAAGACCTGAGGCAGCTTAGTCGGACCTGAAATTAATTCCCGTTTTTAATGAATTGCCCAGGGAATTCCTTTTCCAATTTTCCTTCTGGTTTTATAGTTTTCTTTAGATTTCCTTCCCTTCATTGTTCTCTCCATCCCTCCTGGGTCTGGAACTGGGAAAATTGTTTCTTCTCGGGCTGAACCCTCACCGTGTATGGTCATTGGTACTGAAACTTCCCTGTGGCCCCTGAATTCCCCACTCATTTCCTTCCCAATAGGAAGCAGCAGGTTTAAAGTGGTTGCGTTGTCTTCTTTCGATGTCATAAAATTTTCTTCCATGTGATTTAAGAACCTCTAGGATGACGCATGGGTCTCCCAGTGGACAACAGTGGTTAAACCCCAGCAAGCATACTGCTATTGTTAGATTCTGGGTTTATGATGACGTGTGACCCCAGCAGCCAGGCCATCACCAGCTGGCTTGGTGAAATTTTCAAAGCACTTAAAAAATACCAGCTCTCCCTACACACCACTGAGGTGTTGATTAATATGACTAACTTTAATGTGGTTGATTAAGGCCATAAAAATCCATGAAGGTCTGTGTGGCTGACCCAGGCCCCTTCATTTAGCCCAAAGACAGACCATTTTTGCTGTATTGCAAGCCCTGCAGGAGGAAACAAGAAACACTTTATTCTCTGTGTCCTTGTGCCATTTGGAGGCTGCTCCCTTTGCTCCTCTCCTTCCCACTACCCCCACCTACCCCCACACCCGCCTAGAATGTAAAGAATGGAAAGCATAACTTTCCTAACACTAAAGAGAAAAGTAGATATGGATGCAGTGTCTTTCATTTGAAAAGTGCCCTTCCTTGATGAATGCAAAGCCTTTTACGAAACTGCCATTTCCTAACATAGAAGAAGAGAACATTTATAAAGATGGAAGAACCTAGGCACAGAGAGAGACAAGATGGTCCAAGGTCACCTTTGGGAGCTGAGGGTAGAATAAGAAAAGGTTGTTGGACTTGCCCAGAACTGCACAGTGTGGGGCACAATCTACCACGATGATGGTCTCTGAACACTCACTGCTGAGCAGGCAGTGGTTGGGGGAGAGCAGTCACTGAGAGCTGGCCTCAGACCCTTCTTTGCTTTGCATTTTCTCAGGACTCTTAGGGCTGACAGGATGTTTCCCCGATCCAGGTCCACACTGTCAGTTTCCAAGAATTAGTCAGAGGCTCCTGTGTGTTAAATGAACTGCCAAGTCATCACCAAGCCTTGGCTCACAACACTGAAATCATAATTACACCAACACAGGTGACCACAGGGGTCCCAAACTAGGATGCTTGACATTTACAGATAGCAATAGCATGACTGCTTATGTAAATTATATCACAAAATGCAAAGGAATTTAATTATTTTCTGTTGCTTTGGCAGCAACACAAAATGATTTTAAACAAAATATATAAAAAGGATTTTTTTTTTCATGTTGAGTCCTGAGAGATTTACTTTCTGGAGTAGCTATCCATTCATAAACAGTTAAAAGAGAGTTTATGTAAATATAACCTAATATTCATAATTAAAATTGAGTAAAATGTTGATTTTAAAAACTGCCTTTTTGGTATGTGTAACCAGTGTGTGGTGGTGTATGTGAAACAGCTTCTGTGCTCCATTTTGTTAAAACTTTTCATCACAGTACTGTAATGAATGGTGTAAGGTGAAGGCAGTCAGTGTAGTGGTGCAAATCCAGGCTTTGGAATCAGTCTCCTGGGGGCAAGTCCCAATTCTGCCACTTACCAGTTATGGGACCCTGGGCAGTAATGTGGCCTCTTTGAACCTCAGTTTTGTCTTATGTAAAATGACAATAATCATCCTCTAATCTGTAGAGGGGAGGCTTAAATGAATAAATTGTGTGAATCTCTTAGTTCCATGCCTGCTACATAATAAGCACTTGAGAAACAGAAGTGGTTATTATGAAGAGGAATGTGACAAATTTCAAATACGTCAATGCAAAGCAAGATGGAGGGGGAGGGTGGAGGAGGAAGAATCTGGAGGGTGAAGAATCACTCACTATACTAGGCTACTACAGCTGGAGAAAGGGATATTTCACTTACAAAATGTGGGCAATGCAAGAAAAAGATGGGTATTGACTCAGAAGAAAGTACCCTTCAGTAGCGTTAGAGAGACAGGCTGCCAGATTCTTTGAAGGACATAACCACAAGACCTATGGAGAAGACTCTATTGTGTAAAAGTGAGAGAGAGAAAGAAAACGTGAACAGTTGCTCAGACCACTCTAGCCTTTCACTGGTGTCACAATATTTGTGTGGCACCTTGGCTAAAGCAAAGATATGTGGGGACAGACTTTTCCACTTAGAGCTATAGGCCCCTCTGTCCTCTGGAGCTCATCCTGGAAGCCTGCTACCTGCACAAAATCACCCCGTCTTGTATGGCTGGAGCTGGATGTCTGCAGATCCTCATGTCAGAGGATTTTCTGGGATGGAACAGCATCTATTGCCCCCTCGTCTATAAGTGAGGCAGGGCAATGCACTATGGAGAAACTGAGGTGCTTGTAGGAGGTTCAGACCTCACTGGTTTGAGCAGGTCATGGAATGCTAAATTTCCATGAGGTGGGTCCATATGTCTCAAAGGTGCCTTGATTGTTCAGTTCTTACTCCAAAAAGGACATAACTAACCTTGGCCAGAATCAACCTTTTGCATTCCCTTCCATAATAGGAACAACTTTGGCAGTGGGACCAGAATATTAGTTCATCAGCCAAGGTCATCTTGACTGAGGCAAAGCCCTCTGTGCTTCTCCCTAAGAAAGAATGGGGGCTCTCCTGGGGCATGTGGATGGCCTAACAGATCCATGACACAAGCTAGTCCTGGTCCTTAAGGACACCCTTGGTGTTAGGCTCAGCAGATGAACATGTCTCCTTGGCAGGAACAATAGCCCAGGAACCAAGTCTGTTATGTGGAACACTCCACCTATGTTTTAATTTTCCCACCTATATACAATGAGGATAATCCTAGCATATACTTCCTAGAATTATTTCAAGGATGAGCTAGTATACCTGAAGTGCTTAGAACAGTGTCTAGCATATTCAATAAGTGTCAGTAAATAAAAATGTCACTCAATAAATAGCTCTCAATAAATGTCAGTGATAATGGTGATGAAGAAGAAGGGGAGGAGGAGGAGGAAGGCTATGTCACCCAATGTCAACTAAATCCAAATTCCCCCAGAGAATTGTCTTAGAATTTAGTAGGAGAAAAATTGTTTTCTCCAAGAGAAACCAATAAGAATATAAATTTTTTTGTCCCTGTGTTTAGGATTCTCAAAGTTAAATTTTAATCCTCAGTTACCACCATGTTAACCCTCGTGGTTAGAATATTTGCTTTTTGTTCTTTCTTCAGTCCTGATTTTCTATTTTATTAGTCTAGTCTTTTATGTCCTTGATAGTAAGCTGTCTAGAATTCCAGTTACAAGAGTTGAGATATAAAAGATAAAATAAAAATAAAGAGAAGACACTCCATAAAATTTTGCTGAATTTATTGAATTGTTGAATCTTTCCACATAAACCAGACTGTTTCTGAAAAAACAAGTAACCACAAGAGAGAGCAGTAACAGAAAAACGTACTTATTTTCTTGTTTATATATCAAAATTCTACCTATGAGAGCAATCCCATTTCTCTTATTTCCTGTAGCCATAATGCAAATCCCCCCCTTCCTTGTGAGAGGGTCTGAGAATCTGTGTGAGGGCAGACGCTTCAAGAGGCTGATGGTACAAGTTACACACCATCTGTTCACCCTCTGCCTTGAGGCACGTCCCATTTCTTGTTGGAGTGGGCAACTTTAACAGCTAATTTCAGCTCTATCTCTTGTTATCCTTTCACCACTGCCCTGCCCTGCCTCATGGAGGGAGAAAAAAAGAAAAGAGAAGAAAAGAAAAGGAAAAGAAAAGAGAAGAGAAGCACACCTGCATCCTCGAAGATCAAAGAGATCTCATTTGCAGCCATTCTTGAGGTTGCTATGGTGATGGACAATTCTGACCATCAGGGTGCAGGAGCCACTGGTGCTGAGGAAAGCACTGAGCTGCAGAGTTATGGACACACAGGTGCAGAGAGAGCAGCAGAGTGCCTCCTGGTTTGAGAACATGACTGGCTTGTTCAGCCTACTCTCCACACTCCTGCAAAGCCTTTCTGATGGAAAGTCGGCCTCTTCACATTCAGCTGAAACATTATCTGTCCCTTCTCACAACTCTCAGCATGCTCTGGGGCTCTGGTGAGTCCTTTTTCCGTCATGCTCTAATGGGCCCTCCAACGAAC
Organism: Balaenoptera acutorostrata; assembly: GCF_949987535.1. Classification (NCBI taxonomy): domain Eukaryota; kingdom Metazoa; phylum Chordata; class Mammalia; order Artiodactyla; family Balaenopteridae; genus Balaenoptera; species Balaenoptera acutorostrata. The sequence continues at coordinate 145,108,396 of NC_080066.1, read as the reverse complement.
AATTTGAAGGAGTGAACAATTTGCCTCTGAGTCTTCTGAGTTCAGCTAATTCCAAGAGGAGACCAATTTCCCCTCTGATAGGTCCTTAGGGGACTGCCTTTCCTACTGCACCCCCAAAGCTATAATCTTTTGACTCTATTTCATACCAGGACTGGCTTTCACCTGTTTGGAGAGTGACAATAGGGTGTTTTAGGCAGACATGGTTCAAAGTCTAACCATTCAGAGGACATCCTCCTCCAAAGCTTTTTCTCCGTGTGCTTGCCCAGCCTTCTTTGCACGCCTCTGTTCCCTATACAATTGTGTGCTTTTCTCATTTTGAGAAATGTTTGTTAAATCCATTAGATAAAATTCACAGGGTCTAAAAACTGAGCCGACTGGTTTGTGCTAACTGAAGCAAATTGGCAAGGACAACAGTGAAGCACAAACAGCGGACAGAGACTGTCTCACACCCAAGGCTGTGGGCCTCCATGGAAAACAAGATTGGTAGAACCAACAAACATTCCCAGCCTCGTTCTCCTGACTGGCTCTCCCACAAAGTTGGGAAGGCTGAAGTCCCTTTTTCCCAGCCTCCCTTGAAGGTAGCATTGGCCATGTGACATCATCCTGGCCAATGATGTCTGCTAGGAACTTCTAAAAGGTTACTGTTTTTCCCAATAAAAAAGTACCACCTTTCTTTTCCTCCTGCCTTCTTCCTTTCTTGCATGAAGACACAATGGCTTGAGTAGCCATGTGACAACCATGAGAGAAGTGCCAAGGGATCCCTGTGGCCTTAGCCCTGGCACCATCAAACCTCTGAACCAACACCAGCAACAGCTTAGCTCCAGATTTCTTGTTCTAGAGAAAAATAATCCCAATTTTTTAAAAACCATTGCAGTCAGATTTTTCTTTTACTGGCAGCTGAATGCTTTCCTCATTGATATAGGCCCTCTCATTTCTACATTCTGACTCTTTCTCAGAATGTGTAGGGAGAAGCAGATGCCAAGGCCAATGAAGGGCTAGTTCTTGGAAATTTTAAACTCAGAGTTATCTCATTCAAATCATTTGACAATGCCTAGTGGTGTTCTGTGCATCATTTCTGTTGTTTATAAAAGTTGATTAGGTTAGGATTTTCTGAGAGCTTCAGAAATTCTGCTGTATGCTCTGACAAATGGAGCAGTATCCCAATTTCTTCCAATCAAACCATTTTGAAATGGAGGAGGGGAAGAGAGATGGGAAAGATAGCACAGCAGAATGGTAAAGTTACTTAGCAGTATAATTTTCTGCAGGCATAGATGAAAGGCCCCTTCAGTAAGAAAAAATTCCTAAATGGCACAATATTGAAGAGAGAAATGGAACCTTAATTTCCTTTTTATTTTTTGTATAACAAGCCTCAATCCCCAAAACTCAATCTTGGGTCCCCTTGAGAAATTGTCCACAAAGAAGAAAATGGAAGAGGGAACAAGGATAAATCCAACCCCCAAACATGACAATGGAAGTTTACAAGACACTTTTCCAAACCACTTTTATTGCATTATATTCCCCAGTGATGTTGGCAAATGTTTGGAACTCTTCGTTCCACCTCCTAGACCCTGGACCTGTAGTTCATTCGAAGGTAGAGGTCATTTCCTCCAAAGTGGCATAGAAAACAGGCCATCCAAGCACTTCCTACTTCCCTAACATTGCTTCTCCACCACATCCCCAGACTATACAAGAACAAAGCGAATCAAACTCCAATCCCCCAGGCTTCTCATCACTTTCATGCTTCTCCAAAGCTCTTCTTCAACTTTCAAGGGACTTTTTCTCTTTGAAGTTGTATAGGTTCATCAGGAAACGTTTTTTTTTTTTTTCCCCAGATTTGCTACCCCATATCTGATCCAAGTTTCTGAGAGAAATCAGGGAAGACATAGACCACCTGCCCAAAGAGCTTAGAATGGTGCCTGGCACATAGTAGACACACAATAAAATATTTATGAAATTCATCTGGGAAAGTCATTTTGTATCAGAAGAAGATTCTACTACAAATGTTGAGTTTAGCTTTAAATTCTCGAAAGATTTTTATTTCATCATTTTCTAATTGCTTGAATGACATTAGTATTTCACAATGGCACGATTAATTGACCAATTCTAGACCTTTGCTTAGAGGGCAAATGTGGCTTAATCACAGGAGAAGATCAGTATCTGAGCAGGGAAAATGCCCGCAGTCAGTGGGGTGCTCCCCAGCTGCCTGCCAGGGTCCAGGGGTCCTATCCCACTGGGAAATGGAGAATCGGTATGATGAGGCCCTGTTGATTTGCCAGCCAACTGTTCTAGTTTAAAAAAATAGCAATTTTCTTCTAAATGCAAATCATAGGCCCATTCACTAAATGAGTTAATTTGAATGACAATACGGTAGCAAAGAAATGCGGACTCTGCTATTTCATCCCAGACTAGACTTCTATTTCTTAAAGAAAAAGCAAGGAGGAAGGGGAGGAAAGAAGAGTGTCAAGGCAGGCAGGATCCCTGATGATGATTTGATGGCTCTCAGCTCCCAGAAATTACAATAAAAGGACAGAAAATTACAGCACCAATTTCTTCAAAATGGTCCTGTACTTCTTCAGGGACAGTCTGAGACACTGGCGTATTCATGTATACAATCTTTGAACTAGAAAAGATATTTGAGATCTCAGCCCCCCCTCTGTTAAAAGCCATCAGGTGACTCCCAGTCCCCGTGCACCTGAATTGAGATTCAAAGTGAAAAAGGTTTCTACCACCTCCTGGATCTGGCCCTGCTCCCACCTTTGTCCCCTCCCATTTGGGGGAGGAAGCCTCACATCTGTCACATTCCCAACCACCTCAAGAGCACTCTGCCTGGGGGATATGCAGGAGGGTGCTGGGACTCTGACTTCTGTGTCTATGACAAATGATGCTCTTTCTACTCTGTGACACCCTTCAGGTGACACCCACCTACATTCTCAGAGAAAAAGGATGCCATTTCAGATATTGTACAGAAGAGAAGAATTTTAAATGGAGCGCCTACAGGTATTTTATTATCATTCTACTTGTTAATTAATGGATTCAAGATTTTTTCATATTACTAAGCCCTGGTCTCATTCTCCCATTTCAGAGCTCAGACTAGGCTGAGTCATAGGGGGACAGCCTCAAGCATTTATTTTGAATAATGAGACTGTTCAGTGAGGGAAAGGAGAAAATTAGAGACCACAAGAGGGCAAGAGGAAGTTCTGAAGGCAGAAGTTTGGGCAGCTGTGAAGTCAGGAGAATTTGCAGACATCTAGGCAGGGAAAGCTCTCATCCCCATTCCTACCCTCCACCCCTCCTTCCCTAGTATGTCAGGGTCTCCAAGACCACCCCAGGTTCAGTGTTTTGCCAGGAAGACTCAAGAGATTCAGTATTCAGTCACACTCATGGCTAAGATTTATTACAGTGAAAGGATACAAAGCAAAATCAGCAGAAGGAAACAGGCACAAGCTTCCAAAAGCCCTATCTCGGTAGTCATACAGGACACACTTAATTCCCCGGAAGCAAATCGTGACAACACGGTTGGTACCATGCTACCCAGTGAAGCTTGATAGAGAGTCAGGGACCCAGTTTTATTGGGAGCTGGTAATGTAGGCACCCTCGGCCTACCATAGCCACAAATTCCAGGCTCCCAGAAGGAAAGCAGCTGTTGAGCATGAATCTCATTGTTTGCACAAACAGTTTAGGTGCAAGGAGCCACTCTCACCAGTCAGGGTGGTGGGAACCCTCCTGAGAGCCAAGTTCCCAGAGCCAAGCTTGTGAGCAGGCCTTTCAAAGACAGTAGTCGCTGGCCTGCTGTGTTAGCTCTGTCCACACACCCTCCCGGGTCTGCTCTGTGTCCCCTGTGGCACTATCCCCATCAAGAGGCCCACTCAGGGGGCAGAGGCCACTGCAGGACCCCTCAGAAAAGGCCAGACAAATCTGTTCACATACATACATTTCAAGTGACCTTCTCTTCCTGGGGTGTCAGAGCTTCTGACGAGATCTCTTTGCCACACTTCACCGGCCCCAGCTTCTCCCTGCTCACCCCACTCCTCCACTCCTGAAGTCAGCCTCATTGGCTGGGTGGGTTTCATGGTCTGCCTGGCCTTTGGGGGTGAGTGTGGAAGCCCCCTGGCTACTCCCCTCTCCAGAGGAGGTAGAATTCATTCATCAGGTATTTGCTGGGCATCTCAGGACACATAAATGGGCCACAGAAATCACAGAGAGTGGGGTTGGATACTGCAAATAGCTCCAGCAGGCAGGACCCTGATTTGAGGGTAACTCACTCTGGAAATCTCACCCAGAAGCATAAGTCAGGGATGACGGAGAGAGTCCGGGGTCTGGGTTCAGATTCTGGCTCTGCTCCTTGCTAATTGTGGGGTTCCAAACTCTGTGTTTGCAAAGTGGGGGTGATAAGCTCCACCTCATGTTTTTTGGGAGGATTAAATGAGATCAACATAAGTGCTAGTTCTCTTGCTTTTCATTTTTTCTTTTCTAAAGGACTCCAAACCTTTCCTGGTTCTCTCAATAGCTAAATTCCAACATTAAAGGCATTAGAAGTCAGCTTTGTAGTATAAACAATAACCTTGCCTCACCCTCCCAGCAAGGATTACTGACCCAGACAAGGTCTGTTTGCTCAGCAGGAAAAGACTCTGAATAGAAAGTCTCCCACGGAAATCCCAGAGCCCCAGAAAGCTGGGCTGAAAGAGAAAAAGTTTAAATAAGTTGAAGGTGAGAGTTGATCATAGTCAACAAATAGTTATTATAGCCCTAGTCCTGAGATGGGTACAGTGGGGACTAAAAGAGAAGTAGGGGATGAGAGCTAGTGGTCTTTGCCCCAGGGAATCAGAGTTCTATTAAGAAGAGAAGCCTCAGACACTTGGGGTAATAAGACAGCTGTACAGAATAGAATAAAATCAAAAGCTTGGTTATAGGGAAAACTGACTCTAGAATATGCTTAAGGAATAGTTGGGAAAGGGGTGAGATGTTGGCTGGGCCTTGGAAGCAGGCAGCCTCTAAGATGGCCCCAATATCCCCCTCTCCGGGTATTCAAACCCTCGGTCATCCCCTCCCATGTGTGCTGGGCTTAATGACTTGGCTCTAATAAGCATAAGTACTGGGATGTCATTTCCGACATTAGGTTATAAAAAGACTGTACCTTCCATCTTGGGTGTTCACTCTTGACTCCTCTTTCATTTGCTCACTTGCCCACAGGGAAACCAGTTGCCATGTTATAAGATGCCCTAAGGAGAGGCTCACATGACAAGGAACTGAGGTATGCCTCTTGCCAGTGGCCAAGAAGGACCTGAACACTGCCAGTGACCATGTGAGTGAGCGTGGACATGGTCCCAACTAGTCAAGATGAGACTGCAGCCCTGGCTGATGGTTTTCAACCTTATGAGAGACCTTGAGCCAGAGGCATGTACCTAAGCCACACCTTGACTTCTGACTTACAGGAACTGAGCTAATAAATGTTGGTCATTTTAAGCCACTAAGTTTTGGGGCAATTTGTTATGCAGCAATAGATAGCTCATACAGTTGAGAAAGATGAGTAGGCTTGCAGGGGTTGGTGCCTGTGGGGGAAAAAGGAGGTAGAGGGGGAGAGGGGTAGAGACAGGCAGACACGGGGGTGGGGAATGAATATAAGTGAATTTCAAGTGAAGCCTTTAGTGAGAAAAACTATTGAGGAGTCCAGTTCCTGGTTCAAAACCTATGTGTGATTGCATGACTTTTTAGGCCCAACCATAGTCAATTTCAAAGGCTTTGCCTGGCAGGCCTGTGGGGAGCTGCCCTCCCCACTGCAGCCCTGGTGCACAGCCCATGTCATCACAGTCTCTGGAGGGAGGTGCAGTCAAGGACTCAGGCCCCCCATCCTCACCCCACCCCTGTAGGTCATGCTCTTCGTATATTTATATTCCTGGCTCAGAGGCACCTTCATTCCTAGGTCTCTCAATCTGAGGTCTTGGGTGGAGGTCCTCTTCAGGTGCCTGACTCTGCTGACACCTCCTTATGGGGGGGGTGGGGGGATGGCGAAGGAAGGGAAAACCCCGTCTGACTCGGGACCCAGTACTTTTCCACTCTTAGTCCTTCCCCCACTTCCCCAACCTCAGGATCCACAAAACTGAAATCTTTTGTGCTTGGAGCTCCCCTCAACAGCTACGCTGATCCACTTGACGCTGGGCTAGTGTGCCTTTCCATGGGGGAAAAGGGAGCAGGAAGAGTTGGCATCTTTTCCAGCTTTAGACTCTTGCTTATACCATTGCAGTAAGTGATTAACAGCTTCACTCTTTCATTTTTGACTTGTTGCTTTAATCAGCTACTCGGACACGTGGCAGCTCAGCGCTCTCTCTCCCAGCTCACTTGAGCTCCTGACCACTATCACAAAGGTAGAGAGGGGGCAATGTTTGTGGCTGAGGCTGGACTCCAGCTGGAGAAAATGAGAAATAAGAGCTCTAGAAAAGCTCAGCTCATCACCCAAGAAGATGATTCAGAGAAGGGGACCAAAGCTCCATATAGCAATGATGAAGACAAAGTATGTTCCTTGTCATCGAATTGTCACCTTCAAGTAAGTCTCCACTTGTTTCTTAGGGCATCATCCAGTTAAGGACAAGTGCAACGTTTGCTCTCTAGGACCCTGCTGTACTGATGACTTGGCTATGCAAAATATGCTCCTTGGACCAGCAGCATTAGCATCACCTCGGAGCTTGTTAGAAATGCAGAATCTCAGGCTCCAAGCAGACCTGCTGCGTCAGGAGCCATGTGCTCACAGATTCCTAGGCACATTAAAGTTTCAGCAGCACTGGCCTAAAACAGGCTGACAGACTCACACACTGAAACACAAACAAGCAAAAATAAAACCCTAAGATTACTCAGTTAATAAAGGAAAGTTGAGAATTGGCCTTAACTAATTAATTTAATCACTTATTCAGTTATTTATTTAAAAGAAAACATTTATTGAGCATCTGCACTGGACATACAAAGCTGAAAAAATATATGGCCTTGCCCCAAAAGAATCTACAGCTGGAAGGAGTGTCAGACATGTAAACAACCAAAGAAAAAGAGGTGTAAACAGCCAAAGAAAAAGAGGTGTTACAAGTACTACTATGGATGTATTTACAGGCACAGAGGGGGCACAAAGGAGGGGACATTCCCTCCACAAAATGCATGAAGGGTCAAGAAAAGCTTGAGCTGGGTCTTGCAATATGGGTAAGTTTTTTTTTTTTTTTTTTTTTTGGCTGCGTTTGGTCTTCGTTGCTGCACGCGGGCTTTCTCTAGTTGTGGCGAGCTGGGGCTACTCTTCGTTGCAGGCTTCTCATTGCAGTGGGTTCTCTTGTTGGGGAGCACAGGCTCTAGGGACACGGGCTTCAGTAGTTGTGGCACATGGGCTTCGTTGCTCCGCGGCATGTGGGATCCTCCCGGACCAGGGCTCGAACCCGTCTCCCCTGCATTGGCAGGCGGATTCTCAACCACTGCACCATGAGGGAAGCCCTGGGTGAGTTTTAACCAGGGTAGGGAAAGACATTCTAGGCTCAGGTTTATAACAGCTTGGCCCACTTGGCAAATAGTTTGGTGTGGCTGGGGAATGGAAATGGAAGGTGGGTTTGGCAAAAAATGATGCTGGAGCAGGATACAGGGCACACTTGTGAAGGCCTTATGTACCCACGCTAAGGAATTTGGACTTTCTCTTGTAAGGATCCGTAGACAACGTCTCAGGTTGCTTTTGCCATCAAGTAACAAAAGAAGGCCCATCTAAATGTGGCTTAAATGATAGGAAAATTTAATTTTCTCATATAATAAAAAGTCCAGCAGTAGAAAGTTTCAGGAACTCATCAAGGTATGGCTCTGGGTCAGCTTCCATCTGTGATCATATCCAGGTCCAAGCATCACGGCTTCAACACACGACATCCCAAAGCAAAACAAAAGGGAGTTTCTCTCACTTGTGTCTTTTCTATTAAGGAGGAACATATTTCTCAGAAACCCTTGGAAGGGCCAGTTGATCAGAACTGGGTCATATCCCTGTGCCCTAGTTGCAAGGGAATCTGGGAGGATGGATATTTGGCATTTTTGCATCCTTCCCAGGAGGTCAGCTCTGCCAGCAAGAGAGAAAGGTGTTGGGAATGGCTGACGAACGGCAACTATTAGCACACCCCACAAATGGGCGCTGAGCAGGAGAGCCATGTGATAAGACGAGCACTTGGAAGATGGCTCTGGTGGCAGCATGGCAGAAGGACTAGATGGGGAGATAGAAAGTAATAGAAGTGCAGGTTGAAGATAGATCAGTGGGAGATGGGATGGTGGACCATTAGTGGCCTCTGGAAGAGCAAATTTCTCCATGTACCCAAGTGAGATATCTCCTGAAACCCACAAAAATAGAAGAGGGGCACTTTCAGGGGCTGAGGTGCTACATGAGCTAGTGACTTCTGTGTTATTACAATCTCTGTAATCCCATCTCAACCTGCCAGATGAAGAGGCCTGGGGAAATTAGGACTACATAACACGCACTGGAATTCATTTCCCTTAAAACTATAATGACAGTTAATATTGAGCAGCTTTATGTTGGAAGGCTCAAAAAGGCTTCCTAGGTGCCAATTGATGTAAATATTTAAAAGGGTTTATAGAACTGGATTCCCCAAAAGCCTTTCAGCCCAACCTTTCACCAGCTGTCACATGTACAAGTTACCTCGAAAGGGTTTTCAAAAGCCTAAGACATAAAGCTCTGGCCTTTGAGAGCTTGTTCCTGGTTTGAGGAACAAGACGTACACATGTGTATGGTACAAGATAACGTTCTGATTAAGGATGCTGTGGTTGGAAGGGACTAAAGCCAACACAAATAAAGGACAGAGGATAGAAGAGTGTGAAAACTCATGCCAGCCAAGGGTAGGAAATGAAGTAAAGCAGAGCCCCATGACATCGCAAATCACCAAGAGCTGAGGCCCTTCTTTCCTTCTCTCAGTGGATCATGGGTGCTTATACCCATGTGTCTCTGTACTGATTCCATTCTCCTGCTTCTTTAAAAAACAAAACCAATAAAAACTAGCCTTTTCTGCTTCCTGTTTCTGCACAAGGCCCAGTATGGCCACCTGGATCTGTGTGGCCTTCCAAGTCCATCGCCTACTGCCAACTAACCACAATTTCAATATTTGGAACCAGGCCATGTCGTTAGCAGATGGTCAGCCTATGAATGGGACTGCCCAGGGTCAGGTGTCTCTCTCTTGGCTCCAGTCAGCTGTACCTGGGGTCTCAATAAAGGTGGGAGAGAAGGGGCGAGGCCAGATGTGCCTAGTATAGTCAGCCAGGATCTGGTGCGTGTCGACACGGACACCCAGAAGGCCTAAGGCACTGGAACTAGGGGTGGAGAGTCCGTGGAGCCGGTGAGGAGACGCTGAGGTGGAGGTGGTCCCCTCTTTTCCCCATCGTCTCTATTTTGTGGATGTCCTTCCAAGATGACAGAGTCAGACCCCAGAAGCAGGAACAGGAAAAGCATGTAACTCTTCCCAGGCCACAGAGAAAAGGGAGCAGGGTCACTGGGAACCACATCACTAAGGTCATATTTTCTGAGAATTCAAGTCACTTCACCCTCTGAACCACATTCCCTCATCTTGCAAATTAGAGGTTGCACTGAATGATTTCTAAGGGTCCTTCCAGCCATGTCATTCTAGGACTGTGGGCTTTTTTCTTAAAGAGAGGGGTCAGAAAAATAAAGAAGTGAGGAGAAAATCTTGCCATCATAGAAGGAGGGCATCATTACTCATTTGTTGCAGTACGATGTTTTGTCAGCATTATCACCTCTCATTTTAGAAAATAATGTGACCTGGGAGGAATTAAGACCTTAACTCTGAGGTGTAATTAAACAAAACAAAAACAAATGACCCAGAAGGAGACCTCTGTTCCCTACTGCAGTCTGTTCTGATAGTAACGGAAGAAAAGATGCTGGAAAATCCTCTGTATGTGACACCTGAAATGATAACCTTCCATGTCACTAGGCAGAAAAAGCTGAGGGCGGCTCCAGGGTCTGGAGCCTGAGAGAACTGAGGGGCTGAGTTGCTCCCAAGTGACTCTGGAGGTTAAGGAAAGCATGAGGACTGGAAGGGCGGGCTTGCATTAAACTGATAATCAGGAGGGTTTATGGAGGGGCAGTTACTACCATGGGCCTCGGAACTTTCACTTGGACTCAATCCCTCATCCTGAAGCAGCCAGGGCCCCTGGCCGCTTCCCCTAGAAGAGGTATTGCAACCACCTGACATCTGTCAGAACCCAGCTGCCATTCGTGACAAACGCACTGGACTCTATCACATGGGAGCAAATTAACTTGACCTTTGGGAGAAAAGGGAGATATGTCACCTTCCTAACACAGGCAAATAGGCAGATGGCCCCTGTTATGAAGAATAATCTCACTGTACCGCTTTTCAAGCAGGTAGAGAAAGGCCCTAAAAAAGAGCTGGGAATGAAACACTGAGATCAGAGCAAGGGCACATGGCACAAAGTTTAACTCTCCTCAGCTTTCCACAGTGTTCTCACAAGTACCATTTTCTCGGAGTCTGATTTCTCTCCTTTCCTTCTAACCTTTCCTGGACATCTGATTAGCTTAGAAAGAGAGCCAGGGTCTTTTGTGTCATGAGACCGGATTTGGCAGGGAGGTCAGCAGTGCCATTTTAGGGTGTGGGATGTAAAGGGATAGGTTTCTTTCTAAGCAGGTGTCCAGGACAGCTTCCTTGGTGGTCCTTTGTGGGAAGGATGATAAGAAGGGGGGATGTGAGATCCAGATACACTCCCCCTACAGCCCTACTCATGAATGAGCATCTTCCTTGGCAGAGAACAGTGGGATCCAACCCTGGTCAGGAGGCTCAGTCTTATTTCAAGACAATCTGTCCTGTCTAGGGCACTTTGTTCCCATCGACCTGGGCAGTGCTTAGCTGGCAAGAGACACATGGAAAGCAATCCCTCTGACTAGAGAGGAGCCTGCCTCAGGTGGCCTTGAGGTAGGTGCCATTATCAGTCAGCTTACACCTAGGCTTGAGGCTTTGCTGGTTCCCTTGGTGTAGCTGTATGACATCTTGGAGTGAGAAGGTGGGCTGAGGCTCCTTGGAGAGAAATTCTTCTGGCCTGATGAATGGAGAAAGGTTGCCAGCTGTAAGAACGGGGGTTAAAGGCCATGGGAACAGGAAGAGAACATCCTTCCTTCTGCCTACACAAACTCACCCAGGCTCACCTCTTCTGTGAGACCTTCTCTGACCACTTCAACCCCCATTGACCTGCCCCTTGTTTGAACTCCTAATAGAATCACTGTCTGAACACTTATGGGATCACAGAGCTGGGAGGATGTTTCTTAGGGATCATCCAGCGCATTGAGGGTTGGGATGAGAGCATTTCACAGATGAGGAAACTGAAGCTTAGCAAGGTGAAGTGACTTACCTAAGGCTTACCAGCTAGTTAGTGGCAGAAGTGGAACTAGAACTGAGCTTTCCTGATCAAGCAAGTCCCTCTTTGTCACATAGCATATATTCCCATGGATTATCAGTGATCTTTTCATGTGTGTTTCATCTCCTGTTTTATGTCTTGTATGAGGGTCTTTGAAGGGGCAAAGGAAGGCCTTATTGGCCTGAGTGGAAAGGCTTATGTAATGAGTTCCCCAATCTCAGCATGGAGCTGAAGGGAATGCCAGTGACTCAAAGCCTCCTGATTGTCTCCAAGGAAGACCAATGTGCGGCAGCCTTACTCACTGATGCCCCAAGAAGCCTCAGATAAAAGGGCCACAACTTCCCTCTTCACCCAGGCCTTCCCACGGGCTCCCATCTCAACATGGCTGCCTGGGGTCCCTCCTGGTCCTTATGCCAGGCTCATGTTTGGATCCAGAGTCTTGGAAAGCATGGGTTCCCCCCACACCTCATCTCCCAGTTGTGGGATGGGGAAAAACTCTCACCCTCAACATCTGGTTTATCTCCTTTCCTGGATTTTGTGGGTTATCTCTCCCCACTAAAGAAGAAAAATCTGCCCCAGCCTTCTTTTCTAGAAGAAAAGGAATTTACTAGTTTAATCCAAAGGGTGCAATAATAACAGCTAATCCTTATTGAGTACCTACAGTGTGCCAAGCACTACTGTAAGACTTGACATGTATTAACTCACTTTATCCTCCAACAACCCTGTGAGGGGGATAACACCATCATCATCTCACTTTGCAGGCAATGAAACTGAAGCTCAAGAATGTGAACTTGCCCGAGGTCACACAGCTGGTAAATGGCAGAGCTGAGATTTACATCCAGGCTGTCTGGTTCCAGAGTCCAGTGGCTTAACCATGATTCGATACTGCCATGAAACCCAATGTACAATATAATGCAATAGTGATAGTAATAATAATAATATATTCAATACATATCTGTATGGCAGGGACCCAAATCGCTTATTCCTTCATCCCAAAAGTCTACTGAGATATTTTAGTACTTTTCTGGAATAAGGTCCTAAAGAGCCCCCCGGGGCCTCTGAGTACTTCTGAATCTGGCATCCAGGATCAGGTGAAGAGTTTGTTCTTACCTGGGTGAGATGACAACAGCTAACATTTTCTGAGCACTTGCTATATGCCAGACACTATGCTTAGCACTTTACAGAAAGTGTCTTATTTCCTCTTTATCACACAACTTTATTGTATGTAATCCCCTCATTTTATGGATGGGGAAAGTGATTCTTGGAGAAGTTAAATAACTTGGCCGGGAGTGCATGGGGAGTAAACGGCAGCGCCCCTGCTCTAAGCCCTGCCGCTGTATCCACCTCATCCAGAGTGGCAAGCTGAGCAGCAGCAGAACTGGACAGCCCTGAAAAGTGTTACACCCTGTAGCTTCAGGACTTCCTGTCCCTCACCAGTTCATTGATTTGCCCCATCCACCTTCTTGGCTGCTTACCCAGCGGGGCAGGCAGTGAAGTTCAGCATTGACTGTAGCTCTGACTGCAGCAGGGATCAGCCAGCTGATTCTAGCTATTGATTCTAGCTATGACTGTGACCTTGGACAGGACCACAAGCCACGAAGAGAGAACTGATTCACTGGGGATGGGTGAGGTCCAAGAGTAATTCTGTTCTGGCCATGATTCATTACAGGTGGGCAAAGGGAAAGCAGTGATACAGGGAAGCAGTACAATGTAATGGTTGAGTGTGAGGATTCTGGAGCCAGACTCTTTGGGTTCTAAATCACAGATCTGCTACTTAGTAGCTACGTGATTTTGAGAAAATTATTTAATCTCTCTGTGCTCTAGTGTCCTCATTCACAAAATGGAAATGATAATAGTATCTACCTCATGAGATTGTTATGAGGATAAAATTATGCAGTATTTGTAAAGCTCTTAAAATAGTATATGGCATATAGCAAGTGCAACATCATGTTTGTTAAGTAAGGATGAACAGCAGAGCACACCTTAACTTAAAACTTTACACCTTATCTTTGTTGTTGTTGGGATGGAGGTGAGATGCTGTCGTCGAGGTGCAGAGTGGGGCTTATGCTGTGTGGCCATAAAGGGGAAGAGTTTAGGAAGGCCAAGCTTTCCTTGACTGATTCATCCCTCAAGTCATATTCCAAGCACCTAGGAAGCAAGATTTGTGTTTCTCATGTGTTTTCATCACCCACAGTGACTGACAGATGGAGAACAGATACATAATAAATACATGTCGAATGATTCTCTCCAATATTCCTTACACTCCTATAGCTCCTCTCCTAGTTTAGTCCCACATTAAGGCTTACCTAGATGACTGCCGGTCTTTCAATCGGCTTCCTTACCTCCATCTCCTGCTGTGTCTGACAGGTGCTGAACACAGCTTCTCAACTAACCTTCCCAGGGCACACGCCACCCCAGTTGCTCAGAAACCTTTGACGACCTCTCTCTGTTCTCATCACAAGCCTCTTGGCCTAGACTTCGGGCTCCGCACAATCTGTTCTCTGGTGACATTTCTAAAACTGTTTCCTCCAACTCTGCTTTTGGCAGCTGTGTTCCTGCCAGACTATTAGCCACCATTTCCCCACGGGTCTCCTCCACTTTCCCATGTCTGACCCTCCCCTCATCTCCATATGTTCAAATCCTGCCCTACTTTCAAGATTTACTCAAATGCTCCCTGTTCACTCCAGCCAGAAGGGGTTTTCACCTTCTCTGAATTCCATAGCACTTTGAACTTGCCTTCCATGCTTATCATAACCTGGTCTGTCTTATAGTTATTTATGAAGATAAATTATCTTCTCTTCTGCAAGAATTTAAGCTCTTCAGGGCATTATGTGCCTAATGCATCTTTGTATCTACTATAAGTGTCTCTCACACATGCTAAGCATCTACTATAGGGCCTAGAAGTGTCTCTCACACATGCTAAGCATCTACTATAGGGCCTAGAAGTGTCTCTCACACATGCTAAGCACTGAACAATTATTTTTTAGATAGATGGATAGATGGATGGATGGATGGATGGATGGATGAGCAGATAAGCTCTCTTGATGCTGAAAAAATTTCCGTGGGGATTCCTTTCTCTTTACTTTTTCAGAAGACACTTTAGCCCCAGGATCCACACTCACTTAAGAGTCCTTCACTGGGACTCTAAAGTCTCAATTTTGCTTGATCTGACACGTGTGTTAGGTGGCCCTCAAATTTCAAGATGGGGCCCTGAAGGGCATAGAAGTGAGAGAGTTAATGCCTAAATCCAAGACATAAAGGAAATCCCTCTTTACTAGTCAATATTCAAACCATTTACCAGGATACTCAGGATAATTGTCCTGTGTCATTAGAGATTAGGAAATAGATGCCCCCAAAGTTGAAATTATTTATCAGTCACCGGAGGTACTGAGTTTAGAATTTACAGCTGGGGGAGGAAAAAGAGGGACACTTATTGAGTACCAACTATGTCTTATAAAAAGAAATCATCTATCCACAAAACAACCTTGTGAGATAAGCACTATTTTCCCCATTTTACAGATAAGAAAACTTAAAAAGGTAACTTGCCCAAGATCACACAGCTGGAAGTGGTGAAGCCTGGATTCAAACTCAACTCTGACAACCATCCATCCTGGTTCTTTTCACAAAGCAATAATATTACATCCTTTGTTAGCCCTCATTGTGGTCTCACCCAAGTTAGAAAAGTATATGCTTCCTTGTATTTATGCCTTGAACACTCCATTGCTCTAGGTAGCCTCTTCATTTCACACCTCCACTGGACTAGTCAAGGCAATTCACTTTAACGGTGGGAACAAACCACTCTTAAAATCTCAGTGGTACAACATAATAAAGGCTAATTTCTCACTCATATTTAGTTGAGTTCAGTTGGGCAATTCTCCAAGCAATCACTCAGGGATCCAAATTTCTTGCAGCTTGAGACACTGTAACCTTAACATGTAGCTCCCAATATTACCTTGGAAGAGGAAGAGGAAGAGGAAGAGGATGGGGACAATTGCACAGGGGGTTTTATGGCCAGGCTTGGAAGTGTCATACATGATCCCATTGAACAGAACCCAGTTGCATAGCCTCAACCTAAATCTAAGCGAGAAGGGAAAATGTAGTCTTCCTATGTGTCCAGGAAAAGGAAATGGAATTGGTAGACATTAGTCAGTCTCTGACACACCCACTGTATCAATCAGGGTTTTTGCAGAAAACAGATGGCACACCTAGCTGGGACTCTGAATTTAACAAAGGTACTATTTACAGAGGCGTGAATGGGGTTCAGGGAATCTATAAGGGGTTTTGAAGCATCCAGGAACTAGCAGAAACAGGAATTTTATATCTCCCCTGTTTACGAAGTTTATAGTCCAAGGGCAAGGAGAGGAAAACATGTTATTAGAGCCCCAAAGAGCTGGAGCCATGGAAGGAGGGCTTCCTGATAGAAGCTATGGTTGTAGAGGGATGCAACCACTGCCAGAACTGCAGGAAATACCCGGACCCCCTCTCTCCTCCTACCTTCAGATCTCCTGTCAAAGCCAATTGGGAGCCAGAGGGCAAGAGAGGCTAGGTGATGCAGTCCACAGGGGTCATGTTTCCAGGGTGCAGAGAATAGCAGACAATAGATCTTGAGGATAGGGATTCACAAGAATAACCAGCGTGCTAACCACTCCACCTGAGTACCTCCCCTCCCTAGGAAGTATCACTGTCCCTCAGACCCTTCCCTGTGTGCTCTCTCCCCATAGTTCTGCCTGTCTAGATTCATCTGTCCCAGCTGGGCACCCTGTATCACATGCCCCGCACCCTCCCCTGTCCCCGCCACACCCTCACAAATGGGATGGGGGAGAATGCCGGATTGCCAAGAATCCTTAGTTTTTTCCAATTTGATGTGTAGAACCCAATACAGGGCTTTATAGCAAGTTATATTTCATTTTATAAGTCAGCCACCCTCTGTGAGGAGAAAGGAGAGGGTCAGGGCAGAGAGAACCCCGATTCTTTTTTTCTTTTTTTGGCTGCGTTGGGTCTTTGTTGCTGCCGGGGCTACTCTTCGTTGCGGTGCACGGGCTTCTCATTGCGGTGGCTTCTCTTGTTGCGAAGCACGGGCTCCAGGCGTGCGGGCTTCAGTAGTTGCAGCCTGTGGGCTCAGTAGTTGCGGCACACGGGCCCTAGAGTGTGCGGGCTTCAGTAGTTGTGACACGTGGGCTCAGTAGTTGCGGCGTGCGGGCTTCAGTAGTTGTGGCACACGGGCTTAGTTGCTCCGCGGCGTGTGGGATCTTCCTGGACCAGGGATCAAACCCGTGTCCCCTGCATTGGCAGGCGGATTCTTAACCACTGGTGCCACCAGGGAAGTCCCGAGAACCCCGATTCTGAGAGACTTGACCCTCTAGGCCCTGAATGACTCAGTCCTTCACTGCTTCCCATGGTCACTCCCTCCTCCCCCACCCTGTCCCTGTCCTTTTCCACCTTCAGTAACCATCCCCCGCTCTGGCCCCCCAAACCTGCATCAGACCTGGCTCAGTGCTGATTGCGATGAACTGTGCAGACACGTTCACAGGAACTTGGCCCTCTGGCAGGGCCTGGAGAAGCAGCTGCAGTAATTACAGTGGATTTCTGGAATGGAAACTAATGATGCAAGTTCAGATCTAAAATGCTTTTGATCCTCTTCATCATTAAAAGGCCATTAAAGGTACAACACATATATTATTGGACATCAAACCTACATTGATGTAAAAAGAAATTAGGCTGATAATTGTTCCCAAGGCCATTATCTCCAGTGAGTGGGAGCACATTGTACCCTGTGTGGTTCCACAGGAAGGCTTTCATTGACCCTGATCAGTTCAGTCGAGACAACACTGCTTAAGCACATTCTATGTGCCATCTTAATCAGAGGTCGACTTCTGTGACTGCCCTGATTTAAACTGTGACTTTCAAGGACTTACACTCTGCTTTACAAACTGAGCCCCAGGGGAAAAATAAACTTATAGGCCTTGAAAGACCACGAAAGTTCACGGCAACAGCACTGAAAGGGACTGCATGACCTAGCGGCTCCAGCGAGAGAGGCAAAACCACAACGTGTAAAATGATAAAGAGACTACAGAACCATCTAATAGAGTGCATTGCACGTAATAGATATTCCGTCAATATTGGCTTAATTAAGAAATGAACCAATGACCTAAAAGATCTTTCTTTATAGACTTCACGTAAGGATGGGGATTAGGCCATTCTTATTGGCTTAGATCCTCACTACTTCCCCTGAACTACCTCCGAAGAAATTCTCATCCAGAAGCCTTACCACAGGCCAAGCCCTCCTCACTGAACCCCATTCCACGTTCCTAATTACCTGGCAGGGCCCCGCAGATTCAGCGACCACCCCCTTGTGTCACCATGGCACTCCTGGCCTGGCTCCTCATTGTCACTACCCTCCATTTGTCACCCAGGGTGTGAGGTTAGGTGACAACACCACAGTCTGATTTCCAGGCTCTCTAAGATAATAGAGAGGATGAGGAAAGTATTAAGGTGGGAGAGTGGGCCACTGACTTCTTCAGAGATAAGACTGAGGGTGGGAGACAGTGCGGAAGTAAACAGTGGTACAGAGAGTCTCAGAGAGAGAACGGGTTATTAAGTATTGGGTTGGCAAAATGTTTGTTTGGGTTTTTCCACACGATGTTATGGAAAAACCCCAACGCACTTTTTGGCCAGCCCAATGCATGGCACATGGCTCCTCATTTCTTAGCTCCTGGACAAGAATATCTTCAGAACCATGACGGACCCAGTCACTGCCAAAAAAAGAAATAGGCAAAAAGGCTGTAACCAGTACAGGTGTGAGCTGTGACCAGAACAGGGTCTCTTGGAGCCCCTCAGCCTCAGAAGTTGGGACCGAGATATGACAGTAATCTAGGGAGAAGGTGATGACTGCAAGCCCAGATGAGACCAGGGGCAGGAAGGTCATTCTTAAGGTGCAGGCTGTTCTTCCATCCAAGGCCACCTTCAGAAGATATCACCAGGGTTTAATGTTCACCAACAGGGGACTGGTTAAATAAATGATAGTACAGCTACCAATTATTGTACTGTCTATATATATTGACATGGAAAGATCACCAATAAAAGGAATACAAAATAAAAATACCAAGGGTCATAAAGGTAGTACAATATACTACTGTTTGTATAAAAAAGGAGTGAAAAGAATGCATAAGAAACCAAATAACATTGGTTTCCTGTAGGAAAAGGAAGTGAGTGGCTGGACGTCTGAGGAAGGAGGGAGAATTTTCATTTTCATATTTGGATGTGACTATTATTTATTCAAAATGTAAAATAAAGCAAAACCATTTTTAAGTGAATGGGGAAGGGAACTATCATTTATTGAAAGTATATCAGGAGCTTTGCATATATTGTCTAAGTTACTTCTCTCACTCCTATTGAAACCTACTTTTTATTTTTATATGTATTTTTGATTTATAAAAGTAATACATACTCAAGGCAGAAAATTTGAGAAACTTTAACACATATGAGAAACAAACATACAAACAAACAAAAAATCCCTAGCTGTAATTCCAACTACCTTCAGAGATAACTACTGTTAAAATTTTGGTGTAAAGCCTTTCAGTTGCATAGTTGTTTTTATAAAAATGGAATCCCAGTGTTCGTACTGTTTTGTAACTTGCTTTTCTCACTTCTCACCATAACATGAATATTTTCCCATGTCAACATTATTCTTCTATAAGATAATTTTAAGTGGATGCATGATACTGTTTAGTATGGGGATATCATTATTTAACAAATTCTCTACAAATACTGTTATAAACATTCTTTTATATGTATTTTATTTATAGCTCTGATTATTTTATAATTCTCATTTTTTTTCCCCAGAAGAGTTAAATAACTCCTTGAATTCACATGGGTAATAAACAGTACATCTGAGATTAGCATTCATTATGTCTGCCTCCAAAACTGGAGTTCTTTCTGCCACCTGACACTGCCAGCATCTGCTTACTAAACAGCAGATTTTTATAATTTGGTTGTATAGAAATGTTGTAAGTATTGTACTGCTCCAGCAGGAATACGTTTGAACCGAACATGACAGCTTCCTAGAGGTACGGAAAGTAAAACTAGATGTTACCAGAGCTATGCAAGCCTCAGTTCTCAAAGATGAGACTTGGGGAAGTCATCTGTGCCGTGCTGTCTGTTGTCAATGCAGCACAATCACTGCCTTCTCCTAAAATCTCCTCAGCATTGCAGGAGGGAAGTCTGGAACTACATTTCTGAGGCTCTTTCTTCCTTCGTGGTTCTGGGTTATATGCTGCCAATGAGAAGCACTTATGAGAGATTAAGAGAAGTACTTTTTCTCTGGTGGCAACTGAGGGCAAATATATAGGCAGATGGCAGAACCAAGGTTTGCACTGATTTCTGGGCAAGCTTCTGCAAATCACCTGCTTGGATAGTGCAAGCAGCTGAGATTGGAAGTGGCTTGAGATTCCAGCACGTTTTGATTTCGTAACCTTTAGCAGCGTCTTCCCCAGCCTTCACTCCTCCAGCTAATCCAATGTTTGTCTAAGTCTCTAATTCCCTGTATTAAACCCTTCCTACTTGGAATAGCAAAGTAGTTTCTGTCTCCTGACCATCCATTAGCAAGACTTTAGATGAGAAACATGGTCTTTCTGAAAATCAGGAAAAATCTTTTTTTTGGGCCCCCTGTCCTCCCCTAAAAGACTTATAAAGCTAGTGGGCTTATGTGATTTTTCATTTGTCACTGTTCAGGTCACTTTTTAAAGATATGCTGCATTTTTTTCCTGACAAACATTAAAAGAGCAGCTACCATGTGTCAGGTTCCCTGGATGGTGCTGGGGATCAGAGATATATACACAGCCTGGTGGAAAAGGCAGTCAGAACAATCAATAATACAAGTCATGGTCAGTTTGGTAAGAGCCAATTGAACTAAGTCTCTTCTGTGCCCTATGAAAAGTATATGGTGTCCAGGTGTCACCTCTCTTGGGAGCCTCCCTACCTCTATAAGCAGAATTAAGTGTATCTTCCATGGTTCTTCCAAGGTAATGTGCATGCATGTACCTCCGGCATAGCTGTTAGATATAAAAGCCAATTACAGCAATTTGGTCTGTCTCTACAAGACTAATTTCCTTGAAATAAGAGTGTGGCCTACTTACAGCATACTTATCTGGGTGCCTGTATATAGGCTCACTTAATAAAAGTTTGCTGAGTGAGTAAGCGAGTGAATCTCTGCCTCCCACAGCTAATTCAGGATTATAGGTTTTTTCATCTTAAAGTGGGAATTCTGTGCTCTGTATAAATGCAGGGGTGTAAATGGTGTTGAGCACATTCATTTCCTTAATGTTTGACCAATGAACACTTGCAAGAGTCATGAAGCGCCCCATACTTCCCTTTTTAAAAAATATAAATTTATGTTAATGCAATTATCATAATTATTTAAAAATCATGCATGCATAAAGATAAGGATTGAAGAGACTAGATAAAAATAAAAATAGTTTATTACATAGGGATTTTTATATGTTAGACTATGAGTGAACTTGTTCTTTAATTTTGATTTCTGTTAACGTTAAACTGTTGAGCAACAAGTACTCTAAAAATTGCTTGTAACAATGGCGGCCTCAGCTGTGCAGTTTCCTCATCTGTATGTGAGGGTGGTGAACTAGACTCCCCTCTCTTTGTGGGACTCTCTTTGAGTCCCATACACTCAATCTGTCAGCAAATTCTG
Source organism: Balaenoptera acutorostrata (assembly GCF_949987535.1). Classification (NCBI taxonomy): domain Eukaryota; kingdom Metazoa; phylum Chordata; class Mammalia; order Artiodactyla; family Balaenopteridae; genus Balaenoptera; species Balaenoptera acutorostrata. The sequence goes on along the minus strand of NC_080066.1, from coordinate 145,087,299 downwards.
TTGCCTCCACCTTCAAAGCATTCCCCAGATATGACCATTTTTCTTCCACTATGACCACTCTGGCTGATCCACTATCACCTCTCACTCAGAAAATATTAATAACAACAATAACATCAAATATAGAAGCAGCATTTGCTATGGGTTCTTACAAATATTTTAACTCATTTAATCCTCACAACAACCCTATGTTCTAAGAGTTTCACATTTATTAACTCACTTAATCCTTACAAAAACCCTATGAGGTAGGTACAATGTTTATCCCCACTGTAAGGATGAGGAAACTGAGATACAGAGAGATTATGTAGTTTGCCTGAGGTCATGCAGCTAGTAGGTGGCATTGTTGGGATTTGAACCCAGGCAGTCTGGTTCCACAGACTCTGCTCTTAATACCTAAACTCGATCACCCTTCTAGATGTATCTCCTAACTGGTCTCCACTACTACCTCTATCCCCACAGGATATTCTCAAGGAAGCTGCCAGACAAATCACTTTTTTTTTTTTAACTGAAGCCAGATCATGTCATTCCACTGCTCAAAACCATTCAATAACTTTCCATTTCATTTAGGCTAAGCCCTTATGCTGGTCTGCAATGTCCTTAGTCCACCAGGTCTCCCATGACCTCTTTCACCTCTTCCTGCCACTCTCCTCTCCAGTCACACTAGCCTCCCTGCTATTCTTTGAACAGGCCAGGCATGCTCCTGCCTCAGACCCTTTGCATTTGCTGTTCCCTCTACATGGAATGCTCTTTCCTTAGTTAGCCACATTCCTCACTCTCATCTCCTTCAGCTCTTTGCTCTAATGTTACCTCCTAAGTGAGGCCTCCTCTAACTGCCCCCTCCCCACCGTCCCCCATTTAAAATGTTAACCCTCCACCTCCACTGTAGCGCTCTTCATACCCCTCCTCTGCTTTGTCCCTTTCATAATTCTTATGATTCATGTGCGGTCGTCCCTCAGTAGCTGGTGGTGGGGAATGGTACCCGGAGCCCCTGTGTATACCAGAATCTGCAGGTGCTCAAGTCCCATAGTTGGCCTTCCATGCCCGCCGAGTCTCCTATTTGAAGATTCTTGGTGGAAGTTTCAATCTGCTGATGTGGTAACCCCCAAATGGGGAGGGCCAACTGTATATTCACTGAAAAACATCTGCCTATAAGTGGACATGTGCAGTTCAAACACTTGTTGTTCAAGGGTCAACTGTATTTATTGTCTGCCTCCCTCCTTGAGGATAAGAATCTTTTTTTGTCTTCTGCTCTGTCTCTAAGGCTTAGAACAGTGTTTGACACATAGTATGCACTTAATAAATATTGGTTCAATGAATAGTTTCCAAGGTCCTTCCAACTGCCGCCATGTTCCTGCTCGCATTTAAAGAAACCAGTGAGCGCTGCTTTGCTGCTCACTGGGCATACATGCTGGCCGTGGGAATTGCCAACCACCACCTTTTTTTGTGTGAGAATAAGGGGAACGAGGAAGGGGAGGATAGGGAAGGTGAGGTGAAATGTGAGGAGCTCTGGGCCATCAAGCACAGCGAGTCTCCACTAGAGCTACTAAGACCTGCCTTATTAATACTTAGCCCTGCATTATAAATCACATCAGTGTCTTAAGAATATATTTTAAGAATGAAAAAAAACCCCAATTGTTCCAACAAAGCTTATTACTTTTTTGTTGGTGGCTGCTTCCACAAAAATGCTTGGGATTGGCTTTTCTGGGCTACTTGGTATAGTCCAAGTCTGTGAATTGGAGGAGTGCTGGGTTCTAGGGGACCTCTGGTGGGTAGGACCAACTCCAGGGTAACTAATAGAATCTCAGATAGCCTGGTTTTCTTAAGAATTGTTTTTGTGTCATGACTCAGAGGAAATTGTCTTGGAATACTTGTTGGAGGGGCTCCAAATGGGCTTGGAAGGCTTGAGCCCAGGAAGCCATAAGATTGGAATAAGGGACTTAGTTAAAAAGTTGGGGAAGAGTCACCAGAAAAGAACAGTCTTGGGGCAGAATAATCAATCAACTGGGCAGGCATCTTTTCAGGGGGGCTCTTGAGGTATCCATTGGGAATGTAAAGTACCTTGGTCCAGGAAGTATGAAGCATGATGGGCTGTAGAGGATAAAGTCCTCCTGGTCCCTGGACAGCTTCTTCCAGTTTTGCAGCCGCCTTGGAAAGCCAGGAAGAAATCAGATCATCAGCCTTTGAAGCTTAGAAATCCTTCTTCCCCAGGTAGGCCATGAGGTGAGCTGATGGGGGTATTCAGCTGCTCTATGCCAGCTCACCTGGGCATATGCCCAAACAGGAGCAGCTTTGAGAGGCCAACTCTGATGGTCAATTGCCCCTCACCCCAACTTCTCTTCCTTAATTTTTAGGTCTTTCTGGCTTTTTTCCTTATTCTGCCACTGCTAGCTATATGAGTTTGAACAAGTTACTTACATTCTGTGAGCTGTAGCTTCCTCATCTATATAATAGAGTCTGTTAATACCTAGCTCATGGGATTGTTGTGTGGATCAAGTGAGATGTGTGTACAGCACACAGTAGCTACTCAATAAATGAGTGGTGGCTAATGGCGATGGTGATACCAGGCACAGAAATAAGATAGAAGGGGGCTGTTTGGCAGAAATGACCTTAGGGTCTTTCTGGAGGCTCCCAGCCTCAGGCCACGAGCAGGTCACTTTGAGTTTAGGCTGAGTACGTGGAGGGAGAAATGCCTGTTTGTGCCATCATCACGATGCCCGCCCCCTTCCTCCTCTACCATGTGCCTGCTATGCACTGCCCTGTCTCACACCCTTTCCTCTCTACCCCATTTCCCTGTGAAAGCAGCTGAAGATGCACATATTATGGGCCCTCTGAGCTCTGTCTAATTGCCAAGCTCATAAGTGCTCAGCACCGTGCTGGCAAACGAGGCAGTGGGGATGCATAATGCTTAAGCTCCGGTTATATTAATAAGGAGACATGGCCAAGTGATAAATAAGCCAACTCAAGAAGAAAAATAATGTTAGGGAGGATAATATGAACGAATAAAGAAAAGACTGAGGTAGAGAGGAGAGGGTGGAGTAGAGTTGGGTAGTAGGGGGTGGGATAAGGTGCAGAGCTCGGCTTGCTTCAGTGGGAGCCTGCAAGGACAGTGAAAAGAGCACAAGCTTAGGAGTCAGACCCAGGTTTGCATTCTGCCTCAGACACATCAGCTATGTGACCCTGGAAAAGCTGTTTAAATTCAGTTTCCTCACCTACGAAAATGGGACTAACAAGAACATACCTCCACTAAACGGCTGTGGGAATTAAGTGTTGTAAAGAGCCCTGCAGGTTCAAGGAACACGGTAGGTGCTCAGCAAATGTTATTTTTCTCTGCATGCTCAGAATTCCCATAGCCTCACAGCCAAGCCCAGAAGAGGTGCCCTGGACCTAGCCCAGACTCTTCACCTCATCCTCATCTTGGAGCAAAGAAAGGAGCTGAGCCTCTGGGAAAGGTGGCAGGTAGGAAAGCTAGGAGCAATGGTCAGGGTTACTCCCGAGTCCAGACAAAGCCAAGACTTCTCACCCTTTCAACCAAACTGCAGTGAGCACTTACTGTACACCCAGCCCTTGGGATACAAAGATGGATAAAATGTAGACTATATCCCAAAGTAGCCAGAGGTTGGAAGGGAGAGACAGACACATAATCATGATAGCTAAGGAGGGAGTAAGGGCTTCACTCATTTATGTATCCTGATTTCAAAGAATCTGCTTTATTTTCCCTACCGTCTAATTTGATTCGGAGTTTGGAAAAAAGTCCTGACAGCTTCCCCAGAGATCTGAGCAAAGTGCTGCGAAAGTGCAGAGAATAATGAATTCTGCTTAGGAGAGTCAGGAGGCATTTGATCAAGGTAATGACAATGACGAGAGTTAACGTTTATCAGTGTTCACTGAGCACTAACATTTCGGGCGCCAAGTGCTTTACGCATACTCATTCAATCCTCATAACAGCTTTATGAGGGAAATACTATTCCTATTTTACAAGGATAAAATCACACAGTTTGAAAGTGGCAGGATTTGAAGCCAGAGGATCTTATTCTAGAGCCCACATTCCTAATGTCTATGCCAAATTGCCTCTCTGAATCTTGAGGAATAAATATCGTGACCATTCTGAGATCAAGGCCAGTTTCCCATCCTCCCCAACCCCGACTGGTACTACACCCAGACCAATAGAGATCAACCATTCATCTATTCATTTTATGTTCATTTAGCACCTCCTCTATGTAAGGCTACGTAAGACTCAGAACTGTGGGACTTGTAGGGGGAGCAGCAACCTATGGCCCCTTTCTCCACCCATGAGCTCTGTTTTGCTGTAATTTTCCATGGCTCCAGAGCCTAGAGAGTAGAATTGGGACAGTCAACTGGGCTTCCTTCCCACCTCTGCCCCTGGTGGGCAGGAATGGTGGGACCTGAGAGGCTCAAGACGTGAATAAGGGCTCAAAGGTTTGGAGGCTCAAAGGAGCTTCCAAAGCAAGGGTTTCTTCTCTATTTCAAGAGTAGAATAATTCTCTAAATGCAATCTTACATGAAGCAGATAAAGTGGAACTGCTGTGATAGAAGTGAGCTGGGGGTTTTAGAAACCCGCTCATTTAACATTCTTTATATCTTCTCCCATCTTCTCAGGTGACTCCTGAAGCCTCTCCATGGAATGCAGTTTGAAACCCCTGTCCTAGGTAGAGCACTGGCAAAAGCTTGATGGTGCCCCCTCCTCAGCTCTGCTGGCTGTTGACGATTGGCAGCATCTGCAGCAAGCAAATGAGGTCAGGAAGCAAGGGAGTTATCAATTACTACTGTCATTTGGAGGTTTAATGACTATTTACATGATTCTCTGCCTTACCATGTCCTCTGAATAGCCTACAACAGAGACGTAGGTTCTGGGCTGGGATCAAGGAGAGAGGGGGTCACAAAGGGTGGGCCAGGTGGGGCTGTGGGCAAGTGGGACTTGTGAGTGGAGGAGATGACAGATATTTTCTTCTTGTGGCAAATACAGGAGAGGTCAAGGTTGAGAGGAGATGGAAAAGAATTAAATCAGAGAGCCATTCAGAGTGAATGAAACCCTCACACTTGGTTTTATCGCAGATGATCAAGGACACCATCATTAAATTCTGATCACAAGGATAGCATTTACAAGGGCAGGGGCAGAGCAGATTTTGGTTCCTTTCTGTTCTGTGTACTCTTCCCCAGAATGGGGGCCCAGCACTGCTTCTATAGGTGATACATCATGCTGCCTAGAAATTACTTCATGCTGCCTAGAAATTACTTCATGCCACTATTCATTTCCCATGGGGAAGTCCGAAATATTTAGGCAGTATTACAGGCTGGTGCAGAGACAGAGCTTGAGAGTCAGAGGTGAATTTGAGTCTAGGCTTTGTCACTTATAATTTGTTTGACTTGGGCAAGTTACTTATTCTTTCAGTTCCCTCCTCTGCAAAATGGGAAGAATACTAGTTTCTCTCTCATAGGGTTGTTGTAGGAATAAAGGAGTTAATACATACAAAGCACTTAAAACAATACCTGGCATATAGTGGTTACTCAATAAACGTTAGTTATTATCATCAAAGCTAAAAGGCCAAGTAACTACTAAGAGCCTCCTCTCATGTCAAAAATAGCTAGGGTCAAAACCTGGTTTGCCAGATTAAGGGCAATTCAAAACTGTATTTGTTTTTTAAACATGATAAAGGCTTATCTCTCAGTCACATCCAAGTCTACTGCAGGTTCATCAGCAGAGTGTGGGAGGTGGTTTTGTTCCATGAAGTAATTCAGAGGTCCAGGCTCATTCACCTAGGCTCCATCATTGCTTAGGAGCTGGGTTTTTTACTAATTTGCATGCAGCCTGCAGGCAAGGGATGGAAGAAAGCTTAGAGGATTGTGCAGGCTTAGACTCACACTTGGAAGAGCCTTACATTCTACTGGCCAGAACCTAAGTCACATGGCCTGACTACAAAGTGCAATCTAGCTATGTGCCTTGGAAAAAGACGAGACTGTTAGGAGAGCATTGGGCCAGTCTTTGCTGCATCTTTCAACTTTTTTTTTATACTTAATTCAGATATGCATAAAAAGTTTTCATATGGAAAACACTGAACAAAACTAGAGAGAATAGTGTAACAAACCCCCATGACCTATCACTCAGCTTAAACAGTTTTCATCTCATGGCCAATCTTGTTTCATCTATACTCCCACCCAATTCTCCTTTCCTCTTCTATTACTTTAAAGCAAATCCACGATAGTGCATCATTAAATCTATAATAATTTCAGCACACTACATTTTCAAGCACTTACTATGTGCCAGTCACTGTGTATGTACTAGGAATACAATGATGAATAAGATACAATTTTTGCCTTTAAGGAGCTGCAGCTGAGTGAGAAGCTTATTGACTAAAGCTTATTGAGATAAGCTAGACTGAATCACAATGAGAAGAGAAAACAGAACTCTCTAACTTGGGAGGATATATCCTCCAAAAAAATCACCCTTGAAACAGGCAAAGTGACCACAATAATTAATAAACTTATTTCCCCTGACCTCCCTGCCTCACCAGTGGTTTTCCACAAGCATCTTCCCTCTTCCTTGGGAAGCTGCTCCTCCGAGAGCCACTGTAGCATAGGAGCTCTGTAAATCACAGGGCATGAGCTCACCTGTTGGTAGAGGAGTCTGATAATGGAGTGGCTGCTGAGAGAGGCTAAAACAGGCCCTTTCTGGCCAAGTAAGCTCCTGGGGCTTCCACTAAGCAATGACCTCAGGCTTTAACTCTGTCTTTTCTTGGAGGTGGGAAGGATAAGTGGCCTCCAGGGGTTAAGAGGCAGAATCTTAATCAAAAAGAAACTGAGTGTTGACAGCTCTGCTGGCTCCAAGCTCTCTCTAATCGGAGCTCAGGACACCTTCATGGGTCACTAACCTTGCCCCAGATGTCCTGCCCTAGATCATCGCCTGCACGTCAGTCACTCAGCATGCCAGGCCAAGCCAGGAAGAAAACACCACCCGTACCTTCCACCTCCTTCAGGTCCCCCACCGTGCAGAAGGCTGGAGTAGGAAATTCAAAGGCAAGTAGGCTTGGAAATTAGACAAACCATCATTAGGTAAAACATACATGCTTATCAAACTTCATATTAAAACAATGTTTCCATATATAAAATTCCAACATCAACTTCAGCCACAGAATATTCATCTGCATGAGACTGTGAAGCACACCTGGGAAAACTGTTTCTGCTCAGAGGTGCAGCACAGAAAGCAAAAAGAGCACAGAAGGCAAACCGAGTCACATCTAGAGTTACTCCTGCGTGGAGGGCCTGGGTGATAGCTCAAATAGCCTTTTATTATAATCCAGCATCTCTGTGTGAGCACAGCAGGCCGAGCTGGGAACAGACACTCTGCTAGGACTCACCTTCCACAGGAAGCAGGCAAGCAGAGGCCCAAAGTGAGAGTGAGCCCAAGCAGGCATCTCCAGAGCACAGGGTCGGTCTGCTGCCTATCACCTCACAGAATCTTCACTTGTGTCACTTGCCCATCTATTTCCTCCTGTTTTGGAAATGGGTAGAGAGTGAACAGAAAGAAGTATGGAATGCTAGTTCTAAAATTGTCGGGGAGAACCGGGTAGGGGAACAAGGTTAATTGAAGACCACGGTTAATAACGTTTCCCCTTAGTGTGAGCCTGGACGATCAAACTTCAAATAATCAAATGTGCTAAGGGTAAATGGGGCCTGGGTCACATAGTTTGGCTCTTCACGGCAGAAGGGCAACGTTACACAGAGGCTAGAAGAACAGGCTGAAGAGTCACCGCCCTGGATTCAAGTCTTGGTTCTGCTCAGCCACCCATCAGCCATTTGCTTTGTAAATAATTTATCTCAGAGCTTGCCAAAGACAAACAGGTTGTAGATGCACCACAAATGCTGTCAACTGCAAATTTTCATATAATTATAAAATACTTAAAGCAATTTTTTTAACTATTCAACATTTTATAACGGTTGAAGTTATACTTGAACACTATTCGTATGGCTCCTTGTGAGATTTCTTGAATACGGTAATTGTTATTTTGCTGCGTACTACTTTATACCTAGTACCCATTGCCAGAGAGCAACGAGTGACTCCATCATGTACACCTTTCCTGATCCTCCACTGAATATCTTTGTCAAATTTTTAATATAGATGTACCGAATTTTTTACCTAGCCCCATGTAGATGCTCCAAAACCCCTCAAATTTACCCCAGAATGCCAAACAAATACTTTTCTATGTGTGCCACCTTGTGAAAAAGACTGGAAAGCAGTGATTTAATCTCTGAATAAATTTCCTTACATGAAAAATGGGAATAATAATAGTACATATAGGGTACTGTGAGGATGAAATAAAATACATAAAGCACTTAGAATAGTGTCTGGAACACAGTAAATGAATAATAAATGCCAGTTATTATTTTTCCTTATCTTTAGAGATGGGGATAATAATACCATCTGCACATGGCTGACGTGAATATTATGCATGTGAGATAAAGCATGTTAAGGGCTCAGTACACTGGCACATAGTAGGAGGTCAGTAAACACAAGGTCAGTAAGTTACTCGTGCTCTAATTATTCAAACGTACATAACTTTTTATGTTAAATTGTAACTTTCCAGTGCAGTTCATATGTGTACAACTTTCTGGTTAGACTGTAAGCTCTTTAAACTGATTTCATTCTCTTCAGGACCTACTACAGTCCTAGAACCACAGAAGCTGCCCAAAACATGACTGGAGATTGATTCTGCAGAGCTGTAAGCCTTTACAAAGCAATTTTATGTCTACTCTTCTTAATTTCTCAAAGCAACAACTAAGAGCTATCTATATTTTAAAGGTAAGAAAACTGAGGTCGAGACAAATTATGCAGCTTGCCTAAGATATCAGCAGGTTAGTTTCTGAGCTACAAGCAGAACCCAGGTCTGTTGACTCCAAGTAGAGTGTCCTTTTTACCAGATCCCATTACTGTACTGGGACTGCTGTATACAGCTGTACAGGGGAGTGCAATATTGTAGACACTGCAGATTTGTATACTTAAGTAATTTTCCTGGCAGATAGCGGTAAGAGTTTTGTTATACTAATAAGTATATTACAATAATTGTCTAAAGGAGTACCTTCATCAAATTTGCACAATTAGGCACCTTATAGATTAGTGGAGGGCCTAATGTACTACTACCACAACTAGATTTTCCTCTGATGATTCAAACAATATTTTAGGATATTAAGCCCTTTGGATTATCAATTTGAACCTCTAAGAGAGCAGGGGTAAACAAACTTTTTCTATAAAAGGTCAGACAGTAAATATTTTAGGCCTTGGGGGCCACACAATCAGTCTTTGTCACAACTACTAAACTTTGTTGTTGTAGCCTTTGAAAGCAGCCATAAACAATATGTAAATGAACAGGCAGGGCTGCGTTACAATAAAACTCTGCTTAACAAAAAAAGGGCCTTAGGCTATAGCTTGCCAATTACTGACTTACAGAACTCTGGCTATTTGAATTATCAGTGAGAATTTCTTGAAAGAGCATTACCTCAGTTAGATCGAACTTGTTGATCCTCAACAGGTATGAAGCCAGAATCTGAAACTAGAGCTATCTGATTTCAAACCCCTTCTTCTGTAACTTGAACACATGTATGTTCTCATTCTTGGTGTGGTGACCTGCCAGTATGCAGTGATCAATTGTGAGGTATGTTTGCAAACAATTTCCAGTGTTTATGGATATTACTTTAAAAATAATGGAATAGGTCAGAAGGGACCCACACTTGTTTTGAACTCTTGAATGGAAAGAACAATCAGATCTAGTCCAGAGTGGGATGTCACCGCCACTCTTGGCTTCCAAGGAAACTCTGACTCCTCAGTTCTTTTGGCCTTTGTCTCTACAAATTCCTCTTCCCTTGGCTTAGATGAAAATAAAGCTGTGTTCTATGAAAGAAGCTTTAGAAGGAAACAAAGGTAGGAAAGAAAACAAACAAAAGAGGAGTTTCCAAATTTAAACAGGTAGATTTACAAAGCCTGTTATGTTATGTAATGTGAGAAATTAAGTTTCTTGATTGTAACTGATATAAAGAAAAAGACCCAGTCAGCTGGTCTAGCAAACAGATAGGGCCTTGTTCCTCTTTGTTACCAGATTAAGCTGTCTAGGCTTCTAACCCAGGCAGCTTCAGGTTGGCACCACTTATTTCCTGGATGGAATTTCAGTCTCTACAATGTGACCATAAATCCATGACCATTTTAGAAATTTAGGGCCGGAAGGAACTTGGAGGTTAACTAACCCCTGCTACATGCTTGAGGTTCCCTTTGGCATCCAATTCTGCTTGGACATCCCTTCAAGGGCAGGGAACTGTCATCTAAATTAGCTTGTGTCATGATCAACAACACAATTTATTAGGAAGTTCTTTCGTGTGTTGAGTTAAACTTACTCTAATTGTTGCTGCTTCTGCACACTGCAGTCACATGAAAGAACGCTACCTGCTTCTTCACATAGCAGCCTCACCAATATCTAAAGATGTTACCATGGAGTGTACCAAGCACAGGATTCAAGAATCCAATACTTTCCGTCTGGAGACTTCTGTTTTTGAGGGGTAGGGTAGAATGGGAGGGGGTGTCATAGCACTCTATTGGCAATACTGAGTTTATGGGCAACTAAATTCTCTAAGTCTTTAGTTACATCTCCAAGAGGCTGAACTGAGACGCAACTGACCTTCTGAATCTAAGAATAAACTACGTTTGTAAGCTGTACAGTATGTTAAGTGCTCTGGTGTTCATTATCCAATGCAGCGATTCTAAGCCCTGAGTATATGCTAGATTTACCCTTTCATTTCAATTTTTAAGCAACTTTTAGGGACCCTAATTCTCTCAAATAATATAATTTACTATTATTTCAGCTTTTAGTCACTAAAACTTTTGATTAACAATGCAAAAAGAATAGTGATAACAGCTCACATTTGTTGAGCTTTGTGCCAGGAACTGGGCTAAGAGATTTTCATATGTTAACTTATTTAACACTCACAAAAACCTTATGAAGTAGTTATGTACTAGTATTATTTTCATTTAATTGATGGTTTAGTGAAGGTACAGAAAAGTTAAGTTACTTGCTCAAGGTCACAGTGCCAACAGGTAGAGGACCCAGAATTTGAACCCAAGTAGATTGACAAGAGAACTTATCCTTTTAACTACTATATCATATGGTTCCCATCACTGTCCTTTTTCAAAGCATTAATAAACTATGTGAACAAGTCGGGATAGAGCTCTATGGCAAACCAGCAGAGACTTGAGTTAATCAAACCTTTTGAATGAACAGCTGATTCTTAATACAACTACCTATGCTCATGCAGCCTCAGCTGCTCTATCTTATCCACAATAGCAGTTACTGCCATGCTGAAATCCTAGAGACAGTATGCAGAGACAGTGTCCCATGAGTGGTTAAAAGCCAGGCAGTCTGCATTTGTATCCTGGCTCTATCACCCTCTAACTTTATCACCACAGGCAAATTACTTAAGACTTCTGAGCTTCAGTTTCCCAGTCAATAAAATGATAGTACCAACCTTAGTATTATGGTGATTATAAATTAACTCAGGTAAAGTATTTAGAAAAATTCCAGGTACATAGAAAGTGCTCAATAAATGTTAGCTATTACTGTAATGCTCTTTACTCTAAAGCCAGAATTACGATTAGTCTGGTATGTCTGGTTCTAACACAGTTATTACAGTTAACTTTTTAATAATCTAGTCTAAAACCTTACTTATAACTTATCAAATTTATCAGTCTACATGTTGGTACTCTATCTTCTTCTTATTTTTAAAAATAGAAATATCTGCTCATTTTCAATCATTCAGCACCTCCTAGTTCACCATGCTTTCTTAAAGACTACCAAGAATCCTGATCTCTCTCTACACTGAGAACCACAGACTTGAAGTATACTCTGATATCTTGACATTTGGATGTAATGGAGAAAAACAGCAGGAACTCCCTAAGGTGTCATCTCAGTTTATGGCCTGTAGAGTCATCACCAGTCTGTGAACCTGACTGTAAGAAATCAAGATTGGTGGTCAGGACAGTTGAAACAGAGCCACTTTCGATCCTCAAGGCCAAGTCTGAGAGGGGCCCAGGATATGAGCTATCACAGCACAGCTGTCCTTTAGCACATTAAGTTACGTCTGAGCCCAGGATGAGAGCCAGCTGAGTAGACACTGCCCAGGAATCGGGACATATGCAGCATATGAACCTGAAAGCACTGCACAGCTGTTACCCATCTTACCAATCCTTTCCAGAGATAGACTCTTGAAGTTAGAGAACTTTCTAGATCTAGTCCAGCGGTTGTAAGCTAATGGACCATGGACCAAAAGTAGCCACAGACGTCTTATTTGCCCTGCTTAGTGTCATATATTTTTTGAATTAGCTGCCAGTATTTAAAAATTTGAAATTTTGCATAAAAATCGATTTGGCTCATCTTGAAAAACACAGATCTGGCCACATTATGTCCTTAGCACAATAATCAGCTGAGCCTGAGTAGTAGCTACCCAGTTTAGACATGTGGAACCCAAACAGACAACGACATTTGAAAACTCTGATTAAATCTAAACAATTCATTTCACAGGTGAAGAAAATTGAGCTCTAAAACGATCTGACCTGTCCACATTAAATGGCGGAGTCAAAATTGAAGGCCAGGTGTTCTCAACCCCAGTTCCGTGATTTTCAGTAAGTACTGTTGATCTTTCCTCTAGGGAATGTGAGGTACAGGGACTTACCGGCTTGTATGAACAATGACAAGGAGAAACAAAACTGAGAACTAGGTCTTCTGCCTTTGCACCCACTACCCTTCATTTCCTATGCTGGACCAGAAAATTCTTAGGGGCTGCAATCCACTAGGGAAGTTAAGTCTAGCCAGAAACTCCAAGTCCCAGCATTCCTCAGACTGCTGACTACACCCACAGTTCAAACTATCTGTGCTCTCTGTACAAAGCACTGCACATTCCCAGCCTCCACCAGATGCTCTCATGCCCAGCTGGGTTATGAACAAACATGCTGCTTTCCCTTTGTTAATGGCCTTTTCTCTACCCACACAGGTAGTTAGGGAACAATGGCCTCCACGGAACACTGATGCTGGAGGAGAGGTTAAGTTACAGATGATAGGAGGTCAGTAGGAGCTCTGAACTCTCCTTCTGGCTCTCTTCCCAAAACACCAAATGGCTATGCCATGGCCTTCAATACATTGCTTTTAAAAAAAAGTGCAGGTTCTGTCCTGATTGACAAAGGATGCCCTAGCCACATTCCCCTTGAGAATAAAGACATTGATTTGTGAGAATATTTGAAATCTTTAGCTTAAAAGGCCCTGAATACACAGTATCATAGCATCATTATACCTCAGAGACAGGAATATATTACCTAAAACTGTCCAAGGGGATATCTAGTTTCCTTTTTATCTTGGAGATGCCAATGACAAAACTATAGTCTGTGTAAGTAATTAGGATAGGAACTGCAGGAAGAATGGAATAGTTAACAAAGGAACCATTCACAAGAGATCATTTTCTGTAGAAATACAAAATCAAGATTGTCTTTTATAAGAATAAGGAGAGAGTGAAGCCATCATTAAAATCCAAAAGGAGGGGTTTCAGACAGCTTCCAGGTTGGTGAAGCAGAATGCCTCCATGTGCCACGGTGCTGGGCTCCAAACTCCCAGAGGACTGAAGTTTCTTTGTTCTCGACCTCACCCTATGAATCTCTTCATCTGGCTGTTGGTTCCTGTGCTTTAATACCCTTGGTAATAAACCACTCATCTGCTGTGTGGCTGACAGGGTCTTGGTATTCCAGCCTGGTGTCAGGCCTGAGCCTCTGAAGTGGGAGAGCCGAGTTCAGGACATTGGACCACCAGAGACCTCCAGGCCCCATGTAATATCAATCGGCGAGAACTCTCCCAGAGATCTCCATCTCAATGTTAAGACCCAGCTCCACCCAACGGTCAGCAAGTTCCAGCGCTGGACGTCCCATGCCAAACAACTAGCAAGAGAGGAACACAACCCCACCCATTAGCAGAGAGGCTGCCTAAAATCATACTAATTTCACAGACACCCCAAAACACACCACTGGACACGGCCCGGCCCACAAGAAAGACAAGATCCAGCCCCACACACCAGAACACAGGCACCAGTCCCCTCCACGAGGAAGCCTACACAAGCCACTGAACCAACCTTACCCTCTGGGGGCAGACATCAAAAACAATGGGAACTACGAACCTGCAGGCTGTGAAAAGGAGACCCCAAACACAGTAAGTTAAGCAAAATGGGAAGACAGAGAAATATGCAGCAGATGAAGGAGCAAGGTATAAACCCAACCAGACCAAACAAATGAAGAGGAAGTAGGCAGTCTACCTGAAAAAGAATTCAGAGTAATGATAGCAAAGATGACCCAAAATCTTGGAAATAGAATGGAGAAAATACAAGAAATGTTTAACAAGGACCTAGAAGAACTAAAAAGCAAACAAAAAATGATGAACAACACAATAAATGAAATTAAAAATTCTCGAGAAGGAATCAATAGCAGAATAACTGAGGCAGAAGAACGGATAAGTGACCTGGAAGATAAAATAGTGGAAATAACTACTGCAAAGCAGAATAAAGAAAAAAGAATGAAAAGAATTGAGGACAGTCTCAGAGACCTCTGGGACAACAGTAAGCACATCAACATGCGAATTATAGGGGTCGCAGAAGAAGAAGAGAAAAAGAAAGGGTCTGAGAAAATATTTGAAGAGATTATAATTGAAAACATCCCTAACATGGGAAAGGAAATGGTCAATTAAGTCCAGGAAGCGCAGAGAGTCCCATACAGGATAAATCCAAGGAGAAACACACCAAGACACATATTAATCAAACTATCAAAAACTAAATACAAAGAAAAAATATTAAAAGCAGCAGGGAAAAGCAACACATAACATACAAGGGAATCCCCATAAGGTTAACAGCTGATCTTTCAGCAGAAACTCTGCAAGCCAGAAGGGAGTGGCAGGACATATTTAAAGTGATGAAAGGGAAGAACCTACAACCAAGATTACTGTACTCAGCAAGGATCTCATTCAGATTCAACAGAGAAATCAAAAGCTTTACAGACAAGCAAAAGTTAAGAGAATTCAGCACCACCAAACCAGCTTTACAACAAATGCTAAAGGAACTTCTCTAAGCAGGAAACACAAGTGAAGGAAAGGACTACAAAAAAACCCCCAAAACAATTAAGAAAATGGCAATAGGAACATACATATCGATAATTACCTTAAATGTAAATGGATTAAATGCTCCAACCAAAAGACACAGACTGGCTGAATGGATACAAAAACAAGGCCCTTATATATGCTGTCTACAAGAGACCCACTTCAGACCTAGGGACACATACAGACTGAAAGTGAGGGGATGGAAAAAGATATTCCATGCAAATGGAAATCAAAAGAAAGCTGGAGTAGCAATTCTCATATCAGACAAAATAGACTTTAAAATAAAGACTATTATAAGAGACAAAGAAGGACACTACATAATGATCAAGGCATCAATCCAAGAAGAAGATATAACAATTGTAAATATTTATGCACCCAACATAGGAGCACCTCAATACATAAGGCAAATGCAAATAGCCATAAAAGGGGAAATCGACAATAACACAATCATAGTAGGGGACTTTAATACCCCACTTTCACCAATGAACAGATCATCCAAAATGAAAATAAATAAGGAAACACAAGCTTTAAATGACACATTAAACAAGATGGACTTAATTGATATTTATAGGACATTACATCCAAAAACAACAGAATACGCTTTCTTCTCAAGTGCTCATGGAACATTCTCCAGGATACATCATATCTTGGGTCACAAGTCAAGCCTTGGTAAATTTAAGAAAATTGAAATCGTATCAAGTATCTTTTCCGACCACAACGCTATGAGACTAGATATCAATTACAGGAAAAAAACTGTAAAAAAATACAAAGACGGAGGCTAAACAATACGCTACTAAATAACCAAGAGATCACTGAAGAAATCAAGGAGGAAATTTAAAAATGCCTAGAAACAAATGACAATGAAAACACGATGACCCAAAACCTATGGGATGCAGCAAAAGCAGTTCTAAGAGGGAAGTTTATAGCAATACAATCCTGCCTCAAGAAACAAGAAACATATCAAATAAACAAACAAAAAAAAAGATCAGAAATAAATAAAGGAAACAACAGTAAAGATCAGTAAAACTAAAAGCTGGTTCTTTGAGAAGATAAATAAAATTGATAAACCTTTAGCCAGACTCATCAAGAAAAAAAGGGAGAAGACTCAAATCAACAGAATTAGAAAGAAAAAGGAGAAGTAACACCTGACCCTGCAGAAATACAAAGAATCATGAGGGATTACTGCAAGCAACTATATGCCAATAAAATGGACAACCTGGAAGAAATGGACAAATTCTTAGAAAAGCACAACCTTCTGAGACTGAATCAGGAAGAAATAGAAAATATAAACAGACCAATCACAAGACTGAAATTGAAACTGTGATTAAAAATCTTCCAACAAACAAAAGCCCAGGACCAGATGGCTTCACAGACGAATTCTATCAAACATTTAGAGAAGAGCTAACACCTACCCTTCTCAAACTCTTCCAAAATATAGCAGAGGGAGGAACACTCTCAAACTCATTCTACGAGGCCACCATCACCCATACCAAACCAGACAAAGATGTCACAAAAAAAGAAAACTACAGACCAATATCACTGATGAACATAGATGCAAAAATCCTCAACAAAATACTAGTAAACAAAATCCAACAGCACATTATAAGGATCATACACCATGATCAAGTGGGGTTTATCCCAGGAATGGAAGGATTCTCCAGTATACGCAAATCAGTCATTGTGATACACCATATTAACAAACTGAAGGATAAAAACCATATGATCATCTCAATAGATGCAGAAAAAGCTTTCAACAAAATTCAACACCCATTTATGATAAAAACTCTCCAGAAAGCATGCATAGAGGGAACTTATCTCAACATAATAAGGGCCATATATGACAAACCCACAGCCAACATTGTTCTCAATGGTGAAAAAATGAAAGCATTTCCTCTAATATCAGGAACAAGACAAGGATGCCCACTCTCATCACTATTATTCAACATAGTTTTGGATGTTTTAGCCACAGCAATTAGAGACGAAAAAGAAATAAAGGGAATCCAAATCGGAAAAGAAGAAGTAAAGCTGTCACTGTTTGCAGATGACATGATACTGTACATAGAGAATCCTAAAGATGCTACCAGAAAACTACTAGAGCTAATCAATGAATTTGGTAAAGTTGCAGGATATAAAATTAATGCACAGAAATCTCTTGCATTCCTATACACTAATGATGAAAAATCTGAAAGGGAAATTAAGGAAACACTGCCATTTACCATTGCAACAAAAAGAATAAAATACCTAGGAATAAACCTACCTAAGGAGACAAAAGACCTGTATGCAGAAAACTATAAGACACTGATGAAAGAAATTAAAGATGATACCAACAGATGGAGAGATATACCATGTTCTTGGATTGGAAGAATCAACATTCTGAAAATGACTATACTACCCAAAGCAATCTACAGATTCAATGCAATCCCTATCAAACTACCACTGGCATTTTTCACAGAATTAGAACAAAAAATTTCACAATTTGTATGGAAACACAAAAGACCCCGAATAGCCAAAGTAATCTTGAGAAAGAAAAACGGAACTGGAGGAATCAGGCTCCCTGACATCAGACTGTACTACAAAGCTACAGTAATCAAGACAGTATGGTACTGGCACAAAAACAGAAAGATAGATCAATGGAACAGGACAGAAAGCCCAGAGATAAACCCATGCACATATGGTCACCTTATCTTTGATAAAGGATTCAAGAATATACAATGGAGAAAAGACAGCCTTTTCAATAAGTGGTGCTGGGAAAACTGGACAGCTACATGTAAAAGAATGAAATTACAACACTTCCTAACACCATACACGAAAATAAACTCAAAATGGATTAAAGACCTAAATGTAAGGCCAGACAGTATAAAACTTAGAGGAATACATAGGAAGAACACTCTTTGACATAAATCACAGCAAGGATCTTTTTGACCCACTTCCTAGAGAAATGGAAATAAAAACAAAAATAAACAAATGGGACCTAATGAAACTTAAAAGCTTTTGCACAGAAAAGGAAACCATAAACAAGACAAAAAGACAACCCTCCGAATGGGAGAAAATATCTGCAAACGAAGCAACTGACAAAGGATTAATCTCCAAAATATACAAGCAGCTCACACAGCTCAATATCAAAAAAAGAAACAACCCAATCCAAAAATGGGCAGAAGATCTAAATAGACATTTCTCCAAAGAAGATATACAGATTGCCAACAAACACATGAAAGAATGCTCAACATCACTAATCATCAGAGAAATGAAAATCAAAACTACAGTGAGGTATCACCTCACAGTGGTCAGAATGGCCACCATCAAAAAATCTACAAACAATAAATGCTAGAGAGGGTGTGGAGAAAAGGGAACCCTCTTGCACTGTTGGTGGGAATGTAAATTGATACAGCCACTATGGAGAACAGTATGGAGGTTCCTTAAACAACTAAAAATAGAACTACCATATGACCCAGCAATCCCACTACTGGGGGTATTCCCTGAGAAAACCATAATTCAAAAAGAATCATGTACCACAATGTTCACTGCAGCTCTATTTACAGTAGCCAGGACATGGAAGCAACCTAGGTGTCCATTGCCAGATGAATGGGTAAAGAAGATGTGGCACATATATACAATGGAATATTACTCAGCCATAAAAAGAAATGAAATTGAGTTATTTGTAGTGAAGTGGATGGACCTAGAGTCTGTCATACAGAGTGAAGTAAGTCAGAAAGAGAAAAACAAATACCGTATGCTAACACATATATATGGAATCTAAAAAAATAAAATAATATGGTTCTCATGAACCTAGTGGCAGGACAGGAATAAAGATGCAGACGTAGAGAATGGATTTGAGGACACAGGGATGGGGATGGGAAAGGGTAAGCTGGGACGAAATGAGAGGGCAGCATTGACATATAGACACTACCAAATGTAAAACAGATAGCTAGTGGGAAGCAGCCGCATAGCACAAGGAGATCAGCTTGGTGCTTTGTGACCACCTAGAGGGGTGGGATAGGGAGGGTGGGAGGGAGACACAAGAGGGAGGGGATATGGGGATATATGTATACATATAGCTGATTTACTTTGTTATACAGCAGAAACTAACACAACATTGTAAAGCAATTATACTCTAATAAAGATGTTAAAAAATATGGAATATTAAAAAAAAAAAGAAGAATAAGGAGAGGAGAAAGCAGGTGGCAACTGAACTGGACTGCAGATGCCAAGGTTGAACAGCTGAGCAAGTACTCAGAGTCAGAGCTTCTGACTTGTATAAAGAACCAAAAGTGAATGCACTCTCGAGGGGCAAGTGCTGAAACATGCATAGTATCAATGAAAGTTGAAGCCAAAGAGCTTGCCACGGCCTGCCTCTGCCCTTCCAAGGATCCTGGAACAGCTCCCTCCATGTTTCCAAAGGGGAGACTGCCATCAGGAGCCAGTAAGTATAGAGGCAAATTCTCCTTTGTGCTTCCTTCTGGGCACGGCACTTAAAAAATTCCCTAGAGTCTGTATCTGGCATAAATTAGGGTGTTAAAGCCCAGTCCCCAAATTCGTCAACCCCTAAGCCACACATCTATTCTATATGAGACTACTGATCCTGGCTATTGCACAGCCTCCCAGGAGCACAAATGAAAAATCAGGCAGTTGGTTATGGTCAAAGAGGATATGTCTATTGCACCTTAAGTAAGAGAGATTTATTCTCATTGAGGCAGAGGAGATTCTTCTAGAGGCACCATTTAGGCTCCAGTACTTTTCCTGCTTACTGAATATACAGTGATTACAGCCTCTCTAGCTAAAGATGATGACAATCACTCTATGAGATAGTTTTTTAGATGTGCTTTTTCTTTTTTAACTATCAAGCCCCTCGGAAGCTGAGGCCATTCATGTTCTCAACTTTCTAAAGAGGGAACCCAGGAAACAGGTTAGGCTCTATATGATAGAAAAAAACTAAAGCTCAGAGAGGGAAGCAACTAGTCTCATTCACCTGGGACACAAAGAAACCCTGGATTAGGGCTGGGAGCCCTTTGACAACAGGCATGAACTCTTTAAGTTCAGCTCAGCACTAAATCAGACTTGAGTGATAGGACCAGAAAGAACTTTTGTAACTGTTTTGTCATTAGTATGCACGATGCTGGTATCCACATTCAATGAGCCCAGGCTAATAACTTTGCTTTCTAGGTAAGGCTCTTTCACAAATGGGTCTTGTAACAAGGAAAAGACCCAAATCTTCCTAATCTAGCACTGGTCGCACAATTCAAAACCATGTAGAGTTTTACACGCAATTCAAAACCATGTAGGGTGTTAAAGTACCAGGCCCTCATGGCGAAAGTATAACAGTGGTGAAGAAATGTCAGTCCTCCCAACAAGGCAGGCTGTATAGCATGTACCTGACGATTTGCAAAAAAGTGGCTCAGAAAAGCTTTTCAGAAGGAAATGGTCAGCAGTATTCATTAGCCCTTCACACCTGCAGGTTTAACAATTTGGTTAGTTCTTCATTTTTCCTTCCTGCTTAAAGCCACTGGCTGCTTAGCTATTAAGGTCAGAATCTAAACAGAGACCCCTCCCTCCCCCACCATACTTTTTCATTTTAACTCTCTGCTTCAGAGTTTCACTTCCTGTATGACAGAGTTTAAGCACCTACTGAACAGATCTTCCAATGGATAACAATGATCAACTTTTGAGAAAATACAAAAAAGCTACCCAAAGCCATTGGATACTGAACAAAAAAAGCAGGCGAATTCTGGAAAGAGGCTGAAACTTAGAAGGGAAGGGTACAAGGTGAGTTTCCCATTTTTATGGCTTTTAGGCTGATAGAAAACTGCTGTCTTTCTGGTTGAAGAAACAGAGGACACCACAGAATCAGAGCAACCACAGTGCTGGAAAGTGAAGATGGAAATCTCAGAAGATAGAAAGGCAAAGAAAGAGAGCTCCAAATTCTGTGTGTAAAAGCTACCCAAATCTCTAGCTGACTCCTGAACCATATATGTGTGGGGCAGGCTCCAGCTAAAGATAAAATAATTGGGATTTGCACTGTTGCCCAAGATGCAGCTTACAGTTTGAGTTCAATGAAGTTAAACGCCTGCTAACACAGACAAAAACATCAGCACTCTTCAGAGGAATATAACAGAATCCACAACATTAACATTTATAACATACAATCTAAATTTATTCAACATTTGAATAACCAGAAAAATGTGATTCTTTTTCTAGAGAAGAGACAAATAGAGACCACCTTTGAGATGATTCAGATATTAGATTTAGCAGAAAAGGATTTTAAAGCATTTATTATAATGATGTTCAAAAAAGTAAAGGAAAACATGCTTGTAATGAATAAAAACAGGAAATCTCAGCAGAGGAAATAAAAACCCATGGTTACTGATGTTCTGATGACAAGTGAGATGAGAATTAGAAAATAACTCATATTCAAAAGTACCTCTGCTTAGTTAGAGATTTTTGTTTCAAACGACTTATTTGTACCAAAACTAAATTGAAAATTACTTACTGACACTAGATGGTTAGTTCTGGGAGACCTGAATGGAGAGGTAGAAAGAATATAGGGAAGTTTGGTGGGGATATTTCACATACAGGTATTTTCATTTAGAGATGATGTGAAGGTCAGGGCTTTTCTGTCTAGGATTCCTGATATTTAATACCAGGCCTGCTACTGGTTCCTACATGGATCAAATTTTTCTTTCAGAAGGTAAAACAATGCTATGAAATACTCCTACCAGGCATCTAAAAGAGGCAGGCTACAGAAAAGAGGAAGTGTTCTTATAAGGAGAAAAGTGATGTTTAGAGAGAAAGCAGAAAGAGCATCAAAATCTTGTCTTCCAAAGTGATTCTGATGTGGAATTACTAAAAGGAAGTATTTGGAAGAGTTAATCCCAAGTCCATTTTGGGTCTCATACTGGTTCCTCTCTCCTTTGTTCACCAAACTCTATGTAGTATGAGATGCATACTTCAGAAACAGAGCCAGGGACCTCACTCATGGCGCAGTGGTTAAGAATCCACCTGCCAGTGCAGGGGACATGGGTTCAAGCCCTGGTCTGGGAAGATCCCACATGCCAGGAAGCAACTAAGCCCGTGCACCACAACAACTGAGCCTGCGCTCTAGAGCCCTCAAGCCACAACTACTGAGCCTGCGCGCCACAACTACTGAAGCCCGTGCACCTGGAGCCTGTGCTCCGCAACAAGAGAAGCCACTGCAATGAGAAGCCTGTGTACTGCAACAAAGAGTAGCCCCCGCTCGCCACAAATAGAGACAGCCTGTGTGCAGCAATGAAGACCCAATGCTGCCAAAAGTAAATAAATAAATAAATAAATAAATAAATAAATTTTTTTAAAAAAGGAAACAGAGCCAGTTTCCCAACCCCACAGATTCCTGGTACTCTCAAAAGCAGGACATGATAGGAAAGGGCACAAATCATTTCCTGGATAAAACAACAGGTCTCAACTCACAAAAAGTGACAATAGCCACAAGAAGAAAGAACAAGCCTGAAATTGTTAGCTTGGAAGTGGAGGGGATAGTTCCTCTGGCAGTGAGGAGTATGATTATTTGATTCAATTAAATCAAATAAACAATGTCCAAAATAATAAAATAAAATTTCCCTAAGATTGTTCTGAGCAACTCTGTAATGTGCACCAACTAAACTCAGTTTTCAGTGTTAAAATGGACCAATGACTCTCTGAGCTAAGCCACTCAATCTGAAACAGAAAAAAAAAAAAAAAAGTAAAGCAGAAGAACTATAAAACTCTTCTTTTTATCAACATTTTCCACTATAAAGCTGGCCGCATCATCATCTAATGATATAAAATTCTAGAAACTTTACAAAATTCCTGTTTTTAAAATTTATTTTTTGTTATCAAAGAGAATGTCCGGAAACATTGAGTACTAAAGAATCTGTTCATGGTATTGTTTTACAAAAGTTCCTAATGGAGTATGAATATTTTATTTTCTGTTGTATCCTTCACTTATTAATGATGAGGTGGATGAACTGGTACAATTACTCAAAAAAAAATTCCAGACAAAAACATCCATTCTCATTCTGAATCTGTTGATTGGAGTGAATTCAGTGGTTACAATACCACCACTGGCTAAGAATCAAGCTCCCCACAGGAGGGAGCTATTAGAGTCATCTCATTAGGTCACATAGGTCTCTCAGATATAGGCACCATGTTTGAAGTCTCACACAAAATGTCTGTGTCACTTAAATTACACAATGTGGCAGTGTTTGTTTCATGGGGACATAATCTTGAAAGAACGGGTAAAGTAGAAAACAACCTGTTTGTATGTTATACGTGAGTACATTATCGGACTGTGCATGGTTTTGAGGGCACGGTAGCCCTTGTTAAAGAGGAATTCCACCAATGAAGCATCTGTCAGATCCCAGCTGCTCCTGGCGACGAGGGTGTTGACTCATTTAACCATGAGTTGTTAGGTTGGGGCCTTCTTCATCTACTGTTTGGCTCAAACGGTTTGAACTGAGTTTGGTTGTCTTTCTCGTCCATCTAAGCTTTATTTCTCAGCCTCAGGATATGTGGGGTACTTGACTGTTTCTATCTTCTCTCGAACTTTGTAGGAGGGATATAGGCCCGTCCTTCCCAGTTTTCTGTTGACACCTTTAGAATAGCCATCCCAATGGTTTCCAGCCACACCAATGATATCTCCAGGTTCCATGGGGATTTCATCTGCAGTTCGAGGTTGGTGAGGATAAATGGCAATCTGGTTGTGGGCATTTTGGCCCCCAAAATAGTAGATGTCATCCAAAGAATGGAAGTTTGCAGAGGCATCGGGATGCAGTGTTTGCATGATTTCATAAGCAACTCGACAGACCTTGGGAAAGTATGAAAAAAATTTGGTTAGCATGTGTAAGATCTCCTTCATAGCAATCCGAAAGCTCTTGGCCAAAGAGACTAGGACTAGACTAGGACCAGGACTGAGAGAACGAGAAGCAGTGGATTCTAGTCACAGGTTTTCAGTCCATTTGCTCTCAGATGATGGTACAAGTCATTCTTCATTTCTGTGCTTGTATCTTTTTTTTTAACATAAAGGATAATTACAATTAAGATCTCTCAGAGAAAAAAAGTATGTGTATATATAGTGCAAAGTATTTTATGAATATGAATTCATAAATTCATATTTATTAAAATATAAAATTTTAATTTTAATAAAAATTTATTAAGAGCCACAGAATGTTCCATGTTGGGCACTAGTGGTACAATAATGAGTAAGACACAGTCTATGCCCTTGGTGAATTCAAGGTTCAGGATTAGAATCAGGATTATAAATATTTTACACAAATGCTGCTGCTCCCTTTCCTTCATTCAGTGTTAATAAATCACATACTCTTTTCTGCTAATTTGGACTTGGTCTCGGAACTCTTCTCAACCGAAATTCATGTAATTACTGACAACCAACTATTGCCAAATGAGCTAAAATATATCTGCCACTTCTGTTCTAAAGTGTGATGTGTGTGATGTGTAGACAGTAGCATCTAGACTGAAATAAGATGAACTAGCCTTTGGGGATGAGGCAGCTACCTGATGCACTTATGGCTACTTAAAAGATTCCTCTGTCCAAAAAATACCTTCCATTCCCACTGGATGGCAGCTGGAATTCCACAATCTGAGCTTCATTCCTTGAGCTTCATACTTGGTGATAGTTAAACTATAACTATCTTAATGGAGGTATAACATTTTAAGCAATTAACAAATATATTCATTATAGAGTAAATGGGTTTCAGAAACTTTTCTAAGAATAGGTGAAGACCAAAGAGAGAATATTATCATTTTGCTTAGAAAATTCTTCCATTATACACTGTGAACACAGGACTCAACTCAGGTCAAATTTTCCTACATCTCCAGTTGTAGTTACTTCCGTTAATGAAGTTTTATTGTCCCTACACCAATACTTTTGCACATATTTAAAATGATACTAATAGTAATTGTTAATCTGCTCAGTGGAGCAATTTAGGATTACCCAGCAGTTCTTTAAAATTTTGGCATTCATGATATCAAAAACTGAATTCTTAAATGTTATGAGCAAATGGAATCTGATTAGGTTAATCATCAACTTAACTCCTTAACAAGTCTGAATTTTAGGAACCCGAGGGGCGGTTTTCACATGCTATATGTAATTTGTAAGTGAAACTAAGTTTAGATAGTATTTTTAATTTTGCAGATAGGGACTAAAATACAAGGAGATCTGCCCAAATTCTAGTGCTAGAATTTCAACTAGACATGGAACCAAGAAAATAACTTTGCTTTCAAATTTGCTACTTCATCAACAAACTAATTTTATATTGGTACGATTGAGATCACTGGTAGAATACTGAAACTATAACAAAATGAGGCTAAAAAAGATTTGGAACTTGAACTTCAAATTCAGCCAAAGGCCCACACAGCACAAGCAAAATCAAGTTAAGCCTTTGGAAAGAAACTAAATAATTAAAACAAAGCAGCTCCAATAATAGCAAAGTACCATAACAATGATAGAGGCTAATATTTACTGAGTTTTTTCTGTCAGACGTTGTTTCTAGGTCTAATTTAATTGTCAGTAGCCCCATAAAATTTTATCATGCTCGTTTTATGGATGTCAAAGGTCAGTTAAGGAATATGCTCAAGGTTACACTACTATTAAGTGGCATATTCAGGTTTTGAACCCAGGCAGTCTGTGTATGGTTGTTAACTGCTAAGCATATTTTTTCTTGCAGATCCTATTCTCCATGTTCACATTTTAATAGCAGAAAGATATAACTTAAGGCCAAGGCTGGCCTTGGGAAAACCTGAGAGTCTTATATTCAGGGCCCCTCCACCCACTTTTCAATTATCCCTAGCCAGGGCTGCAAGACCTTGTACTGTCTTTCGGATGACCACAATGCTCACCGTGGCAATGAACCTTAATGTGTTTCCTCCTTTCACTAATAAACTTCTCACTCTCATAAAAACAACACTGCCCTCAGTCCCACACCCTTAGGGACGTGCTTTCTTTTGGGGTAATCCTAATAATCAGTTTATGTTTTGGTATCAAAGTTGTTGATGTATTAGGCCACTGGATAACACATGTACTTTCTTAAGCCAAAGAAATTACGAATGGTAGAACTTTCAGACACAGAGTGGACCAATATAAGACCCTTTCTCCTTCTCATAATAATGGCAATCAAGAGAGCAGCTGAGCTTACTGAGCACTGTTCTAATAGCTGCGCTTGCACACATGCTTCCTCTCAACTCATTTAACTCTCACAACAACTCTATGAGTTGGTTACTGTTATTATTTATATTTTACAGCTGAAGAAACTATGCCAAAGAAAGATTAATTTCCAAAAAATAAAAAATGAATAAAGGAGCTAGTAAATGACAGAAATGTAATTAGAACTCTCTGTCTCTACACTATACACTGAACTGCCTTAGGTTGTAAGGATAAGTACCTAGAACAGTGCCTGCCACAGAGTAGCCGCTCAGTAAGTACCTTCTGAATGAATACTGCTCCATGCATAATACCAGTCCAGCAGTGGAGATGCAAGTCCACTGGTGATATTTAATCCTTAAGATCCATATATAACATTCTGAGTAATTAAAAATTTTTCTCTATATTAACCATGGGGCAATTTACTGCAAAGGGCTAGAAAGATTACTATAGTGTCAACGTTTGCATTTAATCACCCTAGGCTTCCTCTCTGGGCTTAACAAATCCAAATCACGTGACAGGTAAATGAGGTCTTTCAGTTGATGTCAATACTCAGGTTTGATACCTGACAGGTAGCATGATTGAGAGGGGTAGTCTATGGTTTGCAAAGCAGTGCCTGGCCACACATATGTTTTATTTCATTTGCTGTTGATGTGGCACTATATCATTTTTAGAACACTACTAAGCACACAGTAATGAGTAAGAGCAAAAATCCTGCCAAAGGATAAAACATAGATATGACTGTATTTAAAAAAAAAAAAAATTGAAAAGCGGAGGAAGGTCCATTAGTTTGAATTTTATCCCTGAGTAACAACCAGCTGAGCTTTGCATGAGCCTCCAAAGCTTTCTCAGAGCAGATGGGATCTTGGTTTTTTTGTCAAAGTTGACAGGGCCAGAAGGATCTCCTAGTGTGAGAAGTTGGAAGTGGGCTCTTGTCTCACTGCGTGAGGATGGGATATCTGTGCACTTTTACTGTAAACTGCTTTGTTTTGCTATTCAATGAGAGAACAGTATCCACTGTCGTTTCATGAACCATACCTCAGTGGAAATTCCTATCGAGAGTCATCTGTCTAGAATAAGATGAATGTAGTATCTGGTTTCTCCCTCTGGGCTTTCCAAAATCTGGTTCAAAACGTGATGAGGCCAGTCGTGTTGTGTGTGGATTTGGAATGAAACAACAGAGAATGCCAGGAGAATGTCATATTAAGTGCCACAAAGGGAAGTGTCTCAGGGGGAAAAAAAGAAATTTTGTCCTATGGTGATTTTAATGATTGAGAAACTACTGAACAATGTTGACTGTTCCTTAAAAAATGTTGATTACCCATAGTCTTTAAAGTGGACATCTACAAACCATTTTTGTAAATCAGATTCCAGAGTTATAAAACCTGATTCTAAAACTTGATGAACAATATTTTAAAAAAGAAAACCTTTCTGATATTTTGCCCATCTACAACTGAGTGAGCTGTCAACTGCTGGAATTGGAACTCCAATTCCTTTGCTTCAGATTTTAGATGGTTTCATTAAATATGAAAGTAACATA
Organism: Balaenoptera acutorostrata; assembly: GCF_949987535.1. NCBI lineage: Eukaryota > Metazoa > Chordata > Mammalia > Artiodactyla > Balaenopteridae > Balaenoptera > Balaenoptera acutorostrata. The sequence continues at coordinate 145,059,416 of NC_080066.1, read as the reverse complement.
AATGACATAGTAGATGCTTAGGGCATAGGCAGCTTCCAGTAACACAGAACAAGATTAGAGCATTTGGTAGAATAGTTTGGAATGCGATGCACTGCATAGCTTTCAAAACTTACTTGATGCTGTTGAAAAGTGTTAATATTGCCTCTAATTTTCAGGCTAAATCCTGAAGATTGTTTTCTTCAATTTATGAGGCTTTTAGGACAAACTTGGCTATGAGAAACAGCTCTGATGAAGGAATTCAGAAAACTGAGTGCAACAATAGTAACAAAATTAGAGAGTAGAGTCATATTCTTGGCTTGTAAAAACTTTTCACTTAAGGAGAGAGAATTCCCAGACCTCACTTTGGATATAAAACCAAGAATGATTAGAAGCCCTAAGACTGAGAAGAATGGGTCCAAAACCTTATAAAGAATCCTGATTAAGATGTCATGACATTTGTGCCTACAGTTTCTCAAACATCAATCAGGCCTTGCAATTTCCTTCTAACAATACATTTCATTCTTCCAGTATTGTCTACAATAGCACATGGTCAACAGATAAACTCTTTCTCACTATTGTCATATAGCATAAAACTCCTCAAAGGGTAGTATACAGGAGACAGAAAGTTTACATGACTGAAACTTCAGGATTGTCAAAACATTATGAAGAAGATACTAAACTTTTATCCCTTCTAACCATCTCTTGAAATGAGATTATCATCAAGCAAAGTTTGAAAGTTAGTTGTCCATGTTTTATTCTGGGCTGAGATTTGGTTCTCATTGTTTTATTCTCTTATCACCCTTCTGGATGTAAGGCTTTAGTCTTCTTCTGTTTTCTGCAGGAAAGTCTGCAGATTAATTTCCCTAAAGTCAAAACATACACAAGTTTACCTGCATTTGCTAAAGCAAATACTATTACTTATCACTCACCCTTTGGGAATGAAGAGCTTTTGTTTCTGAAAATTCGTATTATATGGTGACGCTCTCTTTCAATAAGCTACATAAAATAGAGTTAAGGTGGTACCTTGGCACAGGAATTAATATGCCGAATGTTACTGGTTATTATTCTTTATGAAGAATTGTTACACACATCCAATGCACACAATGACTATGTGGAACCTAAGCATCACCCATGACCATAAGCAGAGGTAATGGAGTCCTTGAACAGCATATTTCATGTTCCTTCTAAAACGTGAGATCATATAGTCTGAAATGGGGCCATGTGAAAAAAAGCTGTTAAAATAAATACTGTAGAGTCTAACAGGCAAAGATATACCTATACCTATTCCTTTATAAATAATAATAGCAGCTAACATTGCTTTTAACATATTGCTGAGTACTATTCTCAGTGCTTTACATATAATAACTCTTTAATCCTCACAAAAACTTTATGCAGTAGGTATTATTGTTATTACCATTTTTACAAGGAGGGGGGAAAAGTCAGTGATAGGCTAAGTAATTTGTTCAAACACCACAGAGTCACTAGGTGGTCAAAGTTGGATTTAAACCCAGGTAGTCTGACTCCAGAGCCCACAATGCCTCATTCTTGTTCTCTGTCTCGTGAAGTCAATGGCTTGATACTTTGATGTCATCAGTGACGTTTTCTCAAACTCCACTGCTACTGCTGATGAGACATTTTGGGGGCATTCTTCAAACGATTCTGATTTTGGTTTATGGCAATTTTGGTTTGGTTTATGCTATAAGCCACCAACCAACTCGTTTACACCACAAAAATATTAAACTGTACCAAATGCCTTTTTACTAAAAATATTTTCAAAAAATAGTGGGGTGTGGGACTTCCCTGGTGGCGCAGTGGTTAAGAATCTGCCTGCCAATGCAGGGGACACGGGTTCGAGCCCTGGTCCAGGAAGATCTTATATGCCGTGGAGCAACTAAGCCCGTGTACCACAACTACTGAGCCCACGTGCCACAGCTACTGAAGGCTGTGTGCCTAGAGCCCATGCTCTGCAACTAGAGAAGCCACCGCAATGAGAAGCCCGTGCACTGCAACAAAGAGTAGACCCTGCTCGTCGCAACTAGAGAAAGTCCGCACGCAGCAATGAAGACCCAATGCAGCCAAAAAAAAACAAGAAAACAAAAAAACAAAAAAAACTGGGGTGCAAGGAAGCCCAAAGATTAATCACTGAATGTGGAATTATTCCACAGTCTCAAATGCTACAGCTGTTAGTCACCAATAAAGGAGGTGATCACACTTAGCAAACTGCTACTCACTATATAAATGTAAGGTATTTTTTACTGTTAAACTTTTATTCTGAGCCCTAACATGTTTTGAGGTATTCAAGTCTATTTTGGGACACAAAATATTGGTTTAAATGATCAGAGTTATTTTGGATGAACTTTCACTTGCCAAGAGGTTTTAGGAACAATATAATATATAATCACAAATCTTATTCCTTTGGACACAACCAGACCTCTCAGTACTACGCTTTCTTCATATAAACTGTTTCTCTGGATCTGAGGTCTGAAGAAGACACAGAGGTTGATATTATGCATAAAATGAACAAAGTAGTATGAACAATATGCTCTTCAAACCTGGACAGGTTTCCAGTATCATGAAGTGACAGAGGTTCTGATTTCTGAGTCGAAACTAGACTTATGAGGCTATGAGGATCAAAAATTCTACAGCACATCCTTGAAAAGGGGGAAAAAAAAAAAGATTTTCTTTCCAGAGTGAGCCTAATGGCATTATTAAGGAGAGCTGGACAAAGGAAAGCAAAACATAGAGCACGTCCTTGTAAGTCTCAGTGTCTACCTCCATGTAAGGTTGGTAAATGTTTAGACATGTATGTATTTATTTACTTTTAGAGCTTTATAACTAGAGCAGTGGTTCTCACAAGGGTGATTTTGCCCTCCCACTCCCCCCCACCCGGGACATGTGGCAATGTCTGGAGACACTGTTGGCTGTCACAACTTGAGGTGAGGGTCTACTGGCCACGGACGCTGCTAAGCATCCTATAATGCACAAGACAGCACCTCACAACAACTTATCCAGCCCCAAATGCCAACGGTGCCAGGTTGAGAAACCCTGGACTAAAGGAATAGACTTTAGGACGGCCTAAATCTAGGACTACAGAGGAGGTGGTACATCTGGGAAAGTGACTCTTGATTCAATCATTCTAACAATAAGCATTCGAAAATGTGTTATTTGCACCTGTTGATCACGTAGGCACATAGCCAGATTCTCAAAAGCAGTTGAGAGGGACTAGGTAGTTACAACTCCTCCCCCCATCCCACCCCCTTCTCAAAGATAGGATCCTCACCCCAATTAGGGAGAACATCAGCTATAATGCCTTCATGTTTTCCCTCTGATGAGGACTGCTGCCATGTGACTCCTGTTCTGTGTAGCTGTCTTTGCGTCTTAAGTTGTATTCTTATGCCACATTGAAGGAACTCATACAGGCTTTGCTGGGATAAGTATCTTTCCAACAATCATAGCACCATACCATTGTGACAGTGTGCATTGTCACATAATAAAAAACTGCCCATTTCTTTATACTCTCTGCAGTATATTCCCATGTAAATGATGTGGCTTTCCTTTTCACACTTTCTTTTCTCTGCTTCTTCTAAGCTTTCAGGCATATATTTATCTTACATGGTTTATATTTCTTTGTAATTATTCTCTGGTTATTTCATGTGGATATTTTGCTCACTAGATTCTAGACCAGGGTAAGAGCTGTATCTTCGATCTCCTTTGAAATTCCCTCTACACCTAGTATAGGTCTGAGCACAAACAATCATTTAACAGCTTGTTGAAAAAACTAACCAATAATATGCACATAAATGAGACAGTTGAATAAAATCCACAATAAATCTTTCTATGCTGATATTCCACCGGGCATATAAGGCTGATTGGAGCACTCATAAAAACACACACACCAAACCAACAACATATTAATTATCTATAACAATAAACTCAAAGAATGATTATAATATGGTATTGCTTAAAAATAATGTACAGTTTCTTGCTTGGTAGAAATGTTAAAAGGACTTGAAAGAGGAATTACATTTACTCTTTCTTATTTTCTATAAAGCAATCAAGTGAGGCAAAATGCTGAGCATTTAAGCCTCTCAGTATCAGTGCACTGATGTGTAGAAATGGATGGATTCTGGTTACATACTGATTGTATGCAAAATCAGAAAGTATTAAGTAAACGTCATTACTTGCTGTTTCTGTTAAATGCTGTGAATAAGCCAAGTACTTTAAACAACCCCAGTAGCTGGCTTCAGTAGAGATGTATTCAACAATTGCTTGCAAACAATTAAATATTCAGTGCACTCAAATAGCTATGTTTTCTGGAATCTTCTCATTTTTCACAAAAGGGATCATTCCCCAATATTAAAAAAATTGTACCTGAGTCATGAAAACTAACATTTTTTAAAAATCCAAGAACTTCCTGACCCAATATAACCAGAGTATTGATCACTTAAAAATGCTTACCTGGGATGAAAAAGTACACACTAGGAAGTCTGCCTGGGAGAGAAAGTGTATATCCAGGATCACACCTCGAAGTGAATTTTCTGTGTATCGATTATGTAGTCCAGCTGACCAAGAGATAGAGTTATCACTAATAAATTCATAACTGGGGTACCTGAAAAAAGAAATAAATTTATACAAACTCACTGAAATCATAGAATTCTGTCAGGAAATAGTATCCTATCAGCAGGAGGTAGCCAGCTCCTTTAACCAAGAGTCCCCCTCTTTCTGACAGTAAGAAAAGCTTTAATTCTGGCATTCAATAGAGTAGCTGTCAAAGCATCTTTGAATCCATTGATGGGGCAGAAACCATTCTGGGGTGTCCCGTATGTTAACAGTTATTGGCATGTCATATAAAATACACATATGCATCAGAATGTCCCTTTCAATTCATGAAAGAATTGAAAACAGAAAGCTCTTTATTTTCATTGTAATAAGTGACCTTGAAGAGGTTTTTCAACCTGCTTTCATATTTTTTTCACACAGACACATTTTCATTTTATGCATTCCTTTCCCACTTTTATCCTTAAGCATATATCTTTTTAAAAATATAATTTATACATTGTTTTTTCTTCTTCCAGTTTTACTGAGATATAATTTTTTAAAAGATCTATTATTTTATTTGTTTTTGGTTGCATCGGGTCTTAGTTGCGGCATGCGGGATCTTCGTTGAGGCATGTGGGATCTTCGTTGAGGCATATGGGATCTTTCGTTGCAGTGCGCAGACTTCTCTCTAGTTGTGGCCTACAGGCTCCAGAGCGCGTGGGCTCTGCAGTTGTAGCGTGCGGGTTCCAGAGCACGTGGGCTCTGTAGTTTGCAGCATGTGGGCTCTCTAGCTGAGGCACATGAGCTCAGTAGTTGTGGCGTGCAGGCCTAGTTGCCCCGCGTCCTGTGGGATCCCAGTTCCCTGACCAGGGATTGAACCCGCGTCCCCTGCATTGTAAGGTGGATTCTTTACCACTGGACCACCAGAGAAGTCCCGATTGAGATATAATTGACATAAGAGCACTGTATAAGTTTAAGGCACAATGATCTGACTTACACACATCATGAAATGGTTACCACAATAAGTTCAGTGAACTTTCATCATCTCATATACAGACAAAATTTTTAAAAAAGGAAAAAAAAATTTTCTTTGTGATGAAAACTCTTAGGATTTAGTCTCTTAACAACTTTTGGTTGCTGTGGCTAGGACTTTCAATACCATGTTGAATAAAAGTGGTGAGACTGGGCATCTTTGTCTTCTTCCTGATGTTAAAGGAAAAGCTTTCAGCTTTTCACGGTTGAGTATTATGTTAGCTGTTAGTCTGTGATATCTTATGGCCTTTGTTATGTTGAGGTATGTCTCCTCTACACCCACTTAGTTGAGAGTTTTATTATAAATGAATATAGAATTTTGTCAAAAGCTTTTTCTGCAACTATTGAGATGATCATAAGATTTTTATCCTTTGTTTTGTTAATGTGGTGTATCACATTGATTGATTTGCAAATATTGAACTATCCTTGCATCTACTTGATCATGGTATATGATCCTTTTAATGTACTGTTGGATTCGGTGTGCTAATATTTTGTTAAGGATTTTTGTATCTCATCAATGATATCGGCCTGTAAGTTTCTCTTTCTGTGGCGTCTTTGTCTGGTTTTGGAATTGGGGTGATGTTGGCCTTGTAGAATGAGTTCAGAATTGTTCCTTCTTCAATTTTTTGGAATAGTTTGAGAAGCATAGGCATTAACTCTTCTTTAAATATTTTATAAAATTCACCTGTGAAGCCATCTGGTCCTGGACTTTTGTTTGTTGGAAGTTTTTTGATCAATCTTGATTCAACTCCATTACTGGTAATTGGTTTATTAATACTTTCTATTTCTTCCTAATTTAGTCTTGGGAGACTGAAATTTTCTAGGAATTTATCCATTTCTTCTAGGTTGTCCATTTATTCACAATAGTTGTTTGCAGTAATCCCTTTTGATCTTTTGATTTCTGTGGTGTTGGCTGTAACATCTCTTTTTTCATTTCTGATTTTATTCATTTGGGTCCTCTCTCTTTTTTCTTGATGAGTCTGGCTAAATGTTTATCAATTTGTTTATCTTTTCAAAGAAACAGCTCTTAGTTTCATTGATCTTTTCTATTGTTTTAAGTGTCTATTTCACTTATTTCTGCTCTGATGTTTATCATTTCTTTCCTTCTACTAATTTTGGGCTTTGTTCGTCTTTTTCTAGTTCCTATAGGTGTAAGGGTGGGTTGTGTGTGTGTGTATAATTATTTTAAGTTGATCTCAAGTTTGAACACATTCTAACAACTCCACAGTTTTTATTCCTGCCTTCCCCTGCCCACATTTAATGTTTTTTGATATCATATTTTACATCTTTTTGTTTTGTGTATTCCTTAACCACGTATTGTGGATATAGATAATTTACTACTTGTCTTTCAAGTTTCCTACTAGCTTTACAAGTGGTTGATCTACTACCTTTACTGTATGTTTGCTTTTACCAATGAGATTTTTCCTTTCTTAATTTTCATATTTCTAGTTGTGGTCTTTTCTTTAATGCTTAGGGAAGTCCCTGTAACATTTGTTGTAAAGCCTGTTTAGTGGTGCTGAACAATTTTAGCTTTTGCTTGCCTGTAAAACTCTTGCTCTCTCTTTCAAATTCGAATGGTAGCCTTGTGGGGTAAAGTATTCTTGGTTGTAGGTTTTTTCCTTTCATCACTTTGAATATATCATGCCACTCTCTTCTGTCCTGCAAAGTTTCTGCTGAAAAGTCAACTGACAATCTTATGGGAGTTCCCTTGTACATAACTAGCTGCTTTTCTCTTGCTGCTTTTAAGATTCTCTCTTTATCTTTATTTTTTGTCATTTTAATTACAATGTGTCTTGGTGTAGACCTCTTTGGGTTGATCTTGTTCGGAACTTTCTGTGCTTCCTGGACCTGGATGTCTGTTTCCTTTCCCAGGTTAGGGAAATTTTTGGCTATTCTTGTTTTAAGTAAGTTCCCTGCCCCTTTCTCTCTCTCTTCTCCCTATGAGATCCCTATAATGTAAATGTTGGTATGCTATTGTTGTCCCAGAGGTCTCTTAAACTGTCCTCACTTTTTAAATTCTTCTCTTTTTTTTTGTTCAGCTTGGGTGATTTCCACTACTCTGTCTTCCAGTTTGTTGATCTGTTCTTCTGTATCACTTAATCTACTGTTGATTCCTTCTAGTATATTTTTTACTTCACTTATTGCATTCTTCAGCTCTGTTTGGTTCTTCTTTACCCTTTCTAACTCTTTGTTAAGTCTGCCACTGTGTTCATCAATTCTTCTCCTGAGTTCATTCAGCATCTTTATGATCATTACCTTGAACTCTTTATTGGGTAGATTGCTCATCTCCACTTTGCTTAGCTCTTCTTCTGGGGTTTGTTCCTTCATTTGAAACACGTTCCTTTGTCACCTCATTTTGCCTAATTCTCTGTGTTTATTTGTATGTATTAGGCAAGTCAGTTATGTTTCTCGTTCTTGGAGAAGTGACCTTATGTAGGAGATGTCCTATGGGGCCCAGCTACATACTCCCCTCTGGTCACCAGAGCTATATAATCTAAGGGTGCCTTGTATGTGGGCTGAGTGGGCACTTCTGTTGTGGTGGGGTCAACTACTGTGGGCATGCTGGTAGGTAGGGCTAGTTCCCAGCCCGGTTGGCCCTGCCTCATGTGGAGGCTGCTAGCTGCTGGTAGGTGGGTCTGGGTCCTGACACAGCTGGCTACATGGCCTGGGAAGTCCCAGGGCTGGTGCCAGCCCACTGGTGGCTTGGGCTGGGTCCTGGTGTGCCTGGTTGCAGGCCCACAAGTCCTAAGGTTGGTCTTGTGTTGCTGGTGGGCAGTGCTGGGTCCCAGCATGGCTGGCTGTGGGGTTTGGGGATCCCAGTACTGGTGCTGATCAACTAGTGGGCATGTAAGCCCCTGGTTCTAATAGGCTAGAAGGAGGACTCCAAAATATTGTTTGTCAGTACCAGGGTCCCTGTGGTAGAATGAGCTCCCCACTGGCTGCTGCCAGTATATGTGTCCCCAGGGGGAGTCCCAGTTGCCTCCTGCCTCTCTAGGAGGCTCCAACCTGCTTTCAAATTTGGTCACTGAGCTTTTCCTTTAGAATATAAACATCATGATTAAACTTCACTTAAATTTTTAGTTTAGAATTTGTGATAACTGAGACTTGTCTCCCTTAACCCCCATAAGCACCATCTTAACAAATAACGGTGACAGAAAACCATTGTAATAAATTTATGAAAGCAAATTCCTTGTAGATGTCCACCAACTAATATTGTGGCAGTCCTGAGAAGATATGTGTTAAAAAATATTAAAAGAGGATGTCTTTAAAAAGTCTACTATACGTTCAAATGATTCTACTCTGAATTAGAGGTTTAATTATACTCTAGTATAGAGTGAATAAATTTTCTCAGTGCATGAGACAGATCAGAGTTAAGTTGTAAACTTTCAGAAGTTACATGCAAAGGGGATAGTCATTGTACCTACTTTATATAATTTTTTAAGAATTAAATAAATTAAGCAATGTAAAGTGCTTAGGAGAGTATCTGACACATAGTAAATGCTCAATAAATCATTAGTTGTGATTGTTAAACATTCTTTCCCTAGATATTCCCCTGGTTTTATCTCTTACTTCCCTCTTAGATCTCTGCTCAAATGCTGCCTTATTAGTGAGGAGTTTGGCAATCCCTATCCCTTTTACTTGCCTAATTTTTCTCCATGGCTCTTACTATCACTGAACATAATATATACTTACTGTTTATTTACTGTCTGCATTCATTCCCCACCTTCATCATCCCTAACTAGAATGTAAGCTCTATAAAGAGAGGTATTTCATCTGCTTTGTTCACTCTATTATTCTCAGCACCTAGAAGAGAATCTGGAATATAATACAAGGTCAATAAATATTTGTTGAAAGAATAATAGTTCCTATTTATAAGCCCTGAGGCAGCAGGAGTCAGCTTACATGTCTTTTTCCCACACAGTATTTCCCAAAGGTTAGGACTATGCCTTATTTTCCTTTGCATCACAGCATCTAGCACTCCACACAATGCTATGTGGATGAATACATGAACAGGTGAGTGCTACCTATGTCTGGGACGTTTTCCTAATTCCCTAACAGCTGCTTCAGATTTCTCTTCATTCCACAACCTCCAAGGCGTTTTCTCTCATAGCCTCTAGTAATGACTGTGAAGAAAAAGTCTCTGAGCACTGTTTCAGTGACTGGTAGTCAGTGTTCAGATCCATTTGGCCTCATTATTTCTGACATTTTGCCCTCCTCAACTTTGAATCAGGGAGATGAAGGAAATGTCACATTTGTTCTGAAAAGAAAACCACCAAAAAAACTTTTAATGTGATTCCTGTGAAGATGCAGATCCAGTCATGGGGCAGAAACAGAAACAAATAAATATGAAAAGGCTGGAGGGTGGAGGAGGGGGGAAATCGTTAAAACACACCAGCACAGGTTTTATCCTAGAATAAAGACTAACTGTCAGCAAGGTTTGGGTGCTCAGTGAAACAAACACAAGAGGGATCCTTTTACTGAGAAGTGACGTGAACACTATGCCCTTCCTAACTTAAAGGCCTTTTCCTTGGACCAAACCAAAAGGTCACCTAAGTTCCTCAGGCCTTATCTCTATATGCAAAAGATAGCTTGATGAAGGATACTGAGTGTTGAAAAACAAACAAAGTGAATAATGAGGGAAGGAGATTTTGTACTTCCAATAATGAGCATGAAACTTTCCACACAAACATGCTTCTTTCTTGTCTTATGCCTACAAGTACGCCAGCAGAAGTCTTCCACTGTGAGGTTGCAGAGATTGGCAATGATTAAAAAAAATATTTTTTTCTTCTTCCATCTTGCAAAAATTTATTTTTATATCACCCACAAAGATGTAACTTGAAATTATAAACTAACATCAAATTTTCTTTTGTGAGGTCTTTCTCCAGACTGAGGGGGATACTCCTCTTCTTGACTTCACTACCTAGTATACAACTCCTTCAGGACAATTATATAATGACACTGATTATTTGTTACCCGTATATTGCCTACCAGTTGGATACGCCCTGAGATAAGGAGCCACATATTATCTTTTATTTCTTTGTGTATTCCAAACGCCCTGTAACTGTCTAGCATATTAGATGTAGTTCAAAAAAGTAGTGAAGAACTTTACCACTATTGCTGATTCTTCATTTCACATGGCAACAAAATGCTTTACAACAACTTTTAAACAAATTTCTCTTACCTCTATTCATTTAAATGAACCTAATTTTAGGAAGAGCTTGTCCAGCATTTTTGATAAAGAGCAAACTAAATATGTAAATATTTAATCTGAGAGATTTTTAATGGCTTGTTTTTTCTCCTGTTTCACTCCTAACCCCAGTCTCCACAATCTTAGAATACAATGCTGGATAGACAACTTTAATAGTTCTTACTTCTTTGACTGCCAAAGATTCTGTGATTTAAACACTCTAACAGTGAATTACCTAAGAGAGAGATCTCCACATCATCAGCAGCTGTCACAGTCACTAGGATGCTGGCGCTAAAATCTCGTGAATGAACTCAGTCTTAATCTAGAGAGATCTGAGGTATAATACTAAGCAACAAAGCATTAACTACCGGAGCCACATATATAAGCTAATCTTGACCCCTTTTACAAAGAATAAGCTAGTCAGAAAAATGGTTTCTTCTCTAACTGTACGAATACTATGCCTCATTTAAGTTTAATTCTCCATCTCTTCACCCTCCTGAAGCAGAAAAGTCTTATAATCACCTTGGATTCTATATACCTTGTTGAAAAATTAATTCATGCTTTGGTATCCTAAAACAATAACAGAAGTTTTATGATTTGCTTAGGTATCAAAACCAATCCTGAGAGGTCAAAACCAGAATTAATTCAGAGTGGAAAAAACATTTAAGTAAAATAATGAAGGAGAGAAACGGTATTTAAATTCCCAAGAAAATCCTTAAAATGACTCAGAAAACCAAAGAATTTCCAAAGAGGAAAAAAATATGCACAAAATGCTATTGCTACATTTATAACAGAATATGGAGAAAAATGTTGCCTGGACTACCATGGGGAGAGGAGTTACTAGCTTCTGACCACACACACAAACACACAAAAGAAAAAATCAAGTTTTACTATTTCCACAATCCAAGTAGATACTACTGCCATCTGTACTACAAGCATTGCTTGGTGTAAAATTATCATGCTGTGCTATGGATCACAGCTGTAAAATATTCATATCCTTTTACCTAAATACTTCCAAGTCCAGAAATCTAGATTAAGGAAATAATATGGATAATTTCAGGCATACCTCATAGCACTGGAAATTGGAAATAACCTGTCAAATATTAAGAGAATGGTCAAGTAAGCAATGACATTTCCATTCAGTGGATATGTAGTCACTAAAAAAAGAGATTTACAATGACTTTTTTTAGCAACCTGGGAAAAGGGATCTAGTGCTATATTAAGTAAAAAAGAGTTCAAATTATATAGAATATGATAAACTACAAAAATGTATAACTACATAAATGACTGAAGGGAATATGTTGATATTTAAATAGTTGTTGCCACTGAGTAATGAGACTGTGGGTAATATTTTTTCCTTGCTTGTATACTTACCAACTCCATATTTTCTAATGAGCATGAATTATTTTGCCAATCAAGTGAAAAGCTTATGATGCATTCAAGAACAAGTAAACGAGTAAATAAAGTAATATTTTAACATTTTTTCAACTAAGCTACAAATTCAGTCTGATATTTTAAAATGAAGGACTAAGATGAACTATTTCTACTTTGTTTCTCTCTAATAGGTCTGTATATCAAACTGGAAAAATATCTGTGAAAAGTTTTTCTTGTTTTATGTCCAAATGTTCATTTAATCCCTAACTCTTATACTTAAACAAGAATTATAACTATATAGCTTGGCTTATATTTGGCTGATGAATTTCTTGGTCTTTTGTTTGTTTGTGCACACACACGCCTGCGTGTGTGTGTGTGTGTGTGTGTGAGAGAGAGAGAGAGAGAGAATGTCTGTGTGTATAATCAATACAGGGAGCCTTAAAGAAAAAGCAATTTATATCAGTTTAATTTAGATTCTTATGAGGTAGAAATAGGGTTTAAATGATTATCCAATGACATGGATAAATACCTGCATTATAGTATTCATTGCAGATTTGTTTTTCTTCCCAACCCCCATTTGTGACATAAAAGAGGGATTGAGAAATAAATTAATTAAAAGTCAAAAAGGTCAAATGATAATTGCTAATAAAATGTTTTCAAACAGATAGGACTGAAATGAACATAATTCAATACTTACTGGGCACTTACTAGGTATAGTTTCTAAAGTGCTTATAACCTAGTGAGGGAGACAGAAGTAAGCAAGTGCTAAATACTAAGAGGAATGCACAGAGGAGTCAAGGATTCAGGGATGATTTCTGGAGTAGATGGTATTACTCTATAGTAGCACTACTCATACTGTATTGTAACTGTCCATTCCCCTACTAGATTGGGAATTCCTTGAGAGCAGAGAGTGTCTTGCTTATCATGGAATCCCCATCACCTAGCACAGTGCCTGAAATACAGGCAGATGGGCTCAATACAGCTCAGTACAAGCTGGCAGTCCTTATTATTTCACTTACAAAACTCATCGTTTGGTTCTTTGCCTTTTTAAAAAATATAATTTCCAAATTCCAGAAATTTTTATAAGATGAAAACTTATATCTTACACATGGTTTCAGTTGCCTGTGATTGTTGGTGAAGATAGTAAGAGCAAAAGGGCAAGCACCTGGTATGTTTTATTGCTAACAGTCTTGTGAGTTGGTTAGTATTATGGACTAAATGTTTGTGTCCCCCCAGAATTCATATATTTAAGCCCTAACCCTCAATGTGATAATATTTGGAGGTGGGGCCTTTGGGAGGTAATTAGGGTTAAATAAGGTCATGAGGGTAGGACCCTCATGATGGAATTAGTGCCCTTCCTTACAAGAAGAGACACCAGAAAGCTTGCTCTCTCCCTTCCAAGCACACAAAGGTCATGTGAGTATATAATGAGATGACTGCTGCCTACAAGTCAAGAGAAGGGGTTTCAGAATGAAATCTACACCTTGCTGGCACCTCACATATGCTTTGATCATAATAGCAGTGGCACAAGTACACAGTTGTTTGAATTTAAAACCCCCAACAATCAGTAATAACATTCATTGTGACAAGAATCACAAGTCATGGGAATTAAGGATTCCTTTCAACTGAAAAGAGATGGTTCACTCTAGAATCATTAGTTCATCTAACTTACTTTATTTTTGCCTCCTTTAATAAAGAAGGGTCATCTGTGGCCAAATATACTCTTTTTTTATCCACTTGCATTCTGCGAGCAAGAAGCTGAAAATGTTCTTCAACGTGTACCATGTATTCCTCAATGGGGTGGAAGGCTGCTTCTGTTCCCACTTTGTCTGTGCGTCTGACATGGACTCTGCGGGGGCAGAGGGAGAAAGTCAGATTCTGTTGATAATGTTCTGATTCACTGAGTACTTTTAGGGTACTCAGCTTTATACCCCTATTCATGGTGGTGTTACGGACATTTTAAACCAATTTTTCTTTCATTTTCACCATTAGAAAAAATAAAACCAATATTTTAAAAAATTCAAACACATATATTCTAAATATATTTGCATATTAATACAAGGGGAATTAGAAAAAATAAGTTAAGTCTTTGAAGAATGCTTTCTTATAAAGAGAAAGTAATTGGCATAATCAGGAATAAATGGGAGATTCCAGAATTAGACCGCATATAAGGCAGCAAATACCAACTAGCCTTCCAGAAAAAACTGGATATAATTTTTAATATATTTGACAATAAAGGATGCCAAGATTCACAGTTGCTATTACAGAACATTAAATATATCATTTGTAATGTTTTGGTGCCAAGTTTTCTTTTTCTTCATTTTATCCTGTATTGTCACTGTAATGTCAGCTTGTTGAATTTAAAGTTGTGCAAGGAAAACACAGACCTGTATGGATTCTTCCTATAGCACAATCAAGGCAAGGCAAACCTTTTAAGAGTTCGTACTATTTTAAGTTCATGGAGCCATGCCAGCCTTTTTGTTGTAGGCACAATGAATTTCCTTTCCCTGCTTTTTACTCTATCAAACCCAAGCAGATACTGATCTCATCTGTCCTATTTAAGAAAAGCTCCAAAACTGTAAAATTGGGGACACAGATTTACATTGTCCTGCACTGAATAAGGCATTGACTTCCAACAGTATTTTAATGAAAACAGGAATAATAGTCAGAGTTTGTTTTCATAAGTTAAAACACTCCTTAAATTTGCCCTTCCCACATCTCCCCTCTTCCCAAATTACTAAGCCACTATTCATATGTTGGAAAAGAAAAAAGGTAGATTTGTTTCCTTTAGGTCACAATATGTGGGCATGTCTTTAGTCAAGCCTAGGACCAGCTTTTTATTATGAATCTGGAGTGAGGATTTAACTTCACTGTAGTTACTCTGACATCTTCGTGGCTGTTCTTTCCTTTGCATTTCAGGTGATAGTCCAGATGTGAATACTATTGTATGAACACCTATCATATCATTTTTTCCTTCCCATGTTCTTCTTAGTCACTGGTTCTCTCAGGACATTTGGAATTGTTCACTGTGCTCCATGGAGATGAGATGGGGCAGAAAGAACAATTCCACTGAATTTCAATGAAAAGTTTCATGAGAAGAAACACTATTTAAAACTCTGATTTTACCGTGTTCTTGTTTTAGCTCTACTACTTAGAACAGGGGTCAGTAACTTCTATACATATGAAGACTAAGACACAGGGAAGAAATGGGGTGGGAGATACGAAAATAAAGATAAAAACAAAGGAGAGCTATAACAAGAAGGAAAAATCAAAGGAAGAGAAATATTTGACATAGTGGCAGAGTACTACTAAGCAATTTTCTCAATTTTCCAAGTATTCCTGAAATTAGGCCTGGACCAATAATTTGAGAGAGGACCTTAATGGAATTTTTATGGAAGAATCAGAATGTTAGACCTGTGAAGGATATTAGAAGTCATTTGATTTAATGTAACTCTTTCATCTGACAGTTAAAGAAACTGATGTCTCTGAAGACATTTCAGGGAACAAAATGACAATATAAGGCAAAGGGAGGCTGGTTTCTTTCACATACATTTTAACCCAGTCTTTACAAAAGTAAAAGTTATTTGTGTACTCGCCTGATTTTCACTATCTATCAAAGTTCCTCCAGGGCAAGGAATCTGATTTTATTTATTCCCAATTGCACCAAACACAACAAATGAATGAATGAATGAATGAATGGATGATGGGTAGACACAAAAATCTAACTGTTTAGTATTGTGTAAGTAGAAACCTTAGATACTACTATCTAACCTAGCATTTTCTTTTGTTTTGTTTTAATAAATGAAAAAAGAGTGACAATTAATGAAGGCCCAGAGTGACCAAGTAAGTTGTCCAAAGTCACATAACTTGTTAGTGGTAGAAGCTAGATTGGACCCCCAGATTCTTGAACTCTAATGCACCCCCTCTTTCATTACAGCACACTACCTAAGTGTGCAAACAACTTAGCTGTCTGCGGTACTTCAAGTTTCTATATTTGGCCAATTCTCAATGTGGTGGATACTCCATGAAAAATTAATAAGGGTAGCTTTCTGGTATGTAAAACTATAGGAAATCCAAACAAAGTTAAGCAGGTGTAAGTCCTGGTTTTGCCTTTATAAACTCTGGAACTTTGGGGAGAGATTTTCTTTCCTTAGTTTCCTCACTTGTAAAATGGTTATCTCTGCCCACATCACAGGCTTGTGTTACAGGATCAATGAGATAATGCAGTTGAAGTTATTTTGGTAATGTAACTACTATAGTGTATCGTTCTCCATCTTCCAAGATCCTGTTCAAACACTGCAGCTATGAAGCCTTTCTTGGTCCTTTCTTGGGAAATGGAAGTACATTTCCCCTCCCTCGACCTCTCATAAAACTTTTTATGCTTTCTCTCAGGGCATTTATCACATTCTACTCATATAATGCTAGTTGTGTAAGTCTCTTTTCCCATGGACTGTGATGAGTTAGAAGGAGCCGTTAAAAAAAATTTAACCTCTGTCCCCCACAGTAGCAAGTATTCAATAAATATTCTGCAGATAAGTGAATGAATCAACACATGTATCAATATTAATCAATAGCTGACTTTATTACAAACAATAGAAGCTGCAGAACGCCATAGTCTAGCCTACAAATCTATTTTCAGGAATTACTTAAGCATCATCAGTCTCTCTGAAAGGTAATAATATTTTACAGTGCATTTTTTCCCACAGAACTAAAATCCTTTTTCATCCTTATGTTATCACATCATCATTTTTAGGGCAGGTATTGCCTTCCCTATTTTACAGATGGAAAAAAAATCAAAGCTCAATAATACTATTATTAAGTAACGTGGCCCAGAATTAGGGAAAAGCCAGGAATATTACTGAGGTCACTTAACTCTCAGTCTAGTATTCTTTCCATTAGGCAAAGAACATTTCCCATCGTGTGAAATCTGGCATCAGGACCCAGGAAAACTCCTTACTCCATAACTTTTTATGTATGGGTATAGGAGCACATGCTTGTGAACAAAGATGCTCTTTTGGATTTTTTTTTGCTTCCAGGATTTCCTGATATATCTCCCCTAACATAAGCATGAGACTGTACATATATACATGATAACTCCCAAGTGGGCCAAGAGATAACTTTAAACAATAATTTTAACATTATCTTACATTACTAATGATATCTTTATTCTCAAAGTAGCTTTCAAAACAAAAAAGAAAACAGAACATCAAAAATGCAAAATAATCACCAGTGGCAATTAATGAAATCTAAGAATAAGGTGCAATAGAAAAGCTATAAATATGAGAGCTTCATCTCGTAGCCCTGTTAGAGTAAGGCAGGGGTCATGTATAGCATCTAAAATACTCCCAACAAAATAAGATTTTGCTGGTTTCCCCAGGAGAGACTGTTAATTTCAGAAATATGGTTTTATATATTTGTTGAATGAATAAATGAACAAATGATTAAGGGTGACTAAATTATGATGACTCAGCTGTTCTAAATGAACAAAGGAAGAATAATCTCCCTGTGGCCTAAGGTGAACTCTGGAACCTCTGTTTTTGGGTGGGGCTATGAAAATTACACTGTATCTTGTAAAGTTCACACTGTATTGTAAAGGTATGTATCCCTGCTACTACATAGCACTTTTAGGAGGAACAAATCAGGTTCTTACCCAATAACTGGATGTTTGAAGCCTAGCTTCTTGGTGGCCTCTTCTATTTCTTTTTCCAGCCAAGGTTGTGGGCGGATCAAGTATTTGACAAACTGGGACACCCACCACACTGCAGGATCACCATGGACTCGTACAAGTCGATCTGCAAGGTCTTCTGGTACAGCCAGCGGTAAATATGGAGGACGAGGATGAAGACTGTCTACAATGGGGAGCTCAACCACCTGAACATTTTTGTCCTTTACTTCACCTGAGGGAATATCAAAACATATCATCACCACACTGTATTCCCTGTACAACTACCATTTGACAAGAACTCACTCTGGGTGCTTTTATCTTCACAGAAACTCTAAAGAAGTATTATAATTTTCATTTTACAGAGGAAGTTAAGTAACTTGCCCTAGATACCAGAGTAAAAGTGACAGAGCTGAATTTCACATTCAGGTTGGTCTGCCCCTCAAGTTCATGGCCTTTTCTTTTCTATCATAATGTGCTGCCATATCAACACCTCATACCCCAGATAAGAATGGTATTCATTTTTCTAGATTCCATATATATACGTTAATATATGGTACTCTTTTTTTCTCTTTCTGACTTACTTCACTCTGTATGACAGACTCTAGGTCCATCCACATCACTACAAATGACTCAATTTCGTTCCTTTTTATGGCTGAGTAATAGAGGGGTGAGATGGGGAGGGTGGGAGGGAGGCTCAAGAGGGAGGGGATATATGTATACATATAGCTGATTCACTTTGTTGTACAGCAGAAACTAATACCACATTGTAAAGCAATTATAATCCAATAAAGATAAAAAGAAAAGAATGGTATCCAGCACTCAAAGCATCTAATCAGAGAATAACCGTATCGCCAGTGGACATGGCTCCCTAGGCAAAGGTTCTGTTTTTTTATAATTGTTTTTTAAAAATTTTTATTGGAGTACAGTTGATTTACAATGTTGTGTTACTTCTGCTGTTCAGAGAAGGACAAATATTGTATGATATCACTTATATGTAGAACCTATAATTGTTGTTTTTGAATTAGACATAGTGTTCTCAAAACTTCCAGCTTGCCATTATAGCAAATGGCTCTTGCATACTTTCATGACAGACCACAATGACTCTAGAGATATCTAAAGATTACAATTTTAAGACAAGCATCTCTCTCTTTTGAAGAAAAAAATTTGATAGTTCTAAAGTCTTTTTTTTTTCTTGGCCAAAATTAGACCTATTATATTCTCAATGATGATTAATAGAATCTGTGTTGATTGTTTACCTGGATATTTTAAGTTTAAAGTTAGAACAGAGATAGAGAATTTCTGTAGATGATGATTGGTTTAAAAACCCAACTTCTATATACCATTAATGTTACTGTTGTTCTATCAACTTTATAATGCAATGAGAACAAACCAAAATGTGATAGCCAGCATCCTTAGAGTTTACATCACATACTAAAGACCACATAGTAATAACTAGAAAACACAAAGATACCAGGCAGAAAGATTTCACAAATATAAAATGTACTGACTTAAATTTTCAATAACAAAAAGTATTAACCTGAACATACAAAATAACTCCAGTTAAGATGTTGTCATTGTGCAAAATAAATTAGAATCACAGTTAATCACTGGACTGTCAAAGAAAGAATATACTTGTAGAGAACAGACCTAGAATACGTTTAAAATGTATTCACCAGAATGAAACACAGTCCTTAAACTCTGTTTTTCTACATATATGAAAAGTATTTTAAAATAAATTACATGATCTGGGTATGTGATCACTCAAACCAATTGCATAGTTATTAGAAAGTCAGTTGGTATAACTAAGAATTAAAAACCTCTGGTTAATATTCTCTCTCTCTCTGATATGTAAAACTCATTTCAGGAGTCTTAGAACAAAGCCCTTGAAACATGACATTTGTTGAGGGAGTAAATGGGAATAAACAAATTTACCGCCAGTATTTCAGTTCGTCTAGCATGCCAGTTAAGAAAGAGTTGGGCCCCTTTATCAGATGAGAAACTGTAATTAAGAGTGTGTGGGGAAAGAATGAGCTGCATTTTAAATTAAGCTCTAATGGTCTCCCTAAGGCAAGGAAAATTGGGGTGCTTTCCCTGATGTGGAGATGATAAGTAGTACATGTATGAGAGAGAAAAAAATAAGGAAGAAAGGTAGCTCTTTTTTTATAAAAAACAAAGAGGGAAAGAAAGAAAGATCCTAGCTTCTCATATATGACCATAAACAAAAGCAAAATTAGTACAGCTACCTTCTTTTTGTGATTACTTCCTGAAAAGGTTATTCTAAGTGTTCCATGTTACTAGCTCCAAACTTCACTCATGTGAAAGTATTACCTTCTAATTGTCCCAAGACCTCAAACTTCTGTACAGCTAGCCCTACTGACTATTTCATTTCAGAAATGAAAACTATGCTTGTACCTTCAAGACACAGAACTCAGTTTATTTTTATTGACTCTTTTATTCATTCATTCATTCGTTCAAATATTTACTGAACACTACTATGTCAAACTCTGTACTAGGCAGAGTATAGAGTGATGACATGGTTCCTGCCTTTCAAGATTTCCAGTTCAAAAACCTCACCCAGAACTAGACTGCTTTTGGTGAAAGAACAACAAACAAAATAAAACAAACCATCATCACCAACAAACATGCTATCCAAAACATATCAATACTCAGCTGCTTAGTAAAATATTAAGAAAGGGGTATTCATATTTATAAATGAAAAAAACTGTCATAGCATGAAAGTTTAGCCTCCTCAATAATGATACACTACAAAATGAAAGAAAATTACATAGTACACGCTATGTTAGAAGGTCTTTTCTTTTACTTGGTTTACCACATAACATTTTTTATTCTATTGGAATACACATTCAAAAGAATTTAAATCTGGAAGAGATCCTAGAGATAATCTTATTCAGTGTTTTCTAAACTTCAGTCATTTAAGTGCCACCTTTGTAATTCTCCCCATATCCATACACCATCTGTACTATTTAATGTTTTAAAAATTCACTTTTTAAAACTTAAATTGATTTATTTTATAGATGGTAACTAAAAATATAACTTCACTAAAAACAAACCATGTTATTAAACTCTATACAGATACTATTGCTTATAAAGGGCTCTGAGCTCAAGTCAGATTTATATTAAAAAAGATTATTAGTGAGGTTTTAAGGGGTGCTAATTGCCTCTCCCTTTACATCTCCTATGAGTTTGAAACCAAATGAAAAGCAGAGAGAGGAATAAAAAGGCAATCAAAATATCAGCTTGATTACCAATAAAGATGAATTGGAGAACGCACTGTTGTGTTCTGGATTGATGGTCTCACGGGTTTCCTAATAGTTCCCACCCAGTCCTAAGCAGAGTTTGTCAACAAAGGCCTTCTATGCACGTGGTGGAGGAGGAGCGTGTCTTCTGAGAACGGGCCGCACCACGAGAGGAGCCAGAAAGGGCTTTACCTCACATGTTTGGTTCTTCCTGTTAACTCACCAGTTGCATAACACAGGACTTTCCTTCCAAGTAGAGGTGAAATGAGGTAGACAGAGCAAAAAAGCACTTCTGTACTTTTCCCTTCTAAGGAATGGAATTAACTTCGCTTCTATCGAGATTTTTGAGGAATAAATGATCCACAGTATCTGCCCCCGCCTACCTCCATCCCCAAACAACTATCCAGTGTTAAAGAACTATTAAAGATATCTTGATATCAAATTGATACTGATATAATCAGAAAGGCTGAACAAGGAATAACTCTCTCAGGTATGAGATTCAATGTTCATTTTAATGTTTTATCAGAAAACCACCTGACATTATCACATATGCCACCTAAAGTCACCTCTAGTAATCTGTGGTAGGTTTCAGAATTTGGGAAACACAGATTTATTTAAACTGCCTCATTTTCCAGAAGAAACAGACTAAGAGAGGTTAAGAGAACTTCTCAACGGTAATACAGCTAATGATCAGATTCTAGTGTTTACTCTACTACTTGTATTACCTTCTGCTTTCTGGAACATAAATTTTTTAAAAGCATTTAAGTATGGCCCTGTTGACCAATCAAAAGTGCCCTGCCACTCTAAGAGGACTTTAGTGTTGGTTTAAAAAAAAAAAAAAAAAAAAAAAGCACTGCATCAACCTTCTAGCAAGAGAATGTTTCAGATGTACAAACCATACATAAGTCAGCACTATTCATCTGTAAAGAACCAGTGCAAACTAGCCCGGGCATTACACAACTGACTGCCCAGTTCAACTTGAATTGATTCGGTCATTATTAATTATCTCATATTCAAGACTACCTCTCTTGTGGATAATCCTCTTTTATCAGGTCATTTGCTGAGGGCAGCTCTGGCAGGAGCACAGGTAGCTCTTTGAAAGGGATGATCTCCATAGCTACAGGCCAGTACCTTTAGAAGAGCCCTCTTCCCTGCTAGTCAATTCATGAGAGCCCCATTTAAAAGCACTACTCTGTCATCATTTCATGTAACATTAAGTCAGAGACACCAGCCCTGCAGCTAGTCAATTAGAATTATTAGTCTTCCACAGACTCAATAGAAGGGGCTTGAGAAGCTTAATATCCACCATAAATGAATGGGTTCTGCTATAATGAAAAATGTTTCAAGGATAGAAAGATTTTGGGTCCCAGTCCATAAGATTTCTTCTGTGTTTACTGTCTTGTTGTGAGAGAAGCAGCACTCAGGAGGGGGAACTCTCCTAAAAACAGAATTCATAGAGCTCAGAATTGTCAAGGCAGAAGAGGTTTGGAATAGGGTTGCCAGTTGAGAAAAATCTTCAATAAGACATCACTATCTAGAACTTAAATTCACTTGGTGGGAGGAGGGGGTTATTAGTAACTTTTTGGTGATTCGGAACCAGAAAAGCTGTCTATTTTTTGGACTCAGGACTCTTAAGATTTCCCTCAGTACCCACGTAGGTCCTGGCTTCCTCCAGATAAGTACAGAGCAGTAGAATGAGGTTTTAATTCTCTACCTAAGGGTTGCCTTGCATGGTTATAGCTGCTAGGTGCCATCACATCCAATAGCCATTCCAAAGACTGTGTCAACTGCTGGGATTCATGGCCCTATTTGAGGCTGGAGCAGGGAGAGACATCAAACAAAACAAAGTAAGGCAAATGCTTATTCATACAGTACCTTGACTGTAGTGCACGGTGATTAAGAGTATGGGCTTTGGAATTATAAAAATTGGAGTCCAAATCCTCTATCACTTAACAGTTGTGTGACCTTGGATAAGTTATATTTAACGTCACCCCTGTTTCTTCATCTGGAAAATGGCATTGATAATAGCACATTTCTCATCTGTAAAATGGGGTTAATGATAGTATCTTACTCATCAAGTTATTTTGAGGATGAGATATTGCATGGAGAAAGCTGAGCACAATGCCTGACACACAGCAATTCTCAAAAAACGTTAGTTTTGTATCCCGGGATCAGTTCTGCTGAACAGTTCTCAAGAATCTGGCTATTGTTTAGTCCAGGAAGAGGTTACTTGCCAAAATATCATATCCTCTGAAAAATATATCAAAATGCCCCATTTCAGTGAGCCAAAGATATACTCCCAAATATACCAGATAAGGAGATATAAGATACACACCCAAAGCAAATCTTATTCATACTGTTTACCATAGGCAATAAAAGAGTGAACAGCAACTCTGATTATCTGGAAGTTCTGATATTCTATCATCACTAACTTGACCAAAATTCTGTGCTATACTGAAAGTACAGAATAGCAGTACGTTGGCTAAACTAGTAATACTTCCTGCTCATATTACAGCAAGGAATTTCTATGATTAAATTATATCCACAAAGACTATCTGGACTTTTGGGATTTACATTTTCTTTGCCACTGTGTGGCCAAATATGACTGACTAAATTCTCACTCAACTCTCTGAGACTTGTTAGAGAAGGCAAGAGTAAAAGACCAAAAGTTAACTAGCTGTGGTGAGACCTCTAGAGGCACGGGGGAGCTTTCTTGATTTTACTTGATTTATAGATGGCCGTTAAAAAAAAAAAAAAAAATCACATAAATGTGTGAGCTCTGTTCTTTTGGATTTTAACATGACGACATTAATATTTACATCCTCATTTAATGACTGAGCTCTGTTCTCGTTTAAAATATGAAGGCAAGATATACTATTAAAAAGTGAACATCTGGGCTACTTTCCTTTTGTTTTTCAACCACTGCGGCTGATGGAGATCTCTTCCTGAACTTGAATGAACAACTGTCGCCTGCCATATGAATTCCATCACTGCTCTACTTAAGCAAGGACTCAAAAGACTGTTATTACTGCCAGTTCGAAGCCTTGAACCAATTGAGTGAAAAGTTCTAAATTCAATCATATGAAACACACTGCAGTGTTAGCAACATTCTTAAGAATTAGCATATCACACTGTGGAAACGACTGTGCAGCATTCTTATGAGGTGCTTCCTTCTTTTACTAGCAACAGAAATGCCTTGCAAAAGCAACCAGACTCATGGTTCACTGACCTCAACGATATTCTGACAGACTTGACTCTGGATTGAGGACTAAAAGAATAGCTAATGGAAAATATGTAATAACTTAAGTGAATTATGCAGTTCAGGATAAAGTAGGCAGGATAGTGTCAAAAGAAAAAAGACCAAAGATATTTGTTTGCTTTGTACCACTAAACAGAAGGTTTCCTGCAGTCATTCTTAATGTTTCTGAAACAAATTTAGTCATTTAACTTTTATATACATATATGTTACTTTGCCAAGAGGTTCCAGACAGTCCACAGACAGCTTGCTCATACAGGGGACGCTGCCAATAGCTTCTTTGATCATTCAGATTACACAGGCCCTGTAACTCCATGGCTAGAGATTTTAGGGGAGTTTTTTGTTTGTTTTTTAGTAATACTTTCTCCTAACTTAGAACCTCCTACTAACCCAAAGGATCCCAAGGAATCCTTGAACAGCTTTTCTCATTGGTAAGAAACAAGAGAATGGAGGAATGGAAAGCAGTAGAAACAAAGACAAGGCTTAATTTCATGAAATTTAGTAAAGAGCCAAACCCCAACCTTTCTTTCCCCCATTCTTGTAAAAAAAAAAAAAAATCACAATTCCACTTTCATATTCCTCTTATTCTTTCATCACATGTCATGTCTCCTTGAAAGAAATAGCCAGGAGGAAGGACCTCATGGTAATACCAGCCTTTCATTCCTTGCGAATCCCTGCAAGAGGTGACGGAGTGAGCAGGTGTGCTGTCAGGATCTCACTGGATAGAGCTGTCAGTTGGCATGCTGCATTTCCTTTTGCTTTGGGGGAATTTTATAGTTGCCTCTGTGGTTAGCACATACTTGGAGAGTTAGGAATGTGATATTTCATGTTGGATTTACAGCTACTTGTAATTTTTATGCTGTTATCTTTCAATTATGTGAATCAGGAAGGCCTAATTAGGGTTCCTTGATGATAGGGTAAAGGTCCAATGCTAATACCCTAAGATACAAGAATTACAACAAGAAATTCTGGATATTCCATGAGGGAAGAAAATGAAAATACAGTCATTTTGGAAGAAGGAACTAATAACAAAATAGTTAAGACTTTTGTGGGATGTGAGGAGAGAAGACAACTTAAGTGTAGCACCATGCTAAAGCACTGATAAAACAGACAAACACCTTGGCCTCCTAAAATAGGGACTGGAACAACAAACCTCCCTCATACTGTATGCTAGACCAATCCATAAAGTACCAGCAGCTCCAAGAGTCACCCTGCCATCATGCCCATCTTTAGCTCTTGCTGCCACCTCAGACTGCAGAGTACGTCTTCTTTCCCAGCTGCCTCCTCCTCCACTGTGGAAGAAAAAAGATGGGCAATGGGGTACGGCTTTCCATGAAAAGCCACAGCTCCTGCTGTCACTGCGGCTCCAATCTGGTATAAGTCACCTGTCCCTCCCTCGTTTCTCCTCTTCTGGGTTGTATTATATCTCTAGAAAGAGAGCTAGTACTTTACAATCTACAGCCTCTGGTGGCAGAGCTGAGAAAAATATTATAAAGACATTATTCAAAAAATGGCTATATTTTACCCATTCTGGTTTAAATGGAGGAAGAGCAGGGGATACCCATAAAGAAAGAAAAAGAACTATGAGGCAAAAGGCATGAAACCTTAATTAATGGAGCACAGAAAGGAGAGGGAGGAGGAAGATAAACATAGCAAACAGGGTAAAGAGGAGAAGTCTGAGATGGAGAGTAGTCTTTTGATTATTACTGCTTAAAAAAGATAATACTTTGTACAGATTTGATACACGATGGCTCCCATGACACTTTTCATTTATGCTTAAAACAGGGACCGCACAACCACAACCTTCTTTAGAACCTACACTAGAATTTGCAAAGGAATATGTCTATCACTCCCTTGCCAAGAAGATTCCTACTATTTCTGCAACATATTTTTCAACCTGTAGATAGTTATCTATCAATAAGCCACAAAGTCTTACCTGGTAGATCTCTAAATCAGAGGCCACCATTTATCATAATCCTATCTTCATCTCAACTGATAAGGATTCTGGCAGGGAGACGGGTCCAGAGTCTGTTCTTTCCATATGCTTTACTCCTTGTCAATCACCCATGCTATAAGCCACTTCTAACACAGCTCCTGCGTCCACCCTCTCCCCACCTCACCTCTCTATCAGCATCTTGAATTAAGAGCTAACATTTGCTGAACACCAACTATATGTTAGGTACTACACTAAACATTTTCCATACATTATCCTAATTAGTCTACAAAGTCTTTATGAGGTGAGTGCTCATTTTACAGACGAAGTTAACTCAGTCTGTTCAAGGCCACCCAGCTAGCATTCAGAAATAGGAGCTGAACTTAGACATTCTGATTCCAGAGTTTAAAGTCTTACTCCAACCCTACTCCATTACCTTAAAGTTTCAGAGGAAGCCAGAGTGACTCCTCCTGTAATGAAAAAGAGAGGCGGGAGGGGGCCAGGCTCCAAGTGTGAGTTTAAATAGCCAAAGGAAGAGGTAACGGAACTCCCATGTGTAAGGTACAGATCTCTCTCTACAGAGTGCACTGGATCTAGAAATTAATACTAAGTAAAGGATATAAAAACTTCAAACAGTTATCATGTGTAACCCATATAAAGCTATTAGAAGCCATGAATTATGGCTTAACAAAACAATTTCATTCATTGTCATTTTGGGTTCACACTTGGATCCCATAAGAAACAAAAATAATAGCTAGACAGCTGACCTCAAATTTAAATTATTTGTATGAAATAATTAAGGTGCTTTTTAGTCAATTTAAAGCTCATGGTTAAGAGTTAACAATACCTTCACAATTTGATTGTAAAGAGAAAATATGAATTAGACAACCTATGACAGTCTTATTTCCTAATAATAATATAACAAGCTTTCCATGAAGAAGAAATAGCCTACTTCAGAACAAAGAATCAGGAAGCAAGGTTATTATAAAGAGATTTATTAAACTTGTAAACCATTCTCCCTATTATTTATTTACATACTTATTTTCAACTATTAAACATTAAAGCAAAACATATTCTGTAATCTAAAACACTTCTGTCCTTAAAAAATACTTTCACCTTTAATTTCTTAAGTGGTATATTTAGGGATAAATAAAAATAAACAAATTTCAGTTTATTCATAAAGACCTTAAAAAACCGACTGTAGTATCTACTCCTGTTGATATGATCCAAAATTCAGGGTATAATAACTGATGGCATCCAAAATAAACCACAAAATAAATACAAGTATTTTGTATTTTCAGAAAAAATTTCAGTCTTGATTATTGTAATAATTAACTTTATTCATGTCAGAAGAATTTCTGAAAGATTAAAAAATATCAGAGAAAGAACTTTTAGAGGGGATACAAAGTAATTTTTAAGTCAATTCAATAGTTTACTAAGTTGAACATACATAAAAGGGGAAATCACAATTGTATTTATATATAAATAAACTTGTGCAGTTCAACTACTACCTCTCAAGAATAAAAAGAAATAGTGTTTTTTAAGAGGATGGAGATCTTCCAAATGACAAGAGGATGATTCTCTTCTATCTGAAAAGATGAAAGCTGAGAGGGGATATGTTCAAAGCCCATAAAAATCATGACAGATTTAGATAATGTGTTCAAGCTGTATCCACCAAATCTCAGAATTAGGAACCTTTCATTGGTGCTTGAAAAAAGTACTTTGAGAATAAATAAAATAAAGCCCATTTTACACAATAGGTAGAATTCTTACAGAACTCAATATCCCAAGAGAAGATAAAAGCCAAAAATGATATGTTTGGGGAAAAATGTAAATGTTCAGACCTTGACATCGTGGATGGCAACTATATCTCCCATAAAATGTCACTGAGGACTACTGTTAAATCAGAGTTCTGAACTGGATGAATCAACGATATGACCCAAAATGTCCTTCTTAGGCTTCAATGCACAGGAAACAATATATACAATATAATAAGACTATGTTACATTTTGGCTCTAAAGGATGATTTTTCTTTGTGTACTAACAAACTATTATTTCTTTTCCTTGCAGTATGGACATAAGAGGCAGATACACCATTGAAACAAGAAAAGGATACAAGGAAGAAGAATAGAATATTACTTATGCCTGCTGATACTGCTTACTTGGTTAGAATAGATTATAAAATTCATAAAATAAAGGATACTGGAGTTCTCACATTGGTACCTCATAGTTAGGTTTTGTAGAACAAAACTTGTACATGACTATTTGCTCTCACCAGTATCAAACAACCAAAAAAGGATTTACTGAGAACTGTTTTAGTCAAGGTCACTTGTTGCAAGGACTAGAAACCTGGTCAAATTAGCTCAAGTGAAAAGGACATTACTGAAAGTATATAAGGGAATTGCCAAGAAACAAAGAACAAGAAGTGCAACTGTATCTTATAGAAAATGGGAAGCCTACAATTCTTACTACCTCTCTGTGGCCCCATGGTCTGGGCAGGTCAGCTACACTCTCTGCTAGCTGACTTCTCTCTTGCTCAGGGCCCATCTTGTAGCCATCAGCTTTAGTCTACAAGATTTTGCACCCTAGTCTCACCCTCAGATAAGCTAGAGTCTCTGTCTTGTAATGATACTAACATTTACTGAGACCATGTGCCGAATACTGTGCTAAATGCTTATGAATATTATTTCTCTTAATTAACAAAACTACCCTACAGGGCAAGTACACTTATAGATGACCAGTGAAGGAGTTAGAATCCAGACCCATCGGACTCCAGAGCTGGAGGGCTCAACTATAACATTAGATTACCTGTCAACAGGTATCTAATTGGCACAGCCCAGCCTAAAGGATTAGTTTCTTAGGATCAGGTAATCACCTTGGCCTGTAGAGCTGTAAATACCTGTGTGTGCATGCATGTATGTGCATGTGTGTGTGTAGGAGGGGAGGAGTGGTTACATGATATACACAAGGCAGCAAGGACTGTATTGCCCAAATAGATGTTATTAGATGAAGTGTGAGGAGTTAATAACTGATGTATAGTAAACCTTTGGCTTTTAGGAATTTAAAATTTTAGGAATTTCACTCTCAGAACATAGGGTAATTTTAAGAACCATCCATGTACATATCTCTATCATTGCATTTAACAAGTTGTATTATAATTATGTTTTTGTATCTGTCTCCTGCACAAGTCGGGAATGAAGACATAAACCTTAACATATTCATCCTATTGCCTCATCAACTACCACTATCCCAGGCATACAAAAGGCACAAAATTAAGTTCTTAACTGAATGACTGAACTTAATCTATAAAGCACTATAATCAACATGAATCCCACAGTCTGCTGTAGGAAATAATCACTTAGTAAGTGAGACGACCATTCAGCAACACAATCTCAACACTATAGGTAAATTTTGAGATTTGAGAATATCACCAGTTTCACTGCTTTAAGATGCAAAATAGTCAAAACTACTCAGGTACTGCCTTTATTTAAGAACTTTATCTGTCTCTTAGATAACAAATACATGAAAAGTGGTATATAAATACTTGTTAAGCTATATTTATATAACATCCCTATTCTTCTTGTTGCTTGCACAGTACTTCAGAAATATATAGGCATTCTTCCTTGGATCTACCAACCATTTTAAAAATATATACTATCTAAATAGGATAGAACAGGAAAGAAGATAATACTCTTGCTTTTGTGATTTTGTTATGATTTCACTGTACACTTTTCGAGGGAGTTGAACCTAAGTTCCTGGACCCAAAGAATTGTCTTTGAGAGTGACAAACACTATAGAATCTATATTTCAGTTATAAAATAATATCAGAATTTGTAGTTAATTTTTATATGATGTACAGAGCTTGACAGAACTGGAAATTATGCTAGACATGTTTTAGGTATGTTTCATTGCTAGAACAAAGTCTGTTCCTTCATTCAGAATTTGTAAGTTTCACACTTTGTATTAACAGGAAGTAGATAATTAAATTAATTTAAAAGAGTTTCACTTAGACTGTTTCTACACATCATAACCAAAAGTACAAAAATAAATTGAACCTTACATTTAAAACTAAGATTTTCATGTCCCTTGTTATCGCTGCTTGTGACCATTACTATCATTATAATAAAACATATTGTACTTTTTTTTTCAGTTTCAGAGAATTTTCACATATTAGTTCAGCTTATTTGCAACAGAGCTCCTTATTCTCCTTAACAAGACCTACCTTCAAGAGAAACTATCTACCAGAGCCTAACCTACTGAAGTTTTACTGAAGCCTAAGCCACCTGAGGGGAGGGAAATATCCATCTCAAGTTCACTAGAAGACAGACCTAATCACAGGACTATAGAATACTTCCTTTCCCCCATGCCACATTACTACATCAATAGAGCTGCTGAATAATAACAAAGGATTACAGCTGAAAGAACTGCCTATTAAAGGAGTCTCTAAGAAAACCTAAAAAAAAAACAAGGGAGATGAAAAAATGAGGACACTAGAGGAAAATTTAGCATCTGACACCACAGCTACAGCTAATAGTAAACACAGCCTAACTCCTAGCCAGATAAACAAAACCTCACACTAAAGGCCTATCTATTTCAGTTCAGTTTTTACCTAATACATCATGTCCAGTTTTCAACAAAAAATTATAAGATATGCTAAAAGGCAAAAAAAGAAAATACAGACTGAAGGAACAAAGCAACCACCAGATCCAGACTCATATATGGCAGACATTTTAGAATTATCAGACCAGGAACTTAAAATAACTATGATTAATATGCTAAGGATTCTAATGAAAAAAGTGGACAAGCTTCAAGAAGAGATGAGTAATATAAGCAAAGAAATGGAAACTCTAAGAAAGAATCAAAAGAAAATGCTAGAAATAAAAAACACTGTAACAGAAATGAAGAATGCCTTTGATGGGCTCATCAGTAGGCTGGACATGACCAATGAAAGAATCAATGAGCTTGAACATATGACAACGTAAACTTACAAAACTGATTGGAAAGAGAAAAAAAATGAAAAGGATGAAACAGAATATCCAGGAACTATGACACAATTACAAAAGGGGAACATATATGTAATGGGAATGCTAGAGGAGAAGAAAGAGAGAAAGGAAGAGAAGAAATATTTGAAGTAATAATGCCAGAGAAATTCCCAAAATTAATGACAGACACCAATCCACAGATGTAGGAAGCTCAGAGATAAATACCAAAAAAAAAAATCTATACCATGAATGCTATACTCAAACTATAGAAAATCAAAGACAAAATCTTGAAAGAAGTCAAGGAGGTAGGGGGAAACCTTATCAATAAAGGAACAAGAATAAGAATTACATAGGCCTTCTATTCAGAAACCATGCAAGCAAGAAGGGGGTGGAATAAAATACTTAAGTTTTGAAAGAATGAAAACCCAGCTACTTAGAATTCTGTATTCAGTAAAATTGCCTTCAAAAGTCAAAAGGAATGAAGACTTTCTCAGACAAACAAAAATTGAGGGAATTTGTCACTAGCTTCAGAGAGAAGGAAAATGATATGTCGGAAACTCATATATTCATACACATGTATACAGAAAAGAGTATTAGAGAAGGAATAAATGAAAGTAAAATTAAATCTTTTCTTTTTCATATTCTTTATTAATCCAAGAGATAACAGTTTATTCAAAGTAATAACAGCAACAAAATATTTGGTGGTCAAGCTTATAGAAAAGTGAAATAAATGATAACAATGCTTTAACAGATGAGAGGAAGGAATTGGGAATACTCTGTTATAAGGTATTTGAAGCGCCCATGAAGTGGTGGTAAACTGTTATTTGAAAGTAGACTTGTAGTAGTTATAAATGTGTATTACAATCTTTAGGGCAACTACTTAAAAGAGAAGTTGTAATTTATATGCTAAGACAGGAGAGAAAATGGGGTCATATATAATGATCAGTTAAAACCAAAGAAGGCAGATGAATAGAGGAAGATAATAAAGAAACAAGGTCAACACATAGAAAAGTCACAAGTATGGTTTATATTAATCCAACTTCATCAATAATCGCTTTAAATGTAAGTGGCCTAAATCATCTGATTAAAAGACAAGGACTGTCAGTGGATTAAAAAGCAAGACCCAACTATACGTTGTCTACTACTTTAAGTATGAAGACACAGAGACATTAGAAGTGCTAATTAATTAATTAATGCTAACATTAATCAAAAGAAAGCTGGAGTAGCTCTATGAATTTCAGACAAAGCAATAAAAATTACCAGTGATAGAGAGAGGCATTATATAATGACAGAGGGTCAATTCTCCAAGAAGACATCACTATCCTTAAAATGTATGTGCCTAATAAAAAGGTGTAAGATTATATGAGGTAAAACCTGTTAGAATTGGAAGAATAAGTTCACTATTTATTTTAATTCAAGGATTATTCACAAATTCACTATTAGTTAGAGACATCAACACCACTCAATCAGTAATTGCCAGAACCAGCAGGCAGAAAACCAGTACAGATATAATTGAACAGGATAGTATCATCAATCAACTGGGTCTAATTGACATTTATGGAATACTTCATCCAATAACAGCAGAATGCACAGTCTTCTTAAGCTCACAGGGAACGTTCACCAAGTTAGATCATATTCTGGGCCATAAAACACACCTTAACAAATTTAAAAGACCAGATATCATATGAAGTATGCTCTCAGACCACAATGAAATTAAATGAGAGATCATTAACAGAAAGATAGCTAGAAAATCCTAAGATATTTGCAGATTAAACAACACACTTATAAATAACACAAAAGTCAAAGAAGAAGTCTCAGGAAATTAAAAAACTTTTTGAACTAAATGAAAATGAAAATAAAACATCAAAATTTGTGGGGTGCAGCAAGAGCAGTACTTAGGGGGAAATGTGTAGCATTAAACGCACAAATTAAAAAAGAAGAGCCAAAATCCATTATCCAACTTAGGAAACTGGAAAAAGAAGAGTAAATTAAGTCCAAAGTAAGAAGAAAAAATATCAATAAAATTGAAAGTAGGAAAAAATAGAGGAAAATTAACAAAACTAAAATAAAAGCTTATTCTTTGAAAAGATCAATGAAATGGATGAACCTCTAGTCAGGGTAACCAAGAAAAAAGGAGAGAAGACACAAATTACTAAGATCAGTAATGAAAGAGGGACCATGGCTACTGGACCTGTGGACATTCAAAGGATAATAAAGGAATACTGTGGGCAACTCTATGTCCACAAATTCAATGACTTAGATAAAATGGAGCAATTCCTTGAAAGACGCAGTCTACCAAAATTCATACAAGGAGAAATAAGTCATTTAAATAGGCCTATATTGGGGCTTCCCTGGTGGCGCAGTGGTTAAGAATCTGCCTGCCAATACAGGGGACACGGGTTCGAGCCCTGGTCTCGGAAGATCCCACGTGCCGCGGAGCAACTAGGCCCGTGTGCCACAACTACTGAGCCTGCGCTCTAGAGCCCATGAGCCACAACTACTGAGGCCGCGTGCCACAACTACTGAAGCCCACGCACCTAGAGCCCATGCTCCGCAACAAGAGAAGCCACCGCAATGAGAAGCCCGCTCACCGCAACAAAGAGCAGCCCCTGCTCGCCACAACTAGAGAAAGCCCGTGCGCAGCAACGGAGACCCAATGCAGCCAAAAATAAATAATAAATAAATTTTTTAAAAAAAGGCCTATATTGACCAAAGAAATTGAATAAACAATAACTTTCTAAAACAGAAAGCACCAAACACAGATAGTTTCACTGGTGAATAATACCAAATATTTAAGGAACAAATGATACCAATTCTTTACAATCTGTTCCAGAAAATAGAAGCAGAGTGAGCACTTCCCAACTCATTTTATGAGGATATCATTATACTAACACCAAAACCGCACAAAGACATTATAAGAAAAGAAACAGGCCAATATTTCTCATTAACATAGATGAAAAATTCTCAAGAAAACATTAGCAAATTAAATCTAACAATGTATAAAAAGAATTATACACCATGACTAAGTGGGATATACTCCAGGTTATTCAAGGTTCAACATCTGAAAATCAATTAATGTAATCCATCACATCAACATACTAAAAAAGAAAAATCATATAATATCAATAGATGCAGAAAAAGTATTCCACAAAACCCAACATCCATTCATGATTCATGATCCAACTCAATCTTTAGATTTAGCACAATCCTAATAAAAATCCCAGCAAATTACTTTCTGGATAACAACAGTGATTCTATAGTTTATATGGAAAGACAAAAGACTCAGAATATCCATCACTATTGAAGAAAAAGGCCAAAGAGGACTGATATTACCTGACTTCTAGACTAACTAAAAAGTGACAGTAATCAAGACAGTGAAAGAAGAGACAAATAGATCAATGGAACACAACAAAGAGCCCATAAACAGACCCACACAAATAAAGTCAACTGATCTTTGACAAAGGAGCAGAGGCAATCCAATAGAGAAAGGACAGTCTTTTCAACAAATGGTGCTGGAACAAATGGATATCCACAGGCAAAAAAAAAAAAAAAATCTAGACACTAACCTTATACCTTTCACAAAAATTAACTCAACAAAGATCATAGGCCTAAATGTAAAATGCAAAACAATAACACTTTCAGAAGATAAACATGGGAAAAAATCTAGGTGGCCTTTGGTTTGGCAATGAGTTTTCAGATACAACACCAAAAGTACCATCCATAAATGAAAAAACTGAAAAGCTGGACTTCATTAAAATTAAAAACTTCTACTCTGTGAAAGACATTGTTAAAAGAATAAAATGAAAAGCCACAAATGGGAGAAAATATCTGATAAAGGACTTACATCCAAAAATTTAAAAGAGCTCTTAAAACTCAACAATAAGAAAACAACCCTATTATAAAACGGGTGAAAGAGCTGAACAGAGACCTCACCAAAGAAGATATATAGATGGTGAATTAGCATATGAAATGATGTTCAACATTACAGGTCATTAGTACATTGCAAATCGAAACAGGATACCAGTACATGCCTATTCGAATGGTTAAAATATAAAACAGTGACACCACTAACGCTGGGGAGGATGTGAAGCAACAGGAACTCTCATTCATTCCTGGTGGGAATACAAAACGGTAGCGCTACTGTTACGGACTCAATGTTTGTGTCCTCCCGAAGCTGATACACTGAAGCTCTAACTTCCGATGTGATGGTATTAGGAAGTAGGGCCTTTGGGAGGTAATTATGTTTAAATGAGGTAATGAGAGAGGGCCCCAATGTTGGGATTATTGCCCTTACGAAGAAGAGGAAGAGACACCAGAGCTTCCTCGCTCTATCATGTGAGGATACAGCAAGAAGGCAGCTGCCTACAAGCCAGGAAGAGGTCCCCTTAAGAAGAACCAAATTTGCTGGCACTCTCATTTTGGACTTCCCAGCCTCCAGAACTGTGAAAAATAGTGTCCTGTTTAAGCCACTCAGTCTGTGGTATTTTGTTATAGCAGCCCAAGCAGACTAAGACAGCCACTTTGGAAGACAATTTGGCAGTTTCTTACAAAGCTAAACATAGTCTTACCATACAACTCAGCAATCCCTCTCTTAGGTCTTTACCCAAATTAGTTGAAAACTTATGCCCACACAAAAACCTGCACGTGAATGTTCATACTTGCTTTATTCATTACTGCCAAAAATTGAAAGCAACAAAGATGTCCCTCACAATAGGTGAATGGATAATGTTTATCCATACAATTCAATAATATTAGCAATAAAAACAAATGCGCTGTCAAGCCACAAAAAGACATAGAGGAACCGTTTTAAAAAAAAGCAGTCAGAAAAGACTTCATAACATATGATTCCAACTATATGACATTCTAGAAAAAGCAAAATTATAAAGACAAAAATCAGTGATTGACAGAGATGGTGAGTAGGGAGAGGAGTGAATAGGTGGAACACGGGATTTTGAGGGCAATGAAACTATTCTGTATGATTATGTAATGGTAGATGCACGACATTATGCATTTAGCAAAACCCACAGAACTATACTACACAAAAACTGAACCCCAATGTAAACTACAGACTTTAGTTAATAATAATGAATCAACATTGGTTCATCAATTGTAACAAATGTACCACATCAATGCAAATGTTAACAATAGGGGAACTGGACCACGGAAGGAGAATGGGGAAGGAAAAAAGAGGGAACTCTGTACTTTCTAACAAATATTTTTGTAAACCTAAAACTGCTCTAAGAAATAAAGTCTATTAATTAAAAAATACAGGCATTCAAAAAAGACTAAAAGAATACACATACACACACATATATTTAAGTCGTATTTTTATTTTCTTTTTATATTTTCTAAACTTTATGGGTTTTTCAACAATAGGTATTCATTGCTTTATATTTAAAAAAATTACTTTAAAATAATTATGCCAAATAGAAGGAATATATTTAGCATTAAGCAAACAACAATATGATCCAGATGAAACTAAATCCAGAAAATTCTGATCTCTGACACTTTATCCAATTAACACAATCTCTAATCCTTCTTTTTCTTGTTTTATATTAATTAAAAATCATGCTACCTTCCCTTGGGATTGTTTTCTGGAGAGAACAAATGAGGAAAATGCTTTAAAAATTAAAAACAAAGATACCACAGAAACTGTTAAAAATTATTAATGTTGAGAAAAAAATAAAGTGTTTCCTTTGACTGAAGAGGGAGCTAGGTCTGGGATGGTTTCAATGAAACCTCTAACCAACTAATAAACGCTAAACTTACCACAAATTACAAGCACAAAGAGAGTGTTCTATTAAATCAAAGGCTTTTTCAGTTGAACTGGAAGGCTACGTGGAGAAACAGCTTAAATTCAATAAAGTATGAGTCATAAGTTACCTGAAACCTCTCCCCTGGAAAGAAACTTGTTCTATCTCGAAGTATTTAATTTCTACTTCAGGGCAGATGCTTTCAAGTTCACAACCTTAAGGATTTTCTGGTCAATATTGATACGAAGGTTATAATTTGATATACGTGGAAATACAGCTTTCTCAAAGTCCTCTTTCTTCTATGGCAAACAGAGACATAAAATTTGCCCTTATAACAGTTTCTTACTCTTTGCTAATTGATAGAATTTTAAGGCTTAAAAGAAATCAAAGAGATAATCAAGCCCCTTTCTCTATTATCTCCAGACTGTTGTTAACAAAACAACTCTTAAAATTAACAACATTAATACTTTATTGAAATGCCCTTCATGTAATAATATGTCATATCCATTAACAGACCTGAACCATTCACTTAAGCCCGTCTAAGTAGCTTGATCAGGTTCCATTAAGACAATGTACGGTTTCTTTCATTCCAGCATGCCATAGCTAAAGATTTATTTCATATTGAACTTTCTAAAAAAATGGATTCAAGAACAGGTGTCTCAGGCTAGATTCGGGACTGCATAAATAAGCTTTGTGTTAGGGGATGATAAGAATACATTTAAAATTTTAATTGAAGAATGCCAGGCACCAGAAGCAAAAAGCATGCAACTCTAAAAAAATGCTAAATAAAGCCAGCTGCCAAAAAGGGCAAGCTCACTGGTGCTTACAGCTGTTCACCATGATGCAACAATAACACAAAAGTTCTCTATTTCTTGAGGTATGTCTTATCCACTTGGTGGACTATGGCCTCTGCACATCATTTTTCTGTACCCTGGGGTTAAGGTACCAAAGTGAAGGAAAAGTTACTTTTTGCATATCTACCATTTAATATTACCTACAATTACATCTCTTCTAATTAATTTAGGAGAGAGTTGAATGCATGATTCTTACTGTTCTATTTAATGGCCTCTGAGAGAATGTCAATTCTTCCATTTCGTGCCAAGACGGAAAAATGTGTTCAAATCTCTGTTTTGAATTAGGAAATTGGGTATCGGATTGCAAATATGTGTTGTCTCTCATTCCAATGACAAAAGGGACTGTAAAATGACAAGTTAGGGAGAAAAAAAAGAGCCTGAGCTTTTACCTTCTCCTTATTTCTGGTAGTCACTAACCTAAACATAGAAAGGAGGAAAGACAGGAGAGAGCAATGGACTTTTTAAAAAAATCCACAAACTGAAGTCTTTTTCTGTATCTCTTACCTGTGGTCCCTGTTACAAAATAGCATTTGATTAATTTAAATTAAATTAATTAAACATGGAGCTGAATAACAGCATATTATGTTTGACACTAAAAAAGAGATAGTTTTAAAATGCTAGTTTGCCCTTGACAAGAGATAATTTTGTCAAAATATAGCTTGCAGAACCATTTATTTCCCTGTTATTTTAAAGAATGGCATGGCTAGATAGAGGGTTCAGACTATTTTTTAGCCACAATGCAAACACTTCATTCAAACTTTCTCCAAATGATTCTTTTTTCCCCTTTTCCTTTAATCTGCTCAGCACACTAAAGACACAGGTAATTCATTTCAATGAGAGAGAACTGCAAGGCAGTCTATAAGAAATGGTATGGCAAATGCACAAATTTACAGAAGTGTTTTCTTATGCATCTGTGGCCACTCCTGATTTTACTCAATTACATAGGTAATTCCACTACTAAAATAGAGAGAAATATGTTTAAATAAATAGTTAAGGGCATATTACAGTTGTTATAGTAAAATATGCATTAGTCTTTTTGTTAAACTGAAAATGCCACTGAACACACATTTTTTACATAAAATCAATTCCAAACAAAATATCTATATCAACATAAAAGATAGAAACCACAATTGCTATTTATCACTAATGTATATGTCTTTTCAGGCTAAGAAAAATGTCAAAGAAGAAATTTCATTTAATCAAATGAGAAACATTTAATTTAAATGATCCACAGCAGACCAGGGAACAGTGATTTGTCCATATATACATTAATTACTTCAATACTAACATATTAATATTAATGATTCAGAAAAATAAGTAGCTTAAAGCTATTATCAGATTTTTTTTAATGTCACAAATATAGACATAACATTTACTATTCATACAATGGATGCCAGTCTGCACAAACTACAAAATTAAGGAATCTTTATGCCTCCCCTGCCTTTATTTTTGGTGTTTGGAATATTGTTCAACTGACATGGAGTAATTTATCCTTTTCTCTCTTTGAGAAAAATCCCTCCATATCCAACCATTTGATTAATAATTTAACTGTCATATTCTAAATTATGTTAGCAGAAAATGCATCTCCTGATGTAGTTTAACACTTTCCTGCGTACTTAACTTAGAAAGTACGAATCTTTCAGGGTGACATTCATTGTTTACATCCTTGCCACTATTTACAACAAAGGGTTGAGTAATAATAACAATGTCAATCCTATGTCATATCCTCAATTTAATTAAAACATTCCTAACAAGCAATTCTACATTAACTTGACTACTTTTTCCGATGTTCTTCAAAAGCATGGTTACATTTATTAATTGTTTTTCGCAAATCATTGCTAATGTGTTATAAAATTATGTGTTGAATTCCTATAACTACAAAACCTATCACAAAAATTGCAATTACTCTGAATGTAAACATTGATTTTCAGTTTTACCTATTCAATGACAGTTAAGAATGAATGCAAAATGCAAGGTTTATTTCACTAAAGCACTAATATTTTCATACTTTTACAGCTGAAAAAATACCTGTACCTAAGCACCTTCTATCAGATTTGTTTTGGAGTCCCTTGAGAAATGCAACATAATTAGCTATCAGACTGATTTTTCAGTCACATTCTACTAAAGGATGACTGAGAAGCAGATGGTTTAATGCTCTCTTCCACATAACTCAGCAAATCAGGGGCAGAAGGAAAAACAATGCCCAGGAGTTCTGATACTTTGGCACTACTCTAAGTAAGATGTAACAGGCACATAAGCATTTTTTATCACCATTCATCAAGCAAGTGTGCAGAATTCTATATCTAAGATTTCTGGTCATTTTACAACTTTTCCAAGACCAGTTCAAATGCCGTTTCTTTTCATTCTTTTGGCTGGAATGACTGTACCTCCCAACCTTGGGAGGGTTTATATCTTTGGTCTCTTGTTTATTTCTTTATAACATCACTAACCACATGTTGCCTCATGAAACAGATTTTTTTAAATGTTTGTGTTAATCTGCTATTTAGACTGGAAGCTTCTTGAGAACAGGAACTCTGTCTTAACCATCTACACTGAGATTAACAAACTTGTCCTGTAAAGGGCCAGATAGTAAATATTTTACACTTTGTAGTCCACATACATCTCTGTCACATATTCTCCTTTTTCTAAAAACAACCCTTTAAAAATGTAGCCGGCCTTATAAAACCAGGCTTTGGGGGCTATGGCTTGCTGATTCTGAGCATTAATGTTTAAAGATCAGTTTCTGAAGTCAGACTGGGGATTTCTTATTACCTTTGGCAAATTATTGACCTATATAAAATGTGAATAATGATAGCACCTACCATATAGGTTTATTGTGAATATTAAATAAGATAACATATGCAAAGTGCTTAAGCACTGTTACATGGTAAGGTTCACTAAATGTTAGCTATTGCTGTACATAATATTACTTTCATAATACCTGAGCTGGGAAAGTATTCAATAAATGTTTACTGAATCAAAGATATCCAAAGACACAGACATACACACATATAGCTGAGATTTTGTATAGGAAAATGCTTTAGTCCATAAAGTACTTTTAAACTTAGCTATTTTTCAACATAGTATTTTTCAATATAACAATAAGGCCATCATATTTTTAAAACAGTTTCCAAACATTTCCATGCCTATGACCTCATGTGCACTGCATCAGAAATCTGTGAATCACATAGATTAGGCTATATTTCCTTTAGTTGATAGATTTGGAAATGGAGAGTAAAATTTTTCAAGGATCATTTTGCTTAGAGGCAATTTAATTAAAAACAAAACAAAAAACCCAAGATTTCACACTAACTGAGTAACAGTTATTGGCCAGTACTATTAGGCAAAAAGGAGACAAAATAAATCAGACAAGAATCTCAAAAAAGTCACTATAAATATAGTTAAAGAGACATGTAAACAAACTATTTAAATACAGTATATTCATAAGTGAGAACATGAGGTCAACTGGAGAGAAATATCACAAAGGAAGTGATACTGAAAGATAAACAGGAATTCATGGGGTGAAATGGAGGAAAGACATTCTAGAAAGAAGAAATATGTTCCCAGTATATAAATAAAAGTGCACAGAATTTTCAAGGAATAAATCTGTAGTTGAACTGGTGAGATCAGGAATCCTGGGCACATTTTGAGACGTGGGCAGTAGCAGAAGGGGCTTATTTCTTGTATTCTAAGTAAGGAGTTAATATGTGTCTCTCTAGACACTGAGCAGCCATGGAAGTTTTTGAGAAACAAAGTCATATTTGATTTTGGAGATATCATTCTTCTGGCAGTGTGAAGAATGGATTAAAAGGGGATAAATTCTGAAAGCAGAGGGGATAGTTAGGAGACTATGGAACTAATTTTCCCATAGAGGGATTAAGCATATGAAGACAACTTAAAGATAAATATACTTCACTATGACCTAGCAACACCACTTCTAAGCATAGGTCCAGCTTTCCAATTAACATGTCAAAATATGTGATGGAAGATTAAAACTTGAGGTGTAAGGACAGACATAAAAAGAGCAGTAGAACAGAGAGAACAGAAATAGATCCATACATTGTCAATCGATTTTTGACAAAGGCACCAAGACAATTTGATAGTGAAAGGCCAGTTTTTCAACATGTAAGTCTGGAACAACTGGATAAACATATAGAAAACAATAAACCTCAACCCTTACCTCACACTACACACAAAAATTAATACGAGAGGGATCATAGACATAAATATAAAAGCTAAAAGTATAAGGCTTCTGGAAGAAAACATAAAACAGTATCTTTGCAACCTTAGGATAGGCAAAGATTTCTTAGGACACAAAAAGCACTAACTTTTATAGTTACAGAAAAAATCAATTAACTGGACTTTAATAAAGTTAAAAATTTTGATCTTCAAGATACTGTTAAGAAAATGAAAAGGCAAGCCACAGACTGAGAGAAAATATTTGTAAATCATGTTTCTGATAAAGAATCTGTACCTAGAATACACACATACACCCCTCCTATAAATTAAAAATAAAAAGACAAATAACCCAATTTTAAAAATTAGAAAAGACTTGAACAGACAAAGGTATTGGTTACATTATCAAAACTCATTGAATTATACATTTAAGATCTGTTTATTTCACCATAAATTAATTTTATCTCAAATTAATAAGTTCATGAAAAAGACCAAACAAATTTAAAAAAACTATTCACAAAGTTACAATGGTTGAAACTATATTAGTTTGTTAATTATTATTTTAGAGTAGGAGTCAGCAAACTTTTTTTGTAAAAAGCTAGATAGTAAACATTTTAGGCTTTGCAGGCCAGATGGTCTCTACTGCAACTATTCAACTCTGCCACTGTAGTATGAAAGTGGTCATAAACAATATGTTAACAACTGGATGTGGCTGTGTTCTAGTAAAGCTTTATTTACAAAAACAGGTGGAGGGCTGAGTTTGGCTGAGGACCACTGTTTGCCAGCTCCCTTTTTAGAGCATAAGATTTTATTTGTAACACACCGCCATAGCGATCTCTGTAGCTTTGCCATATACCATCACCTCCCAGGTGATAATATGGGCACTAAAAATATCTTTTACATATGGTATGATGTGGAAAAGTTTGATAAGCACTGCCCTAGAGAAACTAACACATATGAACAAGGAGACACACATAAAGATACTCAAAGATATATCTTTGTTTATAATGGCAAAAACGTGAAATAATTTAAACGTCCATCAATGAGGGAATCATGATACAAATGTATAATAAGATACAACAGGTGAATGAACTAAATGTCCACTTATTAACACATATATAATACAAATGGGTGCCTCTAAGATGGTCATTCATGACAAGTCATAAGATAATAATCTTTCCTCTGAAATAGAGATATCGCCTCACTTTTAAAATGTAGATATCATATTCTTAAAAGACTATCTAACCTTCTGAAGTCATTCCAGATACTAATGGCTAGACATTTCCAAAGGATGCATATGGATGCTCTATATATTCTAAAATCTCAATATGGGTGGCCCTATGGTTGGTACTGAATATAATCTAGAAAAAAAGGGACACAGAGTGTAATGTCTACTTTTGCCAATCCTATTATTGGGTATTCTCAACTGCATGGATCAAGACTGGCTAGAGATGGCAGCAGAAGCAGCTAATAAACCAGCCTACTCCCCAGTTCCTACTGTCCAATTTCAGTGGACACAGCAAGATGGGCAGTGACAGCAGAGAAAAGAAAATACTGGTGATTTACCCTTTTTTCAACCGCTTTTTCCATTATGCCTTAAAATCCCATTGGAGTGTTCCAGGCTAGTTTATTCTTGGCCACAACCTAGACATACTATACAAATAGCTTCAAATACAATATTTAATACCCAAAAACTGGAGAGAAGAGGCGCATGCTTCAGTGCTTCAATACTATGTTTTGGGTTGCTTAACTAAACATAATCTCTGCTGGTCTGAAAAACGTAGTTCCATCTAGTCAACAGACAGGTACCAGACGGATGGTCAGTCAAAGGCGTTCACTTTTATGTATTTCTAATATTGAAATCTTCCATTGTTAGTGTTCGGAAAAAACTTCAATGAAGCCTATCTCCACTTTTAGGCAAGTTACTTGGAAATCAGCACCTTGGGTATGTTCAGATTCCTAAGCATTAATTTTGACACAGCTCAAATGGAGCAGAACCTTCACAGGAATTAATTCTTGATTCTTTTAGTATCACCTACATATTAGCGCTCCAAGACACCATGTTTTATTCCAAATCCCACTTCTCCCTCCCCAAATCATCATTTATCAGCTTGGAGAGCTAAAGAACTAACAGAAGACTGACGTTTTGTAAGGAAGGTTCTCTGATTGGGGTCAGTGATGGCTTTAGCTAAGAAGGCAGCCCAGTCCCCCAAAATAAAGGGAAATAGGCCAAGTTTCCTTGACAGGAGCATAGTCTAGTCCCCAATTAGCCTAGACGCTGTGATTTTACTGGACAAACTAAATAAAACCCAAGAGAAGAAGGGGATGATCTTCAGTTGGACTGGGATTGCTGGGGAGCTAAAGCTGGCTCTCAGTGAAAGGATGAGCAAAGGGGATGGCTGTCTTCACCTTGCTCCTCCATCATAATTTCCCTCTCCTCTTTTCATTTATATTTCTGAATGAGTTTCACAAAAAGCCATCAAGTACTTCTAAGTTTCATTAATGTTGGTTGTTAAAGTTTCTTAAAAGAAGCCCTGCTGAAATCCCATGACCCAATTATGCTATTTTTGTTATTTCGCTTTGTTCCCATACAACTAAAGTGGTAATAACAACATATAGGGT
The DNA here is from genome assembly GCF_949987535.1 of Balaenoptera acutorostrata. Classification (NCBI taxonomy): domain Eukaryota; kingdom Metazoa; phylum Chordata; class Mammalia; order Artiodactyla; family Balaenopteridae; genus Balaenoptera; species Balaenoptera acutorostrata. Next base: position 145,014,806 of record NC_080066.1, on the reverse strand, counting down.
GATTTAGAACATATAAAGCACTGTCAAATACAGTATCACTTTGAATCCTCATAACAACCCTGTAAGGTACATAGAACAGGTATTATGAAAGGTTGTGGGATACTAGTTAAAGTCACACAACTAATACCTTCTGATTTCATGTCAATGACATTGATCTGTCCTTGTAGACTATGCCTTTCCTCATTCTTTAAAGGCCCAGCTTATGCTCCCAATGATGCCTTTAATACCTTCAGCCAGAAACAGTTCCTCTATCTTCTGATGACCCACAAAATTCTATACCTCTCTTATGACACTTAACATATCCTATCTTTGTTACAATTATAGATCTGTGTGTCTTAATACACTCAGTGTAAGTTCCTGAAGGGCAGGGACTGGGTCTTATTTATCTTTCTATCCCCCACAGCATCTAGAAACACTCAAATTTTTACATGATGACTAGTGCACTTCCCTGCTTATGTGGGTGATCCACACATGTATAATTCCACCAAAGACCATGGCCTATTATTACTTCCTATTCCATAGAATTAGCCTATAATTTATATAAACCTGAGGAAGAGAGATAAGGAAATTCTAGATTTATATCATACCCAGAGCTCTGGCATATAAAACCAACCAAAAGGGCTAGGAGGCATTCTTAACTTTCTTTAGCATTTCAACAATTATCTTAATTATAGAATCATCCTAAACTTGAATGTGATCTACAGATTATAAACAAGTAAGACTCTTATCAAAATGCAACCAAATGACTGCATTTTGAAGAGAATATGAGAGAGAGGGGGGGGGCGGGGGGGGGGGAGAGATCAATGAACCAGGAGACTACTAGCTCATATTAGAATAAAAGATTCTTTACTTTATGAAAGGATTTCCTTTGGAATTCTTTTTTTATTCTTATCTCTATTTTTATTAAATAGATGCAGTGAAATTGAGATCATAGGTAAGAGGGATTTGCACATTATAAAATACTGTCAAATGTTATACAGTTTGCATAATGACAATCTATGCACAACTATTAATAATGTCAATAATATTATCTGACATTTATTGAGTACTCAATTTATGTCAGGTACTCTTCTATGTGTCTGACATGCATTTATCTCATTTGATACTCCCAGTAAGTCTATGAAGGAAGTACTATTATTATTCCCATTTTACTTTTTTTTAAAAATTTTTTATTGGAGTATAGTTGATTTACAATGTTGTGTTAGTTTCAGGTGTACAGCAAAGTGAATCAGTTATACATATACATATATCCACTCTTTTTTTTTAGATTCTTTCCCCATATAGGCCATTACAGAGTATTGAGTAGAGTTCCCTGTGCTATACAGCAGGTTCTTATTAGTTATCTATTTCATATATAGTAGTGTGTATATGTCAGTCCCAATCTCCCAATTTATCCCTCCCCCACCGCCATCCCTTGGTAACTATAAGTTTGTTTTCTACATCCGTGACTCTATTTCTGTTTTGTAAATAAGTTCATTTGTACTCTTTTTTTTTTGAATTCTTTACATCAGGGGTCCCCAGACCGATACCAGTCCGGGATGTGTTGGGAACCGGGCTGCACAGCAGGAGGTGAGCAATGGATGAGCGAGTGAAGCTTCATCTGTATTTACAGCCGCTCCCCATCACTCGCATTACCACCTGAGCTCTGCCTCCTGTCAGATCAGCAGCAGCACTAGATTCTCATAGGAGCACGAAGCCTACTGTGAACTGCGCATGCAAGGGATCTAGGTTGTGCACTCCTTATGAGAATCCAATGCCTGATGATCCGAGGTGGAGCTGAGGCGGTGATGCTAGTCCTGGGGAGTGGCTGCAAATACAGATTATCATTAGCAGAGAGGTTTGACTGTACAGAGACCATAATAAATCAATTGCTTGCAGACTCATATCAAAACCCTATCAGTGAGTGGCAAGTGAAAAGAAGTTCAGGGCTCCCACTGATTCTGCATTATGGTGAGTTGTATAATTATTTCATTATATTTTACAATGTAATAATAATAGAAATAAAGTGCACAATAAATGTAATGCGCTTGAATCATCCTGAAACCATCCCCCTCACCACCCAGTCCGTGGAAAAACTGTCTTCCACGAAACTGGTCCCTGGTGCCAAACAGGCTGGGGACCACTGCTTTACAGAGTTCCACTAGAATGTTTAAAACATGACTTAATTTATAATAATTCAATTTGGGGCTTCCCTGGTGGCGCAGTGGTTGAGAATCTGCCTGCCAATGCAGGGGACACGGGTTCGAGCCCTGGTCTGGGAAGATCCCACATGCCACGGAGCAACTAGGCCCGTGAGCCACAACTACTGAGCCTGCGCGTCTGGAGCCTGTGCTCTGCAACAAGAGAGGCCGAGATAGTGAAGAGGCCCGCGCACCGTGATGAAGAGTGGCCCCCGCTTGCCGCAACTAGAGGAAGCCCTCGCACAGAAACGAAGACCCAACACAGCCAAAAATAAATATAATAAATAAATAAATAAAAGATTACTATTAAAAAAAAATAATTCAATTTACAGCAAATCTTTAAGAACACATTTATAACATAAAAGGTGTATCAGTACTTGCAAAAACACTGATAATTTCTGAGACAGGTATCAAGGTCATATGGCCCAGACATTCCCACAGGAAATCCAGAGCACCTGGATTCTATTTCTAGCAACCTTGGATAGGTTCTAAATAGACTTAAGAGGATTTTTCAAAAACTCTTCCAGTGAAACTATTTTCACTCCACAATGACTTTGATGCTAATTATGTATTGCTACTTCCTAAATCGTATCTCTTTTTAATCTCTGAACTCATTCTGCCAGATCTTTGTCTAAAAAGAGCAAGATATATTGCTAAAAAAAATTCATTCTTATTGATAGACTATTTTCTTAAAAAAACAAAATCTACAATTTAGTAAAAGTGCCTCACACAGATTGCAGGGTAATAATTTCAGATTTGGACCAGGATGCAGGAGAGGTGGGTTTTATTTCTTTCTTTTATTACATTTATTGTGCTCTGGTCAAGTGTTTGACATTGTGTAAATAACCCAGAAGACCTAGGTCCTGCTACCATCTGGAGTCTCCTTCAAGATAAAATAAATAGCTAAAAATTCGAACATAGAATAGTACTTCTTAAAGTTTTCCTCCAAAATGCTCCCAACAGCAGAGGAGGGTAAACTTAGACTCCTGAGGATATGAAGGCTGGACTAAACCTATGGGTTGAAGTCTGATGTTTCATCAAAATTTTCATTTTACACCATTATATATCCTGTTTGTTTTATTATCTGAAAATGATTTAGCTTACATATCAGCAAATAAAACTGATGATAGTCCAGAAGAATGTACCATGTTTATCCTGGCAGTTTGCAAACCTCTGACTCACTGTCCCCAGGTTTACTCATAACTCGATAGGAAAAGCATTTGTAGGATAAATACGGAAATAAACATCTATGGTTGTGTTTAAGATGTGTGGGTACTCCGGGCAAAACTGTTGTGTGGATGAAGCTTCAGCTTCCTATTCCCATACTGTGTAACTATAACTGAGATACCATAGATATCTTTCTCTCTCCTGAAGTGGGAAGCTGAAGATAAAGGAGATATAGTGAAAGGTAGTTTGAGTTCTTCTGAGATACACATATATTCTAACTGGTATTTTACATTCCTGAAACAAAAATCTTCCTTTCTTTTATGGACCATGAACAGCAAAACCAGTCTTATATAGGCTGAAATAAAAGTCTTTACGTACCTGCAATGATACGTGTTTAGGTCAGTAATTCTCAAAGGAGTAGGGTGTAGGGCAGAGAGACCTATTAGAATCTTGAAGCAGGGATAGCGAGCTTTTCATCTACGCATGGTACCAATGCAGTCTTCAGATCTTCTCCCTGAACCACCACCCCTTCCCCACAAACACAGCCAGTTTTAAAATCACTAACTATAGTGAGCTACTGTTACAGGTGGGAGTATACCTTCTATCTCAGGTGTGTTGGTATAGAAAAAAAAATTAAGGTAGCTGCAGAGAGACTCTGACTGGTGCAGAATTTTACTATGATTAAACGGTGGGTTTATTAAGCACAGAGATATTTTAGCACTTAGAGGTTATTCTCATAAGTTATTTAATTTTACTATGATTAAATGGTAGGTTTATTAAGCACAGAGATATTTTAGCGCTTAGAGGTTATTCTCAGAAGTTATTTCTCCTCTCTGGATCTCTTTCAATTTTTCCATGTAACTTTATAATTTTAAAAGGGAAAACTGTCTATGACGCTCTTATAAAGGCCTAGTTTTCATCTTAGAGAAAAAGGATAACTTTTCTATTGTTGCAGATTATAATCTAATAATGTATTCTATTATTATGTTTTTGTTTTAAAATTTGGGGACCAAACATAGACAGTGAAAATAAACTGTATGTGAAAATCATCTTAATACCTTTTATAGCTCTTAATCATTTTCCCTTGTGATTATAGCCCTATAAAAGTGGATAGGGAGATAGGTACTGAGTATCATGAGCTTTCTTAGAATGAAACTGAGGTTCAGAAGCTATATTTAACTGCTGAAGTTCAGAAAGCTAAAAACAACAGAACTAAGGTCAGACATGGCTAAACTCAGAGACCAGTATCCCTTCCTCTTCCTCATATTACCTAAACAGAGAAATAAAGATATTTTTGCAGCACAAGAAATCTAAAATATTATATGCACCTATTTCATGTTTCTATTAATCAATCACCAAAGGCTGAAAATATTATTACTGTAAAAAATACTACATAGAAGTGTGTCCATAGCCTATCCTAATAGGTATGTCTATAGATTATCAACCATATTATTAGTTTATCAATCAGTCCATCTGAGATCAGCCATTATTAAGGATACAAGCTTGTTAGATTATTTAGATGACTCCAATAGACATCTGAGTAGTTTTGTAAATGTTACAAATACTAGTTTCACAGGAAAAAGTTAAAGTATAATTTAATTTGTGTTCAGCTTGCTGAAGATTTTCCTTTTGACCTTAGTGAGATATTTGCTTAAACGATAGAACTAACATATGATCCAGCAATCCCATCTCTGAGTAATATATCCAAAGGAAATGAAATCACTATCTTGAAGAGATATCTGCACCCCCATGTTCACTGCAGCATATTTACAATAACCCAGACATGGAAACAACTCAAGCATCCACTGATGGATGAAAGGATAAAGAAAATATTATATATATACATATATGTATATATACACACATAATGCAATATTATTCAGCCATGAGAAAGAAAGAAATCCTGCCATTTGCGACCACATGGCTAGGTCTTGAGGATATTACACAAAGTGAAGTAAGTCAGTCAGAGAAACACATGCACTGTATGATCTCCCTTGTATGTGGAATCTAAAAAAACAAACTCATAGGAACAGAGAACAGACTGGTGGTTGCCAAAGGTGAAAAGAGGTGGGGTGGGGGTGGGGGTGGGGAAGGTTGGGGGGAAAAGGGTGACGGTGGTCAAAAGGTACAGGCTTCCAATAAAAGGACATATAAGCCCTGAGGATGTAACATACAGCATGGTGACTATAGTTAACGATACTGTATTGCATATTTGAAGGTGACTAAGAAAGTAAATCTTAAAAGTTCTCATTACAAGAAAAAAGTTTGTAAGCATGTGAGGTGATGGATGTTAACTAAACTTATGACAGTAATCTTTTTGCAGCATATACATACCAAATCATTATGCTGTATACCTTAAACTAATACAATGTTTATATGTCAATTATATCTCAATAAAATTGGAAAAAAATTGCTCAACCAAGGTAGAAGACTAAATTACCTTCCTATTCTCTCTATAAAAAATGGTAATGCAAAATTGTTATCATACGGAGATTATCCAAATTTTAAATAAAATGCAGGAAAAACAGCATTACAGAAGTGCTTTAGGCAGTTAATAAAAATATAATGTTTTTTTCTGGAGTATATGAGTTTGTGGTATTTGTCAGCTTTCAAAACTTTACTGAGTGAACGCTAAAAAATATTAAAAATGAAATTTTTAATTAAGGAGTTTAATGGCTCCTAGATGACACCAAGAGCCAGCTGAAAGCAATCTGGCTTCTAACTTTGCCCAATCTCCGAAGCAAAAACAAAACAAAGAGCTCTGACACTTGAATTAAAACCTGGGTTTTAGGGAGGAACACAATCATACAACCATCTAAACGTAAACCCTATAAGTAACACGTGTTTTCAAAATGAAACATAAGTCTCTCAGTATTCAAACTTTGCAATGAACTATTTCTAGTTTCCCCAATGGCTTGATGTTCTCTTGCCTCTTTTCACATGTTGTGCCCAATGACAGAAAAATTCTTCTACCATATCTCTACCTGGCTGACTCCCACTCTTACTTTGGGTCTCAGCTTAAAAATCACTTCCTCCAGAAGAATCCCAAATACATGTTAGATATGTGCTTTAGAGTACTATGGACTTACCCATATCACGATAAATTTTAACTGTTCATTCAGGTTGTCTGCCTTTCCCCCTAGGCTGCCCCTGACAGCGTGTAGTCCAGCATGGTGCCTGGCACAGAGCAAGTGCTTTTATTAAATTACTTCTAGTTTAAGGTTGCCTCCATGTAAGGGTGCCAACTAAAACCCTTTGACCAAAACCTTTTTTTCAAATGAGGTATGGAGAGAAGGTAACCATCCAATTTAGGTAATTAAGTACAGCAAGTGGCAATCTACTTAAACATGCACTTAAATCAGACACCTCTAGGGCATTAAATTTTATCATATTTACAAACAGTTTCTTACTAGTCGTCATTTTCATTTAAAAGAAAGCTTTTCAATTAGATCTATCAAATTAAGTAATTCAGTTCAATTTATGACAATCAAATGCAAGAGGAGGAAATGTAAAACACCCAAATGGTTGAACTGCTAATCTGAATAAATGCGCAATTTTTAGAATGGAAAAAATTGTGGAGAGATGAGTTTAAATAGCTGAGGTTCCCTATTGCTAAATCATTTATTCAAGCGTATTTCTAGCAACTAGAAAAGCATCTTGGAAGCTGGTTGCCATATATAGCCTAAAACAGTCAAAATACTTTTAAAAACAAATGAATTTTTGTTGAAAGATACTTCAAACTATTAAATACCAAGATTCCCATTCTGAATTATCATAAGGAATGTAGTTGGAAGAATCAGGTCTACGAACATGTAGTTAGTTCAGGTTTAGGAAACATTTTGCGATACAGAAGAATAACTGACCATTTTATCAACAACTTTAGAACAGACAGAACATCTATAGGTGACAGGGAAACGTTATTATTAACTGGAAGCATAATTTTTAATATTTTGCTTCACTAAACCAAATTATACTACAAAGGATACGGTTTCATACACAAATATAAAAAAAATGAAGGAGAAAAAAAGCACTCAACTTACACCAAGACATGATTTGGCTATTCAAATGATCAAATGTGCATACTAATTCCTGTACTGGTGACAGATCTGAACAGAAGTCACTAAATTCCACCTGCAAGCACATCATGTCAAGTGTGTATGAACAATAATAATCTCATGGCAGTGGTGCCAAGGGAAATATCCCAAGGTTCTTTGTAGAAGTCAGAACAATAACAGATTTAGTTGATTTATGGCTAACTGAAGGATTAATGTTATTAAATTTCATTCTGATTCCTCTGATTCTAGAAATAGGTTAGTTTCTCCAAAAGGTACATATATAGATAATATATATAAACAGATACGGAAGTGGATGGCAACCATACTTCTCATAAAAATGAAAGTATTCTAAGTTCAAACATAAACTTCTTCCTTCTTTTAGATATAAGATTAGCATCTAAATTATTTTAGTTATAATGAGTTCTGCAAGAATATTGAAAATAACTGCTAGTTTAATTAATTAAAGGTGTCCAATAGGCACAGTTTAATTCATTAGCATGGAGAAAAATATATGATTTTATATAATACCTGCAGTTATAAAGGAAGTATCTATTTAATTAAAATTATAATTCTATGCTACCATGATAAAATGATTTCTTTGATCAGGGATGGCAAATGACTAAGAAGAAAATACCATTGGTAACTCTTCAGTACCTAAAATTATATGAAAGATTTGGAAAAAGTTACAGAATAGGGGGAGGAAAGAGGACAGAGATATTAAATTCGTCATCTTATTTAGTTCCCAAACATTCAGGACAGTTTCTAATCATTATTCTGCTAAGTAAGGTGTTTGACATGAGCTTACTAGGAAAGACTTAAACTGGATGTAGGTAGAGTGAATGTACTAACCAGAATTCTGTCATTTGTAAGCTGTGTGATCCTGGAAAAGCCACTTAGTATCTACCAGGCCTCAGATTCCACATAAATAAAGGAAGGATAATTTCTAGAACCTGTTTAATTGTAATGTCAAGAAATTCTGAATGTTTCAAATTCAAGCCATTGTTAATCTTCATGTTCTGTAGTTGCCACTACAGACTACAAGATGTATGAGGAAGGCTTACAATCAAGCAAACCAAGTAACCAGTTGTAACATATAGGCATGGCCAACCTACACACTGAATTTGACGAGTCTAGTGAGGCTAACCTTTTACTTTTTTATTATCTGACTGCTACTCAGAAAGCTGCCTCTCCCTAGAAACAGCGAAACATAAGAACTTTGTCCTACGCCAGCTATATGCTTCCACAATCAAAGAAATCTGAAACTGAACTAAGTTCACAAAATGAAAAAGTTAGCCACAGTGAGACTGACAGAGTTGCTTTTCCTGTATCTTCCTAACCTTGACATCTAATCTGTACCAGCTATAAACTACAGACCAGTCAATGGAAGAGGTAACCTCAAAACTAAAACTCAGGTAGGTTCTAGATGAAGAGGTTCACTTTAAAATTTGAAGTGAGTTACAAAGAAAAAAATATGCTGATATACCAAATAAGGTTCCTAAATAATCCTACGGAAAACAAAACTCACATCACAAGATAATACTTTAAATCCATATAGCACATTTTATAGAGCAACTTAAAGCATTTTATAGAAATTACCCAATTGACTTTCTTGACACTTCTGTGAAGTCAAGTATTACCTGTATTTTCCAAAGAAGGCAAAAAGAAACAAAGGAACTAAAGTTATTTACTTTGCCAATGACATAGCTCTCTATTGCACATCTAGGGTTTTAAGTTGTGAAAAAAGGTGCTCAGCTCCATAAGAAATTACATTAACTGAAATGCCTCAGCATTTTGAAAAATACTGGAGTTCTCACAAGATGTGAGTGCAGAGATAGTGTACTGACTTACTTCGCATTTCACCTGGTCACTTAGTTCAATATCTGCCACACTGTCGGTACTCAATGAATACGGGCTATTAAAGATAGCTAACAATTACTAGAGCTCATATATCAGGTACTGTGCTAAGTGCACTATACATATTAGTTCATTTAATCCCACCAACAACTCAAAGAGGTAAGTGAATTATTACTTTTCATTTTACTGATGAGGAAATGAAGGCCTAGGTTAAGTAACTTGCCCAAGATTACAAAATGATACAGCAAAGATTTTACAAAGGTAGCCCAACTTGGGACCTTGTTTAAAGATCGTCGTTGTAGAAAGAATAAGAGACTAGCAGTAAGAAACTCTATCTATACTCTATTCCCTCTATCACCAAGCCCTTGGAGAGAAGAGAAATTTCTTGCTGATCTTTGTATCTCTTCTCAGGCTTAGCATGGTACCTTAATCACATTATTCCTCATTCAATGTTTCCTGAATAAAATTAAAATCACATAAACAAATTAGGCTTCATTGTCCTCAACTGTAAAATGGAGATAAAGGTACCTGCACTGTCTGCCTAAGTCGTTCTCATAGTGTGGTCCCTGGACCTGGAAACTTCGTCAGAAATGCAAGTATCAGGCCCTACCCCAGGCCTACTGAATCAGAAAATAGTATTTTCTGATTCAAGGTGATTCTCACACATGCTGAAGTTTGAGAACCACCAGTCTACCTTAAAGGATAATTTGGAGGATCAAATGAGTACAATAATGTGAAAGCACCCAAAAAAGTGAAGTATATCATCATCATAATCATTAAAAGAGTAAATTATGTTCCTTGAAAAAACGTAGTGATTTTGCTAGATCCGGATAAAAATGAACATCAGAAATGAAATGATCATGAGGGAATTCCCTGGTGGTCCAGTGGTTAGGACTCTGCACTTTCACTGCAGGGGGCACGGGTTTGATCCCTGGTCGGGGAACTAAAATCCCCGCATGCTGCGTGGCACAGCAAAAAAAAAAAAAAAAAAAGGAAGAAATTGATCATGAAACATTTTGTGAATAAAATATTATTATTCCAGACTTTATCTGGATAATGCATAGCATTCACGGATGCAGAGAAAAAGACGACTATGAGCCATAAGGTTGTACGTAGAAATCTGGTAACTTGGTTATGCAGCGGTTCCACACAGAGAGATGACAAACTACGCAGGCTTCTTACCTGACCAGTGTCCAGTGGAGATGCCAGATCTGTCTGTGCAGGTCTCACTTACAGGTCTAAACACAGTTTCCCATCCTCCAGTAGCATAGCGCCAATTGTGAGATTCCAAGATGAGTGTTCGCTGGGTACCATACGCAATCATGAAGCAGTAGACCACATGATGGAGCTGACAGCCATAGCCGCAGCCTTTGTTGATATTACACACTAGCTTCTTGGCTTTGCTGCAGTCCTTGGGATTCTGTCAGTAAGGAAGAGAAACAAAGGTGAAGATAAGCTGTACTGAGAGGTGAACTTCTCTTTATAGGTGACAAATGTCAAAAATCATATAAGAAGCCAGGACTAATCCAGTATATCTTATTAATTAAGCAAGGAATTCAGCTTTAAGATTATATTTCAAAGAATCCACTGAAAATTTTATGTGCATACTTACGGAGGTGGCAGTGAAAAAGACCAGTTACTTTGGAAACATCACTAAACAAACGTGAAATTAAGCAGTTAACGTTTTAAAAAATACTCTTTCACTTCTCTATCACTCAGAACATGCAAGTATGATCTTCTCTGAACTCAAAGTTGCGCACACTGAAATCTTTATGAAAGAAGCAAAATAGTTCGCTTATTCCATGTGCAGTTCAGCATTCTGAGATTATTACCTTCACTGATGAAACAAATCATCTTAAAAGAAAAACCATAATTTAACTAATAATTCCATCTATTCCAGAATTCGAGATGTCACCAACAAAATGTACTTTTTCATTATGGAAGTAAAGCTACTGAGTAAAAGGATATCTGAGTTCAACAATTAAAAAATATCAGTCATGGGACTTTTTCAAAAAACCAGTATTGATGATACCAGTAATTTTAAAAATAAAATGTAGAGCATGTTTTATATTGGATGTATTGAGAATGTGCTATGCCAATTTTTAATCAGGAGATCCATTTTTAATATTTACATGTTTTGCTATAATCGATGAATAGCAAGTGGTTAAAACATTTAATATTATCTAACAGTGGGTGCAATGGGGTTAAGCAAACGTGAAAAATTCTTTTTTCCCATTTTATAGTTTCAATTCCACTGTAATTTGTATGGGCTGTTGCTAAATATCCCTAGGCATCTTAGTTCTTCAAATAAAAATTTGTTTTGACAAGGACTCCTTAGCCTGAGAAATTTTTCAAGCTGTTCTGTCTGCAAGGGAAGAGAAAGGATGGGTACCTTCAGGAACAGAATCTTTTCTTCCACATAGCAAGAAGCAAGGTAATCAGTTCTCAATTTATATGAGCCTTTAATAAAGCAGTTGCCAAACCACACATCTACAACTATTTTCTAGGGATATCATCTGCTCTGTAAAGTAGAGTCCTAGAAACAAAAGCTAGGATGGTAAGGCTATAAAATGATTCTGAAAGAAACGCTGAAAAAGGAAAATGCCACACACCGTTACTTTCAGAAGAAGTATCTTTCATACTCAGGTGTGCCACTGCAGGCTGGTCCTTTCAGATCAAAGCAGAACCTATACCATCAAGAGCCTTCTGAAGAGTTAGAGCCCTTATGAACCCAAGAGAGCCCAGATAAAATTCAGCAAGACGTGGTCAATACTGTTTCCTCAATCAAGTACTAGAGTTGCTGAATTCTCTTCACTTGAGACTTTGAACTCATGGCAGACTCCTAAGGCAATAAAGATCCCCACTCCAGGTGCTACAGCCACAAAAGAGTTAAGAAGAACAGAGGGGGTGTGATGTTGGGAGACCAATTTATCATTTACTTTCTTCTAATATTATACAAGGATCTGGGAATAAAGAATATTCAAAGCTTTATTATTAATTCAATAGTTAAGAGAGCAAAGAATATCGACATTTGTCAGATTTTTCATGAACTGTAAGAAATACAGCACTTTGAATATCTCTAAAATTCATATGAATGAAAATGTCCTTCATATATTTTTCAATAAACATTTTCTTTTACAACTGCTTTTAGATGTACAGAATTATTGCAGAGTTAGTACAGAGATCCCATATACCTCACAACCAGCTTCCCATATTATTATATCTTATATTAGTCTTCACATTTTTTAAAGGAAAAAAGAGTAAAGGAACATAATAATTGAAACAGATGACCTTTAGTTTTCAAACTGTAGATTTTTTACTTAAAAGAAGACACATCTGCATTAAAAAATACACATCTACTGTGTTTCTTAAGAGTTTAATTAGAGCCCAGTGTTTCGAGCACAAGAACTGAGGCCTAAGAGAAAGAAGAGGGTAATTTATGAAATGAAGCGTAATTCAAGAGTCTTAATGTGTCTCAAAGTAAGCTGAAGAGAGAATATATTAAATCTGTTATGTATTGATAACACAGAGAAAGGGAAAAAAATCTATTATGTATGGTTCTGGAATGAGAAAGGTCTACATATACAAGGTAACCAATGGAAGACTCTAAGGCAGGAAGTGATAAGAGAAAATGAATGGCTGTTTGGAATGATAACAGTTAAACAAAACACTGAAAAAGCTCAGCGCCACAGCCCGATTTCTTACCAAAATAATATTTAAAAGTCTGCAAAATTCAAAGGATCTTGCTCGTAAAAGACTCAGAAATAGGAGAGAGACAGTGAGAAACAGAAAAAGTATATGTGTTTCTAACACAAGATTAGGGTCATCAGAACAAAGATCTAGAAAAAACAAGCAGATAATATAAAAGGTAAACAAAGCAACAACTCAGATGGATAGGGATTTACTCTGATGGAAAGGAACCTCACAGAAAACCCCTTATCTGAGCTAAGTTTTTGTTATCCGCCACTGTTATGAAGTAGCAACAAATAAGAGATTTATGGGAGTCTATAAAAGGGAAACAGAGCCATTGTTATACATACATACATGCATATATATAATCTCCAAATTTCTTACCAAATAGACTTTGTCAATTACCACTGATCCTGGTTTTATACTTTTCTGTTGATGTCTACAAAAAGCTTGAAGGTTTGTCTCATCCATAAGCAATAATATAGAGAAGGGCCTCATTACTAAAAGAAGCTTTACTTTAATCATGTTATCACTTTAACAGGGTAGCTATTTCTGATGATAAAATCTGTTTTTCATTTGCTTCCTGTGTGCCTAATCACTCTCTTGTATATTTCTCTACCAGTAACGCCAAAATGCAGGCAGATAGTTTTGTTCCATGTTATAATGCTTTATCTCTTTCCCCTCCCTCCCTTCTTATGGTACTCCCTCCACTCATCTCTCTCTCTCTCCCTCTCTCTCTCTCAGACACACACACACACACACCCACACCTGAAATATGATACACTCCGAGCAGATGTAGGCTCACTAGGAAGCACTTCTTATTCGTGAGTGGGAGATGGGGAAATACAGATTGAAAATGCTACCCCGTAATGCTCTCCCCTGGGAAAGCGTCCTACTTCTCCCTCCTTCTGCCTTGAGTATCACTCACTGATCAAGTATAGGCGAACGTTTGTTCATTTAATAAATATTTATTAAGCACTTAACTTATACAAGGAAACTTGGGAGATGACAATCCAATAGAATAAGAAATTACATACATAAATAACTACAATAGACAATTTAAATGTTTTAAGACCATGGTAAACAAGGAATTAAGGAATGGAAGAGGAAAAAAAAGTCACTTTCAGCTGGACTGGAAAGGGCTATGAATAAAACTGCATTTAAAATAAATCTTTAAGATATAATTTATTGTGTTTATGAACTGCTAAATAAATGTACTTTTTCCATTATTCAATGGAGGCCTATATTGCAAAGAATAATTGTGAAGGGCAAGGTAAAATTACTTTATAAACTCTACGTATTATATTTATAACGTAGGATTTTTGTATACAGGGCCTTCTTAAAGTCAGACTCATCAATAGGCACATGCATTCTTGCTTCTTTCAATGATGATGTTATTTAAGCTTTAGAATAGGAGGCAAATTTGTCAAAATTACTTAAGACAACGTGTTCTAGTTGAAGAACTGCAGAGGTTTAATATTTTTTCTAATTCAAGCTCTGTTATGAATTCAATTGTGTGATTTTGCTTCAATTTGGTTAATTTAAAATTGAGATAAAAATTACCTCCCTCCATAACCTCTTCCTGCTCACCCATCCTTCCATCTCAGAGACACTATGAGGCTAAAATACATGCTATGTGCTCAAAACTAATTCAAACATACTTCTCATTTATCCTCATAATCTCAAGAGAACATTACTTCACACTGGATAAATGAAATACTTTTTTGCATTTAGTGCTACAAGGTGGCCCAATAATGGGCCCTTGTAAGCTGACAATGTTACGTAACATTTTTACAGTTATAATTCTGCAGCAAAGCTGTCACCATAGGACATATAAGAAACGAGGACTTAAGATAAAATGGGGTTCTTTTGTATTCAGTTTCCTTTTGTTCAGCTCTTTTAAAAAATTTTAACACTATCTGAGGCATTTCTTATGATGCTGTTAGCTTCCAAGAATGACCCTATCTCAACAGAACTGAAAACTATATTTGCTCTCACTGTCCTGTAAATCAACATTGGGAAGCATATTTAAATCAATATTCCTCTAACTAACACAGTATATTAAAGGAAGCAGCAACTCTTAAACCTAAATGATTACTAATTCGCTAAAGGCACCATCAAAATGCTAAAATATCTATTTTACTTTGGTTACAAATATGAAAATAGTCACTCTTGGATATATTTCAAATAAGGAAGCCAGTTTAATTTCTACTTTGCTAAAAAAGAATTATTTGGAATCAACTAGTAAACCACAAGCATTATTATAGTACTTAGGCACTGCTAGGATTTAGAGGTTTCTACTTCCTTCACTTAGTAAATTAGTAGTACTTGTGAATTAATGATATAATATTACAAAATATAGTACTGATTCCATGGCTTTTAAATTAAATCACAGATAAAGCCTTTTGCCAGGACTGTTTAGATTTTCCATACAAATTAAAGCCTCTTCAGAGGAAAATTTTCCAGCCACAATGTAATTTCCCTCACTTATCTGCCCAGTTACTACAGACCAAAACACTGCAGAAAAAGCCTAAATCAACAACAAACAGAAAGCATTTAGTCAATATAAACTGGATATAATATCTCCAGGCATCTCTTGCAAAGAAAAAATGCTCAATAACTATTAGTTCAGAAGAACTGCATGTACAGAGACAAAGGTGATGTCAAATCCATTGTCACAAAAATACACTAATTGGTGGCAAGCCAAAATTTAGAATTCAGGTCTCTTAATCCATCGCCCAGTGCTCTTATCCGTCCCCCCGCCCCATGATGTCTTCAATACAAGATGCAGCAAGAAACACAGACTCAGAGCACTACCGGGTCATTGTTTCCCCAGATTTATGGATGTATACTTGACAAATAAAAATTGATTATATTTAAGGTGTACGGCATGATGTTTAAAAATATGTAAACACTGAAATGATCACCACCATCGAGCTAATTAACGTATCTATCACCTCACACAGTTACGTTTTATTTTTTGGTGGGGAGAACAGTTAAGATCAACTCTCTCAGCAAATTTCAAGTATACAATACAGTATTATTAACTACAGTCACCATGCTGCACCTTAGTTCTCTAGAACTTATTCAACCCACATAACTGAACCTTCGTACCATTTGATCAACATCTCCCCCTTTCCCCCACCTTCCTGACCCTGATAACTACTGTTCTACTCTCTGCTTTTATGAATTTTTTAGATTGCACATATAAGTGAGATCATGCAGTATTTGTCTTTTTTGTGTCTTATTTCATTTACCATATTGTCCTCCAGGCTCATCCATGTTGTTGTAAATAGCAGGATTTTCTCTTTTGTTATGGCTGAATAACATTCCATTGCTGTTTGTACACACACACACACACACACACACACACACACACATTTTCTTTATCCATTCATCCACTGATAGAACCATAAGTTGTTTCCATATCTTGGCTATTCTGAATAATGCTGCAATGAACATGCGGGTGCAGATATCTCTTTGAGATACTGATTTCATTTCCTTCAGATAATATACTCAAAAGTGGGATTGCTGGAATCATATGGTAGTTCTATTTTTAATTTTTTGAGGAACCTCTATATTGTTTTCCATAATGGCCATACCAATTTACATTTCCACCAACAGGAATGGGGACAAAGGTTTCCCTTTTTCCACATCCTCCACAACACTTATTATCTTTTGCCTTTTTTGATAATAGCCATTCTAACAATTATAAGGTGATATGTCTCTGTAGTTTTGATTTGCGTTTCCCTAATGATTAGTGATGTTGAGCACCTTCGCATATACTTGTTGACCCTCCTGTATGTCTCTTTTGAGAAACGTCAGTTTAGGTTTTCAGCCCATAATATGATCAGGTTATTTGGTTTTTTGCTATTGAGTTGAATTCCTTACATATTTCGGATGTTAACCCCTTACCAGATATCTAGTTTACAGATATTTTCTCCCATTCCATAGATTGCCTTTTGATTTTGTTGTTTCGTTTGCCGTACAGAAGCTTTTCAATTTAATCTAGTTCCACTTGTTGATTTTTTATTGTTGTTGTTGCTTGTGCTTTTGGTGTCATATCTAAAAAAATCAAATGTCAAGGAGCTTTCCCCCCTTTGTTTTCTTCTAGTAGTTTCAGAGTTTTAGGTCTCACATTTAAGGATTAAGAATCAGAACCCTGGGGATCCTTCCAGCTCCTCTCTAATAACATTCCTTCTATAGGGAGGAGTTAAACCACAAATAGCTCCTATTTCCGATAAAGAAAGGTCACTAAAGGAATGAGCCAGGTAAGTTAAATTTTATTCTGCTCTTTGTCTCTTCTAATCATAAGACTAAACAGTTTTTAATTTGCTTGTTTAAAAAGATTTGCAACATCTAGCTTTGTGTTGGTAATGAAGAAAAGATTCATTAATAGTGTGGTGAAAGCACTTCATTGTATTGGAAACAATTTGATTTTATTTCTTTAAAATTATTTTCAAAACGAAAGCAGAAAACGTAATGAAGCAAACAAAAGAATTGAAGTACTACACAGTGGTAATTAAAATAAAGACTCTGGGCATAGTTAACCATGAAAGAGAAAGTTAAAAAGCATTCTCATTTTTAAAAGCCGAGACCGGAAATCACTGTCTCTTAACATATTAAACAAGAATATTTTCATAGCAAAGTTAAAGGTAGTTTCAAGGTGTGCTTTCCACCCCTCTGGCAGAGAACAATCTGTTTTAAGTAGAAAGAACAACACAATAGCTGACCAAGAAGTAGGCCACCCAGTGCTTCAGGAAATCAATTTCCCTGTGGGCATTTTATAAAACTTCAAGAGTATAAACTTAATGGAGAAAAGATATCAAGATACATAGTTTACAGGCTATTATCCTGACGGATTGAAGCAAAAAGTAGATAGTTATACAGTTAGAGAAGAGGAAAGCTCTTCTTGGTAAGTAAAGCCAATTAATTGGCTTACTTTAAATGCATTTTTTAAACTTCTGCTCTTTGCCTAGAAGTCTCTATTGAATGTCTGGAAGCCATTTTTTAAAAGATGGAAATTCTACAGATCCAGTAGAAAGTAACAAACAAATGTGGGGAATTTCTTCTACTAATGGTCTTTGAGACAGTATTCTGTCATCTCTGGGTATTCCAGGTAGTCTCTAAAAAACCTCTATCTCAGGTTCAAGTACATCAGAGCAACCTTGGTAATATTGTCTGCTTCCATAACGGCCACAAAGGGAAGGCAAAGAAAGAATGAGACGCATCCAAGTTTAATTCTCTCATTCAAAATCTAATGTAAACACAACTCCCTCCAAGGCTAGAGAAGAAAAGTTAAGTTACCTGAGGAGCCAGATTCTGCCGATCCTACATAAATGCAAAGAAGATGTATCTCCTCAAGCACCTTCAATATTTCTCCCTAAGTTTATAGCCTGATTCCCAGGTCTCAGAACCAGCTGAACTGGTCAGGTTAAAAATAGCATGCTTACAAAATTAAGGTTGAAATTCAGAAAGGCCCTCCACCCACCATCATTTTACTTAACAGGACTCATGGGGTTCTCTCCTCAAAATCAAAATACAGGCATGCTATGGCAGGCAGGCACTCTCTTAAAAAAAAAAAGAGGGAGAGAGGAAAAGGGGGGAGGAAGTAGTAGAATGGGAAAGAGGGAGGAGGAAAGGAGAAGAAGGGAGGGAAAGCTGGAAGAGAGAAGAGAGAGAGAGGAAAGAGGGAAGAGGGAAGAGGAGGGGGGGTGGTGGGCAGCGGAAGACGAGGGGAGAAGGAGAAAGAAGGAGAAAAGTAAAAGCAAGCTCCAGAATGGTTAACTCTGACTTATACAGGATTCAAAAATAAAGTAGATAGCAGACACAAAAGAGAAACACTGGCTGGAACTTTGTTCTTGTGCAAAGGCTGCTGCAGGTGGTTTGTTTTTTGTTTTAAATAAAAGTCAAAATAACTTACACTGTTTTGCCAGCTCTTCCATTCTGCAAAATGCCGTTCTTCAAGGTAGAAATGGTACTTATAGCACTTGTCTACTCACTGGCTTTTAAATCAAACCATCAACAATAATTAACCCAGATGTCAAATCTTGCTACTTTTTCTCCTGGAGAGAGGCTTTGCTCCACTTCTCCATGCAGCTAGCCATGCACTGAGAATCCACTATTAGCAGAGCAGAAATTTCTTTGGAATCCCTGGTTATTATTATTATTATTTCGATTAAAAAAACCCAACCTGTTAAGATCACTTTTCTCACTGCCTCAGTTTAACACTGCTATAACCAATTCATGTTATTTTCTTTACTTTTGAAAATCTTAGACTCTGCATTTTTTTGCTGTTTATTTGTAAATAACTTAAGACCCTTAATAAATTGCAAACACAGTAGAGTTACTGTGTACCTTCCACACAGCTTTCCCCAATGAGAACATCTTACTTAACCACAGTACCTTATCAACATCAGGAAATGGACATTACACAACATTATTAACTATAATATAGACCTTATTTGGATTCACCAGTTTTTACATCACTCATTTTTTTTTTTTTTTTGGTATAGTACTATCAAAACATGTAGAGACTCATGTAACCACTACCATAATCAGGATATAAACTGCTGCATCAAAACAAAGAAATTCTCATACACTATCCCCTTTAGAGTCACACCCTTCCTCAAACCTTAATCCCAGGGAACCAGTGATCTCTGTTCTCCAGAACCAATGATCTCTTTTATCACTTGGCATAATGCTCTTAAGACCCATCCAAGTTATTGTGTGTATCAATAGTTCATTCCTTTTTATTGCTGTGTAGTATTCTGCTATGTGGAATGTACCACAGTTAATTCACCCATTGAAGGACATTTGGGTTGTTTTCAGGTTTTGATTATTACAAATTAAGTTGTCATGTATGTGAGTGTACAGATTTTTGTGTGGACATGAGTTTTCATTTCTCTAGGATGAGAATACAGCAGTATAACTGCTGAATCACACGGTAAGGACATGTTTAACTTTATAGCAAACTGCCAAACTATTTACCAGAATGGCTGTACCATTTTATATTCCCATGAAGAATCTATGAGAGAGCTGGTTGCTCAGCATTACTTTAGCCATTCTGATAGGTGTGTAGTGGTATCTCATTATGTTTTTAAGTTGCATTCCCCTAATAGTTTATGATTTTGAACATCTTTTCGTGTGCTTATTTGTTATCCATATTTACCCTTTGGTAAAGTTGTCTATTCAAAACTTTTACCCATTTTTTGACTGGATTGTTTCTTAGTGTTGAGATTAAAGAGTTCTTAATACATTCTGGATACAGGACCTTACTTGGATGTGTGATTTGCAAAGACTTTCTCCCAGTCTATGGCCTGTCTTTTCATCTTCTTTAACAGGGTAACATTCTCAGATCAAAAAGTTTTTAATTTTGATAAAAGTCCAATTTACTTTTTTTTCTTTTATGAACCATTCTTTTGGTGTCATGTTTAAGAACTTTTAGGCTAAGTCACAAAGATTTATTCCAAAGATTTTCTTTATAGTTTTATAGTTTTACATATAGAAAGCTTTATAGTTTTACATGTCACATTTATTTTATCTGTCAGATTTACTATCCATTTTGAGTTAAATTTTAAGTAAAGTGTGAGGTTTAGGTCAAGGTTCATTTTTTGCTTATGAGATGTCCAATGATTCCAACATCATTTATTGAAAAGACTATGCTTCCTCCATTGGATTGCTTTTGTACCTCTCTTAAAAATCAATTGCCCACTCATAGGTGTATACTCAAAAGAACTGAAAACTGATACTCAAACAAATACATGTACAGGTATATCATAGCAGTACTCAAATAGCAAAAGGCAGAAACAGCCCAAATGTCCATCAGTGAATGAATGGACAAATATTGGTATATCCATACAATGGAATGTTATTCAGCCATAAAAAGGAATGAAGTACTAACACAAGCTACAACATGTATGAAACTTGAAAATATTATGCCAAGTGAAAGAAGCCAGACAGAAAAGGTCGCATGTTGTATGATTCCATTTACGTGAAATATTCAGAATAGGGAAATCCATAGATAATGCATATTGGTGGTTTCCAGGGGCTGCGGGAAGGGGAAAATGGGGGAATGGAGAACAAATGCTTAATGGGTATGGAGTTTTCTTTTGAGCTGATGAAATATTTGGGGACTGGATAGAGGCGGCGCTTGCACAACCTTGTGAATGCACTAAGTGCCACTGAATTGTTCACTTTAAGATGGTTAATTTGATGTTATGTAAATTTCACCTCAATGGAAAAAAAGCAAGTTAGCGAACCTATGTGGGTTTATTTTAGACTCTGTTCTGTTTCACTGATCTAAATGTCTACCCCTCCTCCAACACCATACACTATCTTGATTATTTTAGCTCTATTTGTAAGTCTTAAAGGTAGAAAGTGTGATTCCTCTAACTTTATTCTTCTTTCTCAAAATTGCTTTAGCTATTTTAGTTATTTTGCCTTTCTATTTAAATTTTGAAATCAATTTGTCTATACATACAAGAAGAAAAAGACTTGCTAGAGTTCTGATGGGAATTGTGTTAAGCCTATGGATCAAATTGGGAAGAACTGGCAGATTTTCTATGCTGAGTCTTCCAACCCATGAACACAATATGTCCACTCATTCATTTAGGTCTTCCTTCATCAGCATTACACAAGTATTTTAAGTATTGCTTTTTCACTTTTACGAATAAGCGTAAATGGCATGATGGCATAAAATTTTGGTTTCTAATTGTTTCTTGCTGAGATGTAGAAGTATGATTAATTTTTGTGTGCTGATCATATATCCCGTGCCTTTGCTAAATTCACTTAAATGTTCTACGAGTTTTATTATCGTGTGGTTGTTGTTTTTTGGTAGATTATTTGGGACTTTTCTATGCAATCATGTCACTTGCAAATACAGACAATTTTCTTTCTTCCTAGTATGTATGCCATTTATTTCTTTGTCTTGCCTTACTGCCCTGCACAGAACTTCCATTACTATGTTGAACAGGAGTGGTGAGAGCACACACCCTTGCCTCATTCCCAATTTTAGGGGAAAAGCCTATGGAAATAGTCTCTCACCATTAAGTGTGATATTACACGTAGGTTGTTACCTGAAGATGCTTTTGTAACAGATTGAAGAATGTCCCTTCTATTCCTAGTCTGCTGAGTGTTTCATCATGAATGGATGTTGGATTTTGTCAACATTTTTTATCATATGTCAACATATTTTTTATCATTTTAATATATATATCATGACCGAGTAGGGTTATTCCAGAAAAGCAAAACTGGTTAAGTATTCAAAATTCATTCATTGTAACCACATTAACAGTTTAAAGAAGAACTACATGATCACACCAATTAATAAAGAAAAAACTTTTGACAAAATCCAACACCTATTCCTGCTTTCCTGTGCATGACTTGAACTTCATCTAGTATTCAATTTTGGTTCGTCTATAGTGTTTATTTTTGTAAAGTACATATCGTCATAGAGTATTTTAAATGGCTGCTCTGGGGATTACAATTTATATACACATAGTTTATTACAATTACTCATACCAACATTTTACTGTTTCAAGTGGAATGTAGAAACCTTGCTATAACTTTTAGGTCTGTTTACTCTCTCCCCTTTTGTCTTAAAAATTAGCTTTATATCTCAGGGAAAACTGAGAATGAAAAAAAATTACACTGAAAACTATACAGACAATATTATAAATTTTGCTTTTTACCATTAAACCATTTTAAAAACTTAAGGGGAGGAAACTAGTCAGTTACCCTGTATCTACTCTTTCATTTGTACTTTTTTCATTCCTGATAGTCCATGTTTCCTTCTGTCATCACTTTCTGTCTGTCTGAAGAATTTCCTTTTTTACAGCAAGTCTGCTGGCAAAAAACTCTCTTAGTTTTCCTTCATCTGAAAATGTCTTCATTTCATCTCATATTTTCACTGGACGAAGGATTCTGGATTGATAGTTCTTTACTTTTGGCACTTTAAATATGTCTTACTACTTCTTTCTGGCCTCCATGTTTTCTGATTCAGATGCATTGTAGGTAATGAACTGCTTTGCTCTGGCTGCTTTAAAGAATTTTTTCTTTGTCTTTAGTTTTCAGCAAATCACTTATAAAGTGTCTGGGAATGGATTACTTTGGGTTTTTCCCTTTAGAAGTTTGCTCAACTTCCTGAATATGTTGGTTTGCCAAATTTAGGAAGTTTTCAATCACTTTGTCAATCCTTCACTCTTAATTCTCTCCGAGACTCCAAAGATACAAACATAAAAAAAATACATAAATAAAAATTAAAAAATTGTTATTGCCCCACAGATCCCTGAGGCCCTGTTTACTTTTTAAAAAATCTTTATTCTCTCTGTTGCTGGAGTGGATAATTTCCATTGATCTAACTTCAAGTGCAGTGATTCTTTCTTCTGTTATAGCTATTCTACTATGAGCCAGTTTTTTTTACTTAGGTTATTATATTTTTTCAGTTCTAAAATTTCTATTTGGTTTTTCCATGTATCATCTATTTCTTTACTGAGGCTTTCTATTTTTTTACTTGTTTCAAGTCTGTAATTGCTTATTGGAGCATTTTCATTATTATAGCTTCTTTAAAATCCTTGTCAGGTTATTCCAACATCTGTGTCATCTGAGTGTGGTGTCTGCTGATTATCTTTTGTCATTTGAATTACGATTTTCCTGGTTCTTGGTATGATGATGAATATTATGTTATGAGACTCTGCTTTCTATTTAAATTATCTATTTTAGTAGGCAGTCAAACTGTTTGGACTCCTAGCTCACGTTTATGAGCTGTGGCTCAAATGTCAATTTAATTGTTAATGCCTTTTCAGTGTTCTTTTGTCCTGTTCCACTTGTGGACTACCCAGAGGCCAGTCTGAAGCCTGGGTGGTATATCATACCTAAGTTCAGTTCTCAAATCTTTTTCTATATTGATTCTGATCAGTTTCATGCATGGGACATTCAGAGGTCTGCCCAGGGTTTCAAACATAGATTCTAAAAGTCCCTTTATCTAGCTCCCTCCTCTTCACAACCCTCCCTCCACTCTAGTGGAGGGAAATGGGAACTGCCTCATTACTGCAGTGTGGCAATGGTGAACAAGGCTTTGCCCAAAGTCTCTGCAGTTGTAACACCAGTTGGGAAAGGTAGGGGTGCCCTTTTTAATTGCAGGGCAGGTACGGAGGACATGGCTATCTGCTCATTCTCTACAACTGTGACACCTGAGGGGAGCAGTGGTGAAACATTTTTCATTATGTTCACTTGGAATAGGGTAGATATAATAAAAATGGGGCTTTTTCCAGCTCCGTCCACTGATATTTCTAGTTTGGAGGGTTCTCCAGCACCCCCACCCAGAATATACAGGAGGCAAAACAAACAAGCAAACAAACAAAACACAAGAAAATTACTGTGTACAGGAATTTTTTTTTTCAGTTGCAATTAACAGGAAGAATAGGGTATAATGTATTTACTATATCTTATCCAGAAACAGAAGGCTGTATTTTAAGGCCAAGATATTCTCAAACATTTAATGCATATTTAACTCATATCTATAATGCTACTTACTTACTGGCAAATGGATGACTTTGTGTTTCCAGAGGCATTTGATTGTACAAGTTCCTCTTAAAAATGGTAAGCTGGGGCTTCTCTGGTGGCGCAGTGGTTAAGAATCTGCCTGCCAATGCAGGAGACACGGGTTCGAGCCCTGGTCTGGGAAGATCCCACATGCCATGGAGCAACTAAGCCTGTGCGCCACAACTACTGAGCCTGCGCTCTAGAGCCCACGCGCCACAACTACTGAGCCTGTGCACCTCAACTACTGAAGCCCGCGTGCCTAGAGCCCATGCTCCGCAACAAGAGAAGCCACCACAATGAGAAGCCCGCGCACCGCAACGAAGAGTAGCCCCCGCTCCCCGCAGCTAGAGAAAGCCAGTGTGCAGCAACAAAGACCCAACGCAGCCATCAATCAATCAATAAAACAATGGTAAACTAATGTTTTTCAACAAGTTTAAACTTGAAAATAATATGGCACTGTATCGTCTTGTGTAAAAGGAAAACATAACATTTGTTTGAATTAAAGAACTCTAGTAGTGAACGCAAAGAGATCATTCAAAGCCTCTATAGAATGTAGGCTTTAAACACAGGAAGGATTCCTTATACATAAAAGCTTTCTCTTAGGGTTCAGCTTTATTTCCTTTTTCATGAATTATATAAATAGAAAAGGCAGGGCACTAGGTCTTTGGTTGCAAAGCCAAACATAGTATCTATCCTGCCCCTAACCCTTTACATATAATCAATCCTCTCACATGGCATACTATAACAACCCCTCCTTATTTCTGATGATACTTGTAGCTTCAAGATATGGTCTCCTCTGCTAGCCCTGATACTTCTAAACCCAGTAAGTCCAGCCACCTTTAATCACTCCAGGCAGAGAGGATTCAGACCAAAATTCAAAATAAAGCACATAAACAAACCAAAAAAACCTCCAAACAAGCAAACAGACAAAAACCCACCAACCTCAGGTAGATCTGAGCAAGAGAAGTGTCCAAAGTCGCGGGACTATTTTACTGTCAGAAGGTTAACTAGAATTCTTCCAAGAATCCTAGATAGCCTCTGATATGCATCAGCTTGGTAGAAGAAATCACAGTGTGAAGATATATAAAAATACTGAATTTGTATAGGTGATGTATTTTGTTTAATAATGAACAGTGGTTATGCCAATAAAAAGAGAATGCAGTAAAAGTGCAATTGTTATGGGAAAGACATGAAATAGTTGAGAGAAAACAGTAACAAACAATGGTGAAAATAATGACCTGTCTTTATCCATTCAGATATAGTCAGTGACCCCCCACTTCTCCATATTGAAATCTCTAGATGCTTCTTTTTCTATCTGCATCTTAATCTTTTTGGCTATTAGAGCCTCTTGTGATAGCATGACAACAATAGCCCAAATATACCAGCAGAGCTTTAATATAGAGTAAAACAGAAGAAAATTATGAACTAAAGGAAAACTGTGACTAACCCTCATTCCCTCTCTACCTCCAACATGCAAGAAATTGAAGATAAAGTACAATGAAAACTGATTTCATTAGCACAGATGCTTCAAATCCCCTCTTATAGATCCTGATATTATTCAGAATAAATCAAGATTTTGTTCCAGTATTTAAGAAGGCATCATTTTGCATTTGAAAGCTTTGCCATCATTAACGTTATTCCTTACTATGTCTTAAGAGGATCACGGTGCTCTTAATAATGACTTTAAGTGAACAGATAGTGCCCAAAGTTTGTGACAAAGCAGAGAGTATATATTCCTGCGTCCTTACATACCGTTCATATCTAGTCCCATGGTCTAATGAATGGGAAAAATAACTAATTGTTTGGGACAGGAGCTTCAGCAGGTGGCTGACAATGGGATATGCCCAGAGAGCTGACATCTCAAATACAGACAAGAACTCATATATAATTGAAGGAATCAGAGGAAGAAATAAAGGAAAATAGAAGGCAAAAATATTTAAGAATTACTTCTATCACTGTCTAGGCCACAGTTGGCAAGCTTTTCCTGTAAAGGACCACACAGTAAATATCTTTGGCTTTGCAGGCCACATTTTCTCTGGCACAATTATTTAACTTTGCCACTGTAGCCTGAAAGCAGTCATAGATGATATATAAACAAATGTGCATGGCTATGTTCCAATAAAACTTTATTTACAAAAGCAGTTGATGTGGTTTTGGCTGGAGAGTAGTAATTTGCTGACCTCTGGTTTAAGCCAGTAAAATCTGTAAAAATAGTGTGGCAAAAGGAAAACCAACATCAGATAAGATGGGTAGGAATACATGCTCCCTAAGGATATACGAAATTATATCTTGCTCTATTCTGTACTCTACTGTAACAGGGAAGAGCCAATTTTGACTCCATGTTGGATCTGTTTCTTTGACTTTAGCCTTTGCTTTTCGTTGCTTTTATTATTATAATCATACATAATGGCCTGCCTCAGGGAACCCTGCCCACCTGTGAATGGCTGCAAGAAAGAAGAAATTAACACATCCCAGCCCGAGACCGGCCATTCCAGGAGATGTTTTGCAAGACTGGTGGCCCTTTTTACTTTACTTCCTCCCTGCCTCTCCCTCTCTATTCTGCCTTTTTTACTTTACTTCCTTCTCTGATTCTATAAAAGAAACTGGCATCCAGACCCCTATAAGATGGTTTTCTGGGGGACCCTAGTCCGCCATCTTCTCGGTCTGCTGGCTTTCCGAATAAAGTCGTATTCCTCGCCTCAACACCTCGTCTCCCGATTTATTGGTCTGTCATGCGGCAGGCAGAGTGAGCTTGGACTCAGTAACACTACTTTGATAAAACTTCTGAGACCTTTTATCATTTGTGAGTCACATAGATTTAGTCCCTCAATAAACCTAAGGAGATTCTCCAATGCCCACATTACTTTCTATTTACACAAGCAGCATTATTTTCCTGATGTGTGAGCTACTAAAATCTAGACTCATCTTTCTGACGGCTAGTTTTACCTAGTGAAACTGAGTCCCCTTAAAACCAAGTTCCCCTGCCAAATGTATGATTAACTTCTCTATCCAAAACTGTATTCCTTTTTTGTCCTGCCCATGTTCCCCCTCAGGATTGAGGAGTATCAAAGAAAAGGGGAATTGAAACTGAGCAGGACCCTGTGGGGCCCTCCCCGGTCCTAATTCCCCTCTTTGTCCCCCATTTCTTGTTTGTATAAGAAGGTTTTAGTCTCCTAGGCCTTCTGAGTTCCAAAGAGCAGACTCAAAACAGTTACTAATTAGGGAAGTGAGGGAAAGCAGAAACAAAGCAGCAAGAAAAGTAATGATTGTAAAACAGAGCCATAGTTCCTCCTCAAGGGATATATACATAACAATCTGATGCATATCTTTGAGTTGTTCTGCAAAAACTAAGACCCTCACCCAGGTGGTGGATGGTGACCACAAGCACACAGACTCCAGACTAGTTGGAACCAGGAAGACTGACTAAGATTCCTGAAACCTCACCTCCGACCAATCACAAGGAAGTCCACAAGCTGCAACCATCACCCCAAATGTTGCCTTTAAAAACCCTCCCCAGAAAGCCATTGGAGGGTTCAGGTTTTCTGAGCATGAGCTACCCATTCACACACTGCTTGGCACCCTGCAATAAACGCTGTACTTTCTTTCACCACAACCCAGCGTCACTAGTTTGGTTTTTCTGCGTGTCAGGTGAGCAGACCCAAGTTTGGTTTGGCAACACTAGTCCATAAATATACTTGGAATATTAAAGGATTTGTTCTGCTACATATAGAACAAAACTGAAAACTGGATGGGAACAACTGATATTCATTTTTTACCAGCTGGAAAGTAAGATGCATGATAGATATAATGGGCAGGTCAGGATATGTTTAACATTTCTTCTGTGAAAAAATCAGGCTTTCTACTCACACCTCTGAGTTTTAATCTACTTAGCACATAATTCTATATTCTACCACAACTGAGTTAAACTTTTTATAATCCAGAGAGAAAATCACCTCTCATGACAACTGTTACGATTAAAAACAATAATGACTTTTAGAACACACTTTCCATAGGACTTCCATATTACCAACCTCCTATTTTCTTCAGATACGTTCATTCCTGAAAAAAGAAATTTATATTCTCTACTGACTTTTGCAAATTTCTGTGTATTTGCACAACTGGTAATCTCTTATAATGATAATGACGAAGAAAATCATCTTAAGAAGTGGAAAACACACACACACACACACACACACACACACACACACAGGCAGAATCCATGTCTGGAAACTTCACATTTTATGGTCCTACTCATTTAGCTATTTAAAAGTTATACCTCACTTTCCTCTATTTTAATGTAAACCCTGACAGCTTTTCTTTTCATAAAAGGCAAGTACCTGTCTAAGCTTTGACTGCCAAAGCATCCAATTCAAAGAGGGGTATTTCCAATTAACACACTGCAGCCTCAGGACTAGCTAAAGACCCACAGTGCCTCCCCCCCCGCCCCCCCCCCCACCGAGGCTCCTTTGTTTTAGAGATCTTGATTGATTTCAGTAACTGACCATTTGGGCCACTTGTTTTTTCCCTTCCCTTGGTTTAAATTCCTGCTCTTTTGTTTTAAATTCACCAATAAAGAGTGAACCCCTGAAGCCCCTAAAAATCGGAACCCCAAGCCCACACGTTCTCTCCACACACACACACACACACACGCAACCTGGCTGTGTGGCTCCAGGTGTGCTGTAATTCCCAGGTCGTGTAAGTAATAAACCTTTATTTATTTCAGTTTCTTGATGATTATTGCTAACAGGTGTCTTGCAATCATAATAAGAACCACAAGGGCCAGTCCAACCACAACACTTCTTTCTAATAGGCTGAGACCAGCACAAAACAATTATTAACTAAGTACATGAAAAATCTAATCGTTCAAGGTTTCTGTAGCAAGGTCCCATTTGCTAGTGATGGGTAAATGCAAAAGAGGATGTGGCTTCACCGGCCAGTATTACAAGCAGCACTGAAGCTTATACCCAGTCAGTCACCTTCCACAAACCACCAAGAAAAAACAAACAAACACTGTCTCTTCAAACTACTGCTTCTTTTTTAAAAAAAAATATTTATTTATTTATGGCTGTGTTGGGTCTTCGTTTCTGTGCGAGGGCTTTCTCTAGTTGCGGCAAGTGGGGGCCACTCTTCATCGCAGTGCGCGGGCCTCTCACTATCACGGCCTCTCTTGTTGCGGAGCACAGGCTCCAGACACGCAGGCTCAGCAATTGTGGCTCACGGGCCTAGTCGCTCCGTGGCATGTGGGATCTTCCCAGACCAGGGCTCGAACCCGTGTTCCCTGCACTGGCAGGCAGATTCTCAACCACTGCACCACCAGGGAAGCCCCAAACTACTTCTTAAATGGTGAATATAAAGACTTGGAGTTAAGACTCTTCCTTTTCCCTCTGCCACTTACTAGGCAAGTTATACAAACCTCTCTAATCCTCAATTTATTCTCCTGCTTACTGAGTATAACAACACCTGCCTCATGAGAGTTACTTTGCATAATACCTAGCAATACAGAAAGTGATTAGAAATGGCAGCTTGCAAATATTCTTCATCCTCATAACTTCCTTTAATGCATCAGAAGAACAAGAAGAAATAACTGCTCCCTTTCACCTTCCCAATTTAAGGTCTTTAATGAGACCTTGAGATATCTGGATGTTTTACCATCTATTTTCAAAATGACTGACCCAAACCTTGAGCCCAGTATAACACCAATGTAATGACTTGAATGCCTCAATTTTCCACAGAGAAACAAGAATCAGTGCAAACCTTTCTCAGATGGGTTTCTGAAGTGATGTGAGCTATGCAAGTCACATACACCACCCCCTGATATTTATCACAACTGGCATTTTTGGTTTAGGAAGGTCAGATTTATGATCGCATTCCACATAAAACATCCAAGCACTCGGACATCCAAGCTCTTTTAGAAAGGCTACCACAGTACCATAATGGATGTGTGAGAACTATCATGCCCATTTCCTAGGGTCAGAGCATATCTATATATATTATAATTAATTGCACAGACATGTAGTTGTATGCTTTTATGATATCACTGAGCCCTATTTATGACTTATTTGATCTTAGATTTTTAGTCAATACTCTATCCTGAGCTAAGCAATTATGGGGAGGGAGCAGGAGAAGAAGGTGTAGTGAGACTTACTGAACAGACAGAAAAAGTCAGGGCATAGGCCACTCAGTGTTGGTCTACAGTAACCAGGACTCACACCTACAGCATAGCTGCCTTTCACAAAAGTTGTAGGCAGTCAGTTAACAGAGGCTGATAATAATAAGATGATCAATTTGAGAAAGTGCTGCATACTCCAGGGAGTGCTGGAGAGTGAAAGTGAAAGTCCTAGTCAGAGGTTAGCACTCTTTAATGGAAAGCTGCTGTTCCAATATCAAATTAAAGCAAAATTTTAATTGGAGGCAACGTAGTCTTTATTGTATCTATGTACTTGAGATGGAACCCACCCAATCGTAACAGTCAGCATCTATCACTTTTCATCTAATTTTGCAATGTTTTTCTCTATTTCAGGCTTCTTACCATTAGTGTTCTTGGGTAACCTTATGTCTTTGGAGCAGGACTGAGAACCCCCTAAAGGGACTTCAGGTTCCCTCCTACTTCAATGAGAAGAGCTTTCTTGTGGGCAGAGTGGATTTACTGAGATGTACTGTAACAGGGAAGAGCTAAATGGACTCCACGTTGGATCTGTTTCTTTGACTTTAACCTTTGCTTTTCATTGCTTTTGGTATTACAATCATACATAATGGCCTGCCTCAGGGAACACTGCCCCTCTGCTGTTCAACTCACAGGGAGACAATCTGACCCTGTCCACCTGCAAATGGCTGCAAGAAAGACGAAACTAACACATCCCCTCACCGAGGCTGGTCAGGAGATATTTTGCAAGACAAATGGCCCTTTTAGTTTACTTCCTCACCGCATCTCCCTCTCTGATTCTATAAAAGAAACTGGCAACCAGACCCCATAAGATGGTTTTTCGGAGACACTAGTCTGCCATCTTCTCGGTCTGCTGGCTTTCCGAATAAAGTCGTATTCCTTGTCTCTGGCTCACTGGCCTGTCGTGCAGTGAGCAGAGCAAGCCTGGACT
This sequence comes from Balaenoptera acutorostrata, assembly GCF_949987535.1. Taxonomy (NCBI): domain Eukaryota; kingdom Metazoa; phylum Chordata; class Mammalia; order Artiodactyla; family Balaenopteridae; genus Balaenoptera; species Balaenoptera acutorostrata. The sequence goes on along the minus strand of NC_080066.1, from coordinate 144,983,222 downwards.
CGGTAACAGTATGCTTCAGGGACCCTCATTTACACAGGTCCCTTCAAAGGTCCTGGGAGGAGGGGGACTTGTGTAGTGTGTTCACCTGGTCAAAATTTGCAAAATTTGTCTACAATGAGTTAAGATAGATGTCTCTTTCCACTTGAAACTCCCTCCCATCCACTTCACTTCCCCAGTGTTGGTGTCGGTATTGGGTGAAAATGAAGTGGCCTTCAACATTTCTGGGGTCCTCTTATGGGAAAATTAAGCTGGGGATTCACTTACTTTAGATTTAGAGGGATACATGTATGTGGTTCATGGTTGCTTTTGTGCACAGTTATTTTTGTGACATAAATATAGGTACAGGGCAAGAGGTTGCACTGTGATGTGAACGTGCCTCATGGTGCCCAGGATGAGAAGTATCAGGTAATAAGAGAAGTGGAGTCAGTTCTCAGTGACGCCTAGTCAACACAAAACTTTTCTTCTATCATTAATAACCTCAAAAATGTAGTGTATACAATTTAAAATGCAGCATGAAACAATTATATGTGGCTTTTTTTTTTGATGAGAATCACATGAAACAGAATTTATATGAATTCCTTTGTATGCAGGGCACAAGCTTATAGCAGTACTATAAACACAACGTATGTATGTATGTGAAGTTGCAAATGTTATGTATCACAAATATTAATAATTAAAAAAACTGTTTTGATCAACCATGCTAGAGAAAAATCTGATTTAATCTTCCCTTTTTCTTTATAAAAAATATTACAAAATTACTGTCAATTCACCTTATAGAAAATATTACAAATTGTAATCAAAGAGTATGCAGCCAAGAAATGTGGGGAAACAATATTATAAAGAGTGTCAGGCAGTTAATAAAAATTTTTATTCTTCTGGAGTTTTGTGTTTGTGGTATTTGTCAACTTCATAAAATCTATAATTTGTTGGGATTTTTTTCATTAAAAATAGTTGATCCTCACTACCCACAGATTCCAAAATTGCCTACTAGCTAAAATATATTTGTAACCTCAAAATCAGTACTTGAGGTGCTTTCAGGTCACTTGTGGACACGTGCAATACAGTGAAAACTGGGAGCCTCCTGAAGCACAAGTTCTCAGCTGAGGTCAAACAAGGTGCCACTTTACCTGCTTGTTTCAGCTCTCATATATGAACAAGTATCCTTTTTGTGGTCTATTTAGACTTAACAGTATTTCATGTTCACTTTATGGCTGAAGAACTTTTCAGATAAACATATAAAAGATTAAGACCTTAAGAGAATTACTTGGTCCATTCTACTTGAGCCTAATAGTATACCTGGGGTTGTCTTCAATAAGATTATTATAATCTTTTAGTCAGTTTAGTCTTTTTATACCATGCCATAGGGCCTTCAACTCTAAAGAGAAAATAATCTTAATTAAGACAACCACAGAACTTTGTCCCACTCAAGTCCAGTTGCCCTAGTTCCTTTTTATTTTCCAGTATCTTGTGAAATTGCTTCTCCCAAGTAAAACCAAGGTATATGATAATAAATGAATGGAAATCTAAAATTGAGACCAAACTTAACTGTACTATATGATTGTAAGTCAAACAGGATTTTCATGAGACATAATGATATTTGCTCAATTCAAAGGACTGGATAACTGCAGAAAGAAAGGCTTAGATTTAAAGTGACGCCTATTGTGGATTAGGACAAGGTTGTTTTTTTTTCCCCCCACTTCTGGAAATCAAGCTTCTTTTTTAAAAATTTAATTAATTAATTAATTAATTTTTATATAGCAGGTGACAAGGGTTTAATCTAGGCTTTTTTCTTTGTACTAGGTCTTGCATTATACCTTAAACAAATCAGCGTTTTTAAAAAATGCTTGTTGGTGATAATGAGAAGTGACAATAAGTTTCATGAGAATAAGTAAAAATCTAGTAAAACTGAAAATGTTTTCAACTATACAAACCAATTGAAAGTAAATTATAAAATTATCTGAATTATTTATCAAGAATACAATAAGGTATTTAAATGACTAAAATCTCCCAAAGAGATTAAAAATGTTAAAAATATTTGCTTTTGGGGCTTCCCTGGTGGTGCAGTGGTTGAGAATCTGCCTGCTAATGCAGGGGACACGGGTTCGAGCCCTGGTCTGGGAAGATCCCACATGCCGCAGAGCAACTAGGCCCGTGAGCCACAATTACTGAGCCTGCGCGTCTGGAGCCTGTGCTCCACAACAAAAGAGACCGCGATAGTGAGAGGCCCGCGCACCGCGATGAAGAGTGGCCCCCGCTCGCCGCAACTAGAGAAAGCCCTCGCACAGAAACGGGGATCCAACACAGCCATAAATAAATAAATAAATAAATAAATAAAATTAAAAAAAAAATTTTTTGCTTTTATTATATCTTTTCCCTATTGTTTTCTACTTAGATACAAATTATTATCATCTTTATATAACAGCTGGCTGATGGCTAAATAAGGAGAGCCTTCTAAAATCTCCATCAATAAGTTATATGAAGTGCTTATTTTTATTTTCAATATAGGTACCAAAAGTCAAAGATTTTTTCCTTTATCCCCCTTTTTAGCTTTATTTCCTAGTATACTATTTATTTTCTAAGCCCCGTTGAAGTCTTTCAGAATCTAAGTTGTTTAAATAGTCTTTTTACAGTAGTATTTCACTTAAAGTAAAGGTATGGAAACACCAATAGATTTGAATATCAAGAAAACATGTAACGGAAAAATGTAATCACTCTAAAAAAATCTGTATAAATAGCTCAGCTCTTCTGATTAAACTCTCTAATCCATTTAGTTAAACCAGTGACAAATCATTCTTTTTAAAGGAATAAAAATTCAAGTCAGAAAGCATTCCTTACAAATACGTATTTTTAATTTTGTTGGAATGTATCACATTCCCTTATTCACCTCCATCCAGAGGAGTTGAAGAGTGAGTGACTGGCATCTTTAATCTCTGAAAAATCATACGTTACAAATACAGTTCTTAACTTCAAAAATGGAAAAAATGATCGTAAATACATTGAATATTTAAAGAAAAATATTTTTCTAAAATATGGCTTTTCCTATTGAGATTTTCCCCATCTCCTTTAATATTAAAAATTGCATTTTCTTTTCCAATTAAAAAAAAGCATGAAAGTAAGAATTTCTTAAATAATTAATATTTGAAACTGAAGTTAAGGTCCATGTGAAACGATGTTTTACTATAAGTCTGGAAGATTTAAAAAGCCAATATAGTTTTAAATCATCAGCATGATTTACAAGTGAAATTCTCTAAAACAGAACCACAGAAATCAGCACATAGAAGATGAAATTCACACTACTGGTGAAAACACTTGGCCACTCAAAACCCAAGAGGAAAAAAGAAACTAAAGCAAGTGGCAGGTACTTGTTACTGACGGGTTGGGGGTGGTGCTAAACTATGGCCAAATCATAGTTTAAATATAACTTTTGTGGTGTGAAAATTTAATGAATATGTGGAAATGGAAGAAACTCAGAAACCAGAGTTATTTCCATTTCAAATGAGGATGATAGTTCTGAGCCACCAGCTGTTTACAGTTCATTGAATGAGGTTCTAGTTGATAGGAGATAATTACCTCTTCCCTGCAGGAGGCAAGTGTTTCTCATTCTACAGACACCTCTGATGAATGGCCATGGGGGTATGAGACCAAGAGAGCATGCCAAGATCAGTTTCGTTTTTAACGATCTCTGGAAACACCTGATTTTCTGCTTTTTCCTATTTAAATATAGGAAAATGTGCATCTTAAAATATACAGAATAAAGTTGCTGGCTATTATTTTGCTTTTATAAGGCACCTTAACCTTAAAAGGAAAACAGAGTGATTATACACAGAAAGTATATATACCATCAATAGTACGAGAAAAGGATGAGCGTGATCATTTCAACTTCAAGCATTTGGAGTGTTAAATTCTATTTACTAATACATTGTTTTCCCCTGATTTAAGTTTCTTTTCTGTTGATGACACATTACCCCATTCATTCCAGCTCCTTCGGCTACTTGGAAACGCCTATCAATTCGATCTTCCCAAACCCTCTCAAATTTGTCTCTTCACTTCCAATGCAAACTGCCACACACCTCAGTATTTCTCAGCTTCAGTACAGTCCTCATATCCTAAACGATCTCCTTGCTTCTAGTCTCTTACAATGAATCCAGTTCAAGCAAAATACTACTTTTCAGATTAATATCACTAAAGCAGCACTCTCATCATGCCACTCTTATGTATAAAAATCTTTCAAAAGCAGGTTGTGACTCCAAAATAGAAAAAAGCTTATGGCATATTAAGCAAAAACCAAAATTCAGAAGGAAATCAATTCTATCCTTACAAATATGTAACACTGGGTAAGCATATTAATAAGAGCTAGAAGAGAACACACACAAAAAATGAAGAGAATATATTTTAAAGGTCCTGGGACTTGGAGTTTACCCTTGATTTATATTTCCCGTTTGTTGTTATAATGGTGTTTATACAATAAATAAAATCGTTCAGCAACCATTTACTGCTTATGCACTATAAAGCTTAACCTGTACCCAAGGACCTCTGCAATCTGGCTCCCAAACCTACCTTTTCCAACCCTCCTTTTCGCACAACCAAAACTCCAGACTAACTAAAATATTCTATTTCTCATTGGGTTCCTGTACTGTTCTTTCCCAGGTATGGACCATTACTTACATCATATGCTCCAGCCAGTATGCTCTTCTCCATTTCTGGGTGTCTAAATCCTACCTAATTATCCTTTACAGCTCAGTTCAAATAATACCTTTTCCACATAGCTATCCCTGACATGTTCCTCCAATGAGCATTTCATCTAATCTCTCACATAAATGCAGCACTTCCTATTTTGCACTGTAGTTTTTGTATGTCCGTGTGTCAGAAGTAGCCCCCTTTAGGGCAGGGACCTTCTTTTAGCTATCTTTGTATTCCACTCAAGGTGTAACATAGAGTCTTTTTGAATAAATATGTAAAATGAGTGAACAAATACTTTCAAAAAGTGAGGGCTAGGAAGACTAAAAACCAACAGCAACTCTTACTTTTAGTTTTATTATGATTCTCCTTTTTTTCACTCAAGTTTATTTCTTAACCTAACCTTCTTACCTGAAGATACGTTATTCTCCGCTGGACCAGCTCTGTCAGATCTTTGGCCTCTTTTTCCCGCCAATCACCTGCTCCATCTGTTTGACTGAGGTAGTATAAATCCGTCATTATAGACCTATAAAAAGCAAACAACATTGTGGGTCTAACTTATTTGTATTTCATCACAGGATTACACAAAGTCATAAGAAGAGAGTCAAATTCTTCATAAAAATTGATGCCCACACTGATGCTGGTACCCATTTTTTATTTTCTATCAAGACTGTGAAATTCAACAGTGTAGTCTCTAGCAGCCGAGATTCATTCCTATAGGAAATCTTTACTGTTGAGAAGAACCTACTCCCCAGCCCTGGCCCCCCGCCCCAGGCCAATTATGTGCACTTATATCCCGACACAGAGCACGTCAGAGATCAGGGGAAAGTGGATACCCATAGCAAAGAAATACGTAGACTAACATAAGGGACAGAAATACATTGGTGACAGCATTTGAATATTACCTTTTTGTTCTCTCTACTGTCACCTCCTGTCCCCTCTTAAATTTCTTCTTCATACTTGGAAAAAGATCAGAGGAAAATTTTGGCACAACTGTTACACAATGGTCGAAACCAAGGGTCAGCAAACTTTTTTCAGTAAAGGGCCAGACAGTAAATATTCTAGGTTTTGTGGGCCTCTGTTGCTTTTGTAGCAGGAAAGCTGCCATAGACAATATGTAAAAAAAAAAAAAAAAAAAAAATGTGTGTGTCTTCCAATAAAACTTTATTCACAAAACCAGGCTATGAGCCAGATTTGGCCCTGGGGCTATAATTTGACAATTCCTGCTCTAAATTAATAAAATGATTGTTAAGATACTTTCCCATCCTGCATAGTAATTTCAATTACAACATGCTGAATTTCCTGCAAAGTAAACTAAAATACCCAGTATACTAGGGAAGAGAAACTTGACGGCTGGTGCAGATGGTTTCATTTATAATACATTAAACAAAAGCTATGACTTGCATTTACCAATAAAGAAAAGTAAAAAGCAAGACTCCTCTCTTTCTCTGACACTCCCTACCAACCTATCAGCAAAACATTTCGCCAAGTTCTGAACAAGTATCAACACTGGCATTGCTACCAACTGAGCCACCACTTTTCTCACCTGAATTGTTACAGTAACCTCTGAACAGGTCTCCCTGCTTCCACCCTTGCCAACCTCTACAGTCTATTCTCAATGTAGCAGCTAGATCCTGTCAAAATATCAGTCAAATGATGTTACTCCTTTGCTCTTATTGAACTGGCTCTTCATCTCAATCAGTCAGACCCAAAGTTACTAATTTGACCTACAAGGCCCCAGACAATATGGCCTCCCTTACCTCTTTTTTTTTTTTAATGGATTTATTTATTTATTTTGATTTTTCATTTTTTTTTAACGTCTTTATTGGAGTATAATTGCTTTACAATGGTGTGTTAGTTTCTGCCTTATAACAAAGTGAATCACTTATACATATACATATATCCACATATCTCTTCCCTCTTGCGTCTCCATACCTCCCACCCTCCCTATCCCACCCCTCTAGGTGGTCACAAAGCACCAAGCCAATCTCCCTGTGCTATGTGGCTGCTTCCCACTAGCTACCTATTTTACATTTGGTAGTGTATATATGTCCATGCCACTCTCTCACTTTGTCCCAGCTTACCCTTCCCCCTCCCCATATCCTCAAGTCCTTTCTCTAGTAGGTCTGTGTCTTTATTCCCGTCTTGCTCCTAGGTTCTTCATGACCTTTTTTTTTCTTTATTAGATTCCATATATATGTGTTAGCAAACGGTATTTGCTTTTCTTTTTGACTTACTTCACTCTAGGTCCATCCACCTCACTACAAATAACTCAATTTCGCTTCTTTTTATGGATGAGTAATATTCCATTGTACATATGTGCCACATCTTCTTTATCCATTCATCTGTTGACGGACACTTAGGTTGCTTCCATGTTCTGGCTATTGTAAATAGAGCTGCAATGGACATTGTGGTACATGACTCTTTTTGAATTATGGTTTTCTCAGGGTATATGCCCAGTAGTGGGATTGCTGGGTCATATGGTAGTTCTATTTTTAGTTGTTTAAGGAACCTACATACTGTTCTCCATAGCGGCTGTATCAATTTACATTCCCACCAACAGTGCAAGAGGGTTTCCTTTTCTCCACACCCTCTCCAGTATTTATTGTATGTAGATTTTTTGATGATGGCCATTCTGACCGGTGTGAGATGATTTCTCATTGTAGTTTTGATTTGCATTTCTCTAATGATTAATGATGTTGAGCATTCTTTCATGTGTTTGTTGGCAACCTGTATATCTTCTTTGGAGAAATGTCTTTTTAGGTCTTCTGCCCATTTTTGGATTGGGTTGTTTGTTTTTTTGATATTGAGCTGCATGAGCTGCTTGTAAATATTGAGGATTAATCCTTTGTCAGTTGCTTCATTTGCAAATATTTTCTCCCATTCTGAGGGTTGTCTTTTCATGTTCTTTATGGTTTCCTTTGTTGTGCAAAAGCTTTTAAGTTTCATTAGGTCCCATTTGTTTATTTTTGTTTTTATTTCTCTCGGAGGTGGGTCAAAAGGATCTTGCTGTGATTTATGTCATGGAGTGTTTTGCCTATGTTTTCCTCTGAGAGTTTAATAGTGTCTGGCCTTACATTTAGGTCTTTAATCCATTTTGAGTTTATCTTTGTGTATGGTATTAGGGAGTGGTCTAATTTCATTCTTCTACATGTAGCTGTCCAGTTTTCCCAGCACCACTTATTGAAGAGGCTGTCCTTTCTCCACTGTATATTCTTGCCTCCTTTATCAAAGATAAGGTGACCATATGTGTGTGGGTTTATCTCTGGGCTTTCTATCCTGTTCCATTGATCCATATTTCTGTTTTTGTGCCAGTATCATACTGTCTTGATGACTGTAGCTTTGTAGTATAGTCTGAAGTCAGGGAGCCTGACTCCTCCAGCTCTGTTTTTCTTTTTCAAGATTGCTTTGGCTATTCAGGGTCTTTTGTGTTTCCATACAAATTGTGAAATTTTGTGTTCTAGTTCTGTGAAAAATGCCAGTGGTAGTTTGATAGGGATTGCACTGAATCTGTAGATTGCTTTGGGTAGTAGAGTCATTTTCACAATGTTGATTCTTCCAATCCAAGAACATGGTATATCTCTCCATCTATTTGTATCATCTTTAATTTCTTTCATCAGTGTCTTATAATTTTCTGCATACAGGTCTTTTGTCTCCTTAGGTAGGTTTATTCCTAGATACTTTATTCTTTTTGTTGCAATGGTAAATGGGAGTGTTTTCTTAATTTCACTTCCAGATTTTTCATCATTAGTGTATAGGAATGCAAGAGATTTCTGTGCATTAATTTTGTATCCTGCTACTTTACCAAATTCACTGATTAGCTGTAGTAGTTTTCTGGTAGCATCTTTAGGATTCTCTATGTATAGTATCATGTCATCTGCAAACAGTGACAGCTTTACTTCTTCTTTTCCGATTTGGATTCCCTTTATTTCTTTTTCTTCTCTGACTGCTGTGGCTAAAACTTTCAAAACGATGTTGCGTAATAGTGGTGAGAGTAAGCAACCTTGTCTTGTTCCTGATCTTAGTGGAAATGGTTTCAGTTTTTCACCATTGAGGATGACATTGGCTGTGGGGTTGTCACATATGGCCTTTATTATGTTGAGGCAAGTTCCCTCTGTGCCTACTTTCTGGAGGGTTTTTATCATAAATGGGTGTTGAATTTTGTCGAAAGCTTTCTCTGCATCTATTGAGATGATCATATAGTTTTTCTCCTTCAATTTGTTAATATGGTGTATCACATTGATTGATTTGCGTATATTGAAGAATCCTTGCATTCCTGGGATAAACCCCACTTGATCATGGTATATGATCCTTTTAATGTGCTGTCGGATTCTGTGTGCTAGTATTTTGTTGAGGATTTTTGCATCTATGTTCATCAGCGATATTGGTCTGTAGTTTTCTTTTTTTGTGACATCTTTCTGGTTTTGGTATCAGGGTGATGGTGGTCTCGTAGAATGAGTTTGGGAGTGTTCCTCCCTCTGCTTTATTTTGGAAGTTTGAGAAGGATAGGTGTTTGCTCTTCTCTAAATGTTTGATAGCATTCACCTGTGAAGCCATCTGGTCCTGGACTTTTGTTTGTTGGAAGATTTTTAATCACAGTTTCAATTTCAGTGCTTGTGATTGGTCTGTTCATTTTTTCTATTTCTTCCTGGTTCAGTCTCGGAAGCTTGCGCATTTCTAATAATTTGTCCATTTCTTCCAGGTTGTCCATTTTATTGGCATAGAGTTGCTTGTAGTAATCTCTCATGATCTTTTGTATTACTGCAGGGTCAGTTGTTACTTCTCCTTTTTCATTTCTAATTCTACTGATTTGAGTCTTCCCCTTTTTTTCTTGATAAGTCTGGCTAATGGTTCATCAATTTTGTTTATCTTCACAAAGAAACAGCTTTTAGTTTTATTGTTCTTTGCTATAGTTTCCTTCATTTCTTTTTCATTTATTTCTGATCTGATCTTTATGATTTCTTTCCTTCTGCTAACTTTGGGTTTTTTTGTTCTTCTTTCTCTAATTGCTTTAGGTGTAAGGTTAGGTTGTTTATTTGAGATGTTTCTTGTTTCTTAAGTAGGATTGTATTGCTATAAACTTCCCTCTTAGAACTGCTTTTGCTGCATCCCATAGCTTTTGGGTCGTCGTGTTTTCATTGTCATTTGTTTCTAGGCATTTTTAAATTTCCTCTTTGATTTCTTCAGTGATTTCTTGGTTATTAAGTAGTGTATTGTTTAGCCTCCATGTGTTTGTATTTTTTACAGATTTTTTCCTGCAATTGATATCTAGTCTCATAGCGTTGTGGTCGGAAAAGATACTTGATACGATTTCAATTTTCTTAAATTTACCAAGACTTGATTTGTGACCCAAGATATGATCTATCCTGGAGAAAATTCCATGAGCACTTGAGAAGAAAGTGTACTGTGTTATTTTTGGATGGAATGTCCTATAAATATTAAGTCCATCTTGTTTAATGTGTCATTTAAAGCTTGTGTTTCCTTATTTACTTTCATTTTGGATGATCTGTCCATTGGTGAAAGTGGGGTGTTAAAGTTCCCTACGATGATTGCGTTACTGTTGATTTCCCCTTTTATGGCTGTTAGCATTTGCCTTATGTATTGAGGTGTTCCTATGTTGGGTGCATATTTACAATTGTTATATCTTCTTCTTGTATTGATCCCTTGATCATTATGTAGTGTCCTTCTTTGTCTCTTATAATAGTCTTTCTTTTAAAGTCTATTTTGTCTGGTATGAGAATTACTACTCCACTTTCTTTTGATTTCCATTTGCATGGAATATCTTTTTCCATCCCCTCACTTTCAGTCTGTATGTGTCCCTATGTCTGAAGTGGGTCTCTTGTAGACAGCATATAAACGGGTCTTGTTTTGGATCCATTCAGCCAGTCTATGTCTTTTGGTTGGAGCATTTAATCCATTTATGTTTAAGGTAATTATCAATATGTATGTTCCTATTGCCATTTTCTTAATTGTTTTGGGTTTGTTACTGTAGGTCTTTTCCTTCTCTTGTGTTTCCTGCCTAGAGAAGTTCCTTTAGCATTTGTTGTAAAGCCGGTTGGTGGTGCTGAATTCTCTCAGCTTTTGCTTGTCTGTGAAGGTTTTAATTTCTCCATCAAATCTGAATGAGATCCTTGCTGGGTAGAGTAATCTTGGTTGTACGTTCTTCCTCTTCATCACTTTAAATATGTCCTGCCACTCCCTTCTGGCTTGCAGAGTTTCTGCTGAAAGATCAGCTGTTAACCTTATGGGAATTCCCTTGTATGTTATTTGTTGTTTTTCCCTTGTTGCTTTTAATATTTTTTCTTTGTATTTAATTTTTGATAGTTTGATTAATATGTGTCTTGACATGTTTCTCCTTGAATTTATCCTGTATGGGACTCTTTGTGCTTCCTGGACTTGATTAACTATTTCCTTTCCCATATTAGGGAAGTTTTCAACTATAATCTCTACAAATATTTTCTCAGTCCCTTTCTTTTTCTCTTCTTCTTCTTCTGGGACCCCTATAATTCGAATGTTGGTGTGTTTAATGTTGTCCCAGAGGTCTCTGAGATGGTCCTCAATTCTTTTCATTTTTTTTTCTTTATTCTGCTCTGCAGTAGTTATTTCCACTATTTTATCTTCCAGGTCACTTATCCGTTCTTCTGCCTCAGTTATTCTGCTATTGACCCCTTCTAGAGAATTTTTAATTTCATTTATTGTGTTGTTTATCACTGTTTGTTTGCTCTTTAGTTCTTCTAGGTCCTTGTGAAACGTTTCTTGTATTTTCTCCATTCTATTTCCAAGATTTTGGATCATCTTTACTATCATTATTCTGAATTCTTTTTTAGGTAGACTGCTTATTTCCTCTTCATTTGTTAGGTCTGGTGGGTTTTTACCTTGCGCCTTCATCTGCTGTGTGTTTCTCTGTCTTCTCATTTTGCTTAACTTACTGGTTTGGGGTCTCCTTTTCACAGGCTGCAGGTTCGTAGTTCCCATTGTTTTTGGTGTCTGTCCCCAGTGGCTACGGTTGGTTCAGTGAGTTGTGTAGGTTTCCTGGTGGATGGGACTAGTGCCTGTGTTGTGGTGGATGAGGTTGGATCTTGTCTTTCTGGTGGGCAGGTCCACATCTGGTGGTGTGTTTTGGGGTGTTTTTGGCCTTATTATGATTTTAGGCAGCCTCTCTGCTAATGGGTGGGGTTGTGTTCCTGTCCTGCTAGTTGTTTGGCATAGGGTGTGCAGCACTGGAGCTTGCTGGTCATTGAGTGGAGCTGGGTCTTGGCGTTGAGATGGAGATCTCTGGGAGAGCTTTCGCCGTTTGATATTACGTGGAGCTGGGAGGTCTCTTGTGGACCAACATCCTGAACTTGGCTCTCCCACCTCAGAGGCACAGCCCTGACACTGGATGGAGCACCAAGAGCCTGTCATCCACATGACTCAGAATAAAAGGGAGAAGAAAAAGAAGGAAAGAAAGAAAGAAGAAGATAAAATATAACAAAATTAAAAAGTTATTAAAATAAAAAATAAAAAAATGTTTTAAATAAAAAATTTTTTAAAAAAAGAAGGAAAGAAAGAAGAGAGCAACCAAACCAAAAAAACAAATCCACCAATGATAATAAGTGCTAAAAACTATACTAAAAGAAAGAAATTAAAAAAAAAAAAACAACAGACAGACAGAACCCTAGGACAAATGGTAAAAGAAAGCAATAGAGACAAAATCACACACAGAAGCATACACATACACACTCACAAAACGAGAAAAAGGGAAAAATATATATATATCGTTGCTCCCAAAGTCCACCTCCTCAATTTGGGATGATTCATTGTCTATTCAGGTATTCCACAGATGCAGGTTACATCAAGTTGATTGTGGGGATTTAATCCGCTGCTCCTGAGGCTGCTAGGAGAGATTTCCCTTTCTCCTCTTTGTTCGCATAGCTCCTGGGGTTCAGCTTTGGATTTGGCCCTGCCTCTGCGTGTAGGTTGCCTGAGGCCGTCTGTTCTTTGCTCAGACAGGACAGGGTTAAAGGAGCAGATGATTCGGGGTCTCTGGCTCACTCAGGCCAGGGGAGGGAGGCGTACGGAACGCGGGGTGAGCCTGCGGCGGCAGAGGCTGGCGTGACGTTGCACCAGCCTGAGGTGCGCCGTGTGTTCTCCCGGGGAAGTTGTCCCTGGATCACGGGATCCTGGCAGTGGTGGGCTGCACAGGCTCCCGGGAGGGGAGGTGTGGATAGTGACTTGTGGTTGCACACAGGCTTCTTGGTGGCTGCAGCAGCAGCCTTAGTGTCTCATGACCGTCCCTGGTGTCCGCGCTGATAGCCGTGGCTCGCGCCCGTTTCTGGAGCTCCTTTAAGCGGCACTCTTAATCCCCTCTCCTCGCGCACCAGGAAACAAAGAGGAAAGAAAAAGTCTCTTGCCTCTTAGGCAGGTCTATACTTTTTCCTGGACTCCCTCCCGGCTAGCTGTGGCGCACTAGTCCCCTTCAAGACTGTATTCACGCCGCCAACCCCAGTCCTCTCCCTGCGATCCGACCTCCGAAGCCCGAGCCTCAGCTCCCAGCCCCCGCCCGCCCCGGTGGGTGAGCAGACAAGCCTCTTGGGCTGGTGAGTGCTGCTCAGCACCGATCCTCTGTGCGGGAATCTCTCCGCTTTGCCCTCCGCACCCCTGTGGCTGCGCTCTCCTCCGTGGCTCCGCAGCTCCCTGCCCTCCGCCACCTGCAAAGGGGCTTCCTAGTGTGTGGAAACCTTTCCTCCTTCACAGTTCCCTCCCACTGGTGCAGGTCCCGTCCCTATTTTTTTGTCTCTGCTTTTTCTTTTTTCTTTTGCCCTACCCTGGTACGTGGGGAGTTTCTTGCCTTTTGGGAGGTCTGAGGTCTTCTGCCAGCGTTTAGTAGGTGTTCTGTAGGAGTTGTTCCACATGTAGATGTATTTCTGATGTATCTGTGGGGAGGAAGGTGATCTCCACATCTTAGTCTTCCACCATCTTGAAGCTCCTCCTCCTCCCTTACCTCTTTGATCTCATCTTCTACTACTGTCCTCCTTGTTTACTCTATTTCAGCCACATAGTCTTGTTACTAACCCCTGAACATGTCAGCCATGTTCCTACTTTAGGACCTTTGCATTTGCTCCTCCTTCCCCTGGAATGCTGGTTTCCGAGATACCCATCCACATGGCTCACCCAAATATCCTTCAAAATTTTGCTCATATGTCACCTTCCCCAAAAGGCTATCCAGACTATCTCACTTAAAAATTCAACACCCAGTCACCATCACATCTCTTGCTTTTCCTTCTCCTCTTTCCCTGCTTTATTTTTCTCCAAGCAATTATCATCTTCTAATATATATCATTTACTTCTTTATTTTATTATCTTTCTCTCCCTACTAGAATTTAAGCTCCATGGCAGCAGGGTATTTTTCAAACTCCCCTCCCTGCTCCCAAACCAGCATTTAGAACAGTTCTGATCACATAGAAAAAGTTCAATATATATCTTTGAATAGATAACTGAATGAAAAAGTGGCAAAAAATTTTCAAGAATTTTAGATGAGATAATATTGAGAATTTTTACCTTTCACAAATCCAATTTTGTGCTAGAGAATTTCTGGGAATAATCCTTAACTAGTAATAACTCCAGCTTTACCCCTTCTCTGCACTTTATATTAACTCTTCTGTTCAGGGAATGCTTATAAGTCTGTGTTATTTGCTTGTGAAAATTATAAAGTTAGAAATTTATTTCTATTTATCAGAAAGTATACAGCTGTCCCTTGAACAACTCAGGGGGTAGGGGTGCCGAACCCCATACATAGTTGAAAATCTGCATATCACTTTTGAATCCCCAAAAACTTAACTACTAATAGCCTACTGTTGACTGGAAACCTTATTGATAACATAAACAGAATTAACACATATTTTGTATGTTATACGTACAACAATCAAAATGTTATGCACTAACAAATATCAAAGTAAGGGGTCTGGAGTACAAAAATGTGGACTCTGTTCATTGTAAATATGCAAAGTCAGAAAGATTTTGAATCAGAGGAAAAAGAGCTTTGAGAGCCAGACAGATCTACCCCTCAGTTTGGGATCTAACTCTTACCAGCTTTGTGTCCTAGGAAAGTTATTTTGACATCTCTGAGACATAGTTTCTTCACTTTAAAATAAGGATTATAAAACCTTCCACACAGTTTTTAAAAAAGGATTAGTGATAATACAAACAAAGTAGTATATGTGGTGGCTGCTTGCTACAGACTGAACATCTGTGTCTCCCCCAAACGCATCCATTGAAACTTAATGCCCAGTGTGATGGTATTCAAATGTGGGGCGTGTGGGAAGTGCTTAAGTCATGAGGGTGGAGCCTTATGAATGAGATTAGTGCTCTTGTAAAACAGACCCCACAGAGCCTCCAGCCCCTTCTACCGTACGAGGGCACAGTGAGCAGGCACTGTCTATGGAGCAGAAAGAGGGCACTCATCGGACACCAAATCTGCCAGCACCTTGATCTTGAACTTCTCACCTTCCAGAATTGTGAGAAGTAAATTTCTGTTGTTTACAAGCCATGCAGTCTATGATATTTTTTTGTCATAGTAGCCCAAACAGACTAAGACATTGCTATTTATGCTAGAATGCCTCAGAGAGTTGCTTCAGAACTTTTACCTTGTGTCTGAAGAGTACCTGCTAATAATTCCACAGCTAAGAGGAAAGATCCGTTGGGTATGAGGGTGACAGTAATATATGGGACTGATAGCCAGTCAGAAAAATGACCCAATACTCAGTGCCTCATAGCACCCTGAAGAAAGGGATTGATCAGTGAGGACTCATTTAACAGATGATGAAACCAGCCCTCAACAACTGTGATTTATCTAGGAGTACATGACATAGTCTCAGTTCTCTTCTATTTCTGGTTTTTAACTAGATGATAAACCATTTAGGAGCAAAGCAATGGAAGCCCACTGGAAAAATAATTAAAGTCTTATTTACTATCATAGAAAATCATCAGAACTACAAACGATTAACAGAGAATACCTGATAATAGCCCCTTTGAATAAAACAAAACTATTAATAATATACAAATAAAAATTCAAAATCATGGCCACAGTTTAGAATATTCACCCAACTAATAGTGGAACAGCTTTATACAATGCTTTGGGATAACAGGGTCGTCTGTGAAGCATTTCAGGCATTTGTTCAATGTGTCATCATTATCCATGCACAGGACACTTCACAGCTTGACTATTTCCATATTTACCCTTTTAAAATAGGACAAGAGTCTAATATGTGATGCTTTACCTGTTTTTATATGTATTATTCCCACCTAAGATTCAAAACATTTCTTTCATGAAAAAGAGTAATTTTAGTTGGAAAAACCATATCTACAACTTACTGCCTGCTTAAGAAACTAACTTACAGTCTTACACACTGAACAGAGGTTCAAGTTTTTTTCAGATTATGAAACTGAGGCCCCTATGGGCTATTATGTAGCCTATGGTATTATTTTATAGTTGCTGGGGGAAAAGTTACCACTCATGAAATTGTGTGAGCTGATCATGGAAACACAGGAGATGTCTTTCCTTATAATGGTGTTACAGGGCTAAGCTGAAGTTTAGTTAAATTATTTTCTCAGTCTTATAGGCCTCTTTTCCATTACTCTCATCACACCCATTATTTTTCACATTTCATAGGTTTCATCATATCCAAACATGGTCATTTGCTTTTTCCTACCCACCAGATAGGAGTGATCACAAAACTTGTTGAAAGTCTCAAATTTAAATAGCAGCATTGTTTCTGGAGATGTAGTACAGTGGGATAAGTAACCAGGCTATCAGCAAATGCCTGTTGAAGGAATAAAGGAAATTCAATATGCTCTGTATGGCGTTACATTAAATTAAAGATACACACACACACAGACAAATAGCACTACATTCCATGACAATCAGTATATAGCCCCAAGCAGGTAAAAAACTACATTAGGTGTAATTTAGAGGGGAAAATTCTCTGAAATATATAAATTGGCATGGTTTATGCTTTCATGTCATAGTAATCAAGCCATCACTTTACCACTGGGAATGAAAGCTGATCTCTGTATATTTTAATAAATTAGAAAACATAAAAGTGAATGTTTTTACCAAGTTACATCACTACTAAGTCTTAGCAATCAATTGTTTCTATTTATCCCAATATCTGTCAAGAAAGTGGAATAACCAGTCTTATAACTAGAAGACCAAAGACCAAAAAAAATACACTAATTTTTTATGATAATGCAGTCAGAGTCACAGTATAAGTCACTCTATCCCAATGGTCAACTAAAATTAAGCTTCCTTTGTAAAACTTTTTTCTTGGCCTCCCCACTGGAGACCATGTAAGGAAGACAAGCCCAGGAAATGACTTTAAATTCAACCTACAGTTGACCCTTGAACAATACCGTTTGAACTGTGCGAGTCCAGTTATACGCAAATTTTTTCAATAAATATCGGAAAAATTTTTTGAGATTTGACACAATTTAAAAAAACTCACAGATGAACTGCATAGTCTAGAAATATTGGAAAAATTAAGAAAAAGTTAGGTATATCATGAATGTATAAAATATGTGTAAACAAATGGGACCTAATGAAACTTAAAAGCTTTTGCACAGCAAAGGAAACCATAAACAAGACAAA
The DNA here is from genome assembly GCF_949987535.1 of Balaenoptera acutorostrata. NCBI lineage: Eukaryota > Metazoa > Chordata > Mammalia > Artiodactyla > Balaenopteridae > Balaenoptera > Balaenoptera acutorostrata. The sequence goes on along the minus strand of NC_080066.1, from coordinate 144,965,920 downwards.
AAGACAACCCTCTGAATGGGAGAAAATATTTGCAAATGAAGCAACTGACAAAGGATTAATCTCCAATATTTACAAGCAGCTCATGCAGGTCAATAACAAAAAAGCAAACAACCCAATCCAAAAATGGGCAGAAGACCTAAAAAGACATTTCTCCAAAGAAGATATACAGGTTGCCAACAAACACATGAAAGAATGCTCAACATCATTAATCATTAGAGAAATGCAAATCACAACTACAATGAGATATCATCTCACACCGGTCAGAATGGCCATCATCAAAAAATCTACAAACAATAAATGCTGGAGAGGGTGTGGAGAAAAGGGAACACTCTTGCACTGTTGGTAGGAATGTAAATTGATACAGCCACTATGGACAACAGTATGGAGGTTCCTTAAACAACTAAAAATAGAACTACCATACGACCCAGCAATCCCACTACTGGGCATATACCCTGAGAAAACCATAATTCAAAAAGAATCATGTACCACAATGTTCACTGCAGCTCTATTTACAATAGCCAGGACATGGAAGCAACCTAAGTGTCCATCATCAGATGAATGGATAAAGAAGATGTGGCACATATATACAATGGAGTATTACTCAGCCATGAAAAGAAACGAAATGGAGTTATTTGTAGTGAGGTGGATGGAGTTAGAGTCTGTCATACAGAGTGAAGTAAGTCAGAAAGAGAAAAACAAATACAGTATGTTAGCACATATATATGGAATCTAAGGAAAAAAAAAAAAAGGTCATGAAGAACCTAGTGGCAAGACAGGAATAAAGACACAGACCTACTAGAGAATGGACTTGAGGATATGGGGAGGGGGAAGGGTAAGATGTGACAGAGAGAGTGGCATGGACATATATACACTACCAAACGTAAAATAGATAGCTAGTGGGAAGCAACCGCATAGCACAGGGAGATCAGCTCTGTGCTTTGTGACCACCTAGAGGTGTGGCATAGGGAGGGCTGGAGGGAGGGAGATGCAAGAGGGAAGAGATATGGGAACATATGTATACGTATAACTGATTCACTTTGTTATAAAGCAGAAACTAAACACACCATTGTATAGCAATTATACTCCAATACAGATGTTAAAAAAAAATATGTGTAGATACTAGTCTATCCTTACATAGGCATAAAGGCATTAAATTCTATAATTTAATATAAAATTAATAATGTGTTAGTTTTCTTACTATTTTATAACTTTGCTTGCAAAGAATTACATTACCATACAGTATGCCTTCCTCATAACTGGAGAAACTGCATATCAGCCGATCATCGGCTGATAGGTAAGTGTTTTTTTAAATTTAACTATGTTTCCAATACTGTATTATGAATATGACTGTAAAACTGTATGCCATAAAAATTTTAAAACAATTCATTTATTAGTGTATAGGCTAGGCTACCATGAAGCAATCATATTGATTACACTACCTCCTTTAAAGCAATCATTGCTGTTACAGGTATAATGCATGTATTTTTAAAGCTGAACATGAATGAATTTTTTTCATGTTATCTTTTCATTTTTGCTTTCTAATGTTAGTAATACATATAATATCTTCAGTGTTTTGTATCATATAAGACAATATAGATGTAGGTACTGACAGACAATTCATCTTGTAAACAGAGGACATAAACTTCCAGTATAATAAAGATAGCACAGTGCTGTAAATGTATTTCCTCTTTTTTATGATTTCCTTAATAACATTTCCTTTTCTCTAGCTTACTTTAAGACTACAGTATATAATACATATAACATACAAAATATGTGTTAATCGACTGTTTATGTTATCAGTAAGGTTTCTGGTTAACAGTAGGCTACTAGTAGTCAAGTTTGTGTGAAGACAAAATTTATACGTGGATTTTTTACTGTGCAGTGGATTGGTGCCGCATTTTCAAGGGTCAGCTGTAGTTCTTTGCTAACCCAATAATGTTTAGACATTACCATCCTGCAAAATTTGTCACCTTTTAGCCAAAGACATGAGGATAATCAAACAGAAAGTTTCAGTTGTGGCCCATTACTGGGAAACATGGTGCCTGAAAACCATTCTACAGAAATTCTGGATTTTCAGTGACTCCATTCTCAGATCAGATCTCCTAGAGGTATCCCTCAAGCTGGTAATCTGGATGTCTTGGTTTTGACTATGAAGATACCAAAAAATCTAGGACGTGGGTGGTGAATCTAAAGGCCTGAGGTATTAAAGCCTGGGAAATACAAACCCAGGCAAAGTACCAGCAGAATAGTGCTATTCATTTGAGGGTAGAATACACATGCCTGAAGATAAGTGATAGACTAGACCAATATCTATGACTCTAAGAGAAAGCCAGCTATGACAGGCATCAAAACTTCTTCTTCAAAAACTGGGCTACATTTATGTTCTTTGCATTTTCTGTTAATTTTCCTATTTTTATACCTTAATATTCACAGAACTTTTTTAACATGTTCTAGTCTGTCTCAATTACGCCAATGAAGAACCACAAGGAGAGTATTTTGCTTATACCTGATTCAAAATGTTGAAGAGGGAAGTTCCCCCTGAGGGCCAGCACAGAGCAGATATAATTCAAGGAAGAAAAGCCCAAGGTGAAGGAACTGACATTTATTAAAGTAAATGTGACTAAGGGAGGCTACACCACAGAGCCTAATCCATAGGTAAATATGGATCAAGGGCAATACTTCGGTTTGCTCCTGGGGCAGAAGTAAGCAGTGCAAAGGATAAAAATGTGACCAGGAGACAGATAGGCAGACAATGCTCCCACTGCCTCCCATGTTGTCTCAGGGGGAATTTTAGAATACCAGCATTCTGACAGCTCACATGGGTGGAGAGGAGTCCAGAAGGGCAACAACAAAAACAGCTCATACCACCACATAAGGCAATAATTATGCTATTTGGTGGGTGATGTCCACTAGGCTTATGTTTAGGCTCCAGATCTTCCTATTGAGCACTGTGACAATATCCCCTTACCTGTGCCTTCCTTGGAGGATCTAAGAATTTTCTATTTGTATCCTCTTACAGGATTTTCCTTGTGCAGGTCTGACTAGAGTCTACCAGAACCTACAATGTGTCAGTGACTGTGGAAAGTGTTTTATATATTTTCCCACATTTAATCATCACAATGCTGTAATACAGCAATTATATCTCCACGTGTAGAAGAGAAAAATAAAGCTCAGAGAAGTATTTAGCAATTAAGAGAAAGGATTTTAGAATAGAACAGCTCTGCCACTTACTTGCGTAAGCTATCTAAATTCTCTAGGTCTGAGTATAACTTTATTTATAAAATGAGGAGGCTATCAATATTACTATGTTGACAAAATAAGATAATGAATGGAGAGCCTTTATCACAGTGACTGGCATGTAGGAAATCCTTAGTAAGTAGTTATTTTTAATGTCAAAATAATTCTTGAGTTTGGAAACCACACCCAAGGAGATGTAAGGTGGGGGCAGGCAAAACAGAACTAGGGCCACAAGATGAGACACACTTTTGCACCTGCAGGTTCTCCTCCCAAAGCAAATTTTATTTTAGGGGAGAATGTTCCCTTACGCAAGATGGAGAATCACAATCTGGCTGATAGAGACTAAGTGATAAGAAGAATAAGGACCACTTCATATGACAATGTCTCCCTTTGTCCAAGGATATTAAGAGAAATGTTCTAGTACCACTTAAAAATAAGCCTGGATTCCTTAGTAGAAAAACAATCATACAAAAACATTTTGTCCAAAGGAATTAAAAGCTGGAGAACGAGTATCTACATTCCAGCTTAATGTAAGAATCAATTAAATCACACATCAAAGAAATTAAGTGTGTATGTAATGAAACGAAAAACAAAGAATAATAGATTTGAAGGTTCACAAAACTATTCAAGAGTGAAAATTTCAATTCTTGGACCTTTCAAAGACAGTTGAGTAGAGGTTACCTTATAAAGAGAGTGAAAACACAAGCTACTGGACCACAATGGTTATGACCAGCAATTCTGATCAAATAGATCCATAAGCTATTAACCTACCAATCTTGCCCTATAACCAGTCAGATATTGTACCCCTTATCTGATTTGAAGTGCTTTTGTTACATAGTCCCCTACACACAGTAGCAAAAAGCCAATCAGCTTAATTAGCCATAAGTATCATTCATCATTTTGGAAACACAGCTGATCTCAGTCTTAGCAAAGCTGCTTTACATATTACTGATAATGAGATGATGCAAACCAGGCAGGAGTGATGAGATTGCTACTTTACTAGATTGTTTCTCAAAAGTTTCAGTCAACTTAATTGAGAAATAGCTCATCAGGCCTGTGAGCCCTCCTGTCCTTTAATAATTAATATAATTTAAAATAAGAAAGAAGCAACTCCAGTAACTATTTCATAAACTGGTGTTTGACACCATAAAGATGACAAAAAGAGCCAAAGCTACAATGATTAAGTTAAATGTATCTCTGGACAACCAAAAAGCGTGATAAGACAAACTTTCCATGATACCCTCAGAGGTTGAGGGTCAAATCTATGAGGCTGTAAATCCAAGCACTGAGCCTACAACTACTACATAAATAATAAAACCATAATGACAAAAATAATCACTCTCAATTGCTGATTTCCCTCTTGCTATTTCAAAGAGACAGGCCAGGGTCAATTCATTATCAATGATATCAAAAGCACCAGGTAAATGTGACTGTATTACTAAGAAGTATGGTCACATACAATCATTAGAATGAAATCATCAACTGAAAAATCAAATAATACTAATGCTTGAGATCAATACAGCAGGTAATAATAATATGCTACTCTGTATTTATTTATTATACCATCAGCCCCTCTAAATTCTTAAAAATCCTTCTAAAAGACAGAATATTACTAATTAACTAGCAGTTGATCACCCAACTGTAGCAGCAGGCAGGGATCAAGCTCTACTAGATACTAGCTCTCAAGTAATAGGCTAATCAGGTCAATAGCATTTTGCTAAAAATCTCAGGTGAGCTGAATCCCATATCAAGTATGATATTTGGCATCCAAGCTGCATTAATGACAGGTATTTTGAGTAATGAACAGTGGGAGCCACATTCTAGAACAGAAACATGGTCCCCTCACTAAAAGGAACAGCATCAAGTGGGGAGCAAAAGAAGAGTCTTTCCCCACAGTTTACAGATAGGTCCACTAATCTATAGAGAAATATGATATTTTCCAAGAAACCTAGACAACCTCTATCAGTGGTGAACACATAAAAAGAACCAGGGATTCTGTAGAGCCTTAGTTCTCAAAGACCAGCAACTTCAACATCACTTACGAATGTGTTAGAAATGGAAATTCTCGGGCCTCACTCAGACCTACTGAATCAGGAACTCTGAGGATGGGATTTAGCAACCTGTGTTTTAAGAAGCTCTCCAGGCGCTCTTGATGCCTTGCTGAAGTTTGAAAACCACTACAGTAACAACAATGACACACAAAATTTCTCAACAATTTTGGCTTCCCTACTTTCTAATTTACCTATGTGTTGCGAAGAGGCTGTTGTGAGATATGCCTCTATTTATCAGATGATAAGTATTGCATTTCAATATCTTCAATAATATCTATGACCACGACTTTACAAGTTAAAATGCTTGGAAACTAAATTTTTCTACTTAGTATGACAATTGAGGACATTAGCAATATTTGTGATTTACTCAACATTTAGTTTTTTATATTAGGGTTCTAGGAAATTTATTTAGAAAATAAATAAGAGTTCTGCTCCTAAAATTGACTTAGTTAAAATATACCTTCCATAATAACAGTGCAATAAACCATTCATATTGTTCACACATATAAAAAGAAATCTAATATACACTAATAAACATATATAAAAGGATTTCTGATTTATATACTTTAAGTATGGTGTATTACCTTTTGAAGAATTAAGATGAAAGATGTGCAATTTTACTTACCACATTAAGCTATAAAGGTCTAAGAGGCAATAAAAGCTGAGTATGAAAGATGTGTAAAAAGTAAGGATACATTTTTTTTCCTTTTCAATATTAAACTGAAGTCCCAGTTTTGCCGGTAAAGCAAGTAGGTAGATTGATTCCAAGAGCTCAGGGTCATCAACAGAAAATAATATTCCGTATTCACTTTACTCTCTCTCCTCTCCTTGCAAGGAGAGTAGCACCATGGAATAAGACATAAGATCTAAACCAGTTCTCTGACTCTAACAACCTTAATAAGTTTATGATGAGGCAACGTGGGGTTTTTTCCCTCAATTTTAACAAATTTTTAGATGCATTTAAGAAACTATGGAGCAAACAGTCCACAAAATGTAAACAAACGATTAGATGTATTTGGTAAGCAACAGTATTTTTTATCATTCACATTCAATTAAAAGAAAGTCCATACTTCATTGCTTAGAATCAGAATTACACTCCAAATCAGAAACATTATGATAGTTTTATTTATTATGATAGTTTTAGATAGTTCTAAAAACATTATGATAGTTTTTTAGTGATTCATGTATAACTGAAGTCTCAAGACTACTTTTAGATACAGGAATCACTTAAATCCTCCAAAGCAAATCAAACATGAAGTCAAGGGCACTGAGTACAAAAATCCTTCTATGTCAGGTTTTCTTCCAGTCCCACCATGCTTCCTATCAGCCCATTTCCTTCCCTATATATCCTTGACTTCTAACAGATACTCTCTGTTTTGCAGAACCCACTGTTAAAATTAACTGGAGCTTCCAGTTTTATTCAGAGGTAAATGACTTTACTCCTATAACTTGCCCTTCATACCTTTTGGGATTCTCAATTACAGGAGAATATTTTTACCTCAATTATTTAATTTTCTTTAGTTGCATAATATTCACAAATCTTTCACTGGAACAGGATTTTGTTTTTACAAAGAGGTACAAAGTAGAGTGTGAAATAATCAAAGAATGCACATACATGCTTCCCCAGCAAATAAAAAAGACATAACTTACTGAACGCTAACTAAATAATGAGTGCTTAGTACTGCAGGGTAGAGAAGAAACTGAAGTTAGAGTTCCAGTCCTCAGGAGATTACACTTTGTCAGGGAAAAAAGCCAAATTACTACAAAAGAAACAATGATGCCCATTTATGAAAGCTGTCCTCCCAGGAAAATACAAGTCCTCAATTACTTTTGAGTCCCCCCATCTCCCTACATTGGATCAGTTACCAAGTCCTGCAGCTTCTATTTTGCATGCATTTATCCCTTTCTACTCCTACTACCAACTACCCAGGTCCAGAAGCTCATTATCACTTATTTAGACTTCTGTAAAATCTTTCTCATTTCCTGACAACAGATTTTCCTTCACACGGCTCTCAGAATGAGCTTTCTAAAATGCACCAGTAAGTCTTGTATCCAGAATAAATGAAAAATGCTTATAGCTCAATGAAAAGAAAAAAAATTCCCCCCAAATTAAGCATGTGATTTGGAAAAGACACTTTACCAAGGATGATATATGGATGGCAATTAAGCACTTTAAAAGATGCTCAATATCATTAGTAAGGAATTGCAAATTAAAACCGTAATGATATACCACTACACTCCTGTTGGAATGGTAGGAGGAAAATGTAACAATTGACAATACCAAGTGCAACAAGGATACAGAGCAACTGGAAATCTTACACACTGAGAATACAAAATAATACTACCCTTTGGGAAACAGTTTGGTGATGTCTTACGGAATTAAACATTCACTCCATACATCAGCAGTCCCCAACTTTTTTGGCACCAGGAACCGGTTTCATGGAAGACAATTTGTCCACAGACAGGGTCAGGGGGAGGGGGGTTCAGGCGGTAATGCAAGCGATGGGGAGAGGCAGATGAAGCTTCGCTTGCTTGCCCGCCACTCACCTTCTGCTGTGCGACCCAGTTCCTAAGGAACTGCCATACATGACCCATCAAACCCACTCCCACGTGTTAATCCAAAAGAAGTGAAAACATGTTTCCACAAAAACGGGTATGTTAACATCTATAGTAGCTTTATATATACATAATCACCAAAAAATGGAAAACCCAAATGTGCTTCTACTGGTGAATGGATAAACTAACTGTGGTAGGTCCATACGATGGAATATTACTTAGCAATAAAAAGGAATGAACTACCCTATACACAAAACAACATGGGTGAATCTCAAATGCATTATACCAAGTAAAAGAAACCACACTCAAAAAACTACATAGTGTGATTGCATTTACATACAATTCTGGAAAAGGTAAAATTATTGGGGCAGGAGACAGATTGGGTGACTGCAAGGGACTGGTGTGGGGGTGGGGCGGTGCTGACAATAAAGAGGCAGAAGGAATTTTCTTGGGGTGGTAGCAGTGTTCTGCATCTGGATTGCAGTGGTGGTTACAAAACTATGAGCATGTGTCAAAACTCACAGAACTACAGACTAAATTATGTACATTTTACTGTAAATAAATTATGCCACAATAAAGTTGATTTAGAAAGGAAAAAAATGAGGATCAGTGTTTCTATCAGAACAAAGTTCTAAGATAGAAAGAAACCCCTTCTGAAGAAACAAAAGCCCATAAATTACTTCTCTATAACGGATGTCTTTCTAAACCAAAAAATGATGAGTGATTCAAAGGGAAATCTGAACAAGAAAATTGACAGACTCAACCTCTAACTGATTCTTCAGAGAATACAGACTTTCAGTCCAGAGACAACTTGTACACTATGATTTGGGCAAGTGTAAAAAGAAAATGGGGATTTTTGTGTACTGTAAAAATCACCAGAGACAAACAAAAGTCTGTTTTAATTTTAATTCTTACACTTATCTTGGAAATTACCAGTAAGACAGCATATTCTACATACATACAAATCCTCTCTATTTGTACATTCATTACTTTAAAGGTTATTTCTCTAATGTTTGGTTGTCCTTTGCTCATTATTTGTATCACTGCATTCTAATCTGGCTGCCTGGAGTTAAATTACTACCCTGCAAAGTTGTATCCCAAGTTCATTATAATTTCTGCTTAAGACAGCAAAAGAAATCGACTTGGATATTTTGGGTACCTTTCCTTTTTTGTTTTCAGTGAAATATTATTATTTAACATTTACTAAAAGGTAGTGTCAAGAAACATAATGTATTTAAACCAGAATTCAACTCACAAAAAACTTAACATTGATTTACATCAACTTTTCAGGGCCCAACATTTTTCATTTGTACATGTTTTCCAATTTCTACATATAGTCACAAAATATATGCACAAAATAATTTATAAATAATTATTTTAATTTGGAAGAGACCAAACAATGAAATACTCAAGTAATTAAATCACTCAAACTTTAAAATTAAACATTCTATCAGTAGTCAAGAGCCAAAATTATCCTTTAAATACCATATAGTCTGCCCAACTCAAATCCTCTTCAGATCTACACTTTCCTATAAAACTGCAATAAGCAAAGCACACAAGCACACAGTTCCAAATAACATAACTTTGGTGCCTAGAATAAGCTTAGGGTAGAGAAGCATTAAGGACAGAATTAGTATTTGGTCTAGTGGTCTAAGTATGGCTTGATTGCAAGCTAAGCTAAAAATTTCAAAGGGACTGCCAAATCTGTGGCCTAATAAGTCAATGCCCCTTGAAATTTATGCTATCTTATTGCTGTACATTCACTAATGCTAAAATGATTCCAATAAACTGACAGATTTTATTTGTAATTTCACTTAAAACAGCAGAGCAATATTTCAAAATCACTACAATATTGCTGCTGATGTTAATATATATGAATCTGTTGGTTGTGGGTAATTCTTTTCCTCTTCACAGTGGTAGGTTGTGTTAATACAACAAGTTTTCTTCTATTGTTCACTAATGAGATAGTAATTGCCATCAGAATCCTACTGGGAATACAGACTTGCATAAATAATAGGCCTAAGGATAGGTTTTACATATCTATAATGATTCTCGGATACATTTTGTTCTGCATGAACACACTGGCACCGAAATGTGTCCTTTCCTATGGAGGATAAACTCCATATTTTCAGAAATGTGCAAACAAGAGAAACAAATTTAACTAGGCAGAGTTCAGGTTCTTCTTTCTAACAACTAAATGGAAGAGCAATTAACAGAATGCTCCTTTTTATCAAAAACTTATTACCCTTTCACTAGAAACCCTAAAAAGTTGCTATTTTAAAGTTTTCAATGCTTCAGTTAGAAACATAACTGGCAGCCTTAGTATGAGTTCCAATGAATGTACTGTAATGTAAAACTGTACACATCACTTCAAATATTGGTTGTATAATAAGGAAGTTTAAAGAAGATATTTTAATGCATTGTTGGCTGACACCACTATCTTCTGAGTTTATTTAGGGTATAAAGATTTCTAGAAATTCATTTAAAATAATATTTTCTGCTGATGAACTACATTTGGCAATTATTGTCCACTGAGCCCTCAGGTACTCTACTGCTTCTAAACATGGTAGGTATCATTTACCATTCAGCAGGGAAATTAACAAAAGTTCCCATTTCCCATTCTTAGATTATAATCTTTACTAAACCCCAAAAGAAATGTAAATGTAGTACCTTTCATGATGTCCCAAATCTGACAGAAATTCATCTGCATGTCTTTGGAGTTCATTTCCTTCTAAATTCTTTAATTTCTTCAACTCACTTTGTAGAAAAAACCAGAGCTCTTTAGCTCCATTTTCAATCCTCCTCCTTAGGATTTCGTGATCCTTCCCTAGACCTGCAGTCAAAGAATAGAGAGCATCAGCATTTCCAACATTTTGATGAAAGGAAATTTTCAATTATTTGTGCTAATGTCAATATATTGAAGAGGAAAAACAATGTTATCATTACCTACCATTTCTAGTTTGTTTCTTATAATTTTCAATCTGTTCTTTGGCCTTCACAAGCTGCTCTTCTAAAGCACGAACCCTTCCTGAAGCTGGGCCCTGATCAATGGGGCCTTCTGGTATTCTGTAGTTCAAGGAAGAAAATGTAAACATTTAGCTTATAAATTATGCAAGAAAATACATATTTACTTTGCAAAAACATTATTTATTGGTAACTCTAGAAGTCACTGGACCATATCATATATTAGAAGTACCAAATGAAATTTTCTCTCCAAAGCTATAGGGTAAGATGTAAACACTGGAATGAAACTGAACAAACACAGAAAAAAATAATCTAGCTCATAGATGTATGATCTTCTAGGAATTAAGGAACCTTTAGAACTCTCTCCTAAAAACTTTCATCATACAACTTAGAATAACACCATCAGTGGCAAAGTGATCAATTCTTCATTAGTGCTGAGAATAACAAAATTGAAGGAGAGGGTGACAAAAAGGCTTAAAAGGAGTAAGAAAGCACATAACTGAACCTGTGTCTATGTTCAAATATCAAATGCAAATTATTTCTAAATTAATTATAATATCAGATATAAATCTGTGTTCCGATTCATGAACTCATGACCTTAGATTACTAAGCATGGGTTTTATAAAGAAGGGAAAGACAAGAATAGAAGATGAAGTATACCAGAAAAAACACCTGAAAATTAATGTTCTGTTTATGTCAGGAATGAAAAATATCAGCCAATAATACAAAATGTTGGAATATAGCAGAGGAACTCCAGGATCTCTTGCTTTTATTATCAACCTGTACAGCTTCTTTCCAAACTGTACTTGTTTCTAACATATTTTGTTTTTATGTGACTTTTGGAAGTATTCTGTACACCATTATGGCCATAAAAGATATCCACATCCTAATCCTGTAACCTGTAATGCTACCTTAGATAACAAAAGAATCCTTATATGTGTGATTAAGTTAAGGACCCTGAGATAGGGAGACAGCCCTGGATTACCCAGGTGGGCCACAATTGTAACCACAGTGTTCTTATAAGAGGGGAGTAGAAGGAAATTTTATTACAAAAGAGGAGAAGGTGATGTGGTTAATTAGTTTTGAAGATGGAGGAAGGGGTCATGAGCAAAAAATGCAAGGAAGGCATCTTTAGAAGCTGGAAAAGGCAAAGAAACAGATTCTCCCCTAGAGCTTCTCTAGTGAATGTGGCCTCACTGACACCTTGGTTTTGGCCCAGTGAAACTTATTTCAGATGTCTGCCCTCCCAAACTGTAATAGAATAAATTTCCATTTATTCTGTTTTAAGCCACAGAGTTTATTGTATGTGTTACAGCAGCAATAGGAAACTAATACATATACATATATTTACATACATACATACATATACATATATACTTTTGAAAAAATATTAAGAAGATTAAATAATGGCTGATTTTTCTTCCAAAATCTATTTAAATGAGAAACTGCCTCTAAAAGTACAAAGCACAGTGTCTGTCAATAAAGCTTAACAGGACTATTGTATCTGGGGTCAGTCATTCTACAGATGAGCTGTAATATCAAAATGCCTGGGATATCTATTCTTACCATCACAATCATTTTTGGGAAACAATTTCTAAATTATACTTGGCACAACTTAAACTTAGCTATCAACCTGAGGAGAAAACTAATACGAAGAGGGCAGACAGCAGACGCAAGAAGAACTACAATCCTGCAGACTGTGGAACGAAAACCACATTCCCAGAAAGATAGACAAAATAAAAAGGCAGCGGGATATGTACCCAATGAAGGAACAAGATAAAACCCCAGGAAAACAATTAAATGAAGTGGAGATAGGCAACCTTCCAGAAAAAGAATTCAGAATAGTGATAGGAAAGAAGATCCAGGACCTCTGAAAAAGAATGGAGGCAAAGATCGAGAAGATGCAAGAAATGTTTAACGAAGACCTAGAAGAATTAAAGAACAAACACCTAGAAGAATTAAAGAACCAACAAACAGAGATGAAGAATACAATAACTGAAATGAAAAATACAATAGAGGGAATCAATAGCAGAATAACTGAAGCAGAAGAACGGATGAGTGACATGGAAGACAGAATGGTAGAATTCACTGCCATGGACCAGAATAAAGAAAAACGAATGAAAAGAAATGAAGACAGCCTAAGAGACCTCTGGGACAACACTAAACAAACAAACATTTGTATTATAGGGGTCCCAAAAGGAGAAGAGAGAGGAAAAGGACCCGAGAAAATATTTGAAGAGATTATAGATGAAAACTTCCCTAACATGGGAAAGGAAATAGCCACCCAAGTCCAGGAAGCGCAGAGAGTCCCAGGCAGGATAAACCCAAGGAGAAACACGCCAAGACACATAGTAATCAAACTGACAAAAATTAAAGACAAAGAAATATTATTAAAAGCAACAAGGGAAAAATGACAAATAACATAAAAGGGAACTCCCATAAGGTTAAGAGCTGATTTCTCAGCAGAAACTCTACAAGCCAGAAGGGAGTGGCATGATATATTAAAAGTGATGAAAGGGAAGAACCTACAACCAAGATTAATCTACCTAGCAAGGATCTCATTCAGATTCGATGGAGAAATCAAAAGCTTTACAGACAAGCAAAAGCTAAGAGAATTCAGCACCATCAAACCAGCTCTGCAGCAAATGCTAAAGGAACTTCTCTAAGTGGGAAACACAAGAGGAGAAAAGGACCTACAAAAAGAAATCCAAAACAATTAAGAAAATGGTAATAGGAACATATATATCGATAATTACCTTAAATGTGAATGGATTCAATGCTCTAACCAAAAGACACAGGTTTGCTGAATGGATACAAAAACAAAACCCGTATATATGCTGTCTACAAGAGACCCACTTCAGACCTAGGGACACATACAGACTGAAAGTGAGGGGATGGAACAAGATATTCCATGCAAATGGAAATCAAAAGAAAGCTGGAGTGGCAATACTCATATCAGATAAAACAGACTTTAAATAAAGAATGTTAGAAGAGACAAGGAAGGACACTACATAATGATCAAGGGAATCAATCCAAGAGAAGATATAACAATTATAAATATATATGCACCCAACATAGGAGCACCTCAATACATAAGGCAAATGCTAACAGCTATAAAAGAGGAAATAGACAGTAACATCATAATAGTGGGGGACTTTAACACCTCACTTACACCAATGGAAGATCAACCAGACAGATAATTAATAAGGAAGCACAAGCTTTAAATGACACAACAGACCAAATACATTTCATTGATATTTACAGGACATTCTATCCAAAAACAGCAGATTACACTTTCTTCTCAAATGCACATGGAACACTCTTCAGGATAGATCACATCTTGGGTCAAAATTCAAGCCTCAGTAGAGTTAAGAAAACTGAAATCACATCAAGCATCTTTTCTGACCACAACGCTATGAGATTAGAATCAATTACAGGGGAAAAAACATAAAAAACACAAACACGTGGAGGCTAAAGAATACGTTACTAAATAACCAAGAGATCACGGAAGGAATCAAAGAGAAAATCAAAAAATACCTAGAGACAAATGACAACAAAAACACGACAATCCAAAACCTGTGGGATGCAGCAAAAGCAGTTCTGAGAGGGAAGTTTATAGCAATACAATGCTACCTCAAGAAACAATAAAAATCTCTAATAAACAATCTAATCTTACACCTAAAGGAGCTAGAGAAAGAAGAACAAACAAAACCCGAAGTTAGTAGAAGGAAAGAAATCATAAAGATCAGAGGAGAAATAAATGAAATATAAATGAAGAAAACAATAGCAAAGATCAATAACACTAAAAGCTGGTTCTTTAAGAAGATAAACAAAATTGATAAACCGTTAGTCAGACTCATCAAGAAAAAGAGGGAGAGGACTCAAATCAATAAAATTAGAAATGAAAATGGAGACGTTACAACAGACACTGCAGAAAAACAAAAGATCATAAGAGACTACTACAAGCAACTCTATGCCAAAGACAACCTTGAAAATGGTAGTCATGAAAATGGAAAGCCTTAAGAAATGGACAAATTCTTAGAAAGGTATAACTTTCCAAAACTGAACCAGGAAGAAATAGAAAATATGAACAGACCAATCACAAGTAATGAAATTGAAATGTGATTAAAAATCTTCCAACAAACAAAAGTCCAGGACCAGATTGCTTCACAGGTGAATACTATCAAACATTTAGAGAAGAGCTAACACCCATCCTTCTCAAACTCTTCCAAAAAATTGCAGAGGAAGGAACACTCCCAAACCCATTCTACGAGGCCACCATCACCCTGATACCAAAACCAGACAGGGATACTACAAAAAAGAAAATTAGAGAACAATATCACTGATGAATATAGATGCAAAGTCCTCAACAAAATACTAGCAAACAAAATCCAACAACACATTAAAAGGGTCATACACCATGATCAAGTGAGATTTATCCGAGGGATGCAAGGATTCCTCAATAAACGCAAATCAATCAATGTGATACACCATGTTAACAAATTAAAAAATGAAAACAATATGATCATCTGAATAGATGCAGAAAAAGCTTTTGATAAAATTCCACACACATTTATGATAAAAACCCTCCAGGAAGTGGGCACAGAGGGAACCTACCTCAACATCATAAAGGCCATATATGACAAACCCACAGCAAACACCATTCTCAATGGTGAAAAACTGAAAGCATTTCCTCTAAGATCAAGAACAAGACAAGGGTGTCCACTCTCGCCGCTATTATTCAACATAGTTTTGGAAGTCCTAGCCACAGCAGTCAGAGAAGAAAAAGAAATAAATGGAATACAAATTGGAAAAGAAGTAAAACTGTCACTGTTTGCAGATGACATGATACTTATACATAGATAATCCTAAAGATACCACCAGAAAACTACTAGAGCTCATCAATGAATTTGATAAAGTTACAGGATACAAAATTAATGCATAGAAATCTCTTGCATTCCTATACACTAAGAACAAAAGATCAGAAAGAGAAATTAAGGAAACAATCCCATTCACCACCGCAACAAAAAGAATAAAATACCCAGGAGTAAACCTACCTAAGGAGGTAAAAGACCTGTACTCAGAAAACTATAAGATACTGACGAAAGAAATTAAAGATGACACAAACAGATGGAGATACATACCATATTCTTGGATTGGAAGAATCAATATTGTGAAAATGACTATACTACCCATAGCAATCTATAGATTCAATGCCATCCCTATCAAATTATCAATGGCATTTTTTACAGAATTAGAAAAAAAAAAACTTAATATTTGTATGGAGACACAAAAGACCCTGAATAGCCAAAGCAATCTTGAGGGAAAAAAACGGAGCTGGAGGAATCAGACTCCCTGACTTCAGACTATCCTACAAAGCCACAGTAATCAAGACAATATGGTACTGGCACAAAGACAGAAATATAGATCAATGGAACAGGATAGAAAGCCCAGAGATAAACCCATGCACCTATGGTCAACTAATCTATGACAAAGGAGGCAAGGATATACAATGGAGAAAAGACAGTCTCCTCAATAAGTGGTCCTGGGAAAACTGGACAGCTACCTGTAAAAGAATGAAATTAGAACACTCCCTAACACCATACACAAAAATAAACTCAAAATGGATTAAAGACCTAAATGTAAGACCAGATACTCTAAAACTCTTAGAGCAAAACATAGGAAGAACATTCTTTGACATAAATCACAGCAAGATCTTTTTTGACCCACCTCCTAGAGTAATGGAAATAAAAACAAAAATAAACAAATGGGACTTAATGAAACTTCAAAGCTTTTGCACAGCAAAGGAAACTATAAACAAGACAAAAAGACAACCCTCAGAATGGGAGATAATATATGCAAATGAATCCACGGACAAAGGATTAATCTCCAAAATATACAAGCAGCTCATGCAGCTCAATATCAAAAAAGAAACAACCCAATCAAAAAATGGGCAGGAGACCTAAATAGACATTTCTCCAAAGAAGACACACAGATGGCCAAGAGGCACATGAAAAGCTGCTCAACATCACTAATTATTAGAGAAATGCAAATCAAAACTACAATGAGGTATCACCTCACACTGGTTAGAATGAGCATCATCAGAAAATCTACAAACAACAAATGCTGGAGAGGCTGGAGAAGAGGGAACCTTCCTGCACCGTTCGTTGGCATGTAAGTTGATATGGCCACTACGTAGAACAGTATGGACGTTCCACAAAAAACTAAAAATAGAATTTCCATATGACCCAGCAGTCCCACTACTGGGCATATACCCAGATAAAACCATAAATTCAAAAAGACACATGGACCCCAATGTTCAATGCAGCACTATTTACAATAGCCAGGTCACGGAAGCAACCTAAATGCCCATCGATAGACGAATGGATAAAGAAGATGTGGTACATATATACAATGGAATATTACTCAGCTGTAACAAGGAACGAAATTCGGTCATTTGTAGAGACATGGATGGACCTAGAGACTGTCATACAGAGTAAGTCAGAAAGAGAAAAACAAATATCATATATTAACACATATATGTGGAATCTCGAAAAATGGTACAGGTGAACCAGTTTGCAAGGCAGAAATAGAGACACAGATGTAGAGAACAAACGTATGGACCCCAAGGAGGGAAAGTGGGGGTGGGGGTGGGGGGATGTGGTGGTGGTGGTGGTGGGATGAACTGGGAGATTGGGACTGACATATATACACTAATATGTATAAAACAGACAACTAATAAGAACCTGCTGTATAAAAAAATAAAATTAAATTCAAAAAGACATATGAAATTTTTAATACCTTTTCTAGCATTTTTATATAACAGGTGAAGCCAAATTAACTGTTAATTACTTGACAACTTCAGAATGCATGTTTAGTAAAGAAGCTCCTGTTACAGTTATATCAGAGTAAATAAGGTATTCTATAATTTCACATGAACTTGTATGCACTAACACTGAACGGAAACAGGAAAGATAGCCATCCTCTAAGCATGAGTTTTCCAGGCTACAGAATTTGAAGTAAAAAAGCCTTCATTTGTATACAAACAACAGAAAAATGATAAAATGAAGAGAGTTGTTAGGTGCGTAATTACCCAATTTATGAGCACAAATATGTATACATTCATAAATGAGGCATTTCCTCGTATATAGTTTGTAGAACTTGGTTCTTACTTTCTGAATTAGATGGCTGGGTTTTAGGAAATAATTTCAAACAAAATAAAAGTACCACACCTTGTAATTTATTCAATATTTTAGCAGCAAGATACCATAGGATAAGCATTTCCTTTTCCGGAATATACGTTAGTGATACAAAATTTCAGACCATAGAAAGATATGTCTAGGTCCTCCTTTTTATCTCATTTCTTCATACCTTGATGGAATAAAGTTAGGGGAAAACAGGCATGAAGAAATAGCATAAGGTCTTTTTGGCAGAGTTCCATTAAGTACTAAAGACAATCTAATTCTAATAAAATAGAAATGAATTAGTGATTTCTAATAATTCATTAGATTATTAGTGATGCAATAATCTAATCCAACTGTGGATAAACTATAGGTAAAGAAAAGTAATAGAGAAGTCAATGCAAAAAATGTACAGAATAAGGACTATTGGAAAGGACTATTCTTTCCAAACCCCATAAAGAAAAAAGTCAATCTGCAAGAACAGTCTCTTTATCTGAATATGTAGGTAATTGAATGTTTTATTATATTCACTGTGCAAAAAGATATATAGAATGTCTTCTGGCTAAGACGAAGTAACAGAGATCAGATTTACCATTAAGCCTGAAACAACTGAAAACCCAGATAAAGCGTATGAAACAATGGTTTAATAAAACTGGAATCAGGAGAAAGATGGATGGCAAAATATGTGGTTCCTGACTTCAGTCCCCCTCAGGGAAAGGGAAACTAGCAACTATCCATAGACAAGATACCTTTCTGAAGATCCCAGAACAAAGGGGTGAGTCTGAAGCATCTCTTTTGACCACAAAATCTGAGAAAAACAGCATGAGAGGGTAAGAGGAGTGTTTTCACTTTGACCACAGCCCCCCCACCAAGGTCAGTTCAGTGCTGCACTGAGGGGATCCCCTGGGCCTAAAGTTTCTCCTGTGGGAAAAGGGGAGCGCAAGAGGACATGAAGCTTCCCCAGCATTCCAGATACTTCCTGGGAGTGATACCGAGCAGGGTCCTGTGGAGCTCCTGGACACAAAGCTTTTCTGTGCCCCCCATTTCTTTGATGACAATCAATAGCCTTCATCAGCCTTCATGACATTCCTTGAGTTCCAACAGGCAGATTCAGGCAGTTGTTAACTAGGGATGGGAGGGGATACAAGACCAGGGATAAACAGACAGTCAAGAGAAACAACAGTGCAACCTTGGGGGCAAGGTCCTGGTTCCCTATCAAGGGATACACAAAACAATGTCTTTGAGCTGTTTTGCAGATACTGAAACCCCCTCCAGGTGGGAGAAGTTAAGATTAACAATGGTATGCTGTCCACAAGCATGCAGACCCCAGACCAGCTGGAACCTGAAGGTTGATGATGCTGACTCCTACTTACCTCACCACCAACCCATCAGAAGAATGTCCACGTGCTGATCATGCCCTCTTTAAACCATTACGATATAACTTCTCAGTATCCTCTTCAAGTTGGGCCACATAGTATTTTAAAGCAGGAACCTGCTGTGTCCCCCTGTGCCTGGCAAACTGATAAAGCTATCCTTTTCTACTTCATCCAAAACTCTGTCTCCGAGATTCGATTTGGCACCAGTGTACAGAGAAGCTGAGCTTTTGGCAACAGGAGGCCCACTTAAGCACTGCCTCACAGGGATTATCACGGGAATCAGTTAGAGATAGAGATGGGGAAAGGGGCTCACAGCAATGAGTGTGCGAATCCTGGCAGACTTCATTCCTGCTAGTGGTCGGGCCTGAGCGGAGATCCCAACCAGCGACTCTGACCATTTGCAGAGCTGAGCCCGTGACCCCAGCTGGTCAGGGAATCTGGTTGGCATTTCTGCCTTACTGGGTCCCCAACCAGAGTGCTATCTTGGTGGAGGACCAAATTCTAGTGCTCTCCCTATACAGGGAAGCAAGTCAGCAGCCCCACCCAAATGCTGGGCATAGCCTCCAATCCCACTTGAGCAGGAAGCCTGGCCTGAGATGCTAGGCCGTCACCCAGCACATGCTACAGTCCACCCAAACAAGGAAGCAAGTCACTGGTCACACCCAACTGCTGAGCATAGCCTCCAACCCCACCCAACAGTGAAGACCGGCCAAAGATGCCAGGCAGTTGCGGGCAGCCATGCAGTACATCCTACAGCCTTCTTAGGAGGAAAGCAAGTCGGTAGCCTCACCCAACTGCCAAGCCTAGCCTACAGCCAACCTGACCAGGAAGTCTGGCCAGGGATTTAAGGCAGACACAGAGCCCATTCTACAGGCTTGCTCAAACAGGGAGCCAAGCCAGAAGCATACTGTTGAACATAGTCTCCAGCCTCACCAGGTTGCTCAGCCAGAGACCCTGGTCAGCTCTAGAGTCCATTCTACAAGCCTGTTCAGGCAGAGAGCCAAGCCAGCAGCCTTGCCCAACTGCAGAGCATGACCACTGGTTCTGTCTGACCGAGGAAGCCCAAACAGTGACCCTCAGCAACTTTGAAGCCTGGCCTCTGGTACTGACTATGTGGAGCCCAGCCTACAGTGCTGTACAGCAGCACAGCATAGCCTACAGCCCACCCAGTTGCTAAGCATAGCCTGCAGACTCACCCAGGTTGAATGCCCAGCCAGCCACCTCACCTAATCACAAAGCATAGCCTGAGGCTCCACCCAACCAGTGAGCCCAGAAACCATGGAGCATAGCCTCTAGCCCCACCCAACAGTGAGATATAGCTGGCAGCCCTACCTGGCCAAGAAGCCCAGCAAGAGACTTTGTCAAACAGTGGAGCACAGCCAGTTGCCTTCTCAATTGCAAAACCCAGCCTGCAGGCCCACCCAATTCTGGGGCAGAGCCTGTGGTCCCAGTCTGATCAAGGAGTATGGCCTGAGTTCCCATCTGATCACAAAGTCCTGTGTATGGCTTTGACTGAATGTAGAGTCCAGCCAGTGGCAACATCAAACCAGGGGGGCACAGCTTGAGGCTCTACGCAACCATGGATGAATGTGGAGCCCAGCGTGTGGCCCTGCCCGTTCCCAGAATGCAGCCAGCAGCACTCCCTGAACACCAGGCCAGAGAACATGGCCTGAAACCCTGCCTGAGCAGGTGACTGCAGAGCCCAGCAAATACCCCTGCCTGAACACAGATCCCAGCCAGCAGTTCTGTTTGAATGTGAAGCCCAGCCACGAGGCCTACCCAAATTCAGAAAAATGACAGCCCTCTGGCTCCCCAACCTCAGAGCACGTGCAGTAGTCCCATCCAAATAGAGACCCTGAGAGTAAGCATGCCTTGTCCAAGGCTGCTACCAGCTGCCCATCCAGAACCCCAAGCTGAGCTGACTGGTAAAGGCCTTTCCCTGCTGAAGCAAATCTGTAAAGGCTGTAAAAGCGATCACTTTCTCAAAGGAGCAGATATCCACACAAGGATAGAAGGATCATGAGGAATCAGGTAAACATAACACGATCAAAGGAAACTAATAAAGCTACAATAACTATACCTAAGGAAATGGAGATCTATCAACTGTTTAACGAAGAATTTAGAATGGCCCTCTTAAAGAAATTCAGAGAACTATGAGAAAACATAGATATACAGCCAATAAAAATTAGGAAAACAATGCATGTAACAAAATTGTAAATTCAACAAACAAATAGAAACCATAACAAAACAGAAACAGAAACAACAGGAATCCTAGACCTGAAAAATACAATGACTAAACTAAAGAATTCAACAAAAAGCTTCAATAGCAGGCCTGACCAAGGAGAAGAAAGAATTAGTGAACCTGAATACAGCTCATTTGAAATTATCCAGTCAGAGGAGCAAAAAGAAAACAGAAAGAAAAAGAGTGAAGAAAGACTAAGGGAACTTATGAAATTCCACAAGCAAAACATTCTATGATTATTGAAGCCCTAGAAGGAAAAGAAAAGGAGAAAGGGGCAGAAGGCTTATTTTAAAAATAATTCCCAACTCTGGTGAGTGATCTGAACATCTAAATTCATGAAGCTTGTAAGTCCCCAAGTAGAAAATCTGATGGAGTTTTAAAAGCCTGCAGAATACAAAATCAACATACAAAATTCAATGTATTTCTACATTCTAGGAAAAAACAATGGGAAACTGACATGTCAAAACACATTATTACCTAACTATAGCATAAAAACCATGAAAAATTAAATATGACTCAGTAAAAGAGTATAAAACCTGCAAACTGAAAATTATAAACTTTGCTTAGAAATTGACAGGCCAATTCAAAAATTCATATGGAAATGCAAACACCTAAAGCAGTCAAAACAAATCTGAAAAAGACTAAGAAAACTGAAAGACTAACATCATCTGATATCAAGACCTACAGTAAAGTTACAATAATCAAGACAGTGAGCTACTGGCATAAAGATAAACAAAGAGATCAATGAAACAAAATAGAGTCCAGGAATAGGAACCATACGTATATGTAAAACTGATTTTTACAAAGTCACAAAGGTAATTCAGTGGAGAAAGGATAGCTTTTACAACAATAAAACTTCTGGAAGAAAACAAGAAATATACCTTTATGATCATCAGTTAGGCAAAGTTTTCTTATATATGACACCAAAAGCATGATACATAAAAGAAAGACACTCTTAAGACAATGGAAAGACATGACAAAGACTAGAAGAAAATATCTGCAAATCCTATATCTGTTAAAGGATTTGTGTCTAAACTATATAAAGGATCCAATCATCAGAACACAACCCAAGCAAAACAAAAACAAAACTAAAAACAAAAATGGACAAAGAGATTTGAATAGATACTCCACATACAAAAAAAAAAAAAAAAAGAATAGCAAATAAGCACATTAAAAGATGTTAAACATCATTAGTCATCAGGGAAATGCAAGAAAAGTATATACTGTGTGGCTGGCCTGGTTCATTGCTTATATTTAATGTCATGGAATATGAAACAGGGTTTCTTGTAGATAATCCTCATTCCCTATTAAAAATGACTACATGTTCAGTTTTTCTGACATGATGTACATTTTAAAAATTATCAAATTCTCCTGAATAAGACATTTCAAGAAAATCTTCATTCAAATATGAAGTTGCCCTTCTAATACACAAACATTAAGTCCCACTCTTCAGGGAATTCAGCAGATCTGTCCAAAAATATGAAAACCAGTAAATTCCTGCTTTGCAGCCAGAATATGAAAAAACAGTGAATTTGTAGCCTAAGTGTAGTGATTATACAGCTCTCTCAGAGAAATTAAACTTTTGTCATCAGAAATATATTTAATAATTCATTTAAAACAGGTTGCCTTTCTTAAATATCAATACTTTCAATGATTTTGCCATGAATGTTGGAACAGTAAAGATATTAATTTAAGAAAAAGAACCTAGGCACAAATAAACAATATTAGGAATCAGAAGAGAATCAAAAGCACAGGTAAAGAATTTTAAAACTCATCACAAAATACTATGAATACTTTCAGGCACTTAATTTTAAAATATGGAAAAAATAAATAACTTCCAGAGGCAACTGAATTACCAAAATAGATTCAAGAAGAAACAGAAATTGAATCAGTAATCAAAAACCTATTTAATTTAAAAAACTCTAGGATCAGGCGTTTTTATACATGAGTTTCACAAATGCTCATAAGACAGCTATCTGAATTTTTTCCTAGGGAATATAAAGAGATGAAGTTCCAAAATTCCATTCCTGAAATTAGTATAAGACTGATAGAAAAATAGTGTAAAGGTCAAGAAAAGGAAAATTAAAGGCCAATTCAATTAAAAACTTATTTTTAAAATCCTAAGTGATATATTAAGATAGCAATGCTTTAAAAAATACATGATTACTAGACTTTATCCCAAGAATACCTAGTTGATAAGGAGTATATAGCAAAAAATCCCTAGTAAAAATCACATTCCATGGATCAAATAATTAGAAGTATTCCTTTTAAAGTTAAGAACAACAGAAGAAATGTCTGCCATCACTGCTCTGTTCACCACTGTGCTGGAAGTCTTAGCCAAGGCAGTAAGAGAAAGTAAGACTTACAAACAAAGGAAAGGAAGAAACAACTATTGTTATTCACATATGATATGGTCTTTACTGTAGAAAATCCAATATAATCCACAAACTAATTGCATTAAGAGTTCAGGGAAATTTCTAGATACAGTATTAAGATATATAAAAATTAGTTTAACGTTCCTAAACAACAAGAACCACAAAACGTACCTTTTTTAAAAATCACATTTAAAATAGCAATAACAAAATGATAAAGTACTAAGGAATAAATCTAAACAAATAACAAGATTTGTATGAGAAAAATCATACATTTTCTGAAGAATTAACCATTCCCCAAATTGACTGGATATAATTCTTACAAAAGGATTTTTTAATTGAATGACAAGGTGATTCTAAGATTCAAATAAAAGACCAAAATCCTCAAATAGACTAGAAAATTTGCAAAATAATAAGCAGGAGGGAGGATTTGCCCAATCAGATAACTAAACATAACACTAATGTGGTACTGGCATAAGGTCAGATAAATTAATGGAACCAAAGAATACAGCACCCAGAAACAGATCCCAAAATATATGATGGAGGTATCATTCTAAATTATTAGGGAAAGATAAAGTAGTCAATAAGTGCTTGCTTAGACACCTGGCTTCCTTCTTGGCAAATGTGAAAATTAAATAATCAGACAATCAAAAATTTTAAATTTTAGAAGAAATTTTATATTCTTCATGACCTTGGAAAAGAGGTGAATTTCTTAAACAAGATTTTAAAAGCCCAAACTATAAAAAGAGAGGGCTTTTAAAAAACAATGGAGAGAGGATAATGGAAAGTATCTAAATTATTACCTAGATTACATAAAGAACTCCTTCAAATCTATAAGAAAAAGACAATCTAACAGAAAAATGTACAAAATATATGAACTAGCAGTTCACAGATGAGAACTTTAATGATTAATAATCCTGAGAAGTGATCAACTTTAAAATTTTAGTTGCCAGGATATTCAAATTAAAACAGAGATAGGGGCTTCCCTGGTGGCGCAGTGGTTGAGAATCTGCCTGCCAATGCAGGGGACATGGGTTCGAGCCCTGGTCTGGGAAGATCCCACATGCCACGGAGCAACTAAGCCCGTGAGCCACAATTACTGAGCCTGCGTGTCTGGAGCCTGTGCTCCGCAACAAGAGAGGCCGCAATAGTGAGAGGCCTGCGTGCCGCGATGAAGAGTGGCCCCCACTTGCCTCAACTAGAGAAAGCCCTCCCATAGAAACGAAGACCCAACACAGCTAAAAATAAATAAATAATAAAAATAAAGGAATTTAAAAAAAAAAACAGAGATAGATACCATTTCTTAGCTATTAGAATGATAATAATTAAAAGTAAGACATAGGGGACTTCCCTGGTGGTCCAGTGTTAAAGAATCTGCCTTCCAATGCGGGCGACATGGGTTCAATCCCTGTTCAGGAAACTAAGATCCCACATGCTGTGGGGCAACTAAGCCTGCATGCCACAACTACTGAGCTCATGCGCCTCAACGAGAGAGCCCGCGTGCCGCAAACTACAGAGCCCACACACCCTGGAGCCCATGCGCCACAACTAGAGAGAAAAAAACCCACACACCACAACTAGCGAGAAGTCTGGGCCACAACGAAGAGCCCATGCGCCAACAAAAAGATCCCACACACCTCAACAAAGACCCCACATGCCGCAACTAAGACCTGATGCAGCCAAAAGTAAAAATTAAAAAATAAATAGATAAATAAATTAAATAAACAAATATAAAAAAAAAGACATTGAATGTTGGTGAAGATATAGAGAAATTGGAACTCTCATATGCTGTATTAGTTTGTTAGGGTTGCCATAACAAAATACCATAAGCAGGTAGCTTAAACAAAATAAAATTATATTTCCATAGTTATGAAGGCTAAAAATCCAAAGTCAAGGTGTTGACAGGTCTGGTTTCTTCTGAGGCCCCTCTCGTTGGCTTGCAGATGGCCAACAGGCAAATGAAAAGATCCTCATCACAACTAATTATTAGAGAAGTGCAAATCAAAACTACAATGAGGTATCACCTCACACAGGTCAGAATGGCCATCATCAGAATGTCTACAAATAATAAATGCTGGAGGGTGTGAAGAAAAGGGAATCCTCTTGCACTGTCAGTGGGAATGTAAATTGATACAGCCACTATGGAGAATAGTATGGAGGATCCTTAAAAAACTAAAAATAGAATTACCATATGACCCAGCAATCCCACTACTGGGCATATACCCAGAGAAAACCATAATTCAAAAAGACACGTGCACCCCAACGTTCAGTGCAGCACTATTTACAATAGCCAGGTCATGGAAGCAACCTAAATGTCCATTGACAGATGAATGGATAAAGAAGATGTGGTACATATATACAAGGGAATATTACTCATCCATAAAAAGAATGAAATAATGCCATTTGCAGCAACATGGATGGACCTAGAGATTCTCATATTAAGTGAAGTAAGTCAGACAGAAAAAGACAAATATATGATATCACGTATACATGGAATCTAAAAACATTATATAAATGAACTTATTTACGAAACAGAAATAGACTCACAGACATAGAAAACAAACTTATGGTTCCCAAAGGGAAGGTGTGGGGGAGGGGGAGGGGGAGATAAATTGGGAGGTTGGGATTAACATATACACACTACTATATATAAAATAGATAAACAACAAGGACCTACTGTATAGCACAAGGAACTGTATTCAATATCTTGTAGTAACATATAATGTAAAAGAATCTGAAAAAGAATATATATATGTAAATATGTGTGTGTGTGTATATATATACACACATGTATAAAACTGAATCTCTTTGCTGTATACTTGAAACTAACACAATTTTGTAAATCAACTATACTAAATTATATATATAATAAAATTTTTTAAAAGTAAAAAAAGAATATTGCTATAAAAATATCAAGTAAAATATCTTTTATTTAGAAGAGATTAATCAACATGGCTGTTCATCATCTACCTAAACTTTTAGTCATTACTATAGAGGACTAGAACAGCTAAGATCATTTCACCCAATAAAAACAATTTTTTTAAAAAGCAATCTATAAAGAGACTGTATATTATTGGCATCCTGCCAATAAACTACTAAGACTACCATAAATTTGGACCATTTATAAATATGAACTAAACTGGCTGAAAATTGGCATTACACTCAGTAACTCAGAGATGCTCATTCTTTGTTTTTTTTTCAGTTAGAATTTTAAGTGGCCACTCACGGAACTAAAATATTCCCAGCAAAAGCACAAAAAGTAATTACATTTATTCAAGTGTCAAGCTTTGCCAAGAGCTTTGTCAAATTAGACAGATGGAAGAGACCTATCAAGAGAAAATATCATTTTATGCAAATGAACTGCTTCTTGTGGTTATACTTAT
Source organism: Balaenoptera acutorostrata (assembly GCF_949987535.1). Lineage (NCBI taxonomy): Eukaryota > Metazoa > Chordata > Mammalia > Artiodactyla > Balaenopteridae > Balaenoptera > Balaenoptera acutorostrata. The sequence goes on along the minus strand of NC_080066.1, from coordinate 144,938,558 downwards.
TCATTTTAGCTAGTGTGTAAAAATTCGAAATGGAACCCAAGAAGGAGTAGAAGGGTCAAGCAACAACATCAGTTTTAACAGAATAATCACATGGGAAAATCTGTATTGAAATTCAGCTCTAAGGTACTATGATATCAACACAAAATAGGTCTCAGGCTCAATTCTCCAAGGAAACCTGTGACCGTGTTTATTCTGACAAGTGAAATAGAAAGTGTAAACCAGACCATTCTTTCATCATCCAGCAGCCAAAAACAGAACAATCTAGAGTGACAGTTGTCCTTGCTCACTTCAAATGTGACAACAGCACCCCTGTTAATGTAATTGCTTATTTATTTGCTTATTCAGTGTACTGCTGATTTTCTTTAAATTTTATTTACTTAGAGTTTCACTGAAAATACATGACTAGAGTTTTGTTTTTTTTTTATACAGAGGTTCTTGTTTTTTTGTTTTAATTTTTTATTATTTATTTATTTATTGTGGCTGTGCTGGGTCTTCGCTGCGGCATGCGGGCTCTTGTTGTGGCGTGTGGGCTCTTTGCTGTGGCATGCGGGCTCAGTAGTTGTGGCATGTGGGCTCAGTAGTTGCGGTGCATGGGCTTAGTAGTTGTGGTATAGGGGATCTTAGTTCCCCAACCAGGTATCAAACCCAGGCCCCCTGCACTGGGAGTGTGAAGTCTTAACTGCTGGACCACCAGGGAAGTCCCTAGAGGTTTATTTCCTTCTTAAGGTACAACATTGTATACAATGAATAAGTCCAGTCCCCGTGGACCCTCAATAGAGGCAAACACTGTTGACAGTGTCTTATGCACTTTTCTAGAAATGTAATATATATACCTATTTATTAATAGCTACTAAATATTCACTTCATGGAGACATCATAATCTATTTAACCCTTCCCCTACTGATGGTGATTTAGGTTGTTTTTATAACCACTTATTTGATGCAAGTGCTTGTCTCTCCTCTCTGCTACGTTAAATCTGTGAGGGCACTGTTCTATATCTAGCACCTAACACATTCTCTGACACACAGTAGTTGCTTCATAAACACTTTTGAATAAATGAACTAACAAACCAACCACTGGCTACCATAGCCAAGGGGAAAAAGAAGAATGAGGTGGTAAAGACAAGGAAAAAAAACAAAGCTCTTGTCAAGTAGTCAGCTAAAGATCGGAGAGAAGTGAAAAATAAAGCATTCGTAAAACTGAAATATGAGTAAATGGAAAATCCAATTACTTTGTCAAAAATCTAATTGACACACTTTTTTTTAAACTCATGCTTTGCATTAAGAAATGAATACCTTTAAAGGAAGAAAATGCCCAAGATACAGGTTGTAGCAGGAAATTTAAGCATATTATTCTAGGTTTTCTGGGTTGAAATATTATCAAGCTATTCTACTTTTAACACTTATTGGGTTTTGGAGAAATTTCTACATTTCAACAACATTTCTCAATAGTAAGAGCTAATTTTCTTCATATTCTCAAAAGGGCAAGAGTCTGGTGAGAATATCTTCTGGGCATTGGATTTACAGCAGATTATTGAATTTCTGCAGAGCTTATGTACCAAGTAGACCCCTTAAAATAAACTATTACTGCGGGGCTTCCCGGTAGTCCAGTGGTTGGGAGTCTGCCTTGCAGTGTGGGGGATGCGGGTTTGATCCCTGGTAGGGGAACTAAGATCCCACATGCCGCGGGGCAGCTGGGCCCACACGCCCCAACTGCTGAGCCCTTGCAACTCAACTAGAGAGCCTGCCTGCCGCAGACTACAGAGCCCATGGGCTCTGGAGCCCTTGCGCCACAACAAAGAGCCTGCCTGCTGCAACTAAGACCCGACGCAGCAAAAAAACCCACAAAAAACAGAAAAACAAACAAACAAACAAACAACTATTATTGGAAAGCTCTTCTTACAAATTAAGAAAGCAGTGAATGACTTTATTAAGAAATGGAAATACCTGGATGGTCTGCCAGTTCACACTACTGCAAATCTTTTAGATTTGCAAGGTTCAAAGGATAAAATGATAACACTGCAATTACTAGTTCAAAACGTGAAGCAGAACCCTTACAACAAAACCTTGCAAAGCACAGAGTATCTCTGGATGTCTGGCCCAGGAACGTAGCCTCAAATTCTTCTAAGCAGATGCTTCCTGTAACACAGTGGTAAGGCCTTTATATGACACAGGCCCAAACTTGAATAGCTTGCTTATAACCCTATACCAGCCATTTCCTAGCGTGAGTAAAAATTTAGAACATCTCAGAAAATACTCATATCAAACTAAGAATATATTAAAATAAATAAAATTAATTTTTTGAAAATACATTTCCCAAAGAGTACTTCTGTCTCCTTTCAAACATACCTTCGATTTTTAAGAAACGCTTCAAGATAAGGCAGAGTTGAACCACTTAAAAGTATGCGTGGAAAGGAGGAGAAAAACACAAGTAATTCTCAATGTTTAGGTTGTTCTCTTTTCTCCTCTCCTCCTCCAACTTCTTTTCAGAAAAATGACTATCTTATTTATATTCCTGATACAGAGTGGATACCATATTCTGAAAACATATTTTTTTCTGTTTTTGCTGATGACTGGTTCTGTTTTTGCTTATTTCACATTTATAAGGTGGGAAACTGGGCTCAGGCAAAAATTAAGTTCTTATGTTCAAAGGTTTGTTTTAAAAACATTTAAAAATTTATTAAAATATCTGTAAATTTTTACTAAAATTCTGAATAAACGATGTCTTCAAACAATATTTCAGTCTTTGGAATAGATAAGTGTACTATTATGGAAACATAACATTATTTTCCTCCACAATTCAATGATGAAAATAAACTAAGTTGAACTAGAGAAATAAGCATAAGACCCCTAACCAAACACTCAATGCTAAATTAGTCTAGATTTAAATAGATGCATACATATACTCTTTTCTCCAAAAAAAAAAAAAAAATATATATATATACACATACACATATATATAGACACATCTAAAAGTAGAAACATGTATACTTATAATAGAACTTCTATTTTATTTTTTTAATATTTATTTATTTATTTAGGCTGCGCCGGGTCTTAGTTGTGGCATGCGGACTATTAGTTGCAGCATTGTGGACTCTTAGTTGTGGCATGAGGACTTCTTAGTTGCAGCATGTGAAATCTTAAGTTGAGGCATGCATGTGGGATCTAGTTCCCCGACCTGGGGTTGAACCCAGGCCCCTGGCACTGGGAGCATGGAGTCTTACCCACTGGGCCACCAGGGAAGTCCCTAGAACTCTTTTAAGTTAAATAAATTGACAGATTGCTAGGACTGTAACATTTTTGTTTTGTTTTTTTTGTTTGAGCAGAGAAAGGCTTATTGCAAGTACCGAGCAAGAAGAACAGGTGGCTTGTACTCAAAAACCCTGAACTCCAGGATTATGTTTTAAAAGTAAGGGTAGTTCTCATTAGTCCATCTGAATGCTTATCACCAAACTGCTGGTTTCCAAAGGGCTCAATTTTGCAAAGCAAGTTTTGTTGTTGCTGTTTTTTAAATTTAATCCCTACTCTTGTTGTTCTACATAAATAATGAAAATGATAATAGTACAGTAATAATAGCTATTATCATATATGGTACTCTCATTATCTTCAAGGTACTATGTTTAGCATTTAAGATAACTATTCATTTACAACTCAGAACAATCATGAAAAAAGAGGTATCCTTATAGATATGGAAATGGATGTCCAGAGAGGTTAAGCACCTTTGTTCAAGGTTCCAAAACTAATAAGTGGTGTAGCCAGAACTGGAATCCAGGCTTTTTATTATTCTTCCCTCCTGTTAGTTAACAGAATAAATTAAAATACATTAAGAACAAATTCACTGCAAGATGGCATAAGCTGTAAATACCCACCTCAATGTTACCAGGATTTATTTGTCCATATTGGGCAGTGATGCTAGAGCAAATTATCCTCAGCTATTTTAAGATATGTGTAAAAAGTTTCCAGGCCTCCAAAGAAAACTTTTGCCCTTTACTCCAAGCCAAGCCACTCTGGGATATATAACATTCTAATAAGTGTGAATAAATCAGATTAATTCACCACCATCACTGTAACTGCTAGTTAGGGCAGCAGTATAGAGGTTAAAACCACAGGTTTTAGAGGAAGTCAGACCTTGATCAGGGTCCTACTAGCTGTGTGATTCTAAACAAGTTATTTAACTTTTCTAAGCTCCTGTTTCCCTATCTGTACTATGAAAATAACAATAGCACCACAAAGACTCACACTGAAGAAGAAATGCTTCAAAATAGTGGGGGCTCAATAAATGTTACCTATTAACACTTTCACTGTGTTCTATTGTGGAACAGCACAGACTACTATGGAATATCTTTATGGTACATCCCTAAAATTTTATAAAGATTATAAAGAATATGATGACAGCTTTGCCTTATGAATTAAGGTCCTGAGATAACTAGGATGACTGATCTTTTAAAAATGTAATAAAATTCTACGTATCAAAGTAAGTGTTTATACAGGACCATGCTCGGAAAACTCAATATACTAGAATATAGAAAGTCCTATGAGAAATTTTCACAAATTTTAAGCTACGATTTTTTTTTTAAAAAGAATCTCTTAAGTCATCAAAGAATCGTGTAGTTTCTTATCTGGTTTCTTATTATGCTATCTTGGAGATGTTAGCTGAAAACTATTAAAAGGATAAATAAGATTTAGTAACTTCCCTAGCTATTCTGCACACCCCCACTGTAGTCTCCTAGGAAAATCTGAAGGAAAATGAAAATGAAAGAAGGGTGGCTTTTAAAAATTTCAGTCACATTAAAATAGCTTATCATATTAAGAAAGGAATACAATACTTCTCCAGAAACCAGTCTTCATAGCTGCTGTAAATGAATTAAAATCTTTGGAAAGAATTCTATATAAATTATACGCCAATACTGAGAATTCTAATTGAACACTGCTGTTGTCAAAGCAATGATTAATAAGTACATTTAATCTTTATGCATACTCACAACCAAGTAAAAACTGTGGTTTTTATTATATAGTAGATCTATAGCTAAAATCATACTACATCCAGTTTGCATGTGCATTTGCATGGGATCATCTCTGTGTACATTTATTTAACTCAGTTAAAGAAATAATCATTCCAAAAGGGCAAAAAAAAAAAGTCAACAGAATCTAAATGGGACACAAATTAATTTCAATTCTACTGACAAATATTAGATTCTAGATCAGCAATTAGTCAATTCATTTTACAAACTTCTTTTCCATTGTTATTAGGTAAGTTTATATTTTCTAGCCCAGATGATATTACAGTACACTGATACTTCAAGAAACATAGAAAGGCAAAGTAATTACGTTGTTTGAAAAACAAAAAGCACTTTACAAACAATAACCATCTTATCATTGCTAAAGAATTTCTGGAAGACTCAGTGAAGATATGCTACAGTATCATGTGAAAGGTAATATAACTGTAAATATTATCTGTTGCTTTGAAAGAAAAAGGAAGGGAGGTGGAGAATACCCAATACATCCACAAATAATAATTCTCCACTCAGAGAGCAGCTACCATGTCATATTCAATTCCATGAACACGGCATGGCCCAGCCCAAGTGCTGACATATAGTAAATGCTCAAGAAATACCTATCAAATGAATGATGCATTAAAGAATGACTAGAGATAGTTTCCCAACAAGTAAAAGAGAGGAATATTTTCCACAAAAGATAGAAATACATGAAATGCATTATTCCCAATGCTGATAAACCCACTCAGGTTCAAACAAAATTGCAGTAAATCATTGGATAGCAGATCCACAAGGATTATTTTAGGGGAAACGGTGATCAAGCATGCCTGCAAATTTTTAAGGTTGTATCCTGGAGGATATACTGTCCTATAACAAATTGCAATGTCCATTAGTATCATTATTAGATAGAACTAAGCTATCTGCATGAAAGAATGACATTCCTTAAACTCAAGTCCATCCTCTGGTAGAGTCCTCTTTTGCTTTCCACCAAAGGTTGAAGTTTGAAGGACCCTTTATGTCTTTGATAATTAAGGAAGACCTCACCACTTGTGTATTCATTCTCTAAGAGAACACAATCACATCGCCTATAAGAAGCCATTGCTAAAATAAATGGGAAAAAACAAATAGGTCATAGGTCACACCCCTCCCCCACCAAACCTGATCGTTCTTTTGTCCATAAATTATAAATGTATACTTTATTTCAAGTCACACTCATACAATCATTTTTTGTGAACTACTTTCCAGCAGAGAAACAATGTTGACACAAAACCAAAGTGAAAAATCCTCATATGTATCCAAAGGCATTCAGTGCCTGTTTTAAAAATGGAGCTGGCAAAAAACCAATTGCACATACGGCTGCAAATGCACAAAGCTGCAGAAAAGCTTTCATAATTAATCCCTTAGTTAATAAGCAACTGGGAACTTCCTGAAGAACTAGGAGGTGAGATCTAGAAGCAATGACCTTTGTTTATTCCCAGTTAAAAAAATTTTTTTTATTGTCTTGCAATAGATTTTACACCTTTTTAGTCACAACCAAGTCATGCAAAGAATTGTTTTAATCAATCTGTGACTTGCTTGCACTGTTAACCGTATCTGTAAAGTGCAATGCTACTAGATTATACATCACACACACACACACCACAAAAGCCTGCTTTAAAAATACACATTTTTCTTGGTTACACGCCAGAATAGTTTAAGAGAAAGGCAACAACTAATTTTCAGCTGAGATATTAAAGGTGGGGCCCACTTCATAAAGCGTTCTAGCCTCAAACTACACTACCTGAGAGATCAAGACCAAGGTAGCGATTCTCCTCAGCTTCCCCTCTTGTCACCAATGAAAAAATGATCACTGGTTTGCAACAACACAATCATAACAGCACTACCAAACCTTTACTAACTTAACCGTCTTTCATCCAGCAGTATCAGGCTGCTTTGCCAATGCTAAGGAAATGATACAAAACCCCAGTGAGGTAGACATTATCAACAACTGAGGGTTAATCCTTTCAAAGAAAGATGGGTTTTTCTTATATACCATCTTGCCTTGTCAAGGAACAAGGAAGTTAAAGTTAAAAGATATAATGTATTTTAAGGTTTCAGGAGTAGAATCTTACCCACTTTCATGTTCTAAAATACTTCAGTCTAAACCTGAACTAAATATCAACATTTTTTATTTGCCTTTCATCAAAGATGGTGACAAGTGATAGGCCACAGACTATTAATATCAAGTTCAAAGATAAATTTGAATTTCTTCATACTGAAATGGGAAAATTTTAAACTAATGCCACACTCATTTAAGTAACGAATGTATTCACACAACTATTCTCATGAGGGAACAATTCATCATATGCCCCAAAGACTAGGCTTTGTTTCCAAAGTATCAACAAAGTACTTCCTGTTTTCCTCCATTATTGTACAAAACTATGTGTTAAATACGTGTGTTAACAAAACATAGATAAAATAACCCAAGCTTGTAGGATATAACATTTTCCTAAGTCAACACAGAAATGCTTTTGTTTGTTTTTCCCCTCCAATGAAATCACAAGTGTGTAAAATTCCCAAAATATAGCACTAACACCATTTCTCCCCACAGAGATTTTTATCAAAGCAGATGGAGTGGCAGAAGGAGGTGAAAGATTACTATCCTTTGCCCTCAGGCATATAATTCCAGCCTGAAGTATGAGATCTATTTCCAAAGAACACCAGGAGGCTAGGAAAACAATGTCTCAAGTAGGATTTCACTGAGGTACTGAACCCATGTAACTATACATGGTAGTGTCTTGAAACCTTTTGTCCGGAGTAAAAATTATAGGTTTTTACTATAAAACCGACTTCACAAAAGGACTGTAGTTCTCCCATATGCCTAATATATTCTGAACACTAATCTACATTTAGGAAATAGACAAGTGACACACTGAGTTCCATCATGCTGCCATCTAGGCATCTTTTCCGTTATTAGTATTCCCCATTGTTTGCTAAAGAGGAGAGAGAGAGACATTTCAAGGGATTTTCCCAGTGGTATCTATTCTTTGGCCCCAAGATGGAAAGATATAAGAACAATTCTATGGTTAAGTCAAGGTGTTCAGATTTCAGCAAAAGCACAAACTCTGCCCCTTTCCTGTCTCTTTATATCCCATGTGACAAATGAACTGGCTTTGTTGGGTTGAAAACAGACTCACTGCAAAGTCATTTCGAATTCCAGAGTCTTAGAATTAATGTTTTTCATGGTTTAAGTGACTATTAAAATAACAAATTTTCTGCCCATGAACTCATGGTCAACAAGTGATTTTTATTTTTATACAATCATAAAGGAAAAAATGTGAACTTACAGGGACAAAATCAAGTAGGCAGAGCTCTCAAACACCAAACACACAGCTAAAGCAGATTAATCCGACCAGTGAGGTAATCCACTGGTGTGTCATGTATTTGTTTCTTTCCTCACAGAGAGGGAGGATATCTCTGAATGGATGCACAAGAAAGTGGTAGAGGCAATTGCCTATGGGAAGGGGAACTGAGAGGTTGGAGGGTGGGTTGGTGCAGGAAATAATTTGTCACTGTATACCCTTTTGTAGTATTTGAATGTTTTACCATGTCTATGAATCATCTTTTAAAAAACTGGAATCTCGTGTCAAAAATTATTAAAGTAAGTTACATATACCTTTATTACTGTGAGAGGAAGAGAAAGAAGTGAGAGGAAAGGTCTTCATACTGAATGACTGACGGTGAACAACTCTGAGTCAATACATTTAACAAGGTCCTTGACAAACAAAGGGTGAGTATCAAAGCAAAGATCTGGGAAGTGCCATGGTGTTCTCTGTAGAATTTAAAGTCTCTGTGCCAAATTCTTATTTTCAAGCTTGTATAGACTCATCATTCCTTGTTTCTTCTATGTGCATACAGTTATATAATGCTATTAATAGACTTTGATATTGCAAGAAGAAGTTTCTAATGAAGTTTCTAAGTTTCTTTTTCTAAACGATGTTCCACCATAAATAAACTCACCCAGATAATCTGTAAGAACAAGGAAGTAGTAACCATCGGTAGATTTTACGACCTTTTTTCCCCGGCAAACACTCACTACTTAAAATTGCCTGTCTTTTGCATATCATTGAAGAAAAAAACCAAAACTGAGAAGGAGGGAGGAAGGGAAAAAGGAAAACAGTAAAAGAGGGGTTGGAGAAAGAAAAGAGGAGGGAAAGAAAGGAGAGAAGAAAGAAAATCTGATAATACGATCTCTGCAGGACTAAGAATCACTGTTCAGTCAAAAGACAATTGTTAGTGCTTCTTACATGCCAGGTACTTAAGGACACAAACATGAATCAGAAATATCTACTGTCCTCAAGGAGTTCACAACCTGGTGGAAGAGTCAGACACAAATGCTGAAATATGAATTACATTACACAATAACAGTTATGACTTTGTATTTAAGAGTTTGGACGAGAGCAAGAAGAGACAACGTCTGGTGTAGCTAAGGACTTAAAAAGGGCATCCTGAAAATTAAGGAAGAGTTTGTTGGATGATGAAGGAAGGGAAAGCTATCTCAAGCAGAAGGAAGAGCATGAGGAAATGAACGGCAGTATGAAAGAGCACACTGTATTCAGGAAATGTGGATATAATTTTATATGGCTGGAGCGTATGGCACATAGGAGAATAGAAAGTAAAAGTGAAAAGGGAGGTTTTATGGTAGAAAAAGGAACAGTGGGAAATTAAGCTAAATGAGCAACTAGGGTCAGTTTTCTTAAACCATAGAAGAATATTTGTTTTAAAAGTGAATTAATTGTATAAATATTCACTAGGGCAAAGGTTGGTGTTAGTATTTTAAAGGAAAAAAACAATTCTTTTTAGAACACAAATACAGTAATTATTGATGTATAAATGGATGGTACTATATCAGGTCCATTGGGCTCTGTAATTAGAAATAGTTTGTTAGACTTATTTTGGTTTACATGAATTCAAAAGCAGTACAGCTGTATTTATCTTCAAATGTTATATAACTCACAGTTGTCATTAATTCAGATTGATTACTTTCCCCTCAAACAAGCAAATCAGTAATGTTACCACACAACTAATACATGGGTACATTTGCTTTTATAAATTCAGGCATGCATACACAAAGTAATTGTGCAAATCTAAGCCCCAGTAATGTTTATATTTAGCAATATTTTAACAGTCCAAGAATGCATGAGATTCAATGTTAGGACTGCACTGTCATCTTTTACGCCTAATTTGTAAAAGCTTCTAAATGTTACCTAAACTATATAATTTTATTCACAAAATAGTAATAGCACATGTACTAAAATAGGTACGTTTGCCTAAATAAATAATTTCAGCCTATTATGTACGGACACATACACACACACAGATGTGCAATGCACACACACAGAGCCTATTATTTGTTCTCTTTGTGATACAGTGTGGCTCTATACACCATTACCCTAAAAATATGTCAATTCCATCTATTATTACTTTTATAAGAGAGGGAAAAGAGCAGTAGACAAAGAATCAGAAGACTCGGACTCTTGTCCTAGTTATAAAACAAACTAAATATTTGACTTACATCATTTCTGGGCCTCACTTTTTTTTTAATCTGTTAGTCATAACTTTTTCCTAAATAAATATTTACTTTAATAATTTTTGTAAAAGTTAGTACATACTCTTTGAAAGGATTAAAGTGACTTAAAAGGAAGTATGAAGAGAGAAACCTCAAATAAATACTACCACATAGAAAGTTAAAATAAGCTAACTTTCACATTAAGATAATTCTAGCCATTTTCATGCCTATATCAATAGATTTGAAAGCTTTTATAAAAGTTGGATTATACTGTTTGTGCTTTTAAAATATAATACACTTAATCTTACCTGAATTTAATAGAAACATGTCAGTGAAAATTCATGAATTTCTCAATTTCAAATGGATATTTTCTAAAAGATCTAAGGTTAAAAAAATGTGAAAATATTAATAGACTGGAGTAGTGTCTTTATAAGTACATTTAAAAATTTAGATGTTATTAACTAAAACACGAGAATACTCTTATGTCCCCTCAACTCAAAATTTTGTTGGCATGTTATTTTTCACACTGTCAAACTTTATAACAAATATATCAGATTCCATAATCATAAATTGTAGAAATATCTTGTATTTCATATTAAATGGAGTCACTGCCAATTTTGTTACCGATTTGTTTTACCTTTTAATTGGCTGCATTTCATAATTAAGTGATTTTTTTTTTTCAAGAAGGACTCATGGGTACTTGGGAATGTCTGCCTGCTGCATTTATACTTACTTGAATGGTATCTTGGCTAGGAACAATACTTCTTGATCACAGTTTCTTTATTTCAGAAGTATATAGCTATTGTTAAACTGATCTCCAGCACTGACTGTTCCTGAGAAGACGTTTACTAAGAGCTTCATTCAACCTTCCTCCTTTGATAGTCTTTCTGAAAACCTGGAGAAATATCAAAGTTCTATCATTTAACCTAGATATGTCAAGCAATCAAAATCACTAGGACTCAAAATATTATTTTGACTTGAGGACTCAATTGTTAACTCTTTTCAAGAAAACTTTATTATATCTTTGAATAATTTTTCTCTTCTACATTTTCCATTCTCTACTTCATGCAAGTATCTTAATGCTGGATCTTTGCTGGTCCTCCATATCTATTACATTGTTTTAATTTCTTGCTTTTTCATCTTCATTCTCTGTAATATGTCAAGCTTTTCTTCAATGTCAGTAATTTAATATTTAGCTACTATTTCTATCCCTTGCTATTTCCACTTTATTGTTTCAGTAATTATGTTTTAAGATACCATATAGCATGTATCTTTCTGAGGCAAGGCAGTCTGACTTCCATATGCTGAGTCCTGCTAGCTCTGAGGAAATCAGAAGCCATTATTTCCGAAGGAAACTATGATAACTAGACATGCCACGCCTCAGCCTTCATTGTTACATAACAACTTTAAAAAATCTCTTTAATAATATTTACTCTTTTTTTTTTTGCTCCTCGTATCAAGTTTTAATAAAAAATACAAGTAATCATACCTGGGTCAAAAGGGGAACAGCTTAAAATATCCATATTTTTATAAATGCATGTTAATGTTATTTCCTGTTATTTCCTATTATATATAGCTAGAACCTAACCCTGGCTATCATTTCAAATCAATCATTATTCAGGTTAGGAAGCCATAAAATTGAGAAAGAGAGAAGGAAAAAGATAGAATATCCTAAGAGTTGATGTGGGAGGGAAATGAGATAGAAGTGTTTTAAAATAAAGTAAATAAGAAAAATATGAACAAGTAGGAATATTTATTAAAATAATTAAATATTTAGTTTACATATATCCTCAAATTGTAATACATTACTACAGCCAACGGTGACATTATATGGTTTAAAAGAACAAAGTTGTCTTGAAGCTCAGAAGCTTGGGTTCTAGTCTGGGTGCAGTCATACACCTTGGGGGAAATATTCAGTAAGCCAACCAATATTCCATCTCTTCAGCTGTAAAAATGAAAGAGTTAAGAGAGATAACCTTTAAAGTCCTTTTCAGTTCTCAAATTCTATGAACAAGTAAGTAATGTATGGTACAAGGTATGGTAGCCATCCTACAAAATGGCCCCAATGAGCATCACCTCCTGGTGTGCACTCTCTTGTATAGTAGAGTCATTTATAAAGTTAAAAAGCAGTCATCAACTGGAAGTACAGACCATGGTCTTATAAAGTTTTTAAACATCATTAATAACCTTAGCAGTTAAAGTCAAAGAAACATCTCCAGGCCTACTCTTTCCTAGTGATGGAATATTTGGAGAGGAGAAGGGTAGAATTCAGTAAAGAGAAGAGAGGGAAAATGGCAACCTATATGGCATGAACTTTAAACACCCATCTTCCTACAGCTACCATCAATTCTTGCCAATTTTTACACTTTGACGTAAAGATACATATATATATTTTTCTAAAAGTCCAAATACCATTTACAGAAAATGTCAGGGTGCTTCCCAAATAAATTAATCTCAAGAATTTTACCTTGAAGCAGTTTGGATTAAACAAAAGAAAAATAAAGAACAGGCAGAACAATCAGTGAAGAAGAAAAAGGAAACATATTAATCCTTACAGTGAATTTCTCTGGAATATTTTGGTATTAGAATTCTAAATAAATGCATTCCTAAGAACATATTGAAAAGTTACTCTGAAGGAGGCACTAGGTTTAATACCACAGGGTATAGAAAGATGAATGAAACAGCCCCTGCTTTCAAGGTAGTTATAAAGGAACAAAGGGGTTAAGATAAAACAAATCCATAAATGTTTTTAATACAATGTCTAGTAAAATACTATGAGAGATAATATGAGACTGATTTATGCTAGAAGGAACTGAGGAAAGGCTTTGGAGGAAGGTGACTGGACAAGAGCCTTGAAAAGTGGACAGGATTTCAGTGGACAGAAAGTATTCTCAGGGCAGCGGAGAAGAGTATGAATGTATGGACATTTAGACATGCATAGATGCATTTAATATATACAGAAACTGCATTCTCTTGAGGTTTGAACCTTGAAAGCAAAATGCACCTTTTAATTTGCTTGGTTCTCTAGAGAAGTTTAAAATATTTAAATTAAGTCTGTTATATCTTTGCACATTAATATAACCCATAATTCAATTCAGCATATGCTTGCTTGTTTTCACTTACTAGACTAGTAATAATTGTTCATCTAACTTAAGATTTCTTACCTGACTACAGATAATCACTTTACAGATGACTGCCCTACAGGTGTAACATTGTAGACTATAGTTGAGATAAGTGGTCATTAAAAGAACCATTTATATAATTTATGATTTCTACAAAACTTTTTATTTCCTTTAAATGAGTAGACCAGGCAAATACACGACATCTGATCTAAAGTAGAAGTTCTATGTATACAAATGTTATTAGAAACAAAGTAAGATAAAAACCATAACTTACCATACCGGACTATCAATAATATTAGATTAGTCAGTCTCTATACAACTGTGCTATAATGTCAGTAAAATATTTTAAAATATCGTACCACGTGGTATATGTGGTATATGTGTTTGTGTATACTGGTGTAAGTGTGTTCTAACCTACACTTTAGGAATAGTAAAATACTTTATTAGGGAATAAATACTTAAAGATGTGCTTATATTTTGTTGCTGAGAATTTTTGCACATTCATCAGAGATAGTGGTCAGTAGTGTTTTGTTTTGTTTTTGTAGAGTTCTTATCTGGCTTTGATATCAGGGTAATGCTGACCTCACAAAATGAGTTTGGGAGTATATCTTCGTCTTCAACATTTTGGCCCATATAATTAATAAGCTGGCATTAGTAAATCCTTACATATCAATAATTGTTCTATTTGTAAATATACTGAATTCTCCAGTCAAAAGACATAAAATGACTAGATACATGTTTTTAAGCCGGCTAACATCTATTCTGCAGTCCATGGATCAAGGAGTAATTCTGATTTTCAAGTCTTATTCTTTAAGAAATACATTTTGTAAGGCTATAGCTGCCATCGATAGTGATTCCTCTGATGGATCTGGGCAAAGTCAACTGAAAACCTTCTGGAAAGGATTCACCATTCTAGACATCATTAAGAACATTCGTGATTCATGGGAAGAGGTCAAAATATCAATATTCACAGGAGTTTGGAAAAAGTTGATTCCAACCTTAATGGTAGACTTTGAGGGGTTCAGCACTTCAATGGAGGAAGTCCCTACAATGCGGTGGAAATAGCAGAAGAATTAGAATTAGAAGTGGAGCCTGAAGATGTGACTGAATTGCTGCTATCTCATGATAAAACTTGAACAGATGAGGAGTTGCTTCTTATGGATGAGCAAAGAAAGTGGTTTTTTGAGATGGAATCTACTCCTGGTGAAGATGCTATGAAGATTGTTGAGATGACAAAAAAGGATTTTGAATATTACATAAGCTCAGTTGATAAAACAGTGGCAGAGTTTGAAAGAACTGACTCCAATTATGAAAGAAGTTCTACTGTGGGTAAAATGCTATCAAGCAGCATTGCATGCTACAGAGAAAACATATGTGAAAGAAGAGTCAATGAATGCAGCAAACTTCACTGTTGTCTTATTTTAAGAAATTGTCACAGAGACCCCAATCTTCAGCAACCACCACCCTGATCAGTCAGCAACCATCAATATCGAGCGAAGGCCTTCCACAGCAAAAAGATTATACCTTGCTGAAGGCTCAGATGATGGTTAGCATTTTTTTAGCAATAAAGTACTTTTTAATTAAGTATAATTAAGTAATTTAATTATATACATATTTTTAGATATAATGCTATTGCATACTTAATGGACTACAGTATAGTATAAACTTTATATGCACTGGGAAACCAAACAATTTGTGTGACTCGTTTTATTGCAATATTTGCTTTATTGTGGTCTGGAATTGAACCTGCAATTCTCCGAGGTATGCCTATATATGCTGCCTAAAAGAGACTCATTTCAGTTTTAAGGACCACAAAGGCTCAAAGTGAAGGGATGGAAAAGGATATTACATCTAAAGATTTGATGCAATCCCCATCCAAATTCCAATGACATTTCCCACAGAAATAGAAAAAACAATCCTAAAAGTCATATGGAACCACAAGAGATCCTGAACAGCCAAAGCTATCCTCAGAAAGAAGAACAAAGTTGGAGGCATCACACTTAATGATTTCAAACTATAAGCTATAGTTATCAAAACAGTATGGTACTTGCATTAAAAACAGACACATAGATCAACGGAAAAGAATCAAGAGCCCAGAAATAAACCCTTGAATATGTCAACTAACATTTAATAAGGGAGCCAAGAATACTCAATGAGGAAAGGATAGTCTCTTCAATAAATGGTGTTGGGAAAACTGGATACCCATTGCAGAAGAATGAAACCAAACCCCTATCTTACACCACTCACAAATACTAACTCAAAATGGACTAAAGGCTTAAGAATTAAAACCATAAAACTCCTGATAAAAACAGGGGAGAAAGATCATTGACATTGGTCTTGGCAATAACTTTTTGGATATGACACCAAAAACACACGTGACAAAAGCAAAAATTAACAAGTGAGACTACATCAAACTAAAATGCTCTGCACAACAGAAATAATCAACAGAATGAAAAGGCAATCTATGGAATGGGAGAAAATACTTGCAAATCATATATCTGATAAGGGATTAATAGCCAAAAATACATAAACTCATGCAACTCAAGAGCAAAAAAAAAGTCTGATTTAAAAATGGGCAGAGGAACTGAATAGACATTTTTCCAAAGAATACATAAAAGTTCCCAACAGGTACATGAAAAACTGCTCAACATCACTAATTATCATATCAAAGAAATGAAATCAGTATCTCCAAGAGATAGCTGCACTCCCATGTTCACAATACCCAAGACATGGAACCAACCTAAGTGTCTGTCAACAGATGAATGAATAAAGAGTATGTGGTGTATATACATACAGTCAAATATTATTTAGCCATGAAAAAAGGTGGAAATCCTGCCATTTACGACAACATGGATGAGCCTTGAAGGCATTATCCCAAGTCAAATAAATCAGAGGGAGAAAGAAAAATACTGTATGATCTCACTTATATATAGACTCTAAAAAAGCTGAACTCATAGTTCTGGTGGTTCCCAGAATCAGGGGTAGGGGGGATGAGGGTTGGGTCATGGATGAAGGTGGTCAAAGGGAACAAACTGACCAAATTATAAGATGAATAAGTTCTGGGGATCTAATGTACAACATGCTGACTGTGATTAACAATATTGTACTGTATACTTGAAAGTTGCTAATAGAGTAGGTCTTAAAAATCTCACACCACACACACACACACACACACACACACACACACACACACAAAAGGTAACTATGTGAGGTGATGAATGTGTAACTAACCTCATTATGGTAAAAATTTCATAATATATACATATATCAAATCATCACGTTGCACACCTTAACACAATGTTATGTGTCAACTGTATGTCTGTAAAGCTGGGGAAAAGCTCATATCCCAAAGGCAACAGCAATATTAAGTTCTTTAGCCAACTATATTTCCAATCAAAGGTAGTTTGTTATTAGCTAGGTAGATACTAGAAATATTATTTCACTGGTAAAATTAATTCAACATATATGAAAATGGGAACCAAGAAATGTTGTAGAAGCACTTTGTGAACAATTCTGTAAACAACATGTACGAATGTAGTAAATCCAGTAGACCACAATCTTTGGAATGACACCTTAGGCCTAGGTTTCAAACCCATATGGTGTCCAGGGGCTCATTCAGACATTCTCTGACACCTGAACAGAAGGTACAGCAAAACCTGTTATTAGAATAATGTCACAACTGCCTCAAGAGAACCTTTCACAAAAGATACTTCAAGAACAACTAAAAAGACTGAAAGCACGGACTTTGACAAAGTTACACAACAGACTGTGTGACTGTTTTTGCACCCACTTACTAACATTTGTGTGTGGCAGAATTCAATCTGAGTCTTGCCTTCACTTTAACATATTAAATGTTAGCAAAATTATGGGGGAGAGGCCTATCTTCCTCACTGACCTCTAGTTTTTGGAAGCTACCAATAACTATCAAAAAAATCAATTAATAATGACTTGGTTGGTTTGCAACAATCTCCTGTGTGCACGTGCACCCATGCATATGCATAGTACACAGTACCATCAATATTGTGGAGAAATGTACTCTTCAAAATGCTAGGAAGCCAGAGGCATATTTATTTTTGAGATACACTGAAAAGACTTTTGCTTTCTTCTCAAGGATCAGCATAAGGTTTTACTGATATTAGGTTTGGCTCAAGAACTAATAGATCCCACAGTTTGTACACATCCCCTTAAACGGACATGCACATATTGTTTTTGTACACTCTTCCAAATAGGTGATGCTGGGCCCAAATATAAAAGGATTATTATGGCATAGTAAGAAATGAACTCAGATCTGTCAAGATATTACCTTGTGCGGACAACTGAAGAAGCAGTTTATGACTCCATCAGGGACTCTAAAGGGCCATAGGAAGCTACATTTAGATGTATTACATCTATTTCTACTCCATATGGTAACACCACTTCCAAGAAATTTATGTATGGTTGACCAAATAAATTTAGAACTTAAACTTACAGTATGTGATTTCTTCCCACAGATTTTATGACCTACATGAAACACTGCAGTACTGATCATAGTAAACTGCTGTGTCAAATGTGCTACTTGTATTTATTTATACAGATTATAAGCTAATACTGCAGTTAAGCTCAATAAATATGAAACATAGTCCCTATAGCTTACACAGGTGCATCTATATAACTTAAAGATGTAATGATTCAAGTGGCCATTTCTCATACTGATATGTGGAAACCTCTGATCACATTTAACAATTACCAAGGGTAACTGTAATAGTAACTAGGATAGTTTGTCATTATCTGTAGGCTAGTAAAACATATTGTCCTGAGATAATATTTAACAGAAGAGGAACTTGAGAAGGTATAACAAAATGACAGCATAGGCAGTGTACTGAAAATTAGATACAACTTCATAATTCCTCAGAAGATTCTATTTTTAACTTCTGCCATTGACTTACAGAAAAATCACTAAATCGTTTTAGCTTTTGTACATATCATACGGTAAGAGATAATATTTTTGAAGTGCTACTGAATATATATGAGAATTAACATTAAACTATACTTTTGAGTGTCCCTTTTGTCTCTATTTGCAGATACAGTATTCCATATTTATTACTCCAAACATCATACTCTCTTATGCATTTCTGATGTAAAATATCTCTTCCAAGCAACAGCTTTTGCATACATTTTAAAAGAACAAAAGGATTGTATTAAAATCAAACTTATTTTATTTGAACCAGCAACAAGAAAAGCACAGTGTGCTACTTTATACTATACCTCCTTCTAGCCATTGTAATTCATAAGCTAACTCTAATTTATTGAGTTAGAGTCTTTTTATATTTATATTGAGTCTTTTTATATTTATTTGCTTTCAGACAGCTTTGTCTAGAATACTGATCAAGCTAAACAACCACTGTTTCATGATTTTACCTAAATGAATTATGTCAATATGACATCTCAAAAATATTTTAAAAATAAACAAAAAATCTTCCCAGTGAAATAAAAGTTCACCTAAAAGAAATGTGAGAAATAGCCCAGTGAAGTTTTTTTTTTTTTTTGTACACAGTAATAGCAGATTATGTGTCATCTGTAAATCAAGTGACACTGAAATTGATGAATCACTATGGCCATACTTCCTGTTACTATTTATCTTCCATTATTAATAAGTGTCTGGAACAATAGTCAGCTCAGTAATACTAGAATAAAAGAATAAAGAATAAATGGTAAAAAATGTTTAATCAAGCCCCTAAACTCAAATATTCACACATTATAAAATATTTAATGCATACTCACTTTGCCTATATGACATTTATATGTGGAAGAGAAAATTCAAACACAAAGTTTAAAGTTTTTCAATTTAGTTATTTAAGATTTTAATATTTTTATTCATGTGACACCTTTCTTAAAGAATGGTGCATTCTTCCCTAGAGGCCTTTCTGAGTAGTTAAAATGAATAATTAAAATTCCTATATTTTAAATAAAGTTCACGATGGGCAACTATAATCCCCATATATAAAAGCACCAATTGATTAAGAAAAAAATCATATAATTCAGTCATGAGAGCCAAAATTCTAAGTAACAAAGCCTATTCTATACTCCTTTATAACCTAGTATATTATTCAACTATTTTGTCTCTATAAAGACTTACAAATTTATTGAATGTGATCATCTATCCCTATCAACTTTTTCTAGTTTCGGATGCTAGTCCCAAAGAGGTTAATTGATTTTTTCGGGGTAAATGGTCACTCTGAAGAATATGTACATTTCATGAAATCTAATCTGTTGTGCTAAATATTTGATATAAGATAATTTTTTCTATTAAAAAAGTAAAATTGTCAACTACCATTAGCTAAAAAGCTATTTATTGATGAACTACTAATAGATAGGAGTTCTTCTAGATATGCTTTTAAATATCATTTAAAACTTAACAACACTGCAAAATAGAGATTATTATTACCATTTTACAGGTGAAAAAACTGAGGGTCAGAAAGATTAAGTGACTTTTTAAAGATCATTAAGTTAGTAAGTGGTAGACTTGGGATCCAAACCCAAATCTGAGAAACCCACGCTCCTTTCATCACACCTAGTTGAGCCTTGAGATGAAACCCCAGACCTAACCAACACCTTCTGCAGCCTTGTGACAGACCCCAAATCAGAGGTACCAGCTAAGCTGCGCATGGACTCCTGATCCAGAGAAGCTGTGAGATAAGTGTGTATTGTTTTTTACCACTGTCTGTTGTACTACAATTGATAATATACCTGTTTAACAGGTTAGATATAAATAATCCGATGCATTTTGTTTTAAAATTAGCTCTAAGGAACCTAAAATAAACTAAAGAACAAATCATCAAACATGACTCCCCTTTTTACTCCACAATTTATCCAGTGCCTTTCACTAAGCTTTGCCATTTCCTTCCTGTTTATAATATTAGTGGCCTACATTTTTTGATTTAAGAACTACAAAAATTCTACTTGACTCCATTTGCTCTTCCAAATCATGTAAACAGCTCCAGAAATCTTACACTGTATTTTTTTTCCAAATACTGAAAGTTAATTTACTCTAATTTTCTCTGCTCGGTGGTGATTCTGACATTATATATGAGTGTACCGATGCAAATGAGGAAAGCGATTTTAATTCCTAAGCAGAAAGCATGATCTTACCTATATTCCACAAAGCTGGCTTTTATTAAACCATCTTTGTTGGAAATAAGAAGTGGGCAGAGCTTAGAATGAAGAGGAAAAGGAATTTTTCTCTACAGAATAGACTTCCAGCTGACTCTATAAATAAGAAAAAAGGTCCATAGTCCAATCCTCTTCCCTGTCCCCTCTCTAAATACACAGACTTCCCTGTTCAATATGTCAAGACAAGCTACAGGAAATTATAAAGGAAACACTCCTATCCAAGCAGAGAGCACATCAGAATAGGAGGGTTTTCAATGGTAGATGTGTATTCTGTTGTTTTTGAATATTCTATAAATGTCAATTAGGTTAAATTGATTGAGAAAATGCTGTTCAGGTCAGTTACAGCCTTACTGATTTTCTGCCTGCTTGATCTATCTATCACTGAAAGAGGGATGTTAAAGTCTCTAGCTAAAATAGTGGATTTATATATTTGTCCTGCCTTACATATTTTGCCTCATGTATTTGATGCTCTGCTGTTAGGTGCATACATGCTACAAATTGGTTGTCTTCTTGGAGAACTCCTTTATCATTATGAAATGCTTCTTCTTTATCTTTGATAATTTTCCTTATTCTGAAGTCAGTTCAATGGTTAATGGGGAGGAAAGGAATCTGACAGAAGTATTATGGTCTATGTTCTAGTCTTCTGGACCCCCCCCCCACACACACACACAACAAGCAAAGAATATTAGAACAAAAAGGATTGTGGCACTTTTATTCTGACATAGCAGTTACTTTTACAGGCACCATAGTAATGTGATTACAAATTTGGATTACGGAGGGATAAATTAGGAGTTTGGGATTAAAATATGCACACTACTATATGTAAAATAGATAACCAACAAGGACCTACTACATAGCACAGGGAACTATATTCAATATCTTGTAATAACCTATAATGGAAGAGAATGTAAAAAAAGAATATATATATTTGTATATATATATATGTATAACTGAATCACTTTGCTGTACACCTGGAACTAATGTAACATTGTAAATCAACTATATTTCAATTAAAATTTTTTAAAAAAAGAAATTAAAAAAAAAAGAATTTGGATTAGGGAGTCAGTGTCTGGATCCGAACTCCAGATCTACCTTTTACAGTTATATAAATTTCAGCAAACTACTGAACTGTGCTTCACTGTCTACATCTATAAAATGGGGATAATATGAGTATTTAAGTCATAAGCCTGTTGTAAGGGTTGAGATAAACTGCTTAAAATATGGCCTAATACACAGTAACAGTTATTATTATTTTGATGTCTTGCTGTTCCTGCTACTAATGTTGTTGTTGTTAGAACAATCAAGAAGCTGGGAGTAAAAGCAGAAGCTAACATCTTGGCTCTGAATCATTTCCCACTGCAATTAAACAGCCAATGAAATACACATAAAACCCTGGGTATGAAGAAGAAAATTAAGAGAACATAATAAATGTTGATGAAAACAGCATGACATCTTCAATATGCTATTCTTCTACTAATGTTCTGTCCCCATAAAAGCTAGTAATGATAATCGTGTGGAAAAATATATGTGGTCCTATGGTTCTGTGCCACATAGCCAATTGCTATACTCATGAAACAGGTGCAGTGGTTGAAAAATTTCTTGTCATGTGAGATTGTTGCTGACTCTACAAATAAGAGTATGTTAATGCTATTCCCACACTTCCTCCTCTCCAAACCCATGATTACTGTGGGTCACCTGAAATGAATGGAGGAATTTTTACCTTGTGCAACACATTTTCTGGCAATTACTTCCATATAGATGATTCCCAAAGGTATCTTTCTCTCTCATCCTGGCTTTTTCCCTGATTTATAGATTAACTTTCTAACGTTCTACTGGATAGGTTCAGCAAGCACATCAAGCTCAATCTGTCTAGATCTCATCATCTTGATCTCTTTCTCCTAAGAGATTCACTATATTGGTCAATGAAGAAGAGATTACTCTGATAGTTAAAAACTTCCAATCCACCCAAACTCCTCCTTTACTTTACCACACACCTGGGGATACAATGGGAGAGAAAGTTAAAAACAAATCCAAGGAAAACCTGAAGAACCAGGTCTTAAAATGGGCAAGAACCAGAACAGCTCCAGGGATGTAGGTACAGGAACTAATGGGAATCTCTTTACAGCAGCAGTATTGGGATAACTCAAACCATTTTCAAACCAGGTAGTTTTGGTTTCAGGTAGAATGTAGCATGTAATAGCAAACCCTACTCATGCTGTAATAATGACAACAATCAAAAAAAAAAACAAAATAACTTGAAAATATAACCCATTTTAAAGCCATTAGAGAGGTATATTAAGTGCAGGATTAATCAAAAGTCCAGAGGACAGCATTCTATAACTAGCCATGTTCTTACTTAGGGAGCACTTCCTGATTCTAGGTAAGATGTGAGGCACAGGCTCACATCTTGAAAATTTGGAAACTACAGGGGCACTAAACACATAACCAGTTTTATCCATGGTATATTAGCTTAATTCTGGGGCTCCAAGGGAGACTAGAGAGCAATTTTAAGACAGACTAAAATTTCTCAGTCTTTGTGATATTACAAGACAAAGTTCTGCTTGAGACTTACGTTAAACTCATAGCTAGTGTTTTTATGCACTGTTTGCCATATTTAGATGCTACATAGTGTAAGAGGCCAAAGAGCAAAGCCTAAAACATCTAAAAGGCAGACTAAATTTCCCACAGTATTTTAAGTCTTCAAAGAAATCCACCAAGTTCTTAATCAAAAGCATGGAAGATTTACACCTGAGGAACAGGGAAGAAACAGAAGTGGGCTAAGTTTTACTAAAACCATAATGCAGCCATGACCCAGCTCAATCCCTGATTGCACTGAATGAGATAATAAGCCCAGAGATAATATATCCCTAACACAGGGAAACCTCTACACTACTTTTATATAATATTTTGTCACAATATCTGACAAAAATAAAAATTACTAGACATGGAAAGAGTCAAAATATGTGACCAATAATTAAAAGAAAAATAAAAGTTGATCAAAAGATGATCCAGATATCATCCAGGTATTAGCAGACAATATACTGGTTATATCAGAATAACTACTTAAAGAAATTATAAAAAACATGGACAAAGTAGATGAAAAATAAAGAATTTACAAAGAAATTTGAAATTATCCAAAAAAATGGACTAGATATTCCAGAATCAAAATATATAAAAATTAGTATTGGGTGTGTTTAACATCAGAATGAATGTAGAAGAAGATAGATTAAATAAATTGGAATACAGTTCAAAAGAAAATACATAAAATGAAGTACAAAGACAAATCAGATTGCGACAGACACATAAAAGGCACGTGAGACACCATAAAAGGAAATCTGCTAATATATGTAAGTGGAGTTCCAGGAGAAAAGAGAAAGAGTAGTCCAGAAGCAGTATTTAAAGAGATAATGGCTAAGGATTTTCTAAAACTGATCAAAGACGTCAAATCTCAGAATTAAGCTCAGTGAATTTCAAACTGGATAAAAACAAATAAAGTCACATCTGCGCATCATGGTCAACTTGTATAAAACCAAAGACAAAAATTAAAATGCAAAGTAGCCAAAGAAAAAGATACACTTCAATTAAAATTGCTGACTTCTCAACAAAAACTATGAAAGCTAGAAAACAACAGAATGACACATTTAAAGTGTGGTAAAAAATTACTGCCAAACTAAATTCTATGCTAGCAAAAATATCTCTCAAAACTAAATGTTTTTAAAGTCTTCAGAAAAAGAAAATCTAAAAGAGTTTATTGCCATCAAATTTGGACTACCAAAAATACTACAGGATATTCTTCAGGCTGAATGGAAATGATCAGCATGGAAGAATTAAACTGCAGGAAGGAATAAACAACATTAAAAAGAATAAATATGTAGTTAATTATAAAGGAATATGACAATTTAAATCAAAATTATAATAACATAATGTGCAGTTTATAACAGACATTGGGTTAAAATATATGACAATAAAAAGACCAAAAGTGGATGTGGGGGAGGGGTGTTAAAGATTTAAGTAGGACAAAATTCTTGCACTGCTCTTGAAATGATAAAAATATTACTTTAAGATAGACTGTAATTAAAAGGGTATATCTGATAGTATCTAGGGTAACCATTAAAAGAATATAAATGTATAACTAAAACTATTATAATTGAGAAAACAGAATAACAATTTAAAAAACTGTTTAATCCAAAAGGAAACAGCAAAGAAAAAAATAAGAGATGAGACCAAAAGGGAGGAAAAAAATAGCAATGTGGTAGACTTATACTCAGTAATTATCTTAAATGTAAATGGATAAAATAAGTGAATAAAAAGACAGAGATTAACAGACTGAACCAAAAAAATAACAAAATCCAATCCTATTCGTATAAGAAACACTTCAAATAATTAAATCTGTTTAAATATATTTAATAAAAAACACATGAAGGTTAAAATTAAAAAGATGAAAGAAATGTCATGCAGACACTAACACAAAGAAAGTTAGTGTAGCAATACTGATACCAAATAAATTAGACTTTATAGCTAAAAAAGTATTATTAAAGACAAATGAGGTCATTAGAAAATAAGATATTCCTGAATTTGCATTCACCAAATGAAACAGCTTTAGATGTATCAAAGAAAAGTTGACAGAGGTGAAAAGAAATAGATCTATAACCACTGTTGGAGATTTTTAATATGGCTTTCTCGTTAGCTGATAGAACAAGCAGACTAAAAAAATAATTCTATATAAATTTAGAAAATATTAATAACACAGTTAACCAACCTAACTTAAATGACATGTGTAGAAGAGCATATCCAACAAGAGCAGAATACACATTTCTCTTAAAACATTCACCAACGTAAGTCATTTGCTGAGCCACTTAAAATTTCAAAGAACTTAAATGATACAGAATATAATTCTATCTGGTTGAAGAACACATTAGAAATCAAAGCCAAAAAGATAACAGAATAGTCCCACTTAGAAATTAAGCAACACACTCCTTTAACTGTGAGTTAAAGAACAAAAAAAAAAAAATCACAAAAGAAATTTGAAAAGTTTTAATTGAATAACAATTAAAATAGGTCACTGTCAGAACTTGCAAGATGCAACTGTGCTCTCTAAACCTGTGCTTAGAGAGAAATTTACAGCTCTCCAGGCATATGTTAGAAAAAAAGCAATGCTTAAAATCAATAATATAAAATTCTTTCTGAAAAAGCTTTAAAAAGAACAGAGAAACCCAGAGACTATAAGAAAAAAAATTATAAAACTAAGAGTAGAAATCAATAAAATAGAAACAGACATACAACAGGAGAAAAAAACAACAACCAGAGATTCTTTGAAAAAGTAAATAAAATCAATAAACTCTTAGCAAGATAAAAGGAGAAAACACAAACAAATAAATAATATCAAGAATGAAAAATGAAACAGTACTACAGATATTACAGGTCTGAAGAAGAAAAGTAAAAAGGAATTATGAACAACTTTATGCAACTTTTGAAAATCTTGATAAAATGGACACATTTCTTGAAAAACACATTTTACCAAAACTGACATAGGAAAAAACAGAAAATGTGAATGGTCCAATTTCTATTAAGAAGATCAAATCTAGAATTTAAAGCCTTCCCACACATCTCCTGTCCCTACCCAAACCAAGCTCTGCCCACCCACAGCCAAAAAAAAAAAAGACTGCAGGCCCAGACAGCATCACTGAAATTCTAACAAAGATTTAAAATAGAACGAATACCAATTTTATACAAACCCTTCCAGAGAATAAAATTTTCCTGCATAAACTTAATACCAAAACCCAAAAGACATTATAAGAAGGAAATATTACAGGTAAACATGTCTTGTTAACATGGAAAAAGATCCACTAGCAAATCTAATACAGCAATATATGAAAAGGTTAATACAAATTCCAGGGAGAAAGCATCTGATTGTCAGACTGAGAAGGCTAGGAATCTTGACTAAAAATCTCACTAAGATATTCTAACATAGGGAAGGAGTATTTTCCATAAGGAAAAATAAAATATTCTTTTTTAAAAAATAATTTATTTATTTATTATTTGTTTTCTGGCTGCATTGGGTCTTTTGTTGCTGTGCGGGGCCCTCTCTACTTGCGGCGAGTGGGGGCTACTCTTCATTGCAGTGCACGGGCTTCTCATTGTGGTGGCTTCTCCTGTTGTGAAGCTAGGGCTCTAGGTGCGCGGCCTTCAGTAGTTGTGGCTCACGGGCTATAGAGCACAGGCTCAGTAGTTGTGGTGCACGGGTTTAGTTGCTCCGCGGCATGCGGCATCTTCCCGGACCATGGCTCGAACCCATGTCCCCTGCATTGGCAGGTGGATTCTTAACCACTGCGCCACCAGGGAAGCCCATATATTCTTGATAGCATAAGGAATAATGGATGCAGGGCTGCAAAACTAAAAGTAAAAAAAAATGGAAGGTTACAGCTAGATGTTCTACACACTCCAACCCATTCACTTGCTGTAGGAATACAAGCAGTACACTCTTTATAAGCGAGATGAGCAATTATGGAGAAGACTGCCTACAGCAAATCCTCCAACCAACTAACAGGAACAAACAAATCTCCAATTTCTAATACCAGCTTCTCAAAAGAGAAGAAGTAAGGTATGACCTGTGAAAGACCCTATCAGTCTCCTTTCTACCCATGTCAGTGTTTCATAATTTTGTTGCCTGAGACAAATTTTTCCACCAGAAGATTCTTGCTTCGGCTCTAATCCAACTGAGGAGACTAGTACATAGCTCAGAAAAACAGATAATCGTAAGCTAATCATACTTCCTTTGTGGTCTGTAAAATTTACAGTTTATAGCTAACATCTAATTTCCAGAAGAAATTTTTTCTTTCCTGGACCAAACAAACAAACCAACCTTATTAAAAGGCTACAAAGTCACATTTGAATTTTTTAAAATTATGCTCCCCAAAATAAATGGAACTACAATAAGGAATTAAGAGGAAAGCTGTCAATTAAGCACTCTTTAAATGTTACAAGTTGTGCCCAGTTCTGACTTCTGTCACTGAGGTTCACTGCTCAAGGGGTTTCTGAACAAGGTTCAATAATTTTCCAGGTGTTTTCTGCTAAATTTCAACTCTGAGAGGCAGATTGGCAGGTTCAAATCCTAAAAAGAAAAGATTCTGTGAACTGATAGCAATTTCACATTACTAAAGGTTGAGACAAAACAAACATGAAAGATGAAAGGCATTCCTGTAGGGTGGCAGGCTTAAAAAGTGATGATTTCTAAGTTTTTAAAAGAAAGACTACTACATGTATACTCAATGTTCTGGCAATCAACAAATAAGAAAGGGATGTTTGGGGAAAGTCAAATAAAAGCATGAAGGAAACATGGGAAAATAAGCAGATGTACCTTGGTACCAAAGCCAACAGATTAAATCATTAATTTAGGTCAGCATCACCTCGTGTCTAGATTAATACTATATTTCCCAGTTAATTTCACTCCAGTCAAGCACATGGCCCAAATCCACCTGAAAATCTAAATCTTCCTCAACCATTTTCACTACATCATTCCTCTGCTGAAAACGCAATTATGGTTCCCTATTATCTATCAACCAAGCCTACACTAAACTCTGGCTGTTCAAGACCGCCATGATTTGACCTAATCTATTCAACGTTATTTCTAGAGATGAGGAGAGTGGGTTAAATATGGCTACAAATTCTTTGCAGCTCCTACCTCCATTCCCTGAATATGGAGTGTCCCTTTGACTTGCAAAGACTAACAGAATGTGGCAGAAGTGACACCATGCAACTTCTCATGCTTGGCCTCAAGAGGACTTGCAGTTTCTGCTCTTGCCCTCTTGGAACACTACAATGTAAGAAACCTGGGCTATCCTGCTAGAGAAGCCAGATAGAAGGGAACCAGCTGATGGCCCTAGCTAACCACTGAACATGTGTTAGGTCATCTGGACTGATCAACCACAAAGGAGCCACCAGATGGCTGCAGCCACATGAGTGACCCCATACATAATTAGGAAAACAGCCCAGCTAAGGCCAACTGAAATGGAATAATCAGGAGCAAATAAATGTTTATTGGTTTAAGCCACTATGTGTTTATTTTATATATACGCATATATATAAAACATTTTATGTTATATATAAAACCCCAATTTCTTAAAAAAATTCAGTAAGAAAACAAATAACTTAATTTTTAAAATAAGCAACAAATTTGAATACTTCACCAAAGAAGGTATATGAATAGCAAATAAGCACATGAAAAAAATGCTCATCCTCGTTAATCATCACGTAAATGCAAACTGAAACTATGAGATAATACTACATATCTATTAAAACATAAAGTAAAAATACCTGACAACAGCATGTGCTAGCAAAGGTGAGAGCTGTAACTCTCAAGCACTGTGGGTGGGAATGCAAAATGCTACAGGTACTCTGGAAAACATTTTGCACAGCTTCTTACATAAAGTTAAAATGCACTTTACATATGACCCAGCAATTCCACTCCTAGGTATTTACCCAAGAGAAATAAAAACTCACTTACACACAAAAAACTTACAGGGCAAATGTTTGTAACAGCTTTGTTCATAATTGCCAAAAAAATGGATACACTAATAACATCTTTCAACTGGTGAATACATTTAAAAACAAACAAGACTGATACATGCATTCTGTGGAATACTGCTCATCATTAAAAAAAATTTTTTTAATAAAATGAACTACCAATACACAAAGTAGCACTGATGAATCACAAGTATATTATGCTAAATGAAAAAAGCCAGATTCAAAAGGCTACCTACTGCATGATTCTATTTATATAACATTCTGGAACAGGAAACAAACATAAGACAGAAAACAGATCAGTGGATGCCAGGGACAGAAGGTTAGAAGAGAATTTAACTACAAAAGGGCACAACAGAATTCTGGGGGAAGAAAGAATTCTTCTACAATTTGATGGTGGTACTGGTTACATGACTATAAGGATTTGCCAAAATTCATAGACGTGTATGCTAAAAGAAGTGTATTTTACCATACAGAAATTATTCATCAATAAGGCAGAATTAAATATACATACAGATACACACGTACACACAGACGCATGCAGCAACCTTCCATACATCGTACTAAAACGTTTGCATCCCTCAGAGTAATGATTTTCAAATTATTTTCCTAAATTTGTAGTAGTATCAACAAAATTAGCAAACACTGGCTAGAGGGTTGGGTAACTGCTTTTAAAAATTATTGTCCTGAATAGTAAAAATTGTAGTTTCAGGCTTCTGGGTTACTTTCCAATTCTAATCCACACACCATATCTCAAAGAAATGACCTAGTTTTACAGACATCTGAATTAATCCTTTATAGTCTACCTTCTGAACATACTTTCTTATAAGAAAAAGACATAGAAAACTGAGTATGAAATATTACAATAAGGGGGAAAAAGAACACCAACGTCACTAGCGCCTCCACTGCTCTTCCTTTTATGCCAGGGGCTCTAAAATAATAATCTCTTTGAATAAAACACAAATGGCCCTA
The DNA here is from genome assembly GCF_949987535.1 of Balaenoptera acutorostrata. Taxonomy (NCBI): domain Eukaryota; kingdom Metazoa; phylum Chordata; class Mammalia; order Artiodactyla; family Balaenopteridae; genus Balaenoptera; species Balaenoptera acutorostrata. The sequence goes on along the minus strand of NC_080066.1, from coordinate 144,908,254 downwards.
CCAATAAAGTTGATGGAAAGGCCTAAAGAGGTTTTCTTCCCTAATTATTTACATATTTTCCTGAAATTATATGTGTGTGTGTGCGTGTCTGTGTGTGTGTGTGTGTGTGTATGGGCTCATTTTCTCCATCTGTACTTTCAGATTGTATTTATGATGTTACAGAATGACATATTAAATGTCTCAGCTCTTAGAAGTTGTCTCTACATTTGCAGTAGTTGAGAATTTAATTTTTTGCCAACATGAAAGATTATAAAGAAAGTGACTTCAGAGATCCAAAGATTATTTTGCAGAAGGAACAACTCATATTAAAGGCAAGCTTTCCTTCATGCAATAGAAGCAAATACTTGGCAGTCAGACAAGCCAAGTGAACTATCAATATTTAAGTTGAAATTAGGAAAAAAGTGAGCAATTTTTTATTAGCCTAAATTGTTAAGAGGCAATATATTTTCAAGGAGTAAAGTTCTCATAACGTAGAACAAGATCTTACTACAAATCATACTCCAAAATCAACTACTCTTGCTTATCTCCTACATGAGATGTTTAGTTGAGATTTCCGAATCATTTACTTCTCTCTGGTTTCTATTCAGAGAGGCAAAACCGTTCATCAGACCCCTGGCTTTCCACTCATACTGCTATGATTCAAAGTAAGCTCCATCGTTTGTGAGAAGTGTGACCTAGGGAAAAATTAAATCACTTAATATCCCATTGATTCCTCATCTGTAAAATGGTTATGAAAACAGAACCAGCATCCCATAAGGAGGCTGTGGAATTCAATGAGATAATCCATGCAAAGTCCTCGGCACAGTACCTGGCACATAACAAACTCTCAATAAATGATAGCTATGATTACTAACCTCCAAATGATCAATCTTTGGTTCCCATAACAAATGATTAAGACTCTACTGAAAGACCACCCTCTCCATGATCCTTCCTCCCTGGCTATCCCCAAAAAGAAAATAAAATGATACACAAATTCAGGAAGTTAGCCGTCCACTTTCTAATTCCTGCATACTTTGTATTTTGCTGAATGGTACTATTACTCCTACAAATGACGGGGCTGATGTTTCATTCACTGAAACAGTAAAACTCTTAATGCCTAGCACAGCCTTCCACAGAACATAAAGAGATCAAAATGATATCATGGTGAAGAAAAGTTATGGAACTAAACAAAAGGAAAGAACTGAGTTCTAAATAAAGAGTGAAAGGCAGTGAGGGAAGGGAGGCTCCAAGGGTGTGTGACACTGCCAACTACATTCTTTCGTCACAGAACGCTCCTCGGCCTCCACAAAATAGCTCTCTCCCCTTCTCCTTCTCCAACTACTCTGAAAGTTCTACGCACAAGAGAACGTTTCCACTTTCGACTCCTCAATGTATTTGTTTCTCAAAAAGAAATGAATTTGTGCTCTTTTTTTCTACACTACTTCCCTTAGAGTCAATTACCACCTCTAGACGACTCTCACCTCTTCATCTTCTCAAATCTTCGACCTCTGTTTTGAGAGACAGCAAGCACTAAGTATACAGTCACCTTCATATTTAAATATGAGGAATTAGAAGATACTAGATAACTTCTAAATTCAATAACTCTGAAAACCATTTTTTAATAGACTGGCAGTAGCAATTATAATAATTCTCTAGATTCCAGATACAGTTGTTTTATTTAAGAATGAATGTTTTCATTTAATAAGTTAGAGTTAGACTAACTCAGCCTCTCAATTATTATGTGTTTGTTATAGTCCATGATGAAAATTTTAATATGTACTACTTTAAATCATACAAAGTTTATATTTATCAAAATTATCAAAATGCTGAAGATAATTTTAAACAAAATATAAGTATATTAAATGGCAGTTTTTCTATATTAAAATTCATATGCAAAATAAGATTTGCCATTATAGAGTAACTCTCTATGTTAAATACATAGAGATATCATTAGCATAAAAAGTACCTTACTAAGATATTTAAATTTTTGCAAAAATAGCAGTTTACAGAAATCATTAAGTATTTTTTAATAGCTGACTGAAGTCCTGCACCTAAAAACAAAGTACAATGTTTCACAATTCTTCCCTCAGTTTTTTAGAACCTACCGGAGAGATTCAGCCATTCGTCTCAAGTCTTCATTTTGCTGTTTTAAGCGTTCAAGCTTTGCCAAAATCTTGGACAGTTCTCGGCTAGAGTGATCAGGGTGGTCATTATCTCGTACCAAGTGACCACCTATATAAAATAGCAAGGTCCCCCAGGCAAAAAGAATGAGCATAATCCAACGCCAGGAACCAGTCCATGGCCGCATTTTCAGAGTTTCAGCTCACTCTCCTGGGTTCCTGGAACTCAAGGAATTGAAAACATCGTCACTCTGTTTCTAGCGAGTGTTCTTTCAACACATGATGCTTCAGACAAATTAGTCTCTCTGGTAGTCCTGTGGTGACTCTTTCCAAGAGATCCTCCTGGTGGTATGAGTAGGAAGCTTTATTGTCCTGTGCTTCATGGACTCTACATGCTGTGGAAAGAATAACAAATGTATTTAAATTATTTAGGATATGTAAAATAGCATATGCTGAGATTCATGGAATTAAAAGAAACATACTGGTGTTGACTAGCCAGCAGGCTGGCAAATAATGTAATTGCCTAAAGTAAGTAAAAAGCAAAAGCTTTTAGGTCTGCATATTAAATCAATGCTGTACCAGATACCTTAATTAGCTCTAAGCCTGAAAGTCCTCCAAATGCCATCATCACTTTTCCTTCTAACAACACTGTGCAACAGCACATATACAGAGATTAAAAGATTCTATCTTTGAAGAACCACTCAAAACCAAACAAAATGTACTCAACTACATATTCTGGGCTAATGTTTCCATTACCTCAAACTGAAACATGTTCCCTGCATGAGTGAATTCATTCTTACAAAATCTCAACTCCACCCCCCTCCATCTTACTGCTCAGCTGCCATTACACCACTTAACTCTGCAGGTGACAGGCATATTGTCACTTTTAGGAAAAGTTCTAAAAGTGTCATGTATATTAGCCAAGCAAAGGTTATCACAGCCATTAAGCAGCTGGCAACCACTCCAAACATCACAAGCAAAGGTTCATATGGATTATGGTAGATTATTCCTTTCTCAAATGTATTTAAAAATACCAACAATTGCAATAGAAGTCTAATACCAGTTAAATCTTAGTTATGGAGCATCTTAAACTACAAAATGGATATGCTTTCTCAGGCTTGGTTATTGGTTTCATTTGTCACTTCTCCATCATTAGGCTTAGAATTTCCTTTGAAAACAATTTTCTCGCCAAGGAGAAAATTTGTAGGCAAAGATATAACTTTAATACCATTTGATAATTCCAGAGCTAGATAAGAAAAGTCTTATCTCCAGGCACAGAGTTCCTTATAAAAGAGAAGAAAAGAAATAGTTCCTATATACAAAACTGAATGTGATGGGTACTTAACCACTAATTAACCAGTTATGAAAGACTAGATAGAAAAGTTGGAGAAGAGGTTTCAAAAATTAGAGCACAGGACTACTATTATCCTCCTTTTGAACCTCAAATCTCAAATGCTTTTAAATGGCCAAGTATTCAAAGAAAAGAAAATCTCTTCAAAGGAGTGTCCCAGAAATTCTACTTCCTTCCCATTTATTCCTACACTATTTTCCTCATTGTTTCTGGTTTACACTGACTAAACAAAGAATGAAAAAAATTGTACTCACTGAGAATGTTAGAAAGCCAAATAAAGTAATAATCCAAAGAAAACTTGGTGTTTTGTCTTTTGTTTTAATATCTATTCTTAAGTCTAATGAGAACATTCTTTTTATTGACTCCACTGTTCATTCTGTCTCTTTCTCAAAATCCTTTCTCAAAACCCTATTCCTCTAATTTCAGGTAACCCCATCTATTCACTAAACATAAGAATAATTAAAGTCTATTCAATATCTCAGGTATTCAATATCTCACAAGATCCAGTCATGTGAGGTCTACTTTTTATATTATATAGAAAAAATGCAGACATTCAGGGATTCTTGGTTAAAAAACAAATTAAAAAATCCACTCTGATGGTCTAAGGGATGCATTTTATTCCGTAAGTCAACAAAAGAAGTATTAACATTTGAGTTAATAATACTGTTTGTGACAACACATGCAACCCTGTAAAATGCTGTCATACCATATGCTGAACCTATAATGTATCCTAGTCGATTCTAAGCTACACCAGTAAGATATTAGAAATGTTTAATCTTTCCCTTCATAGAAAAAGTTAACTTGGACAAGTGTGAAAAAAAAAAGACAAGTGTGATAAACAAAAGTACAGAGACTTTTCTAAACAAGAATCATTTCAATAACAAATAAGAAAGAGTTTTCTGTAACATTTTACTTGGAATTATAACAAAAAAATTATCATTAATATTAAAAGCCAGCAAAAGTATAATATAATTAGAACAGAAACAAGTTTAGAGAAACATAAATTTTGTTATACCAAGTGCTTTGGGTTTTTATAAACCACCATCAAAAGTATCCAAGATATTAAATTACTATATTTTGCAGCAATATTGATAATGCATGAGTTATAAAGCAAGAAATTATTGTAGGAGCAAAACATGGTCATTTTCTTAATTAATAGCATCAATTTAACTCTGTTTTTAGAGAGACTATTTCCCCAAATTTTGTTGTTCTTAAAGCAATATTTTTAAAGGGATCAACAAAAATAAGCCAAGCTGAAAACCAAGTAGTTTTCTATGTAATTTTCCTTAGCATGGTTTAAAAGAGCAGGTATAGAATTTCTTCCTTATCCATAATGAATGCCTGCTTACTTACTTACCTATCATGTTTACTGTTTATTTTTGAACCATGCCTGCTAAAATGTAAACTTCATGACTTTTGTCCATTTTGTTCACTGACGTATCCGAAGTACTTAGAGCAGTATTTACAACTTAGTAATAAATATTTTTAAATAAATAAGTGAATGAGTTGAGTGAAGGATGTCAATAATGGCATATGACATATGACACAGAATCTGAGAACTTATCAGCTTCATCTGCATTTTATGCCCCACTTAAGAAAGCAAATACAAATGTAGAATGTGAGACAGTGCTATTATAAGGAAAATAAAATCATTCAAAACTTTAGGATTTATTATTATCAACATATATTTTACAAGACAGCCTCAAATTATTAAAATAAACTGGTCTAAAAGGCCAATAAGATCAGCAATCTTACAGTTACCCTTCAGCCATGAGAAAATAATTCTCTATGTCGTATTTTCCTCATCTAGAAGATTCACTTCGCAAAAACAATGGGATAACTGAAGGAAGTACGTATAGCCTTTGATATGAAAGCCACTCAATTTATTTGTGAATGAATTTATTAGTGAAAGTACTTCAAATTTATTAGTAAAAATATTTCAACATTAACTACATGAGCTAATTTCTGACTAAAATTTATATAGTAGTATTTGCTAAGATTTCTTCTGAGTGGGTTGTTTTCTTTTCAAGTATTTACAAATTCATTCCTGTTTGAGATTCACATACTACCCTTCATCTGCAGAACAGTAAATGGATTGAAATGTGTCAGGTTTCCTTCTGCAAATTTATTTAATTAGGAATACCACTTTTTAAAAGTAATAGGTATTTAAATGATTCTTTTCTTTTGGTATTTACAGAGACTCTTTGGGTTATATTGTTTAATGTCTCTGAAACAAAAAATATATGTCAAAAATATATGTAATTTTTCAAAGTAATTTCTTGAATCTGGAATCTAAAGTACATCATCAGTAAGATCAGGAGCTTTAATGGAGTTATTATGAGGCTTACATGAATAAAGCATTTACAAGGCTTGGCACATAAGAGGTGCCCAATAAAAGGTAATTCTATTTTAATGCTGACAAAATATGCAGATTAAAAATATGGGTGCTAGAATCGGCAAAGTCTGAACTAGAGTCTTGGTTCTGCTATTATCATAGTTAGGTAACCTCACTGAGCTTCAATTTCCTTATCTGTAAAATGGATATATTACATACTACCTCTCCCACCAAATACTGGGAGAGGTTTAAATAAAATAATCTGTGGGAAGCACTTAGCACACCAGTGGCAAACTGTTATTATGTCATACATATTAATCCTGTAACATTATTTTAAGACACAATTATAATATTTTATATAATTTATATACCATATGTTATTATAGGCAGTTTCTAAAATGGCTGTCAATGATCCCTGTGTCCCATATTTGTGCTGTTGTGTAATCTCCTCCTCCAAGTGTGGGCTGGACCTAGTGACTTACTTCTTACATACAATAGAATACAGCGAAAATGATAGGATTTCACTTCTGAGCTAAGGTTACAAGAGATATAAGCTACCACACTGTGAGCTGCCCTATGAAGAGGCCCGTGAGGAAAGGAACTGATTCCTGCCAACAACCATGTGAGTGAACTTGGAAATGGATCCTCCACCAGTCAAGCCTGTACCATGCCACTGTAGCTTGGTCCACATTTTAATTTCAGGTTTTTGAAAAACCCTGAGCCAGAAGATCCAGCTAAGTCATGGCCCGATTCCAGACCAAGAGATAATAAATGTTTTTTAAGCCACTTAGTCTTAGGGTAATTTGTTATGCAGCAATAGATAATACACATGTCTAGTTCCCTACTAGGCTGAGTACCTGGTCTTCAATTCATGTATTATTCTGTCTGTCCCCAGCAAGCTGTACAAAGTCTGGGGCACAGAGTAGGCATCCAAGATGCACGACAGAAATTAATCTTAATTACAGTTTCTTAATATCCTGCTAATATCTCTTACAAATACTATAAAAACTAAACCCAATTTATAGCAAATAAAAGATTTGATAAAAGTATAATTATTAGTTATATATTATACCAAAAGTCTGAAAGCATTTCTATTAATGTTTACTAAACAGACTTCCACTTCTAACCATGAAAGAATAACTGGTATTAGATTTGTCCTCACATATAAACAACTAGAAAACTCACATATTCTTTGTTTTTTTCTTGTTTCTTTACAACCCTTTAAAAATGTAAAATCCATTCTTAGCTCAAGGGCTGTAGCCCAGATCTGCTCATGAGACCAGTCTAATGACTCCAGCCACAGAATAAAGGCTATGCTAACAAGATCCATAACAAAACTTAAAAACAAGCTACAAAAATGAGCTAAAGGTGATCCAAAAGTAAATTAATGCCTATCAAAATAAACTCAACATTCTTTAAAGAAAGACAATAAAATATAGATACTCAACAATATAAAGTTCACACTGTCCAGCAACTAATCAAAACTTACAAAGAACATGGAAAGAGATCATGCAGTGACGCAAGCACCCAAAAACCTGCTAAAGGCTAAGGATGGACTAGAATACAGAGCAAACACTCCACTCCAAGCCCCAAACCAAGAATAAGGCAGCAGTAGTCCACCACCTCAGGAGTTTTAAGTCTCTGCAAAAACAAGACAGACAAAATTTCTGCCCTCAAGAGGTAATATTCTAGTGGATTCTAAGGGAAAGGGACACTAAAAAGTGACAAAGGGAAGTCACTAAAACAAGCCCCAGAAAAGCCTCTTCTTGCAACAACTAACATTCTGAGTAATTCAGTAGAAACCGAATATAAACTATATCACCTAATTACTTTCTTAGAAATAGTGTAATCATTCCATTAGAAGCAACAACAATAACAAAATGCAGTACCATTTACAACACTATCAAACTGACTTTTCTTATACCTAACATATAAGAAAATAACCAATAGCTACTTCTTTTAGCATCTGACTATGCGAAAATGATATTTCCAAGAATCACATTCAAGTGGCTTCACTTTAATGCTAAGGCCAAAAGATTGAACCTGTGACAACGTGCTACAGAACAAATGACTAAAAGCCTGGCGTGTTCTGCTGTGCACCATGTTCATTAGAAGATTGTCCTCTAAACTTAAAACTAATTCAGTACTTATTTAAGTAATATAAATATGTATACCCTATGCAAAGGGAAATATAGCATTATATGTCAAATATTTGCATCAACATGCCCTTTGATGAGAAACTCCACTAGCAGGAATTTATACTAAGATGCATTTTAAAACGTGAACAAAACATATCACAAGGGTATTCATTACAACGCTGTTTGCAATAGTTCCAAACTGGAAAAAACATAATTGCCCATCAATAGAAACATGGTTGAAGAAATTATGAATTACTTTTCCAGAAATATGTTATTTTTTAACTATGATGCCAACAAGTAGGAAAATGTGGCCCATAACTAAGAAGAAAATCAGTCAATTTAAAACAGACCCAGAAGACAGAGATGATGATAACAGCAGATAAGGACAGTAAAACAATTACTATAAATATGTGTTAGGATTTAAAATTTAAAAAATGAATACTTTGATTAAAAGAAATAAAAACTAACAAAAAGGCAACATCTATAATTTTTTTTTTAATCTAAAAATTAAGAAATTCTCTGGAAATGATTAAGAGCAAATTAGATACTGCAGAGGAAAAGTTAAGTGAATTTGAAGACAAATAGAAAATATCTTAATCACAAGAAAAAAATTACAACTATATATGGTGACATATGTTAACTAGATTTATTATAGTGATAATTTAACTATATATATATATATCAAATCATTGTGTTGTACACCTGAAACTAATATATGTCAACTTAGAAAAATTACCCAAAAAGAAAATTATCTAGAAAAAAAAAAATCTGAAGGAGGTTTGAAAAAAAGTAAATTTTTAAAGCAACCACTGTTTACAGCACTTCAGATATTATGGTGTTCAACAGCTTTCAGCACAGTCACAGCACATTACAGTAACTATCATCGTGAACTAAAAACTGTTCAGGAGCTAAAAGTCTAATAAAATTCACCCATCAACATTAGCAAGGAAACAATTTACATTAATCAGCTTTGGAAATGTACCGGCATTCCCCATTTTAGCATTCAGCTTGAAAAAGGACTTCTCAGAACAAAACCTGTCTCAAATCTGAAGTAATGTACATTGAAAACTAGCTTAGTCACGGGCATATAAAGAATTTCTAATGTATTTTTAAATACAAATAAAACCATAATTCGGAGGAGAAGATTAGTCACGGCGGGGTGGGGGGTGGAATACATAGGTGTTAAAAAGAGTTTCAGGGGGCTTCTTATTGGAAAAAAATACAAGCTAGTGGGCAATGGAACAACATCTTTAAAAGTGCTGAAATTTAAAAAAAATGGCAAAACTACACTTTGTTATCCATTGAAAATACCTTCAAAAACAAGAGCAGGTTTCTGTAAGTTTTCATTTAACTTGGGTAAATACCTAGGATTGGGATTGCTGGGTCATATGGAAAACATACACTTATAATAAGAAAAGGCCAAACATTATTCCAAAGCAGCTGCATCATCCTGAATTGTTACCAGGAACAAATGAGTGTTCTTGTCGCTCTACAATTTCTCCAGCATTTGGTATTTTCAATTTTTTTAAAAGCAATTCTGATAGTTGTGTAGTGGTATCTCAATGTGGTTTCCATTTGCATTCAATTTCTCTAATAACAAATGACATTAAGCATGTGATCATCTATTCATGTGCTTATCTGCCAACCATATAGCTTCTTTGGTGAAATATCTATTGAGATGTTTTGTCCATTTCTATATTACATTGTTTACTTTTGAGATTTAAGAGTTCTTTATATATTCTTGATACATGTCTATAATCAGATGTGACTTTTCAAATATTTTTTCCCACTCTGTGACTTGCCTTTGCATTCTCTTAACAGTGTCTTGCATGCAGCAAAAAAATTAATTTTTTGACAGAATATAAAAAAATTATAATTTTTTTTAATAGATTGTGGTTTGAGTATTATATCTAAAAATTCAATGTCAATCCAAGGTCACATATATTTTCTCCTACATTTGCCTTAAGAAGTTTTAGTTTTAGGTTTCAAAGTTAAAAATACACTTGCCCAGGATTCCTGCTCCTACCTAGGTATCACCTCAAGAAAAATGAAAGCTCATGTTCCCACAAAAACTGATACACAAATGTTTATAGCAGCTTTATATATAGACAAAAATTGGAGGAAAAATCAACACGGTCTTCAACAGGTGAATGAGAACATTCATTTATCAAAACAAATGATCATGTATCAAAAACAAAGGACTACTACTCAGCAATACAAAGGAACAAGCTATTGGCCCACTCAACAAAATAGGTGAATCTTATAAAGAGCCCAGAGATAAATCCACACATATGGTCACCTTATCTTTGAGAAAAGAGGCAAGAATATACAATGGAGAAAAGAAAGCCTCTTCAATAAGTGGTGCTAGGACAGCTACATATAAAAGAATGAAATTAGAACACTCCCTAACACCATAAACAAAAATAAACTCAAAATGAATTAAAGACCTAAATGTAAGGCCAGACACTATTAAACTCTTAGAGGAAAACATAAGCAGAACACTCTATGACACAAATCACAGCAAGATACTTTTTGACCCACCTCCTAAAGTAATGGAAATAAAAACAAAAATAAACAAATGGGATCTAATGAAACTTAAAAGCTTTTGCACAGCAAAGGAAACCATAAACAAGACGAAAAGACAACTCTCAGAATGGGAGAAAATATCTGCAAATGAAGCAACTGACAAAGGATTAATCTCCAAAATATACAAGCAGCTCATGCAGCTCAATATCAAAAAAACAAACAACTCAATCCAAGAAAGGGCAGAAGACCTAAATAGACATTTCTCCAAAGAAGATATACAGATTGCCAACAAACACATGAAAGGATGCTCAACATCACTAATCATTAGAGAAATGCAAATCAAAACTACAATGAGGTATCACCTCACACCGGTTAGAATGGCCATCACCAAAAAATCCACAAACAATAAATGCTGGAGAGGGTGTGGAGAAAAGGGAACCCTCTTGCACTGTTGGTGGGAATGTAAATTGATACGGCCACTATGGAGAATAGTATGGAGGTTCCTTAAAAACTAAAAACAGAACTACTATATGACCCAGCAATCCCACTACTGGGCATATACCCTGAGAAAACCATAATTCAAAAAGAATCATGTACCACAATGTTCACTGCAGCTCTATTTACAATAGCCAGAACATGGAAGCAACCAAAGTGTCCATCGACAGATGAACGGATAAAGAAGATGTGGCACATATATACAATGGAATATTACTCAGCCATAAAAAGAAACGAAACTGAGTTATTTGTAGTGAGGTGGATGGACCTAGAGACTGTCATACAGAGTGAAGTGAGTCAGAAAGAGAGAAACAAATACCGTATGCTAACATATATATATGGAATCTAAAAAAAAAAAAAAAATGGTTCTGAGGAACCTAGGGGCAGGACTGGAATAAAGATGCAGACGCAGAGAATGGACCTGAGGACACGGGGAGAGGGAAGGGCAAGCTGGGACGAAGTGAGAGAGTGGCAAGCACATACATACGCTACCAAATGTAAAACAGATAGCTAGTGGGAAGCAGCCACATAGCACAGGGAGATCAGCTTGGTGCTTTGTGTCCACCTAGAGGGGTGGGATAGGGAGGATGGGAGGGAGACACAAGAGGGCGGAGATATGTGGATACATGTATATGTATAGCTGATTCACTTTGTTATAAAGCAGAAGCTAACACACCATTGTAAAGCAATTATACTCCAAAAAAGATGTTAAAAAAATAAATAAATAAAATAAAAGTAAAAATAGAACTACCATACTACCCCGCAATCCCACTACTTGGCATATACCCTGAGAAAACCATAATTCAAAAAGAGTCATGCACCACAATGTTCACTGCAGCTCTATTTACAATAGCCAGGACATGGAAGCGACCTAGGTGTCCATCGACAGATGAATGGATAAAGAAGATGTGGCACATACATACAATGGAATATTACTCAGCCATAAAAAGAAATGAAATTGAGGTATTTGTAGTGAGGTGGATGGACCTAGAGACTGTCACACAGAGTGAAGTGAGTCAGGAAGAGAAAAACAAATACCGTATGCTAACACATATATATATGGAATCTAAAAAAAAAAATTATTTTTCTGAAGAACCTAGGGGCAGGACAGGAATAAAGATGCAGACGTAGAGAATGGACATGAGGACACGGGGAGGGGGAAGGGGAAGCTGAGACAAAGTCAGGGAGTGGCACTGACATATATCTACTACCAAATGTAAAATAGATAGCTAGTGAGAAGCAGTCGCATAGCACAGGGAGATCAGCTTGGTACTTTGTGACCACCCAGAGGGGTGGGATAGGGAGAGTGGGAGGGAGACGCAAGAGGGAGGGGATATAGGAATATATGTATACGTATAGCTGATTCACTTTGTTATACAGCAGAAACTGACACAACATTGTAAAGCAATTATACTCCAATGAAGATGTTAAAAAAAAAAAAAGGGTCAATCTTAAATGCATTTTGCTAGGTGAAGAAAGCTAGAACCAAAAGATACATATTGTGTAATTCATTTATCTGACATTATAGCAAAAGGAAAACTACAGGGTGAAAAAAATAGATCAGCAGTTGCCAAGGATTGAAGCTGTAAGGAAGGGCTGATTAACCAAGGGGCTCCAGGGAAAATTTTTACACTGATGAAACAACTCTAAATGGTACTGAAGAAGGGCACATTAACTCTGTGGTATTCAACCCACAAACCCGTAATTCCAGTCTAAAAATGAGAAAAATACCAAAAAATCCCAAACTGAGGGTCATCCAACAAAATACCTGACCCAAATATACTCTTCAAAACTATCAAGATCATAAAAAACATGAAACAACTAAGAAACTGTCACAGATTAGAGAAGACTAAGGAGACATGGTATCTAGGATTAGATCTTGGAAGAGAAAAGGGACACTGTGGAGAAACTGGTGAAATCCAAATACAGTGTGTAGTTTAGTAAATAATATTGCACCCTGTTAATTTATTACTTTTGACAAATGTACCAGGCTATGTAAGATGTTAACATTAGGAGAACCTGGGCAAAAAGTATATGAAAACTCTCTGTACTTTCTTTACAAAGTTTCTGTAATTCTAAAATTATTCCAAAATAAAAAGCTTTTAAAAGATAAAGGCAAAATAAATACATTTTCAGAAAAAAAATGTTGAAAGAACTTGTTGCCAACAGATACACACTACAAGATATATTTAAAGGGATGCTTTTCAGGCTTAAAGAAAATAATTGTGTGGGATTTCCCTGGCAGTACAGTGGTTAAGAATCCACCTGCCAAGGCAGGGGACATGGGTTCGAGCCCTGGTCTGGGAAGATCCCACATGCCACAGAGCAAATAAGTCCGTGTGCCGTAACTACGGAGCCTGTGCTCTAGAGCCTGTGGGCCACAACTACTGAGCCTACGGGCCACAACTACTGAGCCCACGGGCCACAACTACTGAAGCCCACACGCCTAGAGCCCATGCTCCACAACAAGAGAAGCCACCGCAATGAGAAGCCCACACACCACAACGAAGAGGGGCCCCCCGCTCCCTGCAACTTGAGAAAGCCCGTGCGCAGCAATGAAGACCCAATGCAGCCAAAAATAAGTAAAATAAAAATAAATAAATTTTAAAAAAAAAAGAAAATAATTGTGGATGGAAAGTTGAATGTAAACAATGAACAAATGTATGAGCAGGTATAAGTAAAACTTTTTCTCATTTTTAATTTCTTTTAAAATAAATTTGATTCGAAAAACAAAATACATTTGATTCTTTAAAACTAAAATAACAAATACTATAGGGTTTGTAACAACGTCATAAGATGTATGACAGGCAGAAAAAAGGATATGGTTTTTTATTTTTTAATTTTTAAAAAATTTTTAAAAATTGATTTCTTTATTTTTGGCTGCGTTGGGTCTTCATTGCTGCGTGTGCGCTTTCTCTAGCTGCAGCGCGTGGGCTTCTCATTGCGGTGGCTTCTCTTGTTGTGGAGTACGGGCTCTAGGTGCGTGGGCTTCAGTAGTTGTGGCACACGGGCTCAGTAGTTGTGGCTCGCGGGCTCTAGAGCACAGGCTCAGTAGTTGTGGCACACAGGCCTAGTTACTCTGTGGCATGTGGGATCTCCCCGGACCAGGGATCGAACCCATGTCCCCTGCATTGGCAGGCAGATTCTTAACCACTGCACCACCAGGGAAGTCCCAAGAATATGGTTTTAAAGTCCCTACGTTATACCTCAAGAAGTGTGAAAGTATTTGAAAGTTTGGCGAAATAGGTAAAAGCTTCACATCGTAAATACTATCAATGAAATATAAAACAGATAAACAATAGAGGGAAAAAAAATCAATGAAACCAAAAACAAATTCCTTGAAAAGATCAATAAAATTGATAAAATTCTAGATGAACTAATCAACGGGAAAAAAAGAAGACATAAGCTGCCAATATAAGGAATGAAAGGGGAAGCATCACTATAGATGCTACAAAAGGATAATAAGGAAATATTATGAACAACTTTGGGTCAATAAATATGAAACCAGACCTGAAATGGATAAATTTCTTAAAATAAACTGCCAATGCTCAGTCAAGAAGGAATCAATAACCTGAATAGCCATAAAGCCTTATATCTATTAAAGATGATGAATGTGTATTAATAAACCTTCCCACAAAGAAAACTCTAGGCCCACCTGGCATTATGTGTGAATTCCACCAAATATTTATAGAAGACACAACAGCCACTTTATTAATGAATCAAAAATTTGAAAAAATCCAAGTGTCTAACCAACAGCTAAATGGATAAATAAACGTAACACATTCATATAAATGGAATATTATTCAGTAGGAAACAGGAACAAACTACTGATTTACACAACATGGATGAATCTCTAAAACATGCCTGGCAAAAGACGTCAGGGACAAAAAAGGAATACACATTTCTGTGAAGCTCTAGAACAGAGAAACTAACATATAGTGACTAAAATCAGACCACTGATTGCCAGGGAACAAGCAGACAACTGATTAAAAAGGGGAATGACAGTTATAAGAGGCATAGATTTAAGAAAAATCATCTAAGTGTACACTTAATATATGTACATTTTATTGATGTAAGTTATGCTTCAATAAAGTTGAAAAATCATAACAGAAAATTTAAACTATCTCCATTTTGTGAATATAATTGAAAATGTCAATAATTGAAGGATGCTAATTCATTAAATGGCTAAATTATGTGCTTGCATTTTGAGTTTCAATGAGACAGATTTTCTTCAGCAAAATCATCATTGTACATTCCTACTTTTAAAGAAAAAATCAGAAGTAATTATTCTACACATATGATCAACTTCAATCCAAATGTTAATGTGAAAATTTTATTTTTTACACATTTCAAAGGCAGTGAGAATCAACTAAAATAACTAGTAATATAATTAACAAACTACACTGAGACTGTTCTGAATCTTCTTCATAGCCTAACTTTTTCTCAAAGCGAAAGAAAGCATCATAAATATTCAAATAATGATTCCTTAGATTATAATAAATATCTACTATAGTTTAGAGTTATCATCTTTAGAAGAATTTTTTAACAACTGGAAAGAATAAAAAGCAAATCATTGTTAGAGTGCTTCTTAAAGTAATTCAATGTAACAGAATAAACTGAAAATTTCAACAGAAAAATAAAATCATTTATTCAGCAAATTTAATGAATGACTACTATAATGTAGCAAAGGTTAAGCATGACTGTTATATTTTAAAGGCATCAAGTTGATAAAGAGAAATATAAATGAAACTTTTAGAGAAAAGCTATTTATCAATTACAAAGTACAAATATTTAAAGAGCCCTATGCATATATAATTCAAGTCAATTATAAATTAATATAGGTCCAAGACTATATATTTAAATATCTTCTCAACTGATCTCAGTTCATTTTCCAATTAAGTACTGTTAAAGAACTTATTTAAAATCTTTCTTACTGTCCAGCCTCCATATACAGGAAAAGGGCAGTAATAAAATTGTGTTTATTAATTTAAGAAAGAAGTAGGAAAAAGCAAGTAAAAATAGTATCATAAATTAAGATGGTCCTTTCATGCTAGTTGAAATCAACTTATTTATATAAAAGCAACTGGTGAAATAACTAAACTGATATGTGGAATGAAGGGATTAAGGCAGGGGAGGAAGGAAAGAGAGAAAGCGAGGGAAGGGAAAAGCATGGAAGGGAAAAAGAGGGAAGGGCAGGAGAGGAAAGAAAAGGAAATTTTCATATAGCCCCTACCAAGATTATAAAATTCAATTTTCATTCATGACTTACAGAGTCATCTATCATACTCTCATAGTATGCTTATCAGTAAGGTCACAGTATATACACATATGAATTTAAAATGCCAGGTATCCTGACTACATGAACACAAAATATTAATTCACTGAAACCAGCCAATATCTTAGAAATTAATCTTCCTACTTATGAAGTACAAACACATAACCACATTTATGAGGTTTCTATCAGGAGCATCTCACTCACCTTAACTCAAGATAACACACCAGGTTGTGTTTACTGATGCAATTAATTTATACTATTCAAATGGATCCAGAAATCTGGCCTTTGCATCCGTACCTTCCACCTTAAATAAATCAATACTGCTGAAAAGTGGGAACACTAATAAATTCAAATAAAATGTATATCTTACCATTTCATCTGGTTATCAAGTATATACATAATATACACTCGATTGGCAACATGATATAGTAGAAAGAGCAACCAAATCAATCACTGGCTATAAATATATGGGCAGTTTACCAAACTACAAAATGGTCACTTCACTTAATTGTGAAGATCACATTAAATAATATAAGTAAAAGTGGTTTAGAAACTGTAACACAATTTATAAACATTGTTACTATTATCTTTCCCTTGCCATCAGAAACTAGGTATACCAGCCTTCTGCCAGTTTTTAGAATACGTCAAGTTCTTAACCTATCATGGGGCCTTCATTCTTGCTGTTCCTTCTACCTGAGCTGAAATCCCTTTGGCTTATTCTTATAATTCAAACCTCTACTTAAATGTCACCTCTTTTCAGGGACAGTCCATGACAACATGTATCAATTATGACATGCTAGGACACACATAAGAGAAAATCCAACTCAAAATGGCTTTAAAAATAAGGAAATCAATTTCTCAATTGAAAAAGTTAAAGTTAGTTAATTCAATTGCTCCATGAAATAGTCAAAAAACTCTTTTCATCTTTCTATTCTACCTGCTTGGCATGACAGCCTCTGTCCTCGTCCTAGCTCTCTTCATGGTAACAAGTTAGCTGCCTCAATTCCAGCCACAAGTAATTATGTGTAAAAGAACAATTGGTAATCTCTTCTAGTCAGTCTCATTTTAAAGGAAACTACTGAAAGAAGTCTCCCTCAAATTTGCATATCCTATTAACAAGAGTGAGTCACCTCATCCTTTGCAAAATCAATCACTGGTAAGTGAAATGGGATTACCATTATGGCTTAGACTAATCAGGATTTATCCCTAAGGGTAGGCGCCAAAACAAAATCGGTACCCTGAAAGCAAGAATGAATGACGATAAAACCCTACAAGAATGCTACAATATCTTGTCTTTTAAAAAAAAAAAAAAAGCACTCACCACCCCCCATTATTCTCTATCACAATACGTATTGGCTTATTTATTTCTTATAATAAAAGATATGTACCAACAGAGCAGGGATTTAGAGCACAGTGCCTAAAACAGAACAAGCCTTGTATTAATATTTGTAGAACAAAAAAGTGAATGCATGAATATTACACAATGTGCATATATTTATTTAATATCTATAGTCAAAATCCTAGGCAAAATAAAAATAAAGTTTTTGAAGAATTAGAACTAAGATTCAAAGTCATTTTCATGTTTATTCATTTATATTTACATGCAGAAAATGTCAAAAGTAGATGCTCAGAAAGAAATATATCCAAATATAATTTCAAATCAAAGACATTCAAGCCAACTCTTGATAACCTGCAGAGTCCTCCAATACTACATTTAACAGTTAATAAGGGCCGACAGATGTATAGCAAAAATTCCAAGTCTCATACAACAAATAATGAATAAAGAGGCATAATCTTTATAGAGAACTCTTTCTAAATAACAATAGAGATTTAAAAATTCAGATTCAAAGAGATTTAAAAGAGTTTCTACAGAACAACAGAGATTCAAAAGTGTAATAAACATATTATGCTACTGAAAATTTTAGTGGGATATACATTTTTTAAAA
The DNA here is from genome assembly GCF_949987535.1 of Balaenoptera acutorostrata. Taxonomy (NCBI): domain Eukaryota; kingdom Metazoa; phylum Chordata; class Mammalia; order Artiodactyla; family Balaenopteridae; genus Balaenoptera; species Balaenoptera acutorostrata. Next base: position 144,890,089 of record NC_080066.1, on the reverse strand, counting down.
ACACATTTCAATCCTCATATAAGAGGCATGATGCCCTTTAAAGGCTAATCTTTACTACTGCATGTATAAAGAATAATATACTGATATTATTGGCTAGCATTCGATTCATTAATACATGAACCAGATGGGCGGCATAGAGACAATTTATATATCCTAAAATAAGAGAAGTTGAGATAAATTATAGTGCAATCATTGGTGAGATGTTATAGCTCGGTTTAAAATGTAAAGTATGAAGACAAATACACACAATATAATGTTAGGTGAAAATGCAGGATGCAGAGGGATTTGATGATGTTGATGCATAGCATCATACCTTGGAAAAGTATATGCTGTAAGGTCAAGCAGCTCTGGGTGTATATCCTAATAATACCTAAATAGAATTGGGCCAGAAAAGAATCAGCAGGCATCTTACTTTCTCTGAGCCTGAATTTTCTATCCTTGAAATGACTGTAATAATTCCTATCATATGGGCCTATCATTCTAAGTATAATGATGATAACAGCTACATTTATATAGTGCTTCCTGAATGCAAGGTACTTTTCTCTTTACTTCACAATTATAATACTATTTAATCTTCTCAACAATCTTATAAGTACTATTATCCCCATTTTACAGTGGAGGAAATTAAGGCACATTGAGATTAAATAAAGTCATAAAGTCAGTAAGTGGCAGAACCAAAATCAATGATACCTATTTTTTTTATTATTGTTATTAAGAACCTGCTCACTTCAAGAATTGCAAGGGAAGCTAGAAAATCTCCTTCACACGTACTTTTTAACCCAAGGATAAGCAACTATATCACTAGGATATGTCGAGTCTAACTCAATCCAGAGATTTAAGGGCCTCAAGCTTTTCCTCCCAAATAGCACACTATTAGGAAAACTAGATAAAACAACTCCAGCTGACCTAATTTTTTTTACATTTAAAGTATAGTGAAGCAACTTTCAGTTCCAGACCAAGATGGAAAAGATGTACTTCTCCCCATCCCTCCCACTATGAACAGCTAAAAAACCCTGGCCACTTTTTTTTTTTTTTAACACTTTATGGTTTATTAATGTTTGTTTTATAAAAGCAACCTCAGTTTCCTCACTGGGTTACTTACACATTTCTTTACTCTTGACCACCAATAATTCTCAGGATTCTCAAAAGCTTTTACAATAAACATGTAGTTTTTTGTTCCCCATTTATAGTAAATATTGTTGACTGCAAAATTCTAAAGAAGTAAGTTGTCATTCGTCAAACAATTCGCCTGAGGTAGACAGATTTGGGATATTTCTCCTTAAGAGTCGGCCACTGAACAATGAAGTAATCAGAGAGGTGAAACAAGATGACTGTGTAAGGTGGAAAGCAAAGGCAGAACTGCTAGGGATCTAGGGACTAATGGAACAACAACATGGCAGTAAGTTCTCTGAGTTTTTGCTTCATAAATCCAAGAAGGAAGAAAGAGAATAAGAAATAGCAAAAACATGGGTAAATATAATATAGTTAACCTTCTGTTCTTGAGTTTTCTACATTATGTTTGACAGGTGAAGCAAAAAGTATACCACTGTTGTAGTTCTAAATATATGTGGAGGAAATATTTAAGACCATTATATAAGTGACAGAGGGTAATGGAACTTTAGAGGTAAACTTTCTACACTTCACTCAAATTGGGAAAACATCAATACACCAGTAGATTGTAACAAGTTATGTATTTTTAATGCAATACTTAAAGAAACTAGTAAAACATCTACACAGAGATATACTCAATAACATTTAGCAATGTAATCATTGAAGGCTTAATAGAGAGTGAGTTTTAGAGTCAACTAGAACAGTGTTTGCCCATTTCCTCCACTTTCTAGCTGTGTGACTGTGGCCAAATTATTTAACCTCTCTGTAAATTAGGTAATAACATTCATTATGGACCAATTAGAGTTAAAACACAATAACTACAATTATTATAGCTATTATTATTATATTTTGGTTGAGTTAGGCTATTAACTCTGTCTCTTTATTTACTTCTGCTAGTTTAAATGAATATTTAAAGTAGTCTTGAACTGAGATATATATGGAAGGTGCAAGTCATGGTGACTAGCATGTAGTATGGGCTTGATAAATAAAAGCTATGATTAATTATCAGTAAATAAAGGAGTTATGGTTAGCCTTTCCTTAATTCCATTGACTTTGCACCATAAAATTATAACGCCTCCTTGACATCAGTCTTGGCAGTGATTTTTTTAATTTGACATCAAAAGCAAAAAAGGCAACAGAAGCAAAAATAAACAAGTGGGACTACATCAAACTAAAAAGCTTCTGCATAGAAAAGGAAACCATCAACAGAATGAAAAGGCAACCTATAAAATATTTGGAAGGCATATATCTGATAAGGGATTAGTATCCAAAATATATTGAGAACTCATACAACTCAACAGAAAAAATAAACAATCCATTTTAAAAATGGACAGAGGATCTAAATAGACATCTCTCCAAAGACAACATACAAATGGCCAACAGGTACATGAAGAGGTGCTCAACACCACAAATCATCAGCAAAATGCAAATCAAAACCACAATGAGATATCACCTCACACATATTTTTATCAAAAAGACAAGAAATAACAAGTGCTCGTGAGGATGTGGAGAAAAGGTAACCCTTGTGTATTGTTAGCGGGAGTGCAAATTGGTGCAGCCACTATGGAAAATAGTATGGCAGTTCCTCAAAAAATTAAAAACAGAACTACCATATGATCAGCAATGCCACTTCTGGGTATTTATCCAAAGGAACAAAATCAGTATTTCAAAAAGATATCTGCAGCTCCATGTTCACTAGAACAGTATATTGTTCACTAGAACAACAGCCAAGATACGGAAACAATTTAAGTGTCTATCAAGGGAGAATGGATAAAGAAAATGGGATATAATATATATAATGGAATAGTATGCAACATAAAAAAAGAAGAAAATCCTTCCACTTGCAACAATATGGATGAACGTTGACAGCATTATGGTGAGTAAAATAAAACAGAAAGAAAAAGACAAATACTGTATTATCTCACTTATACGTGGAATCTAAAAAAAACCCAAACTCATAGATACAGAGAACAGATTAGTGGTTGCTAGAGGCTGGGAGTGTGGGAGGTAAGTAAACTGAGTGAAAGTGGTTAAAAATACAAACTTCCAGTTATGAGATAAAAAGTCCAAGGGAAAAAAAAAATCTCATAACAATAAAATATTCCTGTATTTTTAAAAAAGTGAAGACAAAGTATTCTATTGTTTTATATCTGGGTAGTGCTATATAATTTATGATTTCAATTTATTCCTCAAAAAAACTATAATTATGATTTGCCACCCCTTTACAGATGAGGAACTGTAGCTCACACTAATTAAGTAATTTGCTCAAAGCATTTACAAAGCTAGTATAAGCTAAGGTCAGAGTAGAGGTCTTTTGTCTATAAATGAAATGCCCTTTCATGACACTATGCTGCCAATCAATTACAAAAACATATTCAAGGTCACATAATTAGTAACTAGAAGACACAGGATTCAAAACCAAGTAAGTTAAGCCCTCGTGCCTAAGACTTTATTATGCGGTTGATACAAATGATTAAAATATAGATAAAACAGATGGATGTTCAAGTTCATTACTAAGTAAAGATACATTAAAACACATCAAATTAGACACATTAGATACACCAAATTAGCAAAGATTTATATTAAAGACTGAAAAATGAATAATATTATAATGGAATATTATACTGCCATCACCAAAAGGAATTTATTCTTGAAGAAGATATTCTATCACATAGAATGGATAGCTAGAGATTTAAGAGTATGCGGTATTTCCACACCACTCAAGTTATATGTACTGTCCAGGAAAATCTATAAAATAAAGAAGAAAAGGAAATAAGGTGATAAAAAATGATGAGTAAAGTATGTACAGTACTTAATTGTTACTAGCCTTTAAATAAACAAAATTTAAATGATAAGAGATATATGGAAAGGAATGAATAGATCCACAAGGAAAAACAAAGATAAAAACTATATAGGAACCACATTTGATAAACTACAATGAAATATATGACCTCCTGAAGTCTTTCTAGGCCTATAATTCCACACTACCCAAATAAAACCAAATCATAAATTAGGCAACATGATTAAAGAGACTGTAACATTCTCAGCTCAGGCATCTAAACCTTTGTCTATCCAAAGCTACTGAATTAAATATGTCAAGTCAATTATTCTGGTGTCACACAAACCATTTAAAAGTGAGGGCCCAGGTATCAATACATAATCAATTTTTTAGAATAAGCTTTATGTAAATGAGTGAAATAAACTCAACCATTTGCTGTATAGGCTTCAAAATAATCTTTTCTCAACCTCTTCTACAGAAAATAGCTAATCCAATGTTTTCTAAATTTTTTTCCATATTTGCCAATCCAAAATTTTTAGAGGAGACAACTGAAGTATCATTAATAAGAATATATTTACCAGAAAAAAACTACAAAGTTATGAGTACTTCATTTAACAATGGCATAACAACCTAACAATAGCAATCTATGAAAAATTGTTAATATTCTAATGACAAAAATGATTTATGCTGCACCATCAATTTTGCCAGCTCCTCTAACCACCCCCAATATCCAACAAAATGTAATTTAATAACTAATTGTACAAACGTTACTGTATTAAATATTTTTCCCATAAAATAGTTTCATATTTCCCATTAATCTAATAAAATTTCACCAGTATAATCAAAGTAGATCCACAATCTTCTAAATCCCTGAGTCATTTATGCTACTCCCCTTCAATTCTCGTTTATCTTAAGTTCCCCCCCACACCCCACTCTGTACACCAGCCATTAAATCTCAGTGGTGCTTTATTATTTATACTCCTTCCCCTCAGGAATATATTCTACACATTACAGAATACCCAAACACAGCAGTAACTTGGCTTAAACAAGATTGAGGTTTATTTTTTCCTCTTGTAAAAGTTGTCTAGAGATAGGTGATGTAGGAGACGGTGGTTGCAAGTATCCTCAGGGACCAAAGCTGCTAACTTTTCCACCATTCTAGGTACCTGGCTTCCATCATCAAGATCACCTCATGGCCCAAAATGTTCGCCGAAGTTCCAGTTACCATGTCTTCAATACAGGTCAAAAAGAAGAAGAGAAACTGAACAGCAAAATGGGGTCTCTTACAGCTGAATCAGTGCAAGCACACACGTAATGCTTCTACTTTTATTTCTTTTGCCAGAACTTAGTCACATAGCTGGGAAATATAGTCTTTTCTTCCAGGCATCAATGTGCCTAAGCTAAAAAAATATCAGGGTTCTATTACTACAGAAGGGGAAAACAGATTTTAGAGTTGGGTAGAATCGTAGGAGCCTGCATCATGACTCGCTATCCATTTTTCAAAACTTCTAAATAACCCTTCATATTAAGAAAAGTTTTATATCGTATCTTTAATATGGCTGATGTAAAAGATTTTCCCAATAAATGCTTTTACTTCCTTGGCCAGCTGTGGAGTGTGGCCAATCCCAAACTGTATTACAATAGGTAAACCAAGATTGCAATTCTGAAATCTTATTGGATAGAATTTTTCATCTACCACATCTTGTGCACCAGCTAGGATAGAAAAGTTGATTTGTTCTGTATAAGTGACCTAACAGAATGTTGGAACACACTGTGTTGTCCTGACCAATTAGCAACGGAGCGCCAGTATGGTCTCTTCAGTTACAAATCCTGGATCTACGCTTACTTCACAGGCACATCTGCTGCATCATCATAATATTAATCCCCTTACAGGACCATCATTTACTGAACATTTATTAAGTCTCTGTGCAAAGTGTTTTATTTATTTATTCATTCAGGCCTCATAACATCTTTCTTATGTTATTTCTGTCCTCGTTTTATAGAAGATGGTACTAGCAAACATGTATGAGTGCTCACTACATGCCAGGTAGGTATAAAACACTCCCAAGTGTTTTATAGATAGGTACTATAATTATCTCTAATTTGCAGATGAGAAAGAGGAAGCAGAAAAGTTAGTAACCTGCCCAAAGTCACACAGCTTATAACTAGCACAACCAGGATTCAAATCCTCACAAACTGGCTCCAGTGTTCACTCATCTAATTAGTAAACTATACTAATATCAAATATACCAGCAGAGCTTAAGTAATTCACCTAAGGTCACAAAGCCAGAAGGAGCCAAGATTCATAGCCAGATCTATTTCATTATGGAGTCCTGTTCTCAACTTCAAATGAATCAAAGCAATATGGCTTGGCTGACCAAAACCATTATTATTGAAGGATTATTACTCTTTAGTAGCAAAGTAACAAGGGAACACGCAACCAAAATAACAAACCTAATCCATGAATTTCATTGGTAAACAATTTAGAAGGATGAAATGCAGTGCATCCATGTCACCTAGGTAACACTATGGGTAGACCCATCTCTTTCAGCAATAACAGACCACAACAAAAAGCAGGTTTGGCAAATGGATCTAGTGACTGTCATATATCAGTTTAAATTTTCTCACAAGTGAATAGTCATTAGTATCTAAAAGATTTTGAAAAATTAGGCATCTGCATTTTATATCTGCTATCAAAAAAATTAAAGAGTAAACAATCTTTTGCTATACCAAACCTAATAGCTGTATCTAGAAGCAGTAATTTTTACAGGTATCATTAAACAGTTTTTAAGAAATAATAAAAGTAACAAAAATTCAGACATTTTGGTACCATCTGTTAGAGTTAGTGCATTTATAGTTCTCTCATCTATAATTATAACCCTGACCCTTATCCCTTGAGAGATATGTAAATCATGGCTATAAATTCCTTCAGAATTTTTTCTTAAGATTTACTTATATGCAATTCTGATGCTAGAGACAAAAATGCCTTCTTTAAGCCTGAGCACACAACATTCAAATCACAATGCTACTAGTGACTCATTTTCAAACATTCCCCTAAGAATTTCAAGTCTCTCGACTAAGAACACCATAGGAAAAAAATGACTACCAGATAGGGCACCTTGTACCTAGTATAGTAACTGAAACACTGTAAACACTAATGATGAAGAATGAACCTCATGTTGCAAACCGAATCAACCATAAGCATGAGAGTCTTTAACTCTTTCATGAGCACCTCAGATCCTTCAAAAAAAACAAAAACAAAAAACACTTTAGGCTCACTGTATTGTTCTTCACCAAATAAATCCTTTTTTTTAATTCCAAACTTAATGAGACATTCTCAACTTCACACCAGTTTATGTCTACATTCTACTTCCAATTACCAATGCTTTTAAACTAATTGGAAGAATTTTAACGAAATAATGAGCAGTACTAAATTTATACTATTTCACTGTATCTCAATAGATGGAATATAAAACAGATTTTTTTTTATTAGTAAAAAGTTTCTATACTAAGTAAGAGTTATGTTAACGTTTCTGTTTTTGTTTTTTTAGCTATATTGAAACATGTTTAATAGAAAAAAAGTACCATAAAACAACCAGTGCTCTTCAGTGAGGCATAAAAGTACCCAAGAGAATCAGCTTATTATAAATCATTAAGGTTACACCAACTTTAATTTAATGCATCAGTTAACTAGTAACTAGGATTAGATGAAAAGCAGCCAAAGCAGGTTTTATTTACAGGATGGGCAGGATGTATCACTTGCTAAGAATATCATTCTTCAATTTAAAAGTGTTAAGAGATCTCTACTTTCACCCATCAGGGAGTAATATAATCCAGAATTAATTTCAATATGCAAGCAACTAGAAAACTGGACAAACTACATATATGACATTGGACAACAGGTAGCTCAAAAGTGATTCCAAAAAAAGGGAAACAAAAAAGGTGAGCCCTATAATTACCTAGCATGTCTTTCTGAAAGCACTTTTGGGACTGCAGGATGCTGGAGCAGAAACCCAAATAGAAGTCAGTACATTGCTGAGTTGAAAAGACAGGTGAGGATAAGCCTCTTAGATAGACTCATCCACCAGAAGACAGACAGCAGAAGCAAGAAGAACTACAATCCTGCAGCCTGCGGAACATAAACCACATTCACAGGAAGACAGACAAAATGAAAAGGCAGACGACTATGAACGAACAAGACCCCAGAAAAACAACTAAATGAAGTGGAGATAGGCAACTTCCAGAAAAAGAATTCAGAATAATGATAGTGAAGATGATCCAGGACCTCGGAAAAAGAATGGAGGCAAAGATCGAGAGGATGCAAGAAATGTTTAACAAAGACCTAGAAGAATTAAAGAACAAACAAACAGAGATGAACAATACAACAACTGAAATGAAAACTACACTAGAATGAATCAATAGCAGAATAACTGAGGCAGAAGAACAGAGGAGTGACCTGGAAGACAGAATGGTGGAATTCACTGTTGCAGAACAGAATAAAGAAAAAAGAATGAAATGAAGACAGCCTGAGAGACCTCTGGGACAACGTTAAATACACCAACATTCGCATTATAGGGGTCCCAAAAGGAAAAGAGAGAGGGTAAGGACCCAAGAAAATATTTGAAGAGATTATGGTTGAAAACTTCCCTAACATGGGAAAAGAAATAGCCACCCAAGTCCAGGAAGCGCAGAGAGTCCCAGGCAGGATAACCCCAAGGAGAAACATGCCGAGACACATGGTAATCAAACGGACAAAAATTAAAGACAAAGAAAAATTATTAAAAGCAACAAGGGAAACACGACAAATAACATATAAGGGAACTCCCATAAGGTTAACAGCTGATTTCTCAGCAGAAACGCTACAAGCCAGAAGGGAGTAGCTCAGTATATTTAAATTGATGAAAGGGAAGAACCTACAACCAAGATTACTCTACCCGGCAAGGATCTCATTCAGATTCAATGGAGAAATCAAAAGCTTTACAGACAAGCAAAAGCTAAGAGAATTCAGCACCACCAAACCAGCTCTACAACAAATGCTAAAGGAAATTCTCTAAACGGGAAACACAAGAGAAGGAAAGGACTTACAAAAACAAACCCAAAACAATTAAGAAAATGGTCATAGGAACATACATATCGATAATTACCTTAAACGTGAATGGATTAAACGCTCCAACCAAAAGACACAGGCTTGCTGAATGGATACAAAAACAAGACTCATATATATGCTGGCTACAAGAGACCCACTTCAGATGTAGGGACATGTACAGACTGAAAGTGAGGGGATGGAAAAAGATATTCTATGCAAATGGAAATCAAAACAAAGCTGGAGTAGCAAAACTCGTATCAGATAAAATGGACTTTAAAATAAAGAATGTTACAAGAGACAAGGAAGCACACTACCTAATGATCAAGGGATCAATCCAAGAGCAATATATAACAATTATAAATATATATGCACCCAACACAGGAGCACCCCAATACATAAGGCAAATGGTAACAGCCGTAAAAAAGGAAATCGACAGTAACACAAAAATAGTGAGGGACTTTAACACCTCACTTACACCAAAGAACAGATCATCCAGACAGAAAATTAATAAGGAAACACAAGCTTTAAATGACACAATAGACCAGATATATTTCATTGATATTACAGGACATTCCATCCGAAAACAGCAGATTGCACTTTCTTCTCAAGTGCTCATGGAACATTCTCCAGCATAGATCACATCTTGGGTCACAAATCAAGCCTCGGTAAATTTAAGAACATTGAAATCATATCAAGCATCTTTTCCAACCACAAAACTATGAGAATAGGAATAAATTACAGGGAAAAAAACGTAAAAAACACAAACACATGGAGGCCAAACAGTGTGCTATTAAATAACCAAGAAATCACTGAAGAAATCAAAGAGGAAATCAAAAAATACCTAGAGACAAATGACAATGAAAACATGACGATCCAAAACCTATGCAATGCAGCAAAAGCAGTTCTAAGAGGGAAGTTTATAGCAATACAAGCCTACCTCAAGAAATAAGAAAAATCTCAAAAAAACAATCTAACCTTACACGTAAAGGAACTACAGAAAGAAGAACAAAGAAAACCCAAAGTTAGTAGAAGCAAAGAAATCAAAAAGATCAGAGCAGAAATAAATGAAACAGAAAGAAAGAAAACAATAGCAAATATCAATAAAACTAAAAGCTGGTTCTTTAAGAAGATAAACAAAATTGATAAACCTTTAGCCAGACTCATCAGGAAAAAGAGGGACAGGACTCAAATCAATAAAATTAGAAATGAAAAAGGAGAAGTTACAATGGACACCACAGAAATACAAAGCATCCTAAGAGACTACCACAAGCAACTCTATGCCAATAAAATGGAGAACCTGGAAGAAATGGACAAATTCTTAGAGGTATAACCTTCTAAGACTGAACCAGGAAGAAATAGAAAACATGAACAGATCGATCACAAGTAACGAAATTGAAACTGTGGTTAAAAATCTTCCAACAAACAAAAGTCCAGAACCAGATGGCTTCACAAGTGAATTCTATCTAACATTTAGAGAAGAGCTAACACCCATCCTTCTCAAACTCTTCCAAAATATTGCAGGGAAGGAACACTCCCAAACTCATTCTATGAGGCCACCATCACCCTGATACCAAAACCAGACAAAGATACTACAAAAAAGAAAATTATAGACTAATATCACTGATGAATATAGATGCAAAAAGCCTCAACAAAATACTAGCAAATACAATCCAATAACACTTTAAAAGGATCATACACCATGATCAAATAGGATTTATCCCAGGCATGAAAGGATTCCCCAATCTACACAAAACAATCAATGTGATACACCATATTAACAAAATGAAGAATAAAAACCATATGATCATCTCAATAGATGCAGAAAAAGCTTTTCACAAAATCAACACCCGTTTATGATAAAAATCTCCAGAAAGTGGGCATAGAGGGAACCTACCTCAACATCATAAAGGCCATATACGACAAACCCACAGCAAACACCATTCTCAATGGTGAAACACTGAAAGCATTTCCTCTAAGATCAGGAACAAGACAAGGATGTCCACTCTCACCACTATTATTTAACATAGTTTTGGAAGTCCTAACCACAGCAATCAGAGAAGAAAAAGAAATAAAAGGAATACAAATTGGAAAAGAAGGAGAAAACGATCACTGTTTGCAGATGGCATGATACTATACATAGATAATCCTAAAGATGCCACCAGAAAACAACTAGAGCTCATCAATGAATTTGGTAAAGTTACAGGATACAAAATTAATGCACAGAAATCTCTTGCATTCCTATACACTAAGAACAAAAGATCAGAAAGAGAAATTAAGGAAACAATCCCATTCACCACTGCAACAAAAATAATAAAATACCTAGGAATAAACCTACCTAGGGAGACAAAAGACCTGTACTCAGAAAACTATAGGACACTGATGAAAGAAATCAAAGATGACACAAACAGATGGAGAGATATACCATGTTCTTGGATTGGAAGAATCAATATTGTGAAAATGACTATACTCCCCAAAGCAATCTACAGATTCAGTGCAATCCCTATCAGATTACCAGTGGCATTTTTTACAGAATAAGAACAAAAAAATCTTAAAATTTGTATGGAGACACAAATGACCCCAAATAGCCAAAGCAATCTTGAGGAAAAAAAAAACAGAGCTAGAGGAATCAGACTCCCTGACTTCAGACTATCTTACAAAGCTACAGTAATCAAGACAATATGGTACTGGCACAAAAACAGAAATACAGATCAATGGACAGGATAGAAAGCCCAGCGATAAACCCACGCACATATGGTCAACTAATCTATGACAAAGGAGGCAAGGATATACAATGGAGAAAAGACAGTCTCTTCAATAAGTGGTCCTGGGGAAACTGGACAGCTACATGTAAAGGAATGAAATTAGAACACTTCCTAACACCATACACAAAAGTAAATCAAAATGGATTAAACACCTAAATGTAAGGCCAGACACTACAAAACTCTTAGAAGAAAACATAGGAAGAACACTCTTTGACATAAATCACAACAAGATCCTTTTTGACCCACCTCCTAGAGTAATGGAAATAAAAACAAAAATAAACAAATGGGACCTAATGAAACTTAAAAGCTTTTGCACAGCAAAGGAAACTATAAACAAGATGAAAAGACAACCCTCAGAGTGGGAGAAAATATTTGCAAACAAATCAACGGACTAAGGACTAGTCTCCAAAATATACAAACAGCTTATAAAGCTCAATATTAAAAAGACAAACAACCCAATCAAAAAATGGGCAGAAGACCTAAATAGACATTTCTCCAGATAAGACATACAGATGGCCAAGAGACATATGAAAAACTGCTCAACATCACTAATTATTAGAGAAATGCAAACCAAAACTACAGTGAGGTATCACCTCACACCAGTTAGAATGGGCATCATCAGAAAATCTACAAACAGTAAATGCTGGAAAGGGTGTGGAGAAAAGGGAACCCGCTTGCACTGTTGGTGGGAATGTAAATTGATACAGCCACTATGAAGAACAGTACAGACGTTCCTTAAAAAACTAAAAATAGAATTACCATATGACCCCACAATCCCACTACTGGGCATATACCCTGAGAAAACTGTAATTCAAAAAGACGCATACACCCCAATATTCACTGCAGCACTATTTACAATAGCCAGGTCGTGGAATCAACCTAAATGCCTACCGACAGACGAATGGATGAAGAAGATGTGGTACATATATACAATGGAATATTACTCAGCCATAAAAAGGAACGAATTTCGGTCATTTGTAGAGACGTGGACGGATCTAGAGACTGTCATACAGAGTCAGGTAAGTCAGAAAGAGAAAGACAAATATCGTATATTAACGCATATATGTGGAATCTAGAAAAATGTTACAGACGAACCGGTCTGCAAGGCAGAAATAGAGACACAGATGTAGAGAACAAACATATGGACCCCAATGGGGGAAAGCAGGAGGGGTTGGTGGTGGTGGTTGTGAGATGAATTGGGAGATTGGGACTGACATATAGACACTAATATGTATAAAATAAATAACTAATAAGAACCTGCTGTATAAAAAATAAAATTCAAAAAAAAAATTTGCAGTCCTCATCTTAATTACCTGAAATATTTGAACTGATTTATATCTTCCTCCTTCATATCTCCCCTCTTTTCTTTTAATTGGCATCTATGGCCCACTCTCTCCCAGTGTTCCTCCACCTGATTCCCCACCTTTGCTTATCTCTCCTCAACTCCCTGACCTCTGAACTGTGGAGTGTGTTCTACGTAGACTCATCTCTAAGTTGAATTCACTCTCACAGCTTTCAATACCATCATATACTGATGCATCATATATTTATGATGCCAGTCTCAGCCATGACCCCCAAATTCCAAATAAAAAGAAAAAAAAGAAAAGACAGGTGAGGTCAGAGCACAGGAAGGCCAAAGTAGCAATTATTTGGCTGGGGGCAGGGCAGGAGGAGGGAAATCCTGAAGTCAGAGAGCAATGCAAAGACCAATTTTTTTAAGGGGGGCGGGGGGTAATTTCCACTTAAATTTTACCTGAATACCAATTTGCATATGCAAGTTAGGGTTGAGCAAAAACAACTTCTGGGAAAGAATAATTGCCAGGTAATAAAAGGTGAATAATTCCCAGCTTACACAGGGCCAGGAATCATCCAAGTTCTCACAAACAAGATAAAAAGTCCTCATTGAATACTTGAGACATTCAGTAAAGACACAAGCACAGAGGTCCACCTTAGTAATAAGGCTAAGAAAGCATAAGAGTGAAGATTACTCTATACCTGCCCCAGAAAACCTTAAGAATATTAACATACACAGAAAGGGAAGAGGCAAGAAAAGAACTTTGATGCTGCTAAGTATGTCTTAGAAAAGCTCAGTCTCAAAACTGTCCCACACACGTGGTTCCATAGTACCACGTGCTACTTTGTTCCGTGTGCCACTCAAAGGAGCAGCCGCCACTGCCACCACAGGAAAGGAATTTGGGATGCTGGGAAGCATTGCCATGCCCAAGAATAAAGGTAAAGAAGGTCAAAACAGGTGCAAGGGTAAGAAAGAAAATGAATCCAAAAAAGGTTGGTGTGTAAAGCGTATGAATAAGAGTATGCTCAGGTAATCAGAATGTTGGGAAATGAATGAGTAGAAGCAATGTGCTTTGATGTGTAAAGAGGCTATGCCATATCAAAGGAAAAATGAGGAAAATGGTTTAAATAAATACCTCAGATATTTTATTGGTTGTTGATCTGCCCGACTATCAGGATAACAAAGCTGATGTAATTTCAAAATACAATGCAGATAAAGCTATAAGTCTGAAGGCATATGGCAAGCTTCCAAAACATGCTAAAATCAATGAAAAAGATATATTTGGTGCTGGAGATGATGACACAATCCAGTTTGCTGATACTGGAGATGATGATAAAGACCATGATGATATATAAATTGAACTCACTGTTTCACATTCCGAGTTTCCAAGGTGATATGGCTTCCTTTTCCTTCAGAAAGTTAATGAGACTTCTGTGTAGCTTTGCAATTTTATCTTGGCATCCCTTTCCTAAATGAATACATGAACTCCTGATGCTCAAATACTCTTAGTAGCAGTTCTTTGGTCTTCCTGATTGTTCCCTCATTAGTTAGATAAAACTCTGACACATGTTAACAAATAACTTTAAAAAGTGAGCTTTTATAGAACCCAAGTATGTCTGATTCCAAAGTCCTATTTTCTTAAATGTAACTTCCTTAAAAAAAAAAAAAAAAAAAGTCTACATGAGTGGTATACTAGAAGATTAATGAGAAAAATCCCAATATGCAAGGGAAAATGTTTAAGAGAATACTGCAATTGAAATAACAGCATCTGTCTTACAGATAAGAAAACCAGGGCAATTAAAAGGAAATAAGGGGGGAGGGTCACACAGCGAGCAAGTGTCAAACAGGAATGTCAACCCAGTTATTTGAGTCCAGATTCTACTGCAAGGAGGTCTTCCACAGCAAGTATCTTCCCATGTCTAGACCATTCATCTACACAAAGGATCCCCTATCACTAGCTAGAATAAGAGAGAAAAATCATTGCCATCACAAGAATGCTACCATAATGAACACTGACCTTTAGAAGAATCATTCTTCCTCAAGAGCTCTCGTTTTCTACCTAAGAAGACCTTTGAAGCTCTAAATATCTTAGCAGTATGAACTTAATTTAAAAAAAATAAGGATTCCTCCAAAATTTCCCCTCATCATTCATGAATTCAACCATAGTTATTCACTGGCCCACTGCCTACCATGTGTTTGGCACTATACTGAGTACCAAGGATACAATGATGAGCAAGACAGAGACGGCCTTTCCCCACTGTTTTAGTGAACCTTAGAATCTACTGGGAAAGAAAAAATTACACAATTAATTTCTTAGGTTTCTAAATATGCTGAGCCTGTACCCAACACAGGGCTTTTGAACTTGTTGTCTGAAACACACTTGCCCAAATATCCACCATAGTTCTTCCCTCATCAAATTCAGTGTCACCCTCTCAGTGAAACCTTCCCTGACCATTCTATATAAAAATGGTACACTCCCCACTCTGACATTCCCTATTACCTTACTTGATGTAGTAACCTTTCTCTAGAACATTTATCACCATCTGACATACATATTTGTTTAGTTTCTTTCTCTCCACAAGTGTATAAGCTCCATGAGATCAATAATTTCTATTTTGTTGACTGGTATCACTCAGAATCTAGAACAGTGCCTATAATATAGCAGACACTTAATAAACATTGCTGAATAATAAATAAATGAGTACAATAAAGGAAAGTACAAGTATTATGAGAAGCCATCCATTTCATTTAGACTAACGTACACAATGTTTTTATCCAAATACATGTCTTTTGTAACAAAATACCAATTATAAATTCTATCTATCATTCATGTATATGGTATTAATTTAGGCATTGTTTCAGTTTTTCTATAATTCCTTTTTTATAAATTACTTTTAAACATTTTAAAGTATTTACAATAGAATGACTTACTGCTAAAAAGATTAATATTTTTATACTAGAAGGGAGTCAACATCTAACAAAATGATTTATTCTCCATTCTATAAACTAGCTCACCTTAAAAAATGAAGACAAGATGAAATGTACCATTCTACCTGTATTTGATATTACCACATTCACTAAACTGGAACAGGCATCTTACTTTTCAGAAATAAAAAGTAAAAAAAAAAAAAAAAAAAAAAGAGAAAGAGAGAAACGATCTAAAAAATCACCTTCTAAAGTTTATAGTTTGATGTCTTTGCTTTGTATGCTCAGTGTGTGAAGATTTTATACAATTAGGGCACGTAGCTAAATATCTAGGGAAAAAAACTGTTTCAAATTTAGCATATCACAGTCCAAGGGACTTTGTGGCCTGACAAAAACTTTTATTTTGAAGGAATAATACTTTCATTTATACCTAAATAATGTTAACCCAAATGTTAACCTTTAAAGGTTAACATGATCATTTAAACAATTATTTAACAATATCATTTAAAAAAGATAAACAGACCCTGAGACAAGTTTTCATATTCAATCACATATCATTTGGAACTCCAATAACTAGAGTCAACATCATCCTCCAAAGGATTAAAAAAAGTAAAGTTGCTACAGTATTTCTAATAAAATGAGTTTGTTACAAACAATCTATGTGTAGAATGGAACATTTTTCACGAGTCCATTAATTTCTCCTGATACAAACACAAGTTACTGCAAGAAATTAAGAAAACAGTCATGAAGTAACAATATGATCTGCACGATTATACTTTGAAAACCTAAGAATATTGACCAGATGTAATCAGGACTCCCCAAATCCATATGTTCTCTCCCCTAATTAAGAAACTTGGAAGTCATACTAAGCAAAGGAGAGGGCAAAAACAAATCGTCAGATATAAAATGCAGTTCAATATAATATCTATTAATAACTACATCCAGACTAAGTTTTCATATACATAAAAAACCTAAGAATTTTCTCAGTTCTCCACCATCTAATTATGTAGACATTCCTCAAAGTATCTACAAAACAAAATTAAAATTACTACTAAATATTTTTCAACCATTACATACATTAAAGAAACATTATTGTTCATTTTAAAACTATACCTTCTGAGTGTTAACAGTAAATGTTAAATGTAATCATTTCCTTTTGGTTAATTATATTCTTCCAGAAACAAAATGCAGAATTCCTTAGATAGATTTTTTACATTTACAGGACAATGGACCATCGACCAGTAACATGTTTACTGATACAGATATTAAGTTTAAAAAAATTTTTTTAAAAATCAATTTATCCCCCTCCTCACATGCTGCCCCCGTTCAGAATAATTCCCAGGAGAAGCAAAGACTCAAGGTCACCTTTAAAGTAGCAGTTAATAAATGAGGTCCAAACCCTCACATGCAGGACTGGGTTATGTTTGTTTTGCCTTAGTCAGCTTGTGAAGTAATTATAAATTCAGAAGAAATGCCTGGTGTAGACATGGGCTAAGTCAGTCCCAAATTGCATCGGAGGTAGCTTAGTGTCTGGGATTAGGACTGTTAACACATGTTATATTGAACCAGGAAGCACTGTTTGTCCTCTTACTTTGGAATTTGGTTCCTGGATGACTCAGGATGCATGAACCAAACTTTGTTTTTCAATTTGAATTAAGATGGGCTGAGATGGAGCTTGCAACATTGTACATGAGCTGAGCATCCATAAGCAATGAATCAGGGGTTTAATAAAGATGTTGGGGAAGAATTGAGAACTGCCTTATAATTTTTTTACATGTTCTGAGTAATGAATGATGATAGATTTGCCTGACTAAAGCCACTACAAAAATCCAGAGTCTGGCTGTTCAGATAAGAGTTGAGATTTGCTTTATGGAAAGACTCATTCTCTTGGATCTATTCCTCTGTAGTAAATGCTGTATGTGGGGTTGTGTTTGTTGTGGAGGATTCCCTGGTAATCTTGAGTCGCTCGAAGCAACGCATTCTGTGAATTATTGACTGTAGTGCCAAAAGATAAGTAATAAAGCTTGATTTAAAAAAAAAAATCAATTTATCCCAAACATTTAAAATTAGCTTATTTTTAAATAGTCACTACAAAACAAAAGACAGAAATACATAAAAGATAAAGTGAAGATCACAGGAAACTTACCTCCTAGAAAGAATAATTCCTTATTACCATTTCTCCACCATCTCTCAAGATATTTTACACAAATGTAAATAACCTTAGATTAAAGGAATCGTTCATACATCCTATTCTACAGCCTACTTTGCTTAATTTGACATTAGGTAAAGAACATCTTTTATGTTAGCCAACATACATCTATATATGTCATTATTTTTAAGGGCTCCAGTGTATTACATTCTATGTATTACCATAACTATATCATTTTTCCCATTAATAGATATTTTACTTGTTTCCATTTTTTAAATGAAATATCTCAAATACAATGAACAGGACACTCCACACTTCTTCACTAAAATGCCCCTTACCCCCAAATTCTTCTCCACAATACAGAAATTCATTTATTCAAATTATTTTTAAGACCCTATTATGTTCTACTCACTGTTCCAGGCAATCTAAGTTCCATGAGTGTAGGTACTGATCCTATTTTATTCATTGCTTTGTTTCCAGTGTTTAGTGGAGTGTCTGGTACATAGTAGACTTTCATATATGCGCTGAATGAATGGATGATCATCCTTGTTCATTCATCCTTCCTCACTTCTACAATTATCTCCTTTTTTTTAAGTTTTAACTTTGAAATTAGTTCTTTCATTTTTTTTTGCCCTACAAAGTAATGAGCCTATAAACGTCTTCACCACTCAGCATTCAGGATCTCTACTGGGAGTCAAGAAAATAAATATGGAGGAAAAAAAGTAGTGTTACAATGTTACCTCTTGGAAACTGCTCAGCTGTGTTTAAAATTCTCAAAGTTCCTTTTCTGAACTTCAAAACATCATCCAAAGGAAACGTGAATCTAACAGCTGGTTGTAGGTCTTCCTTTGGTCTTTCTAACATTTCAGTGGAAAAAGAGTAGTATCCAAAAGGTCCAGCTGGTGCACCCAGAAAAACCTTAAAAATCCAACTAAACTGAAAAATTATGACTGAATTCACAAAAGATTAATTTTGCTTTTCCAGAAAAAATACTCCGAGAGAGGGAAAAATACCACTGAAACATCAAAACACACCAAAATGTTTTTATTCCAATCAAATTTTGGTCTTTTAAATTATTATGAAATAGATCTGTTGAGAAATCACTAGACATGCTAATTCTGTTTTCTATCATCTGGAAATCCAGGTACTATAGGGATTAAATTAGAATCATAAGCCTCGAAAGAACCTTGAGACACATATAGAGTTCATCCTTCTGCATTTTACTCACTTACACTTAAGCCTTTTTACATGCATAAGAAATATATCCACAACAAAAATTTATCCAACTCAAGGTAGAGGTGGAGATAGGAGATTAAGTCAGAGTTAAGGTAGGAGTTTGGACAAAAAGATATAAGTCATTCGAAGGATGTTGTTATTGGAAAAGGCTGTTTTGGAGAGTGTCATGATCCAACTTCCATTTTAGTATGATCACTCCAAAATTTATGCTTGAATGTTAAATTCATGTATTAAATACACGTGCTTGAATGGAACATGCTTGTCGATTATGGCCATGTATTTTGCCTCTTAACTGGTTAGGATGAAATGCAAAAATCTTAGCGTGAGAGGATGCTGGTTTGGATCAGATTGTGAACATCTCTTCAGCTTCAAAAAGTATATGCTACCAGGTTGTTGTGCTTTCATAAACACACCCTATTATTCTCATCAGATTGTAAGTTCTTCAGAAATAGTATCATGGTTTAATTACTCTTTATATCCCCAATACACAGTAAGTATTCAATAAATACTCTCTTTATATCCCTTAGAATACACAACAAGTATTCAATAAATATTCACTGATATCAGTGAAAATACAGATATTCATGTAGTCCATTCAAAGAGAATTTCATTACCTCAAATATCTTTTTTTTTTTTTTTTTTTTTTTTTTTTAGGATTTTCTTATTTATTTATTTATTTATTTATTTTTGGCTGTGTTGGGTCTTCGGTTCGTGCGAGGGCTTTCTCCAGTTGCGGCAAGCGGGGGCCACTCTTCATCGCGGTGCGGGGACCGCTCTTCATCGCGGTGCGCGGGCCTTTCTCTATCGCGGCCCCTCCCGTCGCGGGGCACAGGCTCCAGACGCGCAGGCTCAGCAATTGTGGCTCACGGGCCCAGCTGCTCCGTGGCATGTGGGATCTTCCCAGACCAGGGCTCGAACCCGTGTCCCCTGCATTAGCAGGCAGATTCTCAACCACTGCGCCACCAGGGAAGCCCTCAAATATCTTTTAATGTTAAAATATATATAAAAATACATGACCACAGTTGAACAGACATTTGCACACCAATGTTCATAGCAACATTATTCACAACTGCCAAAAGGTAGAAACAACCCAAATGTCCATTGACGGACAGATGGATAAACAAAATGTGGTACATGCATAAAACAAAATATTAGTCTTAAAAAGAATGAAATTCTGATACATGGTACAACATGGATGAACCTTGAAGACACTACGCTAAGTGAAAGAAGTCAATCACAAAAGGACAAATATTGTATGATTGAACTCACATAAGGAACCTAGAGTAGTCAAATTCAGAGACAGAATAGTGGTTAAAGGGCCTAGGGTCAGGGAGAATGCGGAATAAGTTTTTTTTTTTTTTTTCTTTTCATTATTTTGATTTTTTTTTACTGAGGTTTAGTTGATGTACAATACTATATAAGTTTCAGGTGTATAACACAGTGATTCACAATTTTTAAAGATTATACTCCATTTATAGTTATTATAAAATATCAGCTATATTCCCTGTGCTGTTCAATACATCCATTTGGCTTATTTTATACATAGTAGTTTGTACCTCTTAATCCCCTAGACCCTATATTGCCCCTCCCTACCACCGTCCCTCTCCCACTAGTAACCACTAGTTTGCTCTCTATATCTGGGAGTCTGTTTCTTTTTGTTATATTCACTCGTTTATTTTTTAGATTCCACATATAAGTGACAACATTCAGTATTTGTCTTTCTCTGATTTATTTCACTTACCATAATATCCTCCAACTCCATCCATGTTGTTGCAAATGACAAAATTTCATTCTTTTTTATGGCTGAGTAGCATTCCATTGTGTGTGTGTGTGTGTGTGTGTGTGTCTGTGTGCACGCGCACACGCATACTGTATCTTCTTTATCCATTCTTCTGTTGATGAACACTAAGGCTGCTTCCATATCTTAGCAATTGTAAATTATGCTGCTATGAACATTGCAGTGCATGTATCTTTTCAAATTAGTGTTTTCGGTTTTTTTGGATATGTACCTAGGAGTAGAATTGCTGGGTCATATGGTAGTTCTATTTTTAGTTTTTTGAGAAACCTCCATACTCTTTTTCACAGTGGCTGCACCAATTTATAATTCCCACCAACACTGTATGAGGGTTCTCTTTTCTCCACATCCTCACCAATATTTATTTGTTTTCTTTTTGATGATAGCCATTCTGACAGGTTTGAGGTGATATTTCATTGAAGTTTTGGTTTGCATTTCTCTGATAATTAACAATGTTGGGCATCTTTTCATGTGTCTGTTAGCCATCTATATGTCTTCTTTGGAAAAATATCTATTCAGATCATCTGCCCATTTTTTATTGGGTTGTTTGAATTTTTGATGTTGAGCTATATGAGCTATTTATATATTTTGGATAGCAACCCCATGTTACAGGGGCTGGGGGTCAGGAAGAATGGGAAGTTAGTATTTAATAGGTACAGAGTTTTATTCAGAATGATGAAAAAGTTCTAGAGATGGATAGTGGTGATGTTTACACAACAATGTGAATGTACTTAACACTACTGAATTATATACTTTAAATGGTTAAATGGTAAATTTTGTTATGTATATTTTACCATAATAAAAAAGGAGAAAAATATATAAATCATATTACTTTATGAATGACTTGTCCAAATAATACCTTGTAAATGTACAATTACAGAATTCTAATTGTTATTAACATTAAATTATTAAGAAAAATGTAGTTTAAATTATTACCCAGTTTTATACTGAAGTATCTGGCTTTTTAAAAAACAAACACAATACCCCCCACAAAAAAAACCTCAAAAAACAAAAACAAAAAAAATCCTTGAAGAAAATAAAGTTATTTTGATCTCAGCCATACCCATAATGCATTTAATCTAACTCTGTAAATCCTTTGCTTTACAACAAAAATACTAAACGTGGCCATAATCAACATATCCATATATCCCTAACATTCACACATAAATTCATATCCATTTTCTCAGCAGAAGCTTGTCTTCACTCAGTGTTTTTGCAATTCAGTTTTTATTGTATTTTCTTCTATTCTCTTTCTTGCAGGTAAAGACTATGCATGCAAAGACTATTCTCTACTTTGTGCAACATTTTCAGGGTTGTTAATAAGCATCTAATAAGGAGCTACATAATGTCAAATAAAATGATAAACTGGGAATTCTTAAAAGTAATTAACACTCTGTATGCTAATTATTTCCTAAATTTTGGGAAATGTGTAAGAAAATAAGTTAAAGTTTACATTTACATTCATCTGATTACATACAAAAGCTGACTCAACTGCTACAGAATATAAAAGCAATAATATTTTGCTGCTGGTTTTTATAAAAGTGATTCATATTCAAATAAACCTAACTGAAATTCATGGAATTATAACATCGCTAAAATACAAACTTCCCAGTTCATCAATCTACAACCCTTCAATACAATATACCACATATACATCAATTCCTATTCTGTGATTATGTCAAAGAAATTATACTGATTTAACACATAGCTAAGTTCACCAATAATACTGATCTAATTCATAACTCATTTAACATGATTCATTTATGAGTCTTGACCTTAATTTGCCAACTAAAATTTAGTATTAAATTTTAATACTGGTTTATTATTCTTTCTCTGATAATTATCAAACCAGAAAATTTTCAGTACTGAATAATTTTCCAAGATCTGCCCATAAAACCATTACTGTACACTGAAGTCTCATCTTAAAATAAAGTCACCTAAGATAAAAAGAACAAAAGCAAAGAAATAGGTACATTCAAGTGTTTGGACTCCCTAACATAGTGCTCTATGTATATTCTTTCTAGAAGTAGCTATTGGGCTGGCCATAAAGTGCCTTTGGTTTTTTTTTTTTTTTTCATTTTTTCATTAGGTCCCACTTGTTTATTTTTCTTTTTATTTCCATTACTCTAGGAGGTGGATCAAAAAAGATCTTGCTGTGATTTATGTCAAAGAGTGTTCTTCCTATGTTTTCCTCTAAGAGATTTATAGTGTCCAGTCTTATATTTAGGTCTCTAATCCATTTTGAGTTTATTTTTGTGTATGGTGTTAGGGAGTATTCTAATTTCATTCTTTTACATGTAGCTGTCCAGTTTTCCCAGCACCACTTATTGAAGAGACTGTCTTTTCTCCATTGTATATCTTTGCCTCCTTTGTCATAGATTAGTTGACCATAGGTGCGTGGGTTAATCTCTGGGCTTTCTATCTTGTTCCATTGATCTATGTTTCTGTTTTTGTGCCAGTACCATATTGTCTTGATTACTGTAGCTTTGTAGTATAGTCTGAAGTCAGGGAGTCTGATTCCTCCAGCTCCGTTTTCTTCCCTCAAGACTGCTTTTGCTATTCGGGGTCTTTTGTGTCTCCATACAAATTTTAAGATGATTTGTTCTAGCTCCGTAAAAAATGTCATTGGTAATTTGATAGGGATTGCATTGAATCTGTAGATTGCTTTGGGTAGTATACTCATTTTCACAATGTTGATTCTTCCAATCCAAGAACATGGTATATCTCTCCATCTGTTGGTATCATCTTTAATTTCTTTCATCAGTGTCTTATAGTTTTCTGCATACAGGTCTTTTCTCTCCCTAGGTAGGTTTATTCCTAGGTATTTAATTCTTTTTGTTGCAATGGTAAATGGGAGTGTTTCCATAATTTCTCTTTCAGAATTTTCATCATTAGTGTATAGGAATGCAAGAGATTTCTGTGCATTAATTTTGTATCCTGCAACTTTACCATATTCATTAATTAGCTCTAGCAGTTTTCTGGTGGCAGTTTTAGGATTCTCTATGTATAGTATCATGTCATCCGCAAAGAGTGACAGTTTTACTTCTTTTCCAATTTGTATTCCTTTTATTTCTTTTTCTTCTCTGATTGCCGTGGCTAGGACTTCCAGAACTATGTTGAATAATAGTGGTGAGAGTGGACATCCTTGTCTTGTTCCTGATCTTAGAGGAAATGCTTTCAGTTTTTCACCATTGAGAATGATGTTTGCTGTGGGTTTGTCATATATGGCCTTTATTATGTTGAGGTAGGTTCCCTCTATGCCCACTTTCTGGAGAGTTTTTATCAGAAATGGGTGTTGAATTTTGTCAAAAGCTTTTTCTGCATCTATTGAGATGATCATATGGTTTTTCTTCTTCAATTTGTTAATATGGTGTATCACATTGATTGATTTGCGTATATTGAAGAATCCTTGCATCCCTGGGATAAATCCCACTTGATCATAGTGTATGATCCTTTTAATGTGTTGTTGGATTCTGTTTGCTAGTATTTTGTTGAGGATTTTTGCATCTATATTCATCAGTGATATTGGTCTGTAATTTTCTTTTTTTGTAGTATCTTTGTCTGGTTTTGGTATCAGGGTGATGGTGGCCTCATAGAATGAGTTTGGGAGTGTTCCTTCCTCTGCAATTTTTTGGAAGAGTTTGAGAAGGATGGGTGTTAGCTCTTCTCTAAATGTTTGATAGAATTCACCTGTGAAGTCATCTGGTCCTGGACTTTTGTTTGTTGGAAGATTTTTAATCACAGTTTCAATTTCATTACTTGTGATTGGTCTGTTCATATTTTCTGTTTCTTCCTGGTTCAGTCTTGGAAGGTTATACCTTTCTAAGAATTTGTCCATTTCTTCCAGGTTGTCCATTTTATTGGCATAAAGTTGCTTGTAATAGTCTCTTAGGATGCTTTGTATTTCTGCGGTGTCTGTTGTAACTTCTCCTTTTTCATTTCTGATTTTATTGATTTGAGTCCTCTCCCTCTTTTTCTTGATGAGTCTGGCTAATGGCTTATCAATTTTGTTTATCTTCTCAAAGAACCAACTTTTAGTTTTATTGATCTTTGCTATTGTTTTCTTTGTTTCTATTTCATTTATTTCTGCTCTGATCTTTATGATTTCTTTCCTTCTGCTAAATTTGGGTTTTGTTTGTTCTTCTTTCTCTAGTTTCTTTAGGTGTAAGGTTAGATTGTTTACTTGAGATTTTACTTGTTTTTTAGGTAGGCTTGTATAGCTATAAACTTCCCTCTTAAAACTGCTTTTGCTGCATCCCATAGGTTTTGGGTCGTTGTGTTTTCATTGTCATTTGTCTCTAGGTATTTTTTTTTATTTCCTCTTTGATTTCTTCAGTGATCTCTTGGTTATTTAGTAACGTATTGTTTAGCCTCCATGTGTTTGTCTTTTTTACGTTTTTTTCCCTGTAATTCATTTCTAATCTCATAGCGTTGTGGTCCGAAAAGATGCTTGATATGATTTCAATTTTCTTAAATTTACTGAGGCTTGATTTGTGACCCAAGATGTGATCTATCCTGGAGAATGTTCCGTGCGCACTTGAGAAGAACGTGTAATCTGCTGTTTTTGGATGGAATGTCCTATATATATCAATTAAATCTATCTGGTCTATTGTGTCATTTAAAGCTTCTGTTTCCTTATTTATTTTCATTTTGGATGATCTGTCCATTGGTGTAAGTGAGGTGTTAAAGTCCCCCACTATTATTGTGTTACTGTCGATTTCCTCTTTTATAGCTGTTAGCAGTTGCCTTATGTATTGAGGTGCTCCTATGTTGGGTGCATATATATTTATAATTGTTATATCTTCTTCTTGGATTGATCCCTGGATCATTATGTAGTGTCCTTCCTTGTCTCTTGTAACATTCTTTATTTTAAAGTCTATTTTATCTGATATGAGTATAGCTACTCCAGCTTTCTTTTGATTTCCATTTGCATGGAATATCTTTTTCCATCCCCTCACTTTCAGTCTGTATGTGTCCCTAGGTCTAAAGTGGGTCTCTTGTAGACAGCATATATATGGGTCTTGTTTTTGTACCCATTCAGCCAGTCTATGTCTTTTGGTTGGGGCATTTAATCCATTCACGTTTAAGGTAATTATCGATATGTATGTTCCTATGACCATTTTCTTAATTGTTTTGGGTTTGTTTTTGTAGGTCCTTTTCTTCTCTTGTGTTTCCCACTTAGAGAAGTTCCTTTAGCATTTGTTGTAGAGCTGGTTTGGTGGTGCTGAATTCTCTTAGCTTTTGCTTGTCTGTAAAGCTTTTGATTTCTCCATCAAATCTAAATGAGATCCTTGCCGGGTAGAGTAATCTTGGTTGTAGGTTTTTCCCTTTCATTACTTTAATTATATCATGCCACTCCCTTCTGGCTTGCAGAGTTTCTGCTGAGAAATCAGCTGTTAACCTTATGGGAGTTCCCTTGTATGTTATTTGTTGATTTTCCCTTGCTGCTTTCAATAATTTTTCTTTGTCTTTAATTTTTGCCACTTTGATTACTATGTGTCTCGGTGTGTTTCTCCTTGGGTTTATTCTGTATGGGACTCTCTGCACTTCCTGGACTTGGGTGGCTATTTCCTTTCCCATGTTAGGGAAGTTTACGACTATAATCTCTTCAAATATTTTCTCTGGTCCTTTCTCTCTCTCTTCTCCTTCTGGGACCCCTATAATGCGAATGTTGTTGCGTTTAATGTTGTCCCAGAGGTCTCTTAGGCTGTCTTCATTTCTTTTCATTCTTTTTTCTTTAGTCTGTTCCGCAGCAGTGAATTCCACCATTCTGTCTTCCAGGTCACTTATCCGTTCTTCTGCCTCAGTTATTCTGCTATTGAATCCTTCTAGTGTAGTTTTCATTTCAGTTATTGTATTGGTCATCTCTGTTTGTTTGTTCTTTAATTCTTCTAGGTCTTTGTTAATCATTTCTTGCATCTTCTCAATCTTTGCCTCCATTCTTATTCCGAGATCCTGGATCATCTTCACTATCATTATTCTGAATTCTTTTTCTGGAAGGTTGCCTATCTCCACTTCATTTAGTTGTTTTTCTGGGTTTTTTTCTTGTTGCTTCATCTGGTACATAGCCCTCTGCCTTTTCATCTTCTCTATCTTTCTGTAACTGTGGTTTTTGGTCCACAGGCTGCAGGATTGTAGTTTTTCTTGCTTCTGCTGTCTGCCCTCTGGTGGTTGAGGCTATCTAAGAGGCTTGATGGGAGGCTCTCACCTTTGGTTTTTAAGTAAAAATAAAAGATACACTTTCATTTTCACCAAGAACTTCATTGACCAACATATTCACCCTTTTGTTCTACTGCCTTCTGCCATTTTTCAGGCAACTTCATAATTCCATCTTCCCAAAACTTTTTATCTTTTTGAGCAAAGAACTGTTCCAGGTGCCTTTTACAGTCTTCCAGGGAATTGAAACTTTTTCCATTAAGAGAACTTTGCAAAGACCGAAATAAATTGAAATCCGAAGGTGTAATATCTGGTGAATACGGTGGATGAATCACAACTTCCCAGCCAAGCTCTAACAGTTTTTGCCTGGATATCAAAGAAACATGCGGGCTTGCATTATCCTGATGGAAGATTATATGTTTTCTGTTGACTAATTCTGGACGCTTTTCGTAGAGTGCTGCTTTCAGTTGGTCTAATTGGGAGCAGTACTTGTTGGAATTAATCGTTTGGCTTTCCACAAGAAGCTCGTAATAGAGGACTCCCTTCCAATCTCACCATATACACAATATCACCTTCTTTGGATGAAGACCGGCCTTTGGTGTGGTTGCTGGTGGTTCATTTCGCTTGACCCACAATCTCTTCCATTCCACATTATTGCACAGTACCCACTTTCATCGGCCGTCACAATTTGTTTTAAAAACAGAACATCTTCATTACGTTTCAGTAGAGAATCACATGCAGAAATAGTCAAGAAGGTTTTTTTTGCTTAACTTATGTGGAACCCAAACATCAAAGTGATTCACATAACTAAGCTGGTGCAAATGATTTTCAGTGCTTGATTTGGATATTTTGCGTATGTTGGCTATCTCCTGCATGGTATAACGTTGATTGTTCTCAATTAGTGTCTCAATTTGATCGCTATCAACTTCAACTGGTCTACTTGACCGTGGAGCACCGTCCAGGGAGAAATCTCCAGCACGAAATGTCACAAATCACTTTTGACATGTTCGATCAGTCACAGCACCTTCTCCATACACTGCACAAATCTATTTATTGCGTTTCAGTTGTGTTTTTACCTTAATTGAAATAATAGAGCATAATATGCCGAAAATGTTGCTTTTTTCTTCCAGTTTCAATATTAAAATGGCTACACAAAAATTCACCAATTTTGATAAGTCTTTTTTTAAATGCACACTGATATGACAGCTGTCATATACAATCTAACAAAATTGTTTCGAATTAAGTTAAAGACAACTAAGCAATAATAGAGCCAGCCTATGGAAAAAAACCGAACAAACCTTTCGGTCAACCCAATATTTCAAGCAAAAATAAATTCTTCAATCCATAATTTCCCTACTTTCCCAATGAATTATATTAAGCAAAAATTAAGTAAGCTAGTGTAGAGAGTCCTTCCATTAAAAAAAAAAAAAAACCTAGAGATTTACTTTTCCTGATTACATTCCTCCTACTATATATTCCTTAAAAAATACTCTGGATTTAGTGTCCAAAAGATCTAACCAGTAAAACTCACATATTTATATAAGTTTTTAGCAGTTTAACATTCAGATTTAGATTCAACAGAGACCTCCTAGACTATATGAGGAAATGAATTACAACCACAACTTTACAACATGAGTATTAATGATCTTATGTCAAAGGAAAATTAGACTCGGAGAGACAAAATAATTTGATTTTACAATGATCTCATGACGAGTAACTAGTGAATTCAAAGACTGGAACCAGATATTACTACTGATGCTGAAAGGAACTAGGAGGAGAAGTAACACTGGTGCATGCCAAATATGAGCTGGGCACTTTGCATGCATTTCCTCAATTAATTCTTACCAGTGCTTTGTAAGGCAGGCACTATCTTCATTTTGAAGATGAGGAAACTGAGGTAAGAAATGATTTGACTTGATCAAGGTTTGTACAGCTAGTCAGCAGCTAAAACAGGACAGAAACCATGAGATTACACACTGATAGATTCTGTCCTCAAACCACTACTTGTGATCCAAGGAGGAAAGTTCATTTGATGTATTGTATTTTTGTGTTTGGTTTGGTTTGATTTGGTTTGGTTTTTAATTCTACAGAGAGGGGCACAATTTCACTGAATCCATTTTAACAAGATTTCTAAATCCTGTCTATGTTATTAATCCCTGTAGTGTCGCTATCATAAGTCTGCCAGACAGACAAATGATAACAATGAATATTCTCTCCCTTTACAAATTCTGTCCTTTCTCATCTGCTTCTGCTCTTCCTCTAGATCAGGGGTCCCCAACCCCCGGGTCACGGACTGGTACCGGTTTGTCAGTGGAAAAACTGTCTTCCATGAAACCAGTCCCTGGTGCCAAAAAGTTTGGGGACCATTGCTCTAGATCACTCAAAAGAATCTGGATACCTAGAGGTCTATTTTTCAGGAGCAAAGGTCAATAATTATCAAATACTGGCCAGGACATGAGGGATTCATATTTCACAGTTTTCAAATTTTGCTACATGGAACCAAAGAGTTGTAGGAGGTATTCCTTCCTAATACCAGTAAATGAAAAAGTGCCAGGTAGGTTTCATTTGTAAAAGTAACCCCCATAACTCTTTCATTCATTATACCAAGCTTGAGGTAAGAAAAATGTTTAAGTATTTTAAAAAATCAAAGTTTTAAAATTCTTACTCTAAAATACGTAAGAGGTAGAGGCGAGGTAGGTGACAGTTTGTTGTATTTTTTAAAATGAGTTCCTCATCTTTTTTCTTTCTGATCACTTTTTTTTTTTTTTCTGATCACTTTTTTATGATGTGAATCCTACTAAAAAAAATTTAAAACTAAAAAGAACTCGCATATTCCCTGTTGTTGCTGGATTATAGATGTCAATCATATCCAGTTGATTGATGCTGCTGCTGAGTTCAGATATGTCCTTACTGATTTTCTGCTACATCTGTCCATTTCTGACACAGGAGAGTTGAGGTATCACCTACTACAACTGTGGACTGATCTATTTCTTTTTGCAATTCTGTCGGTTTTTGCATCACATATTTTGACGACCTGTTGTTAGGTGCATATACATTAAGGATTGTTATGTCTTCTTAAAGAATTATTATTATATAATGCTCCTATTTATCCTTGAAAATCTTCCTTGCTCTGCAGTCTGCTCTGTCTGAAACTAATATAGTTACATCAGCTTCCTTTTGATTAGTGTTAGCATGGTATATCTTTCTCCATCCCTTTAATTTTAATCTATATGTGTCTTCATATTTAAAGAGAGTTTCTGTACACAACATATAGTTGGGTCTTGACTTTTGATCCAGTCTGACAGTCTGTCTTTTAGTGTATTTAAACCACTGCTATTTAAAGCAACTATTGATATACTTGGGTTAATATCTACCATATTTGTTACTGTTTTCTACTCATTGCTTTTGTTCTTTGTTCCTGTTTCTGTCTTCAACTCTTTTTCTGTCTTTTGTGGTTTTAATTGAGCATTTTATGATTCCATTGTGTCTCTTTTCTTAGTATGTCAATTATACTTTTTTTTTTTTACTTTTTTTAATGGTTGCCCTAGAGTTT
Source organism: Balaenoptera acutorostrata (assembly GCF_949987535.1). Lineage (NCBI taxonomy): Eukaryota > Metazoa > Chordata > Mammalia > Artiodactyla > Balaenopteridae > Balaenoptera > Balaenoptera acutorostrata. The sequence continues at coordinate 144,859,244 of NC_080066.1, read as the reverse complement.
TCATTATACATTTCCAAATAATGCAAGTCCACTTTCAAATAACACTATACCGCTTCATATGTAGTGCAAGTACCTTATAAAAGAATATTCCTAATTTCTTCCTCCCAACCCTTGTATCATTGTCATCATTCATTTCACTTATATATGAGCTATAATCACTGAATACATTGTTGCTACTATTATTTCGAACAAATTATCTTATCTGTTAGATCTATTAAGAATAAGAAAAATAAGAGTTTTTATTCTAGTTTCACTTATTCTTTCTCTAATCTTCTTCTTCTTTTTTAAGGTAGATACAAGTTTCTGGCCTATATAATTTCCCTTCTCTGAAGAACTTTGTTTAACATATCTTGCAAAGCAGGTCCACTAGCAACAAATTCTCTAAATTTTTGTTTGCCTGAAAAAGTCTTTACTCTCCTTCATTTTTGAAGGATAATTTTTCAGGATACAGAATTCTAGATTGTTGGTTTTTCCTCTCAACACTTTAAATATTCACCCCACTCTTCCTGTTTTCATAGTTTCTGAAGAGAAGACCTCTGTACCTAAGGTGGTTCTTTTTCCTTTGGTTTCTTTCAAGATTATTTTCTGTATCTTTGATTTTCTGCAATTTGAATATATGCCTAGATAAAGCTTTTGGGGCACTTATCTTGCCTGGCATTCTCTGAACCTCCTAGATCTGTGGTTTAGAGTCTGACATTAATTTGGGGAAATTCTCTGTCATTATTCTTGTTTCTTTTTCTCCTTCTGGTATTTTCATTATGCATACGTTGCACCTTTTGTAGTTGTCCTACAGTCCTTGGATATTTTTTCTTTTTTCCAGTCTTTTTTCTCTTTGCTCTTCAGTTTTAGAAGTTTCTACTGACATATCCTTAAGCTCAGAGATATTCTTTCCTCAGCCATGTCCAGTCTAATAATGAACCCATCAAAGCCATCCTTCATTTCTGTTATAGCTTTTTATCTCAAGCACTTTTTTATCCTTTATTAGATTTTCTATCTCTCTACTTACATTATTCATCTGTTCTTGCATGTTGTCTACTTTTTCCATTAGTGCTCTTGGCATATTAATCATAGTTGTTCTAAATTCCTGGTCTCATAATTCCAATATTCCTGACACACCTGAGTCTGATCCTGATGCTTGCTCTGTCTCTTTAAACTGTGGTCTTTGCTTTTTAGTATAGTATGCCTTGTAATTTTTTTGTTGGAAGTCAGACATGATGCACTGGGTAAAAGGAACTGCAACAAATAGGAATTTACTAATGTGGTTAAGGTGTGGAGGGGAGTAGAAGCATTCTACAGTGCCATGGTTAGGCCTGCGCCCCCTGAGCTGTGAACTTCACAAGTTCTTTTCAGTCCTATGCTCCCCTCCTAGGTGGAACAGGATGGCTACAGGGGACTGGAATGGGATATTTCTCTCCCCACCATGTGGAAGGCTACAGTTGGGTATTTCCCTTCCTCCAGGTCAGTTAGTCTCTGATAACACCTTAATAGATTAGGCCCTGGTAAAATACTTTCTCTTGATAGCAGATCTTGTTAAGAAAAACAAGATGCCTTGGCATATTTCAAAATGGTTACTCTTCCCTCCCCCTGCAGGAAGCACCAGGGGCTTCTTCTCAGATATTCACTGTGAGGACCTGGTAGAGCTCCTAGAAGCAAAATCATGAAAGTGTGGGGGGCTCCTTATGACTGGGTCCCCCTGGAGTTTTTACCTCAGGCTTGTCCACATGGAGTCTACCCTAATTTGTTAATCACACTTTAGATTTTCCTACCCAGTAGTGGTTCCCTTGGAGGTTTTTGCTAGGGTAAGTTGTCATTCTCTATATTTACCTGTCTCTCTAATTTGAGAGCAGTGGTTTGCCCTGTGACCTCACTTCTCTGATGGATCTAAGAAGAGTTGTTGATTTTTCAGTTTGTTCGGTTTTTTACTTGTGGTTAGGATGGAGTGATGATTTCTAAGCTCCTTACATGCCAGATCAGAAACAAAACAAAACAAAACAAAATCCATTTTCAATTTTTACCTTTTAACTAACTGATAGAGTGATATATAACACTCTTATGATATTAGGGAGAGAAGAAACAAATGGAGGTCTAAATTTGTCTCAATGGCACACGAATTACCTAAAATATGATTATTCATAGTGTTTCCCTATAAATAATACCAAAATGCAAATTATTAAACAATACACTTCATCATTTCTTTCTGAAACAATGAAAACACATAGATGAATATCGTAGGTTATCGTTTAGATCCCACATCATTATTACAAACTAAAATATTTCCTAAATAAACACTTGATTAAATTTCCATAAGAGCTTTTAAAAAAATCTATCAATAAGTACTGCAATGCACTGGTCATCCCTACTGTTCAACTGCAGAAAAATAAAGCCTGTTTCTTATTCCTAAAGTAGCATTATAATGTCTTCTAAATAAATTTAAGTTTTAAGATTCTTCCTCTGAGGGAAAAGAAAAATCAGTAGAAAGCTAAGATTTGTATGTGAAATTTGACATTTGGATGCCAATTCCCAACATTTTCTATTGCCATGAAATTAACCTTTATCAAAATTACTTTACTTAGAAAATCTTAGTCAACTGTGCTATCTGTTGTTCTTATAAGCAAGAAATACAGCTAATTTTTTTTTTCCAAATCACACTGTAAAACAGCTCATTACTTTTTATATCACCGACTTAAATTGTATTCAACTTGAGTTTTAACATACTTAATAAGCCTCCAAATGCAGCACGAATATCAGAATGGCCAAACCCAAGGGAACATGTTAGCAGTATCTTTGCTTTACATAAATGTAAATTTTATTTTATTATTATTTCCACATCTGTGATGCATTAGGTACAACAGACATTTCTGAGCCCTTTGTACAGTGAACAGATGGTGAATCATTACAAAATTAGGAGCAAGCATAACATCTTAAGGAATTATTAATAATGTTATTATCCTTCATTCAGAGGATAACTACAGAGTTGGACATATAATTTTCCTAGGAGGATCATGAGGAATTACAGTGAGATATACGGAAGATGGTAATAGGGATAGCCACAAAAAGAACTGGGAAAAGAGACCACACAGTAACAAGTGAAAGATTATATAAACACTCCTATAAAAAAGAAAATCTGGGCTTCCCTGGTGGCGCAGTGGTTGGGAGTCTGCCTGCTAATGCAGGGGACGCGGGTTCGAGCCCTGGTCTGGGAGGATCCCACGTGCCGCGGAGCAGCTGGGCCCGTGAGCCACAATTGCTGAGCCTGCGCGTCTGGAGCCTGTGCCCCGCGACGGGAGGGGCCGCCATGGAGAGAGGCCCGCGCACCGCGATGAAGAGCGGTCCCCGCACCGCGATGAAGAGTGGCCCCCGCTTGCCGCAACTGGAGAAAGCCCTCGCACGAACCGAAGACCCAACACAGCCAAAAATAAATAAATAAATAAATAAAATCAAGTAAAACTTTAAAAAAAAAAAATAAAAAAAATAAAAAAAAAAGAAAATCTACCCAAGAAAGGATTGTCAAATGAGAATGAAGATGGATGCTTGTGAAAAATGGAAAAGAATGCTCTAAAAGTCTCACTTTTAATTTGCTGAATATATATTCCTGAGACCCCCACATTCCTGAAACCCCAAAACAAAGTCAATGTCTAAGTAAAACTGAGACTTAGTACTTGACACAGTTTCTAGCTAAAGTAACAATCAACAAAATGGATCCAATTATGGCAGTTTACAAGAGATAAAGAAATGAAAACATCAAAAGCAAAAAACAAACAAAAAATATTAAGACTATCTAGTCATGTCAGGTGGCTATATATGTAAAAATAAACTATTCAGCTGAGAATGGCTATGTAAAAGGGACAAGACAGCCTAGCAGACAGAGCACAGAACGTAGTCCTGCTCCAAAAAACTGCTGTATGATTTTTTGAAAGTTATCGTATCATCTCTAGAGCTGAAATAATGTAGACTCAGTGGAATCTTTTGAGGAATAACGATATGACATAAATAAATAATACAGTGTTTTCTGGGTGAGAAAACACTACCTAAAGAGAAAAGGGTTTTCTAAGCTTTTAAAAGAGAAAATTTTGATTTATTTACAAAGTTACTTAAATATTAAGCGTGAAAAATGGCTTACCTTTCTTCCCCTAGAACATAAGAAGATGACGAAATCACATATTTCCAATGGAAGATATTACTGCTTGAATCTGGGTCACTAAAATTACCAACTGTTTAAAATGAGACAAAAGAAAGCAGTAACATTAATTATCTACAACTATACATTTTCTTTGTTGTTAACATGAAACTTTACTTACAGGAAACCTCAAGGCCCCTCAGGCCTTGAAGAGATATATGTCTCTAGGTTTGAACTCTCCAGGGAAATCTTTGAAGCAAAGATTGGACAAATAGTTAAAACTATTTAAACAATTCCTGTTCACGAAATGTAAATGGTTTTCTTAACTAAAAAAAAATTTTTAGTATTTACTGTTATCACCTTACTTTAATCCTTTTTCCCTAAAAAGGAAAACATTAAAGTCCAGCTAATATAAAAAGGCCTCACTGTTTTTTTTTTTTAAAAAAAAAAAAGAAAAAAGGGGGGGAGAGGAATATTCAAACAGCTTCAAGGACAAAAAGCATGTTCTAGACCAGCTCATATTTACAGTTCCTCATCTAGAATTCAACTAACATCCAACTGCAGCAATCAGCCAAGCTTGGCAAATTAAAATAACAGTAATTTTGACAGATTATCTTCTATAAATATTCAAATATGGACGTTTGTGTGCATGCAAGGGTCTCTATATGCCAATCAAAATGCTTTGTTTAGGATCCTAAAAGTGAGTATTTTTTCACCCCTCATTTCTGTAGGGGTGCCCTGAATCCTTAACTTTCATTTTAACTCTTTCACCTCAACTGATAAAGAGGCCAATTATTTCAATTCCGTGACCTGAATTGTATTATCTACAGCCTGAATTTTAAAAATTTAAGAGTAACATTCATAAAAAGAACCAAAAGACAGAAACAAAGAACCTAGGATCTTAAAAATCTAGGTCTGTAAAGACAGAAGGAAAGATCCAGGAATTGGGGGCAGTGGGGATGAGGGAGGTAGGCAGAGGATCTTGAAGGATGGCAACTGAATAACTTTTTAGTCATGTGATCAGGTATGCCTTGGTAAAGTAAAATCCAAATGTAAAGAGCAATTAACAACTTCATAAATTTGGGCTGTATGCAAAGTTCAATTAAGGTAGACTACCATTTATTTGGCTCAAGGAAAGAAGATCCTGCGCTTTGATGACAACCTGAAGTACATCAAAGTGTCAAAAGTGGAAAAATGCATTTAGTATGAAATTCAAACCAAATTTTTGAAATCCATAGATAGCCCTATTTAATCAAGAATAATGGCTTTAATGAACACAAGCTATCTGATGCATGAATTTTCTAATTGCCCTCCTATCCTATCTCCCATTAGTTTCCCTTAAACATATACACAATTACTAAAAAGCCTCAGATGTTCTAGGAAAACTACAAGTGATTGGCATGCCTCTGCGTCTAGAGCAGCATCAAAATTATGGAAGAAAAGTCAACCTATTCTGAGGCACTGCCCATCTAGTGCCACCTGGAAAGAAACAGCTATAAATACCACTACTAAAATTGCTCAAAATATTTCTAGAAAGTGGGCTTGCAAGAAACTCTTACTTAATGATCCACTCCATTCAACCACCCAAAACCAGGTCCAACAATGGATCCAAGCCAGACCAGTGGTTTGTTCTCAAAGCAGGAAAGAGAGAAGAAAGTTTGGTCTAGGGACCAGTAGCTTCGGCCTCCACTGGGAGTTCCTTAGAGATGCAGAATCTCAGGCCCTAACCAGTGACATACTGAATCAGAATCTGCATTTTAACAAGATTCCCAAATAATTCACATACATATTAAACTTTGAGAAGCTCTGCAGGAAGAAGAATATTAGAATGAGAGAGAAGGTATAATCTTCTGTTCAAAGGTTAGTTCCCACTGTGGGCCACTGTTTGGCCAATAAGCAACCAATTTTTAACCTCTCGTTTATCATTACTCCTACAATTTTTGTATTTTGAATAAGGGATCTTGAAAAACAGAAATCCCTTTAGAGTCAAAGGAATGAGTAATCGATTCTCAGTTCCCAAGAAAGGCTGTGACAGTTATCTTAGAGCACGTAGTCCTGTCTCATGCCCCCAAATCACATTAGCTAGACAAGTAATTTAAAAATAATAACTCCTTTCATTCTAAATCCTAGACACTAAGAGCATGCGGGATCCCTGTAGCTAAGAAAGAGACCAAGACAAGAGGAGAAGGCTATATGTGCTGGTTATTCAGCTACAGTCTCTCCGCAGCAAATCCACCCTTTAATACTCAGCTCAGTAACGCTGAAAATAGAACTCTGGAAACTACTCTTCTCTTTTGCCAGCTAGCCTGCTCATACTGCCAATAAGAACACTAAAAGGAGAAACTTGCTTTTTCCACTCAGCATTGCCCTAGCACAGGCCCTCCACCCCAGCAGCAGCAGTTGGTGACCGCCAGAAGTTTTCTCTGGCACTCTCAGAAGTACCAGCAACAGCCAGACAGTACCCCCTGCAGAAGTTCTGAGCCCCAGCCCTCTGGATGATTGATGCTTTCTGCAATTTTTGACTCTGTGTTACTCCAGTGTTCCCCTTTTGCCTTTTCAGCCCCCGACACCTGTATAACCCACTCCCTGTATTAAATTTTCTTGGTAGAAATATCTAGTGTAGATTGTTTCCCTGTCCAGATTCTAACTGATATATCATGACTAGATGGAATAAAATTTCAGCAAGATTTGATCAGTTTGGAAAACTACTTTCCCAAAACATGATAGTCCATGAGAAAATATTTACTGCCTCTCCTCAAAAATATGTACAAGAAGGGAAACAGAGGCAAGAAGTACAGTTGAGAAAGAAAAAAAAGGGAATATAACCTAAGAAAGTAATGTACTAAAACAAATATCATGGTAGAAAACACACTTTAGCTCCCAAAAGCATAAAGAAAGGGCCAATAAAAAGTCTGAAACAAATATAAGTTTTCCACCTTAATAAAAATCACAGAATTTAAGAAGTGGAAGGAACTTTATTCTTCTGCCTCTGCCGCTGTTCAGTTTTGTTAAAGCAATTTTATATTGAGTTTGAATTACTATACTTTCAGGAAGCTGTTGAGAAATTAGGGAGAATCCAAAGAAGATTACAAAAATGATGAAAGCAATAGGAAATAGAAGCCATGAAGAAGGTTTCAAGGAGTCAAACTTTTTAGTCCAGTATAGTGTGAAGATAACTTCAAGCCAAAATTATTAGCTGCCTCCTAGTTAAAGAGTTCTAACCAGCTATGCTTCATCATCCCTACAGATGCTTAAAGGGATAGAAGATAACAGTAAATGAAGACATAAAATGGAGCTACTGAGCTTACTGACTCTCCTTCACATCACTAAAGTAGTAGTTCTTAATGCTATTCACACACAGAATGACCTAGAATATTTTTTTACAAAAAAGAAAAAAATGATAATGATGATGATAATGTCCAGAACACTAATGCCAGAGATCTGATTTAACTAGTCTGAGGTAGAGCCTAGGCATGTTTTTTAAAAAACAAAAACAAAAAACACCCAAGTGTTTATAAAGTACTGACAGAAGGATTCAGAACCACTAGTAGGACATTCTGTAACTTTAATACTCAAGGTATGATCTAAAGACTAACTACATCCAGATTACCTGTGGAGCTTGTTAGAATGGGAGCATCTCAGGACTATTCCAAAGCTAGTAGGAATCTACATGTTACCAAGATCCCCAAGTAACCTGTATGCACATTGAAGTTTGAAAAACATTGTTCTATAACAGTTTGAAAAGGGTGTGCGAGAGAGAGGATGAGTGTGTGTGTGTGTGTGCGCGCGCGCGCGCACGCATGCGCACAATATTCCAGCCTAAAAATAACTTTCTAAATTAAGCTTTTCTAAAGTTTTAAAATATTAACTTTGTTAACTTTTAAAGTCTACTAGCATCTAGTGAGACTACTATTTTAGTGAGTGAATAATAACTAATACATATTCAGCCTGTACTATTTGCAGGCATTGTTCTTTACTAAATGATTTAATCCCCAACATGTGTAAAAAGTAGATAATTTTATAATCCCTGTCTTACAGATAAAACTGAGGCAAGAGTTATATAAAATAAATAACCTGCCCCAGGTCACACAACTAGTAAGTGGTAAAGCTGAGAACTCAACCCAGATAGTCTTGTTTAAGAGTTTATACTCTTAACTACAAAAAATAATACTATGTTTACCAATACCATACCAAAACATTTTGAAATAATTCAGAAGGAAAGTATAATTATTGGAAATAAAAATGCTATAAGAGTAAAGGGAAAAAAATCAGTGTGCTTTTCTCTGATTTAAAAGGAAAAATATCAACAGTTATAATAGTAATATAATCACATCAATACTGTTATGGGTTTGTGGCCCACACTTAAAGCAGAGAGGAACATGACAGAAAAGGCAGTAACTCAGATTACCTGTAACGCCAACACTGTCAATATTTTGGGGTGAGTGAAAAACATACCAATACTGCACACGGGCCTCCTATGAAAGAAAAATGTCTGGAGACAACCACTTTGCTCTCTGTATTTGGGAAATAACTGAAACCCCACGTTAGGAGACATTCTCCATGATGCCTCCTTAATTCACCCTTCGCTCTTACCGCCACCGCCCCCTCCTCAGAAAAGAAAAGGACATAAGGCTATGATTATTTTTCACAATGAAACAGGCATGATATAAAATGTAGTCTGATTTTTCTCCTCTTCTGTACCTCACCGCTCCTAACTTCTAAAAAAGTTCACTCTCTGCTTCTGTCACAACAGAAGCAAAATCTCCAGTCCCAGGAAGACCCAAATGATTCTTCTGAAAATGCTGAAGACTACTTTTAAAGAAGAGGTCAGACAATAGGCTCAATAAAAGACCTACTAGAAAGGTTTAATAATTCATGTGAATTCTAAATAGCACAACAGAATATAGCCAAAGTTCCCAGAGATAAATAATATTATTGTATTGGCAAACAGATTGAGTTTAAAATATGCAAAATTATATCCTATGAGTATTTAAAGCAGAGCAACAATGTCTATGATGTTTTAGCTTCATTCAGTCCAAGGACACTCCCAAAAAGTAAAGTGTACAATAATACCTTTTTCATAAACAATGACAAAGCCCTGGTGACCTCATTTCTGAGAATGAACAAAACTACAGATGTTAAAAATGGAGTTCCTTAACCCACGGAGTTATTAAAGTGGATGCTGGAGCCAGAAAGATTTGGAGGCTAAAGATACCAATGCAAAGACTCACTGAAATGGAGTCTTCTAAAGACCTAAGTGTAAAATCATGACTTGAAGCCAATTCATTGGCTCCTTTAGGTAAGGTTTTACATGAAGAATCTAAGAAAGCTGAGGTTCATGTGAAGCACTGTACAGATGAAACCTGATTTCCCAAACTGTGGATTTGGAGTAGGACTTCCCAGGAAGCCAACATACACAAAACCCAGAAGAAGAGTGTGCTTAGGAGGGAACACAACCGTCAAAAAACACAGAAGCTGAGCATTCCTGATATGACTCTTTCATTAACTAATATGACTAATAAAGTGACCCATACCAAAACTCCTTGAAAATTTCCATCAGGTTTTAATTATTCATATTAGTTATGTAAATTATTTATAGTTATATTTTCCTTTCTAGTTACCACCAGAAAACCACTCTCTTCACCTCTCTACCTATCTTCATAATAGTATGTTCTCAATCTGCCTTACTTTCCTACCCTATTCAAAAAGACTACATTATTTGAATAATAAAGTAAAATATGCTATATTTATGAAAAAATTAAAATATACCTCAAAGAAGTGATATTTACTAAATAATAGTTGAATGAACAAATATCACTACCCTCCTACCCTCATAACATGGAAAAAATTTAATGGAAAAAATTTACCAGCTCCATCACCAAGAAAATAGAAAGCTTATTATATCAAAGAAACACAACTATTTAAAAACCACTAGAATCATTTTTTAATCATCAAGAAGAATAAATTTAAAAAGATGATTCTCAAAATTCATGGTGAATCAGAATTATTTATTAAGCTCGTAAAACTGCAGAATCCAAGCTCCATGACCAGAGATTCTGATTCATAAAGTCTGAGTTTCTAAAGATGAATCCAAAACTCCACATTTTAACAAGCTTCCTAAGTGATTGCCATGCAGATTATCCTTGAACTACACTTTAATATATACTTCACCTTCAATCCACTGTCAACTCCTCAGTAAGTCTTTGAAGTCTGGTCAGAATGCCCACTCCTGAGTCTTATCTTAACAGCCTCAACTTCTACTTAAACTACATGCTTGTAACTAACACAGAGAAAAAAATTATAGCAACCAGTTATTGGACATATATTACTATGGGCTATAAAACTTCGTATGATCTATTATATATACATAAGAATTAAATGATATTTTGCATGTAAAGTACATAGTACAGTGTCTGGCTAAAACAAATAAATGCTCAATAGAAGTAGCTGCTAGTTGAAAACTAATGTCCACCCAAAAACCTACACATAGTTGTTTATAGTAGCTTTATTCATAATTGCCAAAACTTGGGAAGCAACCAAAATGTCCTTCAGTAGGTGAATGGATAAGTAAACTATGGTACATCCAGACAGTGAAATACTTACTATTCAGTGCTAAAAAGGAATGAGCTATCAAGTCATGAAAAGACATGGGGGAACCTTAAAGTGAATGAAGTCAATCTGAGAAGGCTACATAGTGTATGATTCCAACTAATATGCCATTTTGGAAAAGGAAAAACTATGGAGACAGTAAAAAGATGAGGAATTATCCAGGGCTGGATGGGGAGAAGGGATGAAAAAGCACAGAGGATTTGGGGGCTGCAGTGAATGTACTCTTTATGATTTTATAATGATAAATACATATTATATATTTGTCCAAACCCACAGAATGTACAACATAAAGAGTGAATCCTAAGGTAAACTGTGGACTTTTGATTATGATGTGTCAATGCAGATTCATCAATTGTAACAAATGTACCACTCTGGTGGGGAATGTGGACAATGGAAGAGGCTATGCATGTGTAGGGGCAAAGCATACACAGGAAACCTCTGTACCTCCCTTTCAGTTTTGCTGTGAACTTAAAACTGCTCTAAAAAAAACTGTCTTTATTAAAAAAACAAACAGTAAACTGTCATTATCCCTAATAGCAGAGATATTATTTTGCAGGGGTCCTCCTAACAACCCTAAGAGGTGGTTGTTATTATTTCCAAATTGCAGTTAAGGAAACTAAGATTTAATAACTTGCCTGGGCAAGTAACTTGCGCAGAGATAGTTAAGGAGCAGAGACAGGATTCAAGAGAAACCAAGTAACTCCAAAACCTGAACCCTTTAACCTAACTTCCTGAAGCAGCCAGGCAACAACAGCCACTACAAAACCACTCCAACAGTCATAACCACCATTTACAAGAATTTTCCTGAGTCATCTCTAGGTCAGTCATGACCTAAGCACACTCTTCACAATGTTCCTATACGTCTAAGAATTAAAAAAGGACAGGCATAGGACTCTGATGGATGGCTGAGGACAGTTAATTGTAATAACCAACCAATATTAAGTATGGGTTACTGAATGTTCGAACTACTTTGCATTAAGGAATGTTCTAATAAATATAATACTTAATGAGTGTTTAATGTTTTCACAGCACTTTAGAATTATAAGTTACTAATAACTCCATGACAAGGGTCAATATGACTGTTAACCTTCCAGCAGAAAATATGAACAGACAGGTTAATAAAATCTAGTCTAAAGTTAAACAGCTAACACTAAATAACTTTAGATTTCATTAACCTGTCAAACTCAGTCTTGGGACTCTCCACAGATAAGGACTATGATCCTTAGTTAAGAGTCTAAGAAGCCACAGGGGGGGGTCAATTCAAAATAACTAAGACTTCTATATTTCATCCACACAAAATATGAACATAGTAAGTATGAAATTCAAAGTTCTCTAACATGATGTTTCCTACTCAAATTTCATAAAATTTTATTATGTTCCTAATGATTAAGTTTTGTATATGAATCATTTATTTTTTGAAACACTGTAACTTTTCTCAAAATATCTGTTTTTCCCCTCATCTCAAATTGCTCCCAGGTGGCTATTGCTTTCTTTCTTCCAAGTATATTTCTAGCTTGCTTCTTCCCACAACCCATCCCCAAAATGGTAAGCACTGGTTTCCACAAACCTCCCTTACCCCCACCTGAACCACAACTGCATTCACAACAAATAAAACACGATTAGTCATGGCAAAAAAGATTTATATACTGATAACATCAGCACAGCACTAAAACTACAAACTCAGAAAATGAAAATTACTGGTAAAAGTGCATTCTATTCTGTTAAACTGTACAGAGCAGAACTTGTATTTTAACCCAGTATCTCTTAAGTTAACACAAGCCTTACAGTTGTTACTTAGTTTTATAAATCTTACAGTTTTACAGATAACTCTCTAAGAAGATTTTTAATGAAATGCATTAAAATTAGGCTCTTAGCCAAATAAAATATGATACATAATACAGGACAATATACATATATAACTCAGCCAGAAAGAACACATACCTCTCATTTGTTCACTGTCTTCTTAAAGGAAATAAAATCTTCACTACCTGTCCCATACAGAGAGCCTGATTCACTGGAGTGCTACTGCCCAAGGAACCCCAGTACTGCAGGAGGAAGCCAGAGATTGAACACTTCCTTCTACTGGAGATCTGCTCATTAAACACGTACAAGTAGGTATCTCCATTATCTAAATTTTTACAAAGAACACATATTACACTTTAATAGTTAGAAAAGATTTAGTCATTTTTTTATGTGATAAGTTTATTTTGTTGAGGTTTTTCTTTTTCTCTTTTTTTTAAAGAAAAAGCAGATTTTAGAAATCTCTGCCTGAAGAATGATGTAACCTTAAACATATTAAATCCCAGAAAAGCAAATCAGTGAAATCAGTGAGGTTGTGAAGGGTTCCAGACAGAGGCACAGAGTCCCTGAACCAACAGACACCACATTTCATGAGTAAGATGTGTGTGCTTCTCTTCCAGAGCTGTCTACAGAAAAAGCACTATGCTCTTTATATAAAACCAGGGTCCAGAACTTATATAAAGACCACAGAAATTATTTGGAATGCCCTAGAAGTCCCTCAAACTATAACCCACAGTACCTCAAACGACAGGAAGCCTAAATGACAGGAAGCCTAAACATTTGGTAAATCCTTCCCTACCTCTTCTTACTAAGTATAAAAAATGTTGGGCTTCCCTGGTGGCGCAGTGGTTGAGAATCTGCCTGCTAATGCAGGGGACACGGGTTCGAGCCCTGGTCTGGGAAGATCCCACATGCCACGGAGCAGCTGGGCCCGTGAGCCACAATTGCTGAGCCTGCGCGTCTGGAGCCTGTGCCCCGCAACGGGAGGGGCCGCGATAGAGAAAGGCCCGCGCACCGCGATGAAGAGCGGTCCCCGCACCGCGATGAAGAGTGGCCCCCGCTTGCCGCAACTGGAGAAAGCCCTCGCACGAACCGAAGACCCAATACAGACAAAAATAATAAATAAAAAAAAAAAAAAAAAAAAAAAATGTTCCCCCTCCTAAGCAGATTCTCTGGACACAACTGAATAGTGATGCCTTTCTGCCCCAGATTGCCCTCCACTCCTCCACAGAGGGTGAATAAGCCATCTAAGTTGTAATTCAGTCAGAAATTTTTTAAGAACATATCTTTTAATGGTATAAGAATGCACTGTCCATTAAGGTAGTCAATAGCCAAATGTGGCCACTGAGCATGTGAAATATGGCTAGTTTGAACCGAGAAACGTTGTAAGTGTAAAATACACACTGATTTCAAAGACTTAGTAGGAATAAAAGAATGTAAAATATTTCATTAATTTTTTATTAGTTTAAATAATATTTTGATATATTAGGCTAAATAAAATATATTATTAAAACTAACTTAACCTGTTTCTTTTTACCTTATTTAATGTGGCTACCAGAAAATTTTAAATTACATGCATGGTTCACATTATATTTCTATTGTACAGTGCTGATCTATATAAACTAGTGATCATAAGCCCTTACTAAATTTCCTATATCAAGTTTTCATGCTTATATAGCATCATAAAATCTAGTCCTTACAAGAGCCTCACCAAAATTCCCTTTCCCCCTGATTTGCACAGTAGATTATATTCAGGTTCCTTCCTTTCTGATACCATCATTCAATCTTAAAATGTTGAATAAATTCTATATTTCACCTCCTCCACCACCACCACCTAAACAAGTTATTACCAGCCTTAAAATGTTCATCTTTTATCTCTAATGGCTATCACACTTAGAGAAGGAAAGGCAGAGAAGTTTTCCCAGAGGGGCCTCCAAGTTATCTTTAAGAAGCAATATGTGGTAGCATTAAGGGTTTGGTCTCTAGAACCAAAAAGCATGAACCCTGCCTTCTACTGTGTAAAGCTCAGCTCCCTCATCTGTAACAAGGGTAAATACTATTAAGTTATCACAATGTTAAATTAATATTTCATTTAACTAATTTCAATATTAAAATATCAATACCATAGGTTGTTGTAAGATAAAGTAAGAAAAGCATTTAGGACAGCATCTCGGACTTTAGTGCTAATAAGTGTTAGCTATTATTGTTATCATTATTTCCTTTTTTGTCCTGCTTCCTGAACCTATCATTCTCTTTCTACTCCTGGCTGTTCCATCAATAGGTTCTCTCTTCAGTCAAGCCTGCAGCATATCCAACAAAATGTAAAGTATACACAACAGCAGATGGAGAGGGAGGTCATTTGGGGCCGACAAAAACAAAGAACGCCAAACACAAGAGCCCATAAGAAAAGTGTCCTGCATTGCATAACAGAAAGATTCTTCGGTATGAGGAAAGCTAATTCTGGGACCCTGTAAAAGGTATCTTCAAGGGGGTTGGAATAGATGTTCCTAAAGTCCCCTTTTAATCAAACTCTATGCCCCTGTCAAAGTATCCAACCCAGATGTTAAAATCTGGAACCTATTCTATTGATAATACTCAACAAGACTAAAAACTGTACGTTCTTTGTGACACTTTGACTCAGCTACTGACTCATATCCGTACACCTAAAAATTAACAAGCTCCTATCTGCATCTATTGGAGAGCCTAAGTTTAGACCTCTATCACATGGCAACCCATGTTAAAAATCTGTCCACTCTTACCTAAAAGCTCAAAAAGCAGAATATATATATATATATATGAAAAGGTCAAAATGCTCACTTTGTCACTTGTGGTGTACTGAGTCTCATGGACCTAGAGCAGATTCAGGTGAGTAGCTCTTTAACTTAAGCCAAAATTTAGTTCAGCTTAACATCCCATTATCCTTTCATATTCTGTCACATATTGTAGACATTTGCATGATATATTTTATTTCCTACTTCCCCAAATTAGACATAAAGTATATCTTAAAGGCAAGGACTATATCTTCCTTAATTCAAAACTCTACAACCTTAATTCTGACATATTGGATACACAAATATTTGTGATGCTAGATTGAATCTATAGTTAATAGTATAAAACAATATTATTTACCTTTGTGAAGTCTTCGGTTTTTAAAACAATTTCACGTGATTTCATTTGATTATTCCAGTAATCCTATAGTCACATCAAAGATATAGTCTCATTTTTTATGAAGTACCTGAATCTCAAAAGTCTGATTAACTAATTAAAAATTATTCACTTTAGTATGTCTTAATAAGCAAGCTTTTAGTCCCAGACCATGCTGGTCATAAGTGACAAAAGCCAGAACTGCACTGCACTGTATCACACCACGCTAGAGCCTTTCTCAGAGAGAACCCGTAAGAGAAGGAAAGAAATGAAAGAAGACAGTGACAACAAGTTTTGATAATGAGATAAATGTATGGCCAATCCTTAAATAAAACTGAATTGCTTTTCACATTTCATTTTTCCTATCTTATTAAAGTCTCAAAGTTTTATTTTCCTTCCTAAGAGTTTCTTTCTGTTAAGTTTCTTCCTTTATCCTCACAGGATTAGTTGTACCTTCATCAACAAATTATATTCCATCTCAAATTTTACCTGCTATCTGCCCTCATACGTATAAGCCAAACTATGTTTTAAAAGTTATGCGGTTTAAAAGTTTCCTTATTCTGCTTTAATGAATGTTTTACTATTCACTTGAATTCACCAGTATTCTCTGAAATGGCTTTTGTTCAAAGCTACCCTCTCTAAAAATAACCTACTATATAAGTTCACATTCTGCTGATATATCCACTAGACTTATGTGAGAAAAGAATTGGCAGCTTCTCTATAAAAGTACCTACAATGAACAATCAACATTAGCTGACACTAAGATAATAAAAGCAAGTTAACTTGCTAGCTATTGTCACTACTGAGTTCATATTTAGAACGTCCTATAAACCTCCCATTTAATGTAATTCACTTGACTTCTCTGAATCTGTTTCCTTACATGCAATAATAAGAAAGTTGCTCTAGATCTTTGGAATTTCTTCTAAGTTCTAAAGAGTTCCTGAGCCTGGGGATTTAAATCCAAGTTTATTTACCCTCTAAAAGTTGATTTATTATTTTAATGAACATATTTGCACCTTTTCTATCTACTGTACTTGAAGGTAAGGACTATATATCTTTGTATCCTTATCCCTTTGAACGTGGTGCTGTGCACATACAGGCATGTTTCACCTGCCTTTCTACCTTAAGAGTTAAATTGTTAGCTTTGGCAGAAGACTCTTTCAATTCCCTATGTGTGATTCAATGGCAAATCACTACAATTTCTGAGAAGATAACACTGTAAAATTAGGTTAAAATCCAAGTTATGTTATTATAGCCCAGGATCGATATTCAGCATGACTAGCATCCACAAAAGAGATGGTAATTAACTGGGACAGGGAGACTGGCCCTAAACCTTGCTCTTAGTCACAATTCTTCATAACCCTTATATCCATTTCCCAACTGATGAATTGAAAACCAGACCTTAGAATGACATTCACATCCCTAGATCATAAAACTATAGGAAGGAAGAGTGAGGGAAACATTAACATGGATGTGTATTTTACTTCTGATTCAATCTAATAGAACTTGCTCCAAAAATTAAGAAATTTACCAAATTTGTTCTTAGATAAGGTGAAAGGCAATTTCCTATTACAGTAAAATTTGAAGAAATATTTTTTTAAAAACATAGACATAAGGTTTTTTTTAGGTATTTCCAGTCAACTTGTAATAATGTCAACATTAGCTTAAATTTAGATTGAAAGCCTATTATCCCTCTAAGTATTTTTAGTAGATGCCTAGGCCTTGATAAAAATCACTAAACTGTGTTTGGAATACTCATACATCTATAAAATTCAATGCAGAAACAAGCAGACGACACTCGTTTAACTGTGCATAGAGCAGCAGGAAAACAAAAGTTTCTGGGAACCTTAATAAAGAGTCACATATAATCATTACATCTGCATGCAGTTAAACACATGGCACTCCGCTTTCGGGAATCCTGAGCTTACCAAAACTTTTACAACTAAATTTGGGTTACTTGGGGTGAGGGAAAGAGATGCGAAAGGGGAGTGAGGAGCCTTTAAAAACCCCTATTTTGACTAATCTGCAGCTGTAATTACAGCTGTTCTGAAGCTTTTCTTGGAACTGCCCAATTACATTTTTTTAAAATAATAATAACCAAAAGTAGTTTTAATGAACTGAAGAATTTGATAGGAGGACTTCTTCATAGTTAAAGGCTATTTCTGTTGTTTTTGCTCTGCAACTAATAGATAAGGATCGTTACATAAATGCAAGAAGCTTTCTCAGCTTCCTTGAATGTTGGAGTTTTAACATAAAAAAATACATTAGAAAATGCACTGCACTTCCTTCCTTTAGCACTTTTGCAGAAACTCACATTTTATATTTCTCCTCCCTCGCCATGCCATCTATTTGGCATACCTATGAAACAAATCTATGACCCAAAGCAGAAATATGTATGATATCAATAAACAACACATTGAATCTGTAACAGAGAAGAGCCAATTTTGACTCCATGTTGGATCTATTTCTTTGACTTTAGCCTTTGCTTTTCATTGCTTTTGTTATTATAATCATACATAATGGCCTGCCTCAGGGAACCCTGCCCACCTGTGGATGGCTGCAAGAAAGAAGAAATTAACACATCCCCTCCCCGAGGCTAGCCATTCCAGGAGATGTTTTGCAAGACTGATGGCCCTTTTTACTTTACCTCCTCCCTGCCTTTCCCTCTCTGTTCTGCTTTTTTACTTTACTTCCCTCTCTATTCCGCCTTTTTTACTTTACTTCCCTCTCTATTCCGCCTTTTTTACTTTACTTCCCTCTCTGATTCTATAAAAGAAACTGGCATCCAGACCCCTATAAGATGGTTTTTCTAGGGACCCTAGTCCACCATCTTATCTTCTCAGTCTGCCGGCTTTCCGAATAAAGTCGTATTCCTTACCTCAACACCTTGTCTCCCAATTTATTGGCCTGTCGTGCAGCGAGCAGAGCGAGCTTGGACTCGGTGACAAATCCTTTTGATATCATTCCAAATATACTCTCTAATAGTGTATTTACATTTTAAAAAAAGGTTACATCATACACCAGCACAAATGAAGTTATACACATTGTAGACTCATTTTTGTATTATATTTTAGATATGATCAGCATCTCGGTTCTCTCGATAATTATTCATTCAAAGGGACAAGTATTTAAAAATCACAAATGTCATTCCGCTCCAAGACGGCAACATAAGAGGCTCCCAAACTCACTGCCTCCCACAGACACAATGAATCTACAGCCAAACACGCAACAAGTTCCTCTGAAGGAAATTCAAGAACTAGTGGAGTGACTACTACACATACAGTGAAATGAGAAAAAACCTACATCGAATAGGTGGAAAGCCTGAGACATTTGTTTCGTAAACCCCGCTCTCAGCACAGCAACATATAGTTGGGAGGGAAATCACAACTACTAGCTGCTCCCTAAAGAATGAAGAGTTTAGACCCAACATCTAGCACCCCAACTTTTAAGACTTCCATCTGAGGGATGGGCCCCCAAAACACCTAGCTCTGAAAGCCAATGGAGCTTGCATCCAGGAGACCCAGAAGCTATAGCAAACAAAGAAACAGTTCTCGGCGGGCTCTCTAGGGCTCTGTGGCTATCCCCCCAGGGCTCAGCGCAGAGGCAGCAGGCAGAGGCAGCAGACAGAAGCAGCCTGAAGGTCAGGTTTCTAATTTAACACATATCTAAGGTCCAACTGCAATCCTCTCCAGAGATCAGGGAGGCCATCAATGTTCTCCCTCTGCCCCACTCCGGGTCGCCAGTGCACACATCTGGTGCCTGGATTTTGCAGCAGCTGCCCAAAGGACACACCCCTTGATAGACTGGCTCTGGTACCCATCAGGGCTTGTGTTCACAGGTTCAACAGGATTGTACCAAAGAAAGAAATAGTTCGTAACTGGCTATCTCCCTTCCCCAGGGCCTAATACAGAGGAAGGGGACAAAACACCCATCTCCCAATCATTTCCTGAAAGAGACCTAATTACCTACTTTAAAAGCTGTTGCCTGAGCGTCAGGCTTCTAGTTTAGCATGCATCTAAGAGACATCAATCCTCCCTGAAGACCAGAAGCGAGCAGACTATCTTGCATTCTCCCTGTAGATCACTCCAAATCATGAATATCTCCATGAAAGGAACTTGTACACACCTGGCACCCTCACTATTGTGGCTGCTACCCAGGGGTTGCACCCCTTGATTGCCCAGTTCTGGTACCAAGTCAGACTTATGTCCACAGGCCCCACAGACATTAGTAAACAAATAAATGGTTCTTAAGTGGCTAATCCCCAGGGCTCAACTTAGAGGGAAAAGACAGAAGAGCCCAGTCTTTCCCTGAAAGACATCTACTTGCATACTTTAAAAGCTGCCACTTTAGGGTCTAGCTTCCAATTAGCCTGCACAGAGGTGCTAACTGATCTTCCCTTCTGGGACACTTGACAGGTCTTGTCATACGTCCAACTACAGGAAGCCATGAAGAAGGTGCCTTGGACAAATCACAAAGGTTTGAGAGACAACCAAGAGCTACAGCTGAATTGAATGAAAAGACTCATCATGTATAATACATGAGGCCATTCCATCAAGTCTAGAAGAAGTGGCTATTTACCTAATGCACAGAAACCAACACAGAAAGTCAAGGAAAATAAGGAAAAAGAGGAATACGTTCCAAACAAAAGAACAAGACAAAACTCCAGAAACAAAGCTTATTAAAATGGAGATAAGTGATTAACCTGATAAAGAGTTAAAAATAATTGTCATAAAGATGCTCACCATAGATGAGAATAACACATGAACAAAGTGAGAATTCCAACAAAGAGATAAAAAATATAAGAGAGTACCAAACAGAAATCACACAGCTGAACAACACAATAAGTGAATGGAAAAACTCAATAGAGGGGTTCCACAGCAGATTAAATCAAGCTAAAGAAAAGACCAGCAAACTTGAAAACAGGGCACTGAACTTCATCCAATCAGAGAAGCAAAGAGAAAAAAACAATGAAAAAGAATGAGTATAGTTTAAGGGAATTATGGGATATTGTCAAGCTGACCAATACACACATTATATGAGTCCCAGGAGAAGAAAAAGAGGCAGAAAGCTTCTTTGAAGAAAAAATGGCTGAAAACTTCCCTAACCTAGGGAAAGAAACAGACACTCAGATACAGGAAGTCTACAGTGTTTTAAATAAGATGAATCTAAGCTGAGATATATTATAATTAAATTACCAAAAGGTAAAGACAAGGACAGAATCATAAGAGCAGCAAGAGAAAAATAACATGCTAAGGAAAAGAAAACCTCAATAGGATGCTCAGCAGGTTTTTTCAGCAAAATCTGAAAATTTTTTAAAGGACAGAAGGAAGTGGAATAATATATTCAAAGTGCTGAAAGAAAAAAACTACCAACCAAGAATACTCTCCCCAGCAAAGCTGTCCTTCAAAGGTGAACAAGAGATAAAGGGTTTTCCAGGTAAGTAAAAGCTGAATGAGTTCGGGGAGAGTTCCCAAGAGGGTGGAGTAGAAAGACCCCAAGTTTACCTCCTCTCATGGGCACACCAAAATTATAACTATTTATAGAACACTGAAAAAGACCAGAACTACCAGAAAAGATCTTCTACAAGTAAAGAGATAAAGAAGGAACCACAACAAGATAAGTAGGAGGGGGTGATGTCATGGTACAGTCAAGACCCATACCCACAGGTGGGTGGCCCAGAAACAGGAGAAAAATTACAATTGCGGAGGTTCTCCCCAAGAAGCAAGGGGTCTAAGCCCCACTTCAGGATCCCCAGCCCAGGGGTCCTGTGTCGGGAATATGAGACTCCAGAATGTTTGGTTTTGAAGGCCAGCAGGGCTTACTTTCAGGAGACCCAGAGGGCTGTGGGAAGAAGAGACTCTTAAAGGGCACATACAAAATCCCACATGCTCAGGGACCCAGGGCAGCCAGGGCAGAAGCAGTAATTTGAAAGGAGTCTGCATCAAACCTACCTGTTGTTGATCTTGGAGAGTCTCCCAAAAAGGAAGGAGGCAACTGGAGCAGACACTGGGGACACAGACACTGGAGACAGACATTTTGGGGAGCTCCTTCTACCATGTGGACACTGGTACTGGCAAGCATCATTTTGGAATCCTCCCTCTAGCTTATCAGCCTCAGGACCCAGCCCTGCCCCTGCCGACCAGCCTGTAGGCACCAGTATTGGGACACCTCAGGCCAAGCAACTAATTGGGAGTAAACACATTCCCATCCACCAGCAGGCAGGCTGCCTCCCTGAGCCCTGGATAAGACCCTGCCCACCAGAGGGCTTAGGACCTGACCGCACATGCCAGTGCACAGGCACAGACCTGGGACAACCCCCATCCCCCCCATCCCCCTCACAGGACCTTTAGCCATAAACCCCAGGACTCAGCTCTGCCTACCAGTGGGTAGGCACCAGCCCCACAATGCCCTGTGCTCTAGCCTCGGGACTAGCCTTACCAACAAGCAGATGGACACTAGCCCCAAAACAACCACAGCACCATAGCCTGCTGTGCCAGGACTCTGCCCACCTACCAGCAGGCCAGAACCAGTCCTGGGACCAGACTGAGGGGGGCCAACCAAGCCTACCAGACTACTTACTAGTCAGACCATCACAACAGAAGGACCCATGCAACCCACATAGGGACGCCCCTAGAGCATATAGCTCTGGTGACAGATATCACCTCATACCTGGTAGAAAGGCTATTATCAAAAAGACAAGTGATACCAAGTGTTGGTGAGGATGTGGAGAAAAGGGAACTCTTGTTCACTGCTGGCAGCATTGTAATTGCAGCTACTATCAAAAACAGTACGGACGTTCCACAAAATATTAAAAATAGAACTACCATATGATCCAGCAACCCCACTTCTAAGCATATATCCAGAAGAAATGAAAACAGAGCCTCCAAGAGATAATCTAAACCCTCGTGTTCATTGCAGCACTATTCACAATAGCCAAGATATAGAAACAACCTAAATGTCCATCCTCAGATGAATGAATAATGAAGATGTGGTGTATATCTACACAGTGCAATATTATTCAGTCATGAGAAAGAAAGAAATCCTGCCATTTGCAACAACATGGATGGGCCCTAAGGGCATTATACTAAGCGAAATAAGTCAGAGAAAGGCAAATACCGCATGGTATCACTTTTATGTGGAATCTAAAAAAAAAAAAAAAAAAAAAGTCAAACTCATAAAAACAAAGAGTAGAAAAGTGCTTGTGAGGGACTGGGAAATGGGGGAAAGGTGGGTAGAGAGAGGTTGGTACAAGGGTATGAACTTTCAACTATAAGATAAAGTCTGAGGATCTAATGTAAAACATGGTTACTATCATTGATAACACTGTATTGTATAACTGTAATATGCTAAGAGAGAACTTAAATGTTCTCACACACACACACAAAAAAAGATGAATAGATAAATAGGTGATGTGATAGATGTGTGAATTAACTAGATGGTGGGAATCCTTTCATAATGTATACACAGATCAACTCACCACGATGTACGCTTTAAATATCTTACGATTTTATTTGCCAATTATACCTAAATAAAGCTGGGGGGAAAGTAATAAAAAAAAAATCACAAATCTATGGAACTTTCTAAATAACTGATTTGTTAATTTTAAAAATGTCCTAAGCAGCTGAGATTTTACATAGCATGTTTTTATTTCTGTCTGTGGGTAACAGGAATTTCTAGAAAAACATCAAGAGTAAATGAAGATACTTTCTTGAGAAGAAATAAAAAAGGATGTCTTTCAGAGTTCCCAACATTTAAAGATAGGGAGACTAAAAAAGATACTTCCCAGAAAATCAAAGAAAGCTAAAGTAGTGAACATTTGCTTTATATTGATATTATCAAATGTTACAAGTGGAGGAGAATGTCATTTAAGGAGCAAAGTAATATATTACGAAGGAAAGGTTTTTGCCAGTGACTTACTATTTAGATGTAGATAAATCTGTTCTCTAACTTCCTCTGAATATCAAAAAGAGAAAGCCACATTACTGAAATTTTTGTGATCTTGTGCAGAACAAAAAAAAAAACTTTCTCATAAGTTATGGAAAAGTACTTAAGTACACATGGTCATACTAAAATACTGATTACATCTGACACATTTACCCTGAGAGCTTCACAGTATATCAAATAAATTTTCCATAGTTATGGTAAGCATATCCACATAGAAATAGCAGATATACTAATCTTCGTATTTTTTTTTCATTCAAGCTGGTTTGAAAAGTACAAGATCTGTGGTGAGCTTGATCAGGAAAGAATAGGAAACTCACTTCTCTTTCTATATTCTGAAAAGTTAGGAAGAAATGCCCCAATAATCCTAAATATGATGGCTAAATAATGATATTTTCCTAAAGTCTAAAGAGGCCAATGTCTTCCATGGATACTTGTACTTAAACTGAAAGGTAAGCAAGCATTACAGGAAGAACACAGGGAGCCACAAAGCAAGAGGCAAACTCACAGATAATAAGAGGATTTGTGTATTCAAAGAGGACAAGGATAATTTAATTTAATTTCAAAGCATAGATTATATTTATAGGAGACTGTATACACTTGTAGTCAAAAAGTACCTCATAAAGGCAAAGAAATCACATGAAGCAGACAAGTCACCAAACTCAAAAATGAACAGTGTTACGTATCAGCTCCTAGAAACCAGTAATGCATTAAAAAGATAAAAGAGAATAGCTAATCCATTCAGTCACAAACTGAGTTCCCTGAAACGCACAGGTAGGCTTTGAAAGGTTGCTTGCACCTACTAAAGTTTGCAAACTAGCTATTAAAAATGATCTCATTTGACTTCTATTAGAATCATTACAGAAGGATAAGGCAAAAATTTTTTAAATCAATTGCAATTTAAGTTGAAGATGTGTCATCAACTAAAACAGCTGCTGCAAAACCCTATTCAAATCTCCCTTCCAGCCATATGTCTACTTTGAAGCTTTTCATTATCAGACATTATTGTTTGCTCTACTGCAAAGCACCTACATAACAGGATCCAAAACACAGTGCAAAGAATACAGGAAGCAAAGCCTGAGAGAACTTTGCAGCACTACAAAATACTTAATTCCTTGTTCTTTGAAGTTTCATAAAGATATTTCCTTCTGAGATCAAGAGCTAGAAGGGGTCTCAAATCATGAGGATAAAGGGCCCTCATACGTGCGTCTTGGGGGAGAGGGGTTGTGGGGTTGGGAAAAGACTGCAAGAACCAATGATAGAAAAATCTATTGTGAAGACACTAAAAATCTGGGAATTTTCCATTGGCCCTCTCATGTCCCCAGTAGCTGCTTCTCCCCAACCTTGCTGATAAAATCCAAATTGCCCAATGGCTGCTAATCTACAACGTCAATTCTCTGAGAGCTATCCTTAACCAACTGTTCCCCAAATTAGTTGTACTATGCCTGGCCCTGTCCTGCTAAAGCACTATAAAAAAGTTCTACCATCCTTCCCCAAGTCAGAATGCTTTCCAAGCCTTCTCATCCCAGCATTTTCTAACAGAGTCTTATGTTGATGATGCTCTGGTTAATTTTCTTTCAAACTGTGAAAAGTTCCAGAAGCAGGAATTTGCTTCATTTTTATTTTCTTGATGGGTTCCAAGATAACTGAGGGCCCTACTTCTGTGTCCATGTATAATCACCAGGGACACAGGTTATAGAAAAGTAAAGCTTTCCACTAGTCATTTAAAAAAAATAAAGACAAAGAAAAATATTTATTAAGTACCTAACTATACTGCTATGCACTTTTATATAATTGATTCTATTTAATCCTCATTATAACCCTTGGGATGAATATTCTTATATTCATTAGACAGATGAGAAATCAGAAACTTAGTTTAAGAAACTTACCCAGTTAGCAAGTGGTAAATACAAAATTTAAACCCAACTATCCCAGGGCAGCTGATTCACCAAAAAGGCTTAGGTGTCCCATAGCTATCTCCCATCAGTAATGCCAAACAGAACTACAGTTAAAACACTGTACTCAATAACCACTTCATCAGTATATATGTGTTTCTAAACACTTCTTAGTTTTTCTCTATTTTTCCACACCATAGTTCAAAAATTAGTTTATATTTTAACCAATTAGAAATGATATTTGAGAGGAGAAACCAAGATAGCGGAGTAGAAGGACATGCTCTCACTCCCTCTTGCGAGAACACCAGAATCACAACTAGCTGCTGGACAATCATCGACAGGAAGACACTGGAACTCACCAAAAAAGATACCCCACATGCAAAGACAAAGGAGAAGCCACAGTGAGATGGTAGGCGGGGTGCAATCACAGTAAAATCAAATCCCATAACTGGTGGGTGGGTGACTCACAAACTGGAGAACACTTATACCACAAAAGTCCAACCACTGGAGTGAAGGTTCTGAGCCCCATGTCAGGCTTCCCAACCTGGGGGTCTGGCAACGGGAGAAGGAATTCCTAGAGAATCAGACTTTGAAGCCTACTGGGAATTGATTGCAGGACTTCGACAGGACTGGGGGAAACAGAGACTCCACTCTTGGGGGGCACACACAAAGTAGTAGGGACAACATTAAACACAACAACATTTGCATTACAGGGGTCCCAGAAGGAGAAGAGAGAGAGGAAGGACCCAACAAAATATTTGAAGACATTACAGTTGAAAACTTCCCTAACATGGGAAAGGAAATAGCCAACCAAGTCCAGGAAGTGCAGAGAGTCCCATACAGGATAAACCCAAGGAGAAACACGCCAAGACACATAGTAATCAAATTGGCAAAAATTAAAGACAAAGAAAAATTACTGAAAGCAGCAAGGAAAAAACGACAAACAACATACAAGGGAACTCCCATAAGGTTAACAGCTGATTTCTCAGCAGAAACTCTACAAGCCAGAAGGGAGTGGCCTGATATACTTAAAGTGATGAAAGGAAAGAACCTACAACCAAGATTACTTTACCCGGCAAGGATCTCACTCAGATTCAATGGAGAAATCAAAAGCTTTACAGACAAGAAAAAGCTAAGAGAATTCAGCACCACCAAACCAACTCTACAACAAACGTTAAAGGAACTTCTCTAAGTGGGAAACACAAGAGAAGAAAAGGACTTACAAAAACAAACCCAAAACAATTAAGAAAATGGTCATAGGAACATACATACAGATAATTACCTTAAACGTGAATGGATTAAATGCTCCAACCAAAAGACACAGGCTTGCTGAATGGATACAAAAACAAGACCCATATATATGCTGTCTACAAGAGACCCACTTCAGACTTAGGGACACATACAGACTGAAAGTGAGGGGATGCAAAAAGATATTCCATGCAAATGGAAATCAAAAGAAAGCTGGAGTAGCTAAACTCATATCAGATAAAATGGACTTTAAAATAAAGAATGTTACAAGAGACAAGGAAGGACACTACGTAATGATCAAGGGATCAATCCAAGAAGAAGATATAACAATTATAAATATATATGCACCCAACATAGGAGCACCTCAATACATAAGGCAACTGCTAACAGCTATAAAAGAGGAAATCGACAGTAACACAATAATAGTCGGGGACTTTAACACCTCACTTACACCAATGGACAGATCATCCAAAATGAAAATAAATAAGGAAACACAAGCTTTAAACGACACAATACAGAAGATAGATTTAATTGATATTTATAGGGCATGCCATCCAAAAACAGTAGATTACACTTTCTTCTCAAGTGCGCACGGAATATTTTCCAGAATAGATCACATCTTGGGTCACAAATCAAGCCTCAGTAACTTTAAGAAAATTGAAATCATATCAAACATCTTTTCTGACCACAATGCTATGAGATTAGAAATGAATTACAGGGAAAAAAACATAAAAAACACAAACACATGGAGGCTAAACAATACGTTATTAAATAACGAAGAGATCACTGAAGAAATCAAAGAGGAAACCAAAAGATACGTAGAGACAAATGACAATGAAAACATGACGATCCAAAACCTATGGGATGCAGCAAAAGTGGTTCTAAGAGGGAAGTTTATAGCAATACAAGCCTACCTCAAGAAACAAGAAAAATCTCAAGCAAACAATCTAACCTTACACCTAAAGGAACCAGAGAAAGAAGAACAAAGAAAACCCAAAGTTAGTAGAAGCAAAGAAATCATAAAGATCAGAGCAGAAATAAATGAAATAGAAACAAAGAAAACAATAGTAAAGATCAATAAAACTAAAAGCTGGTTCTTTAAGAAGATCAACAAAATTGATAAACCATTAGCCAGACTCATCAAGAAAAAGAGGGAGGACTCAAATCAATAAAATTAGAAATGAAAAAGGAGAAGTTACAACAGACACTGCAGAAATACAAAGCATCCTAAGAAACTACTACAAGCAACTCTATGCCAATAAAATGGACAACCTGGAAGAAATGGAGAATTCTTAGAAAGGCATAACCTTCCAAGACTGAACCAGGAAGAAACAGAAAATATGATCAGACCAATCACAAGTAATGAAGTTGAAACTGTGATTAAAAATCTTCCAACAAACAAAAGTCCAGGACCAGATGGCTTCACAGGTGAATTCTATCAAACATTTAGAGAAGAGCTAACACCCATCCTTCTCAAACTCTTCCAAAAAATTGCGGAGGCAGGAACACTCCCAAACTCATTCTATGAGGCCACCATCACCCTGATACCAAAACCAGACAAAGATACTACAAAAAAAGAAAATTACAGACCAATATCACTGATGAATATAGATGCAAAAATCCTCAACAAAATACTAGCAAACAGAATCCAACAACACATTAAAAGGATCATACACTATGATCAAGTGGGATTTATCCCAGGGATGCAAGGATTCTTCAATATACACAAATCAATCAATGGAATACAACATATTAACATATTGAAGAATAAAAACCATATGATCAACTCAATAGATGCAGAAAAAGCTTTTGACAAAATTCAACACCCATTTATGATAAAAACTCTCCAGAAAGTGGGCATAGAGGGAACCTACCTCAACATAATAAAGGCCATATACGACAAACCCACAGCAAACATCATTCTCAATGGTGAAAAACTGAAAGCATTTCCTCTAAGATCAGGAACAAGACAAGGATGTCCACTCTCACCACTATTATTCAACATAGTTCTGGAAGTCCTAGCCACGGCAATCAGAGAAGAAAAAGAAATAAAAGGAATACAAATTGGAAAAGAAGAAGTAAAACTGTCACTGTTTGCGGATGACATGATACTATACATAGAGAATCCTACAACTGCCACCAGAAAACTGCTAGAGCTAATTAATGAATATGGTAAAGTTGCAGGTTACAAAATTAATGCACAGAAATCTCTTGCATTCCTATACACTAATGATGAAAAATCTGAAAGAGAAATTATGGAAACACTCCCATTTACCATTGCAACAAAAAGAATAAAATACCTAGGAATAAACCTACCTAGGGAGACAAAAGACCTGTATGCAGAAAACTATAAGACACTGATGAAAGAAATTAAAGATGATACCAACAGATGGAGAGATATACCATGTTCTTGGATTGGAAGAATCAACATTGTGAAAATGAGTATACTACCCAAAGCAATCTACAGATTCAATGCAATCCCTATCAAATTACCAATGGCATTTTTTACGGAGCTAGAACAAATCATCTTAAAATTTGTACGGAGACACAAAAGACCCCGAATAGCCAAAGCAGTCTTGAGGCAAAAAAATGGAGCTGGAGGAATCAGACTCTCTGACTTCAGACTATACTACAAAGCTACAGTAATCAAGACAATATGGTACTGGCACAAAAACAGAAACATAGATCAATGGAACAAGATAGAAAGCCCAGAGATTAACCCACGCACCTATGGTCAACTAATCTATGACAAAGGAGGCAAAGATATACAATGGAGAAAAGACAGTCTCTTCAATAAGTGGTGCTGGGAAAACTGGACAGCCACATGTAAAAGAATGAAATTAGAATACTCCCTAACACCATACACAAAAATAAACTCAAAATGGATTAGAGACCTAAATATTAAGACCGGACACTATAAAACTCTTAGAGGAAAACATAGGAAGAACACTCTTTGACATAAATCACAGCAAGATCTTTTTCGATCCACCTCCTAGAGTAATGGAAATAAAAACAAAAATAAACAAGTGGGACCTAATGAAACTTCAAAGCTTTTGCACAGCAAAGGAAACCATAAACAAGACGAAAAGACAACCCTCAGAATGGGAGAAAATATTTGCAAATGAATCAACGGACAAAGGATTAATCTCCAAAATATATAAACAGCTCATTCAGCTCAATATCAAAGAAACAAACACCCCAATCCAAAAATGGGCAGAAGACCTAAATAGACATTTCTCCAAAGAAGACATACAGACGGCCACGAAGCACATGAAAAGATGCTCAACATCACTAATTATTAGAGAAATGCAAATCAAAACTACAATGAGGTATCACCTCACTCCTGTTAGAATGGGCATCATCAGAAAATCTACAAACAACAAATGCTGGAGAGGGTGTGGAGAAAAGGGAACCCTCTTGCACTGTTGGTGGGAATGTAAATTGATACAGCCACTATGGAGAACAATATGGAGGTTCCTTAAAAAACTAAAAATAGAATTACCATATGACCCAATATCCCACTACTGGGCATATACCCAGAGAAAACCGTAATTCAAAAAGACACGTGCACCCGAATGTTCATTGCAGCACTATTTACAATAGCCAGGTCATGGAAGCAACCTAAATGCCCATCAACAGACGAATGGATAAAGAAGTTGTGGTACATATATACGATGGAATATTATTCAGCCATAAAAAGGAACGAAATTGAGTCATTTGTTGAGAAGTGGATGGATCTAGAGACTGTCATACAGAGTGAAGTAAGTCAGAAAGAGAAAAACAAATATCGTATGTTAATGCATGTATGTGGAACGTAGAAAAATGGTACAGATGAGCCAGTTTGCAGGGCAGAAGTTGAGACACAGATGTAGAGAATGGACATATGGACACCAAGGGGGGAAAACTGCGATGAGGTGGGGATGGTGATGTGCTGAATTGGGCGATTGGGATTGACATGTATACACTGATGTGTATAAAACTGATGCCTAATAAGAACCTGCAGTATAAAAAAACAAACAAAACAACTAATACTAAACTTTCATTGGGTTATTTGTATGGAAATATGTTAATATAAATGTTTCAGACATTACATGAAATTTCTAAAAATCTTATATTTGTATTTGTATGGAAATATGTATGGAAATATGTTAATATAAATGTTTCAGACATTACATGAAATTTCTAAAAATCTTATATTTGTATTTGTATGGAAATATGTATGGAAATATGTTAATATAAATGTTTCAGACATTACATGAAATTTCTAAAAATCTTATATTTGTATTTGTATGGAAATATGTATGGAAATATGTTAATATAAATGTTTCAGACATTACATGAAATTTCTAAAAATCTTATATTTGTATTTGTATGGAAATATGTATGGAAATATGTTAATATAAATGTTTCAGACATTAAATGAAATTTCTAAAAATCTTATATTTGTATTTGTATGGAAATATGTATGGAAATATGTTAATATAAATGTTTCAGACATTACAGGAAACGTCTAAAAATCTTATATGTTCTGGTATAATGTTATAAGTAATAATCCTAGTTATTACTTTAAAATGTATATCTCAGAAATAACTAATTTTCTTGTCAACTGCATTATTATGAACTTTCATCCAATCTTTAACCATGGTCATTTTTAAGTCTTTTGTCATTTACAGACAGTTCTGGGTGTACTCTGATGATTTTGCAAATATGTTCCTATAAAAGAGTTTCATCTTCAAGAAATTCATGGAAAAGACTCTGACAAGTACAGGTTTCTGGTAACTGACTGTACTGCTGAACTGAATGAATAAGCATTTTCAGAACTCTAATGAAAAACTGATGAACTCATAAAAGTGCTAACAAAAGATCAAGATGAAAAAAAAGAAATTAATTACATAGGACTGAGTGAACTGATGAGGATGAGTATAATTTTTGTGACTTTCTGTCTGAATTAAAAAAAAAAAAAATCCCACAAGGACTCAGAGGAAAAGAATATACAAATCAATTTTCACTGCAAAGTAAAGGAGCTGTTACAGTGGAGGATTACTGGACTGAATGTCAATATTATGACATAGTATAAGTGTGTTTCATGTTTGGTAATTGCAATCATTGTTGCTTTTGTTGTGGTCATCCATGTACAATGCTTGGTGTCAGTCTATCTATCTCTTGTAAAAATAAAATACAGTGTGTGTGTGTGGGAAAAAAAAAAAAAAAAAAAAAATCTTCCAACAAACAAAAGTCCAGGACCAGATGGCTTCACAGGTGAATTCTATCAAACATTTAGAGAAGAGCTAACACCCATCCTTCTCAAACTCTTCCAAAAAATTGCGGAGGCAGGAACACTCCCAAACTCATTCTATGAGGCCACCATCACCCTGATACCAAAACCAGACAAAGATACTACAAAAAAAGAAAATTACAGACCAATATCACTGATGAATATAGATGCAAAAATCCTCAACAAAATACTAGCAAACAGAATCCAACAACACATTAAAAGGATCATACACTATGATCAAGTGGGATTTATCCCAGGGATGCAAGGATTCTTCAATATACACAAATCAATCAATGGAATACAACATATTAACATATTGAAGAATAAAAACCATATGATCAACTCAATAGATGCAGAAAAAGCTTTTGACAAAATTCAACACCCATTTATGATAAAAACTCTCCAGAAAGTGGGCATAGAGGGAACCTACCTCAACATAATAAAGGCCATATACGACAAACCCACAGCAAACATCATTCTCAATGGTGAAAAACTGAAAGCATTTCCTCTAAGATCAGGAACGAGACAAGGATGTCCACTCTCACCACTATTATTCAACATAGTTTTGGAAGTCTTAGCCACGGCAATCAGAGAAGAAAAAGAAATAAAAGGAATACAAATTGGAAAAGAAGAAGTAAAACTGTCACTGTTTGCAGATGACATGATACTATACATAGAGAATCCTAAAAATGCCACCAGAAAACTACTAGAGGTAATCAATGAATTTGGTAAAGTTGCAGGATACAAAATTAATGCACAGAAACCTCTCACATTCCTATATACTAATGATGAAAAATCTGAAAGAGAAATTATGGAAACACTCCCATTTACCATTGCAACAAAAAGAATAAAATACCTAGGAATAAACCTACCTAGGGAGACAAAAGACCTATATGCAGAAAAACTATAAGACACTGATGAAAGAAATTAAAGATGATACCAACAGATGGAGAGATATACCATGTTCTTGGACTGGAAGAATCAATATTGTGAAAATGACTATACTACCTAAAGCAATCTACAGATTCAAGGCAATCCCTATCAAATTACCACTGGCATTTTTCACAGAACTAGAACAAATCATCTTAAAATTTGTATGGAGACAGAGAAGACCCCGAATAGCCAAAGTAGTCTTGAGGGAAAAAAACGGAGCTGGAGGAATCAAGAGTCCCTGACTTCAGACTATCCTACAAAGCTACAGTAATGAAGACAATATGGTACTGGCACAAGAACAGAAACATAGATCAATGGAACAAGATAGAAGGCCCAGAGTTAAACCCACGCACTTATGGTCAACTTATCTATGACAAAGGAGGCAAAGATATACAATGGAGAAAAGACAGTCTCTTCATAAGTGGTGCTGGCAAAACTGGACAGCTACATGTAAAAGAATGAAATTAGAACACTCCCTAACACCATACACAAAAATAAACTCAAAATGGATTAGAGACCTAAATGTAAGACCGGACACTATAAAACTCTTAGAGGAAAACATAGGAAGAACACACTATGACATAAATCACAGCAAGATCTTTTTTGATCCACCTCCTAGAGTAATGGAAATAAAAACAAAAATAAACAAATGGGACCTAATGAAACTTCAAAGCTTTTGCGTAGCAAAGGAAACCATAAACAAGATGAAAAGACAACCCTCAGAATGGGAGAAAATATTTGCCAATGAATCAACAGACAAAGGATTAATCTCCAAAATGTATAAACAGCTCATGCAGCTCAATATTACAGAAACAAACAACCCAATCCAAAAATGGGCAGAAGAGCTAAATAGACATTTCTCCAAAGAAGACATACAGATGGCCAAGAAGCACATGAAAAGCTGCTCAACATCACTAATTATTAGAGAAATGCAAATCAAAACTACAATGAGGTATCACCTCACACCAGTTAGAATGGGCATCATCAGAAAATCTACAAACAACAAATGCTGGAGTGGGTGTGGAGAAAAGGGAACCCTCTTGCACTGTTGGTGGGAATGTAAATTGATACAGCCACTATGGAGAACAGTATGGAGGTGCCTTAAAAAACTAAAAATAGAATTACCATATGATCCAGCAATCCCACTACTGGGCATATACCCAGAGAAAACCATAATTCAAAAAGACACATGCACCCCAATGTTCACTGCAGCACTATTTACAATAGCCAGGTCATGGAAGCAACCTAAATGCCCATCGACAGACCAATGGATAAAGAAGTTGTGGTACATATATATATATATAATGGAATATCACTCAGCCATAAAAAGGAATGAAATTGAGTCATTTATTGAGACATGGATGGATCTAGAGACTGTCATACAGAGTGAAGTAAGTCAGAAAGAGAAAAACAAATGTCGTATGTTAACTCATGTATGTGGAACCTTGAAAAATGGTACAGATGAACCAATTTGCAGGGCAGAAGTTGAGACACAGATGTAGAGAACAAACGTATGGACACCAAGGGGGGAAAACCGCGGTGGGGTGGGGATGGTGGTGTGCTGAATTGGGCGATTGGGTTTGACATGTATACACTGATGTGTATAAAATTCATGACTAATAAGAACCTGCAGTATAAACAAACAAACAAACAACTAATACTAAATGTTCTTTGGGTTATTTGTATGGAAATATGTTAATATAAATGTTTCAGACATTACATGAAATTTCTAAAAATCTTATATGTTCTAGTATAATGTTATAAGTCATAATTCTAGTTATTACTTTAAAATGTATATCTCAGAAATAACTAAATTTCCTTGTCAATTCCATTATTATGAACTTTCATCAAATCTTTAACTGTGGTCATTTTTAAGTCTTTTGTCATTTACAGACAGTTCTGGGTGTACTCTGATGCTTCTGCAAATATGTTCCTATAAAAGGGTTTCATCTTCAAGGAATTCATGGAAAAGACTCTGACAAGTATAGGTTTCTGGTAACTGACTATACTGCTGAACTGAATGAATAAGCATTTTCAGAACTCTAATAGAAAACTGATGAATTCATAAAAGTGCTAACAAAAGATCAAGATAAAAAAAATTAATTACATGGGACTGAGTGAACTCATGAGGATGATTATAATTTTTGTGACTTTGAATAAAAAAAAAGAAAGAAATGATATTTGAAAATAAAATACTTTTTAAAACCCAGGCATTACACATGCAAAATAATTACTTTTACAAAGGAGGTGTTTTTTGGGGAAAAAATTGTCAATACAAAATTGTGCATGACGACAGACACGTGCATTAGCTAGGGTTGGAACATAAATAGATGGTAATTCTCATCTCAACAAGCACACAAAAAAAAGCATTTGACAAAATCCAACATCCATTCCTGATTTGAAATCTCTGCAAACTAGGAATAGAAAGGAAATTAATCAATCTAATAAGGGGTCTAGGAAAAATCTGTAAGTAACATCATACTTAATTGTGAAAGAAAAGATACTTTCCCCCTAAGATTAGAAGCAAGACCAGGATGACCATTCTCACCAGTTCCATTCAACATTATACTAGAGGGTCCAGCCAGTGAAGTCAGCCAAAAAAAAAATGGAAAGAAATAAAAGGCATCCATATTGGAATGAAAGAAATGAAACTCTTTATTCACAGAAGATATGACTGTCTATGTAGAAAATCCAATGGAATCTACGAAAAAAATACTAGAACTGAAAAATTAACAAGGTTGCAGAATTCAAGGCCAATATACAAAAATAAATTGCACTTTTATATGTTAGCAATGAACAAATGGAATTGGAATTTTTAAAAAATACCGTTTATAAACGCAGAAAAAATATAACATACTTAGGAATAAATCTGGCAAAATATTGAAAAGATCTGTACACTGAAACCACAAAACATTGCTGAAAGAAATTAAAAATCTAAATAAATGGAGATAGGCTCATTCATGGGTTAAAAGACTCAACACTGTTAAGGTTTCAATTCTGCCGAAATTTATCTATCGATTCAATAAAAATCCCAGTAGGCTTTTTAAAATAGACATTTACAAATTGCTTCTAAAATTCATATGGAAATGTAAAGGACCTAGAAGAGTTGCGTCACTCTGGATCCAATCAGGAGAGAAGCCACACAGAAATTTGAAAAGCAAAAGTTAAGTATACAGAATCATTAACTATAACAGGAGATTGAAATAACAGCAGTTAACTAGTGAGAAGTAAAGAGAATCTAAAGAATACAAGACAGCCAATACCTCCTAGGTCTGAGACAGAGTGCCGGAGCAAGAACCTCTCCCTACTCCTCCCCAGTCATTCCTGGGCTGACATCCAGACCTTGCTGGAGAGGGCACAGGCCTATCTCACTGAATGGTAGAGAAGTTGCTCTGGTGCCACGCCAGCAGAACTTGTTCCATCTGCCTATGGAACTTGCCAGAATTCCAGCCGTCAGGGAGCTATGAAAAGCTGTTCACCTGGAAGTGTCCCACCAAGGCACTGTGCTACAAACCACATGAGGGAGAGATACAAAGAGAAGCTGCTAGCTCTGGGCTGCCGGCTGCTAAGTTCACTGCCCTCTGTGCACTGCAGGAGCCTAGCAGTGCTGGTAAAGCCACACATGCTCAGGGGATGTACAATGGGAAAGCTCCGCGGGCTGACACTAGAGAAGATGAACATGCTGCTGGAGTCCAAGAAGCAAGCACACAGGAAGCAAGAAGCAAAACTCTTTCCTTCTGCAATGTCTCTCCAGCACTCTCTATTGACAAAGCTTAACACTGTGCCAGTTGGCAAAAGAAAAATATTTAAAGGACCTGATACATTTTCACAGAGCAGGCAAAAAGGATAAATCTGGAGCTGAGAGCCAATAAATTGACAACCAGCACAATGGCCAATATTTTGGCTGAAAAAGAAGAACAAAGTTAGATGGGTAGCATGACCCGGCTTCATAACTTCTTATAAAGCCACAGCAATCAAAACAGTACTGGCACCGAGACAAAGAGATCAGTGGAAAAAATCAGGTAGTCTGAAATAAACTCACACATACATGATGAACTAATTTTTGACAAATACCAAAAGGACAGCCTTTTCAACAAATGGTGCTAGAAACAACTGGATATCACTATGCAAAAACATAAACCTCCATCCAGTTTTTGTTCTATATTTTAAAAAACAATTCAAAATGCATCATAGAACTAAACACAAAACCTAAAACCATAAAACTTCCAG
This sequence comes from Balaenoptera acutorostrata, assembly GCF_949987535.1. Lineage (NCBI taxonomy): Eukaryota > Metazoa > Chordata > Mammalia > Artiodactyla > Balaenopteridae > Balaenoptera > Balaenoptera acutorostrata. The sequence continues at coordinate 144,822,052 of NC_080066.1, read as the reverse complement.
AAGATAACCTTGCAGAAAACCTTTATAACCTTGGATTAGGCAAATATATCTTAGATACAAAAACAAAATCATAATCCATATAAGAATAAGCTGATTGCCTGGACTTCATCAAAATTAAAAATGTGTGTTCCTCCAAAGATACTGTTAAGAGAATGAAAAGAAAGACAAGCCACAATCCAGGATAAAGCTTCTGCAAAGCATAGAATCAAGACTATATAAAGAGTGCTCAAAACTCAACAATGAGAAAACAACCCAATTAAAATAATGGGTAAAAGATTTGAACATTTTACCAAAGAAAATCTACAAATGGTAAATAAACACATGAACTGATGTTCAATATCATTAGTCATTAGAGAAATGCAAATTAAAACCACAAGGAGAAACCACCACACACCAGTTAGAATGGCTAAACTTTAAAAGAATGACTATACCAAATGTTGGTAAGATACAGAGGAACTCTAATACACTGCCAGCAAAAAAAACAAAAAACAAAAAAATGGTAAACCTACTTTGGAAAACTATTTGTCAATTTCCTAAAAAGTTATACACACACCTACTGTACGATCTAGTCATTTCACACTTAGGTGTTTACCTAAGAAAAATGAAAATATGTGTCCATACAAAAACTTGTATATTAATGTTCATGGCAGCTTTACTTGTAAGAGCCAGTAACTAGAAAGAACCCAAAATGTCCATCAACAGATGAATGGATAGACAAACTGTGATATATCCATATGTGTCACTTATCAATGTATTGCCACCTCAGCTCTGAATGCATCCATCAATATATGCTGTATGATAAACAAGAAAATTCCTTTCAGTATTCCTCTTTCAACATGCCCCATGTTCAGCTCTCTCGGTAGAGGGCACTCAAGAGACACTGAAGTAAAAGAGGCTCTCCAGCAGTTTACTGAAAGGACTTGAGGGGGAAGGAATGTTAGGTGTGGGTATGAAGGCTTCCAGTAGAGTGTTATCCCAGCCACCTGCAGAGTAAACAATCCTTCTGTGACCTTGAAGCCTCAGCCTGGCATAATAAGGTGTCAACATCCCTCTTGACAAGGAAACCAGAGCCCCTAAGCACTCTGAAGGTCTCTTGCCAGCACCATACTCCCTCTACAAACCCGCATTGAGACTGAACATAGTTGTCTGTGGCCCAGATGGATACACACCAAACTGTCTCTCCTGTAAGCCCCCAAGGCAGTGCACACACTCCAAAAGTTTCCTGCCCTTGCTGGCACCTGGACTCCCACTACACACTCATTCCGCCAGTTGCTGATCCCCTGCTCTCCTCCTGCACTCCAATGAGTTGCCTATTGCTCATCTGGCAACTTTGGACCACCTCTGGCCTATAAAAACATGAACTTATCTCCTATCCAGTAGACTGAACCACATCTTCTCCACTGAGGTCTTAACCTCTTCCAAATTTGTCCTCCTTGGGTACCCTTCCAAAGCTCTACAGTACCGTATAAAGCTTCCTCATATCTTATAGTTAACTCTTTTGTCATAGTTAATAATTCTTGATATTAAACTTTCCCTACTTAACCTACTATATGGTTTCCGTCTCCTGACTGGACCCAGATTGCTACACCATTCCAGAGTATACCAATCAGCAATAAAAAAGAATGAAATAAGGATACATGCAACAACACGGATGAATCTCAAAATAATTATGCTGAGTGAAAAAAGCCAGCCCCCTCCCAAAAGTACATACTACAGATTCCATTTTTTACCACTTTAGAAAATATACTAATTTATAGTGACAGAAAGCATATCAGTATTTGTCTGAAAAAGGGAAAGGTCAGGAGGGGGTGAGGGAAGGAATTACAAAGGGACAGGAAGAAATTTGGGGAGGTGATGGATATGTTCACTATCTTAATTGTGGCAATGGGTTCACGGACGTATACATATGTCAAAACTTACCACGTTGCATATTTCAAATATACTCAGTGTTTTGTATGTCAATCATACGTCAATAAATCTGTTTTTAGAAAAATAAAACCACACTCCCTCATCACCCCCTAAAATATACAATATTGAAGTCTAACAGGAAAATGAAATATATGCTACAGAATTATAAATTAATTATTATTGTTTAATTAATCTGGGAATTAATATCCAGATAAAGAGAATTAGATTAATATCCAATATGTAGAGAATTCCTAAAACACAACAACCACCCAAAAAAAAAAAAAGCCCAATTCAAAAATGGGCAAAGGACTTGAACAGACATTTCTCCAAAGAAGATACACAAATGGCCAATAAGTACATGAAAATATGCTCAATATCACTAATCATTATGGAAATGAAAATAAAAACCATAAAGAGATACTACTGCATACTCATTAAGATGGCTATTAGCAAAAAAACAGAAAATAAGTGTTGGCAAGGATGTAGAGAAATTAGAACCCTGTGCACTGCTAGTAAAAATATTAAATGGGGCGGCCAATATGAAAAACACTATGGTGGTTCCTCAAAAAATTAAAAATAGAATTACAATATGACTCAACAATTCCACTTCTGGGTTTATACCCAAAAGAATTAAATACAGGGTCTCGAAGATATTATTCATGATAGCCAAAAGGTGGAAGCAACCCAAGCGTCTACTGACAGATGAACTGATAAACAGAATATAGTATATACGCACATTGAAATATTATTCAGCCTTAAATGGGAAGGAAATTCTGACACGTCACACAACATGGATGAACCCTGAAGACACTATACTAAGTGAAATAAGCCACTCATAAAAGGATAGATACTGTATGGCAGTATACTCTGTTAGGCAGAGTAGTCAAATTCAGAAACAGAAAGCAGAATGGTGGTTAACAAGGGTTAAGGGCAGGGGACTGGGAAGTTACTATCTAACGGGAATAGCTTTGCAAATGAAAAAAGTTCTATGGATGGATGGTGGTGATGGTTGCATTAACAATATGAATGTACTTAATGCCACTGAACTGTACACTTAAAAATGGTTAAAATGGTAGATTTTAAGTTATATGTATATTTTATCATGATTTTTAAATTTTAAATAAATAATTTCAAAAGAAAAAAACAGAGTTCGCATTTCTATACTTTGTTATAGTTTTATTAGTCCCCAAATGCAGATGTTACTGTAATAGTGGGGTAGAAAAAGCAGATTCAGATAAAAAAGCAATCATAGTCAACAAGTATTCTAACCCCCCCAAACATGGTGTGAGACATAATACAAAGTACATATTTATAGGACTCTACCTCTGATTCCTGACATAGAGCTCTAAAACCCTTGTGACTTCCTGAGTGATAGGGGTGCCAGGAGTATCTTTTGTTCTGATATTTGGTCTTTGACCCTAGTTCCTGACACAGAGTTCCCAAAGCCCTAGTAACTACCTGAGTGAGGGGGTGGCAGAAGATCTTACACAGAGCTCCTAAATCCCTTGGAATTTCTTGATGGAAGCGTCTTTTGTTCTAATGAGGCTACTCTTGGTGGAGCTTCAGGGTGGAGGCTGGTCACCAGAAAGACCAAGCCATGATTAGAAGCTTGGAACTTTCAGCTCCACCTCCTATCCTCCAGGGAGGAGAGAGGGGCTGGACACTGAGTTAATAACCCATCACATCTACATAATGACGCCTCCATAAAAATCCCTGAACTACAGGTTTGGAGAGCTTCCAAATTGGTGAAATAATCCATTTACCGGGAGGGTGGCACACCCCAACCCCACAAGAACTGAAGTTCCTGTGGTCATGATCATTCTGGACCTGGTCCTATGTACTTCATCATCCAGCTGTTCATCTTTATCTTTTACTATAGTCTTTAAAATAAACTCGTAAACATGTTTCCCTGAGTTCTGTGAACGATGATAGCAAATTATCATACCTGAGGAGACTGCGGGAGCCCCCCACACCCCCGATTTGTAGCCAAGTCAGACAAAAGTGTGGGTAACCTGGGCACCCACTACTTGCAATTGATGTCTGAAGTGACGGGTAGCCTTGCGGGACTGAGCCCTTAATCTGTGGACTCTGTGCTAACACTCAGTTGGTGTTCTCAGAGAATTAGAGAATTGCTTGGTGTGGAAAACCCACACACCTGGTGTCAGAAGTATAGTGAGTAGAGTAAATGAGTTTTCTTTTAAAGGGCCAGATACTATGAGCCACTAGGGACACAAAGATAAGCAGTCCCCATAATTAAGGGGTTTCTGTTGTAATCATATTTACACATAGGCAAGAAAGCAAAACAAACGGTTTCATTAGATGGCATTATTAATGGCATTATTTGAAACTGATTCCAATACCACCCAGAACCAACTGTAATGATCAGTTTTCAAATGATAGTAGCAAAATATCTGGTTTCTTCATACTAGAAAATTTTAATCCAATTCCCCCACTCTCATACTGAAAAGGATCACTCTTGAAACATACCATTTATGACAGAATTGATGGAAATATGTAAAAGAATCTTGCAGATTTGTGACAGACTTAACATCTAACATCATGGCCATATCTGCAGAGTAATCAAAATCACTCCACCCTCTGGACAACAATTCTTGTTTTTAGGCATTGCCTTCTAGCCTTATCATTCAACTTACTACTGCTGATAAAAACTAAGAACTTTAGGTATGTGAGAGAACCCACATTAAAAACAGACAATTCACCCCCTCCCCAAAAAAAGGAGGAAGGAAGAAGCAAAAAGAAATGCATATCAAAAAAGTACAAAAAATGTTGAATCTCACTCATAAACAAAGAAATACAAACTAAAATAAGAGATCCTTTATATCAACTGAGAAATCTTAAAAGTTCAATAATACCCAATGTAGAGAAAATATGAGGAAAAGTTTGTAAATTGGTACAACCTTGCTGAAGGGGATTTGTTTCTGTGAATCAAGAAACTCAAATAATTAAATCTTTTGAGCCAACAATTCTCTCTCAATGTGTTAATGCTAAGGAAAAATTAGGCAAAATCCTTCTGTACACTAATAGGCTATATATAATACATATGCCCTATGCCATGGATATCTGTATTTTTAAAAAGCTCCTCAGGGAATTCTTATGATCACCTGGTTTGGGAACCATGACCCAGTGAATGAATGTATTAAAAGAACTAACACCTAATCAGCAACTTTTGTGAGCCTGGCACTATACTGAGAAATACATTATCATGTTTAACCAAAAGAGCTAGAGGGGATGTTTTAAAAGCCCCATATTCCAAAAATACTGATAATAAAAGCCCTAAAAGGAATTTTCACTGTTCTATTTATTACCTCATTTAACAGAATTCATGTTTTTTGTTAACTGTAAGGACAATTTCTAGTTACCATCTCAAATTTTCCCATTAATTTATATTACAAAATGGGAGCTATTCTCAAAATTAGATAAAAATGACATTTAAAAACACAAAATAACAAATAAAAATTAGTGGAGTATCCATGATATAACTGAATAATCAAAATAAATTTCACAGTACAAATATCATACCGAAAAATCCTAAGAATCTTATCTTAAAAATTGTAATTAACTGGATCATTAAAATCTTTGAGAAAATATCTATATCAGCTATATCTACAATGAGGAAATAGTCTATATATACACTATTTGGTAGCCACTAGCTATAGTGGCCATAGAGCACTTGAAATATGGCAACACTGAAGGATTAAATTTTTAACTTTTAAAATTTAAATAGCCAAATGTGGCTATTGGCTACCATATTAGACAGCACTTATCTATATAATAATCTCTGGTTCCTTGCAATTAACAGCTCAGGCAACCCTCTGTTGCCTGTTGCTCTGTTCCTTCCCCCACATTCTCTGAAATCCCCAAGCTAATAAACTAGCAGTTACTATCATTCATTATGTACTGACTACCTCCTATGGGCCAAACACTGTGCAGAACCCGCATAATCCGCTCACAGAACTCACAGCCGGGACCTATCAACCAATCCCACCACCACTGGCGATATCTTAGCCTAAACTTATTTATTTATTTTTTTTAATAAATTTATTTATTTTATTTATTTATTTTTGGCTGTGTTGGGTCTTCGTTGATGCGCACAGGCTTTCTCTAGTTGCGGCTAGCGGGGGCTACTCTTCATTGTGGTGCACGGGCTTCTCATTGCGGTGGCTTCTCCTGTTGTGGAGCACGGGCTCTAGGCACATGGACTTCAGTAGTTGCGGCATGTGGGCTCAGTAGTCGTGGCACACGGGCTTAGTTGCTCCGCAGCATGTGGGATCTTCCCAGACCAGGGATCGAACCCGTGTCCCCTGCATTGGCAGGTGGATTCTCAACCACTGTGCCACCACGGAAGTCCCTTAGGCTTAACTTATATTTATTCTTTTTATTCTTCTTAAAACAGTTTCATCTAGTAGTTACTATATCTCTTACTAATAAATATACTTTGGATTTACTTAGAACAGGCATTGATAACAGGATTAATCTTTTATTTATTCTTTTTTTTTCTGTGAAAGATTTAAATTATTTTTTAATTTCTTTTTATTGGTGTATAGTCATTTTACAATGTTGTGTTATTTTCTACTGTACAGTGAAGTGGAGTTCCCTGTGCTATATAGCATGTTCTTGTTACTTAACTATTTTATACATATTAGTGTATATATGTCAATCCCAATCTCCCAATTCATCCCACCCTCTCACCCTGACTTTCTCCCCTTGGTGTCCATACGTTTGTTCTCTACATCTATGTCTCTATTTCTGCCTTGCAAACTGGTTCATCTATACCATTTTTCTGGATTCCACATATATGCGTTAATGTACGATATTTGGTTTTCTCTTTCTGACTTACTTAACTCTGTATGACAGTCTCTAGGTCCATCCACATCTCTACAAATGACCCAATTTAGTTCCTTTTATACTTGAGTAATATTCCATTGTATATATGTACCACATATATGTCTACTTTACCCATTGGTCCGTTGATGGACATTTAGGTTGCTTCCTTGACCTGGCTGTTATAAATAGTGCTGCAATGAAAATTGGGGTGCATGTGTCTTTTTGAATTATGTTTTCCTCTGGGTATATGCCCAGTTGAGGGACTGCTGGGTCGTATGGTAATTCTACCTTTAGTTGTTTAAGGAACTTCTACACTGTTCTCCATAGTGGCGGTATCGATTTACATTCCCACCAACAGTGCAAGAGGGTTCCCTTTTCTCCACACCCTCTCCAGCATTTATTGTTTGTGGATTTTTTGATGATGGCCATTCTAACGGGTGTGAGGTGATACCTCACTGTAGTTTTGATTTGCATTTCTCTAATAATTAGTGATGTTGAGCAGCTTTTCATGTGCCTCTTGGCCATCTGTATGTCTTCTTTGGAGAAAGGTCTGTTTAGGTCTTCTGCTCTTTTTTGATGGGGCTGTTTTTTTGATACTGAGCTGCATGAGCTACTTGTATATTTTGGAGATTAATCCTTTGTCCGTTGATTCATTTGCAAATATGTTCTCCCATTCTGAGAGTTGTCTTTTCATCTTGCTTATGGTTTCCTTTGCTGTGCAAAAGCTTTGAAGTTTCATTAGGTCCCATTTGTTTATTTTTGTTTTTATTTCCATTACTCTAGGAGGTGGGTCAAAAAAGATCTTGCTGTGATTTATGTCAAAGAGTGTTCTTCCTATGTTATCCTCTAAGAGTTTTGTAGTGTCTGGTCTTACATTTAGGTCTTTAATCCATATTGAGTTTATTTTTGTGTATGCTGTTAGGGAGTGTTCCAATTTCATTCTTTTACATGTAGCTGTCCAGTTTTCCCAGCACCATTTATTGAAGAGACTGTTTTTTCTCCATTGTATATACTTGCCTCCTTTGTCATAGATTAGTTGAACATAGGTGCATGGGTTTATCTCTGGGATTTCTATCCTGTTCCATTGATCTATATTTCCGTTTTTGTACTAGTACCATACTGTCTTGATTACTGTAGCTTTGCAGGATAGTCCGAAGTCAGGGAGTCTGACTCCTCCAGCACCATTTTTTTTTTTTTTCCCTCAAGATTGCTTTGGCTATTCAGGGTTTTTTGTGTCTCAATACAAATTTTAAGATTTTTTGTTCTAGTTCTGTAAAAAATACCATTGGTAATTTGGTAGGGATTGCATCGAATCTCTGGATTGCTTTGGGTAGTACAGTCATTTTCACAAAATTGATTCTTCCAATCCAAGAACATGGTATATCTCTCCATCTCTTTGTATCATCTTTGATTTATTTCATCAGTGTTTTATAGTTTTCTGAGTGCAGGTCTTTTACCTCCTTAGGGAGGTTTATTCCTAGGTATTTTATTCTTTTTGTTGCAATGGTGAATGGGATTGTTTCCTTAATTTCTCTTTCTGATCTTTCGTTGTTAGTTTATAGGAATGCCAGAGATTTCTGTGCATTAATTTTGTATCCTGCAACTTTACCAAATTCACTGATGAGCTCTAGTAGTTTTCTGGTGGCATCTTTAGAATTATCTATATATAGCATCATGTCATCTGCAAACAGTGACAGTTTTACTTCTTCTTTTCCCATTTGTATTCCTTTTATTTCTTTTTCTTCTCTGATTGCCGTGGCTAGGACTTCCAAAACTATGTTGAATAATAGTGGCGAGAGTGGACATCCTTCTCTTGTTCCTGATCTTAAAGGGAATGCTATCAGTTTTTCACCATTGAGAATGATGTTGACTGTGGGTTTGTCATATATGGCCAGTATTATGTAGGGCAGGTTCCCTCTATGCCCACTTTCTGGAGAGTTTTTATCATAAAGGTGTGTTGAATTTTGTCAAAAGCTTGTTCTGCATCTATTGAGATGATAATATGGTTTTTATTCTTCAGTTTGTTAATATGGTATATCACATTGATTGATTTGCATATACTGAAGAATCCTTGCATACCTGGGAAAAATCCCACTTGATCATGGTGTATGATCCTTTTAATGTGTTGTTGGATTCCATTTGCTAGTGTTTTGTTTAGGATTTTTGCATCTATATTCATCAGTGATAATTGTCTGTAATTTTCTTTTTTTGTCATATCTGTGTCTAGTTTCGGTATCAGGGTGATGGGTGCAGAGGAGTGTTCCTTCCTCTGCAACTTTTTGGAAGAGTTTGAGAAGGATGGGTATTAGCTCTTCACTAAATGTTTAATAGAATTCACCTGTGAAGCCATCTGGTCCTGGAACTTTTGTTCGTTGGAAGATTTTTAATCACAGTTTCAATTTCATTACTTGTGATTGGTCTGTTCATATTTTCTATTTCTTCCTGGTTCAGTCTTGGAAGGTTATACCTTTCTAAGAATTTCTCCATTTCTTCCAGGGTGTCCATTTTTTGGCACAGAGTTGCTTGTAGTAGTCTCTTATGATGCTTTGTATTTCTGTGATGTCTGGTGTAACTTCTCCTTTTTCATTTCTAATTTTATTGATTTGAGTCCTCTCCATCTTTTTCTTGATGAGTCTGGCTAAAGGTTTATCAATTTTCTTTTTCTTCTCAAAGAACCAACTTTTAGTTTGTTTGTTTGTTTTTTAATTTTTATTTATTTATTTTTATTTTTGGCTGTGTTGGGTCTTCGTTTCTGTGCGAGGGCTGTCTCTAGTTGCGGCAAGTGGGGGCCACTCTTCATCGTGGTACGCAGGCCTCTCACTGTTGCAGCCTCTCTTGTTGCGGAGCACAGGCTCCAGACGCACAGGCTCAGTAGTTGTGGCTCACGGGCCTAGTTGCTCCGCGGCATGTGAGATCTTCCCAGACCAGGGCTCGAACCTGTGTCCCCTGCATTGGCAGGCAGATTCTCAACCACTGTGCCACCAGGGAAGCCCCCCAACTTTTAGTTTTATTGATCTTTGCTATTGTTTTCTTTGTTTCTATTTCATTTATTTCTGCTCTGATCTTTCTGATTTCTTTCCTTCCACTAACTTTGGGTTTTGTTTGTTCTTCTTTCTCCAGTCCCTTTAGGTGTAAGGTTAGATTGTTTATTTGAGATTTTTCTTGTTTCTTGAGGTAGGATTGTATTGCTATAAACTTCCCTCTTAGAACCACTTTTGCTGCATCGCATAGGTTTCGGATCATCGTGTTTTCATTGTCATTTGTCTCCAGGTATTTTCTGATTTCCTCTTTGATTTCTTCAGTGATCTCTTGGTTACTCAGTAGCATATTGTTTAGCCTCCATATGTTTGTGTTTTTCATGTTTTCTTTCCTGTAATTAATTTCCAATCTCATAGCACTGTTGTCAGAAAAGATGCTTGATGTGATTTCAATTTTCTTACATTTATGAAGGCTTGATTTGTGACCAAAGATGTGATCTATCCTGGAGAATGTTCTGTGTGCACTTGAGAAGAAAGTGTAAACTGCTGTTAACCTTATGGGAGTTCCCTTGTATGTTCTTTGTTGTTTTTCCCTTGTTGCTTTCTATAATTCTTCTTTGTCTTTAATTTTTGTCACTATGTGATTACTATGTGTCTTGGTGTGTTTCTCCTTGAATTTATCTTGCCTGGCACCCTCTGTGCGTCCTGGACTTGGGTGGCTATTTCCTTTTCCATGTTAGGGAAGTTTTCAACTATAATCTCTTCAAATATTTTCTCAGGTCGTTTCTCTCTCTCTTCTCCTTCTAGGACTCACAGAATGTGAATGTTGGTGGGTTTAATGTTGTCCCAGAGGTCTCAGGCTGTCTTCATTTCTTTTCAGTCATTTTTCTTTATTCTGTTCCACAGCAGTGATTTCCACCATTCTGTCTTCCAGGACACTTATCCGTTCTTCTGCCTCAGTTATTCTGCTATTGATTCCTTCTAGTGTAGTTTTCATTTCAGTTATTGTATTGTTCATCTCTGTTTGTTTGTTCTTTAATTCTTCTAGGTCTTTGTTAAACATGTCTTGCATCTTCTCAATCTTTGCCTCCATTCTTTTTCTGAGGTCCTGGATCATCTTCACTATCATTATTCTGAATTCTTTTTCTGGAAGGTTGCCTATCTCCTCTTCATTTAGCTATTTTTCTGGGGATTTACCTTGTTCCTTCATCTGGGACATAGTCCTCTGCCTTTTCATTTTGTCTATCTTTCTGTGATTGTGGTTTTCTTTCCACAGGCTGTAGTTCTTGCTTCTGCTGTCTGCCCTTTGGTGGATGAGGCTGTCTAAAAGGCTTATACAAGCTTCCTGATGGGAAGGACTGGTAGAGCTGGGTGTTGCTCTGGTGGGCAGAGCTCAGTAAAACTTTAATCTGCTTGTCTGCTGATGGGTGGGACTGGCTTCCCTCCCTGTTAGTTGCTTGGCCTGAGGTGACCCAGCACTGGAGCCTACAGGCTCTTTGGTGGGGCTAATGGCAGACTCCAGTAGGGCTCATGTCAAGGAGTACTTCTCAGAACTTCTGCTGCCAGTGTCCTTGTTCCCGCGGTGAGCCACAGCCACCCCCCACCTCTTCAGGAGACCCTCCAACATTAGCAGGTAGGTCTGGTTCAGTCTGCTATGGGGTCACTGCTCCTTCCCCCTGGGCCCTGCTACACGCACTACTTCGTGTGTGCCCTCCAAGAGTGGAGTCTCTGTTTCCCCCAGTCCTGTCGAAGTCCTGCAGTCAAATCCCACTGGCCTTCAAAGTCTGATTCTCTGGGGATTCCTCCTCCCGTTGCCAGACCCCAGGCTGGGAAGCCTGACGTGGGGCTCAGAACCTTCACTCCACTGGGTGGACTTTGTGGTATAAGTTTTCTCCAGTCTGTGAGTCACCCACCCAGCAGTTATGGGATTTGATTTTATTGTGATTGTGCCCCTCCTACCATCTCATTGTGGCTTCTCCCTTGTCTTTGGATGTGGGGTATCTTTTCTGGTGAGTTCCAGTGTCTTGCCGTTGATGACTGTCCAGCAGTTAGTTGTGATTCTGGTGCTCTGGCAAGAGAGAGTGAGCGCACATCCTTCTACTCCGCCATCTTGAACCAATCTCCTATTTATTCTTTCATAAGCATAATCACTGTGTGGTAAATTTCAACCCCCTCTCCCCTCAGGGAAGATTGTTTTAGTTGACATAACATTGAACTATTAATATTATGTCATATTCTTCATTAAAAGCACCATCATTGATTTAATATAGCTTTTTGGGGAGAGGGGCACACTAACATATTAACCGTACTCATCAATTTTTAGGATGTATTAAAATAAGGTGAGTATATCTTTGAAAAGAAAAAAAAACCTGTAAATGAAATAGAAGCCTAGAAGAAAATCTAGACTAAGTCCTTTTCTTATTTACATTGGTAAAAGGGCAACTTAATCAAACTCTTTCACTCCGTGAAGACACAAGCAATAGCAATTCCATGAGTTTCTTCAAGTCCATTAAGGACTAAATGATTTTTCATTGCTACCAATGCAAAAAAAAGTTTGAAATCAATAACTGCAAGAGAAAAGCTTTGATGACTCTTTCCTCGTCCATTTAGGCAATCCTCGTAACTTTACATAACTAAGTAATACAGATTTCTTTAGCAGGGCAATTAAACCCTTTGGAACTTTATTTAAGGTAACACTGTTAAGAAAATAAATACAAAACTTTCTACCATGGTATTAGTGCACTGGTCAAAGACTCAAACTTTGGCTACCAGAACTCAAAAAACTAGAGAGGCTTGCACTCTATCTTTCATGAAAATAAGGGTCCAGCTATAGATAAGAACAAAGCAGAAAACAATTTAAAGCATATTACAGTTGACCCTTGAACAACATGGGTGCACTTACACATGGATTTTTTAAAATAAGTATATTGGAAAAGTTTTTGGAGATTTGCGACAATTTGAAAAAAACTCACAGATGAACTAGGCAACCGAGAAATACCAAAAATAATTAAGAAAAAATTAGATATGAATGCATAAAATACATGTAGATACTAATCTATTTTGCCATTTACTACTATAAAATATACACAAATCCATTATAAAACGTTAGAATTTATCAAAGTTTAGGCACACAAACACAGACAGTACATGGTGCCATTCGCAGTTGAGGAAAATGTAAACAAATGTAAAGACGCAGTATTAAAGCATAACTGCATAAAATTAACTGTAGTACATACTGTATTACTACGATAATTTCGTAGCCACATCCTATTGCTATTGTGGTGAGTTCAAGTGTTGTGAGTATCCACTTAGAATGCCGTGTGACGCCAATCATCTCTGCATGAACAGTTTCTCTCTCCAGTAAATTACATATTGCAGTAAAAAGTGATCTCTCTTGTTTCTGCGTATTTTTCATAATGTTCAGTGCAGTACCATAAACCTTGAATAACACCATGGGACCCATACGAAGTGCCACTAGTGATGCTGGAAGTGCTCCCAAGAAGCAGAGAAAAGTCATGACATTACAAGAAAATGTTGAATTGCTTGATATGCATCATAGATTGAGGTCTGCAACTACCAAGGCCCGCCATTTCAAGATAAACGAATCCACTGTAAGAACCATTGTAAAAAAGAAAAGAAAATTCATGAAGTCATCGCTGCAATGAAGCCAGAAGGCACAAAAACCTTGCACTTTTTGCAAAATACCTTTTTTTTATCACATATTGAAAATTCAGCTTTTATGTGTGTGCAGGATTGCTATACCTATACCTATAGAGTCTAATATGATTTGAGAAAAATCAAAACCATTATATGACAACTTCAAGCAAAAGGAAGGTTAAGGACCTAAAGCTGGAAATTTTAATGCCAGCAAAGGATGGTTTGACAATTTTAGAAAGAAGTTTGGCTTAAAAAAATGTCAAGACAACAGGAGAAGCAGCTTCCATCAACCAAGAGGTAGCAGACGAGTTCCCAGACACCATTAAGAAAATCACTAAGGAGAAAGAATATCTGTCTGAACAGGTTTTAATGCAAATGAAAGAACCCTATTCTGGGGGTGGGGGGCGGGGGAGAAAAGCCACAAAGAACATTTACTAGTAAGGAAGAGAAGTAAGCACCTGTGATCAGGACTGCCCTTATCTATAAAGGTGCTAAACACCTAACCTTGAAGGGAAAAAATAAACACAAGCTGCCACTCTTTTGATTGCACAACAAGAAGGCCTGGACAATGAGAACCCTTTTTCTGGACTAGTTCCACTGATGCTTCGTCCCTTAAGTCAAGGAGTGCCTTGCCAGTAAGTGATTGACTTTTAAAGTTCTTTTGATATTAGACAATGCCCATGGTCACCCAGAACCCCATGAGTTCAACACCAAAGGCGTCAAAGTAGTCCACTTGCCCCCAAACACATCTCTAATAAGGACCCTTAAGGCTCATTACACACAGTCCTCTATGGAAAGGACTATCAACACGATGGAAGAGAATCCAACACATCATGAAAGTCTGAAAGGATTACACCACTGAAAATACTATCACTGTTACAGAAAAAGCCGTGAAAGCCAACAAACCCAAAACAACAAGTTCCTGCTGGAGAAAATGGTGTCCAGATGTTGTGCATGACTTCACAGGATTTAAGACAAAGCCAATCAAGGAATCATGAAAGCGACTGTAAGGGATCATGAAAGAGATGGCAAAAGAAAGTTGGGGGTGGGGGGCGGTGAGTAACGAGTTTCAAGATATGGATCTTGGAGAAATTCAACAGCTAACAGACACCACACCAAGGAATTAACAGAAGATGACTTGATGGAGATAAAAGCTTCCAAACCAGTGCCAGACAATGAGAAAGAAGACAAAGAAGGAGTGCCAGAATACTACCCAAAGCAATCTACAAATTTAATGCAATCACTATCAAATTACCCATGACATTTTTCACAGAACTAGAACAAATAATCCTAAAACTTATATGGAACCATAAAACACCCAGAATTGTCAAAGCAACCCTGAGAAAAAAGAAGAACACTGAAGGCATAACCCTCCCAAGACTTCAGACAATACTACAAAGCTACAGTAATCAAAATGCCATGGTACGGGCACAAAAAAACAGATATATGGATCAATGGACAGGCTAGAGAGCCCCAAAATAAACCCACACACCTATGGACAATTAATCTTCAACAAAGGAGGCAAGAATATACAACGGAGAAAAGACAGTCTCTTCATCAAATGGTTTTGGGAAAGCTGGACAGCCACATTGAAATCAATGAAGTTAGAACACTCCCTCACACCATGCACAAAAATAAACTCAAAATGGCTTAAAGACTTAAATACAAGACATGGCACCATAAAATCCTAGAAGAAAACATAGGCAAAACATTCTCTGACATAAATCATAATAACATTTTCTTAGGTCAGTCTCCAAGTCAACAGAAATAAAAGCAAAAAATAAACAAATGGGACATAATCAAACTTACAAGTTTTTGCACAGCAAAGAAAACCATAAACAAAATGAAAGGACAACCTATGAACTGGGGAAAAATATTTGCAAAAGATGTGACCAACAAGGGCTTGATTTCCAAAATATACAAACAGCTCATACAACTCAATAACAACAACAAAAACAAAAAACAACCCAATCAAAAACCAGGCAGAAGACCTAAAGAGATACTTCTCCAAAGAAGACATACAGATGACCAATAGATATATGAAAAAATGCTCAATATCGCTAATTATTAGAGAAATGCAAATCAAAACTACAATGAGGTATCACCTCACATCAGTCAGAATGGCCATCGAAAAGTCTACAGACTTTGCTGGAGAGGGTGTGAAGAAAAGGGAACCCCTCCTACACAGTTGGTGGGACTGAAAATTGGTAGAGCCACTGTGGAAAACAGTATGGAGGTTCCTCAGAAAACTAAAAATAGAATTGCCACATGATCCAGCAATCCCACTTCTGGGCATATACCCTGAGAAAACTAATTTGAAAAGATACATGCACCTCAATGTTCATAGCAGCACTGTTTACAATAGCCAAGACATGGAAGCAACCTAAATGTCCATCAACAGATGAATGAATAAAGGAGATGTGGTATATATATACACAATGGAATACCACTCAGCTGTAAGAAAGAATGAAATACTGCCATTTGCAGCAGCACGGATGGACCTAGAGGTTATCATACTAAGTGAAGTAAGTCAGACAAAAAGACAAATATCATATGGTATCACTTATATGTGAAATATAAAATATGATACAAATGAACTTATTTACAAAACAGAAACAGACTCAGACATAGAAAACAAACTTATGATTACCAAAGAGGAATTGGGGGGGGGGACAAATTAGTAGTCTGAGATTAGCAGATACAAACAATTATATATAAAATAGATAAACAACAAGGTCCTACTGTATAGCACAGGGAACTACATTCAATACTTGTAATAATCTATAATGGAAAAGAATATAAAAAAGAAAACTCATCTAAGGTGTATGTGTGGTCTTCCTGTGGAAAACTTAATAACTGTACAGCAAGAACTGTATGAGATTTTTTGTATCATTATCATCAACATCACCCAAGTATTCATTGTGTAGAACATCGTGCAAAACTTGTACTGAAGTGCAGAGCCTATCCTTACATAGGCATAAGGTGAGTGGTATTTAAAATAAAATTAATAATGTGTTCATTTTCTTACTGTTTTGTAACTTTGCTTTCAAAGAATTACATTACCATACACCATGCCACTCTCTCATAATTGGAGAAACTGCTTATCTCCACAGGTAAGTGGGGTGTTTTTAATGTAACAATGTTTCTAATATTGTATTATGAATATGACTGAAACACTGTATGCCATAAAAATTTTATAATGATTCATTCATTAGTGTATAGGTTAGGCTACCGTGAAGCAATCATATCAATTACACTAGGCTACCATAAAGCAATCATACTGCTGTCTCTTTGTTATCAATGCATGAACTGTTATAGCTGTAAATAAATATGAAAATGAGGGTAATTTTATTAAGTTTTTGTGAAATAGTCACTTTTTTCTCTTGAAAATCGTGCCTAAAACTTGATCTAATCTCCCATCTTAAATCTGTAAGGAATATAAAGTTGTCCCCGGTAAAAACAAGTATCATCTAGCAAAAGTAGCAGCAGCAGCAGCAGTAGTAGTAGAAGGAACAGGAGGAGTAGGAGTAATAGCGTTAGAAATAGCATTGTACTAACAACACAGTAGTAATAGTAATGGAAGAGGTAGATGCAGTAGCAGTAGTATAGTAGTTATAGTAATATTACTAGTAAGCATAATATGCCAAGAAAAATATAATTTTGCTTTGTTGATCCTGAACATGTAAAATACCAGGGTCCTTGTTAGAAGCAATAATTCTTTTTCTACAGATCCATAACTGAATGCTATGGCACACTGTAACTTAACCAGAGAAGTCTAGAGTTGAAGAAACTTTGGAGAACAGGTACTTGAATTTTAGCTTTAAAAATATCTCTGCAATCAACTCAATGGTCATCTCCTTCAAGTGCCATTCTCAAACTCCTTAATCTTCCACTCTGGGGATATCATTACTCCCTCCCTATGTTCTCAAAGCATATTTTATATGAGCACAGTTCCCTATTTGTCATAACTGTAGAGATTTCTGTCTTTCCTTTGGACTTTTGCCTCCTCAAGACTTTAATTCATATCTTATCCATGTGGTTGTCTCGGGCACTCAACAGAGTACCTGAATCACAACAAAAGTTCAATTAACAATTGTCCCATTTAAAAAACGTTCAATTATCTAGTGTATAATTTACAATGAAAATTAACTAATGGTTGCTGGGAAGTTGCTGAAGATTGTGCATAAAGAATTAGGTGGGTTCAGAATCATCAGACTCAGTAGAAGTTTCTATAAGTTTCTGTTAATACTGACTTTCCATTCAAATGACTAGACTCAATTCAACTCTAAACACAAAGTGACAGGACAGAGGAAAAGTCAGAAGACTACAGAGAAATCTAATAAGGAATCCTGACAAAGATGTCAAATTAAACCCACAAACAGGTAAGAAAAAATCCAATTTGTAAGTACAACATAAAATATTAAATTATTTGAGTAAAGACAATTTACAACCTAAGGGTGAGAGTCTAGAATACCAAGTTTGACATATCTAAGAGATCATTTTTATCACCTAGTTACAAATTTTCAATTTTTCGACTAGAACTGTGTGAATCACTTTGGCAGTATAAGTCCTAAAGCATTGTTTTTTAATCATATGAGAAAAAAATCCATTTTTCAAGATCCAGTAAAAGTTAATTAGCCCTGTGGGAGAGAACATGAAATACATAAAATACTCCTTAAAAGAAAGACAGACAAACTAAAAGAAAGAGAGACTGAGACCTCTGAAAATCCAGGCAAGGAAACAGCACAGAGAAAAGCTAAACCAAAAGACATGGAAAAGCTAGGGCTTCCCTGATGGTGCAATGGTTAAGAATCTGCCTGCCAATGCAGGGGACATGGGTTCGAGCCCTGCTCCTGGAAGATCCCACATGCTGCAGAGCAACTAAGCCCGTGCATCACAACTACTGAGCCTGCACTCTGGAGCCCGAGTGCCACAACTACTGAAGCCCACGCGCCTAGAGCCCCTGCTCTGCAACAAGAGAAGCCACCCAGTGAGAAGCCCTGGCACCGCAAGGAAGAGTAGCCCCTGCTCGCCGCTTAGCCCATGCACAGCAACAAAGACCCAACGCAGCCAAAAATAAAAAATAAATAAATAAATTTATTAAAAAAAAAAAAAAGACATGGAAAAGCTAAATGCACACACAGTTCATCACAGTGATAGGTCTGATCAACCTAATAATACCTTTCTCAATGAAAATATATTACTATTAAAAACACAATGATGCAGAATGAGAAAATGCACTACTAATTGCAAAAAGAAAAGCACACATTTAAAAATAAGTTATGATCACAACTATGTAAAATAATCTATACAAAAAAGGACTGGGGCTTCCCTGGTGGCGCAGTGGTTGAGAATCTGCCTGCCAGTGCAGGAGACACAGGTTCGAGCCCTGGTCTGGGAAGATCCCACATGCCACGGAGCAACTAGACCCGTGAGCCACGATTACTGAGCCTGCGCGTCTGGAGCCTGTGCTCCGCAACAAGAGAGGCCGCGATAGTGAGAGGCCCGCGCACCGCGATGAAGAGGGGCCCCCGCTTGCCGCAACTAGAGAAAGCCCTCGCACAGAAACGAAGACCCAACACAGCCAGAAATAAATAAATAAATAAATAAATAAAAATTAAAAAAAAAAAAAAAAGGACTAGAAAGCACATACACCCACATGGTAACTATAGTCATGTTACACTGGTGGAATTAAGGGTGATTCTCTTATTTTAAGAAAAAGTTGTCTAAATTTTCTGTAACACAGTAATTTTTTAATATGAATGTTGTGCAAAAGAAAATAAAGAAAACTACATTTTATGTATAATTTAGACCAATTTCTCTTTCTATGTCTCAATTTCTGCCAAGATATCTAATACTCATGATGTGCATTAAGTTTTTTACATCACAGAAAATTTAAGGATTAACATTACCCTATTTACTCATAAAAATTAGTGAGTAATGTACTAATTAAATGAAGACACCCAGTCTAAATAGGTCATCCAATTAATTGGTTCCATAAATACAAAGTATCAGCACAAGATTTTAATAATCACTCTTAGCATCATCAGTATATTTATCAGAGTGCAAATTAGTGTAATTTGACATGACCCTATTCCCAAACAGGCTGTAAAAATCTGGTATTTTTTGTAAGGTATACACGTATAAAAATGAAACTTTGACTATCAACGTAGGAAACAAAGGTGGCTGTCGCCCCCAAATACACTTGCCAACAGAATAACAGTAAATGGGCTAAGAACGAGCCATCTCACCAATAACGAAAGTCAGTCCTAGTATCAACTTCCCTCTGGAAAAGTTCTTTACTCGTTCTTGCAAATTACAATGCATGGGGCTTCCCTGGTGGTGCGGTGGTTGAGAATCTGCCTGCCAATGCAGGGGACACGGGTTCGAGCCCTGGTCTGGGAAGATCCCACATGCCTCGGAGCAACTAGGCCCGTGAGCCACAATTACTGAGCCTGCGCGTCTGGAGCCTGTGCTCCGCAACAGGACAGGCCGCGATAGTGAGAGGCCCGCGCACCACGATGAAGAGTGGCCCCCACTTGCCGCAATTAGAGAAAGCCCTCGCACAGAAACGAAGACCCAACACAGCCACAAATAAATAAATTAAAAAAAAAAATTACAATGCATGACCTCAAAATGTACAAACCTGATGCCAGAAGTAAATCACATTCCA
The DNA here is from genome assembly GCF_949987535.1 of Balaenoptera acutorostrata. NCBI lineage: Eukaryota > Metazoa > Chordata > Mammalia > Artiodactyla > Balaenopteridae > Balaenoptera > Balaenoptera acutorostrata. Next base: position 144,801,991 of record NC_080066.1, on the reverse strand, counting down.
AATGAGTAATACTGCCAAATCAGACAAAGGGTTTTGTACCAAGTCTTTACCATTACGAAACTGTGGAAAAGATTCAAAACTAATCTTCAATCAGGTCCAGCATGTAAAGAACTTGGAATTCATCAACCTTGTCCTTACAACAATAAAAAAGCTGAAAAGAAAAAAAGATAATCAACCACTCTTCTTAAATCTGTCAGGGAATTGAAGCCCTAGAGCAAACCTCTACCTTGAAAACTAGAGAGAGAGACAGGTAGATACAGAGAATAGCAGTGTGCAAGAAGCAAAAGCCCAGGAAGATAAACCCTCAGATAGAGCCAGTACTAGTAGGAACACTTTAAACAGTAAATGACGAATTGCTGGAGACTCAGTGTAGCCTAGCTTAGAAGGAAAACCTGTGAGGGGACTCAGTCTTTGAAAGGTCCCAACAGTTTCTTGAGTTTTACCTCCAGGAGCCCTACCACGTTTTCAACTGTGATAATCTGAGAAAAATCTCTTTGTTTCCAGCAGGGGGAGGGGAAAAGTAATCATTTTTAAATATACTCAGAGCTCTCTGTTCTTCTTAAAAAGGACTGCCTGAAAAAAAAAACCAAAAAAACCTATTTTAACAGAGCCTAACATACCAGGACTTTACAGTGTCTAGCCAACCTGGGATAAAGGAAGTACCTAATTCCAGCTCCCTCTACCCTTCAAACAGGAGAAGAGATACCCAAATCAGGCTTAAAAAACTGAGACCTAATCACAGTACTACAGAACTCCCACCACCTTACCTCCACATCAATACAACTCCTGTACAATAACAGAGGATTACAGGTAAAGGAACTTCAAGTTTGAGACCCTATTTAAGGATTCTCTATGTAACCCAAAAACAACACAGCAGACCAAAACAAGGACACTACAAGAAATATTAGCCTCTGACACCACAGCTACAGCAAATAGTAAATGCAGCCTAACTCCTAGTCAGATAAACATAAAACCTCACACTAAAGGCCTATTTACCTCCTCTTTTTTATCTAATATATCATGTCTGGATATCAACAAAAAAATTACAAAGCACTGTAAAGGCAAAAAACACAATCTGAAGAAACAAAGCATGCCTCAAAACCAGACTCATATACAGCAGAGGTTTTAGAATTATCACTGGGTTAAAAATAGCTATGGTAAATATGCGAAGGGCTCTAATGGAAAAAGTGAACAACATGTAAGAACAAATGGGTAATACAAGCAGAGATATGGAAACTCTAAGAAAAGATCAAAAAGAAATGTTACAAATCAACAACACTATAACAGAAAAAGAATCTCTTCGGTAATATGACACCAAACCAGATGCAGGAAGCTCAGGGTACATCAAGCAGGATAAATACTAGAATACATACACCCAGGCATATCATAATAAAACTACAGAAGAATAGATGAGAAAATCTGAAAACAATCAAGAAAAAAAAACAGAGAGAAGGAAAAATAAACCTACCTAGAGAGGAGCAAAATAAGAATTACATTGAACTTCTCTTCAGAAACCATGCAAGCAAAATGAGTAGAGTGAAATACTGAGTGTTAAAAGAAAAAACCACCAACCTAGAATTCTGTATTCAGCAAAATTATCCTTCAGAAGTGAAAAAGAAATACTTTCTCTGACAAACAAAAATTGAGAGAACTGAAAACCTACTGACCTGCCTTGCAAGAAATGTTAAAAGAAGTTCTTCAGACAGAAAGAAAATTACATAGGTCAGAAACATGGATTACATAAAGAAATGATGAGCATAAGAGAAGGAATATATAAAGGTAAAATTAAATTTCTTATTTTTCTTATTCTTAATCTAACAGACAATGTGTTCAAAGCAATATATTTTGTGATCACAGCTTATAGATAAATTAAATGAATGACAGAAATGCTATAAGGCATGTGAGAGAGGAATTGGGAATACTCTGTTATAAGGTACTTGTAGTATCCATGAAGCAGTGCAGTGTTATTTGAAAATGAACTTGGATTAGCTATAAATGTATAATTGCAAACTCTGAGCAACCACTAAAAAAAAAGTTTTTAAAGAAATATAATGATATACTAAGATAGGATAGAAAATGGAACAATATAAAATGCTCAATTAAAATGAGAGAAAGCAGAAACAGACTGGAAGACCAAAATAAAGAAAAAAGAAACCAAAAACCCAAGAACAAGAGCAAGGAATAGAAAACAGTTAAAAATATGGTAAATATTAATTCAAGTATATCAATAATTACTTTAAATGTCAGTGATCTAAATATACCAATTAGAGTGAAGCAAAAGACAAGACCTAACTATAGGCTGTCTGCAAGAAACCCACTTATAAAGGCATAGATATATTAAAGGAAAAGGGATGACGTAAGATACACTATGCTAACACTAATCAAAAGAAAACTAGAGTAGCTATATTAACTTCAGAAAGAGCTGACTTCAAAGCAAGGAAAATTTCCAGCAATAAGGAGGAACAGTATATAATGATAGAGGGTCAGTTCTCCAAGAAGATATAACTATCCTTATACACATGCAGCTAACAACAGAACAAAATACTCGAGGTAAAAACTAGTAGGACTGCAAAAAGAAATATATAAATTCACTATTATATTTGGAGATTTCAATACCCCTCTATGAGTAACTGACAGAACCAATAGGCCGAAAATCAGTAAGAATATCATAGAACTGAATAGCACCGTCAATCAACTGGATCTAATTGACATCTACAGACTACTTCATCCAACAACAGCAGAATACACATTCTTCTCAAGGTCAAAGGGAACATTCACCAAAACAGACTACATTCTGGACCAGGAAACACATCTTAACAAATTTAAAATAACACATTATATGAACTATGCTCTCAGACCACAATAAAATTAAACTAGAAAATAATAACAGAAGATAGCCAGAAAATCCCCAAATATTTGGAGATTAACAACATACACAAATAATACAAGAGTCAAACAAAGTGCTGAGGAATTTTTAAAAATTTTTTTTAACTAAATAAAAATGAAAACAAAGCATCAAAATTTGTGGGATACAGCAAATGCCATACTACATTTTCTGTCTGAGAGAGAAACATATAACACTGGATGCATATATTCAAATAGAAGAAAGCTAAAGTCAATCACCCAAGTTTCTGCCTTAGGAAACTAGAAAAAGAAGAACAAATTAAGTTCAATATAAGCAGCAGAAAAGAAATAATAAAAATCAGAGCAGAAATCGGTGAAATTGGAAACAGGTAAACAGTAGAGAAAATCAACAAAGCTAAAAGCTGATTCTTTGAAAAGATCAACAAAATGAATAAACCCCTAGCCAAGCTTCCCAAGGAGAAAAGGAAAAAAGAAGCAAATTACTAATATCAGATATGAAAGAGGGGCCATCACTAGCAATCCTACAAACATTAAAATGATAATAAAGAAATATTATGAATAGCTCTATGCCCACAAATTTGCTAACTTAGAAGAAATGGACCAATTCTTTGAAAGACACAATCTACCAAAGCACACACAGGGAGAAATAGATCATATGAATAGGCCTGTACTGATCAAAGAAACCAAATAAACAATCATCTTCCTATAGAATACTGTAAGCCGATTATACTTCAAGAAAAAATAAAGAAAAAAAAGGAAAAAATGTGTTCAACATGGTTTTTCCTTCCTTCCTTCCTTTTTTTCTATGGAGCTGCAGGAGTAGCTGGGGAGGAGGGGAAGGGATTCCTCTAGGTTCTCAAGCATCTATAAATCAAAAAAATAAACACTACATAGAAAGTGAAGACTGTGAACCATAAAAGAATTCAAGTACATCCATACCCTACATCATGCTCACTTCAGAAAAGGTTATTTCATTTTCTGAACTCAGCTGAGACAGTGCAGCAACACATTCTTCTAACTTTAAATGAATTAACTGACCTGAAGAATGTCTCCCTTCTAAATACAATATTCAAACTGAAAAATAAAATATGTAAGTCAGAGAGATGGGCTAATTCCATGTTTACTTAATATCTTCATTAATGATCTTCACCCAAGTAAACAAAGCATAAATTAAGTCAGAATACATTCACAAGTCAGAATCTATCAGATCAGCACTTAAAGCATTCTATTTCTTTTTTCAATTTTTTCACTCCAACAAAATGAATACCAATATGGTATATAGCAGACACTCAACAATTACAGAACTTTAGAATCTGAGAGCTAGAAAGGCCCTCAGAGATCCATTCCTCTTCTCTTCTTCCAGACCTCCCATTTTACCCATTGAGAAACTAATAGCTGAAAAAGACAGCAACTTTCCCAAGCTAGTTAACAGTAGGACAGAAACTAGAACCAAGGCACCTTGATTTCCACATTGGTAGTCTTTTCACTACACATCATGCTGTTGTCAAGAACTCTGAGGAGCCTGAGATTCCTACATGCAAGCTAAGCAATCGGCCATGACAGTTTCATGGATACTAAGAACCAAAACCATCTAGCCACACACAGACTGAACACTGAGGAACACTGAGGATCGAAACCATATACTCCTTGTACTGCACTGAATACTGTCCCCCCAAAATTTATAAACACTGGAACATGTGAATTTGACCTTATTTGGACATAGGGTGTTTGCAGATGTAATCAAGGTAACATGAGGTCATACTGGATTAGGGTGGGCCCTAATCCAATGACTGGCATCCTTATAAAAAGAGGGAAATTTGGACACAGATACAGAGGGAAGATCACCATGTGAAGATGGAAGTAGAGATTAAAGTTATGCTGCCACAAGCCAAGAAACACCAAGGCCTGCTTAAAAATACCAGAAGCTAACAGAGAGATGAAAGAATTCTTCCCCTAGAGGCTATTATTTTAAGCCACTAATTGTGTGGTAATTTGTTACAGCATCCCTAGGAAACTCATACACCTACACACACACACATCTTTCTGTGTACGTTAGCCTGACTTTACTAGTCCAATGCCTTCATTAGCATACTCTACTATTCCAGGAGATTCTTGCAGGGACATAACTTGATTGTTCATTACAGAAGCTTCAGGAAAGACTCATCAACTCTTCAACAGAAAGCATCAACAGTTTTTAAAATCCTTGCATTGCTGTTTTGACCAATTCTACCGTAAATTGTTATATCATGATACTTATTCAATCTTAATCAAGCCCGATCACCACCACTGCAAACTCAAATTAAATCAAACTTCAAATTCTAAAATTTTTACCTTGACTTTGCCCCTCTAAGGCACTACCAAAGTTCTGTCAAGGTGGTGTTCTCCTTTACTGCAGTAAGCAATAAACTCAGCTTTGTTTTATCAGTAGGTTGTGTTAATGATATTTGGTGAGCCAGCATCAGATAATCCTGGCAGAAAATATGACACTCCTGGGTCACAGACAAAGAAAAGTTTACTACTCAAAACAATAGCAGTAGCCAGTGTATCATCTTTTGCATTGGTTCCCAAAGCTCTAATCCCTAAAGGGCAATACAAGGAGAGCCAGGTGATGCCTGCACACACAGTGAGTTACATTACAGGAGAAGAAAGCTGAAGCTTATGAAACACCAATATTTTAAAGGAGTTGCAAGCAAATGTACCCCACCTACTCCCCAGAGGGATTATCTTGACTATCCTGGACAGCAAGGAAATCTGCCCTCTGTCCTTATGGTAATACTATTTCTATCTTCCCAGGCTGTTTGCTATGCAAATTTCCTTGAGAAGATTGCCCTCAACAAAAGCTGCCAATGCCTCTGCTCAGAAGATGTGCTGAAGCACAAGAGACTCATGGCGAATCATCTCCCAATAGGTGTCTCCTCTGTCCTAAGGGGCTAAAGATACTAACTTCAGGATGAAATTAGTGTAATACAATGAGTAGAAAATGTTCCAGGAAGAAAAAACAATTAGAGCAAAGAGGTATACTTCCTGTATAACTTAAAACCACTTTAAGTCTCTTAAACATGGCTTTAACTCTCTTAACATGGCTTTACATCAAATATCCAAAAGTAAATAATTATATGTTTGATTCCTATTTTTATTTTAAATTATTCCATTTCTAAAACATAGAACAAGTTTTTGAACTTGTATATTGAACAAGTTTTTTTTTGCTAATTTTCTAGGCTTAGTAGTGCTCATGAAAAAAAAAAAAGAAAACTGCTATTTCTGAACTTCACCAATTATACCTGTAAATATGATTATTAAATGAAATCCTCCAGAGCCGAATATAATTCACATTTTAGGGTCCTTAGATTTTAAACAAGAAATCTAAGGTCCATATCTATCTAAAGTTTGTAAAAATTTGGGTCTTATTTAAATATTATACATTTTAAATTAAGCCAAATAAAAAATTTTGAGGCTGTTGAAAATAAAAAATAATTTCTTAGATTTTTCTAGCTATATATTCAATATTAGCATATTTTTTGCATGTTTGAAAATTAAGATCATATCTCATACCATTTCAATAGTAATCTGTTTTAACTTAAAATCAATTGAAAAAGAAATTAAAACTGAGTTTTGGGGCTTCCCTGGTGGCGCAGTGGTTGAGAGTCTGCCTGCTAATGCAGGGGACACGGGTTCGAGCCCTGGTCTGGGAAGATCCCACGTGCCACGGAGCAACTGGGCCCGTGAGCCACAGCTACTGAGCCTGCGCGTCTGGAGCCTGTGCCCCGCAACGGGAGGGGCCGCGATAGTGAAAGGCCCGCGCACCGCGATGAAGAGCGGTCCCCGCACCGCGATGAAGAGTGGCCCCCACTTGCCGTAACCAGAGAAAGCCCTCGCATGAACCGAAGACCCAACACAGCCAAAAATAAATAAATAAATAAATAAAGTAGCTATAAAATTAAAAAAAAAAAAAAATTAAAAAAAAAAAAAAAACTGAGTTTTGTAAATCAACAATTTTAAATTGAGCAATTTAACTTTATTCCAACCCTAAGATCAAGCAATGATCCCATGAGGAAGAGAGGCAGGATGATGAGTAAAATGAGCACTACATAACATGTCTCCAGCTATCTGTGTGACTAAAAGCATATCACCTCACCTCTCTAGGTCTCCATTTTCCTATTTACAAAAGAACAAAAGGCATTAGACTAAATGTTCAAGGTCAATTTTGCTTAAGAGTTCTATAAGGAGTACAGCTCTCACAGTTCTGATTCTATTTTCTCATGATTTCAGAAAACTGACTTCCTACTTCTTACCCTGACAATCTTGAAGAATCCATGGATGAAATGTGCTCTAGTGAACTCAAAGTAGCCCACTAATGGGTGGGACTAAGTCATTCGTTGCTGTAGGAATATTTACTTCAGAAAGCACCAAAATCTAAAATGATCCTCACCATCAAGAAGTTCAATCTTCTATTTGAGAACTCAGAAGTATGTACATGAAATTCTAATAAACTTTAGGAAATATATGATATTTGTCTTAAAAATTTATGCCATGCTCTTTGGCAAAAGGAATCTGTATTGCCAGATGCTAGTTATTCATCCCTTTTCTAATATTTGGCCTTCAGTAATATTTTTGATGTTGTATTATAAAGTTATGCCAATTGACTTTTCACACCCAACCTTTGTCCTCTTTACGTACATTTTTAAAATTCTTATAAATACTTGTCTTTTCTAAACAGGTGACTCTCGGAGCTACCTGTATTGTGAGGGTTAACTATATAAAAACCTGTAGATTTCTGATCTAACTGTATACTAAAGAAAGCTACCTGATTTTTCAAAAATCAGGAAACACCATAAGTTTCAATATACCCCTGTCTAATAATTTTGCATCACCTCTCTTTCTTTACTCAAAATGAACATAAATTTTAGGTATCTTCCCCTACCCTCAAGATCTGTTAAATTTTTTCTAGCTTACTTTTAATGACATTTTTAAAAAGAAATGCAACCCCAACCCAAAAAGGCAACAAATCATCATGGTCTCTTAATAACAACAACAAAAAGTAACATTCTTTTAATAAAGAATATATAATCAGGGCTTCCCTGGTGGCGCAGTGGTTAAGAATCCGCCTGTCAATGCAGGGGACATGGGTTCAAGCCCTGGTCTGGGAAGATCCCAAATGCCACAGAGCAACTAAGCCCGTGCGCCACAACTACTGAAGGCCGCGTGCTCTAGGGCCCACGTGCTGCAACTACTGGGCCCACGTGCCGCAACCACTGAGCCCACGTGTCACAACTACTGAAGCCCACATGCCTAGAGCCTGTGCTCTGCAACAAGAAAAGCCACCGCAATGAGAAGCCTGCACACGGCAACAAAGAGTAGCCCCCACTTGCCGCAACTAGAGAAAGCCCACGCATAGCAATGAAGACCCAACGCACCCAAAAATAAATAAAATTAAATTTTAAAAAAATATTAAAAAAAAAAGAATATATAATCACATTTTTATTTTAAAATTTATGGCTCCACAGTAAACAGTGGAACTTATTCCTGAATTGTAAGGAGAGTATAACATACAAAAATTAATGTATTGGGTTGGCCAGAAAGTTCATTCAAGTTTAAGTAAAAATAAAAGAAACATTTTTCATTTTCACCAAGAACTTTATTGAACAACATATTCATTAACCAAGCGAACTCTTTGGCCAACCCAATAATATGCCACATCAACAAAATAAAGGAAAAACTCACACGATCATCTTGATGCATAAAAAGCTTTTGACAAAATACAACATCCTTTCATGATAAAAACACTCAACTAAATAGGAATAGAAGGAAACTACCTTAAAATAATAAAAGCCATGTATGAAAAACCCACAGCAAACATCATACTCAATGGTCAAAGGCTGAAAGCTCTTCCTCTAAGATCAGGAACAAGGTAAGGATGCCCACTTTCACCACTTCTATTCGATATAGTACTGAAAGCTCTAGCCAGAGCAATTAGGTAAAAAAAAAGAATACAAGGCATTCAAACTGAAAAGGACAAAGTAAAATTATCTCTGTTTGCAGATAATGTGATCTTATATGTAGAAAACCCTAAAGACTCCACCAAAAACAGCTGTTAGAACTGATAAATGAATTCAGTAAAGTAGAAGGATACAAAGCCAAAGACAAAACTCAGTTGCATTTCTATACACAATGAACAATCTGAAAAGGAAATTACAAGAATAATTCTATCTACAGTAGCATAAAAAAGAATAAAATACTTAGGAAATAACTTAACCAAGGAGGTGAGAGATTTGTACAATGAAAACTACAAAATATTGCTGAAAGAAATTAAAGAAGACATAAATAAATGGAAACACATCTATGGTCATATACTGAAAGACTTAATATTGCTAAAATGTCAATACTACCCAGAGCAATCTACAGATTCAATGCAATGCTTATATCGAAATCCCAGTGACTTTTGTACAAACAGAGAAGAACCTATCCTAAAATTCACATGGAATCTCAAGGGACCCTGAATAGCCAAGACAATCTTGAAAAAGAACAGAAAAACTGGAGGATTCACACTTCCTGATTTCCAAATTTTACTACAAAGCTATAGAAAACAAAATAGTGTGGCAATGGCATAAAGACAAAAACAGAGAGCTTAGAAGTAAACTCTCATACATATGGTCAAATGATTTTTGATAAGGGTGTTAAGACCATTCAATGAGAAAAAAGAACAGTCTTTTGAACAAATGGTGCTGGGAAAACTGGATATCCACATACCTAATATCATATACAAAAATTAACTCAAAATGGATAAGTACCTAAATGTAAGACCTAAAACAATAAAACTCTTAGAAGAAACAAAAGGGCAAAAGCATCATGACATTGAATTTAGCAATAATTTCTTGGATGGGGGACACCAAAGACACACATAAAAAAAGTGAAAAACAAATTTGATTTCATGAAAATTAAAAATTTGGGGCATCATAAGATACTACCCACAGAGTAAAAAGGCAACTCACAGAATAGGAGAAAATACTTGCAAGTCATATATCTGATAAGAGATTATTAACCAGAATATGTAAGAACTCCTAAAAATCAACACAACAGCAAAAAACCAGCACGACTCAAAACTGGAAAAAGGACTTGAAAAGACATTTCTCCAAAGAAGATATATAAATTACCAATATGAAATGCCATGAAAAGATGCTCAATGTCACCAATCATTAGGAAAATGCAAATGAAAACTATAGTGTGATACCACCTATTAAGATGGCTACTTTAAAAAATAAATAAATAATAGAGAGATAAATAAACAAACAAACAAACAGAAAATAATAAGCATTGGCAAGGATGTGGAGAAGTTGGAACCCCTGTGTATTACTAGTGGAAATGTAAAATAGTACAGCTCCTGTGGAAAACAGTATGGTGGTTTCTCAAAAAATTAAAAACAGAATTATCATATGATGCAGCGATTTCACTTCTGAGTATATACACAAAAAGAAATGAAAGCAGGGTCTTGAAGAGATCTTTGTACACTCATGTTCACAGCCGCATTATTCACAGTAGCTAAAACATGGAAGCAACTCAGCTATCCATCAACTGATGAGTGGATAAAAAAATGTGGTATATACATATAATGAAATATCATTTAACCTTAAAAAGGAAAGAAATTCTGCAATATGCTACAAACGGGTGAACCTTGAGCACATTATGCTAAGTGAAATAAGTCAGTCACAAAAAGACAAATACTATATAATTCCACTCATATAAAGTACTTAGAGTAGTCAAAACAATAAAGTATCATGGTGGTTGCCAGGGGTTAGGGGGAGCAGAGAATGGAGAGTTACTATTTAATGGGTATAGAGTTTCAGTTTTACAAGATGAAAAGTTATGGGGATGGATGGTGGTGATGGCTGTACAACAATGTGAATGTATTTAACACCACTGAACTGTACATTTAAAAATGGTTAAGAAGGTACATTTTACGTGCATTTTATCAAAGGGGAAAAAAAAAGAAAAAATAGTATGACTGCAATAATCACCAAAAACTAGAAACTCCCCAACGTCCATCAGACGGTGAATGGATAAACTAACAGCAGTATATCCATACAATAGAACACTACTCAGCAATAAAAAAGAATGAACTACTGGTACACACAACAAGGGTGAATCCAAATGCATTATGCTAAGTGAAAGAAGCCAGATTTTAAAAGCTACACACTAAATGATTTCACTTAAATGATATACTGGGAAAAGTAAACAACAAGGACAAAAAACACATCTGTGATTGCTAGGGATTGAGGTGGAGAGAGAGGTTGAATACAAAAAGGCAACATGAGTGAATCTAAAAGATTATGGTAAAGAATATACATTTGTCAAAACTCACAGACTGAACAAAAAAACAAATAAATACAAATTTGAGTGTATAAATGAAATACGAACAAGAACGAAACTTTTAAAAGCTACTAAAAATTTCAAAAAATTTTAAGATGAGTTGTTTATTTCAGCACCAAATATGCCACACAACGATGCCAAAAGTACAGTGTACCATATTCAGCCACAACTTGTTTTATCTAGCCCTTACTTTAAAGTAAAAAACTATCAAATAGGAAATAAAATATTTTTCCATTTTATACACTGCAGATTGTACATAGTAGGTAGCAAAGTAGGTACATAATTCAATAGAGTTTAGATTGACTTGGCCCTTCTACTTCACTGGTACATACATATGTAGCTTTAAATACAAAATTATCCATTTCTCAAAATATTAACATATAATTGGAACAAAGAAGTACTGCCCACAAAATCTACTAACCTGAATTTGATCAGCTAATCAATGAAGGCAATAGAGCCCTTTATTGTGAATGGAAACACCATCAGGGTCATGGGTGCTCTCTTAGCAAAAGCAGCAACCTAGAACAAATAAACAAACAAACAAAATATATATATATATACATGAACTTCAGCCCCACTCAAACTTCAGTTACCATTATTAATACTTTTTTTTAAAGTCCCTTTTTTTTCCCCTTATGTAGCCAGTCATAACATGTAAAAATTTTACATATTCACTTATTCTGAGAGCTGTGCCTTTCAAATCCCAATAAGGAACAGGTTTTCATTTTGCAAATTATATTCAAACACAGTAACACTCAGTGTCTTAATTTGCTTCATAGTTCATCTTAAAATAAGTCAGCACCTATAAAACTTGCCTTGTGAACACAATGTTCTTTAATTTTGTCTACTTCTTAATATACAGGTCAATCAGAAACATCTCTCTTTTCGGACCAATGCTCAAAATCTTCTACATCCGCACACCTCAATTAGCTCTACAACCTAATTTCTGACTATATTCTATACAAACTTCCATTCGAGCCAATTTAATTTGCTTGCTTTCCACAGAACAATTTTGTCATTCTCAGCTGTCACCCCGTAACACACCATTCCCTCCTTTTAGAAGATGGACTTTTTCTCCCTTATCCTCTTTGTCAATCAATGGACATCCATCAACTTTCTCAAAATCCAGCCCCCATTCCTCCCAGAGAGATGATATAATCATTCTGTACTCCATCAATCTCTGCAAGAATATTTTGCTGCCTTTTATGTCATCTCATGTAGTATTCTGATTAGCAACACTATCTCCTACTTCTTTTGTCACTGCTTTTCCATCATCTAGTACCATGTTTGACATATAGAAAGTAATCACTATGACCAACAAGTGAAATGGTCTTAATGAAGGTTCACACATCATATGTTCACTGAGTATGTACATGTGTGCAACTCACCAAGTAGAAAAACTCAAAAATAACATAAAAACACAATACACTCTATAGAAACATGTGTTTCTGCCAGTTAATTTACTGTTGTTACAACATGAAATTATTCTCAGATTGACATTATTATTAATTGTGAGAAGCAGTCTTTCTCTGATGACATCAAAGCCTACTGAAACCAATTTCTGGTGATTAGAAGTAATATAAAAGTATCATCACCAGCTCCATCTCCTCAGAAGTAATCCAACTATTTTCATTTTAAATTCCAAGAGTCAAAAATTAATCCTGAGACAGAAGAGTCTATAAAAACATTTAATAAGTAATTCCAAACCAAAAATAAGCACATTTGTATATTGACTTACTATTTGGGAGGGCACCTGCCAGACACTGGTGGGGGACCCCGATACCCAAGGAGACAGGAAGAACCCACAAGCGAACCAGTAGGACCTGGGGGGACTGAGGGGGGAGGAGAAATGGAGGCCGACAGGACCAGCACCCCTGAGGGGTGGCTGAGATGGGGGAAGGGTTCCCACGCCTGGAGGGATCCTTGGGGGCTCCAATCAGGGGGGAGGAGGCACAGCGTTTCCCCTTCCCAATCACCTGGGAAAGTCTGCCCGGCTCTGAGGGTCCTATACCCTCAGAGGTCCCCTCTGGGCCGGGTTGGTCCTGGGGGCGAAGGAGGGAGGGAACAGGAGAGGCAGGTGGGAGGGCCCCTCCAGGACCAGAGGAGCAAAGGAAAGGAGTGGAGGGTGTTTGCCCCACCCACTCAGGCTCAGGGAGCCTGCTGGGCAGTCCCCCACCTTCCAAAGCAACCTCCAGGCAGCGTGGGCCCTGGGGGCATAGGAGGAGGGCAGGGAGATCAGGAGAGGCAGGTGGGAGGGGACCTCCAGGACGAGAGAAGCAGAAGAGGAGTGGAGGGCGTTTGCCAGGAAGCCTGCTAAGGTGGGGTCGCCCACCCTCTGAAACCAGAAGAGGTGTGAGGCACGCCTGGGCCTCTTCTACTCTGTTGAGCCTAAGCCCCACCCCCCACACCCCCCAGGGCGTTTTCCAGCCCTGTGGGTCCTAAGCATTGGCCCCGCCCACTGCCCAAACCTCACTCCTGCTTAGGTCCCACCCTCCACAGCCAAGTCCTTTTCCAACTTTTTTTTTCTCCTCCTCTTTTTTACTATGTGGTTCTGTTTTACCTTCCGATTGCTGTTTCATCTATATTTTTATTTTTATATTTTTTCTAACATATCTGTTAGTTCCCTAGTCTAACTTTATTGTTTACATTATTATTGTTCTCCCTTTTTTTTTTTTTTGGCCACCCCACGCGGCTTGCAGGATCTTGGTTCACAAACTGGGGATTGGGCTGAAACTCCTGCAGTGGGAGCTCAGAGTCCAAACCACTGGACTAACAGAGAACCTCAGACCCCAGGGAATATTCATCAGAATGAGGTCTCCCAGAGGTCCTCATCTCAGCACCAAGACCCAGCTCTACCCAACAGCCTAGAAACTCCAGTGTTGGAAGCCTCAGGCCAAACAACCAGTAAGACAGGAACACAATCCCACTCATAAAAAAAAAGGAAAAAAAAACGAGACAGCAAAATAATATGTCACAGATGAAGGAGCAAGATAAAAACCTACAAGACCAAATAAATAAAGAGGAAATAGGCAATCTGCCTGAAAAATAATTCAGAGTAATGATAGTAAAGATGATCCAGAATCTCAGAAATAGAATGGAGGCACAAATTGAGAAAATACAAGAAATGTTTAAAAGAGATCTAGAAGAACTAAAGAAAAACACAGATGAATGACACAATAACTGAAATGAAGGGATCAATAACAGAATAACTGAGGCAGAACAACAAATAAGTGAGCTGTTAGACAAAATGGTGGAAATACCTGCCGAGGAGCAGAATAAAAAAAAAGGATGAAAAGAATTGAAGACAACCTCAGAGACCTCTGGGACAACTCTAAACACACCAATATTCGAATTATAGGGGTCCTAGAAGAAGAAGAGAAAAAGAAAGGGTCTGAGAAAATATTTGAAGAGATTATAGTGGAAAACTTCCCTAACATGGGAAAGGAAATAGCCACCCAAGTCCAGGAAGCACAGAGAGCCCCATAAAGGATAAACCCTAGAAGAAACACACCAAGACACATATTAATCAAACTAACAAAAATTAAGTTCAAAGAAAAAATATTAAAAGCAGCAAAGAAAAAATAAAAAACAACATGCAAAGGAATCCCCATAAGGTTACGAGCTGATTTTTCAGCAGAAACTCTGCAGGCCAGAAGGGAGTAAGAGAATATACTTAAAGTGATTAAGAGAAAAACCTATAACCAAGATTACTCTACCCAGCAAGGATTTCATTCAGATTCCACTGAGAAACCAAAAGCATTTCAGACAAGCAAAAGCTAAGAGAATTCAGCACCACCAAACCAGCTCTACAACAAATGTTAAAGGAACTTCTCTAAGTGGGAAACACAAGAGAAGAAAAGGACCTACAAAAACAAACCCAAAACAATTGAGAAATCGTAATAGGAACATACATATGGATAATTACCTTAAATGTGAATGGATTAAATGTGCCAACCAAAAGACACAGACTGGCTGAATGGATACAAAAACAAGACCTGTATATATGCTGTCTATAAGAGACCAACTTCAGATGTAGGGACACATACAGAGTGAAAGTGAGGGGATGGAAAAAGATATTCCATGCAAATGGAAATCAAAAGAAAGCTGGAGTAGCAATACTCATATCAGATAAAGTAGACTTTAAAATAAAGAATGTTAGAAGAGAAGACAAGGAAGGACACTACATAATGATCAAGGGATCAATCCAAGAGGAATATATAACAATTATAAATATATATGCACCCAACATAGTAGTACCTCAATACATAAAGCAAATGCTAACAGCCATAAAAGAGAAAATTGACAGTAACACAATAATAGTGGGGGACTTTTAACACTTCACTTACACCAATGGACAGATCATCCCGAAAGAAAATTAATAAAGAAACGCAAGCTTTAAATGACACAACAGACCAAATAGATTTAATTGATGTTTATAGGACATTGCATCCGAAAACAGCAGATTACACTTTCTTCTCAAGTGCACACACAACATTCTCCAGGATAGACCACATCTTCGGTCACAAATCAAGCCTTGATAAAGTTAAGAAAACTGAAGTCATATCAAGCATCTTTTCTGACCAAACTGTGAGACTGGAAATTATTTGCAGGAAAAAGAACATGAAAAACACAACCACATGGAGGCTAAACAATATGCTACTACATAACCAAGAGATCACTGAAGAAATCAAAGAGGAAATCAAAAAATACCTAGAGATAAATGACAACGAAAACACGATGATCCAAAACCTATCCAATACAGCAAAAGCAGTTCTAAGAGGGACGTTTACAGCATTCAATCTCACCTCAAGAAACAAGAAAAACCTCAAATAAACAATCTAACCCTACACCTAAAGCAAGCAGAGAAAGAAGAACAAAGAAAACCCAAAGTCAGTAGAAGGAAAAAAATCACAAATATCAAAGCAGAAATAAATGAAATAGAAACGAAGAAAACAGTAGCAAAGATCAATAAAACTAAAAGCTAATTCTTTGAGAAGATAAACAAAATTGATAAACCCTCAGCCAGACTCATAAAGAAAATAAGCGAGATGATACAAATCAATAAAATTAGAAATGCAAAAGGAGAAATCACAAGTGACACTGCAGAAATACAAAGGATTATAAGAGACTACTACAAACAACTATATGCCAATAAAATGGACAACCACAAAGAAATGGACAAATCCTTGGAAAGGTACAGTTTTCCAAGACTGAACCAGGAAGAATTAGAAAATATAAACAGACCTATCACAAGTAATGAAATTGAAACTGTAATTAAAAATCTTCCAACAAACAAAAGTCCAGGACCAAATGGCTTCACAGGCAAATTCTATCAAACATTTAGAGAAGAGCTAACACCTATCCTTCATCAAACTCTTCCAAAAAAGTGCTGAAGGAGGAACACTCCAAAATTCGTTCTACGAAGCCACCATCACCCTGATACCAAAACCAGAAAAAGATATCACAAAAAAATTATAGACCAATATCACTGATGCAAAAATCCTCAACAAAATACTAGCAAATACAATCCAACAACATATTAAAAGGATCATACACCATGATCAAGTGGGATTTATCTCAGGAATGCAAGGATTCTTCATATATGCCAATCACAATGTGAAATACCACATTAACAAATTAAGGAATAAAAACAATATGATCATCTCAATAGATGTAGAAAAAGCTTTTGACAAAATTCAACACCTATTTATGATAAAAACTCTACAGAAAATGGGCATAGAGGGAAACTACCTCAACATGATACAGGCCATATATGACAAACTCACAGCCAACATCGCTCTCAATGGTGAAAAACTGAAAGCATTTCCTCTAAGATCAGGAATAAGCCAAGGATGTCCACCCTCGCCACTATTATTCAACATAGTTTTAGAAGTCCTAGCCGTGGAAATCAGAAGAAGAAGAAATAAAAGGAGTACAAATTGGAAAAGAAGTAAAACTGTCACTGTTCGCAAATAACATGATACTATACATAGAAAATCCTAAAGATGCCACCAGAAAACTACTAGAACTAATCAATGAATTTGGTAAGTTGCAGGATACAAAATTACTGCACAGAAATCTCTGGCATTCCTATACACTAACAACGAAAAATCAGAAAGAGAAATTAAGGAAACAATCCCATTTACCATTGCAACAAAAAGAATAAAATACCTAGGAATAAACCTACCTAAGGAGGTGAAAGACTTGTACTCAGAATAAAACACTGATGAAAGAAATCAAAGATGACATAAACAGATGGAGAAATATACCATGTTCTTGGATTGGAAGAATCAATATTGTGAAAATGACTATACTACCCAAAGCAATCTACAGGTTCAATGCAATCCCTATCAAACTACCAATGGCATTCTTCACAAAACTAGAACAAAAAATTTTACAATTCATATGGAAAAACAAAAGACCCCAAATAGCCAAAGCATTCTTGAGAAAGGAAAACGGAGCTGGAGGAATCAGATTCCCTGACTTCAGACTATACTACAAAGCTACAGTCAACAAGACAGTATGGTACTGGCACAAAAACAGAAATATAGATCAATGGTACAGGATAGAAAGCCCAGAGATAAACCCACGCACATATGGTCACCTAATTTACGACAAAGGAGGCAAGAACATACAATAGAGAAAAAACTGTCTCTTCAGTAAGTGGTGCTGGGAAAACTAGACAGCTACATGTAAAAGAATGAAATTAGAACACTCCCTAACATCATACACAAAAATAAACTCAAAGGGACTTCCCTGGTGACACAGTGGCTAAGAATCCACCTGCCAATGCAGGGGACACAGGTTCAAGCCCTGGTCAGGGAAGATCCCACACGCCACGGAGCAACTAAGCCCGTGCGCACAACTACTGAGCCTGCACTCTAGAGCCTGAGAGCCACAACTACTGAAGCCCGCGCACCTAGAGCCCGTGCTCTGCAACAAGAGAAGCCACTGCAATGAGAAGCCTGCCTGCCGCAACGAAGAGTAGCCCCCATTCACTGCAACTAGAGAAAGCCCGTGCGCAAGGATGAAGACCCAACACAGCCAAAAATAAATTTAAAAAATAAATAAATTTAAAAAAAAAGAACTCAAAATGGATTAAAGACCTAAATGTAAGACCAGACACTATAAAACTCTCAGAGAAAAACACTCTTTGACCTAAACCACAGCGATATCTTTTTTGACCCACCTCCTAGAGTAATGGAAATAAAAACAAAATTAAACAAATGGGACCTAATGAAACTTAAAAGCTTTTGCACAGCAAAGGAAACCATAAACAAGATGAAAAGACAACCCTCAGAAGGGGAGAAAATATTTGCAAATGAAGCAATTTACAAAGGATTAATCTCCAAAATATACAAGCAGCTCATGCAGCTCAATATCAAAAAAACAAACAACCTAATCCAAAAATGGGCAGAAGACCTAAATAGACATTTCTCCAAAGAAGATATACAGATTGCCAACAAACACATGAAAGGATGCTTAACATCACTAATCATTAGAGAAATGCAAATCAAAACTACAATGAGGTATCACCTCACACCAGGCAGAATGGCCATCATCAAAAAATCTACAAACAATAAATGCTGGAGAGGGTGTGGAGAAAAGGGAACCCTCTTGCACTGTTGGTGGGAATGTAAACTGATACAGCCACTATGGAGAGCAGTATAGAGGTTCCTTACAAAACTAAAAACAGAACTACCATATGACCCAGTAATCCCACTACTGAGCATATACCCTGAGAAAACCGTAATTCAAAAAGAGTCATGTACCACAATGTTCACTGCAGCTCTATTTACAATAGCCAGGACATGAAAGCAACCTAAGTGTCCATTGACAGATGATGGATAAAGGAGGTGTGGCACATATATACAATGGAATATTACTCAGCCATAAAAAGAAACAAAATTGAGTTACTTGTAGTGAGGTGGATGGATCTAGAGACTGTCATACAGAGTGAAGTAAGTCAGAAAGAGAAAAACAAATACCATATGCTAACACATATATATGGAATCTAAAAAAAAAAAATGGTTCTTAAGAACCTAGAGGCAGGACAGGAATAAAGACACAGACATAGAGAACAGACTTGAGGACACGGGGAGGGGGAAGGGTAAGCTGGGACAAAGTGAGAGAGTGGCATGGACATATATACACTACCGAATGTAAAATAGCTAGTGGGAAGCAGCTGCATAGCACAGGGAGATCAGCTCGGTGCTTTGTGACCACCTAGAGGGGTGGGATAGGGAGGGTGGGAGGGAGAGAGATGCAAGAGGGAGGCGATATGGGGATATATATACGTATAGCTGATTCACTTTGTTATACAGCAGCAACTAACACAACACTGTAAAGCAATTATACTCCAATAAAGATGTTAAAAAAAACAAAAAACAAAAAAAAAGAAAATAATAAGACTGGTTACCAACAAGGGGTGTGTATTAGTTTACTGTGGCTGCTGTAACAAATTACCACCAACCTGGAGGCTTAAAACAACATAAATCTATTCTCTCACAGCTCTTCAGGTCAGAAGTATGAAATCAGTTTCGCTGAGCTGAAATTAAGGTGTGATAGGGCCTCACTCCCTTAGGAGGCTCTAAGAAGGAATTTGTTCCTTGTCTCATATAACATCTGGTGGCTGCCACCATTCCTTGGCTTGTGGTTACAACACTCCAATCTCTGCCTCTATGATCACATTGCCTTCTCCTCTCCTATGTCAAGTCTCCTTCTGCTTCCCTCATAAGAATATCTGTGATTGCGTTTAGGGCCCACCCAGGATAAACTATCTTGAGTCTTAGTTTAATCACATCTGGAAAGATGCTGTTTTCAAATTAACAAATTTCAGAGATTAGCACTTGCATGCCGTCCATGGGGCCACTTTTCAGCCTATCGGGAGTATATGAAAATGGAGTGGAAGAGATGGGCAAATGACACTTTCGAATATACCTTTCTATATAGTTCTGACTCCTGTTATGAGCTCCTATAGTTCTGAACCATATCAATGTTTCACATACTCAAAAAATAAATAAAATCAACAAGGATAGAGGAGGGCTAACCCCTAAAGCAGTATATAGACAGAAAGAACTAGACCTGAAAGTATTTCAAATAATTAACATATCCACACTGAAAGGGGGGTAGGGCCACTAGGAAGAACTAACTGAAGTAACTTTTGAACACGGTATTTTGTCTATATACGCTCAAGCTGAAAACAAAAAGAACACTAGTTAATTTTTACCACTGGTGTGGGCTAGCGATTTTGAGACTATCTTCTATGCATACTAGGATCGACTAAATAAGTAAATGTATTATAAATAATCAGAGCCAGGTGTATCACCATCAGCAGAGGGAATTAGAAATACTGAAAATGTCAGATTAGAATGAATCCTGTGGTGCTGGATTGAAATTGGAGGTATCAACTTGAACTAAATATGTAGATATACACACACAGAAATAAGAGAGAGATATGAACGTGTGTGTGTGTCTCCTAACTCTATCAATTGAGAGGGCTTAGAAGCAATGACACCCCACTAACAATGGGCAAGACAACTAGCACCCAGACCTTTTATCTAAATACTATTCTCTACTAAAAGGAATTGAGACTTCTTGGAAAAACAGCTCATTCCACTTCAGGGGCTGGAATAGTACAAGATGGACCCAGAACATCTTGTGCCAGAAACTAAGGAAATGTTCAAAGAATGATGGAAACTTGTCTTAAGAAGACAGCAGACAGTCTGAAGGGACCAGATCTGGGACAATCTGAGAATCAAAATAAGTGATGATAATTTGATAGTACTAAGTAAAATAAGAATCCATGTGTATGTACATGTTAGAATGTCAGCTAATTAAAGGAGAAATTCACCATTTGGCAACTACCGTATTAATAATATTGGTTCAATCAAAACTCCTCAAAGGGATGCAAAAGTAGTTAATGAAATTCTGATGAGGAACAGGATATTCACATAGTCTCAAGTATTTCCTCATAATATACTTATTAATTACAAAGGAAAAACATAGCATCTTTATAGTGAAAAGAACTGGCAGGTGATCAAAGCTGACACCACTAATAATGGGACAAATCAACATCATGCGGCTCCAGATAAAACAACCTGAGAGGGACACAACATCAGTACTAAGTAGCCCTGCAAAAAATGCATAGTCAGATTCTACTAAGATGAAACATTAGACAAACCCAAACTGAGGGACACTCTACAAAATAACTGGCCTATGCAATTTTAAAAAGTCAGTGTCATAAAAGACAGAAACTTTCCCAAATTAAAGAAAACGAAAGCAACTCAAGATCCTGAATCTGACCCTGGATGAGAGAAAAATATTTTTTATTTTGCTGTATTATTTGGTCAATTGAAAAAATTTAAATTCATAGACAGACTAAATAAGATTTAATACATATAGATATATTAAATGAATAAGGCTTACAGATAGATTAATGTCCTTTGGTTACTTCACAAGACTGTCCTGCATTTCACAAAATATAAAATACACACTGAGTTTCAGAGGATCATGTCTGTAACTTTCAAATAGCTCAGAAAAAAAGAATGATAGAAATATAAAGAAAATGTGATAAAATATTAACATTCGGAAAACTAGACAAGGGATACAGAAGAATTCTTTACACTATTCTTGTTCCATTCATTTTTGTGAGTCTGAAATTATTTTTAAAATACAAAACTTTAAAGGTCACTGGGGTAATAATTTTGAGACTGGAAAACAGATGTAGGGAACCTGACCCAGGACCAGCTGAAGTATGGAGGAGACTCTGCTAGACTGTAAAGTCCAAAATTGCGTAGTATCCAAGGGTAGGGAACAGAACTATGTCTGTCAATGTCTGCCTTCTGTCCTAACTCCTTCCCATATACAGCCAGTGCCTGCCACATAGTGTATACTGTAATAAACATGTGTTAAATGGATGAACCCATATGTAAATATCAACCAGCAATGATAATCTGCATAAGAAAATGAACTAAGCTATTCAGAAGTAAGTCCTAAAGATAAACATGAGGTTTCTAAACATATTTTAGCCACAGAATACTTTTTCCTACTAAAATCCTAAACAGAACCTCAACACAGAAAAAAAATTAAAGTGCAGTGGCTCTAGTTTCAGTGTGGATCTAATAAAGGTTTGGAACCCCTCAACTTCTATTCCTCCAGCACCAAAACCCCAACACCAATTTCTCAAGATTCAAGAGCTCTGAGAACATAATATAAAGATGAAAGGACAGTTTTATTTTGAAGCTCTTGTACCAGCTTCCACTGATAAAAACTTTTCCTTGCTTTTCTCTAAACCTTGGTCCAGAGAACCATTCAAAACCAAGGCGAAATTATTTCCTTTTCACTGTTCTAAATCTTTGGAACTGTTAAATAATTAATATTCAAGACTGGTTCCTCTCAAGAACCTTCTATCACCTGGATTCCTTAAAAATGTTCAGTAGTTCAAAGCTATGAAATTTGTCTCAAGGCAGAAAATTGAACAGGAAAATTCAGGTAAAAAAAAAAATCAGTAAATAACTATCCTCTAATAACTAAAAGATACATCCACAAATTGGCCTACTGCATACAAAGTATGATCCACGAATCATTTGGGATCCACAAGGGATCCACAAGGAGAAAACTATTTTCATAATAACACTGAGATTGTAACTGCCTTTATCACAGAGTTACCATTTGCACGCACAATGCAAAAACAAAGATGGATAAAAATGATGGTGCCTTAGAATGAATCAAGGCCCTGGCATCAAACTATATTAGTAGTCAGCGTATGCTTCACTGACACACACTGGTGGGGAGTTGGGGGAAAGGTGGAGGGAAGCTAGTTTTACTTAAGAGTATCCTTGATAAAGAGTAAAAAATTGGGGAATCCCTGGTGGCGCAGTGGTTAAAAATCTGCCTGCCAATGCAGGGGACACGGGTTCTGGCCCTGGTCCAGGAAGATCCCACATACTGCGGAGCAACTAAGCCCGTGTGCCACAACTACTGAGCCTGCGCTCTAGAGTCCGTGAGCCACAACTACTGAGACCATGGGCCACAACTACTGAAGCCCGCGAGCCTAGAGCCCGTGCTCCACAACAAGAGAAACCACTGCAATGAGAAGTCCGCGCACTGCAACAAAGAGTAGCCCCCGCTCGCAGCAGCTAGAGAAAGCCCAAGTGCAGCAACAAAGACCCAACACAGGCAAAAATAAATTAAAAATAAATTTTTTTTAAAAAGAGTAAAAAATTATTTTTATTTTTTAAAATCTCAAACCTTCAGAACAGGTCTTAAGTCTGTGTATTGAAATGGAGGTATTCAATAAAGCATTTCTGTGTATACTGAAGGACAAATGTCTTGAGGAAAGCCACCTGTGAGATTGAGTAGCAAGCTGAAAGAGCCAATTTCCATGGAACACTGTTTTTACTTGAAAGAATTATGGTTGTTAGACCTGCGTATTTGGTAGACATTTTCTTGAAAATGAACAAAGTAAGCCTATCTCTTAAGTGACAGTTGCTAATGATAAAATTTAAACTTCCAAGTGAAAATCACAAGTCGGGGAAACATGTATTCATCACCATGGGCTTAACGTCTTCCCTTGAGATGGGTGGTGCTATCAACAAGTGATATTTTGATGTTATATAATGAAACGTGTCAACATTTGGAAGATTTGCATAACTCAATGAACCAGTATTTTCCAGATGACCCAAGTTTAATGTTATAAAACCATATATGGGTTACAGATCCATTCAAAGTACACAGCATAGCCATGGATTTTAATGTAATAAAGTAAAAAGGTTCACTGATATAGTTTCAGATTTCACAGTTTAGAAAACTACCATTTGTCAAGTTTTGATATAGAATCAAAAAAAGATCACAATCATCTAAAAAGCTAAAATTACTTCTCCCTTTTCCAACTATATACGAGGCCACATTTTCTTCATATACTTCAGCCAAAACAATATATCATAATATAATAAATGCAGAAGCAAATATAAAAATCCAGACATCTTCTATTAAGGCAGACATTAAAGAGTTTTGCAAAAATGTAAAACAGTGCCACCCTTATTAAGTTTTTTTGTCTTGGAAATTAGTTATTTTTAATTAAAATGTTATTTATATAAACATGTAATGAGTTTATTGTTATTTTTAATGAATTAATGATTATATTAAATTTGTTTTAATCTAATGTGGTATCAATATAATCCCCCAGAAAGTTTCTTGTAGTCTCCCTCAATAATTTTTAAGAATGTAAAATGGGTCTTAAGAACAAAAGTTTGAGAAATACTACTATAGAGCAAAAAGCTGATTTGTCAGAAAACTTCCTCTAATCTCTATAGAATTAGAAATAAGGAAAAAAAAACTGACTGTCATTATTATCACCATAGCTCCATTCAATTCAGTACAAGTAAAAACAAGTGTTCTTCAAGTAAAACAAAACATTGTTATTAATCTTAAATTATTTTCCCTCATTAAGTAATCACACTTATTTTTTTCAAATATAAAAGAAGGAAATTTTAGAACCCCTAAATATTTTCTCATTCTAAATTTCTCTATTCCTATTGTATCATTAATGTTGAAAAATGGTCAGTGGTTTCGGATGGAATGGAATACATTTAAAAGCTCAAAGAAGAAAATAAAATTGTCAGCTCTTCCTGCTTATACTGACATTCAATGCATAAGAGTATCACTAATTAGTACTGCTGAGAATAGGAGTAATTCTAAAATTCCAAACTATTTACTTAGCAGCTGTTATCACCATCCTTTCAGATCTATATAAAACTATGACAAGTGAACAAAGTTTATGAGGTTTTTCAGGATAAGAGGCAGCTATGAAAATAAAATACCATCAAAAATACATGGTTTTAAAGTAAAACTTTTAAAGTAAAACTCAGCACTGCTTAATTTTCACTGATAATATTATAATTATTGTCTACCATTAAGTTTATATTAGTACCTCCCTTTTTAAAAAGTCAATAAATTTGGAAGTACTAAAATAAATTAAAAAAAAAAATAATGAGATTGTTTGCATCCTTAAGTTATAGAGTTTGGAAGACATTTCATACCAGTAGATATTGCTGATGTGTAAAAGAAGTCACTTGGTTTTTGCCAAATTAAGATAGAGTCTACAGAAGACTCAAGTAGCCAGGTACAGTGTTTAGGTTATTTGGTAATAATAACAACAATTTTTTTTTTAGTACTTACTATGTTCCAGATATTGTTCTAAGTGCTTTTTTCTTACATGAGATAACTCATTGAATTCTCACAACCCTCTAAGTTCTAAGTTCACCTCTACTTTATAGAAGAGGAAACTGAAACAACACGACTTGCTCAATGACACAGATTGATTAAGTGGAAAAACGGGATTTGAGCCCAGGCAGTCTGTCTCTAGAACCTGGGCTTTAAATGACTATATGACACTGCCTCCCTAGTGATGTGTGCTAAGATGAAAACTAATGCTTTCAGTGACTGCCCAGGTTATCAATGACCATGGATTGCTTTCAATTTTTACTGAAACTCTCATTATCCCTGATAGTGTGGATGACTCTTCTTCAAACACTCCAGTCTTGACAACTGTTTTTGTTGTTCTTCTCTCAATATATGTTAGTTCTCCTTTGCTGATCATTGTAACAAATATTTGCTGGACACCTAATAAGACCCAGGCATTACACAAAGTGCTGAAGATACTGCAACTAACAAAAGTTAAGGATCCCTGCTCTTTTGCCTGTCTTTTTTAAAAAATAAGAGCTAAACTATATACTGCAAAAAAATTAACATCTGCTTAATCTCAGTGGTGGATACTGTCTGCAATATGATATACTATACTTTTTTAACATGTCTGAAATGTTTCACAGGTTAAAAAAAAAAAATCTCAGTAAAGACTATTGGAGGAAAGGGAAACAGGGAAAGAATAGGGGGAAAAAAGGGAGGAAGAGAAGTGGAAAGAAAAGAGGAGGGATGAGGAGAAGAGGGCAAGGAGAAGGGAGTGAGGAGAAGGGGAAATAAGAGGAGAGGAGAAGCATGAATGACCTGCTAACTCTACCTTCCACAAAGCTGGCTGGACATTTTAAGTATATGATACCCATAAACAAATTTTCTCTAGGTATCTCATATTTACTACGGCCCAGGCAAATAACATTGCTTAAATGAAGCACTTGTTATCTGAGACAAACTTTCTTACAAACCATTTTCAATGTTCAAGGCCAAAAATATTATTCTTTTTGTTCAATTGTGCTTATTAGCTTGTTAACCTGAAACTGAACTGTAAACATTATTACATTAACTAAACTTGTATATTTTTATCATCAGGTTCATATAAGAACAATTATCAAATTCATTTACATTAGAAGGTTTCTACGTCACTTTCACTGAAATAGCTTTATAAGTCAGTACTGGCTACTGATAAACTGATTTGCATTTCAGAGGCATATATGCATTTCAGAAGTTTACTATTTCAAAACAGGAAATAAAAATTCACCCAATCTCCCTATAAAATAAGACTTCCTGCAGAAGCAAACATTACTATATGAAATAATAATTGGAAGAAAATACAGCACACTATTTTATTCATTGCTTTTACTTGCCACTTGAGCGTTCCTTAATAGATAAGTACTTAATAAATGCTGTTTATGAGCATTATAAAAATGTGAAAAATTAAAAAGCTGTCTTTAATTAACATAGCCAAAGAGATATCAACATGTACTATCACACCTATCTACTATTATGCCTCTTAAAACATAATTCTATGCTGTAGCTCAGTAAAATGCTCGCTTTTATGCATGTCTTTACGCTAAAGAACTAAATGTGAGGAATTAAGGATCTAATGGTATGCTATTGAGTGTTTAATGTGTACCAAGTGCTTTGACTAAGCACTTTATATGGGCTACTGCTAAATTATTTAAAATCTCATAACCATTCTGTAATTATCATCTCCATTTTACAGTTGAGGAAACAAATACAGTTAGTAAATAGTCGGGTTAAAATTTGAACTCAGATCTGACTCTAAAACCATAGTGTTTTCCACTCTACGAAGTTACACAGATTAAAAATTACAGTCTTCAATCATTCATTAACAAAATATCAGCAATACTATCATTCAGTCTCAGTTACACAAAAATGTAAATTATCTGTAGTACATGGCTTAACCCCAAACTGAGATATATAATCCCTAATGATTACAAACTCGTAAATGTACCAAACATTCCATGCTTGGCCCCTGGCAAGCAAAAAGGTCCTCATATATAAAGTAAATAGGCCATCATGAATGAACTGGCTATTCCAAAACCTATTCAGAACTTAGAATGCACTTTCCTTTTATACGGAAACATGCTAAAAATGGTAACTCTATTCCCAGGCCAAGCTATATTTAAATAGTAATTTATGAACTATATCTAGCTACCATTTATAAATATAGGGAAATATACATGTCGGGGGGCAGGGCGGGCAGTGTGGGTGTATTAATATTCTTAGTTCCAAGTTGTGATCTCAAAAATTCACTTGCCTCCCTGTTTGTCAGTGAGAGCAGAGACGTCCCTGACACCCAAGGCACCATGGCAGCCTTGCAGAGAGGCAAGGATTCAGCAGCAGAATCTGGGGTCAAAGAGAAGACTAATTAATAGTGCCTGCTGGAAAATCTGAACAATCACATAAAAGACAGCATTCCTCTACAGAGAGATCACTCACTTCCCCAGGCAATTTCTGTTCTATAGAGCACTTAAATCTAGAGTGTGCGTGTAAGTCAAAGACTAACTGTACTACAAGTTAATTTGGTGTACTACAGAAAACACATCTTTACTTTCCTTTTTTGTCTATTTTTACTTGAGCAGCATAAAACTATAAATACAATGCTTAATAGCCAATTTGGCAAACATTTTAGTTTAAATTATTAATACATCAACCATTATATCTACATTCATTTGCGAAAGGAAATCTATACTGCCAAGTTAATTTTTGTTACCCAGGCTGCCGTTGGGCTGCTTTCACCCACCAATTAGTATATATATCCCATGTATTTAGTATTTTACTTTGATATTAAATAAAATATAATTAAATAATTAGCTGAAGAAAATACATAAACCCAGTAACAACAGGAATACTAATTACAGCTAAGTTCTATTAAGCATCTATCATGTAACAGCCACTATGTTGATTATTAAAATTATTGATTGGCATTAAATTACTTCAATTAAACTTCTAATAACAATGCTATGAGCTAGTTGTTAACCCATTTAACAGACAGAGAAATAGAAATTTGGTAAATTTACTTCTCTCTTCAAGATCATACAATTAATATTTGGTGGAATGAGGTCTGCTGTCAAAGGCCATGATCTTATTCATTATTCCCTTCACTACATTGACTGAGCACCTCTGAGCCAGGCACTGTGAGGGAAAAAAAGGTACAAAATCACAGAGGTAAAGATATTCACATCCTAATATCCATTCAACAAATATTTCTTGAGTTCCTATTATGTTCCAGGAACATAATGTTTTATGCTGAATCAAAGTTGTTTTTACTGGTGGCTCTTAGTTGAGGCTCTCCTCAACTAGTATTAACTCTATTATATAATCATCTCCATCGCCAGGGAATTTTGGAGAAATGTCTGATTTCACAGAATCAGCAGAAAATTACAAAATAAGCCTGGAACAACTTTTCATACCAGCAGCAAGAAAGCAATAAAAGACAACTAGGGACATACAAAAGGATTCAGAAACCTCTTAAAGAGGCTCCCACTAGTCAAAGATGGCACAATTTGACTTCATTAACCATATTAATTACAATGGATTAAAATCTAAATATGTCTAAATCCACGAGCTCATAATGATCCTTAAATAAACTAAAACACCTTCAGAGGTTTTTAGAGCACAAATTCACTACCTTGAAAACTGGTAACTAAAAATAAAGAATTAAGCATTTATCCTGCCTTTCCTTGTAAATTGTACTATTTAACAACAAAATAGCAGTTGAAGAGAATATTCTATGTAAGTACCTTAAATCATAAATAAAAGAGAAATAATTTAGAATATCACCATTCTGCAACCCCCAATGAATTACTGGATCTAGGCATTAAATATCAATGGCTGCTAACATCACAGAAAAAGACTCATCCAGATATCAAGTGCCTCCTGATGAATAAAACACCTCATATAGTCTTGCCAGGATCATACCTGATTCTGATCAAGCCTCTAGATCCCATGGAAAATCTGCAGGACACATAAATAAGAGAAAAACATGCTGAATTACACCATTAGTATGCAATCAGCAGAACCAAACTGTGGGAAACCCTACAAGTCATTCAGGGTTCAGGAGCTAAACTGTACGGAAAAGAAAGAGATGAGAGGGAAACCTACAGATTAAAAGGCTCAAAAGACGTATCAGATTCACAAATAAAATAGGTAAGATTAAAGTGTACTATCTAGTAGTACACACTTGGGTGATGAAACTATGGATTAGCTGGCTGAAATTCCAGCTCTATCACATTCTTGTTGTGTGATCCTGGCAAGACATCTAATACCTCTATGCTTCAGCCTCCTCATGAGTGAAACAGAAAATAATAACCATAATAATGAGGAAAATATAGCTAAAATGTTTAGCAAAGTGCTCACTGGACAGTATTATGATTTCAATAAATAACAATTATTACCTATTCAAAAATGTGACATTGTACTTCTAGGTCAAATTCTTTGCACAGAATGATTATAGTACTAATTCTTTTAACATAAAAAATTTTCTGTATTATCAGTCACTTTCTGTACAAATCCTTCAAAGTTAAAAAAATCTAATAGAGAAAACATCAAACAATACTGAACAAAAGTTTATTTAGCCAGTACTTAGACCAAATGCCTTATAAAGCAGACATGTATTTAATTTGAGAGAACATAAATTCATTCCTCTTGGGCAAATACCTAGTGGTGAGATTTCTGGGTCACATGCTAAGCATATGTTTAATTTTATAAGAAACTGCCAAACTATTATCCAAAGTGGCTGTACAATTTTGCATTCCCATCAACTATGTATGAGAGTTCCAGTTGCTCCACGTCCTTGCCAGCTTGGTATTTGTCAAAGTTTTGTTTCTATTCTAAAAAGTATGCAGTGGTATCTCTTTGTGGTTTTAATTTGCATTTCCCTAATGGCTAATAATGTTGATATACTCAGGGGTTTTATTAATATGACATTTAATTCTTCTTGTTTAAGGACTATTTTTAATATTTAGCACTCAGCCTGTTAATGGAATGAAATAGTTTTATAAACTAAACGAAGCGTGATGCAGAATCATTTACAATACTGCTAATTTCAAATTGGCCTCATAAGCAATAACAGAAAGTTTATGCAAACATTTTCAATTCATTCGGTATAAAATGTATTCAAATAAAATCAACTCAAATAAATTTTTGGCAGCTTTTTTAATAAAAATTGAGAAAATTAAGTAGCTTCTTTTTCAACTCCTGCTTCTCATCTTTACAGAAGCTCCTTCCACAAAATAACCTAACTCTAACAGTGTCACACAGCATTTACTGAGTGCTTATTTTGTGCTAGGCACTATGCTAAACCTTAAGTATACAAATATGAATAAGTCAAATGACCCTGTCCTCAAGCAGTTAATATTATTCATATATTTTTAAAACTAACTACTTTCTCATTTTTTTTAAAAAGCCTTTCTCTTTTAGAACAGTTTTAGATTTAAAGAAAAATTCACAAGATAGTAGAGTTTCCATATACTGCCCTCCCATTCAGTTTCCCCTAATAGTAACATCTCACATTAGTATAGGACATTTGTTAAAATTAATAAATTCTGATACATTATTACTCACTAAAGCCCATAGCTTATTCAGATTACCTAAAGCCCTATTTCTGTTCTAGGATCCTATCCAGGATACCAAATTATATTTAGTTGTCATGTCTCTTTAGGCTCCTCCTGGCTGTGACAGTTTTTCAGACCTTCCTTGTTTTTAATGACTTGACAGTTCTGAGGTATTCTGTAGGATGCCCCTCTGTGCCATACTCAGTTTTAAACTTAAAAAATTTTACTCATTAAACAAATCTCATTGTGAACCAAAGCTTGGTTCAAATTTTTAAATTACTAATAACACATGTATATTTTTCTACAAATACATGAAAATATTCTAAGGTACAGTACTATAAACCGTAATCAAACTGACATCAATGTTTCAACAAACCTGATCTCTAACTCCATCACCATAGTGTATAACAGGTCTCCATATATGAAATAAGGAAGGAAATAAATTCCCAAAATTATAATGAAAATTAGTTACCTGTCAATGTATTGTCTCTGTAAAAAATATCTTGCCACTTACCCAAGATACCATCTTAATAAGAAATTAACCACTTAAAATGTGTGAAAATACATTTCCTTCTTTATAAATTGCTTATTACATTTATTCATTTTTTCCTCTTTTATTTAAGCGACAGATGTGGTTTTGATTATGAAATGTAGTTCTGGGACTTCCCTGGTGGTCAAGTGGTAAAGAATCTGCCTTCCAACGCAGGGGACATGGGTTCGATCCCTGGTCAGGGAACTAAGATCCCACGTGCCGCTGGGCAACTAAGCCCATGTGCCACAACTACTGAGCTCACACGCCTCAACTAGAGTCCGGGTGCCGCAAAGTACAGAGCCCACGCACTCTGGACCCTGCGCACCACAACTAGAGAAGAGAAAACCCCCACACCACAACTAGAGAGATGGTGCACGCCGCAACAAAAGATCCGCATGCCTCAACGAAGATCCCGCGTGCACAGCTAAGACCCGACGCAGCCAAAAATAAATAAAATAAATGAATAATAAATTTTTAAAAATCTTTAAAAAAGAAATGTAGTTCTAATTCTGTTACCTTGGGTCTAAAGTAATGACTGCAAGATTCAGCTGTTATAAATTACTGCACAGGTAAGGAAGTTTCTCCTCAATCTCATTTAGGTCAAGGGTACTTCTCATCTACAACAAAAGAGATAACTGGACTATGTTAAAATGTTCCCCTAATTCTTACTATGGTATCTCACTTCTTGCCTTTATTGGTTCTTCTTTATTTATTGCCCTAATAAACTCTAATGCTTGTAACTTACATACTAGCCACAAATGTCATAAAAATCTAAAATCTTTTAAAAAGAAGGCCTTAAATCACCAGAGAAGTTAAGTCTTTCCCAGCAAGAAGGACTCTGGATGGATGCAGAGTTCACAGAATGCTCTTAAGACACAGAAGTCACTTTCTGCAACTAACTGACAACCTGGAAAACTAGGTTTTATCAAGAGGAAGTAATACAAATAAAATGTGTTGCAGCAAGTGCTAATTATTCCAAATCTAACTAAATTCTATCAGAACAAAACCACCAAAATAAAACTTTATTTTTTTCAACAAGTCAACAGCATAGGGAAAAAAAAGAGAGGAGGCAGGCTCTCTAATTTAAAAGAAACAAAACACATTACACAACCAATTATAGTAAGTAGACCTTTTTAAAAGAAACTTAAAACAGATGTTACATAACCAATTATAGTGAGTAGACTTTTTGGAATCCTGACTCAAACAAACCAAATGCAAAATGACTTTTTGTACATAATTGGGGAGTATTAATTAATTTTAAGGAATTACAGTTAGTTGTTTTTAGGTATGATAACAGCACTGTAGTTACACCACAAAAAAAATTTCAAGTTTCATCCTAAAGTATTTATGGATAAAACGGCATGATTTCTGGAATTTTCATGAAGATACATCAACAAAAAAGTGTTGAGGGAAGAGACAACAGGACCAAAATGGAGTCACTTGTGCTAAGCCCCATGTCCACAAACCAAGACTTAATACCTAACTTAATTGCAATTTCAATCTCTCACAGGAATGTAATCTTAAACAAGTCAACCTGGAATTTCCTGGTCAGCAGTAGTGAGTTAATCTGCCTGACAGACCCCTTCAATTCTCCCAAAGAAAGATGAGGTAATCTGCTTTTTCCTTGTCCCTGTCCCCTTCTGCCTATAAAAGTCTCCCATTTTGTTCAGCTCTTCAGAGCTCCTTTCTATTTGCTAGATGGAATGCTGCCCAATTCATGAATCACTGAATAAAGCCAATTAAATTTTCAAATTTATTCAGCTGAATTTTGTTTTCTAACGGAGGGTAGAGGTTGAAGTCAGGTGATGTTTCATGGGAATTCAATATAATCTCTGTTTTTGTTTTTGAAGTTCAAAATTACAAACAGAATGAAAAAATAGGTAAAACTTTAGTACCTAGAGATTAAAGTATCTTCCCTTCGAGCAATTTAGTTTCTGTTGACATAACTGGGACCTAATACAGTGTCTGTCATATAGTACTTTCTCAATAAACAAACATTTGCTGAACAAATTATTGAACTGCCTAATCAAAGAGGAAAACAGACCTCTGAGACAATAAAAGTGTCCCTATTCAAAAGAGGTGACAAAAATTTCTAAGAAAATGTGCCTCTCTGTCAATTCTGGGCAGCAGTACTGATGAGTTTAGGAAACCACCCAGTACAGGAGCAGGAATTTCACAGACAAAAGAAAAGCTATCTAATAACATTCTCTTTAAAGGTTCAGAAGTACAGGGAAAGGTTGCCCAGAGACAGCAGGAAAGAAAATTTGTGTCAGGAGGGGGAAATTGGGATATTCTGAAAGCTAGTTCATTCTCAGGGGTAACATATCCTTAGGGTGATACCTAGTAAGATAACTTCTCTCTGACGCATTGCCTTCTCCTTTACCTGTATTGCAATCTAGGTACTTCTTCATCCATTTATATTAAAACCAGTGTGGCATTACTAAAAGTATTCTGATCACTCTTTACAAATTTTCTTTCAATTACCTCTCTATTGTTCTATCAAAAACAAAGACTTTAGGAAAAATCTCTAGTTCTAATTAAGAAGAGCGAAGTATATGATACTGCTTAAGAAACCACAGATGATTCTGCCATAAAATAAATATTGGGTTGGCCAAAAAGTTCCTTCAGCTTTAAAGTAAAAATAAAAGACATTTTTCATTTTCACCAAGAACTTTATTGAACAACATATTCACCGTTTTGTTCCACTACCTTCTGCCATTTTTCAGGCAACTTCTTAATTCAGTCGTCCCAAAACTTTTTATCTTTTTGAGCAAAGAACTGTTCCAGGTGCCTTTTACAGTTTTCCAGGGAATTGAAACTTTCTCCATTAAAAGAATTTTGTAAAGACCAAAATAAATCGAAATCCAAAGGTGCAATGTCTGGTGAATACAGCAAATGAATCAGAGCTTCCCAGCCAAGCTCTAACAGTTTTTGCCTGGTCATCAAAGAAACATGCGGTCTTGCATTATCCTGATGGAAGATTATATGTTTTCTGTTGACTAATTCCGGATGCTTTTCCTCGAGTGCTGCTTTCAGTTGGTCTAACTGGGAGCAGTACTTGCTGGAATTAATTGTTTGGTTTTCTGGAAGAAGCTCGTAATAGAGGACTCCCTTCCAATCCCACCATATACACAACATCACCTTCTCTGGATGAAGACCTGCCTTTGGTGTGGTCGGTGGTGGTTCATTTCGCTTGCCCCATGATCTCTTCTTCCATTTCACATTATTGTGCAGTACCCACTTTTCAGCACCCGATACAATTTGTTTTAAAAACGGAACATTTCATTATGTTTCAGTAGAGAATCGCATGTGGAAATATGGTCAAGAAGGTTTTTTTCGCTTAACTTGTGTGGAACGCAAACATCAAAGAGATTCACATAGCCAAGCTGGTGCAAATGATTTTCAGTGCTTGATTTGGATATTTTGAGTACGTCGGCTATCTCCCACGTGGTATAACGTTGATTGTTCTCAATTAACATCTCGATTTGATCGCTATCAACTTCAACCAGTCTACCCAACCTTGAAGCATCATCCAGCAAGAAATCTCCAGCACGAAACTTCGCAAACCACTTTTGACGCATTCAATGAGTCACAGCACCTTCTCCATACACTTCACAAATCTTTTTTTGCATTTCAGTTGTGTTTTTATCTTTCTTGAAGTAATAAAGCATAATATGCTGCAAATGTTGCTTTTTTTCTTCCATCTTCAATATTAAAATGGCTACACAAAAATTCACCAATTTTGATAAGTTTTTTTAAAAATGCACACTGATACGACAGCTGTCACAAGACAATCTAACAAAACTGTTCTGAATGAAGTTAAAGACAACTAAGCACTACTAGAGCCATCTTACGGAAAAAAACCAAAAGAATATTTTGGCCAACCCAATACTTTTTGCATTATAAAAGAGACATAGGGAACTTCCCTGGCAGTCCAGTGGTTAAGACTCCACACTTCCATTGCAGGGGGCATGGGTTTGATCCCTGGTTGGGGAACTAAGATCCCACAAGCCTCACGGCCAAAAAAAAAAAAAAAGAAAAGAAAAGGGACATAAACATTAAATGAATTACAAAGGACAATATTATTTTCAATAGTAGGGATAAAAAGTAATTCTGATCAGATCCTACTATTTACCATCCCACACTTCAGAGGACCAGTAGAGTCACTGGTTCATAACTTTCCTATACAGTATTCCTAACGTAAAAACAAGATCATTTTCTCTTTATAAAGAGGCCCAAGAGAAGGACTAGAGGGCTCAGTACTTAAATGATGGTTTCTCAGCACTAGGAGGTTTCTGTGCATATTTTATTATTGCTAATGTTGTTTAGAGGGACGTGGGCTTTTTTCCTTTAAAAATTCTCTGCATCCATAAAGAAAAACTTGTAGTTTCTTTTCTTCTCCATGAAACATTATAGTTTATCGAATGAGTAATTTGCTTGA
Organism: Balaenoptera acutorostrata; assembly: GCF_949987535.1. Taxonomy (NCBI): domain Eukaryota; kingdom Metazoa; phylum Chordata; class Mammalia; order Artiodactyla; family Balaenopteridae; genus Balaenoptera; species Balaenoptera acutorostrata. Next base: position 144,766,014 of record NC_080066.1, on the reverse strand, counting down.
ATAACTGAGACAGCACAAATTTTGTACTAGGCAAGAACTTTCTTCAAAATGACAAAGAATATAGCTTCTACCATCCTTTTAAATTTTTTAAAAATATATTTATTTAGGATGTCCCTGGTGGCACAGTGGTTAAGAGTCTGCCTGCCAATGCAGGGGATGTGGGTTCGATCCCTGGTCCAGAAGATCCCACATGCCGCGAAGCAACTAAGCCCATGCACCACAACTACTGAGCCTGCACTCTAGAGCCCACGAGCCACAACTGCTGAGCCCATGTGCTGCAACTACTGAAGCCCGCATGCTCTAGGGCCCACATGCCGCAACTACTGAGCCCACGTGCTGCAACTACTGAAGCCCACACACCTAGAGCCCATGCTCCGCAACAAGAGAAGCCACCACAATGAGAAGACTGCGCACTGCAACAAAAAGTAGCCCCCGCTTGCCGCAACTAGAGAAAAGCCCACATGCAGCAATGAAGACCCAATGCAGCCAAAAATATATATATTTATTTACATTTAGGAATATAGCTTTAAAGAAACTTCTGTACCTTGACTTGACCCTCCAGTTCAAGTGCCCAACACAGTCTGACTTGAAATTATATCTCAGTTGCAAATTATCAGAAGTTACTAGAAAAGAAATTGTATTTAGCCCAGATGATGTACACTATCCATTTTCTGAGAAAAAGACTGGATTGTTTCCTTCCAGCTCTATTTCTGCTTCTAAGTATTAGTATGATTCTCCTAAACCAGCTTTTCCAGATCCTTACAGCCTCTTTCCCTGCTAGGTGCAATTCCAAAAACCCAGAACAGAGCTAGTATTTGCTCATCTCACACAACCATCCATAAACTATGAGGTAATAAGCTTCCATGTGGACCATGTGACTAGAGTAGGGGTAGGATGAGTTCTCCAAAAGAGGCAGGTAAGAATGAGGGTATTAGTGATTTAGACATAATCACTGGAGGAGTTGCTGGTGGCTAATTAACCAAACTAATCTATGTCTACCACCACTGGGGGGCAGGGGAGAGGAGGTGCTGGTGGTACTTAATGGCTACACATTATTTTTTGGAAATTATATCTTTTTCAATAGAAAATAAAATACCAGCAACTGCACTTACAAATTCTTTTATACTCCAGTCTAAAAATTTTCTTTAAAGTAATTAAAATTTCAGAAACCATATAACTAGCATTTACAACTGCTTCTAATTGTAATTCCGTGTCTGTGAAAAAATATAGCTGAAAATGTTGGAAGTAGAGACTTTGGGGATTTAAGAAGTGGGAAAGTGAAATGGTACCAAGAGTTCAACCACAGACCAGGAAGCAGGAGAAGGGGAGGTGCCTTAGGATGGAGGTCGGGGTGGGTAGTAGATTCAACTATAAGTAACAAAACAAAACAAATTAACTGCACCTTAAACAAACCAAAAGTTTATTTCTCTCTGACATAAAATAATCTGAAAAAAGGCAATTTAGGGCTGTTCTACCATGTCATCAACATACGGTATCCTTCCACTCTCCAGTCCGCCATCCCTAAAGTACAGTCCATCCTCATGGTCTAAGTTGGCAGCTGCAGAGAAGAGATAAAGGTACACCTCTCCCTTTAAACAAAACTTTGGGAAGTATCACATACTTCCACTTACCATTTATCAGAACTTCTTCACAAGGTTATAAACCTATCTGTAAAAGAACCTCAGAAACTTAGTCTTTCAGCAACTAGAGATAGTGCTCACTAAATAGCTAGGTTTTGTTAACTTGAGAAAAAGACAATCTGACATGGTAGATCAAAGGCAAGAAAAGACAGATGAAATAGGAGATGTGAATGCAAGTCTTCCTTCTCTAATCTAAGCTACAAAATGACTGGAATGAAATATTACTTACCTGAGAAAGAAGAAATGGAGAAAGAGGAGAAGGATCTTTAATTCTATTTCTTAGGCTATTTCTTACTCCTCCTCATATTGCTATCAAAAAAACTCACTTGAGAAGTAACAAAAGTGTGAGCCAAAATAATTTGACTCAAAGTTGTAAAACCTCCTTACTATACAGAAGTAGAAACCAACTTGTTTAACAAACAGAAAACACCAAGGTAAAGAGATAGTTTAAAACCAAACCAAAAATCAAAATCACACTATCACTCTTCTACAGTTAAGACTTTTAAGTTACTTCCCAGGTCCAGAAGCTCAACCCAAACTCCTCTTCATACCCACTCCATTGTTTGGTAAACCTCTCTCTTCGTATCCATAGAGCAGATCTAATATAATCTCCCTGGTTCTCTTGCCTTGCTGTTTTAAGGATTTTACTGTAGCTACCATAGAATCACAAGAAGAAATTACAAAGTTTAGAAAAATCTTATAAAATTATCTGGGATCTCAAATATTCTCACTTCACTGGACAGAACTAATGATGTCAACTAGTATTCAGTCACATATCTTCTTGTCTCAAACAAACAAAGTGTATTTCTAAGTCCATAAACAGTTAATATATTTCAAAGAATCTTTCTTTAATACAGGCATGATACAGAGGTGGCAGTGGTGGAACCAAATTAGGACCTTTAGAGGCTCCAAGTACAGAAAATATAATAATATCCTCTACCTCCTCCCTACGAAATTCTAAACTAAGATTAAATTAGTCCAATAAATTCTTATTTTTTCCCAATTACTACTTCCAAAATTTTTTTTAATATTAAGTGCTTTTAATTTTTTTTCAGATTATTTTTCCTTTGCTTTGTTGGTACCCTAAACATTTGTTGGATATGCCTTTTGGGCAATCAGCATAAGCAGTGGTAAGAAATAGAAGTAAAAGCCGCTGCAACTTGAGGAGGTGTACTCTGTGTCAGGTATTTTACAGGCATTATTGATAATTCTTACCACATCATCTACAAAAGGGAGATATTATCAACCCTGTTTTGGTGATAAAGAAATGGCTTCAGAGAAGCTAGATAAGATGCCCAAGGTCACTCAGGCAGTAAACGGAGGAGCGGAGTATTTGAAACAGGACTTTCTGTCTCCTAAGTCTGATCCATTAGACATATTTCCTGTAGGGCATTGCTTCAGAACCTGCTCCTGGACAAAATTTCATTTCAGGGAAGCAATGAAGAATGATTTTTAAATGCATCGTTTGATAGTACTCAAATTTTCCGTGGAACCTCATCACTGATAATAGTAGATGATGGCTATAAACACATAGCCAGGACTGCTGCATTGCACAACTCCATGGAGCTTTTTTTTTTTTTTTTAGTATGAATGGTGTCCTCTGGATTGTGCGACGTAGCAGCTATAACCCAAATGCTTATCAAAGGCCTTGTCAAGGCCATTTACTGTACTGTTCTGGAAAAAAATGCAATCATTTTTTAAGAAGCAAATACACACCCTCAGAGTGTTAAAGAAATGTATTTTAAAGCACAAGAAAATATACTCAGCATCATGAGTCATTAGGAAAATGTAAATTTAAACCACAATGATAAAAATCTCCTAAAAGAGCTAAAATCAAAAAAAAAAAAAAACTGACAATACCAAGTGCTAGGACGAAGATCAATTGGAACTCACGTACGTTGTTGGTGGGAATACAAAATGGTACAGTCACTTTGGAAAATAGCTTGGCAGTTTCTCATAAAATTAAACATACACTTACCATATGATTCGGCAATCCCGCTCCTAGGTATTTACCCAAGTGAAATGAAAACTTACGTTCATACAAAAAGTTATTCTCAAATGTTTATAGAAGCTTTATTCATAATTGCCAAAAATTAGAAACAACCCAAACATCTCTCAACAGATGAAGGGATAAACAATGTACATCCATACTTAGCAATGAAAAGGAACTATTAATACATGCAACAACATGAATCAATCTCAAAAACATTTTCTAAGTGAAAGAGACTGACTCAAAAGTCTACATAACTATGATTCCATCTATATGACATTCTGAAAAAAGCAAAACACTGACCATAAAGAACACATCAGTGTTCACCACGGGGTTGGAGGCAGAGGGAAGAGGCTAACTACAAAGGGGCAACAGGAGCTCTTGTGGTGGATACATATTCTATGCATTTATCAAAACCCAAATTGCATTATCACAGTGTGAGTTTTAGTGCATGTTAATTTTTTAAGACTTCTACTTTTTAACACATGGAAAAATACAGGAAATATGCCAAATGAAGAAAAGAATAAAAAAGAAAGAAAAGGTTTTCAAAAGCGAATATTCTAGAAATGGTTATCCTCTGGAGATAATATAGCTGCCTCCACTGAGGTGTGGAGATAAAATGTAAGATGCTTAACCCAAGGCTTACCACATAGTAAATTCTCAACTAATACTAGTTCCTTTCCCTTTCCCTGCTTCCCTCTCCTATGTATGCATTTCTCTTTCCCTGTGTCTCGTACTCCCTTCCTTTCCTCCTCCTCTCTAATGACTATAGACAGTTTTTGCCTACTTCACATTCCTTCTCCCATTCCTCTAGTTTATAGTATTCCCATCCTTTGGGAAACTAACCCGCCCCCCCATTTTATGTGGTTCTGATGACAATGCCAATGACAATTCTCCACAGTGATTAACCCAAGGATGGGCCCCATTAGAGGCCTTCCTTCAGAAACTTAAGTTCTCAGTGGTCTGAGTCCACACATCTCTGCTATGAAAGAAGCCTTCTAACATAAGCAGATAATAAGACCAACACAAAGAAAGACGTAAAGTCAGGAAATGGAGAGGCTCCTGAAGACATCATTTAAATTTCTGGATCCGGTTGTTCCTGGACTGCTCCACCTCTGTTCTTCCTACTTACAAAGCCAGAAAGTCATCTTGTTTTAACCATTTTAGAATTGTTGTTGTTTTTAATCCTTCCCATTTGAAAAGAACAGAACATTTTGTTTCCCTAAGGGAACAGAAATAGTAAATCATCTCTTTACTTGCTGTGGCCTTCAGTTAATTTACTTTTAGTATTAGTGGCTATTAATATAAAGCTATTACCAAGCCCAATAAAAATACCATTCTGAGCAAAAAGTGTGACTATAAAGCATGAAACAAATTTTTTAGGGCAATCAAACATGTGTGGAAAGAGGCAAAAATAAAAGATAAAGCCAGGACTTCCTTGGTGGAACAGTGGTTAAGAATCCGCCTGCCAATGCAGGGGACACAGGTTCAAGCCCTGGTCTGGGAAGATCCCACATGCCAGGAGCAACTAAGCCCGTGCGCCACAACTACTGAGCCCGCACTCTAGAGCCCGCAAGCCACAACTACTGAGCCCACGTGCCACAACTACTGAAGCCCGCGCGCCTAGACCCCATGCTCGGCAAAAAAGAGAGGCCACTGCAATGAGAAGCCCATGCACCACAACGAAGAGTAGCCCTCGCTCACTGCAACTAGAGAAAGCCCGTGCACAGCAATGAGGACCCAATGCAGACAAAAATAAATAAATTTATTTATTTATTTAAAATTTAAAAAAGATAAAGCCATGTATAAGTACAGCTGACCCTTGAACGACGTGCATGGGTTAATCCAAGTATAATTTATAGTCAGCCCTCCGTATCTGCGGTTCCTCCACATTCACAGATTCAATCAACCAGAGACCTTATAGTACTGTAGTATTTACTACTGAAAAATATACAGGTATAAGTGGACCTGGACTGTTCCAACCTGAGTTGTTCAAGGGTCAACGGTGGACTGAAAACAGCTACCCATTAAAGATTTACATTCCAAGTGTCAGGAACATTAAAGACAGCCTTTAATGTAAATTTTAGTCTTTAGATTTTAAGTCTTCAGTGCAAATGGTGCTCACGTTTCACCCCTTCACATTTTTACCACTCTACTCACTCAAAGTGAGGTAATACAGATACATGTTATTTTGTGTCACTCTGGTTTTAGATTGTTCCAATATTTGAAAAAAGCAATAGCACATGCCAATAGGAAAAACACCCACATGCAGTAAGGATTAAAGCAAAAGTCTTATGAGTTGACGACATATAATAACCTTCTAGCAAGTCTTTCCTCAGTTTGCCTGCCTGGAATGTCCCTACTTATTCTTTGATGCTAAGCTTAAATGTCACTTCCTTTCAATACAGCCTTCCCCATCTATCACACCCTAGTAGAACCGCCTCTTCCTCCTCTCCCTCTATTATAGCAATTACAAAATTATAATTATTTATATGTTAGTAGTAATGAGAACCTAAACCTCTGTGGTTAAAAAAAAAAAAAGAAATAGAAAAGAGCAGATAAAGTAGGGAAACACTATAGTATTCACAGCTTGACAACTGAATGGATCTTATTGGGAATTCAAAGATAACTTAGAATTCTAGTTTGGAAAATGGGAGGGATAAGCCAACAATAAAGGAAGGAAAGTTAGAAAGAATAATACATTTTAGATGAAAGAAAATGAGCACATTGAGCTTGACTGAATAACAAACAAGTGGAGCTCTCAAGCTGGAAACTGAAGTTCAACATTTACTATATGGGTGGGAGTTGTCTGAAAGAGGTACTCACTGAAGCCAAAAAAACAGATAACATTACAAGGAAAAAAGTCTAGATTAAGAAAAATGTATAAGGCAAATACTTAATAAAGAAGTTGACCTTGTAAATGAAAAGAAAAGTTGCTAGAATATATAGGAGAACCAGGAGGACTACAAAGTTATAAGGAAAAGCAAGGAGGAAAAGGGATTCACAGTGTCAAATCTGAAGAATTAAAAAGCAAAAACTAATACTAATAAAAAAAGTCTCCATTTGGCAGTTCAGAAGGTCACTGGTAACAACAGAGAGAATGATTTTACTGAAAAAGAGGGTAGAAAAATTGAAATAGGCATATTGTTTTTTCTTTGGGCTGTGGGTAATACCAAAAAAGGCCGGGGATGGGAAGGGCAGGAGGTGACAGAAAGAATAAGGAAAGGTGGTTTGGGGTTTGCTTTTTTGTTTTTTAGGCCAGTAAAGATGTTGTTAGGGGAGACTGAAATTAAAATGATAAAGGAGTGAACTAATGAACCTTATATTCTAAAGGGTAGCAGGGATAAAAGTAGTCATGAAAGCCTAACGGACACATCCCTGACACCAAATGGTACAGAGGAGGGGAAATTACACAATTTACAGATAAAAAAAAGCAAAGCTGAGGAAGCCTCTGTTTGATGGTCTTAACCTTCTTACACTTTTCAAAAAAAAAAAAAAAAAAGTAAGTGAAATAACCTGCGAAGTCTGAGAGCAGTATGCTGTTGGGGGCTAGGAAAGAGGTAGAAAAGAGCTGAAATAGCCCCTGTAGGAAGTCAAGCAGAAAAGAATTGCTAACAAATATAAGTAAGTATTTTGGAGCACCCTTTAAAAGTTTTCTAAAACTTTTAAATTAATCATTTTTACTGCTTTAATGCGGTTCTACTCTTGTTCTGATACTTTGCTTAAATATCAAATTAGTATTTCATTACTCAAGAAATCCCTAGTATCTATTTTCTTAAGAACAAGTATTTGAGAGAACTACATAAAGAACAAGAATTCTGGGGCTTCCCTGGTGGCGCAGTGGGTGAGAATCCGCCTGCCAATGCAGGGGACACGGGTTCGAGCCCTGGTCTGGGAAGATCCCACATGCCGCGGAGCAACTAGGCCCGTGAGCCACAATTACTGAGCCTGCGCGTCTGGAGCCTGTGCTCCGCAACAAGAGAGGCCGCGATAGTGAGAGGCCTGCGCACCGCGATGAAGAGTGGCCCCCGCTTGCCGCAACTAGAGAAAGCCCTCGCACAGAAACGAAGACCCAACACAGCCATAAATAAAAAAAAAAAAAAAAAAAAAAAAAGAACAAGAATTCTAAACCTAGAAATGGCTATACCTTCTGACAGTTGCTCACTTATTATTATTATTAAAAATTAAAATTCCCTGGGAAGATACAAATGATGATCATCTTTAATATTTTGGAGCTTCAGAAGTTACAGAAAGAAGTGTCTCTTTCCTTTACACTGAAATTTTTCCAATTACATAATTCATATTTAGGTATTTTATATGTAGTACAACTTCAGTGGGACATTTAAAAATATAGGGCATAGCATATATTCAAAAGAATATTGTTGCCATAAAAACAGTCACCTTAGAAAGCTTTATACTTATTCCTAGAATGCTGCCATTGCATAAAAAGCTTTGGGATTCAACTTTTGGAACTCCTTATAAGTCTTAACACAATCTTCATAATACTGTCAAAAGTGACAAATCTTCATTCATTTAATATAGGTTTGCTTTGGGGATATTTTTGGTGATAATTAGATGACTTATGGTATTTATTAAAAATACCATTCTGAGCAAAAAGTGTGACTATAAAGCATGAAACAAATTTTCTTATGCTGCTTATGACACCATCAGTAAAATATATTTATAGCTACATTCCCCTCCTCCACAGTGCCTGCTCTGTGGGTTACCACTCACATGTTCTAGTATGTTGGGTAAAAATAAAAGTTCAATCATTTTATAGCCATACTTCCTACTATTATAGATGATACAAAAAGCTCTGATAGTTTCTAAGAGTCAAAATTATTGAATATTTGAAAGTAGTCACAGTACTCTTATTTTTAAATTTAGCTAGTTGTTATTCAATGCCCTATCTTTTACTATACTATACTGAAAATGCACATTACCCCCTTGGAATATACCTGATACCAGCCTACTCAGACAGTTGTCTATACCTGCTACACATACATAAACACATGCACAACCTTTTTTTTTTTTTTCTCAGATATTTCCCAAGTGCTTACATTCACACTTGTTGTATCCTGTATGGAAGTATTTGTATGTAATGGATATCCTGTATTTTATTTTTTATTTTTTATTATTATTTTTAACATCTTTATTGGAGTATAATTGCTTTACAATGGTGTGTTAGTTTCTGCTTTATAACAAAGTGAATCAGTTATACATATACATATGTTCCCATATCTCTTCCCTCTTGCATCTCCCTCCCTCCCACCCTCCCTATCCCACCCCTCTAGGTGGTCACAAAGCACAGAGCTGATCTCCCTGTGCTATGCAACAACCATATTTTTTTTTATTTAAATTCCTCTACTTTTTTTTTCTTTAAATTTATTTATTTATTATTTATGGGTGTGTTGGGTCTTCGTTTCTGTGCAAGGGCTTTCTCTAGTTGCGGCAAGTGGGGGCAACTCTTCATCACGGTGCGCGGGCCTCTCATTATCGTGGCCTCTCTTGTTGCGGAGCACAGGCTCCAGACGCGCAGGCTCAGTAATTGTGGCTCACGGGCCTAGTTGCTCTGCGGCATATGGGATCTTCCCAGACCGGGGCTCGAACCCATGTCCCCTGCATTGGCAGGCAGATTCTCAACCACTGCGCCACCAGGGAAACCCGACAACCATATTTTTTAATTCCCTGTATACATATTTTTTTCCTAATTTGTCACCTGAATATTATGTCAGCTTTGCCTCCAGATGAGCCCTAGGACAGTCTTCCCAACAGTAGCCATACACTTCCTTCAGTTCTTCTTTGAAAAACAGTCTAATCCCACTTGGCTGCCTTGAGCCCGACTTGGCTCAAACTTAACTAAAATTGCTCCACCCCACCTTCTACTTCCAAAACAAAAGAAATAACTAAAAAGCATAATTTTTTCCTATGTTCATAAGAAGCTTCGATCACTTTTAAAGCTCTACCTCTGACAATTATTCAACTTTGCCTTTATTCTCTTCAAAAGTCTCAATTATTAACTCAGCAATTAAGACTATCCCTATTCTAAAAGTTGTACACATGAACTAAGAAATGCCCAAGAAAAAGTTTAATCAGCCATCTTGATTTTTCAAGGCAATCTCAAATTTGCCATTGCTGAGTCATCTCTTTGACCATAAGCCTTGTTTTTGATTCAGAAAAAACATATGTTGACATAAAGTGTTTACACTTAAGGGGAAGAGTTAAGGTACATTCTAGGGAAAGGTCAGTGAATGTCTACCCAGGTGTGAAAACTGGAATAGAAGAAAATCAAAATAATTCATTTTATGGAGAAAGAAGCAGAGGCCCAAAGAGGACAAATGGCCTACCCAAGTTTACACATCTGAGTGGCAGAACCAACACCAGTATCCAAGTCTCCTGATTCCAAGTTCAAAGCTTTTCTACTTTATCCATTCTTTCAAATTACTAAACAGGGCTATACTAAGGGAAAAGAGCCAGACACAAAAAATTACATATTGTATGATTCCGTTAATGTCAAATTTCTAGAAACGGCAAAACTATAGAGACAAAATACAGACGAGGGGTTGCCTGGAGCTGGGGGTAGGAACACGGGTTGGGCAAACGGGCAAAAGGGAGCTTTCTGTAAGGTGAAAGTGTTCTAAAATTGGATTGTGATAACTGTTGTACAGCTGTATAAATTTATAAAAACTTGTGAATTTTATGGTATATAAATTATACTTCAATAAAGCTATCCAAAAAATTACTATGAAATAAGTCAGATTTTAGCTTTACATCTGTGGAGTTCTCAAAAAATTTTATGTCAAATAGCATCACTAAAACACGAAGAAAACAGCCTTTTTTCCAAACTTCAGATCCTTTCCCTTCAGAATTTCCAAAAGTTAGGTACCATACTTTCTAACCTTACATTTGCCATAGAAAGAGAAAGTGACAGGTACTATGCAAATATACACAGAAGAAATGTGCACGATTCTTGTGAAAATACTTTAGTTATTGATCACTATTTCCTTTTAGGTAGGATTCTGCATGGCTCTAAGTGAACCTCTGTAGACAGTTATAGAATAGAGGATGTGCTCTTTTATCTGTTATCTGACAAACTGCTCCAGAACAGAATTCTTTGGTAATTTCATTTTCACCATTATAATTTGTGCCATTATAAGCACTAATAAGAGTCCTTTCATTAAGAGGAACCATTCCTAATTGCATATTAGCAAGTTTCTTTAGTTTATTATTTGTACATCCTTATTAGGTATACATCTCTTCAGCCTACTCAGCACAACGAGCATAGTCTTCATTTACTTACAAATTAAAAATAACAATACATCACTCATTCTATGAATGCTTTACACCTATAAGTATCAAGCTGATACTTCTACTGTTTGGACCTTAAAAATAAACAGTTTTACTTAGTGAAGGCCCAGATGTCTGTAATCACGTCAGAGGAAGCAGTCAGGATTACTCAGTAAACCTACATTTCTCATGGCTGAGGGTCATTTTACCAATGCTAAGGAAAGACCTTTTGGCCCGAAAGCTTCAACTACCACCCTCCTAAACCCTAGAGTTTCACTAAACTTTCTAAAAGAGAAAGAAAGGGGGTTACAGTCAAGATGGCAGCAGAGGAGGACTCAGAGTTTGCATCTCCCCACAACTAGGGCACCTGCCAGATGCTGGTGGGGGACCTCAACACCCAAGGAGATGGGACAAACCCCCAAGCGACCGGGTAGGACATGGGGGGACCGAGGGGGGAGGAAAAGTGTGGGCCGGACAGGACCGGTGCCCCTGAGGGGTGGCTGGGAGGTGGGAGGGTTTCTAACACCTAGAAGGACCCTCAGCAGGGGCTTGGAGGATCAGGGTGAGCGTGCCTATCATTTCCCCCGCCCAGTCAGCCCCAGGAAGCCTGCGGGGCTCCCAGGCCGGGTCCTCCGCCCTCCAAGGCCCCGCTCTGGGCCACGTTGGTCCTAGGGGTGTAGGAGGGAGGCAGGGGAAGAAGAGGAGAGGCGGATTAGGGAGGGGCCCTCCGGGATCAGAGGATCAGGGGAGGTGTGGACGGCATTTCCCCTGCCCACTCGGGCCCCAGGAAGCCTGCTGGGCTCCGGGGCCTTGCCCCCTCCATACTCTGGGGCCCCCTCTGGCCTCGTGGGTTCTAGGGGCATGGGTGGGAGGGAGGAAGGGGGAAGAGTAGGAGAGGCGGACAGGGGGACCCTCGAGGGCCGGGGGATCAGGTGAAGTGCTGCAGGCATTCCCCCCAGCCGCTCGGCCCCAGGAAGCCTGTTGGGCTTCTGGGTCTGGTCCCCTGCCTCTCAGGACCCCTCTGGCCACATGGGTCTTAGGAGCATAGGAGGAAGGGAGGGGGGGAAGAAGAAGAGAGGCCAACGGGGGGTTGCCCTCCAGATCGGAGGATCGGGGGGAACACACCTAGCATTTCCCCACCCACTTGGGCCCAGTGAGCTGCTGGGGTCCTGGACCTGGTCCTCTGCCCTCCAAGGCCAAAGGCACTCCTGGGTCCCTCCTGCTGCCTTGAGCCTAAGCCCCATCCCCCACATCCCCCAGAGCCTTTTCGGGCCCTGTGAGTCCTAAGCATAGGCCCCACCCACTGCCTAAACCTCACCCCTGCCTAAGCCCCACCACCCACAGTCAAGGCCTTTTCTGGCTTTTTTTTTTTTCTCCTCTTTTTTACTATTATGGCTCTGTTTTACCTTCTAGTTATTGGTTCATCTATATTTTTACTTTTTCATTCTTTCTAACATATCTGTTACTTTTCTAACCTTATTTTATTTTTTACTCTTTGTTATTGTTCTGCTCCTTTTTTTTCATTCTTTTCTTCTTTTTTTTTCTTTTCTTGCCACCCCACGCAGCTTGTGGGATCTTGGTTCATGAGCCAGGGGTCAGGCTGGAGCTCCTCCGATGGGAGCTCCGAGACCGAACCACTGGACTAACAGAGAACCTCAGACCCTAGGGAATAGTCATCGGAGTGAGGTCTCCCAGAGGTCCTCACCTCAGCACCAAGACCCAGCTCCACCCAACAGCCTATGAACTCCAGTGCTGGAAGCCTCAGGCCAAACAACCAGTAAAACAGGAACACAACCCCACCCACCAAAAAAATTTTTTAAAAAATGAGACAGCAAAATAACGGAGCAAGGTAAAAACCTACAAGACCAAATAAGTGAAGAGGAAATAGGCAATCTACCTGAAAAAGAATTCAGAGTAATGATAGTAAAGATGATCCAGAATCTCGGAAATAGAATGGAGGCACAGATTGAGAAAATACAAGAAATGTTTAACAAAGATCTAGAAGAACTAAAGAACAAACAAACAGAGATGAACAACACAATAACGGAAATGAAAAATACACGAGAAGGAATCAATAACAGAATAACTGAGGCAGAAAACGAGTAAGTGAGCTGGAAGACAAAATGGTGGAAATAACTGCTGAGGAGCAGAATAAAGAAAAAAGAATGAAAAGAATTGAAGACAATCTCAGAGACCTCTGAGACAACACTAAACGCACCAACATTCGAATTATACGGGTCCCAGAAAAAGAGAAAAAGAAAGGATCTGAGAAAATATTTGAAGAGATTATAGTGGAAAACTTCCCCTAACATGGGAAAGGAAACAGTCACCCAAGTCCAGGAAACGCAGAGAGTCCCACACAGGATAAACCCTAGGAGAAACACACCAAGACACATATTAATCAAACTAAGAAAAATTAAGTTCAAAGAAAAAATATTAAAAGCAGCAAGGGAAAAGCAAAAAATAACATAGAAAGGAATCCCCATAGGGTGATCAGCTGATTTTTCAGCAAAAACTCTGCAGGCCAGAAGGGAGTGGGAGGATATACTTAAAGGGATGAAAGAGAAAAACCCACAAGCAAGATTACTCTACCCAGCAAGGATCTCATTAAGATTCAACAGAGAAATCAAAAGCTTTACAGACAAGCAAAAGTTAAGAGAATTCAGCACCACCAAACCAGCTTTCAGCAAATGCTAAAGGAACTTCTTTAGGCAGGAAACACAAGAGAAGAAAAAGACCCACAAAAACAAACCCAAAACAATTTTAAAAATGGTAATAGGAATATACATATCAATAATAACCTTCAATGTAAATGGATTAAATGCTCCAACCAAAAGACACAGACTGGCTGAATGGATACAAAAACAAGACCCATATACATGCTGTCTACAAGAGACCCACTTCAGACCTAGGGACACATACAGAATGAAAGTGAAGGGATGGAGAAAGATATTCCATGCAAATGGAAATCAAAAGAAAGCTGGAGTAGCTTTCTTTTACTCGTATCAGATAAAATAGACTTTAAAATAAAGACTGTTACAAGAGATAAGGAAGGACACTGCAAAATGATCAAGGAATCAATCCAAGAAGATGTAACAATGATAAATATTTATGCACCCAACACAGGAGTACCTCGATACATAAGGCAAATGCTAACAACCATAAAAGGGGAAATCAACAGTAACACAATAATAGTAGGGGACTTTAATACCCCACTTACACCAATGGACAGATCATCCAAACAGAAAATAAATAAGGAAACACAAGCTTTAAATGACACAACAGACCAAACAGATTTAATATTTATAGAACATTCCACCCAAAAGTCACAGAATACACTTTCTTCTCAAGTGCACACAGAACATTCTCCAGGAGAGATCACATCTTGGGTCACAAATCAAGCCTCAGAAAATTTAAGAAAATTGAAATCGTATCAAGCATCTTTTCTGAACACAACGCTATGAGACTGGAAATCAATTACAGGAAAAAAAAAACTGTAAAAAACACAAATACACGGAGGCTAAATAGTGCACTACTAAATAACCAAGAGATCGCTGAAGAAATCAAAGAAGAAATAAAACAATGCATACAAACAATGACAATGAAAACACGATGACCCAAAACCTGTGGGACACAGCAAAAGCAGTTCTAAGAGGGAAGTTTATGGCAATTCAATCTCACCTCAAGAAACAAGAAAAATCTCAAATAAACAATCTAACATTACACCTAAAGCAACTAGAGAAAGAAGAACAAAGAAAACCCAAGTCAGTAGAAGGAAAGAAATCATAAAGATCAGAGCAGAAATAAATGAAATAGAAACGAAGAAAACAATAGCAAAGATCAATAAAACTAAAAGTTGGTTCTTTGAGAAGATAAACAAAACTCATAAACATTTAGCCAGACTCATCAAGAAAAAAAGGGAGAGGACGCAAATCAATAAAATCAGACATGAAAAAGGAGAAATCACAAGTGACACCGCAGAAATACAAAGGATTATAAGAGACTACTACAAACAACTATATGCCAATAAAATGGACAACCACAAAGAAACGGACAAATTCTTGGAAAGGTACAATTTTCCAAGACTGAACCAGGAAGAATTAGAAAATATAAACAGACCTATCAAAAGTAATGAAATTGAAACTGTAATTAAAAATCTTCCAACAGGGGCTTCCCTGGTGGCGCAGTGGTTGAGAGTCTGCCTGCCAATGCAGGGGACACGGGTTCGAGCCCTGCTCTGGGAGGATCCCACGTGCCGCGGAGCAACTGGACCCGTGGGCCACAGCTACTGAGCCTGCGCGTTTGGAGCCTGTGCTCCACAATAAGAGAGGCCGCGACAGTGAAAGGCCCGCGCACCGCGATGAAGAGTGGACCCCGCACCGCGATGAAGAGTGGCCTCCGCTTGCCGCAACTAGAGAAAGCCCTCGCATGAAACGAAGACCCAACACAGCCAAAAATGAATAAATTTTAAAAAAAAATCCTTCCCTCTACTTAAAAAAAAAAAAAAAAAAAAATCTTCCAACAAACAGAAGTCCAGGACCAAATGGCTTCACAGGCAAATTCTATCAAACATTTAGAGACGAGCTAACACCTATCCTTCTCAAACTCTTCCAAAAAAGTGCAGAGGGAGGAACACTCCAAAATTCTTTCTATGAAGCCATCATCACCCTGATACCAAAACCAGAAAAAGATATCACAAAAAAAGAAAATTATAGACAAATATCACTCATGAATGTAGATGCAAAAATCCTGAACAAAATACTAGCAAACAGAATCCGACAACATATTAAAAGGATCATACACCATGATCAAGTGGGATTTATCCCAGGAACGCAAGGATTCATCAATATACACAAATCAATCAATGTGAAACACCATATTAACAAATTAAGGAATAAAAACCATATGATCATCTCAATAGACTCACAAAAAGCTTTTGACAAAATTCAACACCCATTTATGACAAAAACTCTCCAGAAAATGGGCATAGAGGGAACTTACCTCAATATAATAAAGGCCATATATGACAAACCCACAGGAAACATCATACTCAATGGTGAAAAACTGAAAGCACTTCCTCTAAGATCAAGAACAAGACAAGGATGTCCACTCTCGCCACTCTTACTCAACATAGTTTTGGAAGTCCTAGCGACAGCAATCAGAGAAGAAAAAGAAATAAAAGTAACACAAATTGGAAAAGAAGAAGTAAAACTGTCACTGTTTGCAGATGATATGATACTATACATAGAAAATCCTAAAGATGCCACCAGAAAACTACCAGAATTAATCAATGAATTTGGTAAGGTTGCAGGATACAAAATTAATGCACAGAAATCTCTGGCATTCCTATACACTAACAATGAAAAATCAGAAGAAGAAATTAAGGAAACAATCCCATTTACCATCACAAAAAAAGAATAAAATACCTAGGAATAAACCTACCTAAGGAGGCAAAAGACTTGTACTCAGAAAACTATAAAACACTGATGAAAGAAATCAAAGATGACATAAACCGATGGAGAAATATACCATGTTCTTGGACTGGAAGAATCAGTATTGTGAAAAAGACTATACTACCCAAAGCAATCTACAGGTTCAATGCAATCCCCATCAAATTACCAATGGCAGTTTGTACAGATTTAGAACAAAAAATGTTACAATTTGTATGGAAACACAAAAGACCCTGAATAGCCAAAGCATTCTTGAGAAAGAAAAATGGAGCTGGAGGAATCAGGGTCTCCGACTTCAAACTATACTACAAAGCTACAGTAATCAACACAGTATGGTGCTGGCACAAAAACAGAAATATAGATCAATGGTACAGGATAGAAAGCCCAGAGATAAATTCAAGCACATATGGTTACCTAATTTATGACAAAGGAGGCAAGAACATACAGTGGAGAAAAGACAGCCACTTCAATAAGTGGTGCTGGGAAAACTAGACAGCTACATGTAAAAGAATGAAATTAGAACACTCCCTAACACCATACACAAAAATAAACTCAAAATGGATTAAAGACCTAAATGTAAGACTGGACACTATAAATCTCTTAGAGGAAAAACACTCTTTGACATAAACCACTGCAAGATCTTTTTTGACCCACCTCGTAGAGTAATGGAAGTAAAAACAAAAATAAACAAATGGGACCTAATGAAACTTAAAAGCTTTTGCACAGCAAAGGAAATCATAAACAAGACAAAAAGACAACCCTCAGAATGGGAGAAAATGTTTGCAAACAAAGCAACAGACAAAGGATTTATCTCCAAAATATACAAATAGCTCATGCAGCTCAATATCAAAAAAACAAAAAACCCAATTAAAAAATGAGCAGAAGACCTAAATAGACATTTCTCCAAAGAAGACATACAGATGGCCAAGATGCATATGAAAAGAAGCTCAACTTCACTAATTATTAGAGAAATGTAAATCAAAACTACAATGAGGTATCACCTCACACCAGGTAGAATGGCCATCATCAAAAAATCTACAAACAATAAATGCTGGAGAGGGTGTGGAGAAAAGGGAACCCTTTTGCATTGTTGGTGGGACTGTAAATTGATACAGCCACTATGGAGAACAGTATGGAGGTTCCTTAAAAAACTAAAAATAGACCATATGACCCAGCAATCCCACTATTTGGTATATACCCTGAGAAAACCATAATTCAAAAGGACACATGCACCCCAGCGTTCACTGCAGCACTATTTACAATAGCCGGAACATGGAGACAGCCTAAATGTCCAATGATAGATGAATGGATAAAGAAGATGTGGTACATATATATACAATGGAATATTACTCAGCCATAAAAAGAAACAAAATTGGGTCATTTTAGAGATGTGGTTGGACTTAGAGTCTGTCATACATAGTGAAGTAAGCCAGAAAGAGAAAAACAAATATCGTATATTAACACATATACGTGGAATCTTGAAAAATGGTACAGATGAACCTATTTGTAGGGCAGGAATAGAGCAGTAGAGAACGGACATGTGGACACAGGGTGGGCAAGGGGAGGGTGGGACGAATTGGGAAATTAGGTTTGACATAAATACACTACCATGTGTAAAACAGATAGCTAGTGGGAACCTGCTTGTATAGCACAGGGAGCTCAGCTCAGTGCTGTGATGACCTAGGTGGGTGGGATGGGGGGGATGGGAAGGAGGTCCAAGAGGGAGGGGATATAGGTATACAAATAGCTGATTCACTTCACTGTACAACAGAAACTAACACAACCTTTTAAAGCAATTTTACTCCAATAAAAAAACAAAAATATATATATATACACACACACATATACAATAAATAAATAAATAAGGAAGAAATATCTGAAACTTATAAAAAGAAAACAAAATATTTAGCCTGGCTTAAGCTGTAATTTTAAAGAACAGATTTTCTCAAAATTACAATCTTTTGCCATTTGGTAACTGACTGAATTAAGTAGTTATTCACAAAACTCAAGACACACAAAAAATAACAATCTCTACTGAATACATCTCTTTCAGGTGTAAGTACAATTCCATGTGTTAAAGAAATCGAATCAGTCAGATCTCTAATGATTAGGGTCCTAATTATCAAACATACACTTTCTCCTTGTGAACTTTCCACAATAACTGGCTTAAATCTGCTAACTACTGCCATGAATGGAGAACACTGCTGTTCATTTTAGTTTCAGAGCTGGTTCTCTTCAGTGGACACAGGTTTTTATTGTTTGGGACTTTTTTTTTTTTTTTATATTATGTTATTGCAATGAGGGACACGAAGAAGGTGAAGAGATATTCTAAAAACAATTCCTTGTATTCAGAAACTCCATAGATGAAGACTCCATAGATGAAGACAGAAATGACAGAGGCATGAGACTGCATTCCAAGAACCTGGAAGAAGGGATTACCATATACGAAACAGTAAGCAGAACAATAATGTGACTGATACAGTACCCTTAACAATGAACCAACATCTCCCATACCCCTTTTTATACGGAGTTACAAAATCATTTTTAATAAATAATATTGAACCCCACATCAACTGAATTTCTTCAAGTCTCTTGCCTACTGCTGCAAAAGAAAATGAAATCATTATAATAAACTTATTGTAACATAAAAGCTAATGTTGTACTGGGAAACGTTCTATGAACTCTAAGGAAAAAAAACCCTACAAAGATGGTAAACTCCCACATTTTCCACCACTGTTGGGAGAGGAAAGACAACAAACAGGGAGAAGAAGGAAGTGGACGGAGAGGAAAAAACTGAAGAAGAAATCTCCCTCAGCTCCAAATAAGGCAGGCTCATCAACCAGTACACCCCCTCTCTCAACCCCCCTCCCTTCACTGACTGTCCCAAAGCTACAAACTATATTTTTCCACCTTTACTACTTTATCAAGGTATTACAACAAATTATATTTTAAAAATTATACAAGTGATTTTAGAAACTAGATTATGGAATGTTAAGTTATTTAATAACATTGGTATGCTTTTACAGTTTGATGGTTTGTAAATATCATTTTTTTTTACTACAGGCAAATTTACTCTGGCTCTAGGTATTAATGGCATATTAAATGGCATTTATCTCATCTAAGGGATATAATGTAAATAACCAGCCATAAATTAGTATAAATTTAAAACTCATTCATGGTTCATTAACAGTCTTAAATGAATATTTACAGACACAAAACAGGTTCATTTTAGTTGTATATTTGAGGTAAATCAAATAGAACAATCTCCCATTTTCACTTTACTTTTGTTCATTTATAATCAGAAAGTTACAGCATTTAAAGTTCATATCATGTAATGCTTCTCATAACTCAGATTGTAAAATAAACATGAGCTTAATTTCCCATTTACATCTAAGATTAGTATCAACACTTTATTATTTATTTTGTAATGTGAACTTTATTTACACTAACCAGTCACAGAGGCTGTGACAAGTAGAAATGCTAAGTCTGATCTTCTTAACATAAATGTTAAGTCACGTTTACTCAGTTTATCCCTGAATCAGTTTAATTAAAAAAAAATCCAAGTTCTAAGATATAACAAATATAGGGAGCATTTCAGTAGTGATCTCCAAAGTTTTATTCCAGTGCTTTAATGAAGAGGTTATACTACAGACCAGTGCAAAAGAGAACGACGGCAAAGGCAAGTTTGAACTACATCTGTACTAGCCTTATATTGATATAATTTGTCAATTTTTTAAAAAACTTAAAATTCAAAACACATTTCCCCTTCGCATGTCATTTTCTCACAAAAAAACTATCACAAAAGATATTTTTTAAATGTAGTAAATGAGTGTGGTATTGGGTTTTAGCAAATAAAGTCTATTTTTTTAAAAACATAAATGAAATTAACCCTATAGCTCTCCTTTCTGTAAAGAGTATGAATAACTCTTAGATTGAAATACATGGCATAAACCCCTTGGGCCCTTATGTGCTCTTCTTCCATTAAAAGGAAAATCTGGGCTTCCCTGGTGGCGCAGTGGTTGAGAGTCTGCCTGCTAGTGCAGGGGACACGGGTTCGAGCCCTGGTCTGGGAAGATCCCACATGCCACGGAGCAGCTGGGCCCGTGAGCCACAACTACTGAGCCTGCGCGTCTGGAGCCTGTGCCCCGCAACGGGAGGGGCCGCGATAGTGAGAGGCCCGCACACCGCGATGAAGAGCGGTCCCCGCACCGCGATGAAGAGTGGCCCCCACTTGCCGTAACCGGAGAAAGCCCTCGCACGAACCGAAGACCCAACACAGCCAAAAAAATAAAAAAAAAAAAAAAAAAAAAGGAAAATCTACAGTATTGTATAGTCTAAGCTATATGTTTAGAATATTGTACAGATTGATATAAAGCCATTTAATCAAGGAAGAAAAAGCTATGCCAAGTGAATGATATGATTCATTTTATTGGTTTGATTCCTAATTATTCCAAGGAGAAAACTGTGGGATGATGGAGGGTGGCTGGAGAAGGGGAGATGTAGGCAGAAGAGTAGAATGTAGAGAGAAAGGAAGGTTGAGACTTGAGACTAATCTGTTTATATATATATATATATATATACATATATATATATATACACACATATATATACATATATATATATATATCTTAAATGCATACACATCCCCATATAATATTCTTCTGTTCGGAATTTTAAAAGGGTTTTTTTTAAAAAATCAGTTGTAAACATCTCTTACTTTTAAACATGTTTTTCTCATTATAACAAACTACAATTTAATAACAATTCAAACTGCAAAACCATATACTATTTGGTACAGAAATATAAGCCAGAGAATCATCAAGAGGAGAACAAAGGGAAGCCTTGTAGCAGTCCTCTAAATCCTACACCTACTATACTACTGTTGACTGCAGAAGACTGGAAGTTGATGTTTCATCTGAAAAGTACCAATAGGACCAGTACTGAAGCAGAGTAGAAAATTACTATAAAAGCAATACTTCTGGTTTCAGAGTTCTTTAGAATCTTAGTTTTGTTTTATTTTTAAGTAACGAAACTTATTTACATGTTTATTTTTATATTTACTCTTATGATTATGAAATGAAAACACTTTCTTTTGCTTTTATAAATGTGCTATAATATGAAATGGGTGTGTTCACCATTTAATTAAACCAAGAGATTTACTAAAATGTACTTTATAGTAAATCAAAAATAATCATTAAAGAAATGAAAAAAGGTATATAAAATATTCTAGAATGTCTTATAAAACTGATTAATTTACAGCATTAACCCCTTAAATATAGTAAACACCTCACTATTCCGTATCTTACAGATATTTTAATTTTTTTCAAAGAATCTATTTTTTATTTTAGCAGCACTGAAATTCTATTTACACAATGAAGAGCAATGGCGAACAACCAACCAAACCACTACCCTCAGAAAACGAAATATTCTATTGATTTTAATATACACACTATCAATTCTACCCTTGAATTTGAAGAATATGTGAACTGTGAGAAGTAAAATCAAAATCGAACTGATTACAGTTCAGAAACCTAAATAAAGTGCCATAGATCAAAAAATAACTGCTTCATATTCAAAGGCACAAGTTCAACTTCACAGATCCTCTGGACTCACTGCATTATACTGCAGGAGAGAGAGGTTAAGAAGTGACCTTGGGATCCTGCTCTCCAGATGTCTGAAGGACCCATTTCTTTATTAAAAGTATCTCTACTTTTGATAAATACCTAGCTTACTACACACTTGATGTCTTGGCTCTTATAAGACTCTACTTGAAGCTCTTTTGAAATTTTAGGACTGTAGATATTATAAAGAAAAAATTTAAGAAGATGCAACATGCACAAAGGGTCAACATATACTCCTTCCTTTCTGATGCAATGCACAAGAAGGTTAAGAAACTACTATCATACACCCTTAAGTTTGGGGGCATATTTTCAGAGATTTTAAATGAGAAATTCAATAAACGTTACACATTTACTTCCCATTATTTCAGATCATGAAAGAAATTTTTATATATATATAAAATATATATATATTATTATATATAATAATATATATATATGCTCCACAAATAACTATCTACAGATATACATCCATATAAAAATTCCCTTATTCTTTTAACTAAAAATTAAAATTATGTTTCTTCTGGTCATAAAAATCCAGTTTGGGGTGTTTTAAAAGTTCAAACATATATTAAGCCATGCTTTGCTTTGGCACTAGCTCCCCCTCCAGACCAACCTACTGATATAACTGCACTTAAAAAAATAAACAAGTAAGAAACACAAGTTTTTCCAAGCCACTAGCAATTTCAAAATTCACCACTTTTAAAGACACTCCAATTCCTTAAAATAACTAGTTAAAATTTGTAACCAAACACTGTAGAATGTAATCAGAGGTACTGTTTTTTCAATTCCATATGTCTCAAATAAAACTGACTTGTAGGAAAACAACTTCAAGTGACTTTCAATTTAAGAACATCCTAAAATACAATCTATATAATGTTATATTTTATGGAAATTATTTTGAATCACTAGCCTAATAAACCACAACATACTCTTCATGTTAACTCACTACTTGATCAAAGACACATTTTGCATGTTTCTGCAATCTATGCAACTTTCATTCCAGCTGTTCAGCAATTCAAGAATTCTCAGTTTATAAAGCAGGAAAAGGAAAATTCATGCCTCCAAACCATTCTTCTATGTTCCTTAAATCCTATTCATTTCTAAGTCCCTGCATTTTTACATACTAAGCTGTAAAATCACAATTTCAAATGTTTGAATTCCCACCCTATCCCTACTATTGTAGTAGTTATAAATCAAGTAATTAAGACTCTCTATATACATTTTATGGTATATTTCACAAGGTTAGCAATGTATGCAGCCTTATTATACGGCATAGGATTTTAGGTTAATTTTAAGTTATTTTGAAGAAGAGAGAATACAGCTTATACTTCAGTAAAACTCTATAGTGCTGCAAATTTCTCTCCTAAAATGTTTCTTATATGATGCACCCTTTAAAAGAAGTATGCATAAAGACAAAATTTAATCAAGAAAATAAATATGCACTTAACCCCAAGAATAACAGGGGGAAAAGAAACTATAATTAAACCTTGCCTGCAGTTTCTAAAGAGAGCCAAGCCAAAGTTCAATCAGTTACTTGTGATGAGTTTAATTGTAAACTGATAGAAAACTTTTGTAGAAATTTGGTCTGCGTTCCCTTGAGGTTTGGGGTTTCTTTAGGAGATTCTGGCTTTCCCAGGTCCACTTTCTTTAGTTGGCTTAAGTCAACTGTAAATTAATTCAAACATGGCAAGAAGAAACAACACCTCTCCCTGCCTCTATCCAAGGCCTCAATCAAAAGTCTAATATACAGCAAAACGCTAAAGCTCACCAGGGATAAATTTTAACCATGGCACTGCCATTTAACTTAAGAACTACACTGCGTCTCCGACGTTCTGTGTGGCTGAGGATTGCAAACCCCGCTGTGAGAGAAAAACAGGTGCTGCACACGACAGCCCACTCACTCTTGCAGGACAAACCTTTAACTAATAAACAGGGACTCATTTAACCTTCCCAAATAAGTTTAGATACTCTAAAGCCTCAAACTCATCATTTCCACATCAAACGGGGGTGCAGCGGCACTCACACCGTGCACTGCCCTGGCACTGGCCCCTCGCCTGGAGCGGATCTTTGCACGGGTCCACTCCCCGATTTCCAGCCGAAGAACCCCTCACGAAAGCCCCTAACGCACAGGCATGCTCTTCCCCACTGTCTGTGACAACATGGAGCGAGTTGCTGGCGAAAGGGTAGGTAGGTGTAGAGGAGAGAAGAGGGACACCTCCCACCCCCGCCCCCATCCCTTCTCCTCTCCTCGGCTTCGGCCCCTTCCCTAACCAAGGATGCTTGACGCCGAGGGCAGCCGCCGCGCCGCTACACGTCCCGGCCGGGGCGGCAGGCGCCCCTAGCCCCCTGCCCGCGCCCCCCGCGCAGCGCAAAGGCACCCACCAGAGGGTCCCGGGGGCTCCCTCCCCACTTTCCCCGGAGCCGCTGGATAAGCAGCAGCAGTGGCAACAACAGGCCCGGGGGTTGCCTGGGGAAAAAGAGCAGCGACGGCCGTCAGGCACCTCCCCGGAGCCTCCTGAGATCCCGCGCTTGCCCAGCCCCAGACCCCGAGACGTGCGGGGCCCGGCTCCCAAACGCCCCCTTACCCGAGGCGGGAGCAGAGGCGGTCTCCGCCGTTCCCCAGTCGCCGCCGCCGCTACAGCCCTCAGCCGCAGCTGCCCCGCGTTGGGGTAGTGGGAGGGGTGGCTGGGTGGAGGATGCTATTCCCGACTGAAGGGAGAGGAAGAAACGGAAACAGGAACCGCCGCCGCCGCCGCTGCTTAACGGAGCCTTCGGCGCCACTGACTGAGGGAGAGCGCGAGGCGGCGCGAGCCAAGCAGTCGCTGACAGCGCGAGACCGAGCGCGAGCCGGGTCCCGGGTGCGCGACCCCGAGCAACGCCGGCCCCATTCCGCAAGGAAAGGAAGGGGACGGGTCGGCCAGGGGCTGGGAGGGGGCGGCGGTGGGCGGGGGCCTGGAGCGTAGGGAAGCCGGCTACTCCGGTCGGCCGGAGATAACACGCGCACGCGCCGGAGCGGCTCTGACAACGAGCGCAGGCGGGGAAGCCTCGGCTAGAGCAAGCGTGCGCGCGCGAATGGGGGCGCGCGCCCCTCAGCGTTCCAGGCTTCTAGGAGAAGGCGCGCATGCGCTGGCCGCTGCCACCTACGGGGACCCCGGCATGTGCCAGGGCTTCTCCCTGCCCCCTTCTCGCCGCGCCCGTTGATAACGTAGCCGCAGCATCCACCGCCCGGCTGAGTTGCGGGCTACAGCGGGACCCGGAGACTTCCAGCAGGGCAGCAGCTGTGCGCGCGGGCGCCGGCTCCGACACGAGCGTAGGCCGCCCTCTACCGCCTGAAGGCCGGAGGCTAAAGGGGGCGCGAGTGGAGCCGGGCTCTCCACTCCCGGGAGCGCCACCTCCGGGGAATGCCGTATTCTCTACCGCCGGGAAACGGACCGGCCCGTGCCAGTTCTGCCCGCGGCCCTAAGGAGCACTGGTATTGGAGATGTGGAACAGGCTCCTTGCTACTTTCCAGGAGTGATCGCTGCTGCTCAGCCCCTGCAGCCCAGGTCTGGCCGCTTCGCTGCAGCTTGCAGCACGATCATAGAATGGCATCGCAGCCACATGCGACTAGCGAAGCCCTGTTTTATCTTGTGAGAGCTGGTCTTCCACATTCGCCCCGACAGAAAGACCCACCCCACCCCCGCCACGAGGGCCCGAGTTCGGTGCCTGGCCTCTCCCCCGACCCACGGCTGCAACAGCCCCTCCGAAGCGGAAGTTTCTTCAGTACGGGAAAGAGAACATGGGGCGGGGGTGGGGGAGAGGGTTTTTCCCTAGGATGCTTCCTACCCGCTCGGACTCGGGAAATTCCTGGCGCCCGCGATGCAGAGCAGTGGGCCGAAGAGCTAGACCGGTCAAGCCCAGACGGCGAGCTGAGCCGGAGGACCTGAGCGCGCAGCCCAGGCACACAAAGTAGTCGCGGGCCGAGGCGGGGGTGCCATGGAGTCCAATCAGAGACGCGAGCACGTGAGTGGAGTCCGAGCCGGCCAATCAGAGGGTGGGAGGATGAGCTTCCCGTACCGAACTCTTCCCTGTAGCCTGCGGACCCAGATCCCAAGCGTGGGGTGCAATACCTCGGGAAAGGAAATGGTGCTCTAAAGACAAAATAATTATTTATCTAGACTTGGGTATTTTTAAGTAAATGCCTTAGGTACTTATCCCAGAGCAAAGAGTGGCAGCCTTTTGCATGCCGCGTATGAAAGGATCACAGAAAAGAGACTTAAGAGGCAGTGGTCTGCCAAGATTGCAATCTGCCTAAAAACACTAATAAATTTACGTTTATTGACACCTTTTTATAGGCCAGGAACTGTATTACAGAAATACAAATAAGATGCTGCTGATTCAAAGAAGAAAAAAGTTCCCTGTCCTCAAGAAGTTCAGTTTCCTCTGAAAGAGGTTTGCTGGACCTTATGACTGGTATTTATCCTCAGACCTTTAAACAAAAAGCTCTCAGCGAAGTGGTAGTTTCCAGTCATTTTTATGATTGTTATCTCCCTGTAAGAAGAGAAATTTGAGAGAAAAGTAGAGTGACTTATCTAAGGTCACACAAAAATATACAGGCAGAGCCAGAATGATACTCTAGCTCAGAGTTTAGACACCATCATTCAACCATCATTTATCTAACCCATGGTTGCTATCCTCCACTGAAGAGGTTTCTGCTCTAAGCTTATAAATTGAGCAAAATTCTGCTATAAGAGCCACATACTTTAGTTGTTGGAACTTATCAGAAATTTTAGGCTTATGCCATAGTAAGATAGATTAAGGCCAAAGTCTTATAAGTCAAACTCTAGTTAATTTTTAGAAGTCAGAGATGAGGTGGATATTTACTTTTTAATTTAAACAGCACTTTAAAAAAATATTTTAGCAAGCATGTTTAACTTTATAGCTTACCTTGTATAATATTTTAAGATCTCCAACTTCAAAGCTTTAATTTACATTTGCCTCAAAACATCTGGGTTTTTTAATCTGGGCTTCATTTTTCCTTTCCAAAAACCTAGGAATTGAAATATTTATATTCTCTACCTCCTTCTGCTAAAAAAAAATAAAAAATAAAAAATTGTGTTCAAGAAATGTTCGTCTAGGATTTAGTGCACTTTAATAGGGTGGCA
Organism: Balaenoptera acutorostrata; assembly: GCF_949987535.1. NCBI lineage: Eukaryota > Metazoa > Chordata > Mammalia > Artiodactyla > Balaenopteridae > Balaenoptera > Balaenoptera acutorostrata. The sequence goes on along the minus strand of NC_080066.1, from coordinate 144,738,882 downwards.
TAATATATATTGAAACACCAAATAACTTTGGTGTCTCTAAAATATACTCAGAAACTAGTTCTTCAGCAATTCGGATTGTGTTCTGTTGAGTCAGTGTGCGGCACAGCCTCTGACAGAACACTGTTATCAAAGCCCTTTCCAGGACATGCCCAGCATGTAGATGCCACCTCAGAACTGGAAGTATCAGTTAAACAACTGATTTGTGAGAACCAATCTTTACACATTGAGGTCCAGGCCAATAATGAATTTCCAGAAAATTCCCAACAATTCCAGCTTTTAAAAAACACATTTCTTTTACTCTCACAAGAGAGATAATTACTGAAACTCTGCCTTCTTCTTGCTAGGTTAAATTTCTGACAGAGAAAATATCCCCAAAAGATTCTAAACATCTCTGGCCACCAGAAGACATCTCTGTCAAAGGCTGTTTTCTCCATAAGCTCCAGCCTCCCCCTCTGCTTCTAGGCCCTCTAGCTCTTCTTACCCCAGCTGCCTGCCTCTGCCTCTCATCATTCCTAGTTTCTTATATTTGCCTGAGCAAGCAGAATTGCTCCACCACTTCCTCCACGGCTCCCTCACCAACTAGGTTTTACGCCTATCTCTGCTTATCTGAAAGCTTACAGGCAAGTTCTGCTCAACAAAACATTGTACAGAACATTCTTCATGACATGTTGTACTGAGAACTAATAGAACCTTGTCAGTACATTATATTCTTTTTCATAAGCCTGCGTGAAATTCTTAGTCATCAACCAGAGCTGTGGAGTCTTGCGGATGGGGTGAGGAGGAATCAATCATTAGACAATGGAAAAGATCAACATGAAAGTTAGTGAGTACATGAGTGGCCATTTTATTGAGAGATTAGCTAGATCAAAGTTAATGAACTTGAATACTATCACATTTCCAAAATTTTGAACATTCATGTAGGAACTAGTTTGAAATTGACTACCATTTCATTAATGACTATAATAAAAATAATAGATGAGGTGTAATATTGCTGAGTGCCAGGCCCCATAATAAGCTCTTTACCTCCGTTATTTAACTCTCAAATAACCCTTTGAGGTAGGCCCCTTATTACAATGGTTGGGGGGATCAGAGAGAAAGGTTGAAGAGGCTCTCAGGAGGTTCAGCAGCAGCTACTTACCAAATAGTTTAGAAAATTCTCCATCTCTGTCATTGTGGACCAACTGAATATCAGCCCTAGAAACATTCTTTTTTTTTTTTTTTTTTTTTTAATTTTATTTTGGGCTGCATTGGGTCTTCGTTGCTGCACACAGGCTTTTCTCTGCTTGTGGCAAGAGGGGGCTACTCTTTGTTGTGGTGCGCGGGCTTCTCATTGCGGTGGCTTCTCTTGTTGAGAGCACCAGCTCTAGGCGCACGGGCTTCAGTAGTTGTGGCACACAGGCTCAGTAGTTGTGGCTCACGGGCTCTAGAGCGCAGGCTCAGTAGTCATGGCGCACGGGCTTAGTTGCTCCACGGCATGTGGGATCTTCCCAGACAGGGCTCAAACCCATGTCTCCTGCATTGGCAGGCGGATTCTTAACCACTGCACCACCAGGGAAGCCCGCCCTAGAAACATTCTTAATAAATTTTAATTGCTCTTGTTTTCTAATTGTTGCTCTAGCTACGTTTTACTTAGAGGATTCCTTTTTGCAGCAAATCATCCAAAGGACAGCATTGTTATTACCACATGCAGGAAGGTGTGACCTTGAGATAATCATTTTACCAATTTGGGCCTTAGTTTTCTCATCTGCAAAATAAAAGAGTTGGACTAGATAAACTTTAGTTGTTTGCCAGTTCTAAAACAATAAATCTAGCTAGTTTGACACACCATTGGCAGTAACTACAACAATGAAATATGGAAAAACCATCCATACTTTCAAATCCAATAAATATTTTAAGTCACTTTTGAGCCAACTCCTTAAATAGAAACTCTGTCTAACTACACCCACTCGTTAAAGAGCCAAAGCCAGTCTTTCCAATCAGAAAGTTAAATAAAGTGACTGATGTAAAGACTGATGAAACTGGCCAAACTATCCCTCCTTGTGACTTGCCTGCATGGCTGAAATTACTGTCTTCTCCATTTAGGATAAAGTATCAGATAGTTCACACTGTTGATTTCTTATTCAACATCTACTCCTGTTCCTTCCTTATTAACAGAGTTCCTTGTTTTTATTTTTATTTGTTTGTTTTTTAGGTACATCCAACCTCCAGCTACAGAAGGGCAACTCAATTAGTCTGAGTCAATCAGTAAATGAATTCCCTTGTATGGTAGAGACTCGTAAGGCTTACCCTGTCTTTCCAGGCACATACAGAGATTACATCCCTGCCACCCACCCCAACACTTGTAGTTCGGTGGACCATGTGACTAGTTATAGTCACTAGTCTATAGTGGGTTGTGGATAAAAGTGGTATGTGTCACTTCCAGATAAAATACCTAATTGCAAGTATAAGTCCATCTAGAGTTACTCTTCCCCAGTCTCAAGACCAGCATTGTTGAAGATGATACAGCCTCTGTCAACCTAGGTCCCCAAGAAAGAACAATGTGGAACAGCCCACCTCCCACCCTTATCAAGTCAGAATGGATATATAGTTTGAGTAAAAACTACACCTTTGTTGTTTAAGCTACTGAGATTTGGGGGGTTTTTTGTTTTTTGTTTTTCTTGCTGTGTGACCTAGAATCTAAGTTATGCTAGGTCCTAGACTACCCTAATTATTACACCTGAAAACCATTGTAGTCCTGGGGTAAACTGGCCCCATCAACTGAAGGGAAGGATTTTGGGCCCATGCTTTGGGGAGAAGATTCTCTCTTTCCTACCATGTATGAACAGGTCAGCCTATAACCCAGATTGCCACTGGCAGCAATCTAACAACCACAAGAGGAACTAAACTTAGAATGAAGTCAACACACTAAGGATGGCAAACAGAGAGAAGAACACTTGAAGATATGATTGAGCGGAAGGTTATATCACTCCTGAAGGCTAATCTTCTGTGGACTTCTAAATCTGCAAAATAATTATTCTGCTTGTTTGTTTCTCCAAAACGCTGTAAGCAGAAAATACACCTTGAATATCGTTAATTTCATCACAGTTCCTAACACAGATCTAGCTCAAGAAGCAGTCAAAAATATTGGATGAATTAAAATTTTTTAAAATATAATAGCTCATACTCTTGCCTTCAGAAATAAAATATTACTTGCATTAACAAGGGGGAAAAGTAATTTGATTCAACTCAGTCTTTTTACAGGTGAAGAGAAGACCCAGGTACATTACAAAATTTATGAAGTTCACAAAGCATTGTTACAGCAGAACTGAAGGGGAAAAAAAACCTAATAATTGCTTCATCAGAAATGACCGTAGTCTGGGGGCTTCCCTGGTGGTGCAGTGGTTGAGAATCTGCCTGCTAATGCAGGGGACACGGGTTCGCGCCCTGGTCTGGGAAGATCCCACATGCCACGGAGCAACTAGGCCCGTGAGCCACAACTACTGAGCCTGCGCGTCTGGAGCCTGTGCCCCGCAACGGGAGGGGCCGCAATAGTGAACGGCCCGCGCACCGCGATGAAGAGCGGTCCCCACACCGCGATGAAGAGTGGCCCCCACTTGCCGCAACTAGAGAAAGCCCTCGCACGAACCGAAGACCCAACACAGCCAAAACTAAAAAAATAAATAAATAAAGTAGCTATAAAGCTAAATTGGCACTTTCACACCTGCTGCAAAAAAAAAAAAAAAAAAAAAAAGAAAACAAGCACAGGGTTAAACTCTTAAAAAAAAAAAAAAAGAAATGACCGTAGTCTGGGCATATAATACCCAGAGAAAACCATAATTCAAAAAGACACATGCACCCCAATGTTCACTGCAGCACTATTTATAATAGTGAGGTCATGGAAGCAACCTAAATGCCCATTGACAGACAAATGGATAAAGAAGATGTTGTACACATGTACAATGGAATATTACTCAGCCATAAAAAGTAATGAAATTGCATCATTTGTAGAGACATGAATGGACCTAGAGACTGTCATACAGAATGAAGCAAGTCAGAAAGAGAAAAACAAATATTGTATATTAATGCATATATGTGGAATCTAGAAAAATGGTGTAGATGAACCAGTTTGCAGAGCAGAAATAGAGGCACAGATGTAGAGAACAAACATATGGACACCAAAGGGGGAAACGGGGTGAGGGGGGAGCATGGGATGAATTGGGAGATTGGGATTGACATATGTACACTAATTTGTATAAAATAGATAACTAATAAGAACCTGCTGTATAAAAAAAATTAAATTAAATTTTTAAAAAATGAACATAGTTTCCAACTCAAGATGGAGAAGTAATGAGACAGTAGTAGACCCTGGTAGTTAAAAACTTTGAAGTTAAGACAAAAGTAGCTTACCTATTAGCTATATAATCTTGGAAAAGGTACTTAACCTCCCTGAGCCCTGGTTTTTCCATCTGTAAAAGAGGATAACAATCTCTAACTCATAGAGTTGTGAGGAATAAGTGACTCAACATATAAAAAGCACTTAGCAGGCTTCCCTGGTGACACAGTGGTTAAGAATCCACCTGCCAATGCAGGGGACACGGGTTTGAGCCCTGGCACAGGGAGATCCCACATGCCACGGAGCAACTAAGCCCAGGCGCCACAACTACTGAGCCTGACCTCTAGAGCCCGCGAGCCACAACTACTGAAGCCCACATGCCTAGAGCCCGTGCTCCACAACAAGAGAAGCCACTGCAATGAGAAGCCCGTGCACCACAACGAAGAGTAGCCCCCGCTCGCTGCAACTAGAGAAAAGACGGTGCGCAGCAACAAAGACCCAATGCAGCCAAAAATAAAATAAATAAATTTATATAAAAAATAAAAAGCCCTTAGCAAAATGCCTGACACATAGTAAACATTCTATATATTGCAGCCATATCAAAGGATGTTTATTCATAGCTAAATCAACTTTTTTTTCCATTAAGATAGATCCTGTTCTCCTTTATCATTTATTTAATTCAGACCACTGACCTAAGTTTTTCCATAATATATAATTATAGTGTAGTCTATACAATTGTGTAGCCAGTATACACCTTTCCTATAAAAACGTTCCTCCCATTTCACAATTCTATCATATGATGGCAGCTAGAGAAGTCATATTACTGCTGACTGTCCCCTTGACCACAGCTAATTGGTCAAGAGGTGGATATCAGACCCAAGATGAACCAAGGAAGCCATTCCTCCAAGATTTTTAGACTTTGGAAGAGAGGTCATGCCAAGCCTCACCTAGATATAAAATCTGGGAAATGTCACTGGACATGTTTTTTTGCCAAGTGGAAAAAACACATTCTGTATTGAGAAAATACAGTCAATGAACAGGAAGCAGAGAGGATGCAGAGAATGTCTGTTACACTGGAATTCCCAGTTCCAGGTTTTCTTGATCACTGGCAGAATCTCTGCCTTTCCTTCTGCTTAGGTTTGCCTCTTCCAAGGGTTTCCCCCATATTCTTCCTATATATTTCCCATTTTGCATAAGCGAATTCCAGGTGAGTTTATTTTAGATGCAGTTAATGTAATGATATGCCATATGTTATCATAAAATAAAAAAGGAAAATCTTAGATTCATTATCTTTATTGACAACCTGAATGATACCTCTAAGAATATGATTGTCAAGTTTATAAAAATGAATCAATAAATTTTTATCAAATGCCAACTATAGGAAAAGTACCTGTGGCAGAGATTTCAAATTACCCCCTCTTATCTATTCTCTCATTCCTTCATGGTCCTATTGCCAATCAACTAAAATCTTACATTTCCCAGTCTCCTTTGCAGTGGGTATGGCCACATTACTAAATTCTGGCTGTTGAGATCTAAGCGTTATATGGGACTTCTATTCTTTTTTAAAAGAAGTCATAAAAAGAAAGGAGTTATACTCTCCTTCAGCCTGCTCTCCATCCTATTACCTGGGACATGATATGATGACTGGAGCCCTTTCAGCCATCTTGGACCATGAAGGGGATAGCCATACCATAGGTATAGAATAATAGTGAGTAGGAAAGAGCCTGGCTCCCTGACAAATTTGTGAACCCTCCATGCCAATCCTGGAGTACTTACCTCCAAAATTCCTTCATGCAAAAAAGAAATAAGCTTCTATCTTATTTAAGCCACTATCATCTAGGTTTTTCTGTTACATGCCACTGAACCTAATCCTGATACAATGCCATAGTAGTTTGATAAATTACATTGAGTTAAGTTGGATTGTTCATGCTTTGCAAAAAGAGAAACAAATCCCAAAATGTTTGAAAACATTTGAAAGAAATGTAACAAAGACAAGTACATGCTACTACTATATTTTAAAATTTTAAACCAAAATTAAAACTACAGTCTGGGGAAGGATGGGATAGGTGAAAGAGAAAGAATTTTTTCAGAGACAAAAATTCCAGCCAAAAAAATAATTACCCCTGTCAAAATGTTATAAATACTTGCTCCAGTAAGAGTGAGCTTCGCTGAAGTCACCAAAGTTCCAATGTTTCACTTTACAGGGGCAACAACTCTATGACTTCACCCGAGGAAACATTGGGTTCTGAGGGGAAAAACTAACTCTAACCAAACTGACAAAAGATTGAAATACCAGAAGGCCCCTTGAGGGCAGAGATCCTGCCTATCTGTCTTGATCACCCCTATGTAGCATATTTGTTGAATGAGTTCATTCATTTTCATTGCTATAGACCTGCCAAGGGGAAAATCAAGAAAGTAATAACCTCTGGTTAGTCAGGATCTTCTACAGTTTCCATGGGAACAAGGCAGTATAGAGTTGTGGTTCAGAACGTAGATTCTGACTATATTTGAATCCTTGCTCTGCCACTTAATAGTGATGAGACCTTGGGAAAGTTTTTAAACCTCTGTCTTATTTTTTCATTCATGTAAAATGGGAATGATAATGTTATCTACCTCATCCATCGGGTTGTTGTGACTGTATAATGAGTTATTACTTATAAGGCTCTTAAGAAGAGTGCCTGGGGCTTCCCTGGTGGCGCAGTGGTTAAGAATCTGCCTGCCAATGCAGGGGACACGGGTTCGAGCCCTGGTCTGAGAGGATCCCACATGCCGCGGAGCAACTGGGCCCGTGAGCCACAATTACCGAGCCTGCGCGTCTGGAGCCTGTGCTCCGCAACAGGAGAGGCCGCAATAGTGAGGGGCCCGCGCACCGCGATGAAGAGTGGCCCCCGCTTGCCACAACTAGAGAAAGCCCTCGCGCAGAAATGAAGACCCAACACAGCCATAAATTAAATAAATAAATAAAATTAAAAAAAAAAAAAAAAAAGAACAGTGCCTGGCACAGAGTAAGCACACAATAAATGTTAGCCATTTATAGCTCTACAAAAACCCTGAGCTAAAGCAAGCCTTTGTGAACACTACTGTCATTATCTGATCTAAATCCAAAGTCAAGATAACATGAAAACAGAATCTCAGGAAGAAAAAAAAAAAATGATTGACAAGATTTCCTGGACCAAAGGCTGAATGTCATTTCAGTTCTGCAGTACATGCTACAACACAACTGTTGGTATTTAAAACAAAGAGTAAAGATTCTAAAAACAACCCCTTATAAATTGTGCTGCCATGATTTACAAGTAGACTTGTAAACTCACACAGATAGGGTCAAGTGGGGCTAACTTATATGTATTTCAAGGTTGATCATTTAGGTTTAAAATACATTCCCAGTCTTCTGGGCTCTTACACTCACATATCAAACAGCTGAGAAGTCCATCCAACTTCCAGAGAGGGAAATCTTGTTGGGTCTTCACGTCTTTCTTTACTCAGTCACATCATAGGTCTTCTGGCCTTCAGTCAGGTATTACTTCTGGTCCAAACTACTGTGCCAAGGTCGTGGAGGTTGCCCCTTCAGCAGGGGGTATGGGCATGAGCATGGCAGACCCTTTAGTAGAGGCAGGAGGTGGGCAGACAAGAATTGACATCTCTGGTACCCAGCTGTACTCCTTTCCCTTGCTTTCTCCTTCAATCTTTTACAACTCTACTAATCCCTCTAATGTTCACATGTAGTTCTTACAACTCTATCCTTCTACTTAGCAATTCAACTCAATCTCAGCCTTCATATTGGCCTATGAAAATTCCCCAGTCCAGTAAATTTGTTTCTAGTAAATGTCAGTCTTGATTTTGTTTATGAAGTCAGGTGGGCTGTGTTGGAGTTTGTCTCCACGTGGACCATCGAGCTTCCCACCAACTAAATAACTTGCCTGCCTTACAGTGGTCTGACCACAAGGTGAGCTCTGGTCACAAGGAGAAATCATAACCTGTGTAAATGCGACACCTGGCTCCTTTTAAAAACAGCAAAAAGGTAAAAGCCCTACGATAATGGGACGAAACTGTCTTCACATAGGAAAGACATTTTAAAAGCTAATCTCTAGACAAGTTTTATTAAAAGCTAATGCTATCATGTGTTGAAACAAAGAGTTTATGAATGTCTAGTATATAAATAGTAGCAATAGAAGTCATATAGCTCTGAATTAACAACAAGGGAGACTGGAACTAATGTCTCTGCCACACGCAGCAAATGACCTACACAATCATATGTGGCATGGCTCTGGATGCAATAATTTAAGAAATAACCAAGAGATGAAATGGATAGCAGGAGGTGAATTTCAGAAATTATAAAAGACATGATAACTGGTTAGGTGAAAAAGTGACCAAAGATAAGTGAGATCTGAGGCTTGAGTGAATCATTATTTGATACCATTAATATAATTCATGGTTGAGTATAACCACAATTAGAATTCAGGTCTTCTGATCCCAAACCAAATATTCTTTTCATTCTGTCAGGCTCAATATTTCATTTACAAAAAAGCAAAATTATAACAATCACTGAATCAGATGGATTTATCATTGTTATCCCCAGTGTCTGGAATAGTGCCTGGCCTCTTGGATGTACTCAATGAATAGTAATTGACTGAATGGATGAGTGAATGAATGAATGAAGAAAGTGGTATTTATTTCCACAGAAAGGATCTGACTAAATAAAAGAAGTTTTGTCTTTACATGTTGCTAGATCTTACAAATGGTTTCCAATGAATTTCTAATAGCTTTTAATAGCTATTTTTAAAGGATCGTAGGAAACCTTATATATACTTATGTCCACATTCCTAAATAATAGAAGAAATCCAATTAACTTTGTCCTTCCTTTTATAGGAGTATTCTTCATTTTAAAAATAAGTGCCTAGGGCTTCCCTGGTGGCGCAGTGGTTGAGAATCTGCCTGCCAATGCAGGGGACACGGGTTCGAGCCCTGGTCTGGGAGGATCCCACATGCTGCGGAGCAACTAGGCCCGTGAGCCACAATCACTGATCCTGCGCGTCTGGAGCCTGTGCTCCGCAACAGGAGAGGCCGTGATAGTGACAGGCCCGCGCACCGCAATGAAGAGTGGCCCCCACTTGCCACAACTAGAGAAAGCCCTGGCGCAGAAACAAAGACCCAACACAGCCATAAATAATTAATTAATTAATTAATTAATTATTTTTTAAAAGTGCCTAATAAAATAATCTATGCAGTCCTTTCGCTTTTAACATTCTGTGTGCCTCTAAGAGAAAATGTGCTTGATTAGTTCTCCTCCACAACTTACAATGAATGAATATACCAACTCCTCCCAGATAGATATGGCTGTGGTGGCCATATTTTTTTCACCAAGCGGAGTGAAACTAAATCTAACAACTAAACCTAATACTTAAATATGAATTTTCCTGAAAAGTCTAAAACATATGGACACGATAGGGATAAGGCTGAAATATGTATTTAAAGTCTGCATTATAGTTATGCTTCCTCACAACCATGCCCTTAAAGTGTCCTTGGCTGTATATCAGGGCTGATGTTGGCCAATACTGCAAAATTCTGATTAGTCAGGAGCCTATTTTAATTGTCTGAGCCCATGTAATAGTATTTTGAATATTCAAGGAATATATTTGTCATCTATGAGCTTAACTTAGTAGCAGGGAGGCTAAGTGAAGCTCTGGTAAACAGGATTGCACACAAATAACTTTGATTTTGTGGTAGGAGAGTTTTTATCCTTCCTTCACTCTCTCCCAATTACTACTTCCCACTTTGCTCATCAAAGGACCTGGGATAAATTTTACATTCATCACATCAAATCTAGAACTCCACTATCAGCTGCAGATGAAGACAATTTTTAAAAAAATTTTTATTGGGTTATAGTTGATTTACAATGTTGTATTATTTTCTGCTGTACAGCAAAGTGAATCAGTTATACATATACACATATCCACTCTTTTTTAGATTCTTTTCCCATATAGGTCATTACAGAGTATTAAGTAGAGTTCCCTGTGCTATACAGTAGGTCCTTACTAGTTATCTGTTTTATGTATAGTAGTATGTATATGTCAATCCCAATCTCCCAGTTTATCCCTCCCCCCCCTTTCCCCCTGGTAATCATGTTTGTTTTCTACATCTGTGACTCTATTTCTGTTTTGTAAATAAGTTCATTTGTATCATTTTTTTAGATTCTACATATAAATCATATCATATGATATTTGTGAACTAAGACCAATTTTTACAGGTAGAAACTAACCTGAATAGTTTTGATTTTGGGGGGTTTTGTTTGGTTTGGTTTTTTGGTTTTAGGCTTAAGTCAGTCATGCTCTGACAGTATCATGGACCATGTAATATCTGGAGATTCCTCCTGTATTCATGACTCATAATTTTCCACTTATATAGTTCTAGAAAAACCAAACTGCTGGGTATGGATACTCATTAAATTGCTTTGCACAAAAGAAAGGATATTGCTCTTTTTATTACAGTCAAAATGAAAACTGAATAAAGTGTATCAGATTTCCCCTAATATCCCTACAATCTTCTCCAACTGCTAGAATCATCTTCTAAAGCTTTCTACACTCAAGAGCACCTCAAGTTATTGTCCTCCTTTATGTTTCCCAACCTCTTTGGTAGTCAGGTTGGAGCCATGTTCTAGCCACTAGGATGTGGACAGAACTTATTTAAGTCACTTCCAAGTCTGGTCATAAATGCCCCTGTGAGAATCTCCAGCTCTTTCTGCCCCTGCCTCGGTGATCTTGGAGCCTGCATATTCCACATGATCTCACGCTAAGATAAAGGGAGGCATCCCAGATCCCTGAGTGTCCACTAGGAGGAAAACCACCCTGCAGGCATTGGACGGTGACATGAGCACGGAATAAACCTTTATTGCTTTAAGCCACTAGTGTTAATTAACCAACAACCATACTGGCTGAGAGGATAATGGGGAGCTGAAATCCACCCCCTGTCTTAATTACCAAACCACATGCCTTGGCACAGTCTTTTACCAAAATGAGTGAGCTTGTCTGCATCTCATCCTCTTCTGATTCACATACGGATGCCATAGGACTAGCATGGCCCTGACTGAATCCCCACTCAATTGATCATCCTGCCTCCACTTTGCAATCCCTCTATAAGAGGCTGCCAGATTAATGCTTCTAAAGCACAACTCTGATCATGCCATTTCCTGCTCAGAAACCCCTAGAGGAGCCCCACTGCTTCATGGATTAAGGCCCCAATCCTTAACATGGTCTCCAAGACCCTCCACAATTCATTGAACAAATCCACCTATGCATCCTAGTTACTACCTTTGTCTTCTCACCCCCCACCCCACCGTGTTCTCTGGCTCTGGAAGCCTGCATGGCATGAAGCCAGGAGCGCCCTCAGCCTGACTCCACAGAACAGGCATTCATTTTCCTAGCTTATGGAACCTCCACCTTCACTAACTCCGAGAATTTCCATAGTACAGAATTTCTTCAAGGCTTCCAAGCCTTCTGGAGTCACCTTTTCCTTTAATAGCCAGATTCAAAAGCTCAACTTTCATCCTGTGTATTATAAGGGCACCTCCATCTGCTTATTTGTGGGGGGAGGGGGAATCTGTCTCACAGTTGCTCTTGAGTTCTTAATTCACTTTACAGCCTGCTCCTCCACTTTGGCTCTGCAGCATAACAAGAAATCAGCTGTATTCTCACCCCTGGTTGGACCCTACTTGTGAGCAGTGTGTCACTAGCAACTCTTCTTACCATGAGGGAACCAAGAGGTGAGGGAAAGACAACAACATATAATACAGCTACTCCTACTCTGTGTAGCAGCTAGGATTCGCAGATGAGATACAGGATGTCTAATTAAATTTGACTTTGAGATAAACAGCAAATCATTTTTTTAGTATAAGCACATCCCAAGTATTGCATAACATACTTATGCTAAAAACTTGTTTGTTTACCTGAAATTCAAATTTAACTGAGCATTCTGCATTTTTATTTGCTAAACCTGGCACCCCCAATAGAGGCCTCCCTTTCGTTAAATTCTTGAGCTTTGGTTCAGACTGGGGGTGGGGTCGGGTGGAAGCAGGACTCTTTCGGCCAATGCATAATCCACCAAAAACACTGCCGTTTTAAATAACATTTCCCCCCCTCAACGAGTGTTTTTCTCCCTGTTATTCATGTGTTATAGTAATTTCTACACAGTAATATCCCACATATGACAAAAATAAGCCTCGTGAAGTCAGGAACATTATTCTTCCTATTCTTTCATTGGCTGGCTGGACCTCGGAGCCATCTTTCTGGCACTGACTATCTACTTGCTACATTAGCGTTTCAAGAATTCAAAACCAGCAATAGCACCAGAAATTTTAAAGCAGATAACAGAGTCATAAGAAAATGCCTTGGGCATCCTAGCACTTTTTCTGACTTACATTACGAGCCATGGATTTTTAATTTTGGATTTGCACATGTTTCCAAATATCTCCCCACGTCTTCCAGGAAATATTTGGCTGGGTTTTACCTGAGGTGCATCAGACACTCACAGGAACACAGGTTATGCCTAGAAGTCATTCTTTTAAGATAGCTTGCCAGAGATGTAACTCTCTCCCTCAAACATAAAAGGTAGCACCTCCACTTGGTGGGTGTTATTTCATTCTCTTCTAAACACACTTACACGTTACCTGCAGCCTTGGAATGGAGCAAACGGGCCACGAGTTGACATCTTGTGAATCTCACAGCCTCGCTGTCCAGCTCCTGAACCCTGTGCTTTCTTGGTTGCTCATCTGGAAGCCAGAAAGATGGGTGGGTTAGATTATAAAGGCTAATTAAATACTGTAAAATGTATATAGGATCATTAGAAACAAATGGCCTTGTTCTTTCTCTCAAGCACCCATATTCAAGCAGGCATTAGGCTCCACAGTCATTAGGTATCTAGCACGATGATTCTTTTCATAAGAAATGGGAAATTAATCACAGCCATGGAGGTACCCTGTACATTCCTAGAGTAATAGTAGAAAGAGTAGGTGTGGTCTGGTTCCTTTAAACACATAATCTACAGATGGGGAAATTTCCCAGACTGCTTTATGGAAATCTAACCCTTTTAGAGAATTTCAGTTACTTCACTAAAAAAATATGTGTACATATATATCCAGTAGCAAAATTTTTTAAACTAGATAACATATATACATCATAAAAAAAATTCAAAGGATATGTAAAAGGACATAAAAAATTTCAAAGGATATGGAAAAGTCCCTCTTCCATACTGTCTCCTAATCTTCCTCCCCTGAGGTATCAGTGTCACCAGTTTGTATATCTTTCTAGGTGTATTCTCTGAATATACAAGCATGTATGTATATGTTGCCTTCAAACAGATTTAATTCCTTTTAAAATCTTCTTTATTGTAAGAGTATAAAATATACATAGTGATCTTGGGGTTTTTTTTAAATTTAATAATATTATCTTTGGAAGCATTCCATATTAGTGCATGGCACTCTGCCTCAGTATTTTTGACTATTGTATAATATTTCATTACATGAATGTACCACTAACCAATCCCAATATTTTTTTTTTAAAGATTTATTTTTTTTTTAATTGATTAATTGATTGATTGATTGCTATGTTGGGTCTTCGTTTCTGTGCTAGGGCTTTCTCTAGTTGTGGCAAGCGGGGGCCACTCTTCATCACGGTGCGCGGGCCTCTCACTATCGCGGCCTCTCTTGTTGCGGAGCACAGGCTCCAGACACGCAGGCTCAGTAATTGTGGCTCACGGGCCCAGCCACTCTGCGGCATGTGGGATCTTCCCAGACCAGGGCTCGAACCCGTGTCCCCTGCATTAGCAGGCAGATTCTCAACCACTGCGCCACCAGGGAAGCCCCAATCCCAATATTGATCGACTTTTTGTTTGTTTCCAACTTTTGCTATAATAAAAGCTTTTCAATTAACTTCTCCCTGTTAGGAAAATGGCTTCAAGTACTACTGAGCTATTCAACAGATATTTATTGAACACCCGTCCAATACACAGCACCAGGCCCTGTAAACAATAATGAAACTAAGAATATTCCTACACATTTCCCCTTCTTCAAATTGTTTGGTCACTTTACATGTGTGTGCTCTGGAATTTGTAATTGTCCCTCCCAGGTCTGTAACTAAAGACTCCTTCTTCATCTATTAAAACACTAATCTTCTCTTCTAAATTTACTTTACTGTGGCAAAGTGGGAGTTCCATAACTACAAATCTTTTAACTATCACATCAGAGACTATATATCAATTCTCTCTGCAAAGATACACCTGTGCTTAATTTAGAATTACAGAATTTAAGAGACAGGGAAAAACCTAATGATCACACAAACCAACCTCTTTATTTTCTAGATGAGAAAAGTAAAGCTAAGAAAAGGAGAAATGGCTGGGCCATGGCCAAACTCTAGCTTATTTTTCCTGATACAAATTGGTTCAATCTACTCCCCCATCTTCCATTTAAAAATCAAAACTGATTTTCACTTGTGGCCATGATGGAGTAACAGGGACCTGATTTACCCTCTATCTTAAACAAATGGAAACCAGACTAAATATATATAAAAAACTGTTTTCAGATATTAGACAACATGCAGCATAAGACAGTCATCTCTGAGCAAGAAAAACACATGACGTGAAACTATAATTGCCCCAGCTTACTGCCTAGAGAGATTCCAGGCTACAGCACAGGCAAGGGGACCCCACCAAGCCCGGCAGCTTCCCTGAAGTTAAGAATTCAGATTGGCTAAGGTAGCTAGAATTTGTAGGGTAGGAAAGCTGCACAGAGAGAGACAGAGAAGAGAGTTCTGGAGCTCCACAGGGCCTGCAGCTTGAGTCTTGAGCTGAATACTGATCAGCACACATGTGTGAGGAAACTACCTGGGGACAGGAGAGAAACACCTGAAAGGAGCAATTACTGGCATTCACACAGGGCTGGAAATAATCCACGTTCCCAACAGCCTGAATGGAAAAACCTTCTAACACATTGGGTGTCGTGCTGAGTACTCAGAAAGGTATTGCCTCATTAGCAGGCCAAGTGAGCCCTATATTAAAGGCGGCTCTGCTTCTGCCCATCAGAGTTTAAATGCAAGCCTCAAAAAGATCAAACTGTTTCCAAGTAATTTCACTCTGTCCCAGAACATAATTCAAAAATATTTAAAGGAATAAACTCCCTCCCCCCAAAAAAGTCCAGCCTCAAACAATGTGAAATTCACAATGCCTGTGATTCAATTTTTTATCGGTACTTCTTCTTTAACCAGGCATTCAAAATGAAGCAGGAAACCCCAGAATGAGGAAAACAAATAAATCCTTCAGTAGAAACAGAGCCAGATATGGCACAGGTGATAAAATTAGTAGGCAAAGACATTAAAACAGCTGTTATCAACAGCTCTTATAACTGTGCTCCATATGTTTAAGAAAGTAGAGGAAGGAATGAGCTTGTTAAGCAGAGAGAAGGAAGATTTTTTTTTAATGAAGTTCTATTCTTTTTTTAAATTTTATTTATTTATTTATTTGATTTTTGGCTGTGTTGGGTCTTTGTTGCTGCACACGGGCTTTCTCTAGTTGTGGCGAGCGGGGGCTACTCTTTATTGCAGTGGCTTCTCTTGTTGCGGAGCACGGACTCTAGGTGTGCAGGCTTCAGTAGTTGTGGCATGCAGGCTCAGTAGTTGTGGCTTGCGGGCTCTAGAGTGCGGGCTCAGTAGTTGTGGCTCAAGGGCTCTAGAGTGCGGGCTCAGTAGTTGTGGCACACGGGTTTAGTTGCTCCACGGCATGTGGCATCTTCCCAGACCAAGGCTCGAACCCGTGTCCCCTACATTGGCAGGTGGATTCTTAACCACTGCACCACCAGGAAAGTCCCAGAGAAGGAAGATATTTAAAAAGACCAAAGTCGAGCTTCCTAAGATGGAAAATTCAATATTTTAGATGAAAACTCTGAACTGCTATGGGAATTATAATTTTTGCCATTATTTCCATCTTATCAACACCATAATGAAAATAATATTTTCACTGGGTCTAAAAATACTCCTTTTCATATAAAAATCTCAATGTGTATCAAAACCATCAATGTAGAGTAGTGTTTGCACAGTAAAAATATGTTACCTGCACTCACTATTGGTATTTATAAAGAACAGAGCAGCGCACAGCCTTTTCTATATGTAAAACATGTTAAGCCAAGCATAACTTCTATTCAGAAGTGTTTAAAGTCCAATGAAGAACAAAAAATTGGGTTCTGTGACTTCATTTTTAAGCTTGGTACATGTGTAAATTAAAGAAAAACGTTTTATATGTACCACTTAGGACATAAAATAAAGCTAGAGATTTTTAGACCCTTGCCAGGATCAGTGATGTCAGTATTCCCAACAATTTGTTGATGAGCTGCAGTCTAAAGTACCTAACCTAAGAAATAGAGATAAGAAGAAGGAGAAAATCAAGCAAGAAGCAGAAGTAGGACCAAAAAAAGGAACTCTTATGTGAAGTGGGAACAAATGTGAGGACTGTGGCTTACAAGTGTATATGAATCTCCCTAACAGAGGCTGAGAAGGAGATAACATGAAAATGCAATTAAATTTAACCAACAGTTATTGAGTGCCTGTTATCTGCAATACACTGTACCAAATGAAGTACTATCCCTTTCTTCCAGCAGCACAAAATATGATGCAAGAGATGGATGCAGATACATAAAAAATCGTATCATAAGTCAGATTGATAAGCTGCAATAACGTAGACGTAACAACAGCTAAGGGGGACCAGGGGAATGAAATAACTGGTTCTTGGGGTAGGAAAATAAGGGAAAACTTCACATAATAGGTGACATTTGAACTGTGTGCTAAAAGACACAAGGGATTTTACTATATATAAATGGGGATGATGTGGTTATCCTCCATTTAATTCCCCCCTCCCTCATACCACCATTTATTCTCTGCCTCTCTCTGTCCCACTTTTTAATCAATAGACTGCATCATCTGCCCATTCTTGGTGGTTGGCTGGCTCCTAGTTGACTTTGGCCAATTAAAGACACCTGCCGGAGATTAGCAGGAGGAGGAGAGTTTGGGGTGTTTATTCACTGTCCCCTCTCTGCTTCGGCACTGTGGTTTGGCAGTGGCTCTAACCCTCCCTGCCTACAGTTCCTACTGATGGCCCTCCCTCCAAGGCTTCAGCTCTCACTGAGATGTGGTAATGGTATTTCACCCCCTTGGCCTTTGAGCCTACAGAAAATAAGAGCATCCCACTCTGTTACTCTATGGATGTCTCAGCCACTCTTGTAGCTTCCCTTTACCTTGACTGTATCTCTGTAAGTCATCCCTTTGTTTGAACCATCTGAGCTGAATGCAGTCCTAGACAGAGAGAATAGTATAAGCAAAGGCAAGAAGGAATATATGTCATGATTCAGGAACCATGACTGCATCATGGGGAACCTCATGGGGTGGGAATCTAGGCTAGAAGAGAGTGGTTTTAGAGAATTGGGGTCAGATTGTGAGGGCCTCACTAAAGAATTTGGGCTTTATTCTTGGGTAAGCATAATCCAATGGTGGTTTTTCCCCCCAGTGGTGGTTCTGAGTGGATACAATCAGGTCTGTGTTCCAGGAAGATCTTTCTACTAGCATGTGGAGGATGGAATGAAGAGGAAAGAGACTGCAGGCAAAGATGCCAAGTAAGAAGTTATTGCAACAAGGTCCTAAAATGGGGCATAGGATGGTGGTAGGGAGAATGGATTTGAAATTGGTCAGTATTAAAATCTACAAGGCATGGCAAATAAGTGAATTGAGCAGCAAAGCCAAAGAAATTTTTAAGGGTGACTTCTAGGTCTCCAGCTTGGGATAATGTGAGAATGGTAGCCCTATAAACATAGAGACAGAGATTCTTCGAATGGGGAACATGAGTTTGATTCGGATCACCCAGGAAGTGAAGTGCTGTGGAGCATTCAGTCTGAGATGCTCAGCAAAGAGCTGGAAATTTGGGTCTATGTATCAGGAGAATGTAAAAACTAAAGCTAAAAATAGATATTCTAGAGCTATGGTTCTCAGTCCTGGCTGTACTTGAGAATCATCTAAGGAGCATTTTAAAAATAGATGCCAGGACTTCCCTGGTGGCACAGTGGTTAAGAATTCGCCTGCCAGTGCAGGGGACACGGGTTTGAGCCCTGGTCCGGGAAGATCCCACATGCCGCAGAGTAACTAAGCCCGTGCGCCACAACTACTGAGCCTGTGCTCTAGAGCCTGCAAGCCACAACTACTGAGCCCACGTGCCATAACTACTGAAGCCTGTGTGCCTAGAGCCCATGCTCCACAACAAAGAAAAGCCACCGCAATGAGAAGCCCGCACACCGCAACAAAGAGTAGCCCCCGCTCGCCACAACTAGAGAAAGCCCGCAGGCAGCAACAAAGAACCAACGCGGCCAAAAATAAATAAATAAATTTTTTTAAAAAAGCATCTGCTTAAAAAAAAGATAGATGCCAGGGTTCAACCCCAGATCAATCAAATCCAATTTCTTGGTGGTATCAGAAATCAGATTTAACTGGTATGGATTTAATCAGACATGATTGGATTTAATCTGGGTTTGCACTTTAAAAGAGCTCCCAGGTAATTCTTATGTGCATCCAGATTGAGAAACACTAATCGAACAAAGTAGGAGCAACTAAGAATGGGTACTTGAGGACAGCAGCATTTAAGCTACTGACACGGGAAACGATAGAGTGGCAGATAAAGATAAAGGCAGTCAAAAGAATTTAATCAGGAGAGTAGCTAAGCACATCACATGCCATGAACAGGTGGAAGAGGAATGAGAAGTCATTACTGATCTCTGGGAAAGCAGTCTTAGTTGCTGCAGAAGCCAGCTTGCAAGAGGCAAGGGGCAGATTTTAGATGAGGAATTGGAGGGAGGGAGCGTAGACTACTCTTTCAAGGTTGGCTATGTAGGAGAAGATAACCGCTAACTTAAGGAGCAAAAGCGTTGAGAGAAAGTTTTTTTGGACTTTAAGAAGGAATGCAGGGCTTCCCTGGCAGCGCAGTGCTCAAGAATCCGCCTGCCAATGCAGGGGACACAGGGTCGATCACTGGTCCTGGAAGATCCCACATGCCGTGGAGCAACTAAGCCTGTGCACTACAACTACTGAGCCTGCGCTCTAGAGCCCGCGAGCCACAACTACTGAAGCCCGCGCGCTTACAGCCCATGCTCCACAACAAGAGAAGCCACTGCAACGAGAAGCCCGCGCACCGCATCGGAGAGTAGGCCCCGCTCGCTGCAACTAGAGAAAGCCCGCGCACAGCAATGAAGACCCAACGCAGCCCAAAATAAATAAATAAATAAAATTTATTTTTTAAAAAAAGGAATGCATTAGTTGATGAAGGTAATGAAGATACACCGTAGAGAAGGGGTTACTGGAAGAGCATGGTTGCAGAGGAGCCTGGAGGGGGTGGCATCAAGGTTATCAGGGGAGTCAGACCAGGAAAGGCATACCAAAGAGACAGGTTTCATTTGAGAACAGTTGAAGGAGTTCAAGCCATTTTTTTCATAATGAGTTGGAAGACATGGGTGACTGCAGAGAGCAAAGATGGCAGAAGGAAGAGGGAAACAGGGCAGAGAAGAGTTATTGAGAGCTTCCCACATGCCAGGGACTATGTCGAAATTCTACCAAGTTACCCCATTCGGTAATTAAATGTGCTTTTGAAGAACAAATGTTGTCAGATGGGGTAAGAAGCAAAAAATTAGGCTTGTTCTGCCCAATTTCAGCCATCTAGTCACCTTGCTCCTCTGGTACCATTACTAATTAATGGCCCTTTAAAGCTTGGCCTGCAATTAGTTTTAAGTTAAATGCTCATTTCTAGCTGAATAGGGAAAGATTTCAGTTATGATAATATTTCCTTAGTTTAGTTTAAAGGGAAAAGCCATGGAAGAACATTTAAGAAAGAGAAAAGGCCAATTATTGGGAACGTTTCATTAGTGAGTGCAAAGAGAAATGGAGTTTCAAAAAGTTAGTGTTTAATGGTCTGAATTAATGGCAGTAAATATTTAGGAAGTAGAATTAACTTGCGTATTTATAATTTCCTCTTTTAAATGTAAAAATGTAACTTGAGTTTACAAGTCCATCAAGGGCTAGGATTGTGCTACCTCCTTCTACAATGCCTGAGCAATGGTGTGGACTCAGTGGGTAACAACTGAGGACTGAGCCATAGTACTTTGCCAGACCCTCCCATTATTACCCATGCCTTGTGGTACAGGCAAGCAGGCCAGCAAGCTAGATGACTTCCAATTTTCCAAATGCAAATGGAGCCTCTAGATGGGAAACTTGTGACATTGGCTGTCCTATTCTCTTAGAAACACTTTCCAAAGTTGGGATCAGGACCTTTAGTAGTAGCTGCCAAGGGTTTCCTTTGCCGACATCCAGCAAACCAAACTGGGGAGTGGGCATAGCTGCAAGGAAAGGCAGAAGACTTGACCAACCTATTGGAATGAGCCTTGGGGGACCCCAGAAGGATGATCTCTCAGCTTCCAGAAGTTCAGTGGGAGTGGAGGTGGGGATACGGTTGCAGGAAGGCTGGGAAAGGCTGGGATGAACTCAGGGTAGCACTCCTATTTGCCTCTCCACAGCTTAAATACTGAACCACTATAAATTATTTCCAAAGCCATTCTTGGACCCCTTGCCATAGGCTGCTGAGCCTTGCCTTAAAAAACTATAGTGCCTGGCATGTAAGGAGGTTGGTGCTCACTAGATAGTTATTGAATGTTTGAACTTTGCTCACATGATTCCGCTTTCTAGTGTTCCTACATATTATTTGTATTTGTTTAAAATTTTCCTTGTAAAGTTTTAAGTATTACTATATTTTTTCATAATTCTTTACATTAAATAGTCGAAGAAAAATTTTGATGCTATAAGGAATAGTCACTACGTAGACAGGCAGACGTTTTCCTAATCGTCCTGTGGACTTATTTTGCCTATAGTCCTGAAAGTTTTTTAACATAGGTGTACTGAGGGAGTATTAATTTGAAACTCCAGGGTGTTCTGTCCTCTGTTTCCGAAATTAATAGCTTTCAAGTGAAATTGTTGTGGCTAGAAGACCTTCAAGGGTTACATCACCTGACACTTAGTTAATGCATTCCTTAAGAGAACCCGCTATTTCTCTCCCAGAGGCTAGTTCTTCTCTATTACATCCTGGGCAGGTAGATACAAGACAAACATTTTCATTTCATCTCCATTCTAAAAGGTCAAAAGGACGACAAAATCAGAACTAGAACCCACACCTTTGGCTTTATTGCAGATTTCATCCTATTTAACTTCTATCCACAGGCCTCCTGTTCCCGGTGGCTGGGATTATAGACAAACTGGCTTAAAACAAACCCCAGCTTTCTCTCAGCCTTTTCCTTAGCAGCTCATCTTCTTAATTCATGACCACACCAGCTTGGTCAAGTAACTCCTAAACTATAATAACAAGAACAGTAAACTTAATTTTATATAGGATCTTTCATACAGCTCCATTGCAAAGTGGTTTGCCAACTTAAGAGTTATAGAATTACAGAGCAGCATTACTGAATTAAATAATAAGTAACCGCTGGTACTAATAATTAATTTATGGTCTAGCAGAACTGTCACAACTGAGGCAGCTCTCCCTCCGCCCCTGTCTCGTCTTTCCTTCCCCCTCCTTCCTCCTTCGGCAACAGCACCCAAACCAAGTGCTGAGATTGTTACATTAGTCACCATAAAGTCAAGTCATTTCTTTACTCTGTATCTTTATGACCTTATGCTATTAAGAATTTCTAACCTTTTTGGAGTTGCATCACCCCATCATGTTTAATTTCACAGCTGCTTCTCCTGATGTCATGCATTTGGTGGGAGGGTCTCACTAGGAGAGAGTGAAATCTCTCAGGAATTTGCAACAACCTCAGAAAGGCTCTTGCTTTTTGCCAAGTCAAGGTTGACAAGTACTGTTCTACCTGGTAACCTTGTAAAGAGGTTTCTCTTAAATCAAGGGACTAAAACTCAGACACAACAGCAAGGTCATACTGGAGTCACATGGTAGAAATTGGGAATGGTTCTGTCTTTCCAGTGTCTGTGCATGGCAGCTTTCCATGGACACTCTGATCTCCGTGGTAGTTGGAAAGAATGCAAGAATGTTCTTATATAAACCTGAGTTAAACACCCATGTAGCTTAGATTTAACACGAAATGCCCATTTTATCACATTTACTAATCACTTACCTCCCTATATACTGACACCTAGGCTCTAAGTTCTAAAGCAGGAATATGGGCTTTCCCTTCAATCAAAATAATGAAACTTGGTGACCAAACTCTCCAGGGCCACCAAAGCTGCTCCTTCTGTAAGATATGTTCTTGGGGCCAAAGGGAATTAGAACTTGGAGGCTTTTTACATTGTCTGCAGCAGCATGAGGGATAATTGTCAGTGTCCTCTAACTCTGATAAAATTGCCAACTTATCTGAATGAAATGTATCTCAATAACACTCCATGCTGGGGAGGGGGCCCCAAGCAGGAAGCAGCACTAACGTTTTATGTACCTTTTATTATTGTGTAAAATGATTAACTGACAATTTATTACTAGGTTAAGATACCAAAACAATTAAAATGAACATAAAAATCTAACATTGCCAGACTCTTCCAGACTACATGAGAGTAACTGACATATGCATCTTTCTCCTTCCCACATGAAACTCTTCACAGGAACTCAGCTGTCTCTCTAACACCTCCCTACCTAGAGGTGACAGGCAGGCCCAGGTCTGGGTCCCATCAAGCTTGGAGTTGTTTTTGTGCCAGGGCAAGAGGTCTCTTGGTTTTCCTGAAGATGAGCTTATCCACTATCAAATAAATCAGTGCTGTTTAACTGTGGACTGAACCAAGAGAGATTCCCAGTTCTTGCCATACATTCTTCCTGATTTTGTTTGGCTGATATTACCACCCAAACAGAAGACTTCCCGACAACTGTCCGCCAAATCCCACTGCCCTGCAATATCTGCTAGAGAAATAATCCATTGTGGAAAACTCTGTCTGCCAAATAGAACAGGAAGTTTCCTTCTACAGAAAGTTCTTCAGTTTTACCCTTTGCTTTCCCAGAATGAATACAGACCTTTTAGATTCTTAAATTCAGAGGGTCTAAATCCCTCTCTAAGAGTCAGCGTCAGACAGACTTGATTTTAACACCAGTGGCACCAGTTACTTGTTATAAGGCTCTCTGAGCCTATTTCATCATCTGTAAAATGGGGCCAAGTCTAGTGAGAGCTCATGGTACCCCTGCCCCATTCCTGCTATTCCCTTCCATTCCTTGACTACGGTGATTGTCACCCTGAATTTTACTGCCTACAATACTTGCCACGTGTAGCAACTAGTTTAATTATGATAATATGAGTTGGTAGAAAATAAATTTTTGAAAGTGATCAGACTAATTTTGCAATTTCCTGGGCTCATTGCAGAGGGTGGTCCAAGGAACTAGGCAAAGACCAAGGTTCTCAGTCCTCACTGAGCCTTGGGAACCCCCCTCACCTTCCAACTTAACAAATGACCCTGGATGTTTATTTATTAGAGACTGAAGAGCTTTTGTAAACCAATTACCATGAGCAAACAGCACTTACTGTAAAGCAATAAATAACAGTAAACCCTACCCATATCTAAATTCATTGCTCTAAGCCACAGATTGTAGGGAATGGTTAAGTTTAAAACTCACAGTTGGTTAAGACTGAAGATTTATAGGCAATCTAGTCCAGCTCTCCTTGGGGAGCCAACAGTGCCAAAGTACCAGGTCTAGAAGGCCAAATAACCTGTATCAGTGTCACCTTTGGTGTTTCATTGAGGGCAGGGGAGAAAAGGGAGAAGAAGAAAAAATCCTGGGTTTACCCAAACACCTTTTTCCCAGGACATTTGAGTATGTAACACATTACAGGTATACTGACTAATAAAATAAATAGAAAAACCGTTGTTGTCCAGTTAAACATGGCAGATTAAACACTCACATTTATCTTTATTCTCACAAAACAAATTCAGCAAAGGAATTTTCCAGTGACATAAACCCACAAAGACTAAAGTACACTAGATAAAGACACAGCAGATGAGAGAAACAATAGTCAAAGAAAGCAGAAAACTAAACTTACAGGAGAAACAATCAGTCTCAGAATTCCAGAAAGACTCAGACACTGGGGCAATGGATACCTCCAAAGGTCGGAGTGCTGGACAGGCCTAAAAACAGGAGGACTGGTTGAAAGTTTGTATAAAACCCATTCAGATCACTTCTAGTTCCCCTCCCTGAACCCTCCGTTCCAGGCAGCTGCCCCTCCCACACTCCTCCAGGATTTTATTTGGGAGAGGGACACTAGACACAGTTTGAAGAGGGGTGGATGGTGACACTGAAGACAGTCTGAACACCGCTCCCTTCCCACACTTGGTTTGTGGCACATTAGTCGCTGGGTTTATAGCCCAAAAGTCAAACTGTGGGATTTTTCTCTGAGAAAACTGACAGGCCCAAGAAAAATTGGGATCCCAGTGATTGACTCAGAGCCCACCTAGATTGGCCAAATTTAGCATATAAAAATACAGCATACCCAGGTAAACTGAATTTCAGATAAACAACAGATAATTTCTTAGTATAAATATGTCCCATGCAATATATGGAACATACTGATGTTAAGAGGTTATTTCTTGCTTACCTGAAATTCAAATTGAACTGGGCATCCTGTATTTCATCTGGCATCTCTATCTTCCACCCCAAATTCCAGTCGGCTTCTTACTGCCTCATTCTTATACAGGAACAAAAGCTAAGAACATCGGATGTGTGAGAAAAGCCTCTGACAGGAAAGACAGGGGCCCAAACCAACTAACGGTACAAAGGAACTCAGAAGAAACGGAAACACTGAAGGAAACAGAAGAGAACTAAATGTCCTAGAATGAATGTCATCAGAGAGATCAGAGAAAAAATGCTCATGAAACAAGAACAGCATTCTATTTTAAAAAAAAGAAGGGAGAAAGGGGAAGAAGGAAGAAAGTTCAGAAAATGAGAAAATTCTTGGAAATTAAAACTTTACTATAAGGTTGGAAGATAAGCAGAGGAAGTCTGGTGTGGGGTGTTGGAGCCCAAGGCACGTAGGAAGATATCTGTGGGGAAACGCCCCAGCACAAGGCAGGAGAAGTACAAGGTAAACCTGAAAGAATACATTGTGCTGGAAAGCAAAAAACTGCTTAAAGAATGATGGGGATATGTCAAAAGGACATGACAGGCAGCTTGAAAGGACTCCTATTGACTAAATTGGGGGCAATCCAAGCATCAAAAGACATACTGAAAAATTAAACATTTGATGATTAATGGAATATTTGTATAGTTCTGTGGGGGGCGGGAGGGTGAAAGTAATTAATAGCAATTTATTGACGTTCTGTTTTGTTTTGTTTGTTTTTTCACCACGCTGCGCAGCTTGCAGGATCTTAGTTCCCCCACCAGGGATTGAACCCAGGCCCACGGCAGTGTTAAAGCACTGAGTCCTAACCACTGGACCGCCAGGGATCGCCCATATTTGTACATTTTAAATTAACTCCCCACTAAATACTCCTTAATTACAAAATAACTGGCCTGTAATTTTCAAAAGCATCACAATCATGTAAGTCAAAGAGACTAAGGAATCTAGACTGAAGGAAACTAAAGACACAACTGAGACAACTATTAAAATTTGAATAGGACCTAAGTTATTGTATAGTAATACATCAGTGTTAACTTCCTAATTTTCATAACTGTATTGTGGCTTTGTAGGTTATGTCATAGGAAATACACACTAAAACTTGGGGGATGATAGGGCATCAAATCAATAATTTACTCTCAGTGGTTCAAGGAAAAAAGTTCTGTACACTGTACTTGCAACTTTTCTGAAAGTGTTTCAAAACAACCAAAAAATATATATACCATGCAGTTGTCAGGATGACTGAATGGGCTAATGTATATAAAAGACTATGGGTGCTATAAAACAGTGGTTTCCTGACATTTGGACTTCATGGTCAGGGAGCACTAGTTACCATCTTTTTATTTCACTACAGGATGACGTTAAGAAGAATAAAACTACCATCAATTATTACTATCATTTCATAAATAATTATTTCTGTGAGGGGCATCTTACTTTGGCAGGGATACAATCTCTTTAAAATTGAATGTGTTTGCCTCTAAGTGAAACTCAGCACATTGTCCCTCTTCTTGTAATTTTGCTATTGCATCAACTTGTGAAAACATCTTCATGAACCAGGCTATGTTGCCAGCTTTGGGACCCAATTTTTCCTCTCCCCCTGCCCATTCACCTACCCTAAAAGGCTGTACTGTCCAATAAGGTCACTAGCCACGTGTGGCTATTAAGCTCTTGAAATGTGGTCAGTCCATTTTAAAACGTGCTGTAAGTGAAAAATACACACTAGATTTCAAGAACATAGTATGAAAATAAAAGATCTCTCCTGTATAATTTTTATATTGTTTTCATGTTGAAATAATAGTATTTTGGACATATTGAGTTAAACAAAATATATTATTAATTTCACCTGTTTCTTTTTTACTTTTTAAAACATGGCTACTAGAAAATTTTAAATTACATATGTGGTTCATTTATTTTCCCTGAACAGCACTGTTCTAAGGTCAATCCTGTCTTTTCCAAATCAGTTTACAGGCTTTTGTTATGCTGAGTTGGAAGATGAAGAGAAATGGGATTGGAGAGGAGGGAGGAAAGGGAAGGGGGGAATGAAGAGGGGGAATGAGCATATGGCCCAGGTACAGGGGACAGTTTGAGGGGTCCCGTGAGTAGAAGTCTCTGTCCGGTGCAGATTAAGGAGAGAAAAAGGAATTTAAGAAGTATTCCTGGGTTACAAATCAGATTCCCTTTAGTGTTCTTTTAGAGTTTTGCATCTCTACAGATTGTAATGCAAGTTTAATTTCTTCTTGGCTCCTGGTTTACCTTCTTGCATTATGGTTCTGGGAAACTGAGCTTCCTGAGGGCTTCAGGATTTATTCGGGTTACTTTATTATTCTAAATATTCATTGAATTAGCCCAGATAGCTTTTTAGGACTTTTCCTTCCATCCGTTTTCCCCACTCTTTTCACCCTTCCAACTGGGGCCCAGAGTATGAGAGTAGGTTGCTCAGTGCTGAAACGACCCCTCCGGACTCCCACCCCCCCCATCCACCCCATCTCCTGCCCCGTTAGACCTCACACAGCAGTCCTGTGGGGTTGACAGGTGATAGTACTAATGGAGGTCTCATCCCATTGAGGCCTGTCTTACCCACTAGGCTCCTTTATAAAAATGAAGAATCATTTGCTTAATGAGATGTCACTTTCCTACCATCCCTGGGCATTAATTATTAGGCACTTTATACTTCCTCTGAGGCATACGGTTCCAGATACACACTGCTCCCTCTCATGGGGAAATCCACCTTCTGAAATGTACGAACAAGTCTTCAGGATGGGGCACAAGAGACAGACAGCAGCCAAAGCCAGTTCCTCTGACCAACTCCAAGTGTGCCCGACTGCCCCAGGCTCTGGAGAGGTCTAGAGAAGCTGCAGTCCCGTCCCTAGGGACTAAATAAATTGCTCAAGGACACACAGCCTTTCCACCTTTCCACTTCCCATTTCTTCAACTCTTCCCTCTCCCCCAACTTGCCTTTTCTAGTTCTCTCTTGCTCTCCCTCTTCCCCTTCCAGAAACAGTCTGTATCTTCTGTAGAACCATAGTGTGTATGCAGGGCCAGTTTGCTACTTCTCCTGATGGTATTGCATTTTAAGCCTTTTAACTGGCTACAGAATGAAAAACTGGTTAGAAAGACTTTCAATCTCCAGGATATAGTTGGAAACTCTCAGATATTTTGAGGTATGGGAGCCCTTTCCCAGCGCTCTGAAAGCATAACACTTTAGTAAACTGCTTAATTTAGTTGGGTGAAGTAGATCTTTTCAGGAGTCTATTCTGAGGGATCCTATAGCTCATTTGCCACTACTGACCAAAGTGATGCTCTGAAAAGGGCACAGAGCTTTGGCAGGGCATACGCTGAGTATTTGATCTGGTGTGCTGTTGTGTATTAATAGCAATAATTTGTAATAATGTCATTGTGATCAGAGTGTCAGACTTTCTAAGGATTTCTTTTCGTTGCAAAATACCAGAGAAGCCATCAGAATAAAAACTTGTGTAACAGCTTCCCAGGGCCCAATCTTTCCAAGGTTGGTTCATTCAAGTCTTACCTCAAATGTCACCTCCTCAGAGATGTCTTTCCTGACTACTTAGTCTACGGTAGTAATTCCCCAGCCCCGTTCACTCTGCATAACACGACAGTGTATCACTTTCTCCATAATATTTACCACTAGCTTACATTTTCTTGCTCACTCATTAACTGGCTGTCTTCCCCATTAGAACATAAATGCCACAAGAGAAGGATTATTGTCTGTCTCGTGCTGTGTCTCCAATGCTTGGCACATCTTAGGTGCTCAATGATTATTTGCTGAATGAACAAGTGAATGAATGAGAGAGTGAGCAAAGGGAAGAATTTATCAGGCATTAGGAGAGGAATCATGCCCCTCTTTGCTCTTTAGGGGGCCAGGGTAATTGCAAACACTCAGCCAGTCATCGGAAATTGCAGAATATTTAAATGAAGCCACAAACAGTCGAGGGTCTTGCTGGTAGGCTGCCCAATATATCTGAAAGAGAAAGCCAGTGTGCTTTAACTGGAAGTGATACTCCCCAAGATAAATGTAGCCCAAAAGGGTAGAATACCCTGGAAAAGTTCTTGTCAAAGAGATTAGAATAGAGTGAGGGAGAAAAGATTAACGTGAAGTTGATCACTCGGAACTTCAAAAGGTACATACTGTACCTGGGAACACGGCCAAAGCACGAGGGGTGGGTGTGGACTGCAAACCCTCAGGTGCAAGCCCTGGCCCAAAGAGAAGGCATGTATGGCCCAGGAAGGATGTGACATTGTAGAAAATGAAATCAATAGGATCATTAATGATACAGATGTAACTAGATTTCAAGAAGGACTTGGGCCTATGAGGAGGGTCATCCCAGATCCCTTTTGGCAAGATTTCAGACAAAAATATGTGTGGTCCTATAGCACTCTATTGGGAAAGGCATAAACCTAGGTGAGCCTGTCTGGACCAAGTGGACAAAGGCAGGTCAGTGGAACTTCCCTCCCTTCAAATGAATACCTGCCAGCGCCTAGTGGGGTAGGGGCAGGATGCTGTCAGCTGGGGTCTCTCCCTTGAGGCAAGAGGATGCTTGCACTGGTATGAGCTCTTCACTTTTCAAACTGGTTTCATGTCTGTTACCTCATTTTACTCCCACTTCAAACCCGTGAGGTTGGGAGGGCAGTTGCTGTTTTCATGGCCGTGTATAAACATGGAGACTGAGCACAGTGTTTGTGGCTTGTCTAGAATCAACTTGCTTAAAACAGTAGGAGAAACAGTGCTCTCTCCACAAGTTTCTAAAAATGTGGAATCCTGCATCAGAACCACCTGAGAAACGGGGCTTCCCTGGTGGCGCAGTGGTTAAGAATCCGCCTGCCAATGCAGGGAACACTGGTTTGAGCCCCGGTCCGGGAAGATCCCACATGCCGCAGAGCAATTAAGCCCATGCGCCACAACTACTGAGCCTGCCCTCTAGAGCCTGTGAGCCACAACTACTGAAGCCCGCGCACCTAGAGCCCGTGCTCCACAACAAGAGAAGCCACCGCTATGAGAAACCCGTGCACTGCAACGAAGAGTAGGCCCCACGTGCTGCAACTAGAGAAAGCCCACACGCAACAACAGACCCAACGCAGCCAAAAATAAATAAATAAATAAATTTATATTTTAAAAAAAAGAACCACCTGTGGAGCATATTCTAAATGACCCACCTCAGAAATCCTTAATCAGAGGACCCCTGGGGTCAGGGTCCAGAAATCTGTGCTTTTATTTTGAATTCCAGGTAATTCTTATGCATACGAACCATTTAGCCTGGCATACCATCCTCAACTCTAAAACAGTTTGTAATCCCTGGAGCTCTTAGCTCAGTTCTGAGCTCATCTATTCCCATGTTCTTTTTCTCAAATACTCCCTCTTTGAACTGGAAACACAGGGAGTTCCTTAGAAGAGAGGGTTGTGTGGTTATTAAGAGAAGGGTGAACAAACGTTGATAGGGGCTATTTGAAGCCCCAGCGAGGAACACTTGTTAAACAATCATTATTAAACTGTGGTTGTAAAACAGGGCAAAGCCTGGGAAGCTGCTTGCTCTTCAGGGATTAAAGCAACATGCAACCCAACTAGCTGATCAAGTGTTCCAGGACTCAGAAGAATTGACGAAGGGCTTTAGAATCATCACAGCCGGCAAAACCAAAGCTCCACTGGCAGGCTGGAGGGTTGTTAAAACAAGATATGTTGCAACAAGTTCTGGAGCAAAATAAAGCAAGCACTTTCAAACAGCTGTTGAAAGTTTACAAAGTAAGGATGAGGGGAGGATCTACCACAATATCCACGGCAATTTAAGGAAATAGCCAGGACCAATAGAGAATGGATTCTTAGGAGGGGGGGAACAGGATTGAGAATCTATTTTTGATGTAAAATGTTGTTAAGTTTATATAAGTGAGTCACAAAGAGTAGTGTCCTTACTTCTATAGTAAATACCTTACATTTGTACAGCTCTTTATGGCTTAAAATCCTCCATGTAACAACTCTCATGGGATCCTATAGCACATTAAAATTACAAAGCCCTTCCACCATACTTCATTACTTATAATCTTTATCACTGCTCTGAAATATTTATCATCTCCATTTTGCAAGTTAGAAAAGTTAGACTCATAAAATTAAGGGATCTGCTGAAGATCACCCAACTAATTTGCAGAAAAGCTGGAACTCAACTTCAGGGCTTTCCCATTTCTTCAACTGCCTCCCTATTGTTGATTTCTGCAAATAAATAAAATGTAGCTCCGGCTATCGTAACATTTGAGGGCTATCAGCCAACTTCCCATTTGACAGATGAGAAAACTGAACCACTTAAAGTGGAGGCTTTTGCCCCAGGTCACATGGTTATGAAAAGAGCTCAGATGCTGGATGCCCATCTTCGGATCATCCAGTTCAGAGTTTGTTCTTTGTCTTGCTTCCTCTTGTGGTTTGTTGGCAGCTAGATATAAATCACACATGTTAATCTGGAACTTGGAATAAATACCTTTAATAAGACAGCTCCCTGAAGTATGGGAGCCTAACAGGTTCCCATTAAAAATTTTTAAATTCATTAAATAGGTTTAAAAGGGCATCTCTGACCTTTTACATTTAGTGGCTTTAAAAGCTTGGAGCTTTCAGCTTCTCACACCTTGATATTATTATAATCAATATACTTGCCACATTAAGAAGCATAGAAATATTTGCTTCGAGTAGTGTCCAGATTTTTCTTGCAGATGGCTGTAAGCTTCAGATAATGGCAAAACTGAAGGAGTAGTTTTATGTTAGACTTTAGTAAAAGGGAGAAAATGATGAAAAGAAAATTGGATTTAAAACATGTTTTCTAAAGTTACCAGTTACTGGAGGCGGCATGAGGGCTAGCTCCAAGACAAAAGGTAAAAGTGAGTGTGCCTTGCAGGGTGTGAACAGATATTTATTCACCCATGTTCACAGCAGCATTATTCACAATAGCCAAAAGATGAAAACAACCCAGGTGTCCACCAACAGACGAACGGACAAGCAAAATATGGTATATCCATACAATGGAATGATATGCAGCCTTTAAAAGGAAGGAAATTTTGACACGTTGCAACATGGATGAACCTTGAAGACATCATGCTAAGTGAAATAAGCCAATCACAAAAGGACAAACATTGTAAGATTCCTCTTATATGATGTTCTTAATAGTGAAATTCATAGAAAGTAGCATGGTGGTTGCTAGGGGCTAGAGTGAGGGGAGAATGGGAAGTTAGTGTTTAATAGGTTTAGAGTTTCAAAAAAATGAGTGTGCCTTGTTTTTTGGTCTCCTCCCTCATTTCCTATGGGCAGTAGAATTATATGTCCTTGGGAGAGCCCAGGGACCCTAGATTCAAGCTCCAGATTTTT
Organism: Balaenoptera acutorostrata; assembly: GCF_949987535.1. Lineage (NCBI taxonomy): Eukaryota > Metazoa > Chordata > Mammalia > Artiodactyla > Balaenopteridae > Balaenoptera > Balaenoptera acutorostrata. Next base: position 144,706,560 of record NC_080066.1, on the reverse strand, counting down.
TCATCCTTTTTCAAAATTCCCGCTGAAAACAGCACTGCAAGGAGACAATAAGGCAAATCCAGAATGTGGGACATTTTATCAGACAGATGGCCTGGCCTCTTCAAAAGTCAGTGGCCCTATAAAAGAAAGATGGGAAGATTATTCTAGATTTAAAGAAACATAACCAAACACAATGCATGCATGTATGATTGGTTCCTAGTTGGAAAAAACACTCTAAAAGATATATTGGGAACAACAGAAAAAGTGTGAATGTTGGCTCAGCATTCGAAAATATTTAAAAATCTTTGTCAATTGTTTTAGATTTAGTAACAGTAATGAGGAGAATCTCATTTGGAGTAGCTACATGCTGAAGTAGCAATACTTAGGAGTGAAGTGTCATGATGCTTGCAACTTACAAATGACTGAGGGGAAAAATACATATGCACACAATAGCAAAATAACCACACAAAATCATGAATAACAGCAAAAATGGCAAAGTCAAAGATAAAACAATTATTGAATCTAAATGGTGAGTATAAAGGTGTTCACTGTATTACTTTTTCAACATTTTTGTATACTTAATAATGTTTATTATAAAATGTTTAAAAATCAAATATTTGTGGATTAATAAATATTAAATCACTAATGGATGGCTTCTCTAGCTAAAACCACCATCACCACCAATTACTGAGCGTTGAGGGTTTACCAGGTACTTTGCTAAACCTTCACTCATACTATTTCATTTAATTCCCAAACACTCTATAAAGAGGGTACTTTCATTAGTCTTACTTTTATAGATGAGCAAACTGAGATGCAGAAATTAAGTAACTTCTTCAAGATTCTCAGCTAGTGAGTACAGAATCCAGGTCCACACAATCTGGCTGCAGACTGGGTTACCTCTTCAGAACTCCTGGAAGCACTGGAGACAACTTTATGCTTTGAGGCAAGCCTGTGACAGAGGTTTGTTGGAACCGGAAAGCCTTGCAAAGCCCCTCAAACCGTGGCTATTAAGGGGGTATTTTACCACCTAGGGGTAGTGTCTATTTAACCTGCAGAATCCCAAGTAAGAGCCTTTGTTACCTGGATTGTGGTGGCAAATCCAGGTATTTTGCCCTTCCCAGGGAGACTCCAAGAGTGTTTAACAGCTATTATTTCATCTGTAACCCCAGGCAGGCCAGGAGCAAGTGTAAATAATTGTTTCTAATTGCAGCTCCACACGCTTGCCTGAGGCTCCTGGTTCTGTGATCCACCTGGCTTTAAACAGCAACAACAATAACTACAACAGTTACCATTCATATAACACTTGCTATGTGCCAGGCACTCTTCTAAGTGCTTTAAATATACTAACAAATCCCCACAACACCCCCATGGAGTAGGCATGTTATTATCCCCACTTTAGGGAGGGGAAAACTGAGGCACAGAACATAAGTGCCAAGGTTGCACTGATTCCAACAAGAGTCTGCTTGTAGCTTCTGTTAATCCCGATGGGACCCAGGAGCTGCCTAGTGGTTCTTGGCAGTCCTGGGGAGACCTTGTCCCACTGCTTGCCCCTGACCCTGTGAGTTTAATGAAGTCACCGCCAATCCCCACCGTAGTGGCACTAAATGAGGCCTCTGCCCTCAGTGCCTTGCCAGATACTATGTGAATCTATGTTCTGATTCCCTCCTCATTCTGAACTTGGCCTTGTCGTTCTTTGTTTCTTATAAAACAGCAATAACTCCCAGGTGATTTGATATCCAAACTAATCACCCCACCTTGCTACCTCCCTAGGATGCAGTGACCCAGCCCTAATAATCCACAGGAAATGTGCAAGTTTATCTTCAACAGAAAGAGGAGAGGCCTTCCTGGTCAGTGTCACTTGATACGGCCAACCACAAAGCCAGCCACTTGACCTGAATGTAAGGTGGGGCAAAGCTAGGCCTCCCCAAGACACACATTCCCCACCCATATTCTCCCACCTGCCACTGTCTGGCTGTGTTAAATGAACACCTATTAGTAAGGTACTTGCAATACTTTTTTTTTTTTTAATAAATTTATTTATTTATTTTTGGCTGCGTGGGGTCTTCGTTGCGGCGCGCGGGCTTTCTCTAGTTGCGGTGAGCGGCCTTCTCATTGCGGCGGCTTCTCTTGTCGTGGTGCATGGGCTCTAGGCACGCGGGCTTCAGTAGTTTTGGCGCGCGGGCTCTAGAGAGCAGGCTCAGTAGTCATGGCGCACGGGCTTAGTTGCTCGGCGGCATGTGGGATCTTTCCGGACCAGGGCTCGAGCCCGTGTCCCCTGCATTGGCAGGCGGATTCTTAACCATTGTGCCACCAGGGAACTCCGGTGCTTGTAATACTTTGTTAACTTTGCCAAGGGGATCTTAGGATCCCTTGGAGACAGCAATATCCCACATGAAGCACTGACTCTCTGGTGACAGAATTTCAGCCGTGATAATCAAACGAGGCTTATTTTCCTTTCTTCTATAGGGAAAAAAGAAAGAAAAACAAATGAACAATTTCTGTTCCTCTTCACTGGCTCTACAAATCAGCCAAGGCTTTATGTTCAGTGGTCTCGGCTCCTGATTTTGTCTTGGGGGATGACAGCAGTTAGCTAATGAGCTAATGGCTTCTCCACAATTCAAGGGTCAGGCCCAAGAAAGAATTAAGCTGGAGGTGCCCCAGAGGATGGAGTGGGGATGGGTGGAGAGAAGCTGGAGCTTCCTGAATGAGGGAGAGAGTTGAATTCTATAAGCCTGGGGGGACATTAATGGGGAGGCATCCTCAAATGGTGGAGATCCTGCCTCCTCTGTGCAGGGCTCTGGAGGTTGTAGGGCTCTGGGAGAGCAGTTGGTGCCTGGCAGTTAAGCCTCCAAAATGTCTCTGTAGGAGGGTCTCAGTGGCAGCAATCGGGGGAGAAGAGGAGGACGCTCTCAGCTGTTTATATGGCTATATACATGGAAATGAGCAATTATATTACTTATCTATAGCAAAGAATGGGGAAACTGACCCAGATTATGGGCGGAAGATCTAAAGTTTCCTTAAAGCTCCTTCAACCCTCCCTCTACCCCAAACTTGGCACAAAACTATTGCCTCAGGGACAATCTCTAATTTATGACCTTGAAAACATGGTCAAGGGCCCTCTTATGGCAGAGCCTGCAGTAAAGTAGACACTATGATTAGAAATCTTTTAGTCCAATAGCTGCATCTCATAATAAAAGAAGCAATATTAATAATGGTGGCTTTTTTATAGACTATCTCAGACCCTTATCCCACTTTCCTGTTACCAAGCAGATGCCTGGATTCTAGTACTGCCCAGTGCAAGGGAAGAGGGAATTTCAATAATAATTAACACTGGTGGGCTGAGGATCCCACCAGCCAGGCCAAGAATGGACTCAGAGCTTCATTTCAGTTGATTTGGAAAAATAAAGAGCTGTGCATTTCCTTGCTCCTTGATGAAGTGGAGCAAGTTCATATCAGCTATTTAGGCATGGGTGGGAGGGCAGTGGTGGAGGAGGGGGGTGGTGAGAGTGATCCTCAAATCACCAGGCAGCTGGAGAAGCTGCCAGGCGCTGCCTCCCTCCATTTGCCTCTAGTTGGCAAAAGACAAATTAACCAAGCACCTCCTGAGCCAGAGTTTGCAGTGCAGAGTCTGCAAGAATGTTTGCCCGGGGAGCCACACTGCTCTTTATCTCAGCAGGTGTAATTCCATCACATGATTGTTTTTTGTATCTGCTTTTCCCTGCTCCAGCCCAAGCTTGCCAACTCAGACAAACATTGCTGAGAAGTAAAGAGTCCTCCTCTGTGTCAGCCCAGAAAGTATCGGGGGTCCCTTTACACAGAATATAATGAGCATTTCCTAACTTCTGGGGTTAGAGAAGGCCTCTCTCTCTGCCCTGAGGCCTACAGTTGAATTTCCTCTTTGCAGGCAACTCACTGGCTTCTTGGGGGAAGCTAGGCTGACCCTGCAGCTTCCCCTGCCCTGTTCCAAGCGTCACAGGTCATTAGCAGTCCAGTCAAAGAAAGCAGACTTCAAGGAGAGGCAAAAAGCCCAGCCCAGGGCCTCCACAGGGACACAGCCACAAGAGCTGTGCTGCCTTGGAAACTTCCTGAACAACCTTGCTGTCTCTAGCCCCAAGGGTGATTTCCCTTGTGCTTAACGTTACCTTGGGCAGATAACTTTCACCACCTGGGAACCGCTGACAAGGAAACCATTAGAAGGAAACTCCCCAGCCCAAGTACCAAAGGTTCAGCCACTCACCCCAGGAGAAGGGGAAGGTAAGACTTGTCCACGGAGGGTGCCTGCCCATTGGTACCTAAAAGGCTTGTGGGGTCCTGTGAAGCCAGGTCCGGGTCTGACCTTCCTCTTTCAAGCCACAGATGTTCCCTCTGCATGTCTGTTTAGGACTGAGGTGGCTTGGGAGACTGGGATTCTGAGCACCTCTGACAGGGACCAAGAGAACTTAAGTTCCCGGCTGGGGTCCTGGGACTCCTCGGGAGGGGGCTCAGACCCTTGTGGTGACCTAATGTTTCACCTGCCCCAAGTTCTCTGAGTGTTTTTAGTTTGATGGGCTCTTACATGAACATTATCATGGGAAAAAAAGTTTTAAAACTCTGAACACCCTTACTAACCAACCTGCTCTCCCGCCTCCCCTTATCTATGTGCATACATACTTCGTGTAGAGTTGTTTTCTCAACGTAGATAACTGTTACCACTTTCCTAACAACATAACTGCTACAGCCCAGCCTTTCATTTTGTAGCTCCATGATTCTAAAAGTTGCGTGTGCATCATTTGGAGTGCTTGTTTAAAGCTCAGATTTCTGGGCCCTTTCCAGGGTGAGACTTGATTCTATACGTCTGGGAGTGGGGCACAGGATTCTGCTCCCCTCCCCAGATATAAGACCATAACACTTAAGGATAATACATTTCTTATAAACATACTACAGGGTAATATAAACAAGATGGTAGAAAGGAAATCTTACTGTTTTCGTCAGTGCTTGTTAAGATACACGATAGCCACTCCTGTCACTTAGACGCCTCTGATGGATGTTGGCTTTTCTCCATTTGTCCCTCAGGACCCATTCTCTCCCCTTGTCCGCCTGCTCTTTGCCCCCAGACACTGAGCCACGGGGACTGCATCCATGGGCTCCCTTTGCTCTCTAGCCTCTGGAAGGGTTGGCCAATGAGGTTGGCATATTTATTTCCCTGGTTCCTTCCTGCCAGGCGGCCCTCTCCATCTGCTTTCTTTCTAGGTTCCCTTAACTGGATCAGGGCTCCCTTGCCCTTTCAGGTCTAGTGGTGGTAATGGCTCCTGCACCTACGAGTCTAAGAGTTGTGTATCATCCCTTTTTCTTTATCTCAGCCCAACACGTCTCTTGCAAATAGTGCCTTTATTACAATATTCTCTAATGACTCAATATCAGGCTTTTTTTGAGGGGGGAAGAGGGGTCAGGACCCTGACTGATGTAACCTTTAGAACATTTTGCTTTTATTAATATTTCTAAGTTAATAGGGGGAAATTTTTAACTTGATTTTGCCCTTTCCCAAGTTTCTGCAAGTGAGATTTGATTTTCCCTTAGAAAAAAATTTCCCTAGTAAAGCTAAAGTAGCTTTTTAAAAATTTTAAATATAGAAAATAATTTTTGGTCTATTGTGAGAAATGAAATCCTTATTATAGTTGCTTTCAAGAGATTATTTTGGATAAACAAGAAAAAAAATTCTTATAAATTCTGCATATTGAACAAGCACTGCCAGGTGGTTCTGATGCATGCTGGTTTAAGAAGCACTGGGTAAGTGGACTCTTTAAGCTCCTCACAAGGCAGCCCTCTTAAGACATCAGCAGTCCTTCCAAAGTGGCAGGATGTCCCTCCACTAGGGCCCTTATTAGTGAATTTGAACAAAAACAAGTTTATGTAAAAAAATAGCCTGGGACTATGCTGGTGGCGCAGTGGTTAAGAACCCGCCTACCAATGCAGGGGACACGGGCTTGAGGTCTGGTCTGGGAAGATCCCACATGCCAAGGAGCAACTAAGCCAGTGCGCCACAACTCTAGGGCCCACGTGCTGCAACTACTGAAGCCCGTGAGCCTAGAGCCTGTGCTCCACAACAAGAGAAGCCACCGCAATGAGAAGCCCACGCACCGCAACGAAGAGTAGCCCCCACTTGCCGTAACTAGAGAAAGCCCATGCGCAGCAACGAAGACCCAAACGCAGCCAAAAATAAATAAATAAATAAAGTACGAGCAGTACTTTTTTTAAAATTTAAACTCAAGGCTTTCCCTAGCATATGCATTTCTTCATGTTCCCAATTTTTAAAGTTACCTATTTGTCTCCCAAGTTCACAACAGCTTTTCTGTGAAGCTCTTTATCCTTGCACATCTGGAATGAGACCATCACAAGTTGCACTGCTTTGGCAGATGGAGCTGTGCCCAACAGAAGCCTAAGCCTGGATTCAGTCCTATATCTTCTTTCCCAGCATGAGCACCTGACTCAACTTCAGAAGTAGGAGAAGGTTCTGGAACATCATCTTGCCTTAGTCTACCTTCTTCAACTTCAGTCCTACCCATTTATCTTTTTCCTGGTCTCAATGGATATCCAAATTCAATCCCTTTAAAGATGTTAAATAGGAGATTGATTATAAACACAGTATGCTCATTATTGTTCTGAGTTGCTCATTGGAAGCTGTTGCTGGGTACTGCTAACTACTAAGCTTTGTTTCCATGGTCTACTCCCACCCCCCGGAAGGGTTGTACATGGGTTAGGCTAGGACAAGTTCTGGCACATGGGAACTATAGGAAAATCTGAAACGGAGGCCAAAAGTGACCCAGGAATCAACTCTCCTTTACCTTGGTGTGTGCCCTGCTCTCCTCAACAACTTCAGACTGGCCACTTCTTGACAGCTTACCTTAGACTTGCCTTTGATTTTCTGACACTTGTCTGCATCAACTTACACCATCTTTGCTTGAGGCTCCAATTGCTGGTTGTCAGGCTGCCATGTCTTCTGTTCTCTGAGCTTCCCCTGTGAGCTCTGAGCAGCAAGCTGCTCCCTTGCAGACTTGAGCCTGGCCTGACCCTTTTTCTGATGAAAGGCAGGTCCCACTTGATTGTCAGTTTTATCTGACACAGAATAATGAACAACCAGAGCCACTTACTCCCCAGCAAGCAGGAGTAGTCATCATCAAAAGCTTCGAGGGAGGTGATGACATAATCAGAGCCTTGTTTAGGGAATATATATTTTTTTAAAACTGGCCATAGTGAAATGCAGACTTGCCCCCTAAGGTCTGCGCAGCCCAGGGAATAAGTACAAATGGAGGCCCACATGCCACATGTCTAAAAGTTATAAATCAAACCAACAAACTACTAAGTAAAATATGTTCCATCCTCCTATACTGACAAATAAACCTTCATAACAATGTGAAAGCCCAGGTTCAAATACAGAGTTCTTGAATTTCTCAGAGTTTCATGCTGGGACAAGGTAGAATGAGGGAAAGTTGGCCCCAGGCCCCTGGCCCCTGGCCACCCTCATTTCTCAACTTGGGCTCCATCCCACATGACAAGGAGCCTTGAGTACATTCAGTGGACACGTCCAAGCTCTGTTCACATTCCTGCTCCCACCTTACCATACCTTTCTCCAACAGACAACTATCCCTTGGGCACCTTTTAAGCCTAGGAGTAAATACAACTGTGTGGTCTTCCCTCAGGAGAGTGCACCTGGAGGAAAAGGCTGGCCCAGGCCCAGGAAATAGGCTCTAGAAAGGGAATGGTGGCTTTGAGTAGAAACATTCACTGGCTCTGTGGATTCCTCTCCTCCTAGAAAGTTATAGCCAAAGTGGGCCAGAGGGGGTCCCTCTAAAGCATGGGACCCAAGGCAGAGGGCAGACTGGTGAAATAAGACCAACAGTAGGGAAATCACTAAAGAGGTCATGAAGGCCTCAGGTAAGATGGTAGTCCAGAAAAGGAGGGAGAAGTTAAAGAGACATCTAGGAACAGAACGTGAGCAGACATGCAAAAAGGCAGAGACCAGTTCCTCAGCAAACTGCCTGGTTTCCTGGGTGCCTACTAAGTCCTGGGTTCAGCCTCTGCTGAAACTCACCCTCACTTTTCCACTGGGCTCTGTAGACACCTTATAATGTAAACCCTCCTTTTGCCTAAACTAGTTACTGTTACTTGAAAAAAAAAGTCTCAACTAAAATACTACCAAACGAAATCAAAGTTTTCCCAGACAGAGGAAGAGTAGAGAAAGAAAAGGGCTAAAGACAGAAGCTTGTGGGAGTTACAAACTGAGGATGCAGAAAAAAGGAAAAAGAGCCAGAGGAAGAGCTGTCAAGGAAGCAGGGGAGAGAGTTAGCTCACTAGGGGAGCATTTAAGAAAGGGGCTGGTCAGTTGGAAGATGAGACCTGAGAAAGGCCACTGGATTTGGTGACTTAAAGGTCACTGGTGACCTTTAAGAAAGCACAACTAGAGACAAACATTGGCAAATGGACACCCCACGCTGTGCTGGGGAGATTGTCGGAGCTGCAGCTGTCCACACACGGCTGAAGCCTTTCTCGTTCCCTGTATTGGCAGTGGGGATGACTGCCCTTGCCCATAGTTCCCTATGCCTTCCACTGGGCATTCTGGGGAACACTGGCACCCCCGGGGCCAAGGCTGGTTTGAAATGTATCAGAGAATAGAGACTGAGATGTCAAGATCCTGGATGGGACTTCTTAACGACAGAATCTCTGGAAAGAAACAAAGAAACAAACAAAGAAGCACCAGGTTTTTGGAGATCCCCGGTCTTCACCTAAAACTCTTGGAATTCCCTCTTTCTCTGTCTCAACAATTCAGGGGTAACAACAAATGAGTAAAAAATAACGTTTTATTTAAAGAAGTGCATCCCCGTCTTCCTGTTAATATATCTGATGACAGAAGGACCCAGGATGTGAAGGCTGCAGAGAGTTTTCCAGGGAGAAAAGGAACAGGCAGGACAACCTGTGCCCAACTTGTCCAATGTGACTGTTGCTCAGAGACAGTCGCAGAAGAGAGAACTTCAGAGTGTGACGAATGAGCCTCAAGACGTAACAAGCACTCAGATTAGCTTCTCCTTTGAGTCCCCACCCCTGACCCCATCCCACTCCTCCCACCTCAGCCCTCAACCACAATGTCCACCCTGAGTGACCTCCAGGCTGGGCGACCCCTCCACACCTCCTGCAAGGGGTGAAGGGAGGACAGAGTCCAATGTCTAGTCCTTCTTCCGAAGTTTATGCAAAAGGAACACTGTCAGCATCTCTCCCCTCCAGACGCAGCAGTGTGCACTGGCCGCGCCTCCAGACACCCCCTGACCGCCTGCCCCGTGGAGAAATAAAAAATAACTGCTCATTGGAGAAATGGGAGAGCCCTGAGCTTTTCCCATTGATTTCTCCCATTTTTTGATTCAAACATCTGCAGCCCCTGGGTGTTCAGAGCCCCCTCTTAACTTTCTCTGCAGGGCTATTCCTTGAGGTCTTTCCTCCTCAGGAGACAGAAATTTTTCAACCAGGAGCTGAGTTTGCTTTTCTCCGCTGAGGAACAGGAAGGAGTTTACTAAACCACACCATATTTTCACCTATCTATCTCCTTAATTGCCTTGTGGGACAGGTATCGTTATCTCCACGAGAGAGAAATAGATATTCTGAAAGGTCCAGTGACTTGCCTAAGGCTGCTGAGATCCTAAATGCTGGAGCCTAGGACTGAACTTCTGCCTCTGACTCTAAAATCTGTGCCAGGCTGATGGAATCTAAGACTAGGGGCCTGGCTCGGGGCGGGAGTGTGGTTTGCGAGATAGAATCTCAAAGCCCTGTCTTTCCCTGTTTCTGGGGGCCCAGACTTTAGAAGTACAAGAACACACGCTTCAAAGAGAAAGAGGAAAGAAAATATATTACCCTTAGGGCAATGGCTTTAAACCTTTTTTTTTTTCCAAACACATAGACTTTTTTAAATTTATTTTTTTATACAGCAGGTTCTTATTAGTCATCCATTGTATACACAGCAGTGTATACATGTCAATCCCAATCTCCCAATTCATCACACCACCACCCCCAACCCCCCGTCGCTTTCCCTCCTTGGTGTCCATACATTTGTTCTCTACATCTGTGTCTCAACTTCTGCCCTGCAAACCAGTTCATCTGTACCATTTTTCTAGGTTCCACAGATATGCGTTAATATACGATGTTTCTCTCTTTCTGACTTACTTCATTCTGTATGACACTCTCTACATGCATCCATGTCTCATGACTCAATTTCATTACTTTTTATGGCTGCGTAATATTCCATTGTATATATGTACCACAACTTCTTTATCCATTTGTCTGTCCATGGGCATTTAGGTTGCTTCCACGACCTGGCTATTGTAAATAGTGCTGCAATGAAAATTGGGGTGCATGTGTCTTTTTGAATTATGGTTTTCTCTGGGTATATGCCCAGTAGTGGGATTGCTGGGTCATATGGTAATTCTATTTTTAGTTTTTTAAGGAACCTCCATACTGTTCTCCATAGTGGCTGTATCAATTTACATTCCCACCAACAGTGCAAGAGGGTTCCCTTTTCTCCACACCCACTCCAGCATTTGTTGTTTGTAGATTTTCTGATGATGCCCATTCTAACTGGTGTGAGGTGATACCTCATTGTAGTTTTGATTTGCATTTCTCTAATAATTAGTGATGTTGAGCAGCTTTTCATGTGCTTCTTGGCCATCTGTATGTCTTCTTTGGAGAAATGTCTATTTAGGTCTTCTGCCCAATTTTTGATTGGGTTGTTTGTTTTTTAATATTGAGCTGCATGAGCTGTTTATATATTTTGGAAATTAATCCTTTGTCCATTGATTCATTTGCAGATGTTTTCTCCCATTTTGAGGGTTGTCTTTTCATCTTGTTTATAGTTTCCTTTGCTTTGCAAAAGCTTTTAAGTTTCATTAGGTCCCATTTGTTTATTTTTGTTTTTATTTCCATTACTCTAGGAGGTGGATCAAAAAAATCTTGCTGTGATTTATGTCAAAGAGTGTTTTTCCTATGTTTTCCTCTAAGAGTTTTATAGTGTCCAGTCTTACATTTAGGTCTTTAATCCATTTTGAGTTTATTTTTGTATACGGTGTTAGGGAGTGTTCTAATTTCATTCCTTTACATGTAGCTGTCCAGCTTTCCCAGCACCACTTATTGAAGAGACTGTCTTTTCTCCATTGTATATCCTTGCCTCCTTTGGCATAGATTAGTTGACCATAGGTGCATGGGTTTATCTCTGGGCTTCCTATCCTGTACCATTGATCTATATTTTTGTTTTTGCGCCAGTAGCATACTGTCTTGATTACTCTAGCTTTGTAGTACAGTCTGAAGTTGGGGAGCCTGATTCTTCCAGATCCATTTTTTCCCCTAAAGACTGCTTTGGCTATTTGGGGTCTTTTTTGTCTCCATACAAATTTTAAGATTTTTTGTTCTAGTTCTGTAAAAAATGCCATTGGTAATTTGATAGGGATTGCATTGAATCTGTAGATTGCTTTGGGTAGTATAATCATTTTCACAATATTGATTCTTCCAATCCAAGAACATGGTATATCTCTCCAGCTGTTTGTATCATCTTTAATTTCTTTCATCAGTGTCTTACAGTTTTCTGCATATAGGTCTTTTGTCTCCCTAGGTAGGTTTATTCCTAGGTATTTTATTCTTTCTGTTGCAATGGTGAATGGGAGTGTTTCCTTAGTTTCTCTTTCAGATTTTTCATCATTAGTGTATAGGAATGCAAGAGATGTCTGTGCATTAATTTGTATCCTGCAACTTTACCAAATTCATTGATGAGCTCTAGAAGTTTTCTGGTGGCATCTTTAGGATTCTCTATGTATAGTATCATGTCATCTGCAAACAGTAACAGTTTTACTTCTTCTTTTCCAATTTGTATTCCTTTTATTTCTTTTTCTTCTCTGAATGCCGGGGCTAGGACTTCCAAAACTATGTTGAATAATAGTGACAAGAGTAGACATCCTTGTCGTGTTCCTGATCTTAGAGGAAATGCTTTCAGTTTTTCACCATTGAGGATGATGTTTGCTGTAGGTTTGTCATATATGGCCTTTATTATGTTGGGGTAGGTTCCCTCTATGCCCACTTTCTGGAGAGTTTTTATCATAAACGGGTGTTGGATTTTGTCAAAAGCTTTTTCTGCATCTATTGAGATGATCATATGTTTTTTCTTCTTCAGTTTGTTAATATGGTGTATCACATTGATTGATTTGCATATATTGAAGAATACTTGCATCCCTGGGGTAAATCTCACTTGATCATGGTGTATGATCCTTTAATGTGCTGTTGCATTCTGTTTGCTAGTATTTTGTTGAGGATTTTTGCATCTATATTCATCAGTGATATTGGTCTGTAATTTTCTTTTTTTGTAGTATCTTTGTCTGGTTTTGGTATCAGGGTGATGGTGGCCTCATAGAATGAGTTTGGGAGTGTTCCTGCCTCTGCAATTTTTTGGAAGAGTTTGAGAAGGATGGGTGTTAGCTCTTCTCTAAATGTTTGACAGAATTCACCTGTGAAGCCATCTGGTCCTGGACTTTTGTTTGTTGGAAGATTTTTAATCACAGTTTCAATTTCATTACTTGTGATTGGTCTGTTCATATTTTCTATTTCTTCCTGGTTCAGTCTTGGAAGGTTATACCTTTCTAAGAATTTGTCCATTTCTTCCAGGTTGTCCATTTTATTGGCATAGATTTGTTTGTAGTAGTCTCTTAGGATGCTTTGTATTTCTGTGGTGTCCATTGTAACTTCTCCATTTTCATTTCTAATTTTATTGATTTGAGTCCTCTCCCTCTTTTTCTTGATGAGTCTGGCTAATGGTTTATCAATTTTGTTTATCTTCTCAAAGAACCAACTTTTAGTTTTATTGATCTTTGCTATTGTTTTCTTTGTTTCTATTTCATTTATTTCCACTCTGATCTTTATGATTTCTTTCCATCTACTAACTTTGAGTTTTGTTTGTTCTTCTTTCTCTAGTTCCTTTAGGTGTAATGTTAGATTGTTTGAGATTTTTCTTGTTTCTTGAGGTAGGCTTGTATTGCTATAAACTTCCCTCTTAGAACTGCTTTTGCTGCATCCCATAGGTTTTGGATCATCGTGTTTTCATTGTCATTTGTCTCTAGGTATTTTTTGATTTCCTCTTTGATTTCTTCAGTGATCTCTTCGTTATTTAGTAATGTATTGTTTAGCCTCCATGTGTTTGTGTTTTTTATGTTTTTTTCCCTGTAATTGATTTCTAATCACATAGCATTGTGGTCAGAAAAGATGCTTGATATGATTTCAATTTTCTTAAATTTACTGAGGCTTCATTTGTGACCCAAGATGTGATCTATCCTGGAGAATGTTCCATGTGCACTTGAGAAGAAAGTGTAATCTGCTGTTTTTGGATGAAATGTCCTATAAATATCAATTAAATCTATCTTCTGTATTGTGTCATTTAAAGCTTCTGTTTCCTTATTTATTTTCATTTTGGATGATCTGTCCATTGGTGTAAGTGAGGTGTTAAAGTCCCCCAGTATTATTGTGCTGCTGTCAATTTCTTCTTTTATAGCTATTAGCAGTTGCCTTATGTATTGAGCTGCTCCTATGTTGGGTGCATATATATTTATAATTGTTATATCTTCTTCTTGGATTGATTCCCTTGATCATTATGTAGTGTCCTTCCTTGTCTCTTCTAACATTCTTTATTTAAAGTCTATTTTATCTGATATGAGTATTATTACTCTAGATTTCTTTTGATTTCCATTTGCATGGAATATCTTTTTCCATCCCCTCACTTTCAGTCTCTATGTGTCCCTAGGTCTGAAGTGGGTCTCTTGTAGATAGCATATATATGAGTCTTGTTTTTGTATCCATTAAGCGAGGCTGTGTCTTTTGGTTGGAGCATTTAATCCATTCACGTTTAAGGTAATTATCGTTATGTATGTTCCTATGACCATTTTCTTAATTGTTTTGGGTTTGTTTTTGTAGGTCCTTTTCTTCTCTTGTGTTTCCCACTTAGAGAAGTTCCTTCAGCATTTGTTGTAGAGCTGGTTTGGTGGTGCTGAATTCTCTTAGCTTTTGCTTGTCTGTAAAGCTTTTGATTTCTCTGTTGAACCTGAATGAGATCCTTGCCGGGTGGAGTAATCTTGGTTGTAGGTTCTTCCCTTCCATCACTTAAAATATATCATGCCACTCCCTTCTGGCTTGTAGAGTTTCTGCTGAGAAATCAGCTGTTAACTTTATGGGAGTTCCCTTGTATGTTTTTTGTCGTTTTTCCCTTGTTGCTTTCAATAATTCTTGTCTTTAATTTTTGTCAATTTCATTACTATGTGTCTCGGTGTGTTTCTCCTTGGGTTTATCTTGCCTGGGACTCTCTGCACTTCCTGGACTTGGGTGGATATTTCCTTTCCGATGTTTGGGAAGTTTTTGACTATAATCTCTTCAAATACTTTCTTGGGTCCTTCCTCTCTCTCTTCTCCTTCTGGGACCCCTATAATGCAAATGTTGTTGTGTTTAATGTTGTCCCAGTGGTCTCTTAGGCTGTCTTCATTTCTTTTCATTCTTTTTTCTTTATTCTGTTCCGCAGCAGTGAATTCCACCATTCTGTCTTCCAGGTCACTTATCCGTTCTTCTGCCTCAGTTATTCTGCTATTGATTCCTTCTAGTGTCTCTGTTAAACATTTCTTGCATCTTCTCGATCTTTGCCTCCATTCTTTTTCCAAGGTCCTGGATCATCTTCACTATCATTATTCTGAATTCTTTTTCTGGAAGGTTGCCTATCTCCACTTCATTTAGTTGTTTTTCTGGGGTCTTATCTTGTTCCTTCATCTGGTACATAGCCCTCTGCCTTTTCATCTTGTCTATCTTTCTGTGAATGTGATTTTTGTTCCACAGGCTGCAGGACTGTAGTTCTTCTTGCTTCTGCTGTCTGCCCTCTGGTGGATGAGGCTATCTAAGAGGCTTGTGCAAGTTTCCTGATGGGAGGGACGGGTGGTGCGTAGAGCTGGTTGTTGCTCTGGTGGGCAGAGCTCAGTAAAACTTTAATCTGCTTGTCTGATGATGGGTGGGGCTGGGTTCCCTCCCTGTTGGTTGTTTGGCCTAAGGAGACCCAACACTGGAGCCTACCCAGCTCTTTGGTGGGGCTAATGGTGGACTCTGGGAGGGCTTACGCTAAGGAGTACTTCCCAGAACTTCTGCTGCCAGTGTCCTTGTCCCCACGGTGAGCCACAGCCACCCCCCGCCTCTGCAGGAGACCCTCCAACACTAGCAGGTAGGTCTGGTTCAGTCTCCTATGGGGTCACTGCTCCTTCCCCTGAGTCCTGATGCGCACACTACTTTGTGTATGCCCTCCAAGAGTGGAGTCTCTGTTTCCCCCAGTCCTGTTGAAGTCCTGCAATCAAATCCCGCTAGCCTTCAAAGTCTGATTCTCTAGGAATTCCTCCTCCCATTGCCAGACCCCCAGGTTGGGAAGCCTGATGTGAGGCTCAGAACCTTCACTCCAGTGGGTGGACTTCTGTGGTATAAGTGTTCTCCAGTTTGTGAGTCACCCACCCAGCAGTTGTGGGATTTGATTTTATTGTGATTGTGCCCCTCCTACCATCTCATTGTGGCTTCTCCTTTGTCTTTGGATGTGGGGTATCTTTTTTGGTGAGTTCCAGTGTCTTCCTGTCGATGATTGTTCAGCAGTTAGTTGTGATTCTGGTGCTCTCGCAAGAGGGAGTGAGTGTACGTCCTACTACTCTGCCATCTTGAACCAATCTCTCTGGCTTTAAACTTTTTTGACCATCACCCATAGTAAAAGACACATTTTATTATCTTGACCCAGGACATCATATAAATATAAATATAAACATAAATGTAAATATAAACCAAAAGTTTTACCAAGAGGATGCACTCGGATATATTTTATTCTAATCTTTTTTTCATTTTAATAATGGTTTTGACCCACAAAATTGATTTCATTGCCCAGAAAGAGACCTTGACCTGCAGTTTGAAAAATGCTGCCTTAAAGCATAAACTCACATTCAAAGACAAGCCCTCATACTACTCTTGTATAAAGAGCCAACTGGGACAGTGCCCAACACATAATATGTGTTCAGGAAATATTTGTTGAACTTCTGGACTTTTAAGGAACCAATAATCCACAAGTTAAACAATTTGTTCTGTAAACTCTCCAGTTTGCTGTATGTGGAAAAGATAATCCTAATTCCAAATTTCAACAAGCAAATCATTCAGAAATACAAAACTCTAAGTTGATTTCTGTTGTGAATCTAGACTTGAAACTCTAAATAAAATACTAGCAGACACATCATTCAACAAGCATGAGTTAAGTGTCTGTTCTGTACTGTGCAATGTCCTAGGGGCCAGAGATACAGAAACAAATCAGACCCAGCCCCTGCCCTCACAGACCTGGGATGTGGTGGGAGATTGGGAGGCAAAGGCAGCTTTAGAATGCAGTGTGAAGAGGGTGGCACAGGCTGCATGGGAATGGAGGAAACAAAGTCAGTTTCCTAGAGGAAACAAAGTCAGTTTCCTCGGAGCCAACCCCGAGCCTATACTGGAAAGATGAATAGTAGTTAGATGGGAGGGTAAATAAAGGAGTGCTGTATCACGCAAAGAGAATAACATGTGCAGAGTTGTGGCAGCCACAGTCGATTGCCCCCCTACAGCCAATCCACATGTTTCTTGTTGGTCATGCCCCAGTTACTTTTGGAGGGCAGGGGAGTGTCCCCTGCTACTCCATATAATTCAGGGAAAAATCCTGACTAACATGAACCAGTTGTGATGGTCCCATTCTCCGTGCCAGTTATTGGTTTAGGAATGGGCATAAAACTCAGATCTGGCTAATGAGATTCAAGGGCATATCTTCTGAAAGGGGACTTGAGGAAAAGTTTCCTTGTTCTTAAAAAGAGACTCATGGTAAGAAACGTCCCTCATCTTCTACTGGTTGCTGCATTGTCTCTATGGGATGCCTGACTGTAATGCAGCCATGTAGTGACCATGAAGAGGGCAGCAATCAGAAGGTTAGAAAGACCAGGGACCTCGGTGACCTTGGTAAGTAGCTGAACTAACCAATCCTAAAGCTACTCTATCCCAGGACATGATGTCATGTAAGATAAAAGATTTCCCTTATTGTTAAAGTCAGTTGAGTCAGGGTTTTATGTTACTTGCAGTCAAAATGAACCTAAACTGATGCAAAAGCTGTGGAGATATAAAAGACATGTTCTGGGTTCTGCAAGGCAGGATTTGGGATGCAAAGGCCAGATCATACTATGCTACAAACTTCAGCTTCAAAATGAAACACAAGTGACTGTTAAACATATGAAAAACTCAACCTCACTTTTAAAGAGAAATGCACTTTAAAGCTACAATGAGATGTCATTTTTCATCTCCCTATTGACAAAGATCAAAAAGCTTGATAATATCCAATATTGCCAAGGGGAAACCAGCACACCCATTTGTTGCTGATTATAAACAGTATAAATCTATGGAAGGCAATTTGGCCATAACTGTCAAAACTAAAAATGCACTTGACCCAACAACTCTACTTCTAGGCATTCATCCTATAGACACACTTCCATGCGAGCAAAATAACATGCACAATGATACTAGTTACAGCATTGTTTGTAAATGCAAATTGGCTGAAAACTAGCCAGTTGACCAGCAGTAGGAAACCAATTAATAAATCACATTACATTCATATTGAATTATATACAGCCATTAAAAACAAGGAAACAATTGTGTATGTACTGACATGAAAATACATCAAATAAATATTGATAAGTGAGAAAAGCAATATGCAGGGTAGAATAATACAGAATGGTACATTACTATTTGTGTGTGTGTGTGTGTGTGTGTGTGTGTGTGTGTGTGTGTGTGTTGGATATTTGAAAATGCAAAAACCATGTCTGGAATGATAAACAAGAAACTGATAACATCAGTTGCCCTCAAGAGGGAAGTTAAGTGGCTAGAAGTCAGAGGAGGAAAGAAGACTACTTTCATTATATAGCTTTTTGTACCTTCTGAATTTTATGCCATGTGTATATATTAGCTTTTCAAAATGATTCATTAATAAAAGGAGGGGTCAATCTCAATGATAAAAAATACCTTAATTGAAGAATATCATAAGATATTAAACTAGAAAATTTTAAATTATTTTTGTAAATGCAAAAGGGTATTTAATTTTCCATATTCATTCATTTTAAAATGTTAATAGAGGAATTCCCTGGTGGTCCAGTGGCTAGGACTGTGCACTTACACCACACGGGGTAGGGGTTCGATCCCTGGTCAGGGAACTAAGATCCTGCATGCCGCGTGGTACGGCCAAAAAAAATGTTACTAGAGATAGAATGAGTCTTCTTCACATAAGAAAGAGTGCCTAATATTGGACATCATATTCAATGGTGATTTTGTAGAAGCTGTTGTCAGTTCTTAAAGATCACAACAAGATGTTACCCAAGAATCTGGAAATAAAGTTGATTTCAATATTAAATTGGTAAGATTTCCACCATCACAAACGTGACTGGTTATATACAGAGGTAAATCTAGAGGTTGTAAATTTGTGACTGAAAGGTTGAGAAGAGCCAGCATTCCAGCCCAGATGCTCCGGGAGTAATTTCAGGGCAGCACGGAAAGAATGCAACAGTAGTGCAGAACACAGAAACTTACACATAAATTGAAAAAAGATCCAGTACGTACAAGGGAATTAGTCAGCCAAGCAAGCACACCAGTTCCCCCTAAACACAGCTAAGGGGAAGGAATCTCTTTACTAAGCAGACTCCCACATACACTTCCAGCCATAGAGGGCTGTGATCTGACTTAGCTGAGAAACACTTGAGATCAGCTCCTTCCTTGGTCTGACTTCATGCTTCCTAAGCACTGCCTGATAATCTGGCTGCCCCTGAGGCCAATCTAAGGAGACAAAATATGATCGTCAGGCTGACTTGAGCAAGCATTCTGATCCATTCAAAAATTTCATTAAGACTTTAGCTGATAACAGTACAAAGATTTGTAACAAAACAATTCACAAAAGAATAAATATGTAAAAAAATATTCAATGTTACTAGTTATCAAAGAGAAGCAGATTAAAAGAAGCATGGTATTTCTTTCACTAAATTAAATTTAAACTTAACCACCCCCCCCAAATTAAAATGCAAATTTCTAAATCAGGAGCTGGTGATATTGGCACCTGTATTCATGGTGGGAAGTATCATAAATAGATGTACTCAATTAGGAAAATAATCAAGAGTCCTAAAAATGTTCATGTCCTTTGACCTAATACATCTCTTTTAGAGAATGGATCCAGAGCAGAGCAGCAGAATCATGAAGCCACTGCCAAAGTCCAGGGTTCCATCCTGACATGGTCTCCCTGTACAGAGCCTTCCCAGGCCATATTCCTATGCCTGTGCTTTTCAGTACAGTAACCACTAGCCACATGTGGTTACTGAGCACTTGAAATGTTGCTAGTCCAAACTGAGATGTGCTATAAGTGTAAAATACACACCAAATTTCAGACTTAGGGGGAAGAAAAAAAGAAAAATAGATCACTAAGAATTTTTATATTGATTCTATATTGAAATGATAATGTTTGGATATTTGGCTTAAATAAAATATACTATTAAAATTAATTTTTTATCTTTATTTTCTTTTACTTTTTTAATATGGCTAAGAGAAAATGTTAAACTACCTATGTGGCTCACATGCTATTTCTTTTAGACAGCACTGTCCTAGTATTTCTGTAACGTAATGTGACCAGCATCTTAGGTAATCACCTCTATTTCTAATCAACATGGTTCTTTGTATCTAGTGCTGTGGCAAGGCTGACTTGTTTTCTAGAAAAAGGAAGAGGAAGGATAAATGGATGGCCCAGCAGAGGAAAGGGCCTCTGCCATAATTTTTGCCCCAATGCCCTTTCTCCCATGCCTGAAATTCTCCATTGAGCCACAATGTTGGGTTGGGTTGTTGAAATGCAAGGAAGCTACCTGGCAGTGACTGCTTTCCCAGACTTATATCTCTCTGTCTCCCACATCCCTCCACTTGGGTCCATCCATGATGTCACCAGAAAGATCTATAAAGATAAAAAGGTCATATCACGCCCCTGCTAAACATCTTCCAGCTACTTCCCTTGTGACTTAGAATAAAATCTGCATGCCTGCCTTGGCCCCAAAACCAAAGGACCTGGCCTTGCTTCCCTCTCTGGCCTCTTCCTTCTCCTTTCTCTCCCTAGGCTCCAGCCACACCAGCCTCATTTCACTTTTCAACCTGACTGACTCCTTTCCCTCTTTAAGTCTCCTGAATGTACCATTCGAACCTCAGGAAGCCTCTCTAGTCCCTTTCTAGCACATCAGTGTATTTTATTTCCTTTATCATACTTACAACTTCCTGAAATTATTCGTATTGTGTTTCCTTTGTTACCACCTGTCTTTCCTTCACAAGGTAATAAACTCCATGAGAAGAGGGATCCTGTCTATCCTGTTCACTGCAGCATCCCCCATCTTAGAACAGTATCTGCTGCATAGTAGGGGCTCCACAAATATTTGTTGAACAAGTCTATGAATGAATGCCAAATTACTCCACCTACTCCTTCCAAAATGTGCTTTGATTTCTCTTGTCTCAAAGGAAATCTTGCCTCAAAGTATCTTTGCTTTTGCTATGTCTTCCTACCTAAAGTCTTTATTCCTCATCTAAAATGATTTACTTTCCACTTCAAGCAAAAACTACCCAACTCAAAAGCATTTGATGAGGGACTTCCCTGGTGGTCCAGTGGTAAAGAATCCGCCTTCCAATGCAGGGGACACGGGTTCAATCCCTGGTTGGGGAACTAAGATCCCACATGCCGTGGGGCAACTAAGCCCATGCGTCACAACTACTGAGCTTGCGTGCTGCAAACTACAGAGCCCACGCGCCCTGGAGCCCGCACACCACAGCTAGAGAGAAGCCTGCGCCGCAACGAAAAAAAAAGATCCCGCGTGCCTCAGTGAAGATCCCACGTGCTGCAACTAAGACCCGATGCAGCCAAAAAATAAATAAATAAAATAGATAAATATTTTTTAAAAAGCATTTGATGATAAGGAGGGTATTTTTGTTTTTTGTTTTTTTAATCTCACATAATAAGAAGTCCAGAAGTGGTGCAATTCCAAGGTTGGGTAACTCAGTGACTCAACGATGTCCTCAAAGAACCATGCTTTTTCCAACCTTTTTCCTCTGCCACCCTCAAAATGTGGCTGTTGACCTCATCTTCCCCCTTTATGTTTGCAAGATGACAACGGCAGCTTGAGTACCATGTCCTTACACGACAACATCTCAAATCCAGAGCATCTCAGACTCAGAAAATTTCCCGGAAGTCCCTTCTTCAGAGTTCCCTTTTATGTTCCATTGCCCAGAATTGTAGGGCATGCCCATTCCTAAACCAGCCTATTTCTAAACCAGTTACTGGCAAGAGCAAGGAATTTCCATGACTGGCTTAAAGAATCAAGATCTGCCTCTCTTGGGCTGGGTGAGTCCCTTGTCTCCTGTAGTAGAGGTACTAAAATTTAACAAAGGAGTGGGTTTGGGGTGGTGTGATGGAGTCTAGGAAGAAAAAATGGTCTCAGAATAAGCCACAGAGAATTTCTACAAGCCACAAAACCCTACCAGTTTTTTCAAGTGCAACTCAAATCTTAGGTCTTTCATTAATCCTACTCCGATTAGCTGAGCCAGAAGCAGTCACTCTCTCCTATGAATGTAAAACCTTCAGTTCAGGTCAAAAACTTTGGTATCATTCCTAATTTCTCTGTTTATAACCCCATACCTTAGCTATTTTGTCTACCTTCAAAATGTGTTCAGAATTAAACCTCATATCACCAACCTCAGTCCCATCACTTCGGTACAAGCCATCATCATTTCACCCCTGGATTAGGCCTCTACCCTCACACAGAATGATCCTTTCAATGTATAACTCAGATTATGTCACTGCTCTGCTCAAAACCCTCTAATGGCTTCAGAATAAAATCCAAAATTCTTCCCAGGGCCTCCAGAACATTGGTGATCTACGCTTGTCCCTTCTCTAACCTTATATCTTGCCCATCCCCTCTCACTCACTGCCCTCCAGCCACACTGGCCTACTTGTCCTTCTTAGAACCCACCAAGCACACTCCCGCCTCAGGGCCTTTGCACCTGCTATTCAGCTTGCTTGGAAAATTCTTCCAGATATTCTGACGTCTTGCTCTACCTCTTTCTTCAGGTTTTGACTCAAATGGCACCTTATCTGGGAGGCATTCCCTGACCTCCTATCTAAAAAAATTCACCTTACTCTGCTTCATTTTCCTTCGAAGCACTTGTCACAAGTTGATGTGTTATATATTAATTTGTTAACACTCTGTCTTGTCTCATTAGAATCTAAGATCCATGAAGCCAGGGGTTTTATCTGTTTTTTCACTGGTTTAGCATGTAACATAGCATATAATAAGCACTCAATATATATTTATTGAATAATTGCATAATCCTTTAAGCTTTGTTATCTGTTTGATTCACCTGACATGGTCCGAAGCTATTACCTTTGCATGTGCACATGTCCTGTCTCTTCAAGCTTCTTAAGGGCCAGAGCTGAGTCTTAAAGCACAATGTCTGGTATAAAGAGGGCATTCCAAAGTTTATGCTGTTGACAGATTTGGAGAAAAAATATATTAGGATAATGAGAGTTATCATTTTTCTAACCTGGTCTTGGCAGGATGATGAGAAGACGAAGTACGGGATAGGACAGCACGTTTAGGAGAGGGCTTGGGGTTTGCCCTTGGGTCCAAATTAAGTCCTTGAGGAAGAGGAGAGAAGCATCTCTCTGAAACTGAAAGGAGAATACAGGAGCACATTTCCTACTCCACAGTGCCCCCTGGAACTGGTCTTTCCAAGTTTGTTCACATTCTAACAGTACAGGTATATGTTAGAGATATTGTGGGTTCAGTTCCAGACCACTGCAGTAAAGCAAGACACAAATGTTTTGGTTTCCCAGTACATATAAAAGTTATATTTACACCATACTGCAGTCTAATAAGTGTGCAATAGCATTACATCTAAAAAAATAATGTACATACTTTAATTAAAATACACTTTATTGCTAAAAAATACTAACCATCATCTGAACCTTCAGTGATATGTAATCGTTTTGCTGGTGAAGGATCTTGACTCAGTGTTGATGGCCACTGACTGATAAGAGTGGTGGTCGCTGAAGCTTGGGGTGGCTGTGGCTATTTCCTAAAATAAGACAACAATGAAGTCTGCCACATAGATTGGCTCTTTCTTAAATGAGCAATTTCTCTGCAGCATGGAATGCTGCTTGGTAGCGTTGAACCAACAGTAGAACTTCTTTCAAAATTAGTCAGTCTTCTCAAAACCTGCCTCTGCTTTATGAGCTAAGTTTATGTAATATTCTAAATCCTTTGTTGTCATTTCCACAATCTTCACAGCATCTTCACCAGGAGTAGATTCCATCTCAAGAAACCACTTTCTTTTCTCATCAATAAGAAGCAACTCCTCATCCGTTCAAGTTTTATCATGAGATTGCAGCAATTCAGTCACATCTTCAGGCTCCATTTCTAATTCTAGTTCTCCTGCTATTTCCATCACATCTGCAGGGACTTCCTCCACTGAAGTCTTGAACTGCTCAAAGGCATCCATGAGGGTTGGAATCAATTTCTTCCAAACTTCTGTTAATGTTGGTATTTTGACCTCTTCCCATGAATCATGAATCTTGTTAATGGCCTCTAGAAAGGTGAATCATTTACAGAAGGTTTTCAATTTACTTTGCCCAGATCCGTCAGCAGAATCACTGTCTACGGCAGCTATAGCCTTATGAAATTAATTTCTTAAATAATAAGACTTGAAAATCAAAATGATTCCTTGATCCATGGACTGCACAATGGACGTTGTGTTAGGAGGCATGAAAACAACATTCATCTCGTACATCTCTATCAGAGCTCTTGGGTGACCAGGTATATTGTCAATAAGTGGTAATATTTTGAAAAGAATCTTTTCTCTAAGCAATAGATCTCAACAGTGGGCTTAAAATATCCAGTAAACCATGTTACAAACAGACATGCTGTCATCCAGGCTTTTTTGTTCTTACAGAGCACAGGCAGAGTAGATTTAGCATAATTCTTAAGGGCCCTAAGATTTTTGGAATGTTAAATGAGCACTGGCTTCAACTGAAAGTCCCCAGCTACATTAGCCCCTCACAAGAGAGTCAACCTGTCCTTTGAAGCTTTGAAGCCAGGCATTGACTTCTCCTCTTCAGCTACGAAGTCCTAGGTGGCATCTTCTTCCAAGACAAGGCTGTCTTGTCTACATTGAAAATCTGTGTTTAGTGTAGCCACATTTATTAATGATCTTAGCTAGATCTCCTGGATAATTTGCCGCAGCTTCTACATCAGCACGCACTGCTTCACTTTGTACTTTTATGTTATGGTAATGGCTTCTTTACTTAAACCTCATGACCCAACCTCTGCTAGCTTCACACTTTTCTTCTGCAGCTTCCTTCTCTCAGCCTTCCTAGAATTGAAGAGAGTTAGGGCCTTGCTCTGGATTAGGCTTTGGCTTAAGGGAATGATGTGGCTGGTTTGATCTTCTCTCTAGACCACTAAAACTTTCTCCATATCAGGAATAAAGCTGTTTTGCTTTCTTATCATTCATGTGTTTACTGGAGTAGCACTTTTCATTTCCTGCAAGAACTTTTCCTTTGCACTCACACCTCGGCTGACTGTTGGGCACAAGAGGGCTAGCTTTCAGCCTATCTCGGCTTTCAACATGCCTTCCTCACTAAGCTTAATCATTTCCAGCTTTGATTTAAATTGAGAGACGTAGGACTCTTCCTTTCACCTGAACACTTAGATGCCATTGTAGGGTTATTGACTGGCCTAATTTCAATATTGTTGTGTCTCAGGGAACAGGGAAGCCCGAGGAGACGGAGAGAGATGGGGAAAGGCTGGTTGGTGGAACAGTCACAACACACACAACATTTATTGATTAAGTTCACCATCGTATATGGGCACAGTTCATAGCACCAAAAAACAATTACAATAGTAACATCAAAGATCACAGATCACCAAAACAACTATAATAATAATGAAAAGGCTGAAATATTGTGAGAATTACCATAATGTGACACAGAAACACGAAGTAAGCAAGTGCTGTTGGGAAAATGGCACCGATAGACCTGCTGGATATGGGGTTGCCACAAACCTTCAATTTATTTTTAAAAAAAAAAAGCAATATCTTGGAAGTGAAATAAAGCAAAGTGCAGTAAAATAAGGTATGCAACTGAATAGGGCCTCACTCTCATGAATTGATGGCAAAGGTCTCCTTAGGAGAAGCTAAACAGAAGACAGCAAAGCCACAAGTGGTTTAAGGTCACATGGAGTCACTGCTCAAATTTAGGAAGGAAATTCAGACTTATTCCAGGTCCCACCCCAATCCCCCCGGTACTCCAACCTCCCAAGTATGCTGGGGAGGTCCCAAGAGGGGCGTTGGAGCCCCAGGAGAGCAGGTCCTGTTAGCCCAGCTCTCACTTCTGCCCACGGTTCTCACACTAATTCTAGCAGCAGGGCCATTTACCAGACTCCAGGGAACCAGGCCACTTTCAATTGTCAATAGCATTACACTTGCCAGAGGAGAAAGGGACAAAGGAGGAGACTGAAGACAGTGCTTTAAACACAAGAAGAAAAAGATATCATTGGCTGTGCCCTAAGCCAAAAAAGCAAATGCCAGGAATAACTGTGAGAGTTGCGTGAAGCCAAGTCTGCGCAGACCAGACGGGCCCCGGGTGGAGGAAGAGGCAGGGGCTGAGGTGGTCTGAGGACGCAGAGCTAGCGCCCCAGGGGCAGGGCAGGAGGAGAGGGACATATTGTAAGCAACCTTAAAAGACTCGTTTTAGCATTCCGCAGGAAATGAGAAGCAGATGGGTTGGTGTGGAACTTGTTTACGTGTTATTGGTCTCCGCGAAGCTTCCAGGGCAGAGTTAGGATTGGAAAAAAGGGTATTTTAGGCAAATATTGACATGGTCTCCATTCTGAGAAAGTGAGGCCTCTCTTAATTGGATCATCTTCCCCTTGAGATACAGGCATTTAGGCTGAAGGACCCTCATTGCCCCATACTAGGGTAGGCCTGGCTAGGGCAGTACTGACCTGCTTGCACCTTCTTAAGGGAACTGAGTTAATACATCTTCTCTCTTGCTTTTATGTCACACCCTGCTGGACAGAGAAGCGGAAACAGAGACCTGGACATGCAGAGGATAATGAAATGGTTCACATCAAAGGTCCTGAGGTTTGCAGAAGGCTTATTAGAACACAGATTACTGGGTCCCACCACCAGAGTTTCTACTTAGTAGAGCTAGGGTGGGGCCCAATGGCCACACATTGGATCACCTGGAGATTAAAATATACTGATGGCTGGGCCCTATTCCCAAAGATTCTGATATTAACTGATCTAGGATATGACTTGGGTATTGTCTAAAGCTCTCTCTGTATTTCTAAGTTACAACCGAGGTCAAGATTCATAGATCTATTTCTCTTTGACCTGCCATCGTCATTACATCCGTGGCTTAATTTCAACTTACCTTCAAAATATGGCCTCCAGATGGTTAGGAAGACAGGAGACCATGGGATCCAAATTTGGCATAAACCGAGATGTGGGAAAAGAGGCTAAAAAAAAAAAAATCACTTTCTGAGACACAAACTATTAAAAATCTACGTAAATGCAGGCAATTACTCTTTTATGTAATCTGTCCAGGAAATAGAGCTCCTAAAAAATGTTTTGTAAGTAAGTTGCTGCCAAGAGGCAGTGAAAGTAATCATCTTTAATGCTTATCAAGCACTTACTATGTGCCATGCAGTCTTCCTAGTGCTTTTATTTTAAACTCATTTAATTCCCACAGTAACTCAAAGGTTGGGGGTATCACCATCCCCAATTTAACAAATGAGGAAACTGAGGCCCTGGGAGGTGAAGTAATTTGTCCCAAATCACACAGTTAACAAGTGACAGAGCCGGCTCTCAAACTTGGTGTGCGTCTGAATTACCTACAGAGACAGTTCAAAATACGACGACCAGGCCCCATCGCAGATCAATTGGATCAGGATCTCCTGCGCTGGGTCTTTATCAAAATTGTTTATAACAAACTCCTGGAGAGTCAGTGGTTCACCAAGGTAAAGAGACCATTGTTAGGATTTTAAAAGAAGGCTTTGAAATTAGATTACCCTAAATTCAATTCTTTCTCCATCACTTATAACTGGAATCTTTGAACAAGTTACCTATCCTCTCTTCGACCTTTCCTTTCTTCATCTGGAAATGAGAATGATTAATAGTTTGGGGGATTGTTCTGAGGATTACGTGGGTCTAAGGCACAGAGCGCAGTGACAGGTCCACTGCCAGTGCAGCAGAAGGACATTCTGAGACATTAACTAGGTCTTCCTTGCACCCATCAACACTGCACACTTCACTGTCGTCTCCTGCTGTGCCATCCAAGGCATGCCCTGTGCTAGGGAAAAGTGATGCTGCTACAGCTGGAATGCCAAGAAAGTCAGTGCTTAGCTTTTGATATTCAAGTTAGAGTACTGAACACAAGACTTAGACTTGGCAGAAAGGACTTTCTGAGCTTTCAACAACTATTTGAGCCTAACCAGTAGACAAATAAGACTGATCCAAAAGAACCGTCCAAGATAACCAGCCCTCAGGCAGTCCAGTAGGGTTACCTGGACAGTAGGGATGCGTGGTCTCCAAGAGAGGCCCCAGCCCCCTGTCATCTTCCCAGGGTGAATCCCCTCAGAAGAAAGGGAAATGTGGTTGGGGGTAGAACACCAGATTAGCTTTGAGGAAACTGAGAATGGAGGAGGCTTGTGTCTACTTCCTATCTAGGGAGGGCAGCTAACCCCACAGATGTGCTTATGCCACATTGATATGGGGTCAACAGAGAAGAGGTGGCTTTACAGGTGATAGAGGAAGAGAACTCAGTGACAGCCTTGTTTCCTGTGGCCCCAAAGAGGTGTGGGAGAGGAGCTGAACCCTACTCATATTCTGAGAAGTTAGCTGAGAGTGACAGCCAGCAGCCCGAAGGAGTCACACCATGGAGGAACAACCATGGATGGCAGAACGAGCTGAGCAAACCAGATGGGCATGCAGCCACCTTTGAGGATAACTCTGGATGCCAGTGGGGAGGATCCCATGATCAAAGATAAGATGGGGCAGCTACTCATCTTGGGAGGTACCAACACAGAGCACATGGTGTTACATGGTCCCCCCTGCCCTCTCACTCTGACCCCACTGAGATTCCATCTAAAGTAGAGCAAGGGAGAGAATGTGAGTGTGAAT
This sequence comes from Balaenoptera acutorostrata, assembly GCF_949987535.1. Taxonomy (NCBI): domain Eukaryota; kingdom Metazoa; phylum Chordata; class Mammalia; order Artiodactyla; family Balaenopteridae; genus Balaenoptera; species Balaenoptera acutorostrata. The sequence continues at coordinate 144,678,273 of NC_080066.1, read as the reverse complement.
TAATCTCCTTGGTAGTTCCTAGATTAATTTTTCTGCATCGCACAGAATGGGAGTCTGAGATGAAAACTATTCTGTTTTAGAAGATCAAAGACACATATGTATGCACCTGAAACCATCTTGCAAAATTAACATCTACTAGTTAAGACTATCAAGTTTCCTAAACCGCAAAAGACATCTAGTATGACTCCCTCAAAATATAAATTGATTTAATCAGCAGAATCAGCAGATATCTTGGAAATGGCAGCATGTCTATGATGAGGAGTAAGATTTTGGTGACTTGTAAAAAATTTTTGAAAAATAAATATTGAGAAAGGAGAGTTTAAGCCCAACATTATTGCAACACTGCTGGGGGGAGAGAGAGACGCTGCGTCTGACTGGATTGCTATTCCAGGTTCTGGGTGGTGTCCCTGTAGTCAAACACCCAGGGTTCCCATGTTCTACTGCAGCCTGGATGCATAGCCCATGAGCCTGCTTTACCACTTTACTACAAGGTGGGATTCACCAACCATGACAAACTTGGTTTTCCAAACACCTAAAGGACAGTGGTACAGATGGTAGGCGCAAGGACTCTGATATGTGGACAGGTGTACCCTGCCCTGAAAATCCACACACTGGCATTCTGACTTATAAATAAGTCTCTGGTGAGTTAATTAATGGAAGCCTCCTAGATTGGGTTGCCAGATTTAGCAAATAAATATACAAATATTGCAGGGGACATACTTATACTAAAAAAATATTCATTGTTATCTATCAAATTTAACTGAGTGCCCTGTATTTTTTCTGTCAACCCTACTAGAGCCTGCTCACTGCCAAGTGGACTGATAAAATGGAGGTCCTGCATACACACGACTGAGAGCCAGTGCTGCCTCTGAGACCACCTTCACCAACACCCTATGGAGGGCTCACCTAAGGTACCAGCCCGGGGTTAGGGTTAGTCAGTCTCTCTCTCTCTCTGTCTCTTAATCTTTATTCACTCAAAACCTTCTCTTCATTTATACACAAAGTAAATAACCTCCCTTATTAAGCTTCTCAAGTCTTTTACTACCTGTTCATTCCAAGACCAAATTTACAACTTGGACAATAAATGCATAAAATTGAAAGCCACTTCTTGGTGGCTTCCAAGGAGGTAATTAACATTATCAACAACATCTATTATGTTGTAAGATTAGTTTCTTCCCTGCAGTTGCTAGTTAAATATGAAGTTTTATTAATCTTTCGACAAAGAAGTTTTCTGTCCCTTGACCTGAGTTTTATCTTTTCCCTGATTTTTGACTCGACCACAACCCTAGTCTTTATCATCCTTTGCATGCTGGGATCCCCAGCCTTCAGATCACCTTATAGAAAACTCGGACGCCAGTGGGGAGGACCCCATGATCAAAGAGAAGATGGGGCAGCTACTTGATGGATCTCTGTAGGGCCATTTCATTTGTGCCTAGGGAAAAATTAAAGTAGGAGGAGCACCACAGAACAAGCAGAGGAGCAGATTTGGTTTACGGTTCAGTGAGCAAGAAAAGATCTTTCTCTTTATCCAAGCCAACTCTCCTTCTTGGCACTAACATATCACAGGATATCAGTGTCTTACACTTGACTGTGTCTTCCCTTTGTCATCTTCTAAAGAGGTCTCTGCCCATAGAGAGACAATATTGATTTGTTATCCCCAGACCAGTTGGAGCTAAGTTCATGCTACTTGACTCAAGCCATCATCAAGCTCCTCCATTCTAGATATAAACTGCAATTTTTGCTAAGGAACTTAAAGAGTGTCTCGGGTGAAGTAGGATTTAGGTCATTCCTCTGGAATTCTGGTTTTAATTCATTGCTGGCATTTCTGAAGTAGTTTAGGGTGAACATCTGAGATAAATGAGTCATCTCAGTCCTTCTATTTCTTCTATTTCCTATTATTTTCTAACTTAAACATTTCAGAACTAAGAATTAATATATCTTCCCAATGCTGGAAACAGGCAAGTCATTCTGTAAAATATATTGGGAAAATAATGGACTTCCATCTGGGGAGAAGTAAACAAAAGTAGATTATATATATGCCTGTTTATCTATAGACCTACAGTATTGGGAGCTGAAGGATGGTTGAGCAGTTCTAAGCCAGGTTTGTCATTAGGTTAAAAAAACCCCAACCAGCCAACCACCAATTTGGTTTTTCTCCAACTGTCAGCTGGAAGCAGGGAGAAGTGAAATGTTAAACTGAACCAAAAAGGGATGTGGAGTTTTTTGAGGGGTGTTTTAAAGAGCTAAAAGGTGCCCCTTGTTCTCCACCAAGTCAACCGTCCTCAGATTCTGGGCTCCCAGGAGAGGTTGGAAGAAATCCCTGCTCCCATTGTGGCTGTCGCCTTGTTTGGTGAAATAGATGTGATTAGGAAACTTCTTCAGATCAATCACCCAGGTGGTTTGGGGGACAGAGGTGACCAGAAGCAAGGCACAGAGGGGGCTAAAAACTCCTTCCATGGTGAGCACTTGACAGCAGGCAGGACCAACTACATTATCAACCTCAGCGTCTGCTCTTCTCCCGGTCCAAAGTGCAAACATTCTCCCCTAGCTGTGGCACAAGAACACTATGAGAGGCATCCAATCCATTCCTGTACAAATGTATCTTCACACTACATATGGTATTTTGATAACTAATATGAGTACAGCACCCTACATTTGTAAAGTGCTCTCAGATACATGATATTATTTGATCCGGTTATATACAGGCCTTATCAAGATGAGCAACTACCAGGAGCAATCAGGAAACAGTGGGGGCACTGACATTCCCCACAACCACCGGGTCAGAGAAACCCATCAGTATGATCTGACAAAGAAATTCAGTTGATTTGATAACTGAAAAAAAGAAAACTGCAGGATAGTTTGTACATCGTGAGCCCATTCGTGCAAAAGAAATATGGTTATGGCTATATATGTACATACACAGATAGCTTTATTTGTTGTATCTATCCTCACATATGCAAATATATATAGATACATGTATATGAGTATATATTCAAATGTTTATATATACAATTTTACAATGAATATTATTATTTTATGTTGTTAATTTTATATATATTTTTTCCATAACAGCTTATGGAAAAAACCCAAACGAATTTTTTGGCCAAACCAATATATTTATAATATTTATAATATATGATATTTTATAATTATAACAAGGCATGTTTAAGAAAAAAGCTAATTGGTGTTAGCATTTCTTTTTCCCACCCTCACTTAAGGGAAGAGAAGTGGTTGTTGTTAAAGGTGTAGATTGTACTGTATTTGGAAAACAGGCCTTAAAAGGGAGGACTCTGATAAGGCCAGGACCCCACACCAGTAGTTTTGTCCCCTTGGCCCTATACAAACCCCATGTTGCAGAGGGCTAGCATGACAGCTGTGTTGTTGAAGGACATCTTCTGTTTCTGAGAACAACTCAAACTCATCCATGGGTGGTTCAGTCCATGCTTGAGTCAGAGGATCAAAAATATAAGGCTGTACATACCCTCTCTCTGATCAACTAATCATACAGCCGTAGATGTGCACATATTAGGGTTAAAAGAGAAAACGATGGCAAGTCCTGCACCAACTTCCGGGAAGGTAAACAGGTGGAGTGGGAAAAATAGGGGATACGAATCGAGCACTTGTGAGTTTGAACCCCAGCTCTGCTGCTTACTTACTTGTGTCCACAGGCATGATCTTAGGCTCTCTGGGCTTCAGTTTCCCTCTGTGTTAAATGTGCCCAATAACACCTATATCACAGGATTATTTCACATACACATCTCAAGTGACACTCTCTAGAAAGGATGCTGAAAGCTTGGTTGTCAGAGCACACCAGGCGACCAATCAGATTTTGCTGATATCCCACATTCACTGCATCAGATAGAATTTCTGCTTCTTTGTGTACATTGTAGGGTTACTCCCATGCGTTCGTCACAAGTGTGAACAAATTGGGTGCGTTTTGTTTGCCAGGAAGTAACACTGTCACTCCTTCTACAAACAAACCAACCCTAGAGGTTGCAGTTCTGCAAATAAACCCCACATCCTTCTAAAATGAAGGAAGCTTTGAGAGACCATCAGGGGAAGGAAAGAGACTCCCCCAGTCCGCTCCCTTCCCTTTTCTAACGTAATCTTCATTAGAAGTCAGCCACCTATCCCACCCTTACACTTCCAAACACCAAGAATACCATACCTAGGGAAACGGACCCTGAAAAACATGACAGGTCTTCCTAGCCATCTGGGAAATTCTCTAGAAAAAGGAGGGTGCAAGGAGATTCAATTTGCAAGAAGTTATACAATCTCTTTAGTCCTCAATTTCCTCAGCTGTGAAAGAAAGAACTAATGATTCCTAAATTCTCTTTGAGTCCTAACATGTTATGACTATAATCCTCTCTCTCAATCCTCTCTGCTCTGTTCCCATTGCTCCACCCTGGTTTGTGCAATCAGCTCTTCCCTGGGTTGTTGCAACTGCCTCTAGCCTTGCTCCTCCAAAATCATGCTTCACATAGCTTGCAAGATGATCTCTCTAAAATGCACACCTGCCTCAGGTACTTTTGTGACTCTCCATTACCTCCAAAATAAATTCCAGTTTCTCAGCACAAGCCTCAAAGACGTGTCTACCTTCCCAGCATCATCTGTCACATCGCTACTCCTGTAACTGAGCAAGCAGAACTCCTTAGAGCTCCTCTCTCACCTCCACGCTTTGCTATTCCCTTTGAATGGGATGTCCCTCCCCACATCTGCCTAGCCAACTCTTCTTTCAAAGTTGGCTCAAGTAGCACATTCTCCAAAAGGCGATTAGATGCCTCTCCTCTGCACCCCAACAGGACCATGTGAAATCATTGCATCACAGTGTAATATTTTCATCCAGCATTTAGAGTTGTTGTTTCTGAGTAGAGGCTGGCTTTCTGCTCTGGCAAAGGATGCAGTGCTACTAGCATCACCGGTGCAGGTGACACTCATAAAAGGGGCAGGTACGCAGCCCCTCCGTTCTCTCTGGATCCTGCAGAGAGGCAGGGTCGGGGGGGTGTGGCTGCATGTGCTGTGGAGCAGCACTCCTAAGGAGGAATCACTTGTTGCTCTTCCTTTTCATAGGTCAGCTTGAGAGGGGCTGTGCTGGGGGGGTAAATATCTTGGGGTTCAGACACTAAGCAGTATGAGCTTAGGGGCCCACTGCTTAGGGAAGTGCTTGAAATGCCCAGCTTGAGGTCTCCTGGTCCCACAGGAAGTTGAGATTGGGTACAGCCGGTCCCCCTGTTGGAGAAAGAGGGAGCTAGCCCACTGCCCGGCAACCCAAGGAAAATCTCCTGGGATAATACATTGGTCAGTCCTACTGGTCAAACCACACTTCCTACACATATGCCCCCAACCTACTATATAAGGTACCTAGTACCTAGTATTTTAGAAGTGCTCAATAAATAATTACAGATGCCACTTATTGAGGGCCTATTGCATGCCAGTAACTTGATATATTTTATTCCTAGTTCTCACAATGACTATACAAGATAGGTATTATTAGTTCCATTTTATAGATGAGGAAACTGAAGCTTGAGAAGGCTAATCGACTTGCCTAAGATCGTATGGCTAGTAAATGGTGGAGCTGGAATGTGAACTGACACCTCGATCACTCCAAAACTAGTGCTCTTTCCCCCCAAGCTATGTAGCCTCTCAGGATGATGTTCTCTCCCTCTCTCTGCAGGGACTCATCACTTATTTTGCTCAAATCCATGCCTTGAGTGCCCTCCTACTGAAATGTGTTCCTCCAGTGAGGCCTCTGGACTCTTCTGCCTCATTATAAGCTGACCTGCAGTTTTTTCCTTACCTTCACCCAGTCTGATCTGCTCTCTACCCTCCAAACCCAGTGTGTACTTGAACTCGTCTGCTGTTAGTAGAAGTTCCAAGTAAGTATATGCTATGAAAAGTCAGGAGCAGGAACAACAAGGCGTCTTGGAGACAGGAACCAAACGTGATTCTTTGGCAGGGCCCTTGGAGACAGAATGACCCCCATTTAGCCATGTCTGGGCCCTGAAGTGGGAAAGGCCTCTGGCCTTTTCACTCAGCATGATGTCCAGGGAAAGACCCAGAACATGATGACTCTGGCAGAGGTAGCTGCTCTATTCCCCAGGCACTTGTAAACCCGAACAATCACCATCTTCCTCCCCCACTCCTCATCAAAAGCTTTTATTAAATAGCCTAATTATTAAACAAGGCAGGTGGAAGAGAAAGGTAGGAAATTGGAGGGTTGAACTGAGCTTTTTCAAAAGCCAGAATGACTCAGCGTGTGTAACACCTCATTTGGAGAACAGAGTGGAGGTTCCTCATCCAGCCAGGTGCATTGTTAAACCTGTGGAGAGAGATAGGGAACAGACCATTTTTTTTCTCTCTCAGTCACACATAACTGCGAGCTCAGAGCCGAACTGGTGAGCTTCTAGAATAAATCCAGAAGATTTATTCTCCCAACAGGGGCCAAAGAACGGACAGAATCACAGGAAAGAAAAATATATACTATCTGTTCAAGTCAGTGTTTAGAATATTCTAAGTGGGAGAACATTTTATTAGCAAATCCACTAGACTATAAGCTCCTTGAGGTAAGAAATTGTGCTCTATTTATTCTTGATTCTAGGATGGAGTCCAGTGCCTGGCACATAGTGGGTGCTCAATAAATGTTCACTAGAATAAAGCTGAAGGCAGGAGCTGAATCTTGTACAACTTTGCATCCCTCTCAGTGCCTAGCACTTAATGAATGAATGACAGGGGCATTAATGAATGACAAATGACGTTTTAGACTTGCCTTTGAAGAAAAGCATATGCCTCTGCAAACAGCGGTATCATCTCCTGAATTATTCAAGAAGTCTGTGTTCACTTCCTAATTACATCTTGATTTTTACCTCCTCAGAAGGCAGAACTTTTGCTAAAATAATCTGGCTGCTAATAAGAAACAGCTCTGCTGGCTTTTTTTCATCCTCATGAAAAGCCAATCAGTCCTGAACTTCTGGAGCCACCAAGGCACAGGCCAGGCTCCTTGGATTCTCCTGGGAGCTGGTCTAATTTGCCTCTAGCTTTTCCAGTTCCCTCCCTTCTACTCTCTCCTGTCCTCCTTGTTCTGGGTCTCACGCCAGCTGAGTTTTGACTCCCTTTGTCAAGCAGCTCCGCTTCTGCCAATCCAGTAAACCTCACCTCTCTCAGTTTAGCTTATGTACAGAGACAGTACACCAGAAACATATGGATAGTCAAGAAAGCACATAATGGGTAGGAAACTGAGGCAGGAGCAGGGAGAAGCAAGAGCTCTTCCTCACAAGTATCCTGAGCAAGGGCTTGAGGGCCATGCTGGTTTTCTTTCCCTCTCACAGAGACAGGTGCAAGTCACTGATGGGGCTTCGTGTGGGAGCTGAGTCTTATACAGCTTTGCATTCCTCTCAGTACCCAGCACTAAATGAATGAATAATGTATTAGCTCCCCTCACAAATACATAAAACCTCTCTATTTCACAGCTGAGGGATGGAAACTCAGAGAGCTTAGTAGATCAGCCCCTCCAGGCTGAGCTAGGTTCCCCTTCTCCGGGCACCCTTTGTGGGACCTTACCTTAGCATTTATCACAATGGGATATCGTTATTTGTCTATATATCATTTTCTACTCAATTTTCTGTGTGCTCCCTGAGGGCAGAAACTGTGTCTTTCATCTTTGCACTTCTCAAGGATAAAGCCCTCAATAAAAGTTTGCTGAATGAATGACTTGCTCAGGGTCACCCAGCTAATACGAGGCTGAGCTGGGACCAGAACCAAGCCCTCTGCCCCCCCAAATCCTATATCCTTGCTGTCCTACCAGGACACTTTCTGGAAGAAAGTGGGAAGTGGACCTATCAAGAAGCTAATTAAGCATTTGGCAGGTTTATGAACTATGTTGAAAGGTTTTCTTTTTAACTTTCCTTTCCTTCCTTCTTGATATTGGTGGGAATTCTAGGCAGCTACTCTGAGCTGAGCCAGGGTCACATCTATATTCTTGCTCCTGAAATAGCTGAATTCATCACCTCTTCAGAGGAGGAAGTCTCCACAGATGGCTTTGAAGCTCTCTCTCCTTCAAATTACTCTTTGAAGTAATTTGGAGATGACTGGGAGAAAATGTCAAAGGTTTTGATCCATGTTTCTTGAAATATTGGAGTTTTCTGTTCTTGTTGGTCCTGAACAACTAGGCTGGAAATTTCATGAGAAAAGGTTTGTTTCTGCCCTCATCTGGTCACACATGTTGATCGTGGAGGACCTATTCTGGCCACCCACAAGCAAGATGCCGGTACCTGACTTTGATGAAATGAAGGTGGCCACGGTGAAGAAAGAGGTACTCAAGCCTGCACTGCTGCTGAGAGTGGAAGGGACTTCCTGGCTCCAGAGGAAAGCCCAGAATAGAAAGGCAGCAGGCACAAAGGGTCCTAAGGACTGTATTTGGAGTGGTCAAGAGTTCGGGCTCTGGGACTAGATATGCCTAGGTTCCAGGCCTAGTTCTACCACCTACTGATCCTCTTACCCTGGGCAAATTATGTAACATCTCTATGCGTCAGTCCTCATGTACCAAAAATCAATGAGCTAATCCATGAGGGTTTATTACTCTCCATAATAAACCCTTCCAGTTGCATTCTCCACCCCTTTCTTCATCCCTGCTCTGTGCCCTAGAGACTGACCTCTAAGACTGTACCACCAAGTGTCCTTTGCCCTCTGGCTTCTGGTTGGATTCAGCCAAAGGGGAGATACTAGTAGAAGAATAGCTACTCAGAGGAATAAGAACCCATGGCATTTACTCCCCTGGTTTTCACAGTGGTGGGTCACCACTTCAATAGAGGCTGTATACCTCTACCTCCACCCCCAGCTCCTGTCACGCAGTCCTGTCCTGTAGCTAAGCTCTCTCAACGTTCCATTAACTCTGCTTTCTCCCCTCAGACCTTCACACCTAGAGATGCTCATGGCCTCAGCATCCCTTGTTGGGCACCCTAACCCTATGCATACTTCTGTATATAGTCCTTTTGTTAGATTCTCCCTATTTTACCACTTGAGTGTCCCATTTATCTCCTTTCAGGACCATGACTGATGTGCCTGACATATAATAAGTGTTTAATAAATGTTTCATGTTTCTCCTCCTCCCCCTCCCCCATTCCTTCATTATCCTCACCATCCTCTTTATTATCTCAGTATAAAGCAGAAGAGCTAGAGGGAGATTGTATTGGTGGTCTACTGTTGTGTAACAAGTTATCACAAAATCAGCACCTTAAAACAACACACAGTTGTTATTTCACAGTCTCTGTGGGTCAGGAGTCCAGGGCTGGCTTAGCTGGGTTCTCTTCTTTAGGGTCTCACCAGGCTGAAATCTGGGTGTTGGTGGGGGCTACAGTCCATCAAAAGCTTGACTGGGGCAAGATCCACTAAAAGCTCCCTCAGGTTGTTGGTAGAATTTATCTCTTTGCAGCTCTAGGACTGGGGCCCCTGTTTCCTTGATGGTTACTGTCGGCTCCTAGAGGCCACCTTCAGTTCTTTGCAGTGAGATCCTCTCCAGTGGCCCTCTCACCACACGGCAGCTTACTTCTTCAAAGCCAGCAATAGAGAGAAAGTTTCTTGACTTCAGGGAGGGCCCAGGTCCTCTTTAAAGGGCTTCTACCTGATTGAATCAGACACACCGAGGATAATCTCCCTTTGTATTAACTCAAAAATCAACTGACTTTGGACCTTAATTACATTAAGAATCCCTCCACTTTGCCATATAATGTAAACTAATCAAGGGAGTGACATCCCATGACCTTTGCAAGTCACAGACTCTCCCTGTGGTTCAAGCACAGGGGATTACACAAAGGTGGGGACACAGGAGACTGAAAATCATTGCAGGTCACCTTACAATGACACAGAGATCTCATCAGGAGGTAGAACAATATTCATTCACCAGCTACTTTTATACAGTTTTTCACTAAGGTTAGGATAGGTGCAGGGGGAGACAGGTCTTGCCAGTGGGGAAGGACAGAAGCTAACACTAATGGAACACTTGCTCTGTGCTCTGCACCGTGCTCTCCACTTTCTACCTCTGGTCCTCTACCATCCCTATAATTGTCTACTATTATTCCACCTTTCAAATGAGAAAGCTGGAAACAAAGAGTTTGAAGCAATTCACCCTAAGTCACAGTGATACCACCTCTTCAATGGTTCTCAAGGCTTTAGACAAGAAGTAACAATAGTTATGGAGGTCAATGTTTGGGAGCTAAAAGGGGCCCTCTATGCACATTCTTCTTTTTCATAGAGTCGGTATATATGATTTCAGGGAAAGGAGATTCAGTCTTTTTTTTTTTCCCCCAGAAAAGACTTTGCTAACCCCAATAGCATAACCACTTATCACAAGAGTCATGTATCCAGAAAAAACATTTAAAATTCTCAGGTGGGTGAAAGAGCCACCATCCTGTGTATTTGTCAATGAACACTTCACTTCTGTTCAGGATACATATGAAAAAAAATCACAATTTATTGGGTTTTGGCTAACCCAATACTATGCATTAGTGTTTTTTAACTTTTAAAAGCATATCCACATGTATTCCAAAGCTCTGTGCTTTCCCTTTTTAAAAAGGACCAACTTTAGAAATCCCTCAAAAGCATGAATATTTAGCTTCAGAAGCTTTGGGAATGGGATGGATTCTTCAAGGAAAAAAAATAACACTTTCCACCAATGCCAGGAACTCATGAGAGGTTCTTGGATCAGCAAGTTTAGTACATCAGTTGGCAAAGTCTTTACTGGCCACTTTAGCCAGTATCTAATCTAGTATGCAGCCTGCTGCATAGAAGGCATTTGATAAAAATATGTTGAGTGACTGAATTAGTGAATGTATTTTTTGGTCCTAACTATATACTCTTTTTCAGTTTCTTCATCTTTTCCTTGTTATGTCATGAATGTGTTTCCTCATTTTTCCCTTATTTCTTAATTTTAGAAGATTCTATAGGCTTGTTGTAAAACAAACAAACGGCAGAAAGGTATAAAATAAAATTTTAAAAATCCATCCTTTCCTTTACTCTGTTCTCTTTAAAGGTAACCACTGTGGACTATGTGATGTGTATTTTTATTACAAAAGTGAGAGCATACGATATATTTATTTGCTCCTTGGTTTGCCTCTTCTTTTTAATGGCCTCTTTGCATTTGTTAGCATATGTAGCAGACACTGTCCATGATCCACTCATGTCCCGTTGGAAACCCTTATCATTTCCATACATTACAGGCTGACTGCCAATGGCCAGTACCTCCTTCTTTGTTGGGTAGCTCCCTCCAGCCACGGAAACCAATTTGCCAATGGATGGTTGAGCGGAAGTACTTGAGAATTAATGTCCCTCTGGGAGACAGCTTTAACGATGACTAAAAGTTGTAGGAGTATAAATACCCCAGCTCCCTGGCCCATTGGCTAGGATACTTCCAAGTCATGTGTTTTGCACTACCTTCAGAGTTGTCCTGAAAGATTAAACTTTAGTCACTCACTGGCTTAATAACACACCCTTTACTGGCCATCTGCCCTTCCCTGCATCACTTCCCCAGTTCCCTACTTACACTCCCCAAACATCTTGCACTTGAATCCTAGTCACAAGATCTGCTTCCAGAAGAACATAAACTAAGCATGGACATGCTCCTGCTTATTTAATCATTTTCTTATTAATGCCATTTATTGCTTCTGATTTTCAATAAAAATAATACTTCAATAAAATCTTTATCCATGTGGCTTAAACATATGCACATATTTCTGAATTACAATTGCTAAGTCAATGGGAAAACTACATTTGGTATTTAAGAGATGATACCAAACTGGCCCCCAAATGGTTTATTAATAACATCCTTACTGGGATTTCCCTGGTGGTCCAGTGGGTAAGCCTCTGTGCTCCCAATGCAGTGGGCCAGGGTTTGATCCCTGGATGGGGAACTAGATCCCACTTGCATGCCGCAACTAAGTCTGCACGACACAACTACGAGCCCGTGTGCCACGACTAAAAAATATCCTGCATGCTACAACTAAGACCCGGTGCAGCCTAAATAAATAAATAAATATTTAAAATAACATCCTTACCAACAGTTTGTTGGAATTTACTTTACCTCACCTCTTGCCAGAACTGGATGTTATGGGTATTTTCATTTGTTCTGTTCATTTAGACAAAAATAGATGTATCATATTTTGAACTAAATTTCTTATATTAATTAGAATAAACATTGCAGCATTTCAGGTATTTACCAGTTGTTGGGAAGGGAACACACAAAACACACACACACCCAATGTAGAAAAAAAATTCAAGTCTGGATTTAATTGGCCAGGGATATACAATCTTATTGGCAGTGGGGTGGCCACATGGAGCAAAGGTGGATGTCTCAGTGCATCTTTCCCTGGCCCCAGGCCTCGGGGTGGGGCACACCACACCTACAAGGGGAGTCAAGCCAGATGTAGAAAAATTCAAGTCTGACTATGCCTTAAACTTTCCATACTCAGAGTTTTTGTCCCCTTTATACACACAAGCCATATTTCTGTCCAAGGAAAGGTTTATCCAACTTGAACTCTTCTGGTTCTTGAAACAAATTTAAGGTCGGGTTTCCCTGAATAATAGCTCTGCCTATACCTTTTCAGTTTTCTGGAAAGCCCATTTCCCTGAAGACTATCCCTTGCCTATGATTTAATACTCTTGCCTAGATGGTTCTGAAACCAAGTGCAGTCTGAAAACCACAATTAAAATCTATTTCCCTAAAACCATCTGTTCATATGCTCCATGACAATTTTTTTTTCCTCCATGACAATTTGTATTTCTTATGTGATTGGCCAGTTCATGTCCTTTGTCCATTTCCCTACTGAACTATTGTTATTTTTTGTATTTATTTGTTGAAAAGTTTTATATATTGTGGATATTAACCTTTTGCTTGTAATATATGTTGCAAGTATTTCCTCTTAATCTGTTGCTTCTTATTTGCCTTGGTTTACAGTGGTTTTTAAATTTTATTCAGTCACATCTGTACATCTTTTCTCTTATGATTTTGGATTGTGTCTTGCTTAGGAAGGTCATTCATTCTACCCAAATATCATAAAAATATTCACCTATCTGTTCTTCTAGAACTTTTATCAACTTGCTTTTTTCTTTACATTTAGATCTTTAATCCATCTAGAATTTATTTTTGTGGATGAAATGAAGGAGAAATCTAATTAGAGAATTTTATCATTTTTCTACTACTATAAGTGAGATATTTTTCCCATTGCATTTTCTGAGTGTTATTGCTAGTATATGCACACATGCTTGCTCTGAAGATTCAATTTCATCATCTCCCACTGTCTCATCTCAGTAGGGACTAGATCTTTGTGTTAAAGGAAGATCCTCTCGGACTGGTCAGCATGCCTGCTGTGTAGCTATTAAGTTATCTCTCTTGGCCTTTGTTTCCTCATCTGTTAAAATGGGGAACTTGGACCAAATGCTCTTTGTAGTCCTTTCCTGCATTAATAATAATAAGGCTTTAAATAACTTTTTCCTTCTGGTCAAAATGCAGTTCAGTTTCAAAGGGGAGAAAACAATCCTGTAGTTCTAGTTGCTAAAGGGTGTTGAACTTCTTTACATCTGAAACTGATACCAAAGGTGGTAAAGCTTAGCATTCTCTTGCTCTTGGGTTCAATGTCTTGGCTATTTTTAGCTACATCTGGCACCTTTGGGAATAGGACACTTGAAATACAGAGCTAAGAGCAAGGTAAGGCAGCCACTCAGCATTTATCTGCTTTCCGTGAAATAATATGCTTCTTTCCAAAGAAAGGGCAAGGGGATGCAGCAGTGGTCTCCTGCTTTTAGGATACTCTTTTTCTAATGACCTGGCATTACAGAGTTTGCCAAACCTGCCCTGGAGGCTGTCTACCCATGACCAAGGAATTCATAGGATGTGAGCCCATATACCTGTTGCTATCTCCCAAATGGTTTCAACCGTAAATTCAAGGAGAAGTTTGACGTTTAGCTACTCAAGAGAAGCACAAGTATTCACTAAGTGCCAGATAACCTACAATTCCTACCAAACTTCTGGGTCAGCCTTGATTTGTGTTATATTGCTGTCATTTAATTTAAAATATTTCAGCATAGTTAACATGACAAATGTGTCACCTACACTGTTGGAGCAGTTATTAACATTTGGAGTCCCCTGAAAGAGATGTACTCTTCAGAGATGAATAGCATCTGAGAAAAAGACTCTAAGCAGAACTCTAAGCAAAAAAGACTCTAACAAGAGAGGGATACCACAACAACTTCAACTACCTTTATCTATAATAACACCGGAGGGTTTGTTAGTTAGCATAGTATATGTTAGATATTAGTTTTCACTGGTAAAATGAGTTGTGTTGGGCTTCCCTGGTGGTGCAGTGGTTAAGAATCTGCCTGCCAATGCAGGGGACACGGGTTCGAGCCCTGGTCTGGGAAGATCCCACATGCCGCGGAGTGACTAAGCCCGTGAGCCACAACTACTGAGCCTGCGCGTCTGGAGCCTGTGCTCCCAACAAGAGAGGCCGCGATAGTGAGAGGCCCGCGCACCGCGATGAAGAGTGGCCCCCACTTGCCGCAACTAGAGAAAGCCCTCGCACAGAAATGAAGACCCAACACAGCCATAAATAAATAAATAAATAAATTTATTAAAAAAAAAAAGAGTTGTGTTCAAGATAGATGCATTGGCTAAAAATATAGTAGAGGTATTTTACGTTGCCCAAACAGTTCAATAACTGATGTCCTTCAGGATGGCCTAAGCCAAGGATTCAATCTGATCCAGTGAAAGCCACCTAACAAATGATTCTATTACCTAATCCCAACTGGAAGGTTAGTTTAATCCTGCCAGGTTCTAGTGGCAGATCTAACAGTTACTGTAGCTTTGAAGCAGTGATGAGCATAAAAAAGATTTTAAGATAACAGGAACAACAGCAAAGTGATAAGAAAGTATCTGTGATTTTTATTGGTAACAAAGTCATAAGTTCTGTTAAGACTATTGCAGTTTATTGCCTACATCATTATTGACGGAAATGCTATATTTCATTTAGAAATTAGTAAAAAATTTTTGTAAATGTTTTTCATTCAAGTACATAGAGTCTCTGAATTCTACTCACAGACCTCTTAGAGGGCATAGACTCAGGGTAAGAACTCCAGTGCCTAGTGTATTGAATGTTTGATACTAGAGAAGCCTCTCAAAAAAGCCTTCTTGCTAATGGTGTCCATCAGGGGATGCCAATGTCCTCGCCAAGGGGGTCTCTCCTGGAAATGCCAGAGCAGCCTGTATGGCTGGGCCCCTAGCAGAATCTCCCCAACTCTGTGTTGCTTGTGCCCAGGGTACCAATAAAACCCTTGCAAGAGCAGGCCCATCATCTACGGTGAGCTATGCAAAAACATAAGCAAGCTTCAATGGGGCATCAGCCTGGCATAGGCCAAATTCTCTCTCAGCAAATCCAGTTTTTCCTAAGTAAGCATAGCTGAGACCTGTATCAGACTCCAACAACAAATACACTCATTCACTTTACCGCCCAGAGAACTTTTCTCTTCCAGCCACTGTATCCCCACATTTGCATAATTAAATGGGCAATTACATTGGTTTTCCCAGAACTAAGTAACCATCTGCCCTAAAGCTGTATCCAAGTCTTGCATCTTGCAAAACCCAAGGCTCATTTATGGACTCTTTAAAATCTGGGTTTACTGTGATGTGCCGTATGTGTCTTCTATTCTCTTCACGAAGATTTCAAAGGTCTTCAGGCCAAAACTCAGTCCCGGTTCATGCATCCTGTGCTCCCCTCTCCCTGTGCAGTCTCTGAAGCACATGGCCCAGCCCTGCAACCATGACACTGAGATCTCCTTCCCCGTCTGTGTCACTGATCACCATTGCTCCCACACCACCCAGTGCCCTGAGGCTGGTTTTGTTAAGGGAACCACTGACTGAAACTGCCCGCCCTGGCCAGGCAAGATAGTAACCACTTGCATGAGCTCTCTTACAACAGGAGGTCCTGGTAAGGAACGCAGAACTAACAAGCTACCACCAACCAGAAGAATTCAGGAAAGGTCAAAAGGAGAGAGAAGACACCAGTCCGTATGTCCTACCACCCTCCCAGAATCCTTCTCTCTGGAATCCATCTTGGCCGAGTGATGCGCGTGCCACCAGGAAGGACCCTGAGTCAGAAAGATTGGCCAGAGACAATCCAGAAACTAACCCTATTACTATAAAACCTGAGACTGCGAGCCACGTGGCAGAGTAGTTCTCCTGGGTTCCCTTACCCTCCTGCTCTCCGCCCAGGCGGCCCTTCCCAATAAAGCTCTTGCTCTGTGAGCATGTGTGTCTCCTCGGACAGTTCATTTCCAGGTGTTAGACAAGAGTCCATTCTTGGGCCCTGGAAGGGGTCCCCCTTCCTGCAACAGTTTCACAGCAAGAGTCACTAACCAACATGACGCTGCCATTCATGGGGCATGACCTGTGAAGAAAGGCAGAAGAATGGCTTTCTCCACTTCCAGCTCCTTGTTCTCTCTTGTTCCCAGGCCAGGAGGCAGTTTAGTACCCTGAATGAATTAGTCAGCAGGAGACAAAGCACAGAAACAATCTAAATGCACGAGCTGTGATTTATGTCATAGAGTGTTCTGCCTATGTTTTCCTCTAAGAGTTTGATGGTGTCTGGCATTACATTTAGGTCTTTAATCCATTTTGAGTTTATTTTTGTGTATGGTGTTAGGGAGTGTTCTAATTTCATTCTTTTACACGTAGCTGTCCAGTTTTCCCAGCACCACTTATTGAAGAGGCTGTCTTTTCTCCACTGTATATTCTTGCCTCCTTTATCAAAGATAAGGTGACCATATGTGCGTGGGTTTATCTCTGGGCTTTCTATCCTGTTCCATTGACCTATATTTCTGTTTTTGTGCCAGTACCATACTGTCTTGATTACTGTAGCTTTGTAGTATAGTCTGAAGTCAGGGAGCCTGATTCCTCCAGCTCCATTTTTCTTTCTCAAGATTGCTTTGGCTATTCGGGGTCTTTTGTGTCTCCATACAAATTTTAAGATTTTTTGTTCTAGTTCTGTGAAAAATGCCAGTGGTAGTTTGATAGGGATTGCAATCCTTTTTGACCCACCTCCTAGAGAAATGGAAATAAAAACAAAAATAAACAGATGGGACCTATTGAAATTTAAAAGCTTTTGCACAGCAAAGGAAACCATAAATAAGACAAAAAGACAACCCTCAGAATGGGAGAAAATATTTGCAAATGAAGCAACTGACAAAGGATTAATCTCCAAAACATACAAGCAACTCATGCAGCTCAATATCAAAAAAACAAACAACCTAATCCAAAAACGGGCAGAAGACCTAAATAGACATTTCTCCAAAGAAGATACACAGATTGCCAACAAACACATGAAAGAATGCTCAACATCATTAATCATTAGAGAAATGCAAATCAAAACTACAATGAGATATCATCTCACACCTGTCAGAATGGCCATCAAAAAATCTACAAACAATAAATGCTGGAGAGGGTGTGGAGAAAAGAAAACCCTCTGGCACTGTTGGTGGGAATGTAAATTGATAGAGCCACTATGGAGAACAGTATGGAGGTTCTTTAAAAAACTAAAAACAGAACTACCATACAACCCAGCAATCCCACTACTGGGCATATACCCTGAGAAAACCATAATTCAAAAAGAGTCATGTACCAAGGTGTTCATTGCAGCTCTATTTACAATAGCCAGGACATGGAAGCAACCTAAGTGTCCATCGACAGTTGAATGGATAAAGAAGATGTGGCACATATATACAATGGAATATTACTCAGCCATAAAAAGAAACGAAATTGAGTTATTTGTAGTGAGGTGGATGGACCTACAGTCTGTCATACAGAGTGAAGTAAGTCAGAAAGAGAAAAACAAATACCGTATGCTAACACATATATATGGAATCTAAGAAAAAAGAAAAAAGAAAAAAAAAAGGTCATGAAGAACCTCTTGGCAAGACGGGAATAAAGACGCAGACCTACTAGAGAATGGACTTGAGGATACGGGGAGGGGGACGGGTAAGCTGGGACAAAGTGAGAGAGTGGCATGCACATATATACACTACCAAACGTAAAACAGATAGCTAGTGGGAAGCAGCCGCATAGCACAGGGAGATCAGCTCAGTGCTTTGTGACCACCTAGAGAGGTGGGATAGGGAGGGTGGGAGGGAGGAACGCAAGAGGGAAGAGATATGGGGACATATGTATATGTATAACTGATTCATTTTGTTATAAAGCAGAAACTGACACACCATTGTAAAGCAATTATACTCCAATAAAGATGTTAAAAAAAAATAAAATAAAATAAAAATAAATGCACGAGCTGTCTCTGCCGCACCTCCCTGTGGGAAAGGCCGTTTGAGGTGTGAGGAGCTGGTGGGTGGAAGCTGTGCAGAGGCAGTGGGGGAGGGAAAGGACAGCGGGGAGCAAATGGGCAGGGCCTCTGTCTTCCCAGCCTCCAGGAGGCGCTCAGTCACCATGGTGGAGGGTCGTGGTACTGGGGTCAGGAGGGGCAGAGAAAAAGGCCTGCCCCTCCATGGGCACCTCTGCACTCGGCCAGTACCCGTGGCCTCTGTGCACAGGCTGCCTGCCAGTCTGGGCATTCCTACCCTGGTTGGTTGAGGGTTGGCAGGGGGTATTTATTAGCACGGGGTCTTGTTACCTAATTGTAGCATGGAAAAGAGGATAAGAAGAGAAACTCTTTGCAGGAAAACATCCCTTCTCTCCCAGCTCCACAGGCCCCTTACCCCTCTGACTTGATCCCTTAATTTCTCCAGATTCATGACCTTTCTTATAAGTGGTCCCCTCTGGGGTTCTGACAGTAGTCATCCCTCCAGGGACTCCTAATTACGGCCCAAGAGAGCATTAAAGTGTTAGCCTCCACACCACGGGTTACAAGCAAAAAGAAGCCACAATTAACCTCTATTCAAACAAAGGATTCCATCTATAGAAGCTCATTTGTTTCCCCCTCTGCAGCTGGCTGGGCTGGTGGCTGGGAGTGGGAGACTTCTCGGTCACTTTTTTCTTAAACCTTTCTTTTACATCCAGGAAGTGACCAGTTCTACAGTTAAAGTGTGTGTTAGGGGCCATCCCGGCAACCAGCTAACTCCTTGTATTTCCTGCTTTTCTTTTCCCATTAAAATAGCAGAGGAGTTGTTTCACTTAGGCATTCCCTTTCTGGATCTTGAAGAGAACCCAGAGGCTATTTTCAGCCAGGGGCCTCCCTGTGAGTGGTGTAAACCCCACCCCATGGCTGCTTTAAACTCACCACCCTCCCTCAGTACCAGGAAGCTTAAGGCAAGCACCTCGGGCTCTGTTAAGAGCTGGATATCCTACCACCACCCTATCACCTCCATTCCCCAGTCCCCTGCCACCAAAGTCACCCAGTGTGGAGTTAATGCACTAAGAAGAGCCCTGCTGTCTACCTTCCTAGCTGCGTGTTCAAGGATAAGTTAGTTAAACTCTCTGAGCCTCAGAAGAAGGATAATGATAATGATAATACCGACTTGGAAGGTTTGCAGAGATTAAACCAAGTGGGTTTTGTAAATGGTGCTTAATAGACTTTAGAAGCCTATTCAAATGTTAGCCACACCATTTCTCAGAATGTGGGGCTAGCGAGGAGCTCTTCAGAATTCTCCGTGGAGCCCAAAATATCAGCACCTACAATGGCTCTGATAATACCCCTAGAGAAGGAGCCCTGAGAAGATAAAGTGGGGCTTTTGTCCTGTGTCCTCCAAGGACAACCATAAAGGAACCTCAGTGCTAGACACACAGTAGGCTGTCAGGAAACATTTGTCAGTTTCCCAATGGTTCGGGAGAACTGGCCAAGAGGCTTAAGAAAGTATGTAGAACACCTATACCTGCCTCAGATGATCTGAGGTGACAGCGTCACCCACAGCCCCCAAAGTTGTGGTTGCCCAGGGATAACAGTAGAGAAAGCCACCCCAGTTTCAGTCTGACTGAATCTCATGCCTGGTCGCTCCCATCCCATGCCCTTTTTGCCCTCTCTTTAGCAGAAGTGGTGATGAGCCAGTCTTTCCACAAAGGGTTAACCTTCAGGCTGTCATCCAGGTGATGCCTTAACTGGAGTCCAGACTCCTATTTACTGCCACATAATTCTTTGCTTTGACAATTGTGCCTGAGTGTTTTAATGCCTGGCCAGCCCTGCTGTAGTTTGTTTGACCATGTTTTGAAAAGTGACTTTGGTGCATGTCGTGGTAATTAGCACAGCACCATGGGCTGGCGACGTGGCAACGTGATGGACTGGGGCAATCTGAACTGAGCAGCTGATTTATTTTCTGTGGCTTCCTTCCGCTGCTGCTGTGTCCCCGCAGGCACCAAGCAGCCAAGAAAGACACTGGGCCAAGGACCTTCTGTCTGATAGGTGTGCATGGGGTGTGGAGGTGTTTTTCTCTTAGATGTCCTTCTAGACATCTTATCCTTGATCACACAGCTAGGAAGGTAGACAGCAGAGCTCTTCTTACTGCATTAACTCCACACTGGGTACTTTTGGTGGCAGGATGCTGGGGACTGGAGGTGGTGGGGTGGTGGTAGGATATCCAGCTCTCATTAGAGCCTGAGACACTTGCCCTAAGCTTCCTGGTACTGCGGAGGGTGGTAGGTTTAAGGCAGCCATGGGGTGGGGTTTACACCACTCACAGAGAGGCCCCTGGCTGAAAATAGCCTCTGGGTTCTCTAGCCGGTATTTTCCAATGGCTCATGGTGGAAAAAACTCTGATGCAGTATTTTTGCCTGTAACATTCCTTTGGGGTCAGTGTCCACCAGGTTAATTCAAGGGGAATGTGGGCAAAAAGGAAGACCACCCAGATGAGAACAAGCAGAGACTGTTATTGCCGAGCTTGCTATAGCAATGGACTCAGCCACGATCACTTGCTTTTGGCAGAGACTCAAAGACAGGTAGTGGAGTGGGAAAACCTCATGGTGAAAAACAGGGAAGGCTTCAAGGCTTCAAGGCTCTGATTGGAGGTGTTTGGCATGAGGCTACCTGCAAGCAGAACACCCTATGTGATTGTTCTGGAAAGCATATTTGACTGTCTCTGGTTGGTCCTGACTTGCATGCAGGGGCAAAATGTAGGGAAGTTGGCGATTATGGGCTGATGGCTACAGAGGCGGTAATTTGGCTTCCTGGGCGGTTGTTGCAGAGCTTGTGGGTCAGAGTTTGATTTTCATATCTGGTCTGGCCATTGTTCATCTGTATAGTCAGGCTCTCAACAGAGACTAACTTTGAGACTGCTAGTTAGTCTAGATTACCTAACTTCATTTTGGGACGGTTATGAGACAGGCTGGGCTTGGGACACTCTGCTGCAGCACTTGCACCTGGACAAACATCTCCTCAAACAACAAAATACAAAGAAACTCTAAGGGACTAAAAATAACTGTGTGCATGCGCAGTTGGGGCAGATTATGGACAAAAGATACAAAAAGACCAAAAAAAATCCAACTGCCACATCTGAAGAGCTGGGAGCAAAAATAAGGTGTCAGGAGCAAAAGCGGGGTACTGTGTATGCCCCTGCACTAACACCACCAAAGGGGTGGGCAAAACACCTAAGTCACCCCTCCGACCCGACCCCTGGACACACCCCTACCCTGACCCAATATAAGGAACCTGCTTGCCCCATCTTGAGGAGTGAGCCAGGGAAACTGTTACTTGTTTTCACTCCCTCCTGCAGCTGCAGGAGCCCCAGTAAAGCCTTGCCTGTCCTCTAGTCAATTCCTATTGATTGGGGAAGGCCAAGAACCCTGGTTGGTATCAGACAAACTGCTGCTCAGTAAAAAATTATTTACAAACAAAAACAAGGCTGGAAACAGCCAGAATGCTCAATTTTATAGAGTTAAGAAAATGAAGGTACACCCATATTGCGCAAAAAAATTTTAAATATGTCTCCAAAGAGATTTTAATGACATTGGAAATGTTTATAAATGGGATGCAAAATGACAAACAATTCGAAAATCATACAAACCACCTGGCTACAGGTATAAATAAGCAGAGGTCAGTCAGAGGGTCTTCCTGGCCCTTAACTTTTAGCTAAGATGTGCTCAGACACCCATCACACAGGTACAGACAGTCCCATGTGCTCCCTGGGAAAACTTGCTGGGGATGTGAATGGTCTCTCTGTGAGCTCCTGCTTCCCCAAGGTTATCTGAATTCTGGAATAGTGTCTCATCATCCCCACACACTGCCTCGGAACTGTGCCATGTCAATCTAGCTGTGGAGCTCAGCTTTTTCCTTAATTTCAATGAAAACTCACTCATCTAAGGCCTTTTCATAGTGCACAGAGGGATTTACAGCCAGCCAAGCATACCAAAAAATGAGCATCATCTCTCTCGGTCTCTCATTCCTCAGGCGTTTTCCACGGCTTTCAGACCTCCTCTTGTTTCTCTTCTGCCTGTTTTCATCTCTGCTGCCATCCTCAAGAGGAAAAACAGATTCTTCCTATGATCTTATGCGAGCAATTCATCTCTCTCCAGTCCCTACTTGCAAATGCTGCTTTCCCTTAACATGTCCAAGGACTCTGTCAAAGCTTTAAAGTTACCCACTGTACTTTTTGAGGGCCCCAGATTACACTCACTCTGAGAGGCCAGGCTCTTTTCCTCCCAGGCCTCATCTAGTGAGCATGGGAGGGAGTGGATGTGGTTTTTGTGAAAAAACCTCACTGGTTTTTTCCAGTAACACAGGGTTGAAGATTAGAGATAGTGTCTGAAAAGCTCCTAGCACAGCCCCTAGCACTGTGATAGCCCTTGTTTCGTCAAACATCCCCAAAGGGTACCTCCTCTAGTTCTTCTGAGTTTCCCAGCTCCATCAGCTTTTGCAGATCACTGATGCCAGATGTGCAGGTAACTTCCTTGTTACTGATTTTGGTGCAATTTCGCCCATCTGTTAAAGGTTAGGACTTTTTACCAAATCATCTCAATCAGTGCCCCCTCTGTTTTTCTAATGTTTATCCAAGAAGTCCTTATTTTGAAATCTCAGTATTAACTTTCTGTTGATCGGCTCTGATAGTCCCAAGAGAGTTATATTTTAACCTTTACTGTCTATTTTTCCCCTTTTAAAAGTGGCGAGGATCTGGGCTGGAGACAGCCATATTTTATTCTGGGGCTCAGACATGTCAGGGCTGGTCTAGAGAGCCAGTGGGGAGGCCTGTCAGGAACCTATTTGTATGAGGGACCCAGGAACCATCAAGGAAGGACTCTTTCTAAGAGAGAAAGAAACTGGTAGACACGAGCTGCCACAGATGACTTGTGGGGGAAGGACTGCTTTTGATTAACAGCTGGTGTATGCCGCTCAGATTGTTCCCCATCCAGCAGGCTATGGATGTGACTAAGTCCTAGGATGGGGCTGGGGTGGT
Source organism: Balaenoptera acutorostrata (assembly GCF_949987535.1). Classification (NCBI taxonomy): domain Eukaryota; kingdom Metazoa; phylum Chordata; class Mammalia; order Artiodactyla; family Balaenopteridae; genus Balaenoptera; species Balaenoptera acutorostrata. The sequence continues at coordinate 144,654,912 of NC_080066.1, read as the reverse complement.
GGAGAACTGAGGTAGGCACAGTCACAGAAAATTTCTGTGAGATATTGGGGTACACAAACAACACAATGGGGACATGTGGAAAGGAGTGTGGAACAGGAATACTCCTCAATCTGCAGAGCCATTTGGGACCAGGGTAATAGGAAGAGCCTAAGAATGCTTCCTGCTTCCGCAGGGGGATTCTTGTCCTTGGAAGCAACAGCCCAGTGAGGTGGCCTAGCAGAGAAGCACACGGTGACTTTAATGGGCAATGCTGGTGCCTTTGGTGAAAGCTTCAGGGGGTGGCAGCAGCAGCAGTGGCCTCAATGCTGTTGACTCAGTGTTGACATCATTGGCTTCCAGTAGGAGGCAGTGTATCAGCTCAGATATTAGCACCCTACATGGTGGGCACTGCAAAATGGCAGTGGAGAACTCAGCATCAGACAAGACCAAAAGAAACCAGAGCAGAGGAGGAGGAAGCTGATGGGGAACCCAAGAGAAGAGTGAGATCTTGTAGCCAAGAAGACTTACTTGTGAACGTACCTAAGGTACCCCTGAAGACTCAGAAACGTTTGAGGGGAACATTGAGGAACAGCTGGATTTCCAGGAATTTTTCTGGTAAGGACAGAAGCCATACCTAGCTACAGTGTATTGAGTATTTGACATGAATTAACACATTTAATTCTCATAGCTATCTAAGAGGTAGGTAATGTTAGCCTCATTTATCGATGAGGAAGGATGAAGTTAGGGAGAATAAATAACTTACAAGGGGTCACATAGCTTGTAAGATTTGAACCCAAGTCTATTTGATTCTAAAGTCAGTGCTCTCCCAGTACACCAGTGTCTCCAAAGAGGATCAGAATTTAGTCAACAAATTCACTCAACAAACATTTATTGAATGTCTATTATATGCCAGGTACTGCTCTAGATGCTCACCATATGGCAGTGAACAAAACAAACAAAATTCCATCTCATATTAGGTTTAAAATGTGGACGTAATTGAAATTATAGCCCTAATGTTGCTTCCAGGCTGGTCTAACCTTGGACACGTGGGTTACATAAGCAAACGTGAATAAGTCTGAGGCTTGAGATAACTTGGATTCCTAGTACACCATTACTCAGCCATGCTCAGGGCCAGTTGCCAGTGTCTCCCCCACCACTTGTCTGTACATAAGCTGCTCCATTACATTGATTTAGAAGAAAAATATAGTTCACTTAACCTCTGTTCTACAAAGAATGAAAAGAACTTATGCTGGAGAGCAGTTAAGAACAGGGGAACAAGAATGCCTCACCCAAGGACAGAAATAGAGGACACAATGCTTTTGACAATTGCTGATGCCTGTGCAAGAATGTGTTGCATTTAGAAACAGCATCTACCCATACAGTTTATACACAATTAAGTTCTCAGCCACATCCCTTAGAACAGATAGAATGCCAAGATAGGCAGGTCAAGAACATTGTGAATATATTTATACTACTGATGCTATGGCAATACTGGCAAGGGGGCCTGGTGAAAGTCAAGCTTATCACTATTGCTAGAAGCTTTCTATACCCCAACGTGAGAGGTTCAGAGCACATGGGGCCATGATTTGACTTCCAATTTAACTAAATCAATGACAAAGGTAGTATAGCATAATGGTTAAGAGTGTGAACTCTGGAGAAAAACTACTTGAGTTTGAAACTCTATTGTGCTAACTTACTAGCTGTGGGATCTTGAGTAAGTGACTTAACTCCTCTTTCCTTCACTTCCCTCATCTTTAAAATGGAGATAATAATAAAAGCTACCTCACAGGATTATTATAAGGATTAGCAAAATATAAGTGTTAGCTATTATCAATAGAGTAAGATTCTTTACATCATAGGTCATGATGAATATAATGCAGCGTGTTTACTAAATCCTATTTCACTTTTACTCTTTCAGGGCACAAAGGAAGTTGATATATCCCATTGTTCCTTTCGCTTATGGTTGGGTTTTCACCAACTGCGTGTTGGTAGAAGTGATATAAGCCACCTACAGACTTGGGTCTTTTAAACATCTTGCGTGATACTGCAGATTTCTTTCTCCTGCTACAGCAACCCTGGAAGCCATATGATAAGATGGTAACATTCCAAGACAGTGAATCTCCATCAGCCTGGGTCCCTGGGAGATTATATGGAATAGAGCTCACCCCACCCCACTGTTATCTATATTGGACATGTAACATGAGCAAGAAATAAATGTTTATTGTATCAAGACACTGAGATTTAGAGGTTCATTGTTACCATAGCATAACCTCTCCTATCCTGATGAATTTATAAAGCTATATCGACCAGTTGCTAGTGCTTCTTCCCAGCACAGTGGGCTTTCATATTCCAGAAAGACCTGGCATTTTAAATGCCTAAGTGCCAGGTTATCTGCTCAAGTCCTAGGGTATGGAGGTATCTTCATTTAAGCACTTTAACTTCTTAAGAGCCATGGGCTTTTTTTATACTACTGAAAGCTATCCATATTTTTAAAGGAATGATGAAGCATTTCCCCCTTCCTTCTCAAGCTAGATCTCAGCAGAAAGTCTTGTCACTGTTCTTCCAACTGCCATACTTATTCATTTTACTATACCCTGACTCACCAAGTTTCCTTCTCTCTTGACAGGCTGTCCAGTTCATGGCCTAGCCTCCATGAAATATAAAGTCTGCTTAAAATATTAATGTTTCCCTTTTCTAGAATTTTTTCACACTTACAACTAACATTGGCACAATAACACGGGACCTCATTTGGGGGACTTTTTTGGAGTTTTTCACTCCAGTGGGATTAAGGGCAGGGACCTTCTTTTAGATCCCCAAAGGGCCCAATGCAGCATTAGGCTTCAAGAAGATGGTCTATAAACACTTATTCAATTAAATTTCTAGGCAATGTACTTAAACTCAGGCTTGCCACATTCCTGACCCTTTCTTCCCAGAACAGGTCTGTGGGTAAAGAAAGATGGCTGGATATACGGCCGCACTCTGGCCTTTTCTCCATGCTCATTGGGAAGGTGGATGTGTACGTTGTAGGGAGCTGGGAAGGGGTGAGAGAGTCAGGGAGTTGACACAACATTTATTTCTACTTCCTTAAATATCAGTTAGTAAATATAGTTAAGTTCTTATCATGAGCTTGGAATACGTCCTGACTCTACAGGTAAGCCATAGCATTCTCTGAGGACAGGGGCCATGTTTTCTACAGATCACATATTGACAGTTCTTTTATTTCAAATGAGACCTAGTGATAAGACCTTGTATTTGTGTAATTATTTAAAATAATTATACACTTTTAATTATGGAATTAAATTATACCGCTTGAGGTACTTTATAATTTATTGTCTCATCTGCTCTTTAGAATAACCAAGATTCCAAATAATTAGTTCAGGACTTATTCCAAGAACTACCGAGTTCAGAAAGAGGTTTGAAAATGTCCCTTAGGATTTTTTTTTAATTTCTATCTACCCAGCAATCATTTCCCTCACTTGAAAGTTAGTCCTGGGTTCAACTCAGTGCCCATTGCTAAGAGCTAGCACCTTACAAGTGCTGCTAATCTTGGCTGGTGTTGTTTACAAGAGAAGAGGCAGCTTCCTGTTTCTTTAGCCCCAGTGGCTAGGCAAATGCAGAGTTGTTTACCCTCTTAAACTCTACTTTTGGACAAGCAGAAAATGATCACTGACTGAGAACCCCTTACCCAGGGTATCACTTAAGATCCCAGACTCCAGAATTTAAAGCTTCACTCTTGCTCCAGTTGGTCTGGGGCCCCGGCCCTGGAACTAAACCAACTGCCAGGCTTCCCAGGAAGCCATCAACTGCTGCTGGGAGGTGGGGTCGGGGGAAGCTCAGAGGTAACTCAGCCTTCCTGGGCTCAGAAAGTTAGAACCAAACCGGTCTTGGGGGAGGAGAGAAAGGAGGGGAGACATGTCCTTATCAGAGCCCTCCCCTTCCTTGGGTTCTGTCAGGAAGCTCCAGGGTGCTTTTCCTCTGCCTTTTCCAACCAGTCCTCCCCCTCCTTCTACCTCAGTGGAAGGGCCTTCTTAGGCCCTCCTCAGTTTGCCTGACACTCAGGGGGTTCCCAAGCTAGATTTCCAGTTTTTAACCCAGGAAAGTGCTGGGCACCCTAGGACTAGTTGGTCACCGTAGGCTTTCCCTAGGGCTCTAACCCAGGTCTGGTCTCTTACCATGGTCTCCTCAGGAATTTCACTGATGCCAGAGCTTCCACCAGCCTTTAATGCTTAATTCCCAGAGTGCCAGACCGATCAGCACTTGGGCCACCAGCCTGATAGCGCTGTTTGCACATCTAAACTTAAATCCCACGGGCTCGGAACTAACTCACCACCTCACTCCTCCACTCCACCAACCCTGGCCCCACTCCTCTCCCAGTGTTTCTGTTTCTGTCAATGCCACATCACTGTCCCAGTTGTTCAAGACTTCTTTACTCGTATTTGTTGAGTACCTACTTTGTGCCAGATTCTGTTCTAGGTTCTGGGGACTTGGCAGTGAACAAAAGTCACTGCCTTCGTGGAGCTTGCATTCTAGTCAAGAAAGACAGAAAAGATATATATATATACACATAGTCAATGAGGGGTTGAATACTATGGAGAAAAATTACGCAGGTATAAGGAGTGCTAGGATGGGGGTTGTAAAAATAAACAGCTTGAGGGGGAGTTCAGGGAAGCCTTTCTGATGTACTGCCAGCTGCACAGAGGCCTTGAAGAAGTGAAGAAATGAACCAAGATCTATCTGGGGTAAGAGTGTCCTGGGCAGAGGGCACAGTGAGCACAAAGGCTAGTGTAGCTGGGCAGACAGGGCAAGAGAAAGAGTGCTATGAGATAAGTCAAGTACAAAACAGGGCGGTCAGGCCTTGTAGATGAAAACATTTTATGTTGACTCTTCTACCCTCTAACATATTGCAAACCCATGACAATCCCACCTCTGCAGGCTCTCTCTCTCCTTTCCATTTCTGTGGCTACCACCTCATGAAGATCCTTATCACTTCTCATTTGAACCATTAGATTGGCCTCCTGGGTAGACTTTTTGCTTCTTGTCTCTCCCTACGCTAATCTTACTCATGACTGCTATAATCTTCTTGGAGTGCAGATCTGATTGTCATCATCGTAAGATCATTAGCATACATTTATGTAGCTCTGAATAAAAGTGTACTCAGAAAGGAGGGGGACGGACACAGGGGATGTGTTCCCACAACTTTCCAGCATGTCCTTGTCAGAAATAGATAGAACTGTCAAAAGTATGTTGTCAAACATGTCAGAGTTCTCTTTTTATTTCATAATGTAAAAATTGCAAATTTTTCATCAAAATAAAAGTAAATAGAAAGATGAATTAGTCAGAACCCCTTTGGTTGCCATTAACAAAAACCCAGTTCAAGCTGTCTTTTCAAAGGTAATATGTTAGCTCATGTAATTTAAAACTTGACAGCTTCAGGAATGGCTAGTTTCAGGTGCTCAGCAAGGGCAACAAGAACTCTATGTGACTTCGTCTCTTGGATTTGCCTTCTCCCTCTGCTGTCTTTATTCTCAGGTAGACTCTGCCCATGCAGTGGCAAAGGTGGCCACCACTGGCTTTGGCTTACGTCTTCTCAGCTTAGCAACTCCAGTGCAAAAAGAGTGCCTCTTTCAGCAAAAGTCCCAGCACTGACTCTCATTGACCCTCCCTGGACAAAGGACTTACTCCTCAACCAATCACTGTGACTGTGGTTGGCCAAGTCTGGGTCATATACCTGCCCTAGAAGCAGAGTGGGCGTGGTGGGGGTGAGGTCATCCCCACCTGAACTACATGGAAAGAGTGGAAGACGGGTGGTTCCCAAAGGACACTTTGGTATTGAGGAAGGGGGAGGGAATGGTGTGTAGGCAAAAACAAGTTTCCACAAACAAAGGCTAGGAGCTCTGCTGCTGGTGAGCCCTAACCTCAAACACCTCTGAGTAATCAGTAGGCCTCCACCCTCAAATAACAGTAGTCCTATTGTGCCTATATTTGATTATTTCAATAATGCTCTTCCTCCAGTATCTTAAATGGCTCTCCCCTACCCCCCCTTGCCAGTCAGCAATCTTCCTGCTGGGTCTACTTCACTTGCTTGACAAAAGGGCCAAGGATGAATAGGGTTTCTATCTATACATGATCAGGCTCGCAATAAACTGTAGCTGTTGTTAGAGAGCTATGGTCATGGGCACAGGCAGTATTATTAACCCCTCAAATATCATAAGTAGGTGTCTACTGAGACTGTGGAAAGGAAGAGCCACTTGTGTAGACTGAGAACAATCCCCCACCTCTCTGACATGAAAGGTCACATTACTCTTTCCTGTCCTGCCTTTGCATTATATGTGTACATTATATATATAAATTCATTTAATAGACAACAACCCATGAAGCAGGCAGGATTATCCTCATTTCACATATGGGGAACGTGAGGCACAGAAATGTTGAGCACCTTGCCTCCTGTTTCACACAGCTAATAAATAGAGGACCCAGGATTTGAACCCAGGGCTCTCCGATCCTAAGCCCTGTTGTAAACCCACACATCATCCGGTTTCTATGAAGGGGAGGGAAATGACTCCACACATAAAGCCACCCACAGCTCTCAAAGCACTGGAAACTCACCAGCGGCCATGACTGCCTCCCAGCCAAGTAGGTGGCCAGATTTCACCTCATTCTACTCCTTTAAGGGGCACAAAAATGCAGCAGAACCAGGATTAGTGGCTTGACAACAGTATACTCAGAAAGGCAGAGGAAGTGGTGGTGCTCAGGCCCCCTGCCACGTTCTCACCTCAAAGATCCTTCCACCAGATAGATACCGCCCACGTCCGAAAGCTGTCAGTTGCGGTTGGAACAGTGTCTGTGTAAAAAGAGCCCGGCCCATCGTACTCCACGCTGCACCCTGCTCTGTCTGAAGACTGTCTGCAGTCCCAGTTTACTCGGTGCCTCAGCTGTTTCCACCTGCCTCGGGCTGATGGAGGTGTCTCAGCCACGGCTGGCTCCTCGGCACCTCGCAAACAGAGCCTACTGCCCCTCAGACCTCGGGCTGGGAGCTGAGCTTGCAACCCCACCAAGGCCCCAGAGGGCAAACTGCATAGCCCCTCAGCAGAGAACTTTCAACCCCCAGTGGCCTCCAGCTCAGAGGCCCCTGCTCCTACCTACACTCCGACTGACCCCTGGTGGACTCGGGTGATAACTCCTAGCCGACGTCGTGAGGGGGTCCTGCCTAAACCCCAGAAAGCTCAGGGCCTTGCGAGGACCAGGTGGGCCTGAAAGTCAGTCTCAGCAGAGGCAGCAGGGGAGCACGAGCAGCACGGAGGCCTAGAGCATCCTGAGCAGGTGGCCAAGTGAAGCAGCAGGTGCAGGATATGGGTGTAGGTGTGGTGCGTGTTTAAAGGGAGTGTGCTGGCCTGGGGCTGTCAGGGCACAAGGCTTCTGCAAACAGTCAGCCAGAGGCTAATGGGCTGGACTCTCTGAGGGATGGGCAAGGCAGCAAGGCCCTAATGAATCCGGCTCTAAACACACCCGCTCTGGGCTAGAGCTTAAGGACTAGGGGAGGAGGTCCACAGCGCAGAGCTGGGAGGCAGGCCTCAGGAGTTAGGTCACCGGGTAAGAGAAGTAGGCCCAAGAGGAGCCCCTGGATAAAAGCAGCAGGGTGGAGCTGAGCTAGCATGTGGGAGAGAGCGCTGGGGAGGGAGGGCCCCCTGCCCACAGTCAGATCTGGAACCCAGAGCCTTGGATTTTAATGGTCACGTAGGAGACATGAGACAAAAATCTGTGACGAACAAAGGTAAACATTTACCATATTAAATCCAATATATTCAGATTTTATTGTAAGAAAATATTTTAAAATATTGAGTCCACCATTTGATAGAAAGAGAAGTCTAAATAGACTCAATTTTTTAAAATATATTTTAAACTTTTTACTGTGGAACACTTTACCCACACCATCACCTAGATTATTTGGAAGCAAAACCCAAACACCCAATCACCTCACCCATAAATATTTCAGTAAATATCTCTCAATTTTATGGTAGTAGTTCTCAACCCAGTGCCATTTGCCCCCCACCCCGCCCTGGGGACATCTGGCCATGTGTGGAGACAATTACTGATTGTCACAACTTGTGTGTGGGGGGGTGCTACTGGCATTTAGTGGGTAAAATCCAAAGACGCTGGCAAACATCCTACGACATACAAGAGAACACCCCACCACAAAGAACTGTCTGGCTCAAAATAACAATGGCACTGAAGCTGAGTGCGCTGTTTTAGAGTCTAAAAGATAAGGACATTTTTAATCCATAACTACAATATTATTAGCATACAGAAAAATTAACAGTATTCCTTAATATCAAGTATCCAATTAATATTAAAATTCCCTCAATTATCTAAAAAAATTTTTTTAATTTTTTTTGTTTAAATCAAGATCCAAATAAGGGTCACACATTGTAATTGGTTGGTGTATTTCTTGGTCTCTTTTATCTATAGGTTCTCATCCCTCTTTTTTTCCTCATAATTTATTATAAAAGAAATTTATTTTTAATTACGAAAGAATACATGAATATATTCTTGATATAAAAATTAAGACATTACAGATAAAGCTAAAATTCCCCTACCACTGATACCTAATCCTAGTCCTCTCTCCGAAGAGTAACTAATTTATCAAAATTGTGTGTATAAGTTAAGATTATGCTCAGCTATGGTTCAAAAAACAAACAAAACAATAACAACAAAATTTCAGGTTTATTCACTTTTCAGGAAAATAAGCCCGAAGGTCGGCAGTCCAGGGGTAGTCTGGTAGCTCCATGAAGTTTTTAGGGTCCCAGGCTGCTAGCTCTCTGCTCTACCATCTGTGAATGTGGTTCTCATTCTCAAGGCCAAGATGACTAACGGAGGTTCTTCCCTCTTATCTGCATTCCAGGCAGCAGAATGGAAAAGTGGTGAAGAAGGGAATATCTCTCTGTATTAGTTTGCTAGGGCTGCTGTAACAAAGTACCACAAACTGAGTGGCTTACACTACAGAAATCTATTTATTAACTCATAGTTCTGGAAGCTAAAAGTCCGAAATCAAGGTGTCAGCAGGGTTGGTTCCTTCTGAGAGCTATAAGAAAAAACCTATTACATGCTTCTCCCCTTTCTTCTGGTAATTTGCTGGCAATCTTTGTTGTTCCTGGCCTTTGGAAGCATCACTGCATTCTCTGCCTTGATCTTCACATGGCATTCTCCCAATGTGTGTGTGTCTGTGTTAAAATTTTCCATTTTTATAAGGACACCATTCATATTAAATTACAACCCACCCTAGTGAACTCATCTCAATTAATTATATCTGCAAGGACCCTATTTCCAAATAAGGTCATATTCTGAGATACGGGGGATTAAGACTTCAGCATATGAATTTGCAGGGGTCCACAATTCAACTCATGACACTCTCCCATAAGAAGATTTTATAGAAGTCTCTTACACCTCTTTGCTTAGACTTCTTTGGCCAGAACTTAGTCTCATAACTACACCTTGCTGCAAGAGATACTTGGGAAGCTAGGCTTTAGCTGAGCACATGGTCATCCGCCCAAAAGTCAGTTTTCTGTTATCGAAAAGAAAGGGAAAATGGCTACCAAGGCAAGAACTAGCAACATGCCACGGAATGTATCCTACCAGACACTTTTCTACGCATTGCAAACATATCTACGTACCTTTCAGGAGACACTTAGTGTTCAAGTCTTTATCCAGACAGCTTTACCTCTCACATAGCACCCACTAGAAACCAGGCACTGCGTAGGGCTTCATGTTTTTTTCTATAATCCTCAGAACACCCTGTGAGCAGAGGCAGGCTTAGTTTAAGCCTCAGAGTCCCTCACTAACACAAGGCCCTTTCAAGGCCCCACTCCTAATTGAAACTTTGGATTCTTTTTTTTGAAAGGGTCCCTTAACTTACGCATGCCTCAGATCCTGGATCCGTTCCTGCCTACAAGGTAGGCATTATTTTCCTCATTTTATACATGAGGAACTTGAAGCACAAAGAGGGCAAGTAGTTTGTCTAGAGGCACAGAGCCAATAGTGAAGTTGAGTTTTAAACCAAGGTCTATTTCCAAAATTCAGGCCATTTCCCCTATGCCTTGCCCACCAATGGTTGCTGAAAATACCCCAGGATGCTTTCTCCCATGCAGATGCTTAGCCACAGCCCCAGATGGGGGTTTGGACTTTCTGAGAGTTGGCTGCTGACCAGGCCATCTGAGGCTGTTCTCAGACAGATCTTCTCATAGAGGGAGGAAACATCTCCTGTGGAAGAACCTGAGCTGGGGTCCATCCCCAGGGAGCACACTTGTAGTAGCTTCCTGGAGCTTCTGTAACAAAACTAGGTGGCTTAAAACAACAGAATTTATTCTCTCACAGTTCTGGAGGCCAGAAGTCTGAAATCAAAGTGTCGGCTAGGCCACACGCCCTCCAAAGGCTCTAGTGGATAATACTTTCTCTCCTGTCTCTGCTTCCAGTGGCCTGAGAAGCCCTTGGCTCGTGGCCACATCACTCTGCTTCCATCTTCACACAGACTTCTCCTCCATGTCTGTATCTTCTCCTCTTGTCTCTCATAAGGACACTTTGCACCAGAGATTTAGGGCCCACCCAGGTAATCCAGGATGATCTCATCTCAAGATCCTTCATTTAATTACATCTACACAGACCCTTTTTTCAAGTAAGGTCGCATTCATAGGTTCCAAGATGTGGACGTATTTGGTGGGGGCGGGGGGGGGGGGGGGGGTTGGGTACCATCCAACCCACTACACACTTTGTCCCAGAACAACAGATTTCATTTCCAGAACCAGGGGAAGGGGTAGGAAAATACGGTTATACACACTGTCCTTCTGGTCCGTTTTAATTAGCAATGGCAAAAGGGACCATGGTAGAACTGCAGGGAGAGTGCTACTCATTTTGGAAAAGCGTTAAGTAGACACAATTACCCAGAGCCTTAAAGTCAGAGAAACTCTGAAGGTTCCGCCAAGAATAGGCATGTGGATGTCAAGTTTTTCAGTAGAATGGTGAGCTATGCCGTCACGTTTTTCTGTGTTTGCTATCCACTTTAGAGAGGTCCCTGTGAAGTGAATTTTAAACCTGGAAGCCAAATCAGGAGGGGCACAGGAAGACAGAAGGATGAGAGAAACATTTCCAATTTATCAAGCTATGAGTTCCATGGCCTCACTTCTTACCTAAGAGCAAGGTGTCGGCTAAGGATAATGATGGAAAGTTCCTGATGCCAGGTTTTGGAGGTGGGAGAAAGAAATCGTTTCAGTCCTATACCTGTCGCCGCCATGTCCTTTAACTGATTCGAATTCAGTGTTAGCAATGTATACTCATTTACTGAGAGCACATCACGCAGGCTTATTTTCTTAGGTATTATTACTTCCTCCACTTTCCAGATGAGATGTTGAGATTCAGAGAGATTAAGGGACTTGCCCAAGATCACGTAGATGTAATTGGTTGAAACAGGAATTTAGAAAGTGTCTTCTGGTTCCTAACTCAGTGCTCTTTCCACCACAGCACAAGACACGAACATTCCTTCACACTTGCTGGCTCCCATACTGGTGAGGAGGTAGAGATGGGAGCAGGCCTGTCTCCTACCCACCAGATTTTGCTGCTCCCTCCCATTTGAAGAGCATGCTGTAGCAGGAGGCATGCAATCAGTGTCTCTGTAGGTCTCCAGTAGGAGCACAAGAAACAGCCTAATTAAGGTCTGCAGCATGCCCCTAAGCCTCCGCAGCCACTGGAGTTGATTCCCGTGTGTTCTCAGCACCTGTTTTTGTGGTGCGATGCACTGTGCTCTATGAGCATGAAGTATTAGTGAGCAATTTCTCCATCCACACAGCTCCTGAGCAACCGGAAGCCATCCCTGTTCTAATTTATGAGGGACCAGCATGTGCAATCAATAGGTGTCCCACAGGTTATTAAAGGAGAGAAGGATGGCCCCGGTGGCCCTGTTTACTAACAGGGAAATGGTCTTCTGGCAGCTTCTGGAACATGGCCTGTGAAAGATTTACATTTCCTTTTCAGTCCACAAACAGAGCCCTTTCCTTTTCACCTCAGCCCTAAGCCTGAAGACAGCGAGCTGGTGGAGGCTCGATCTGACAGAACCCTTCCCTGCACTGTCATCCCAGAGGGGGCACAAGAAAGGAGGGGCCTGGGGGTGAATGTCAGCCCAAAGCTTTTTTTTTTTAATTTTATTTATTTATTTATTTATTTATTTGGCTGTGTTGGGTCTTCGTTTCTGTGCAAGGGCTTTCTCTAGTTGCAGCGAGCGGGGGCCACTCTTCATGGCGGTGCGCGGGCCTCTCACTATCGTGGCCTCTCTTGTTGCGGAGCACAGGCTCCAGATGCGCAGGCTCAGTAGTTGTGGCTCACGGGCCCAGTCACTCCACGGCATGTGGGATTCTCCCAGACCAGGGCTCGAACCCGTGTCCCCTGCACCGGCAGGCAGACTCCCAACCACTGAGCCACCAGGGAAGCCCAGCCCAAAGCTTTAATAAGGCCATTTATGTTTTAAGGCCCCAGAGAACAGTAGCGTTCCAGGACAGGGCTGAGACTTAAGGGGTGGGAGAGGGTGGATGGATGTTAAGATTAGTCCAATGAAGCAAAAAGAAATAGGCGGGGCTTCCCTGGTGGCGCAGTAGTTAAGAATCCGCCTGCCAATGCAGGGGACATGGGCTCGAGCCCTGGTCTGGGAAGATCTCACATGCCGCGGAGCAACTAAGCCATGCGCTACAACTACTGAGCCTGTGCTCTAGAGACTGTGAGCCACAACTACTGAAGCCCGCACACCTAGAGCCCATGCTCTGCAACAAGAGAAGCCACCGCAATGAGAAGCCGGTGCTCCGCAACGAACAGCAGCCCCCGCTCGCCGCATCTAGAGAAAGGCTGCATGCAGCAACGAAGACACAACGCAGCCTAAAATTAATTAAATAATTAAAAAAAAAAAAAAAAGAAAAGAAATAGGCAACTCCTGCCAGGCTGCCAGAGGGGAGGTGGTCCTTGGTCAGCCTTTCAGGCTTTGGATAAACTCCTTTATTCACTCTTTTGCCTTCTCTCATTGTTTTGGGTCCTTTGGTTTCAGGTATTTGCAGCACTTTTGCTGTTTACTTTTTAACAGTTTTAGAGGAAGAGGGCATGTTGGATTTAAAAATAAAACAGCAATAGCACTGATTTATTTGGGTAAAGGGGAAGGAAGTACATCCTCCAGCCCACTTTCTGGAAGGCAGCATGGTGAAATGTAGTGGCTCTCAAACCTTTTAGTCTCAGGACCCTTTTACTCTTAAATTTTATGTAGGTTTTATCTATTGGTAGAAAATCTAAAATATTTATTAATTAACTTAAAATAACAATAAACCCATTACATGTTAACATAAGTTACATATTTTCTTAAAAAAAATTTCAACCAAAAAAAAAAATTTCAAAACAAAGAAAATTAGAAAAGAACATTATTTTACATTTTTGCAAATTTTTTAAAGGTCTGGATTAATAGACAGTGTTGCAATATGTTGTTTTGGTTGAAGTATGTGAAGAAAATCTGGCTTTTCACAGATATGTAGCTGGAAAAACAGAGTATTCAATAGTCTTTTTAGATAATTGTGGATATTCTTTTTTGATACTGCACCAAAAAACGTAACAAGTTTCTCAAAGATTAGTTGCAATGTGGAATCTGAAAGCATATCAATGAACTTCTAGTGTTCTGTTACATTAAAATCCATTTGGTTTATTGTGTGCCTTCAACAAATCTTTTACCCACGTATGGTTTTGTAATACCATGCATAGGTCATTGTAAAATATTGCTTCACTGAGTTATAGAGATGTTCTAAATGTTGACTCATTTCATCATATAATTTCAAAGAATCACATCCATAAGTATCACCATTGATCTCTTTGGAAAAATCCTTAAGTTTGGGGAAGCTGTCAAGCTCCACAGTGGTGAATACAAGTTTTCCAAAATTCTAATTTTTGCTTGTAAGCTCAAATTTTATCATTGGCAATAAATACTATCAGTTGTTTTCCTTGAAGTGACAGGCCCCCTTTGTTCATTTTGAGAAAATATCTGCCAAATACCCAGCCTGAAAAAGCATTCTTTGTCATTTAGTCTTTCAAGCAAGGAAAAAAAAAAAAAAAAAGAAAAGATGTTCCATGAAAAAAATGGCTATTTCTACTCACAAACTCACAGTTCCATTGCCTAAGTGCTTTCCCTAGAGATAACCATCACACTTTGGAATGCAATAAAAGTAGTTTTTGCATACTGCCAACTTTTATTACACAGAATGTTTTGAAGAGTGTCAATATTTAATAAGATTAATCATTTTTACTGCTTCATCAAGGACATTCTTAAATGAAACTGGCATTTGTTTTTACTGCAAGTGTGTGGCAATGAAGACTACTACAACTTGGTGCCTGCTTGATTCATGCTCAGATGGTAGGAATTTTACCCACCATTGCTTTTGCACCTTCAGTGCAAATGTCAATAAGGTGAAAAGGGCAACAAATGTTGTAATCTTATTATGAGGATAGTTTTAACTTCATGAACACCTAGGAAGTGTCACAGGGATTCCTCAGAGGTCTATGGACCACACTTTGAGAACAGCAGGTATAGGAGATGCAACAAATGACTAAAGGTCAGTGAATTCTTACCCCAGCTTTGCCTCAGGCTAGCTCTGTCTACTGCAAGTCATTTCACTCAAGTGTCTCTGTATTTGCCACATAAACAAGTTGGATTAAATAATCTCTATCATCTCACTGTCAATTTAGGAGCACTGTGGGACACTGAACAACCTTTATCATTGACTTATCAGTATTACTGCCTGTTTGTTTCTGATATGGCTTGCTCTTTCTGGTGTGCTGTTGTCAGTATATACGTATGGGCACATATTCTCTTCCTATCCCTTTACAAACGGGAGGGCAACTGGCTCTCCCATAGAGCAGGTGTTCTATTATACAGGATGGACTGAATACACCACCTCTACTCATGGGGAGAAACTTGCACATCAGAGATATGCTATCTGAACACAGTACCACATGTCCTGAATGATCCTGGAAGGAGCATTTTCAGTAAAGGGGGTGCTCTCTTTTTTTTTTTTTTATGGCTATATTTTACACATTATAAATTATAAAATCCATTAAAGGGGGCGCTCTTTTTCATGAAATCCAGGCCAGGAAAATCAGGGCCAAGTCATAATAATAAAATAAATATAAATTTCTTATGAAAAATAAAGAAGACAAGACTGGGTGATTTTCTGAAGAAATCTGCATTTTGGGGGTGGTGATTTACATTTGCCTTCGGATGGAAAGAAGCTAGTCTTCCCCTGCTTCTACTCTCTTACCCTCCTCTGGTACCAATCATGTACCAGAGTTCACCTCTTCCCCCCTACAGAGCCTGCAGAAGCCTGAGCTCATAAGGGAAAATGCAGTGATACTCACTTGGTGCCTGAGAGACAGGACCTGTAAGGCACAAGAAAAGATTGGCACTGGGGCTGCATTATCCTGAGGGAAGAAGTGGTATCTGAGGAAGGGGCTGGGGCTCCTGACTGGGGAGATACATAAGGGAGGATTGTGGAGAAAAGAACATTTCACATATCATGAGATATCACACAAAAGGCAACACAGAGGCATATTTTCCCCTTTAGAAATTTTATTAAAAAACAAAAACAAAACACAAAGCAAAACCTAGCTAAACAAAAGTACAAATCCTGGTCTCCCCCACCTTTGTAAAGCTTTAGAATAAGTACTTGAGCCCTTCAATAAAAGAGTTGCATAAGCTACTCTCAAAGTTCAACATGCATACGGTCTGGGAAAGATAGTGAATCAGTGTGGCAGAAGCTCTTAAAACTGACCTCCAGGGCTTCCCTGGTGGCGCAGCGGTTGAGAATCTGCCTGCCAATGCAGGGGACACGGGTTCGAGCCCTGGTCTGGGAAGATCCCATGTGCCGCAGAGCAACTAGGCCCGTGAGCCACAATTACTGAGCCTGCGCGTCTGGAGCTTGTGCTCCGCAACAAGAGAGGCCACGGCAGTGAGAGGCCCGCGCACCGCGATGAAGAGTGGCCCCCACTTGCCGCAACTAGAGAAAGCCCTCGCACAGAGGCGAAGACCCAACACAGCCAAAAATAAATATAAATAAAGAAAAATTAAAAAAAAAAAAAAAAAACTGACCTCCACCTGACAAGTCACCAGGTTAATGGATGCTGTTCCCTCTATAAGCCCACAAGTGTCCACGGCGTTCCAGATACTCAGGTAGTAGAGGTCCTCTCAGGGACTTCTGGTGCCACAAATTGAGCTGCGTGCTCACCAGGGTCAGTGCTATCTGTTCCCAAACCCATTTCTGCCTGTTGTTCTTGAAACTCTGATTATATAATTTAATTATTATGAAAACCAATGAAATGCGAGTGCAAAAAGAGGTTTTGTTCCTGTGACAACTGACACTGTATACTTTGGAAAGGCTTGACAAGGACAGGTCACGCACACAAAATTGCTGTTGAAGTGGTATGGGAACGACATGTGGAAAAGGCTGGGAAAAAATCATAAACATCTTAGGATAAGTCTGTACTCAGATTGCCTTGTGTCTTTAAGTTCGCACTCTAATTTAAAGAAACCCAAAATGGAACTTACAGAAGATTCTAGTAGAATGTAAGGTCTGTGATTATGGAGACCTTGTGTTGTTCACTGAGGTATCCCCAGTACCTAGAATATGCCTGGCATGTAGTAGGCATATTCTACAAATAGATTTATTACTGAGATATTTATAGATATTAGTCTGGTAGACAGAGACTGGATGGAGAAGCCATTCCTTTGAAACTTCTCTGACCTAGTAGGCTATAGTGAGGACATGTGATGGTAACAAATGCCTCCCCCATTTCAGGCTACATTGACATTCTTTGGATTTGGATTCAGAGGATCTGGGTTCAAACATCTGTACATTAACTTTGTGGCCTTGAACACTAGCACACTTCTCTAACCTAGAACTTCCCAACTGGTGGGCAGGGACTGGGTTATAGGTGTGCTGAGATTTTGATCTTCTCAATGCTTGGAGTGGCCAGGTAAGGCCCAGGGCAACCAGAATCTCTGGGCTCATCACCTCCAGCACCAGCAACCGCATCCCTTTTCCATAGTGAGATATGTACATATACACACATATGTATGTATATACAAGTATGTGTGTATGTGTATGTATATATGTATGCACATGTATACACATTTTTTGCAATGTCCTATGTGTATCATAATATGGAAAAGGTTGGAAGCACTAAGAGTTGCAGCGTTAGCTCCTCAGCTAACAAATTCTGTCCTGCCTTTGTCAACAGGTTGTTGTGAGGACCACATGAGATATAGGATGAAATGCTTTCAAAACTGCTGATGGTTATACAACAGGAGGCATCGTGACAGACCACATGCCTGGTGTCAGTCAGTAGCACAAGGAGAGTTTGATTCCATGTCTCCAGTCCTAGTTTCCTCACCAGATTCCCAAATCAACAAAGAAATAAGAAGAACTAAAAAAAGAAAAAGATGGCATATAGAGGTCCAAACATTACCCTATTTCTGATAAGTCTGTATTAGCAAGTATAGCTGTAGGCAAGTGAGCTTCCTAACTCTGAACTTCAACATTAGGCCAATTCACCCAGCCAGTCACAGGCAACTCTGGACCATACTTCTCTCCCATAGGGGAAAGCCTGTCCCTGGAACTGCAGAGGGGAAAACATACTCCCTGTGGGCAACTTACTCTCAAAAGAAAGAGAAGGGAGGACTGGTTCATGCATGTCAAG
The DNA here is from genome assembly GCF_949987535.1 of Balaenoptera acutorostrata. NCBI lineage: Eukaryota > Metazoa > Chordata > Mammalia > Artiodactyla > Balaenopteridae > Balaenoptera > Balaenoptera acutorostrata. The sequence goes on along the minus strand of NC_080066.1, from coordinate 144,637,176 downwards.
TTTCTTCTTCCAAATCTACCAATCAGATACGTCACTCCACCTCCCCTGGGAAGGGGTGTGTGAAGGGATGGAGGGAGTGCAGGAGGGTTGCACTAGCAGAGCTCCTCCACATGGAAGAATGCACATCAGATGCACCTTCTTAAGATGTAAGAGGAGAGTGTGGTCTGTTTCACCTGCTGTTTCCTGGCAACATGGTCATGGAGGACTGGACCAAAACTGGACTTTTGTTCTACCATCAGCAGAAGTCCCAGTGCCCCGTCACCAGCTTCCTGGGTACAGAGAAGCAGGAAGTGGGGTATCCATTTTTGCCCAGGCAGACCAAGCAGGGACAGTCTGGCCCTGGAAGTGGTTTCCTGATCCCTAAATATGGGTAAAGGGTGTAGTTCTGGAGCTACACTTGCTGTGGTGCCTTCCTGATTCCCCCAGCTTCCCCACTGTGACACAGGTAGCAGCCACCCAGCCGACGTTTCTGCAGGGCTCTGCAGGTTACTGTTGGAGGTATAGCCTAGGACCTTCTCCTCTGGCCCATCCATAGATTTTTAAGCACCTAATTTTCGAAATTACATCCTTTTCTGCTTAGAGTGTTCAAGTGGTGTCTGTTATCTGAAACATAACAATGACTGAAGAACATTTTATCAGTATTAGCCTTTCCCAGAAACATTCCTCCCTCTCCCCTTCCTGTCCTCCTGCATTGGTTCTTTTCATTTCTTCTTGACCAGCACTGGGTCACATACCTATGACCTAGAACAATCACTAGCCAAGGGAATACAAGTGCATGTTTGGATTATACTAATCATCGAATCACCAGTGTGGAATGATGAGCATTCCGCTTTTCTAGACCTGTATTTTCCCATCTAGCAGCCCAGCTCTACTTATTCTTTGTCTTGGGGTCCAGTGTGTAGAACTAAAAGAGAAATTGTCAACATACAAAGGCCAACTTTCTTCTAAGCTACCCTTCCAGATTCCTAGATTCTTCTCTCCCTATAATCTAGGCTGTTTGAGAGTTCTTTTGTCTTAAACTACACAATAAATATCTGTTGAATTGAATTGATTTAATTTCTGAGCCTGGCAGTTTCATAGGCAGCCCTTGGTTACCCACAAATAAGCTACTACTTATAGAGAGCAGACCACAGAGCAATTACACTGAAGTTATAGGCTATTCAAGTCCACACCTTAGAATGGTAGTAGGAAATTCAGGTGGAATTTACTGCCAACCCCTCCTCTCCAACTCATTGCTTGAAGAACACAGGCCTCTAGTGCCCTTGAAGTAAGGCGAGTGCCGACCTTCTCATAGTCACTTGGGTTTTTTTCCTGGGGTAATCAGGCCTTTCCTCCTTCCTTAGTCTGAGAGAGTGATGACATTTTTGAGTATTCTAGTGCTTTTGGTTAAACTATCTTTCCTCTTGGAGATTCAGGTCAAATCAGTGAGTATATATATTGAGTATTCACTTCATGCAGAGAACACTTGGGGCTGTAGAGTACATACCTCAGTTCTTATCCTCAAATGATTTATAATCCAATGGGGCAGGGGGCAAGAAATGCATAGATAATGATTTTTCTTGTTTATTTTTCACTACCTAGGTCACTAAAGAGACACCTAAAATTCATACTTCTGAATCATTTGAATGTGTGTGTACGGGGAAACAGGAAGTAGTTTTACTTCAGCTCATAAAAAGTCTACAGAAACATTTAAGTCTTTTTCTGGAGACTGAATGAAACCACTATTCCAGGTCCAAGAGAATTGCTGGTCATGATCCCTTCAGGGTCCTCTCTGCTTGAGATGCAAGAACTGTGTCTATTTGAACCATTTTCTTTAATAGTTAGCACAGTTGAACTGTGAACTCATTCTGGCAGGAACTTGATGACATTACTCACCTGTCTATCTGCAGTTGCCCAGCCCATTTTAGATGCCTGACAAATATCACAGGATTCAGGAAAGAATGAAGGAACGGGTGACATAGCACAAGAGAAAGTACTAAATACATGTTTTAGAAGGGGATGACTTGACATTCACCTGCCCTGTCTACCTTGACCAATGATCTCTCCTTGCTACGACTGGTCAAGCTCAGCCAGTGAACCTGTTTCCACATCAGTAGCTTCTGCTAGTACTGAAAGTCCCTTGAGGACATCCCACCAAGGAAAATAAATTCCTGGTGAAAACAAAACAAGAGAGAATTTGAAGGAGAGATGAAACTTTCAAAAATCTTTAAGTCAACGTGAGACTTTTTTGTAAAGGCATGTCGCCTGATGAGCTCTCAGCCCAAGGTATGGCAGTCAATTTGTGTAGATGATAAAATCTCTCAGTGTCAATGAGGGGGCACTGTTAATATCCAAGTATGTGATCTGGGTCCTATGCATATATATTGGATAAACAGTGCCTACACATTTGTTATATGCTGAATTGTGTGCCCCAGAATTCATATATTAAAGTCCCAACCTCAAAATATGAATTATCTCAGACATCTGAGTTACCTCACAATGTAACAGCATTTGGAGATAAGTTTTTAGAGAGGATATCAAGTTAAAATGAGTCCATTAGCAAGGGCCCTAATCCAATCTAGTCCAATCCTTTTAAGAAGAGGAAATTTGGACACACAGAGACACCAGATGTGTGCACTCACAGAGGAAGGACCATGTGAGCACACAACAAGAAGGTGCCCACCTGCAAGACAAGGAGCGAAGACCTCAGAGGAAACCAAACCTGCCCACACCTTGATCTTAAACTTCAGCCTCCGGAACTGTGAGAAAATGTCTGTTGTTTAAGCCACCCACTCTGTGCTTTTTCATTATGGCAGCCCTAGCAAACTAATACCACATATATTACAGAATTCCTCACTGAGGTGTTACCACAAAGATGTGTTTGTGCAACACATTCATGTACTCACTGGTTCTGGGTAATTGGGATTACAAAATAAAGCACAACTGACTGATAGCACAAGAGATCAGGTTTTGCTAGAGGGAAGCAATGGGCAACACTTTCTACAGTCTCAGGAAATTGTATATCCCGTGGCACCCATAGCTAAATTTTCTTACCACTAAAAATGATTCTTTTAAATGTTCCTTTTTATCTCTTCACTCCATACCCTCTTCTCTTCCCACTTTGCCACCCTTCTACTCTTCCTTAAACTGCACCCCCTACACCACCATATCCACTTGCCCTCCAGCAAGCCCTGACATCCGTTTCTAGCTTTGCTTAATAAAAAACAAAATAGTTGTTTTGTTTCGTTTGTTTTTAAGGCTTTAAGCAGATCTCCCCAACCAAAAGTCAGGAGCAAGTTTTAAAACCTTTTTGTGAGGGTAAGATTTTCAACTTGGCCTCACATCAGTTGGGAAGATGGGCTCAGAAAAGCAGAAAGTCATCCTGAGGTACCAGGAGGGGTTTCATTATGGGAGAAAAACACCTGCAGGCTCAGCTGGAGGTCCACTCCATCTCCAGGGCAAAGGGGCACGGTGGACGCAGCTCTAGGGAGGACACCTATCTGAGCAGAGCAGTGAGCGTCTCTGAGGCTTGGGGCCGAGGGAAGCCCCTGCTGGTGTCTGCAGGAGGCTGTCTCCCCCTGTGGGTGCCATAGTGTCATCTTCCTCATATAAAGCAGCGGACTAGGCTCTGGGAGACCTAGAGAAAGTCACTTCACTCTTCTGGCTCTGAACTATAAAGAGTTCCACTTCCTGACCATAATGTAAGATTAGACCAGATTAGTCACTTTCCATTGCTTTTAATGAACTTTGTCAAAAGAACTGTGAAAAGAGCTTTAATGTGAAAAGAACTGTCCTCACACAAAGTCTTACACATAAGTTCATATTAAAAACAAGCAAACACGTTGCTGGCCTAGCTCGGGGCAGAGCCCCACATACTCTCACCTTGCCCAGCACCACCTCCTTCTCCTTCAGGCAGCAACCAAGCACTCTCAGCGCATCCTGTCAGCTGAAACAAGGTGAGAATCACCAGATCTGATTATCTCTAGGGCCGGGGTGCTGAGAAATGTTTAACAGCAAGCTTGGTCGGGGATGGGGGTGCTGATTTGTACTGTTTGCTGACTTCTATGGTGTAGATACTACCACCATGGCTACTTTCAAGCTACTGATGTCACATCACTGAACTGAAAAACAGCACAGAACTAAAAATAGGTGGCCAGCCAGTGAATGATACAACGACCCAATGAGGCAATGACAACTCACACTCAATAGGCTGTGCACTTTGAGTGATTTATTCAATCATTTGTGGGGATTTATACCCATCCAACCACATTCTGTCATCTAGCCTTCCATGTGGTAGGAGGTACCAACTGTGGCCACAAGTTATCAGCAATGTACTAAGTTAGTGGGGTCTCCTTAGATAACCTACACAGGGACTTCATAGATGGCCCAAGCTAATTATGAGTGAAAACTCAGGCATGCCAAGAGGCCTACACAGGCTCTACCTAGACCTCCAGGCAGCCATGATCACACTGCCCTGGTTGGCTATGATCTTATTGTGTCTTAGCACTCCTCCTGGTTACTATCTCCTACAGGTAGGATCAGTGTTTAATACATACTTTTGTCCTTCCATTTTCCCCGGAGTCTTTGAAAATAGCAAGGGCGTTCAATAGCCAAGTAGCTTGGATTCTGAACCAGATTCCTTGGACCCAAAAATTTTAGTTTTGTCACTTATTAGTTGTGTGACCTTGGGCAAACTGCTTAACTTCTCTGTATCTCAATTTCATCCTCGATAAAATGTGCATAATAATAGTACCTACTTCACAGCATATTTGGGAGGATTAAATGAGTTTCATACATATAAAGGACTTAGTACAATGGTTGGCACATAGAGTGTGCAATTTAAATGTTAGCTATTATAATATTATTATTACATTAGTATATATGTATTATCTATTACCATTATGTGATAGATGAATGCATGCAGGCGAACAAATATGGGAAAGAAGGGCCTGAATGCATGCACAATGGGATTCTTCTGCAAAACAAATACCAGGTTTGAGTTTATAATAATAATTATAATAATATCTGTAACCTTGGCTAGCATTTATTAGATGTTTAAAGTGCATTTTACAAACATTATTTCATTAACTCCTCATAAAAATCCTAACAGGAAGGAACTACCACTAGCTGGATTACACAGATAAGAAAACCCAGGCCTGTGGAGGGTAAGTAACTATCCCAAGATCACATAGTTAGTGAATGACTCAAATACAAGCCTTTGGACCACAGAGCTTAAGCTCTTAACCACTAGTCTTTACTGCTATTAGCCAGCTCCTATCCTCCCACCCACTGCCTTCTCTCCTCTGTACTGCACCTCGCCCCCTGCCTTTCTTCCCACCCCTATCTCTCCATCTCTTCACCTATCCCTTTGGGTCCATCAAAGACCTCCTTTCTGAAGACTTCCCAGACTGTTCCCCTTTGTATGACACTCTCAGAGCTTCCATGTACTGTGTGTCCCTCACTCTCTCCCACCTACGGCTATGCTACCTGAGACTCTCTCTGTGTCACACAAGTAGCAGTCTGGAGGTTTTGCAAGATCTAGGTTAAATCCATGCTCAGGTGAAGACACTGCCCCAGGCCCCATGACGCAGTCAGTCCCTGCTGAAAGCTACCCTGTATATCCATCAGGGTTCCCCAGAAACCACCCTCTGCTGCTAGCCCTGATGTCAGGGAGGGTGAAACGGGAACAATGGGAAGTTCCGCTGGGTAGAACCAAGCCCTGCTTAACCAAGCACTCTTGACTTTCAGTCACCTAGGCTCAGTGGTACAGAAGAGGGTGTAGAGCCAAAATCATCTAAGAAACATTCAAGCTATTTCTACAGAAAATAGAAATTTTCTGTAGAAAATTTCTTCTACCGAAGAGATGATACAGCCTCTACACTCAAGGTGTCTACTGCCTGCTCATGGATGCTGAAGCCCTTTAAGAACATCTACAGAGCGACTCACAAGTGAATGCAAATACAGTACAGAGCACAGAGAAGAGAGATGCTGAGGGGGCGGGAAGTTAAAAGGAGTGCTCAGAATGCAGCAGAACCCTTCAGGGAAAGTTTCCTAGAGGTAGTGAGTAGATCTCATAAAAATTAAAAATAATATTTTCTTGGTACAAATTCTATACATGCCCATGACAAACAAATCAGAAAATGCAGACAAGCAAAGAAAGGAAATTTTAAAAATACACCTACAATCTCACCCACCCAAAGACAACTTCTGTTAAGTTGTCTTTAAGTCTCTCAACACCTTGACAACCAGATTTTGCAGGAGGCAAGGAGCCAAGCTGGAGCACAGGTTGTGTGTGTGTGGTTGAGGAGTAGGGGGAGGGAGGAAGGAGGTAGTCCTGGCATTTTAATCTACGCCGGGAGTAAGTAATAAGAAATCTATTTGATGGGATGGAGAGATAGAGAGTTGAAGAAGAAGACTAACAGAAGATCTCTCAGACCAGGCAGAGATGAGAAACAGGAAGTAGTACCAAGGAGCCTAGCTCAACAGTGACATGATTCAAATAGTCATAACAGCAATAACAGCGAACATTTGTTGAGAACTTACCATGTGTATGACATTATGCTAAGCACTTTACATTCCATCATCTCATCATCTTATTTAATTCTCATTATCACCCTATGAAGCTTTTGCCCAATCTCACCAATTGATACTTCTTTCTTTTTTTTGGCCGCGCCGCACGGCTTGCAGGATCTTAGTTCCCCCGCCAGAGCTCTAACCACTGGACCACCAGGGAATTCCCAATGTTTCTTACAGGGTACTCTATAGGCTACCTGTATCAGAATGCCCCAAGGTTTTTTGTTAGATCTGTTCGCCCCATGGTTAGATTGCAGGTCATCTCCAGACTGAAATGCTTCAGGTCAGAGTCACAAATGAGCTTGCCCAGAAAATAACTGTAAAATGGGGAATGCCCATGGCTGCCTTCTGAGTAACCCACAGTCCCATTTCCTTCCAAAAATGATCTAAGGATGACAGAGACTGAGCAAGAGCCCAGCCTAAGATATGAGGCCTGTGGGCTCTATACGCCATCATTGTCCTTGGGTTAATCATTCCATAACCCAACAACCTAGAGAGGCCCTTTAGCAGGAGGTGTGCTGGCCTTAGACGCAGCAAGAAGATAGTGCAGGTCAAACATTCAAAAGCACCTGAGGATCCAGGGACAGAACCAAGACTGGGAGAACAGGGTGATAAGGGAAGGTTGGGAGAAAAGAGCCCGCACCCTGGTGTTATTCCCTTATAAATTCACATGACCTGAGCCAAGTCCCCTGGCTGGCCTCTCTGGGCCCTTATCTGTAAATTAGGGAGTTGGCCTTAATGATCTCAAAGGTCCTTTCAGCTATGGGTGGGAAGATACTATCTAAATCCAAGAGGCATATACTGCTGCTCTTGTTTACCTCTGAGGCAAGCCCAGGAGTCCCAGCGCCACCTGGAGGACTGGGGCAGGTACAGGCTGACAGGGACCTCCATGGCCACAAGACGGATGACCTCCACAGAGGAGGTGGGGAAGACCAGGAGCCTCCCAACTCCGAAAACTCAAAGGTCTTTCACTTACATTATCTCACTGGATCCTTCCCACTCCCTAGTGAAGTTAGTATTTATAGTAGCCCCAGGTGTGACCATAAGGCAGAGATGGAGAGGATGCTTATGGGAATGGAAATGTATTTTTAAGAACACCCGGGAACCCAAGGTAGGAAACAAGCAACCTGCTTCCCAGGATCTCAATTCCAGGCTGTGAGGCAGGTTTCCCATGCTACCTGGAAAGTTTCTCCGGCAGTATTGAGGACCCGCTTTCTTTCTCTTTGACTCACTCTCATTGGCTGGCTGGCTGCCACTCACCATGGGGTCAGCCCTCCTATTGGGCTGAGTTTACCCATGTCGCCTCTGAGGTACCTGTGACAAGATAACTGCGATGTTAATTCACTTGCTGTATTTTTCCATTGCCTCCTTCTCTTTCCAGGCAGGCACTGCTAATCAGGCTTTTTGTTTTTCCTTGCCTTAGGAATTCTTGCAGGACAGAAAGCAAAAGCTCCTTGAAGCTAACTGATCTTCCTGTCTGGGTAGGAGCCCTGGCTCATTGAGGAGATGATGCAGATACTCAGAGGGAGAGGGGGGAGCCGGGGTAAGGGAGAGGAGGGCTTTGAAGGACGAGGAAAGGGCAAGGAGAGCCATCAGAGACCAGAAAGATAGAAAAAGGTAAACAAACAAACAAAAACAAATGCTGATTATGAGAACCCATTCCAGGGTCCTGGGTAACGGCCAGATCTCAAGAGGACGTGAGGCCTTAGGCATTGAATTTCCAGTCTCACCAAAGATCCTGGGCCCCAAGTATGACTCGGAAACAACAAAATCACCAAACTAGAAGAGACCTGAGGCATCAGAGGAAAACTCAGAGTGGACTATAGGCTGATGAGTGGATTGGACACCTCTACACTTTCACCCAATTACACACAATCTTTCAGGGGCTTGAGCCCCCGAAGTGACAGATTAATCGGCCCACTGAACAGGACTGGGGGCTCAGAATCAGTAAGCTCAGAATCTTTTGATTAAAGAGAAAAAAAAAGAAAAAGCAGAGGAATACAATATCCCTAGCTCAGCTGGGTTGTAAAATAAGAGTCACATCCTGACATGCATAGCTGCATGAATGACCCCACTGTCCTGGCAAAGATACCAGTTACATCACCTTAATACCCAAATCTTATTAGCTCTAAGCTCCCATCAGCTAAGGGAGAAATTCCAGTCCCATGCTCTGTTGGCTAGGATGCTCTAGCTGCAAATAATAGGATGCTTTTGCCACAAGTAATACAAAACCCAGATTCAAACATATAAGGAAATACATTAGAAGTATTTCTATGTATTTAGTAGTGGATTCCAGGTGTAGTACAAGGTGTGCTCAAGGTGTAAAGGACTCAAGTTGTCTTCATCTCTGTTTTGCTGTCCTCAAGATGTTGGCTTTGTCCTCCAGCTGGCTCCCTATGTGGTAACGAGACGTCTTCATCAGACCCAGTAACATCCTGAGGAAGCAAAGCACACTCTTCCTAAGTCTGCTTCTTAGAAGCATGGAAACTTTTTCCAAAAGTCCCCTGTAGAATTCCTTTCATGTCTCATTAGCCAGAATTGGGTACATTCCTATTCTTTTTTTTTTTTTTTAATAAATTAATTTATTTTTGGCTGCCTTGGGTCCTGGTTGCTGCGCGCCGGTTTTCTCTAGTTGCGGCGAGCGGGGGCTACTCTTCGTTGCGGTGCGCAGGTTTCTCATTGCGGTGGCTTCTCTTGTTGCGGAGCACGGGCTCTAGGTGTGCGGGCTTCAGTAGTTGTGGCTCATGGGCTCTAGAGCACAGGCTCAGTAGTTGTGGTGCAGGGGCTTAGTTGCTCCGCGGCATGTGGGATCGTCCAGGACCAGGGCTCAAACCTGTGTCCCCTGCATTGGCAGGCAGATTCTTAACCACTGCACCACCAGGGAAGCCCCCCTACATTCCTATTCTTAAACCAATCTCTGGCAAGGGGAATGAGATCATTGTGGTTGGCTTGAAGGGAAGGAGTCAACCACAAAGGACACTAATAAAGTACCTTCCACCTCCCAAATGCAGCCTTGCCCACTGTGAAATCAGACAAATATAGTCGAGCTTGGATCATGCTTAATTTATGTTAAGTGCTTTCCTGGGGACCCTAGCATCCCCTTCTATAGCCTGGAAGGCTCTCAGATTTTCTTATCCATTTCTGAATCCCACATGCGAATGCTGCTCGTTTCCTTTCCCACAAGATTCTTCAGCAGAAACAGCTCCTTAGAGAAATATATGCCTCGGGAGAGGGGTGGCTCATACTCTGTATGCCAGATAAATCTAACTTCAGCTCTGGCTTAGCCAAGACCTCCAGCTTGTACCCTAGACCGTATCCTATCTTCTGCCTCCAGGAGAGAAAAGTTGGGCCACCAGCAACTTTTCATAAGCCATGGCAGCCACATTGAGAAGAGACTAGTGGCGTTGTTTTTCTCAGGAGGCTGTGTATTTGGTATCATGGTTTCCCCTTTAGGTTATTCAGTACTTTGATATTAACCCCATTTCACATAAGAGGAAACTGAGGTGCAGAGTGGTTAAGTCGTATGCTTAAGGTCACTCAGCTAATTAAGTGGCAGAGCCACAACATTCTTATATGAGTCTTTTTGTGGACATATGTTTTTATTTCTCTTGGGTAAATGCCTAGAAATTTAATTGCTGGTTTAGGGTATGTGCATGTCTTACTATGAGAAATTGCCAAGCTGTTTTCCAAAATAGTGTATGAGTTCTCCAGTTGTTCCACACCCTCATCAACGTTTGGTGTTGTCAGTGTTTTAATTTAGCCATTCAGTAGGTGTGTATTTGTTTTAATTTACATTTCCCCGTTGACTAGTGATGTTAAGTACTTTTTGATGTGCTTACCAGCCATCTGTATATCTTCTTTTGTGAAGTGACTGCCCATATTTTTTAAATTGGGTTACTTTCTTTCTTATTATTCAGTTGTAGGAAAGCTTTATATTTTATTAATAACATTTTTTGTTTTGCAAATACTTTCTCCCAGTCTGTTTTGCCTATGCATTTTCTTAAGGGTGCAGAAATTTTTAATTTTGATGCAATCTAATAGATTGCTTTTTTTTCTTTTATGGTTATTGTTTTCTGTAACCCGTCTAAAAAAAAAAATCCTTTGACTACTCCAAGGTTGTGAAGATATTCTCTCGTGTTCTCTTCTAGAAGCTTTATAGTTTAGCTTTTACATTTAGGTCTATGATCTATCTCAAATTAATGCTTGTGTATGGTGTGAAGTAAGGATCAAGTTCATTTTTTAAATATGGAAATTCAGTGTTCAAGCACCATTTGTTGAAAAGACTATCATTTTCCCATTGAAGTGAGTTGGCAACGTTGCCAAAAAACTACTTAGCCATATTAATGTAGGTCTTTTTCTGGACTCTTCGATTTTGATCTATATGACTATTCTTATTCCAATACCCTACTCTCTTGATTACTGTAGCTTTATAGTAAGTTTTTAACTCAGCTAGCTGGAGTTCTCCATCTCTGTTCTTTTTCAGAATTGTTTTAGTTATTCTAGATCCTTTGCTTTCCCATATATTTTAGAATTTGTCAATTTCTACCAAAAAAAAAAAAAAAAAAAACTCTGCTACGACTTTGGGATTTCATTGAGGTAGGTAAGTGTAAAAGGAAAAACCTACAGTTTTTTCCTTCCTATGTAGAGAAAACCCCAGTTCTTGCCTACTGCATCTTTCTTCTCTGAGTCTCCGGTACTACTCACACAGAACGATTCACTTCTGACACTTCTAGAAGTCACCAAATACTTGTGGGATTTCCCCACAACAACAATCAAGTCTCAGACACAAGCTGGGTGTCCTACAATTTACCTTAATTCTGACACTGTCTACCTGGAGATAGTGTCAGATCTCACAGGTAAGGGCTCAGTCCACAAGACTGCCCCCCACCCCCAACTTCAGATACCAGTAGCAAGCTCAGGTTTTCACCTCTGCTTCTGACCCACCAAAAATAGCTCAGAGGTTCCAACAACCTTCTCCTCAGGTTCAATTAATTTGCTACAGCAGCTCACAGAACCCAAGGAAACACATTTACCAGTTTATTAAAGAATATGACAAAGGATACAAATGAACAACCAGATAAAGAGATACACAGGGCAAGGTATGGGAGGGTCCTTAGATCAGGAGCTTCTGTCCTCATGGAGTTGGGGTGTGTCACCTTCCCAGTGTGGATGTGTATGCCAGCCTGGAAGCTCTTCGGAGCCCCCACTGTTGGGATTTTATAGGCACTTCCTCATGCAGGCATGATCAATTGTTAACTCCATTTGTAGCCCCTCTCCCCTCTCTAGAGAATGGGGAGCAGGGCTGAAAACTCCAAGCTTCCAATCATGGCTTGGTCTTTCTGGTGACCAGACCCCATCCAGGAGCCATCCAGGAGTCTACCCAGAGTTATCTCATTAGAACAAAAGATCTCTTAGTGTTCCTACCACTTAAGAATTATAAAGGTCTTAGGAGCCAGAAACTGGGGACAAAGACAGATATATATATATATTACAGTATCTCACAGTAGGATTTTGACAGAGATAAAGGCAAGGTGCTCCAATCTGAGGAAGCAACATCAGCCCAATTGAAACGGTTTTATGTATAGAGGAGAAGTAGGGCATGAAGCTGCAAGGGTCAAGTGAGGCCAGATAGGGAAGGGTCTTGAATCCTAAACTAAATACTTGGGACTTCTTTCCATAGATGGAGAAATGCTAAAGGGTTTTTGAGCAGGGGAGTGACGCTGGGGAGAAAAGGTGATCTCTTGGGAAGTTCTTGGTTAGGGTGGAGTTTTCACCACATGTTTTCTGAGGTCCCTTCCAGCCCAGATCTTTCGTAATTCTTCTGTCTAAAAAGGGGATATTGAGGCAGAAGCGACTGTTAGGCTCAGGGCAGAGACTACCAAATCCTTAGTCCAAGGTTTTGACCCAACCAGTGGGTCAGATTTCTAGGGGAGGGGTGGTCATCAAATGCCCAGTAGCCTGTGAAGTAGAGGTTTGAGGAAGATGGAGTACAAGTTCGTCCTCTTTCCTCATGGATAATCTGTGTAGAAATAACAATTTTCCCAGAATTTTGAGTTTATACCTCCAAGGATTCTGCACTCAATCCCAATATGTGTAGGGTGTTCCCATAAAAGAAATTGTCTGTGACACCAGGTGGGTGTCCTACAATTCAACTCAGTTCTACTATCTACCTGGAGATAGGATCAGATTTCACAGGTTCAGGGCTCAGCCCTACAAGACTACATCCCTCTTTCCCTCCACCTCATCTGCCAGGTTGAAGGTTGTTCAGGTAATCTCCTGTGCTTCTGACCAACTGGCTTAGATTGGAGACAATAGATTCTTAGAAAGATTATCTTAGCTAGATTGGAGGTTCCAATGACCTCCTCCTTGGGTTTGATTAATTTGCTAGAGTGGCTCATTGAACTCAGAGAAACATTCCACTCACTCAATTATCAGTTTATTACTAAAGGACATAACAACCAGATGGAAGAGATGCATAAGGCAAAGACCACACCCTCTGAGCTAGCCACTCTCCCCTATTCTCCATGCATTCACCAACCCAGAAGTTCTCCAAACCCCACCCTTGAGGTTTTATGGGGGCTTCATTACAAAGGCTTGCTTGATTAAAGCGTTGGAGATTGAACTCAATCCTCAGCCCTTCTCCCCTCCCTGGAGGTCAGGGGGAAGGACTGAAAGTGCCAACCCTGTAATCACTAGGTTGGTTCCCCTGGCAAGCAGCCCCCATCCTATGGTTACCTAGGGGCTTTCCAGAAGTCAACTCATTAACATAACAAAGACACCTTTATTGCCCTCTTCACAAAAATTTCCAAGGGTTTTAGGAGCTGTGCCAGGAACCTGGACAAAGACTGACCAAACATATATTTCTTATGAATATTTCTCTGTGTACCAATCCTCTCCAACTTCTTCCCTGTCACAAAAGAGAAGGATCCCTCCACATTTTAAGGGCCAAATTCTCCACCAAACTTCTGATCCCATCTCAGTCTGGCTCCTCTGTTCTTTCTCCAACATTTCAAACCCTCTTTCTCCAGTGGCTCCTGCCATGTCTTCAAACCCTGCATTTTTTTAAAAAACCCTGAATTAAGTTCAAGTGACCCTTAGCATCCATTCCACCCCTGCCTTCCCCTTCCAGGATTCTCTTCAGTTATGTATAACTGCTGCCTTGCCTTCACACACATCTGCTCATTCCTTACATCCTTCCAGTTAGAAGGTCCACCCTCTATCACTTTCTAGAACTTCTTAAATATTATGAATAATATCCAACTTACCAGACCAGTGCCTCATCAGTCCTCAGGTTCTCCTTTCTGTGGTGCTGTGCCCAGGAGGCTTTCTCTGTCTCCCTCGTGGACCCCTCTCTTCTCGTGACTCCCCTTGCCCTGCTCTGTTGCTTCTTCTTCCTTTATAACCGTTTCCACCATTGCTTGGTGGTCATAGACAGATTACAGGCCACCAGACAAACACCCCCAACTTACCATCTGCAAATCTGAAAGTTCATCATTTCTCTGATTAAAAAGGAACATTTGTAGGGACTTTCCTGGTGGTCCAGTGGTTGGGACTTTGTCTTCCAATGCAGGGGGTGTGGATTTGACCCCTGGTCAGGGAGCTAAGATCCCACATGCCCGGTGGCCAAAAAACCAAAACATAAAACAGAAGCAATATTGTAACAAATGCAATAAAGACTTTAAAAATGGTCCACATAAAAAAAAAATCTTTAAAATAAATAAAATAAATAAAAATAAAAAGGAACATTTGTCTCTTCCCTGACCTGCAGCAGGTCCTCCATCTAGAAGGGAATCCCATCCCTTCCCACCTCCTCAGGGACCTTTCTCGAACAATTAGCCTCTCTTGTTCTTAAACTTCTTGCTCTCTTCTTTCTCAACATCAAGAAAACGTCACCATCTCTCTCCTTTTTTCAAAATTGTCTTATTTTTACTTCCTTTTATACCTACTTCACTGTCAAACTTCCTAAAAGAGTTGTGTGTTCCCACTGTCTCCCCTTATACCCTTTCTGGTCACTCCTCAGCCCTCTGAAATGTGCCTTTTGTTTCCAATGTGTCAGTAAAAATAACCTCACCAAGGTTACCAATGACCTCCTTGAGGCCACAGTCTTTGGTTCCATGTAGCCCCCTTGACCTATTCTTGACAGCACTGACATTATTCACCCCCTCCTCCCTCCCCATGACCACCTCCCCCCTCCCCATAACCACCTCCCCCCTCTCCATGACCACCTCCCCCCCTCCCTCTGACTGCTTCCCTTCTGCCCCTTGACACACATCTCTCCTCCCATGCAATGGTGGCACTCCTCAGGATTCCATCCTGGGCCTCATTCTTTTCTCACTGTCCCTGAGTGATCTTACCTACTCCTTCACTCCACAAATATTTATTGAGCACCCACTGTAAGTCAGATCAAGTACTGATTTAAGCCCTAAGGTTATATAACAAGTTCCTGTTCTCATGGATTTGACATTTGCCAATGGTGTTAATTCCATCTGGATACTGCTGACACATAAATCTGCCTCCAGTCCAGACCTCTCTCTTTTGCCTACTTGCTCTGCTTGGCTATTCCACATACACCTCAAACGCAATATTTCCAAAACTGAATTTTTCATCCTTAGCCCACCTCCAGCTTCTCCTCCTGTCTCAGCTACACAAGCCAGAAAGTGCTCATCATCTTTGTTCATCACTGCCTTTGATTCTTCACTTTCCTTCGCCTCCTAAATCTAACCTGTAAAGAAGTCCTGTCGATTATACCTTCTAATCTTCTGAAATCCATCCACTGTTCTCCATGCCAAACACCATTACTCTAATTTAGGCCAACATTTGCCCTTCCTTGATTCCTAACAGGTCCCTCTAGTCTTGATCACTTCCATGCCCCATATTCCACCTTCAATACATTGTCCACACTGTGGCCACAGTCATTTTCTAATGTAACTCTGATCCCATGACCTCCTTGCTTAAAACTCCTCATTGCCTTTAAAATAAAAGCCAACCCCTTTAACAAGGCCCAGAGAGCTCCTGTTAATCTCATCTCTCCCCACCACCCTCACCACTCTTAACTCTGCTGTCATTCAGTGACCTGGACGTGCCATGCGTCCTCATGCCTCCAAGCCTCCCTTAGCCTGAAACACTTCCCCATTCCTGACCGCCCCCCCTTCTCCTGGCTAACTCCTATTACCTCAGTGTCAGCTTAAATGTTACTTCTGGAACACTTGCCTTAAAATCTGCAGTCTGTGATAGTTCCCCTCCTCTGTACTTCATGTGCCACCCTGTCCTATTTCCCTATTATGATTTTCTGATTTCTTTTGTTATTCTCCATGTCCTTCTTTCCGTTAGACTCTAAGCCACAAGAAGGGAGGGGCAAGGTCTATGTCACTCATGTGTTGATTGGTACTTTCTAAAGTCCCAACGTTTAGAAAGTACCAATCAACGCATATTTGTCAAATGAATGAATAATTTCTTGCCCTCCTCCTCCTGCCATCTATATACAGACATTGCTTAAGAATCATGTTTCTCTTTGTTATAAAGCAGAAACTAACACACCATTGTAAAGCAATTATACTCCAATAAAGATGTTTAAAAAAAAAAAGAATCATGTTTCTGAGTTTTGCTCAATTTCCTTCTTTATATCTATGATTTCAGTGATCAGGCCAGTGTGAAGAAGTCTCCAGTCTACCTACAGGCTGGTATCTCTCAGCTCCATGCCTGCATTTCCAACATTATGCTAGACATTTATGCCTGTAGGTTTTTTAATCATCTCAGATAAAGGATATACAACATTAAAAGCATGCAAAGATATGTATTCAAGGATGTGCAATGCATCATTGTCTATAATATTGAAAAACTGGAAACAACCCAAATGCCTATCAAAAGAGAATTGGTAAACAAATTACAACTGCAGAGCCTTAGAAAGACTAAAAAGATTTATATATTAATGTGAAAAGTATACTTGATACATTGTTAAGTAAAAAAGAAGGTTTCAGAATGATAAATATGGTTTAGTCACATCTTATTCAATTATTCAACATGTATTTTTTGAGCAGCTGCTATGTTCCAGTTTCTGTCCCAAGTGCTGGGGATGCTCAGAGAACAAGACAGTCCTTCTTCTCACAGAGCTTTCTAGACAAACAATAAACGTGTGTGTGTGTCTGTGTGTCTGTGTGTATACATGTCAGATAATGATAAGTGCTACAAAGAAAGTGATAAGTGCTATGAGATGTGCTATCTTAGGTAGGGTGATCAGGGAAGGCCCCTCTAAAATGGTAACATTTGAGCAGACACCTGAATAAAATGAGGGCAGGAATCTTGTGAATATTTGAGGAAAGGACATTCCAATCAGGAGGATCAGCCATCTTCCTGGTAGTAGTGGCAAGTGTAACTGGCTCTTGAAGCAGCTGGGAGACCCCTGCAGCTGGAGCAAAGTAAACAGGAAGGGAGAGTAGTGGGACATGGGGCCACAGAGGCCAGGCCATGGGGCCAGGCCATGGCAAAAGCTCTGGAATCCATTCTAAGTGTGATGGAAAGTCAGACTTTGGAGGTGTGTCTGTTACAACATGTTAGTGTTTCAATGAAAAGAGTTTAAAAATATATATACCAAACTGTTAACAGAAAATATTTCCAGGACATGGAATTACAGGAGACTTTCATTTTCAAAACCTTACCCTTATGTTGTGCTTTACAGTGTGTTTTATACTGAGTGTGTATTAATTTGGTAATCAGAAAAAGAAATGATTATTTTAAAAATTTGTGTATACCCTTTGACTCATCAACTCCCTTTCAAGAAACACATCCTTTAAAAAAAACTGGAGAGGGCAGAAAGCAGAAGCAAGAAGAACTACAATCCTGCAGCCTGTGGAACAAAAACCACATTCACAGAGAGACAAGATGAAAAGTCAGAGGGCTATGTCCCAGATGAAGGAACAAGATAAAACCCCAGAAAAGCAACTAAATGAAGTGGAGATAGGCAACATTCCAGAAAAAGAATTCAGAATAATTATAGTGAAGATGATCCAGGACCTCGGAAAAAGCATGGAGGCAAACATCGATAAGATGCAAGAAATGTTTAACAAACACCTAGAAGAATTAAAGAACAAACAGAGATGAACAATACAGTAACTGAAATGAAAACTACACTAGAAGCAATCAATAGCAGAATAACTGAGGCAGAAGAACGGATAAGTGAACTGGAAGACAGAATGGTGGAATTCACTGCTGCGGAACAGAATAAAGAAAAAAGGATGAAAAGAAATGAAGACAGCCTAAGAGACCACTGGGACAACATGAAACGCAACAACATTCGCATTATAGGGGTCCCAGAAGGAGAAGAGAGAGATAGGACCAGAGAAAATATCTGAAGAGATTATAGTGGAAAACTTCCCTAACATGGGAAAGGAAATAGCCATCCAAGTCCAGGAAGCACAGAGTCCCAGGCAGGATAAACCCAAGGAGAAACACGCCAAGACACACAGTAATCAAACTGGCAAAAATTAAAGACAAAGAAAAATTATTGAGAGTAGCAAGGGAAAAACAACAAATAACATACAAGGGAACTCCCATAAGGTAAACAGCTGATTTCTCAGCAGAAACTCTACAAGCCAGAAGGAAGTGGCATGATATACTTAAAGTGATGAAAGGGAAGAGCCTACAATCAAGATTACTCCACCCGGCAAGAACCTTATTCAGATTCAACAGAGAAATCAAAAGCTTTACAGACAAGCAAAAGCTAAGAGAATTCAGCACCACCAAACCAGCTCTACAACAAATGCTGAAGGAACTTCTCTAAGTGGGAAACACAAGAGAAGAAAAGGACTTACAAAAACAAACCCAAAACAATTAAGAAAATGGTCATAGGAACATACATAACGATAATTACCTTAAACGTGAATGGATTAAATGCTCCAACCACAAGACACAGGCTTGCTGAATGGATACAAAAACAAGACCCATATATATGCTGTCTACAACAGACCCACTTCAGACCTAGGGACACATTCAGACTGAAAGTGAGGGGATGGAAAAAAGATATTCCATGCAAATGGAAATAAAAAGAAAGCTGGAGTAGCAATACCCATATCAGATAAAATAGACTTTAAAATAAAGAATGTTACAAGAGACAAGGAAGGACACTACGTAATGATCAAGGGATCAATCCAAGAAGAAGATATAACAATTATAAATATACATGCACCCAACATAGGAGCACCTCAATACATAAGGCAACTAACAGCTATAAAAGAGGAAATCGACAATAACACAATAATAGTGGGGGACGTTAACACCTCACTTACACCAATGGACAGATCATCCAAAATGAAAATAAATAAGGAAACAGAAGTTTTAAATGACACAATAGACCAGATAGATTTAATTGGTATTTATAGGACATTCCATCCAAAAACAGCAGATTACACTTTCTTCACAAGTGTGCATGGAACATTCTCCAGGATAGATCACATCTTGGGTCACAAATCAAGCCTCAGTAAATTTAAGAAAATTGAAATCATATCAAGCATCTTTTCTGACCACAACACTATGAGATTAGAAATCAATTACAGGGAAAAAAACATAAAAAACACACATACATGGAGGCTAAACAATACGTTATTAAATAACGAAGAGATCACTGAAGAAATCAAAGAGGAAGTCAAAAAATACCTAGAGACAAATGACAATGAAAACACGACGACCCAAAACCTATGGGATGCAGCAAAAGCAGTTCTAAGAGGGAAGTTTATAGCTATACAAGCCTACCTCAAGAAACAAGAAAAATCTCAAATAAACAATCTAACGTTACACCTAAAGGAACTAGAGAAAGAAGAACAAACAAAACCCAAAGTTAGCAGAAGGAAAGACATCATAAAGATCAGAGCAGAAATAAATGAAATAGAAACAAAGAAAATAATAGCAAAGATCAATAAAACTAAAAGCTGGTTCTTTGAGAAGATAAACAAAATTGATAAACCACTAGCCAGACTCATCAAGAAAAAAAGGGAGAAGATTCAAATCAACAGAATTATAAATGAAAAAGGAGAAGTAATAACTGACTCTGCAGAAATACAGAGAATCATAAGGGATTACTACAAGCAACTATATGCCAATAAAATGGACAACCTGGAAGAAATGGACAAATTCTTAGAAAGGTATAACCTTCCAAGACTGAACCAGGAAGAAATACAAAATATGAACAGACCAATCACAAGTAATGAAATTGAAACTGTGATTAAAAATCTTCCAACAAACAAAAGTCCAGGACCAGATGGCTTCACAGGTGAATTCTATCAAACATTTAGAGAAGAGCTAACACCCATCCTTCTCAAACTCTTCCAAAAAATTGCAGAGGCAGGAACACTCCCAAACTCATTCTATGAGGCCACCATCACCCTGATACCAAAACCAGACAAAGATACTACAAAAAAAGAAAATTACAGACCAATATCACTGATGAATATAGATGCAAAAATCCTCAACAAAATACTAGCAAACAGAATCCAACAACACATTAAAAGGATCATACACCATGATCAAGTGGGATTTATCCCAGGGATGCAAGGATTCTTCAGTATACACAAATCAATCAATGGGATACACCATATTAACATATTGAAGAATAAAAACCATATGATCAACTCAATAGATGCAGAAAAAGCTTTTGACAAAATTCAACACCCATTTCTGATAAAAACTCTCCAGAAAGTGGGCATAGAGGGAACCTACCTCAACATAATAAAGGCCATATATGACAAACCCACAGCAAACATCATTCTCAATGGTGAAAAACTGAAAGCATTTCCTCTAAGATCAGGAACAAGACAAGGATGTCCACTCTCGCCACTATTATTCAACATAGTTTTGGAAATCCTAGCCATGGCAATCAGAGAAGAAAAAGAAATAAAAGGAATACAAATTGGAAAAGAAGAAGTAAAACTGTCACTGTTTGCAGATGACATGATACTATACATAGAGAATCCCAAAACTGCCACCAGAAAACTACTAGAGCTCATCAATGAATCTGGTAAAACTGCAGGATACAAAATTAATGCACAAAAATCTCTTGCATTCCTATACACTAATGATGAAAAATCTGAAAGAGAAATTAAGAAAACACTCCCATTCACCATTGCAACAAAAAGAATAAAATACCTAGGAATAAACCTACCTAGGGAGACAAAAGACCTGTATGCAGAAAACTATAAGACACTGATGAAAGAAATTAAAGATGATACCAACAGATGGAGAGATATACCATGTTCTTGAATTGGAAGAATCAATATTGCAAAAATGACTATACTACCTAAAGCAATCTACAGATTCAAGGCAATCCCTATCAAATTACCAATGGCATTTTTTACGGAACTAGAACAAAAAGTCTTAAAATTTGTATGGAAACACAAAAGACCCTGAACAGCCAAAGCAGTCTTGAGGGGAAAAAACAGAGCTGGAGGAATCAGACTACCTGACTTCAGACTATACTACAAAGCTACAGTAATCAAGACAATATGGTACTGGCACAAAAACAGAAACATAGCTCAATGGAACAAGATAGAAAGCCCAGAGATAAACCCACACACCTATGGCCAACTAATCTATGACAAAGGAGGCAAGGATATACAATGGAGAAAAGACAGTCTCTTCATTAAGTGGTGCTGGGAAAACTGGACAGCTACATGTAAAAGAATGAAATTAGAACACTCCCTAACACCATACACAAAAATAAACTCAAAATGGATTCGAGACCTAAATGTAAGACTGGACACTATAAAACTCTTAGAGGAAAACATAGGAAGAACACTCTTTGACATAAATCACAACAAAATATTTTTTGATCCACCTCCTAGAGTAATGGAAATAAAAACAAAAATAAACAAATGGGACCTAATGAAACTTCAAAGCTTTTGCACAGACTCCCTCTTGCGAGAGCACCAGAATCACAACTGGCTGCTGGACAATCATTGACAGGAAGACCCTGGACTTCACCAAGGAGGACACCCCACGTCCAAGGACAGAGGAGAAGCCACAGTGAGACGGTAGGAGGGGCTCAATCAGAGTAAAATCAAATCCCATAACTGCTGGGTGGGTGACTCACAGACTGGCGAACACTTATACCACAGAAGTCCACCCACTGGAGTGAAGGTTCTGAGCCCCACCTCAGGCTTCCCAACCTGGGGGTCCGGCAAAGGGAGGAGGAATTCCTAGAGAATCAGACTTTGAAGTCTAGTGGGAATTGATTGCAGGACTGTGACAGGACTGGGGGAAACAGAGACCCCACTCTTGGAGGGCACACACAAAGTAATGTGTGCATCGGGACCCAGGGGAAGGAGCAGTGACCCTGGGGGAGACTGAACCAGACGTACCTGCTGGTGTTGGGGGGTCTCCTGCAGAGGCGAGTGGTGGCTCTGTTTCACCGTGGGGATAAGGACACTGGCAGCAGAGGTCCTGGGAAGTTCTCCTTGGTGTGAGCCCTCCCAGAGTCTGCCATTAACCCCACCAAAGAGCACGGGTAGGCTCCAGTGTTGGGTTGCCTCAGGCAAAACAACCAACAGGGAGGGAACCCAGCCCCACCCATCAACAGTCAAGTGGATTAAGGTTTTACTGGGCTCTGATCGCCACAGCAACAGGGAGGGAACCCAGCCCCACCCATCAACAGTCAAGTGGATTAAGGTTTTACTGAGCTCTGACCGCCACAGCAACAGTCAGCTCTACCCACCACCAGAGCCTCCCATCAAGCCTCTTAGATAGCCTCAACCACCAGAGGGCAGACAACAGAAGCAAGAAAAACTACAATCCTGCAGCCTGTGGACCAAAAACCACAGTTACAGAAAGACAGAGAAGATGAAAAGGCAGAGGGCTATGTACCAGATGAAGGAACAAGAAAAAACCCCAGAAAAACAACTAAATGAAGTGGAGATAGGCAACCTTCCAGAAAAAGAATTCAGAATAATGATAGTGAAGATGATCCAGGACCTCGGAATAAGAATGGAGGCAAAGATTGAGAAGATGCAAGAAATGATTAACAAAGACCTAGAAGAATTAAAGAACAAACAAACAGAGATGACCAATACAATAACTGAAATGAAAACTACACTAGAAGGAATCAATAGCAGAATAACTGAGGCAGAAGAACGGATAAGTGACCTGGAAGACAGAATGGTGGAATTCACTGCTGCGGAACAGACTAAAGAAAAAAGAATAAAAAGAAATGAAGACAGCCTAAGAGACCTCTGGGACAACATTAAACGCAACAACATTCGCATTATAGGGGTCCCAGAAGGAGAAGAGAGAGAGAAAGGACCAGAGAAAATATTTGAAGAGATTATAATCGAAAACTTCCCTAACATGGGAAAGGAAATAGCCACCCAAGTCCAGGAAGCGCAGAGAGTCCCATACAGAATAAACCCAAGGAGAAACACGCCGAGACACATAGTAATCAAAGTGGCAAAAATTAAAGACAAAGAAAAATTATTGAAAGCAGCAAGGGAAAAACGACAAATAACATACAAGGGAACCCCCATAAGGTTAACAGCTGATTTCTCAGCAGAAACTCTGCAAGCCAGAAGGGAGTGGCATGAAATACTTAAAGTGATGAAAGGGAAGAACCTACAACCAAGATTACTCTACCCAGCAAGGATCTCATTTAGATTTGATGGAGAAATCAAAAGCTTTACAGACAAGCAAAAGCTAAGAGAATTCAGCACCACCAAACCAGCTCTACAACAAATGCTAAAGGAACTTCTCTAAGTGGGAAACACAAGAGAAGAAAAGGACCTACAAAAACAAACCCAAAACAATTAAGAAAATGGTCATAGGAACATACATATCGATAATTACCTTAAACGTGAATGGATTAAATGCCCCAACCAAAAGACATAGACTGGCTGAATGGATACAAAAACAAGACCCATATATATGCTGTCTACAAGAGACCCACTTCAGACCTAGGGACACATACAGACTGAAAGTGAGGGGATGGAAAAAGATATTCCATGCAAATGGAAATCAAAAGAAAGCTGGAGTAGCTATACTCATATCAGATAAAATAGACTTTAAAATAAAGAATGTTACAAGAGACAAGGAAGGACACTACATAATGATCCAGGGATCAATCCAAGAAGAAGATATAACAATTATAAATATATATGCACCCAACATAGGAGCACCTCAATACATAAGGCAACTGCTAACAGCTATAAAAGAGGAAATCGACAGTAACACAATAATAGTGGGGGACTTTAACACCTCACTTACACCAATGGACAGATCATCCAAAATGAAAATAAATAAGGAAACAGAAGCTTTAAATGACACAATAGACCAGATAGATTTAATTGATATATATAGGACATTCCATCCAAAAACGACAGATTACACGTTCTTCTCAAGTGCACACGGAACATTCTCCAGGATAGATCACATCTTGGGTCACAAATCAAGCCTCAGTAAATTTAAGAAAATTGAAATCATATCAAGCATCTTTTCTGACCACAACGCTATGAGATTAGAAATGAATTACAGGGAAAAAAACGTAAAAAAGACAAACACATGGAGGCTAAACAATACGTTACTAAATAACCAAGAGATCACTGAAGAAATCAAACAGGAAATAAAAAAATACCTAGAGACAAATGACAATGAAAACACGACGACCCAAAACCTATGGGATGCAGCAAAAGCGGTTCTAAGAGGGAAGTGTATAGCTATACAAGCCTACCTAAAGAAACAAGAAAAATCTCAAGTAAACAATCGAACCTTACACCTAAAGAAACTAGAGAAAGAAGAACAAACAAAACCCAAAGTTAGCAGAAGGAAAGAAATCATAAAGATCAGAGCAGAAATAAATGAAATAGAAACAAAGAAAACAATAGCAAAGATCAATAAAACTAAAAGTTGGTTCTTTGAGAAGATAAACAAAATTGATAAGCCATTAGCCAGACTCATCAAGAAAAAGAGGGAGAGGACTCAAATCAATAAAATCAGAAATGAAAAAGGAGAAGTTACAACAGACACCGCAGAAATACAAAACATCCTAAGAGACTACTACAAGCAACTTTATGCCAATAAAATGGACAACCTGGAAGAAATGGACAAATTCTTAGAAAGGTATAACCTTCCAAGACTGAATCAGGAAGAAACAGAAAATATGAACAGACCAATCACAAGTAATGAAATTGAAACTGTGATTAAAAATCTTCCAACAAACAAAAGTCCAGGACCAGATGGCTTCACAGGTGAATTCTATCAAACATTTAGAGAAGAGCTAACACCCATCCTTCTCAAACTCTTCCAAAAAATTGCAGAGGAAGGAAGACTCCCAAACTCATTCTATGAGGCCACCGTCACCCTGATACCAAAACCAGACAAAGACACTACAAAAAAAGAAAATTACAGACCAATATCACTGATGAATATAGATGCAAAAATCCTCAACAAAATACTAGCAAACAGAATCCAACAGCACATTAAAAGGATCATACACCACGATCAAGTGGGATTTATCCCAGGGATGCAAGGATTCTTCAATATACGCAAATCAATCAATGTGATACACCATATTAACAAATTGAAGAATAAAAACCATATGATCATCTCAATAGATGCAGAAAAAGCTTTTGACAAAATTCAACACCCATTTATGATCAAAACTCTCCAGAAAGTGGGTGTAGAGGGAACCTACCTCAACATAATAAAGGCCATATATGACAAACCCACAGCAAACATCATTCTCAATGGTGAAAAACTGAAAGCATTTCCTCTAAGATCAGGAACGAGACAAGGATGTCCACTCTCACCACTATTATTCAACATAGTTCTGGAAGTCCTAGCCACGGCAATCAGAGAAGAAAAAGAAATAAAAGGAATACAAATTGGAAAAGAAGAAGTAAAACTGTCACTGTTTGCGGATGACATGATACTATACATAGAGAATCCTAAAACTGCCACCAGAAAACTGCTAGAGCTAATTAATGAATATGGTAAAGTTGCAGGTTACAAAATTAATGCACAGAAATCTCTTGCATTCCTATACACTAATGATGAAAAATCTGAAAGAGAAATTATGGAAACACTCCCATTTACCATTGCAACAAAAAGAATAAAATACCTAGGAATAAACCTACCTAGGGAGACAAAAGACCTGTATGCAGAAAACTATAAGACACTGATGAAAGAAATTAAAGATGATACCAACAGATGGAGAGATATACCATGTTCTTGGATTGGAAGAATCAACATTGTGAAAATGAGTATACTACCCAAAGCAATCTACAGATTCAATGCAATCCCTATCAAATTACCAATGGCATTTTTTACGGAGCTAGAACAAATCATCTTAAAATTTGTATGGAGACACAAAAGACCCCGAATAGCCAAAGCAGTCTTGAGGCAAAAAAATGGAGCTGGAGGAATCAGACTCCCTGACTTCAGACTATACTACAAAGCTACAGTAATCAAGACAATATGGTACTGGCACAAAAACAGAAACATAGATCAATGGAACAAGATAGAAAGCCCAGAGATTAACCCACGCACCTATGGTCAACTAATCTATGACAAAGGAGGCAAAGATATACAATGGAGAAAAGACAGTCTCTTCAATAAGTGGTGCTGGGAAAACTGGACAGCCACATGTAAAAGAATGAAATTAGAATACTCCCTAACACCATACACAAAAATAAACTCAAAATGGATTAGAGACCTAAATATAAGACTGGACACTATAAAACTCTTAGAGGAAAACATAGGAAGAACACTCTTTGACATAAATCACAGCAAGATCTTTTTCGATCCACCTCCTAGAGTAATGGAAATAAAAACAAAAATAAACAAGTGGGACCTAATGAAACTTCAAAGCTTTTGCACAGCAAAGGAAACCATAAACAAGACGAAAAGACAACCCTCAGAATGGGAGAAAATATTTGCAAATGAATCAACGGACAAAGGATTAATCTCCAAAATATATAAACAGCTCATTCAGCTCAATATCAAAGAAACAAACACCCCAATCCAAAAATGGGCAGAAGACCTAAATAGACATTTCTCCAAAGAAGACATACAGACGGCCACGAAGCACATGAAAAGATGCTCAACATCACTAATTATTAGAGAAATGCAAATCAAAACTACAATGAGGTATCACCTCACTCCTGTTAGAATGGGCATCATCAGAAAATCTACAAACAACAAATGCTGGAGAGGGTGTGGAGAAAAGGGAACCCTCTTGCACTGTTGGTGGGAATGTAAATTGATACAGCCACTATGGAGAACAATATGGAGGTTCCTTAAAAAACTAAAAATAGAATTACCATATGACCCAGCAATCCCACTACTGGGCATATACCCAGAGAAAACCGTAATTCAAAAAGACACGTGCACCCGAATGTTCATTGCAGCACTATTTACAATAGCCAGGTCATGGAAGCAACCTAAATGCCCATCAACAGACGAATGGATAAAGAAGATGTGGTACATATATACGATGGAATATTATTCAGCCATAAAAAGGAACGAAATTGAGTCATTTGTTGAGAAGTGGATGGATCTAGAGACTGTCATACAGAGTGAAGTAAGTCAGAAAGAGAAAAACAAATATCGTATGTTAATGCATGTATGTGGAACGTAGAAAAATGGTACAGATGAGCCAGTTTGCAGGGCAGAAGTTGAGACACAGATGTAGAGAATGGACATATGGACACCAAGGGGGGAAAAACTGCGATGAGGTGGGGATGGTGATGTGCTGAATTGGGCGATTGGGATTGACATGTATACACTGATGTGTATAAAACTGATGCCTAATAAGAACCTGCAGTATAAAAAAACAAACAAAACAACTAATACTAAACTTTCATTGGGTTATTTGTATGGAAATATGTTAATATAAATGTTTCAGACATTACATGAAATTTCTAAAAATCTTATATTTGTATTTGTATGGAAATATGTATGGAAATATGTTAATATAAATGTTTCAGACATTACATGAAATTTCTAAAAATCTTATATTTGTATTTGTATGGAAATATGTATGGAAATATGTTAATATAAATGTTTCAGACATTACATGAAATTTCTAAAAATCTTATATTTGTATTTGTATGGAAATATGTATGGAGATATGTTAGTATAAATGTTTCAGACATTACATGAAATTTCTAAAAATCTTAAAAAAAAAAAAAAAAAAAAAAAAAGCTTTTGCACAGCAAAGGAAACCATAAACAAGATAAAAAGGCAACCCTCAGAATGGGAGAAAATATTTGCAAACGAATCAACAGACAAAGGATTAATCTCCAAAATATATAAACAGCTCATGCAGCTCAATATTAAAAAAGCAAACAACCCAATGCAAAAATGGGCAGAAGACCTAAATAGACATTTCTCCAAAGAAGACATACAGATGGCCAAGAAGCACATGAAAAGCTGCTCAACATCACTAATCATTAGAGAAATGCAAATCAAAACTACAATGAGGTATAACCCCACACCAGTTAGAATGGGCATCATCAGAAAATCTACAAACAACAAATGCTGGAGAGGGTGTGGAGAAAAGGGGACCCTCTTGTACTGTTGGTAGGAATGTAAATTGATACAGCCACTATGGAGAACAGTATGGAGGTTCCTTAAAAACTAAAAGTAGAATTACCATATGATCCAGCAATCCCACTACTGGGCATATACCCAGAGAAAACCATAATTCAAAAAGACACATGCACCCCAATGTTCATTGCAGCACTATTTACAATAGCCAGGTCATGGAAGCAAACTAAATGTCCATTGACAGACGAATGGATAAAGAAGATGTGGCACATATATACAATGAAATATTACTCAGCCATAAAAAGGAACGAAATTGGGTCATTTGTTGAGACGTGGATGGATCTAGAGACTGTCATACAGAGTGAAGTAAGTCAGAAAGAGAAAAACAAATATTGCATATTAACGCATATATGTGGAACCTAGAAAAATGGTACAGATGAACTGGTTTGCAGGGCAGAAATTGAGACACAGATGTAGAGAACAAACGTATGGACACAAAGCGGGCAAAGCGGCGGCGTGGTGGGGGTGGTGGTGTGATGAATTGGGCAATTGGGATTGACATGTATACACTGATGCATATAAAATTGATGACTAATAAGAAAAAAAAACTGGTTAAGTTCGTAAAAATGTGTGTGAAAGGATGTTCATTATAGTGTTACTTATAACACCAAAAAATTGGAAATAAATGTTTGACCATAGGGAACTGATTAAGTAAATTATGGTAAAATTATACGATGAAATCATAGGAGCCCTGACAAATTATGTCACAGAATATCACCCCAGCTTAGTTCAATTCCCAACTCTATGAAACGTTTTCTGGCACCCCTGCCTAACATGATCTCTTCTTCCTTGAAACCTGTTTGTGCATGTAGTCTACAGCACTCTTGTGGCCCTTACTACATACTGTTCCATTATGGGACAACAACTTTGGTTCACACTTGGCTCGCCATGAGCTATGGAAGGAGAACAGGGCAGAACAATTCCAAACAATAGATGATTCATTCCTTTGTAAATGCATCACAGCATTTATTTTGCAGTGGATTCACCTTCCTGACTAGCTTTCCTTATGTTAATATTGAAAGCAATGAGCATTTCCAAGCACACACACAGGTAGCAGAGGCAAGAGACCCAGAAGACTGAAGTTCCCCTGGGTAACCCCCAGAGTGGATGAAGCAGTGGGGTCCAGAGAGTTGTCAGGGCCCTTCCCCTGCACAATCACCTTCTCCCTTTTCACAGAGAAATTGGAACAGTCCCTCTTCTCAGGCTTCTATGCCTATTGCCCTCAGCTTGCAAGGCTGGGCTCCCTGAGCTTGGTTCTGAGCCCCTGTGTGCACGCATTTCTCCTCCCAGCGCTCACACTGTCTTGGGGCAGTGAAACAGCTGCTGATGAGTCATGCAGGGCCTTCTTCCTCTAGGTCCGTGGCTGACTCGGCTGCTCCCACAGAGGCCAAGGCACATTCCTTCCACCCACACCACAGTGGCCTCCTTTGGAAGGGGCACTGGGGAGAGAGAGGCCACATGAACACAGCCATCGTAAACCGAGCTTCCTTTGCTTACACGGAGGCTCACTGTGGACGCCTCTTCCTTCCAGCAGCCCTGAGAGGCAGGCAGGGTTTCCTACCATGTGAGACATTTGAGGGGGCTGGAAAGAAATACCCCTCTTCCCCACCAAGTCCCCTGCCAGCTGAGGACTTATGAGTTACAAATGAGCTAACAAATGGAGGCCATATTTATTACTGATAAGTGCTGATACTGGTGAATATGTTTCTGTCTAAGGGCCACCTAATTCCGAAGCCCAGAAGTACTCTCTGCCTAGACGGTCAGTCTCTTAAAAGTTTCCTTACTGATCCCAAAGTGGACATTTGGGTGTCCCAGTTCAGCTCCCTTTGCAGTAGCTTAGCAACTCTTATTAGGAAAAAAAGAAAGAGAGAAAAGAAAGAGAAAGACAGAGAGAGAGACAGAGAAAGAGAGGATATTGGGTTTTGCGGGGAGGGGGGAGTGTTGTCTTTGAAAATTCCTGAGGGGAAGAAAATCTATTGTTAAAAATCCATCTTTTTTTTCCTTTGCTCCTCTCTCTAACTCCTTTCTTTCCCTCCTCCTATCCCTACCTCTCTTTCCCCACTTCCCAGTTCAGCCCATCAGTCCTCTCCCTCCCCTCTTAGATTCCTGTCTCACTCCTTACCCCAGACAGGAGCTGGGAGTGGTTCTAAAAGGAGATAAGATGCTACAAGGTCTTGCAGATGCTGCAGATGTCCTGCAGCTCTCAGACAGACCCAGAGAACAAGCACACTTATCTCCTGTCACCCCGCTTTGGCACCATCCCGTGGTCCCAACAGCCTCAGAATAGAATTCTGATTTCTTTTAAAATCCTTAGAAGGCAGCATCCATAGCCCCACTGGTTAAAGTGCTCATGATCAGTCCTTTCCATGAGCAAGATGATGCCTTTCAAAGTGGGATCTGGGACTCCAGAGCTTAAAAAAACAAACAAAACAACAACAACAACAAAAATCTCTCACTCCAGAGTCCCCTTGTTTAGCTAAACAAAGATTTAGGTGCCAGGTGCTATTCCTGGGCATAAACCCAAAGGTGGGGAGGCCCTCATCCCTACTCTTGGGGAGTTCCCGGCCTGGCTTCTCACAGCTAAACTTTTCTGGAAGACACCTAGTTATTGGCCAGCAAAGTGAAGCCACCTGTTGGAGGTGGTCCCCTTCCTGACTCAGCCTCTAAGAAATGTGGCAATTCTGCTTCCTCTCAGAGTCATAAAGGTTCTGAATGTGAAGGGTCCTTTGGCCCCTCTTTTTCAGAGATGGAAATGGAGGCCCAGAAAGGAGAACTGTCCTGAGCAGGTCACACCACTGGGGCTGTGCTGGGCCTGTTTCCTGTGCCCCCACATCACCCTGCCTCCCGGGCACTCCCTTGAGCTAATGAGCCAGGCAGAATCCATGACCGCTGGCTGCTTCTGAGCTTGTCCTGATTGTTCCTTCCTCTTGGGAGTTGCCCAGACAAACTTCGCCAGCATGCTGAGAGGCTCTCCTCCCAAGTTGGAAGGACAGGAGTTCTCCATAAGGATCAGAGCCAAAGAAACTCAGTCAGGTTAGCACTGATACCTTCATGCTCTCCGCACACGTTATTAATACAATTGTCTCCTGCCCTGTGGCCAGAGCCCTCCACGTGCCCAAGGGTCTGATATGTGCTTAAGAACATGAATTCTTGGCCCTTAAAAATCATCCAGTCCAGGGTTCTCAAGCTAGTGGTCCCAACCCATTAGTTGGGTGACAAAAATCTAATTTTTTAAAGGAAAGAAAAAAATAGAAAATATCAGAGTCCATCATATTTATGGTAGGCAGAATTCTCAGATCACCTCCCCAATAACCTTATGTCATCCCCTCCCCTTGAGTGTAGGCAGGACCTGTGAATATGATGGGATATCATTCCCAAGATTATGATAGTTATATAGAAAAGGAAAGGATTTTGCAGAATAATTAAGGTTCATAATGCAGGCCAAAACATGTTGCCTGCCATTTCACTAAACAATGAATGTTGCCCACCATCAGTACTGCAGCCTTCCCACGGAAAGGAAAAAAATGGATACTGGCCCTAGATAGTTAAGATACATATCAAAGGAATAATTTCAACGATCCCAGTCTCTTGTATCTTCCCACACATAAAAAAGAACTAAAATCATTAACTTGAGATTTCTGTCTTTTGTGATTAGTGGTAATCTTTTCATCTTCAACTACATGTTTTGTTTTGTTTTTTTCAGCAAAAACTCCTATACATCCTGTCTCCTCCCTTACCTCTTCAGAACAGTTCCTCAGAGCTGAGAGGCTGCGTCCCATGCTATAGTCCTCAATAAGATCCCCGAATAAAACATAACTCACAACTTTTAGTTGTACATTTTTCTTCAGTCACCAATAATTAGTTGACTTTGAGATGATCAAAAGAGAGATTATTCTGGATGGGCCTGACCTAATTGTCATCCCTTTAAAAGAGAGGTTCTCCTGTTGGCCCTGAAAAAAAAAGCAGGCTGCCATGAATTCTACAGCTGCAAGGAGATAAATTCTGCCAACAACCATATGTGCTTGGAAGAGGACCCCAAGCTACAGGTAAGATGGCAGCCCCAGCCAACACCTTAATTGCAGCCTTGTGAGACCTTGAGTAGAGCATCCAGCTAAGCTATGCTTGAACTCTGACCCATGAAAACTGAGATAATAAGTGTATGTTGTTTTAACCATTGTGTTGGTGGTAATGGTTTAATGTTTTAAACCGTTGCATTGGTGGTAATTTGTTGCACAACAATATAAAACTAACATAATACCCCAATAGTAAGGATAAGTACTATACTATGCAACTTTTCTTCAGTTATATATATATATACATAACTATTAGACCATGGTGTAAAATGTATATTTTGTTTTCAGAGGTGATCAAAACTTTGAAAGCCACTGATCTAGTTATAGAGTAATTTATCCAAGGTCAAGCAGCCATTCACAGACAAATCAAAACTAGAACCCAAGTCTCCCCGGTCAATACTTTCTCCATCAGGGAATTCCCTGGTGGTGCAGTGGTTAAGAATCCACCTGCCAATGCCGGGACATGGGTTCTATCCTTGGTCCGGGAAGATCCCACATGACGCAGAGCAATTAAGTCCGTGAGCCACAACTACTGAGCCTGCGTGCCACAACTACTGAGCCTGCATGCTGCAACTACTGAAGCCCATGCACCTAGAGGCTGTGCTCTGCAACAAGAGAAGCCATTGCAATGAGAAGCCCATGCACCGCAATGACGAGTAGCCCCTGTTCGCCACAACTAGAGAAAGCCGGTGCGCAGCAATGAAGACCCAATGCAGGGGCTTCCCTGGTGGCGCAATGGTTAAGAATCCGCCTGCCAATGCAGGGGACACAGGTTTGAGCCCTGGTCCAGGAAGATCCCATATGCCACAGAGCAACTAAGTAACTAAGCCCATGTGCCACAACTATTGAGCCTGCATTCTAGAGCCCGTGAGCCACAACTACTGAGCCCATGTACCACAACTATTGAAGCCCGCATGCCTAGAGCCTATGCTCCACAAAAGAGAAGCCACAGCAGTGAGAAGCCCGCGCACCACAATGATGAGTAGCCCCCACTCACCGCAACTAGAGAAAGCCCATGCGCAGCAATGAAGACCCAACGCGGGGGCTTCCCTGGTGGCGCAGTGGTTAAGAACCCGCCTGCCAATGCAGGGGACATGGGTTTGAGCCCTGGTCCGGGAAGATCCCACATGCTGCAGAGCAACTAAGCCTGTGTGCTACAACTACTGAGCCTGTGCTCTAGAGCCCACAAGCCACAACTACTGAGACAGCATGCTGCAACTACTGAAGCCTGCGAGCCTAGAGCCCATGCTCGGCAACAAGAGAAGCCACCACAGTGAGAAGCCCGCACACCACAACAAACAGTAGCCCCCGCTCACCGCAACCAGAGAAAGCCCGCGTGCAGCAACGAAGACCCAATGCAGCCAAAAATAAATAAATAAAATAAATTTATATTTTAAAAAAAGACCCAATGCAGCCAATAAATAAATAAATGAAAATGAAAAAATACTTTCTCCATCATACCACACTGCTTAATGTTGTTAGGAAATGAAACAGAGCAGTGTGGGGCCCTCCTGAGTACAAAAACATTTTTGTGCCCCCATTTCTTGTTTGTAGGAAAAGACTTCAGCCTCCCAGACCATCCCTGAGTTCCAAAGGGCAGATTCAAGCAGTTACTACTTAGGGAAGTGAGGGCATGGAGAAACCAAGGAAAAGCAGGCAAGAAACAATAGTGCAGAGATAAAATAGAGTCCTAGTTCCTCCTCAAGGGATGTACATAACAATCTGATACATATCTTTGGGTTGTTCTGCAGGAACTAAGGCCCCCACCCAGGAGGAGGATGGTAACTACATGCTGAGACCCCAGACTGGTTGGAACCAGGAGGCTGATGATCGAGATTCCTGGAACACTGCCCTGTTACCTCACCACCAACCAATCAGAAGAAAGTCACACACCCTGCAGCCCTCATCCCAAATGTTGCCTTTAAAAACCCTTCCCTGAAAACCATAGGGAAGTTTGGGTCTTCTGAGCACAAGCTGCTCATTCTCCTTGTTTGGCCCTTGCAATAAAACTTTCTCTGCAACAAACTCTGATGTTTCAGTTTACTTGGCCTCACTGTGTTAGGCACATGAACTTGGGTTCAACAACAGTATATATCCAAGGGAAATCAAAACATATGTCCACACAAAAACTTGCACAAAGATCTTCATAGAAGCATTATTCATAATAACCCAAAAGTGGAAACAACTGTTGCAAGAAAGAAAGTGGGGCCGGAGAGGATGGTCACATCCCAGGTCACATCCGAGTCCCTGAGACGGCTGCCAAGTGTGGGTTCTTGGCTTCACACAGGAAAGAATTCAAGAGCGAGCCATAGTAAAATGAAAGAAGGTTTATTCAGGGAGACACACACTCCACAGACAGAGTGTGAGCCATCTAAGAAGGTAAGAAGCACCAGGATAAGGGGTTGTCAGTTTTCATAGGAGTGGGTAATTTCATAGGCTAATGAGTGGGAGGATTATTCCAACTATTTTGGGGAAGGGGCAGGATTTCCAGGAATTGGGGCACTACCCACTTTTTGGCCTTTTATGGTTGGCCTTGGAACTGTCATGGCTCTGGTGGGTGTGTCATTTAGCATATGCTAATGCATTACAATGAGTGTATACTGAGGCTCAAGGTCTAGTGGAAGTCGATCATCTGCCATCTTGGAGCTAGTTGGTTCTAACCAGTTTATGTCGTGTCCTCAATGACTATGTCATTCTTTTAAAGGCTGCACCCTGCCCCCTTCCTGTCTCACAACCTAAATGTCCACAAATGGATGACTGGATAGCCACAAAATGTGTTATCTCCATACAATGGATTATTATTCCTATGTAAAAATGAATGAAGTTCTGATTCAGGCTACAACATAGATGAACCTTGAAGACATTAGGCTAAGTGAAAGAAGCTAGTCAAAAAAGACTATGTATTGTATGACCCCATTTATCTGAAATATCCAGAATAGGCAAATTCACAGAAACAGAAAGTTGATTCGTGGTTGCCTGAGGCTGGTGCAGGGATGAGGGCTGCAGCAGGAATGGGGAATGACTGCTAATGAGTACCGACTTTCTTTTGGGGGTGTTAAAAATACTCTAAAATTAGATTGTGGTGATGGTTGTACAACTCTGTGAGTCTACTAAAAACCACTGAACTGTACATTTTATTTTATTTATTTTTTTTTTTATAGCTACTTTATTTATTTATTTCTTTATTTTTTTTGGCTGTGTTGGGTCTTCGGTTTGTGCGAGGGCTTTCTCTAGTTACGGCAAGTGGGGGCCACTCTTCATCGCGGTGCAGGGACCGCTCTTCATCGCGGTGCGCGGGCCTCTCACTATCGCGGCCCCTCCCGTTGCGGGGCACAGGCTCCAGACGCGCAGGCTCAGTAGTTGTGGCTCACGGGCCCAGCTGCTCCGTGGCATGTGGGATCTTCCCAGACCAGGGCTCGAACCCGTGTCCCCTGCATTAGCAGGCAGATTCTCAACCACTGCGCCACCAGGGAAGCCCTGAACTGTACATTTTAAATAGATGAATTTGACGGTATGTAAAATCTGTCACAATAAAACTGTATAAAAAAGAAAAAGAAAAAAAAAAAAGAAAGAGAAAAAGAAGCAGTCCAGCTACCCTCCCAGAAAGACCATATGGAGAGGCCACATGGAGAGAAGAGCCCCGGAACTACATGGGGGAGGGAGAGGCTCTGCTGTCCCATCATCTAAATCAAGCCTTTCAACAACTCCAGCCCCAGCCACCAGATACTGCAGCTGTACTAGGGAACCCAAGCACAATCAGCAGCAGAACTGCACAGCTGAGCCCAATCTACACATAGCACTGTGCAAGATAATGACATGGATCTTGTTTCAAGCCACTAAGCTTTCTAATAGTTTGTAATACAGCAATAAAGAACCAAAGCAGCCATTTGGGAAAAGAGACCATAGACTCCAAATGGATCAAAGATCTAAATGCAAAAACTGAAAACAGCACAAGTATTGGAAGAAAATATGGGTAAATCCCTCTACAACCTGAGTATGGGGAAATTCTTTCTAATTAAGTCTCAAAATGAAAATGCAATAAAAGATTGATAAATGTAATTACTTTTAAAAAACTAAGCTTTCGCAGGGCAAAAACTCCATAAACAAAGTCAAAAAACAAACAACAAATTTAGAGAAGATATTTGCAATATATATCACAGATAAAGGACCAAAATTTCTAATATATAAATAATGTTTTAAAGTTGAGGGGAAAAGAACAAAAATCCCCTATAAAAATGGACAAAAGACATGAATAGAAAATTAACAACAAAAAGGATGTAAAACTCATCCTTAAATATGAAGAGATGTACATCACTTATAATAAGATAAATGCATATTAAACCATATAGATACAGCATTTCTCACTCATCAGGTTGGCAAAAATTCAAAATCTTGACAATATACTCTGCTAGTGAAACTGGAGAAATAGGCACATATATATTGCCAGTAGGAACAAAAAATGAAGAGGAATTTGGCAATATCTACAAAACCATGGCTACATTCACCTTTTGACCCAGTAGTCTCACTTCTAGGAATGTACCTTGAAGATACACCTCCAACAATTTAATAGTATTCATGCATTAGGTTGTTCATGCAATGTTATTTGTAATTTCAAATATTATTAATATCTTAAGTAGCCAAACACAGAAGATTGGTTAAATAAATGATACAGTTTGGTTTAAGGATTATGAAGAACTGTAAAAAAGACTGTGATTTCCAGAATATAGTAAATGAAAAATGCAAAGTGCAAATAATTATATATAATACGCTTTTGTCTAAAAGACAAAAGGGAATAAGAAAACATATGTATCTACTTAATTTTGAAACACACACACATGAAGAATAAATGAGAAAACAATGAAGTAGGGGTACAGGTTGAAGGGATAGGCAAGTGAGGACACTTCCCTGGGTACATTTTTATGTATATTTTTTATTCTTTTGAAACATATTAACGTTCTATATACTCAAAAATAAAATTTAATAAATAAGGATGGGAGAAAATCTAAATGTTAATGCAAACAAGAGCAAATAAACCCAAACATGCCTACTATTGTCTCTCAGTTCCAAGCCCATCCTTTTGTACTCTGCTTTGTGAGGTTGGAGAAAAGGCTCTGCAAACCACATTTCCACTTTGCCTGCTGCCTCTCTACTGGGCTCTGCCTATCACAGCCAAGAGGGGACTGCAAGGTTGGAGGAGGGAGAAAGGGCTTATTCCTTTTTGTTTTCCTCTCTGGTGGCAATTCCTTTGAGTCTCACTCCAGCAACGCCTTCACCTTGGCAGCAGTAGTTCCTTCTCATAGCAGCAGTGAAATGCAGCTTACAGTTTTTCCAACACTTACAAAAGCAGTCTCATTACACCACTTCAGAGACACCAGCACCAACCAGCAGGCACCTGCTTCTCAAGCTCTAAGTTTCCAACCCTAAGGGCCCCTTCCCGGGAACTCATAGAAGCCAGCGCCAGCCAAGTGTCCCCTTTCCCTCAGAGGAGGTCTGAGTTTCAACTCCACAAGTCCCTTCTAAGTTTCTAAGTTTTAAAAATTCAGCTTCCTCTTCTTATTCTCTCAACACTAGAGGTGGTAACTATTTCCTGTTATCACTACTCGAAGAACTTAGAGCAGCAGTTCTTAAAGTGTGTTTTTTTGTGGATCCCTGTGGAGGGTCCTTGAGGCCTTTCAGGGGATCCATGAGGTCAAAAATATTTTCATAATAATAATAAGACACTCTTTTCCTTTTTCTGTGTTGTCATTTGCACTGACGGTGCAAAAGGAATGGTGAATAAGACTGTTGGCCCTTTAGCATAAATACAGGCAGTGCCACACTAGCAGTCACTGTATTTTTCACCACCATGTACTTGCAGGGAAAAAAAATCCAGTTCTACTTAAGAATCACTCTTGATGAAGCAGTAAAATTAGTAACTTTATTAAATCATAATACTTATGTTCAGATCACTTCAATATTCTTATGATAAATGAAACACTTGTGCTGTAGAGTGAAATGTGATGGTTGTCTTAAGGAATAGCACTTGTGCAATTGTTTGAGTTGTTAGCTGAACTAGCCACTTTTTTCAATGAACACCATTTTTACTTGCAGGAACAATGGACAAACTATGGTTATTCAGACTTGGGCATTTAGCAGACATTTTCTCGAAAATGAACAAAGTAAACCTTTCACTTCAAGGAAAACCACTGACAGTGTTTGTTGCCGATGATAAAATTTGAGCTTCCATGCTAAATTTAGAAATTTGGAAAATATGCATCTGCCATTGTGCGCTTGACAGTTTCCAATACTTAAAAACTTTTCTGATGAGATTGGTGGTGATATTAACAAATGTGAATTTTTTAAAAAATGAATAATGAAATATGTCAACATTTGAAATATCTGCATCACTCAGTCAACTGATATTTTCCAATGAGCAATGCATGGGATTACAAAATCATGCATGGGTAAAAGATCCGTCCAAATGGTAAGAAAGACCAATGGATTTTAATATAACAGATTAACAAAATGTTTTTTAGATATAGTTTCAGATTCTACATTGCAATCAATCTTTAAGAAACTACTATTTGTTCAGTTTTGGTGTAATATCAAAAAATATAATCATAATTATCTGAAAAGTCGATTAAAATATTCCTCCCTTTTCTAACTACATATCTGTGTGAGGCTGGATTTTCTTCACATATTTTGACCACAACAACATATCACAATACACTGAATGCAGAACCAGATGAGTATCCAGCTGACTTCTATTAAGCCAGATATTAAAAAGATTTGCAAAAGTGTTAAATAATGCCACTCTCCCCACTAAATTTTTTATATAGCTGTTTCTCATAAAAATATTTTATTTATGTTAACATGCAATGAATTTGATGTTTTTATTTTCAGCTTTATTGAGATATAATTGACATATAATGTAAGCTTAAGGGGTACAACATGGTGATTTGATATACATATATATTGCAACATGATTGCACAATAAGATTAGTTAACAAATCATCACCTCACATACTTACCATTTTGTGTGTGTGTGTGTGGGGGGTGAGAACTTTTAAGATCTACTGTCTTAGCAGCTTTCAAGTATACAAAACAGCATTGTTAACTGTAGTCACCATGCTGTACATTAGATCCCTAGAACATATTCATCTTATAACTGGAAATTTGTACCCTACGACCATCTTTTCCCCTACCCACTTCCCCCACCCATTTCCCCCACCTACCTTGCCTGCTATTTTTTAATGAATTAAAAAATAAACATTGTAAAAAAAGTTCTCAGTTTTAATTTCTAACATTGGTGATAAATACTACTGGCTTTAGCCAACATATAAGCTCCTTGAGGTCCTCAGTGAACTCCTGAAACTGAAAAGTTTGGGAACTGCTGCCTTAGAGTTTTTTTTAATCTGTTTAGGTACCTACTTAACAACTTAATACCTAGTTAACAAATATTTATATTAAATTCTCTCTGTTAAAATATATTTTATGGTTTCTGCCCCCTGAGTGGACCCTGACAGATACACAAACATATTTTAAATGTGTAACATAATCATACTGAAGTGAGGGGGAAAAGAACTAATCCAAATAATTTTTGAGCACAACATTTTGATTATATACATTCAATCTAGTGGAAAAAAATCTTGAACTTTTCTTAATAAGTTTATTTTTTATAGTAGTATAGTCTCTAGCAGTATAGCAGCAATTCTGAAACTATTAGGCAAATGAATATATATGTCGATGTTGTTGGGAGCCAGGGTTCTTACCATGGAGAAGTGTTCTTACCATGGAGATACAATTATGGGATGGGTTGGATTGGAATTGAATGTGTTAATATGAACTCATGACTTCTAAAATCCAAACATACACACTTCCACAACCACCACCATCACCACTGCTGTCAAGGTACAAAACACTTTATCACCCCAAAAAATCCTTCTTGTGTTCCTTTGCAGTTAATCCCCCTATACCACTCCTGGCTCCAGGGAACCTCTGATTTGCTTTCTGTGTCTTTTTTCTCTGGCTGTTAAAGAATTCTCTGTATCATTGGTTTTTAGCAATTTGATTATGATATACCTTGGTGTGATTTTCTTTATGGATATACTGCTTGGGAATAGTTGAATTTCTTGAATCTGTGAGTCAAAATTGGAAAATTTTTCAGCCATTATTTTTTCAGAATTTTTTCTACTTCTCCCCTTGTTTTATTACTACCATCATATGTGTGTCAGACTTTGTGATATTTTTCCATGGGTCATTGAAACTTTGTTCATTTTTGTTCATTCTTTTTTCTTTGTGTGTTTCAGTTTGAATAGCTTCTATTGCTGTGTCTTTAATTTCACTGATATTTTCCTTTGCAGTGCCTAATTCTTCATTTCAGATGTTGCATTTTTTAGTTTTAAAAGTTCCATTTGGTTCCTTTTTATAGTTTCTATTTCTCTCTTCATTGTGGTTATGTTTTCCTTTAAATCCTTGAGCATATTTATAATATCTGTTTTAAGGGTCTTACCTGCTAATTGCATCATATCTCTCATTTTTTGACTTTTCTCCCTTTTTTTTTTTTTTGTATGTCAAGTAACTTTTTAACAGATGCTGGACATTATAAATGTTATACTGTTGAGGGACCAATTTTTTTTTTTTTTTGTCTTCCTCCAAAGAGTTTTGAATTTTGTTTTGGTGGTTTGTTTAAGCCTTTTATGGATCATTATGATACTTTTGAGTTTGCAAGCTTTGTTAGGGCTGATCTAGAGTAACCTTTACTCTAGAGCTATTTTGGTCTCACTCTTAAGGTCTTTCTTTTCTGGGGTCTTTACTGAATATTCCAGATGTTCAGTGAGGTCTCTTTATTCTAGCTGGTTACAGCTCAATAACTCCAACTATGTACCAGTTTCTGGAGGTGTTCAGTATGCACCTCCCCAGTACTTGTTCTTTCCCCCATAGTTGCTCTTTGTCCAAACTCACGGAGCCTATGCATGTGTCCTAGTATTCAGCCAAATCCTTATGAGATCTCCTGTAAAGCTTTCTAGAAGCCGTCCTCTATGTAGTTCTCGCCTCCCTGGGTCTCTGTCTGGCAAATTCCAATTGCCGAAGCCTCCCCTGGTCTTTGTCTCCTCAACTCAGTAGGACTCCCGTGTTCTGCTTGTTTCCCATCCCTGGGCTGTGGTCTGAAATGTGCTTCTAGACAAAAAACTGAGGCAATCTAGGGATCACCTTATTTGTTTCCGTTCTCTCAGCAAATGTCTGAAATTTGTGAAAACAGTTATTTCATATACTTTGTCTAGTTTTCTAAATGTTTACCACTGGAGAGCTGGTCCAATATTTGCCTGTTTGGTTTTTGATCGTGTGAATTGACATGTACACTTTCCCTACTTCTAGGCACTGCCACCTGATCCTCCTTCTCTATATGCACATAAATGAAACTAAATGCTTAAAACCAAAGGTCCTGGATTTTAGTCCTTTAGGACTAAATCCTGCTCATCTGTGAGCCCTGTTCTATCTTAGCCCCATAAAACTAACTCTCCGAGGATTACTGGAGAGCTAATCACAAACCCCAGTGCTAAAGGATATATCCTTCAGACCCTTCCAAAAGATCAGATAGCACCACTGCACTTTTTAATCAAAAAAACTTTTTCATAAATAGGTATAAATTAGCACAGAAAAAGAAAGCTAGAAAAAGATACACCAAAAGGTTAACAATAATTATCTTACAGAAATGAAATTTTGAGTGTTTCTTCTTTTTGCTTTTCTAGAGTTTCTAAATTTTTAAATAATGAACATGTGCTACCTTTATAACAAGAATAAGAATGATGTCCTATATTTGTGTACCCCTCCCATATGATAACATTTCACAGTGTCTTAGTACAAATGTAGAGGCCATGGGTGTAACTGATGGTTGATGATACTAAACTCACCTGGGTGAGCCAAGCTCTGCCCCTACTCAACAGAAGAACAGGCCTATTGAATTCTGAACCCTTCTTACCTTCTTTTCACCAAACAAAAGATTATTTGAAGAGCTTCCTTGTTCTCTAAGCAAATGATATCAACTCCAAATAACATTTTTCTCAGAAGCTTTTCCAGAACATTCCAATAAAGCCAAATCTCCTACAGGTGTGGAATCAAGGAGCCAGGAGAAAGAGGAGATGCTGCCGGGTTCCGCATGGGCACCAGCATGGACTGTGCCCTATGTTCCAGGGCATTCTCTCTCTTTCAGCACAGCTAAGGGCAGAGGAGAGGACAGCATTTCTGCCAGTGGGACTCACAGTTGTCTGCATCCCAACTCCTACGTCCCCTTAAAAACAAAACAAAACAAAAAATCTGCTCCTCAGAATCCAGACCAGGAACTCTGGAGACATTAGCATATTCTGGCAAGCAGCCTGACGGCTAATAGATAACAGGTTATCCAGGAAATAATTAGAAGCCTGCGCCCACACGGATCAGTTGCAAACACTGACCTCTGTCATTCAGGATATGGCCCTGAAAGTAAAGAACCCTTTCTTCTTTCACTTTCAGGGGTTGGGGAAATGTCAGACCTCTCTCCCTTCTTTCATGCCGTGACAAGTTAACAAGTGCTGAGTCTCCAACAGGCACTTACGTCCCCCTAAGCTTGGAGTCAGGAGACCCAGCAGGTCCACTCCCATGAGGCGCTGGGGCCGGGGAGGAGGGAATCAATCCCTCAGGCGCCAGCCACAAGGTAGGAGGCCCACACCAGCTTTCTTTTTCACCATTTCCTGCCCATGTCTCCAG
The DNA here is from genome assembly GCF_949987535.1 of Balaenoptera acutorostrata. Classification (NCBI taxonomy): domain Eukaryota; kingdom Metazoa; phylum Chordata; class Mammalia; order Artiodactyla; family Balaenopteridae; genus Balaenoptera; species Balaenoptera acutorostrata. The sequence continues at coordinate 144,594,250 of NC_080066.1, read as the reverse complement.
TCTTCTTGCCCTCCTTGACCACACTTCTGCCCCTGCCCTGCTCCTTTCAAAGTCCATGCCTGGCTTTGGAGGGAGATATTTCTAGCCCTGCTTTCTCTTTCCCAAGTCAGTACATTGCATTCCCCTAGCTCGCCTCCTTCCCTACACACACACACACACACACACACACACACACACACGCACACACGCACTTTGTTTGCTTTGGGCGGAGGGGTGGAGGGAAGGAGCAAGATTCAGAAAGAAAAGCTTTTGTTTACGTTTAAGGCATACATGTGCGTTAACTGTTATAGATTTTATCTTTTGTGTTACATCACTGTTTCTTTCAATAATGGCTTTCAAAAGAGAAAAACAAATACCGTATGCTAACACACATATATGGAATATTAAAAAAAAAAAAAGTTCTGAAGCACCTAGGGGCAAGATGGGAATAAAGACACAGACCTACTAGAGAATGGACTTGAGGATACGGGGAGGGGGAAGTGTAAGCTGGGACAAAGTGAGAGAGTGGCATGGACATATACACGCTACCAAACGTAAAATAGATAGCTAGCGGGAAGCAGCTGCATAGCACAGGGAGATCAGCTCAGTGCTTTGTGACCACCTAGAGGGGTGGGATAGGGAGGGTGGGAGGGAGGGAGACGCAAGAGGGAAGAGATATGGGGAAATATGTATATGTATAACTGATTCACTTTGTTATAAAGCAGAAACTAACACACCATTGTAAAGCAATTATACTCCAATAAAGATGTTAAAAAATAAAATAAAATAATTAATCATATTAAAAATAATAATAATAATAATGGCTTTCAAAACTATTTTCTCTTCAAACCTTCTTTATCCTTTTCTCTAGCAAGATGTACAGAATTCATATGTAAACAGGAATGCAATGACAGATTGAGGCTTTTTCACTTTCTCTTAAGTAGATGGATACCTCTAATAATTCTTTTCTTATATAGCATGTAAAATCAGTCAGACAGACAGACTTTTCCTGTCTGTACATGGGGCTCATATTTTTCTCTCATAAAATCAATAGCAACAACAGTAGGTACCATGTTTTGCACACTAAGATGTGCTGGACTGTGCTAAGCACTTTGTGTGCATTGCTTTATTTAATCCTTTCCACAGTCCTGTTTTATTGTCCCCATTTTACAGATGAGAAAATAGAGGCCTGGACAGATTAGATAACTGCCCAGATTTTTTTTTTTAAAAAGGTAGAAACAGCAAAGACTCTGACATTCAAATCCCTGTCTGTCAGATTCCAAAGTTCCATCCTCTATCACCTACATACTAACTCCTTTAAGGAAGCAGCAGGTGACAGTAGAGTCCTGGCTCCTAGGAGGTGGGCTAAAAGGGATAGTGATCTGCAGAGGAGGAAGTTGGGAGCCTGTGGCTGATGTCATAGCATCCAAAACTGTCCATCATGCTTGGAGTTTGCCCAGTGCTCCACAAGCATCATCTCATTTGAAGCTCACCATAGCCCCATGAGTCAGGCATTATTTTTCACCAACCTCTGCCACCCCATGTTACACATAAGATTTAAACTGAGGGTCAGAGGAGAAGTGATTTGTTCAAAGTCACAAAGCGGGTAAGTGGAGGTGGAATGTGGTTTTGAATTTAGGCTTCCAATTCTCAAACCTACACTTATCTTACTATATCCTCTGTCTTTCAGCAACCCTTGAGTTAGGCCTCTTAAAACAGTGTGAGGAATGGGGCCAGGCTCTTTGGCTCTTTGTTTACTCAGTGGTCAACAGTTTGAAAAGTACAGTGAATAGATAAAAGTGTGGGCTCTAGAATCAAATTGCCAGAGTCAGAATCTCAGCTCTTTCACTTATAGGTTATGCGACCTTCGCAAGTCACTGTGCCTCAGTTTCCTCATCTATAACATAGGGGATAATAAGAGTACCCACTTCTAAGGTCACTATGAATGAGGTATCTGAAAAGTGCTTAGGATCATGCTTGGCATGAAGGAAGCTATCAATAAATAGAAGTTATTACTGCTACTTAGCAATTTCAGCTAGCACCCAATAGCTGGATTTACAGAGAAACTTTCATTTCCGTTAATATAAGTTACATTATCCTGCCAAAGACAAGCCCTCCAGACTTCTCTGCCTTGGCTTGAGTTCTCCCCAAAAGCAGACTCCAGGGCAAAGATTCAAGTTGCAAGTAGTTGATGGGGGTGGTGATTCCAGAAAGCTTTTTGAGAGAATGGGGAAAGTGAGACAGGAAGGGAAGCAAGTCAATAAAGGGTGTTAGTGAGCGGCTTACCACTGGTGGGAGGGGTGCTCTATCGTACTGGGATCCCTGAGGACCCTGGCACACAGACACCACGGGCATTCGGTCCCTGTCGACCTCAAGCATGCTCCAGGGGCCAGGGCACACCTGCAGGCAACAAGAAGCAGGCAGCTGTTGGTACAACAGGAACATGTTGCAGGTGACCCTGGGGCAGGCCAAGGACCTATGGGTGGGCCCTGCCTGCCAGCTACACAGTAATCTCTCAGTGTTGCTAACACTCTAGGTGTTTTTTTGGTTTTTGTTTTTTCCTCAGAAACACTTGCCAAACAGTCCTATTGTTTGCTCTGGATCTAGTTTTAAAGAGCAAAGTTTCCTCTTAGAACTGCAAGTGCTTAGAAATGTCTTTAGAAATTCTGGATAATCAAGGTCCCCTTAAAGTATCCATAATCATGACAGTCTGGTTCATGCCTGTGCATTGTGCCTTCTAGTTTACAAAATACTTTTGCATGTACGATCTCATTTAATCCTCATGGTAAACCAGTGAGGTGAATGACAGTCCTCCGAAGCAATCCCAGTTTTCAATCCTGCTACAAAGGGTTAGAAACAGGTTAGTGATTTCAGTTGAGAGATGATTCCAAGGCCCTGAGGGAAGTTTCACAGCATCTCTCCTCTATCTGAACAGTCCCTAATGGACCTGGAAGGAATCATTCTGGCCATTTTCCTCCAGTTTGAAAGCTTTAAGCATATTTATGCTTTTGAAATAGTAAAGCAACCCAGTGACTTTATTCATTTTTCTGAGTACACATGTAACAAGATGTTAGAAGTTTTGAAGGCAATGGAGATCACATTCCAAGAAGAGGTACCAGACCACGGTGCAGGCTTTGGAAGAAAGGAAGGCAGAGAAAACCAGTTTCCTGACTCTTGTACCCCTCATTCATAGTGACAAAACAGCCAGGAGTTTGGAGATGAGAAAAGAGGATTTCTGGACAAAGTTTTTGTTGTGTTGTGAGTCCACTCCCACCCCTGGGGGAGAGAAGGGAGTACAGCCTAGGAAGCCTAGGAAAGGGGGGTTCCACTTGTCCACTGAGAGAGCTTAACATGTGCCCCTTGTAGCTAAGGGGGCCCAGTGCACAGGTATAGAAAAATCTGAAGGACAAGTGATGGGCTGACTATGGCTTTGATTACGGAGTAGAGGGAAGGTCAAGGGGAGGAAGCTATGACAGCTTGTGCTTCAAACCTAGCCTTCTGTGCTCAGCCTTGTGATCTGGAGCTGGGACTCTGCAAATCATATTTCGGCTTTGCCAGCTGGCTCCAGATTAGCTCTTCCAGTGGGAGGCACTAGAGGGAGACAGCATGGCTGGAGGCGAAACAAGGGGCTTGTTTCTTCCTGTCTGGGTTTCCTGTTCCTATCCATGTCACCTTAGTCTCCCCTCTTCACCTTGGCAGTGGCAGCTCCCTCCTGTAGCAGGATTTGTATGCAGTTTGCCATTTTTCCAACACTGACAGCACCAGCCTCATCACACTCCCCCCTCCCAGGAGACACCAGGTGCCCCCCACAGCACCCCCCCAGGCCCCTCTGCAGCTCAGAGACGCCAGCTCAGCTGAGCAGCGCCTCCTCCTCAAAGTCTTTCAGGTTTCTAAACTTTAACACTTTCCACCTCTTCCCACACCTGGTCCTAGGGCTGGGGGCTGCTCCTGCAGTTGCTACCTCGGTGATACCTTAGTGCACTCTTTTTGCTTTTTCAGTTACCTAGTTAACAAGTTTACACTTAGTTCACAATCATTAGATGACCCTCTCTGTTCAAATACCTGATGTTTCTGGCTCTTGGCCAGTCCCTGACGGATACCCGTTTTAATGAAAACTGGAGAACTGGAGTATCTCAGGGAACAGGTTGGGGTGAAGAATCTTTGAGGCCTCTGGAGGAAAGGCTGGAAAATGCTTAGTTTCTTAATCTTTCTTGAATCATGGAGCTCTCTGAAAGACTGATGAAAACAATGGACTTTCTCTCTAGAAACTGTTAAGTATCTGCCAGCACAGTCCCCACCTCCAGCCCTCGCACACAGCCTTGTTGTAGTGCTTGGTGGACCCCAAATCTCAGGTTAATAACTCCTGCTGCGGTAGAATGCTCGCTAGGTTGAGTCGCCCTCTTGGAGAAAATCTGGTTGGCTCTCAGAGGCTGTTGCCTGAGCCTAAGAAAAGTCTAACAAAAGGACCGTCAGTGCTGGGTTGCCAAGGAGCTGTCCTAGATTTTCAAACCCTCTGAATTTGAGATAAATATCCTGACTGTGGACCTGCCAACCGTCCTGGATTTGCAGTTGCTTTTGCATCTGAAGCCTTAAAATTGTATCTTTTTCAGCAACAACTATTTTACTTATGGGGGTCCAGCCAACAAGAATGAGGCATTCTGAGGCAGAGCCTTGTTTGGGGGACTCTCCTCCCTAGAGGCCCTGGCTCACCCAGCCAGCTGACCTGGCCGGGTCCCAGTAGCTCTCTGCCCTTCAGTGACCACCTAGAGTGCAGCTCTCCTGGAGAGAAAGGTGAGTCGCCATCTCCTGGCCGGCGCTATTATTGCATGCCAATTTTCCAGAAAGCAATTGGTGGTGTCTAATTTCTAAGGATAACAACTTCCCTTTTACTGTGAGTTAGTTATCTGGATGTGTTTTGTGGATAATTATGCCCTAGGCCATTAAAGGGGAGAACACAGAGTTTGGAAAAAGTTAGTACCTCTGGGCCTCAGTTCTCCATCTCTGAGTCAAGGCTGGCTGTGATCCTAATGCTGAGAAGTCTATCGCTGGTTTTCCTTTCTCCATGAAACTGCCCTATTGCGCTTTCCACGTTAGAAGGCAGCACCATAGAACAGAAGAGAATTCTTCCCTTACACAGTTAGATAGCCACCATATGTCTCTGCAAAGCTGTCTTATGCTTCTTAGTTGAATGTTATCTTTTAAGTTATTTAAACACTGCTCAAAATGTAGACTGATTTTTTTCTCTGTAGATTAAAAAAGGCTTTTTTGTTTTATTCATTCATTCTGCAAAATGATTCATTCATTCAACAAATTTTTATTGAATGACTACTATGTGTCTGGCACTTTCCAGGCACTAGGTATACAACCATAAACAAACAGACACAAATCTTTCCCTTGTGGAGATTCTTACCTAATGGAGGAGACAGACAACAAATAAAATACATAGTGTGTCAACTGAAAGAGGATGTGGGCTAAGAGCACTTGTTTGTTTGTTTTGCTTTGCTTTTTAAGACAGGAGAAATTACAGTATGTTTGTCTGCTGATGGGAATGATCCTGTAAATAGGGGGATGATAATGATACAGAAGAGAGGAAGGAGAATTAGTGGAACGATGTCCTTGAGTAGATGAGAGAGGATGGGATCCAGTGCAGAAGTAGAGAGGATGAGTCAAAAATTTATTGAACCCCTGCCAAGTGTCAGAACCTGGGCTGGTGCTGGAGACAGAGCAGTGAAGAAAACAGACAACATCCCTGCCTTCCTGGAGAGTTCATTCTAATTAGGACAACGAGCAATACAAAAAGCAAACTAATGAATGGATCCATGGTACCCATGGACTGGGATACGCGCCATGAGAGAAACACAGTGGCCACGGAAGTCCTCTTTGAGAAGTGACAGTTAAGCTGAGTCCTAAAGCATGACAGACCAACCTCCACGTGAAGAGCCTGAGCGAAGAGGATTCCAAGCAGAAAGAAGAGCGAGTACAAGACCCTGAGGGGGGAAGAGTTCGGCCCATTCGTGCACTTGTAGGAGGTGAGGCTGCAGAAGCGTAGTTACCAAGAATGAAGCCTGAGATGAGGTTACAGAGGTTGGTTGCTGATGGCTTTTTTTGAACAGCCAATAAATTTTATGAACAAATTTGTAGATGACTCAAGGCTAGGAAGGAGAGCAAACACTGTTAAATGACAAAATCAGAAATAAAAAACATTTCAATAGATGGCATGTGACAAATCTCCATGTCAGGTCTTGCATTTAGGTTCCAAAAACCAAGTGCAAGAAAACAGTAAAAAGATCAAGTGTACCACTAGCTCCCATACAAAGGGTTTTGGGTTTTGCAAAGAGCAGATCCTAAAAGAGGCCTAAGTGTAAGCTCTTCCCCGGGGAATGTGATGGAAGGAGCAGAAGTGAGGAAGGAGGGGATTGAAAGAGAAGAAGAAAGAGCCAAGACAGAGCTATGTCTGGAGCTGGCCATGCCTCCAGGCTACTGCTTGTATAATACAATCCCAGGAGACCATGGAGTTACTGTCTGAAAGGTGTCTCAGCAACAACCAAAAGGGGGGATGGGGGAGGGGCAGCAGCTCTCCACGGCCCCCAGACCACTGGGCGAAGGTTCTCCCCACGGACATCTATGTTGCCCGTGTGTGAGTGCCAAGCACGTTACCATGTGGCCCCACAGACAATGTTACTCAGAGGCCTGAAGGCAGAAAGTGAGGCCACAGAGTGGACCTGAGGTGGGTCATGGTCATCTGCACCTGGGGGAGCTGGCTGGCACCCCACAGAACTGGGCACAGCAGGAATAAGGGACAGGTGAGATCCAAACCTCTGAAGTGATTCACAAGTGGCGTCCCATACACACACATTGGCGAGGAAGGACAGTTCCCTACTTTTACCATTTTATCTGTCTTTTCAGGCTTTTCGTGAAGATACATGTGTATAACTAAATCTCATTGGCAATACTTTCATGATATTTAGGCTCTTATAGGTAAAAAGGTCCCCCAAAATACTGTCCCAGAAGCCATAATAATCCCTTCTTTAAATCTAATTCAACATAGGAATCTTTATTAAATATTAACCTAAGATTTCTAAATCTTTATAAGATGCTGCACTTATATAAACTACTTACTTCTGCTAATCCAAGGGCTATGAGGGAGGGGAGTATTGTGTTGGGGATACCACTTATCCCATTTATCCCAAGAGTTAAGATTTTGATTCAGAGTTAAGATTTTGATTCATCTCCAAATGAGGTTATATATACAGTCTCAGCGCTACACTGCAACAACATTGAAAGAAGATGCTGTTCGTCATACAACTGAAACACGTGTCCCCATTATCCAAATCAGACTGCCTATAATACATTACAAATTAATATATTTTAAAAGTCCTATAATTACCTCGTGAATAACTCAGTGCCTTTGGTGCTAGATTATACCAATTTATTAAATGCAAGGTTTTAAAAAATTCACAATTTTTGTGATTCTGTTTTGATATTTCTCCTTTTTTTAATATACCAGGAGCCTTAAAATATGAAAGTGGCCCATGTATTTCTTGATCTCTGAGAGCTCCTGCCTTATCCCTACCAACTTGCTGAAAGTACTGCTGATGGAAGTTCCATTTTCCCCCATTCTGAGGGCTCATTAGTCCTGCAACTTTTGTCTGCACAGGGAAAAGCAAAGGAGAACTAACTAGAGGGTAAGTGAGGAACCCTTGCTCCTTTTCCCAGCTCTGAAGGTGTTGTAAATACCACCCAAGGCAGTCTGGTATTGCACTGGAGATTGGTTTATTTTTCATCTCACAAAGGGTTAGGAGTCCCTTTATGTAATTGTTGCTGTGGAGAGCCAGCACTTCTAGATATGCCTCTGTTGGATCCCCAAAGGATTGTCTTCTCTTAAGAGTTTCTTCAACCTATTTATTCTCTAGGTTTCTTCAAGTTCAAAACTCAATGCTGCATACTCTCCTCATTACAGCCCTGCCCAATCTCTAGCGGTGCCTTTCAGGGAGGCCCTGTAGGAGTTGGGGGTCATTTATCTCTGCCCTGCAGACCCTAAACTGGCTGGCTGCTGGCTGCACTACACCACTGTTCACCTCCTCAGTGGGCTCCTGGCCTCTTGTCCTTGCCCTTCGGGTTCTAGGTAAGGGCCACACATATCATTCAAAAAGGACAGCGTGGGCTTGCAGAAATATCTACTGTATATGGAGCAATCACCATGACATTTGGGCCAAAGTGCCTCTCCTTAAAGAAGCAGAGACTTAGGCCAACCTCAGTTCTATCATTTCTAATATGACTGGCTGTCCTCGGCCTACGTGTACCTGTCCTTGCATGATGTTTAAGATGACTTATTGCTGATGTAGGTGCTCCCCATTTAATTTTCCTCTCTTTTAATGGTCCAGAAGCCTCTCTCTCATCACCCAGCCATGTTATCTCCATGTTAATCTTCCCTCTAAGCCTAACCCTGTGGGTTAGAGAATAAAACAGGGATGAGAGGAACAGAAATGGTTCCAATAATCTGCTTCTCAGACAGGAGACTACTGAAAAATAAGATTCAAAAAGTGACTTTGGGGGGATTCCCAGCCCTGAAGGAAAGCCACAAGAAATGCAAGAGAGTGGTCTCACTCCTCACCCTCCCAGCACAGACCCCAATCTGTCTCAGCTGTCAGGTTCAACTGGGACGCAGATCTCTCCATTGGAAACTTATCAAGACCTATTTGGCACTAGAGTGGCCACCTCTCTGGGAACTTCTCTTCCAGTCCAGAGAAGCCAGATATTAGATCTAAGTCTGGGCCCAGAGCAGAGGCAGCTGCTTCCCTTCCGGTCATTCACAGAAGCCCAGCCTGGCCAGTGGCACCGTTCCCACCCAGTGGGACTCCTCACCAGTGAGGCTCCGGCAGCCTGAGAAGTTCACAGAGGTCCAGAGCAGAACCCCACAGTGTGCCTGGGTTCCAGGAATTGAGCATGAGGCTTGGTGAAAAGGAATGGGGGTGGGTTGGGAGAGAGAGCACAGAAACATCAATCTGGGCAGAGAAGAAAGTTTGTAGCCTCAACGAGATTCAATAATTCTTCTAAGGTTTGTGGAGCAAGCACTCTGCTCAGTTTCTACTTTTGAGACACATGCACCTTATTGGGGAAATGCAACACAGCCACAAAAGAGACTCAACAGAACAGGAGTCGGCCCTCTGACTTCATGCCCTTGGAGAGGCAAGGGCAGTAAGGGAAAGAGAGAGCCTGATGGCCAGAGCTGTAAGGGAAGCCTTCGTGAGGAGGGGAGCTTGAATGGGCTCTGGATGGGAGGGACAGTTGGCCAGGGAGGACATTCTGGGCCCAAGAAGGTAAAGAAATAACTTCACGGAACTCCATGGAAGTTCTTTCCATTGGGTGAGTGCAAGTTCAAACTTTGAATATGGTTCCCTATGTGATTTCCCTCAGGACAGAGAGAGAATCTCTTCTTGCCCTTTATTCATTCCTCCAAGTAGGCTATAAGGAACCAGAGCACTCCAGAACCTGGTGGTAATCTGAATACTGTTATTACCACCACTAATAATAATAACAGTGCTCATGACTGTCATTTACTGAATGTTTTCTCTGCTCCAGGCACTGTGTTAAGTGCTTTACACACATTAGTCTCATTTAATCTTTACAACTACTTTACCATATAAGTACTATTATTATCCCCATTTTATAGGTGAGGAAACTAAGACTTGTAGATGCTAGATTATTTGCCCCTATGAATAATAATTGCTAAAGCCCAGGCTGGAACTGAAACTTTAACTCCAGAGCGCTAACATTTAACCACTATGCATATTATCCCACAGTCCTCAAGTATTTCTTTGCCCAATTAGACAATGGATGCCATGTTTCTAGAAGATGGATTTATCCAACTCCCCTCTGCTCTTCTTGAATTAGGGAGGCCTAGTTCAAGTCTCATCATATCTCTGAGACCCTCCCCAACCCCTCCAGCCCTCACAGAGCACCCCTTTTCCTGAATTCCCATAGCACTTAAAGCATGAGTCACTGATGGCAGTTCATCATCCAAGGTCTCAGGTCATTATCTCATTCAAGGAACATCTTGTCTCTCCAACAAGGCTGCAAACAACCTCAGGTAAGGACATGTCTTACTTCTCAAGGCAAGAGAAATACTTGTTGAATTGGATGAATAACTCCTCCTCCAAGTTGGCACAAAGGCAAGCCTGCAGCGTGCCCTCCAAAGGGCCCTGCTCCAGACTTCAAGGTAGGGGTGCTGGCCACTGGTTTATCTTGGCTGGTTGCCCCTCTCCATACACCTCTCCGTCCTTGCCCTGTATCAGTATCCCCACTCACTTGCCCATTCTTACCTGGCAAACAGAAATCTGGCAGCTTTCTACCGCCTTCCTGATGGGCTGCCTAGCTCTTTCCTGCCCAGAGAGGTCACAGCAGCCTGTTCCCAGAGAACTCCTGGCCCTGCCCCAGGACTCTCACCTGGGCGAGAAGTGGCTTCCCTGGTGTGCTTCCCTGGAATGTCATTGTGCAGCATCTACGTCCTGACCCCCTCAGTACTTTCTCCATAAACTTCCGAGGAGGAATTAATCAACGCTGTAATCACTGGGGGGTGGAGGAGGCTGGGAACTGATTGAGGGGTCTAGTTGTTTTATTGTTAGCCAGTGTAAGTTAAGTAAGTCCAATCAATAAATTTTATAGGTCTCCCCAGATTGCTCCAGAGGTGAGACCCAGCAGCTTTCACCTCAATAGATTTAGACCCCTGCCTAAATAAAAAGCAATACTCACCAAGAGAAGCAGTTTGATTTCCTTTCAAGAGACTCTCTTATTGTCCTTGAGCCTGTCCTGACTTAAATCAATAACCTTAACAGCTTCCAAGAAGAAATCAGTTGCCTTTGGAGTGTCTCTGTGCCACCACCTGCTCTCCCCGGCACATGACAATTTTAGATTCCTGGATTGAACCAGGCAAAGCAGTGAGGACTAATACCTCTGCCTGTCCTGTCCCTGGGCACCAGGCCCTCCTCCCAGCCCTGGCAGGCCAGACCTCTCCCCTCCTTTTACATTCTCTTTCTCCTGTCCCACATCTCTCCCCAACCAAGACTCCCCATAAACCCACCCCTGCTCTGCATCCCTGGCTTCCAGAACCCTGTGTGACCAGGCTGCTTACCAAGGAGCTGGTCTTCCTTGTCACTTTCAGGGTGGATGTGATAGTCCCTCCATGTGGCACTTTTGTGTCTTTACAAGAGTATCTAGGAAGCAGAGTGAAAATGGCAGTAGTAGTAATAGCCATAGTAGTAAGACCTCAGTGGAGTGACTGCAATGGTGAGACTTTCAGGCCGTGGGTTGGGGAGTCTAGCTTGGGCCAGTAACCTTTCAAGTTATTCCTCAGAGAGAGTTACCATCTCTGCACACTTAGGGCCCAGCCTGGCCCTATCTGCCAGGACTGGTTTAGGGGTCAGCCTCATTGCCTTAACTCTGTCCCTTCATCAGGCTGGTGAGTCTCCATTTCCCTGTTCTGCAGGGGCAACCACAATGGAGCCAGCCGTGAAATGGTCTGTCTAGGGGCCAGGGGCCAGCAGGAGAGTGAAGGCACCTCCATACCTCTACCCAATGTCAGGGCATTATGCCTGTGAAAACCCCCAAGCCACCCATCTGGGATGGTGGCTGGAAAGGCTCCCACACTATTTTCATTCTTAAGTGGGAACAAGACCCACCACTCCTCAGCCATGGGATCAAACTTTTATTTTATTTTATATTTATTTATTTATTTATTTTTGGCTCATGCCAGGTCTTTAGTAGTGGCATGCATGCAGGATCTAGTTCCCTGACCAGGAATCAAACCCGGTCCCCCTGCGTTAAGAGCGCAGTCTTACCCACTGGACCACCAGGGAAGTCCCCGGGATCAAACTTTTAAATACTGGTATTTCCATGGTTGCTCCAAAACCCATTCTGTCCTGCCAAGACAGATTCTCCAACCAGGCCATTAAATGGTCAAGATCAGGTTGTGTTAAAGCAATTCCTATGTTGGAAAAACCTTCAAATAAAACGTCGAGTCTCTGTCCTAAAGAGACCCAGGAGTTCCTGCAGCCCAGAGGCCATCTCCACCTGAGAGGCTAAGCAGACCTCAGAGCAGTGGCGAGTTAGCACCACGGGCAGATCATTTTTAACATCTTCCTCCTCCATGTGACAACTCTGAGCAATAATCAGGAAATGAAACAAATGATAATAATGGCCAGAAAAGGACAGGTTTGTCAGAGATTCATAAAAATCCCATTTCACAATTAATTTCAGAAGTTGTAATGCTGTCCTTATATTTGTGTGTTTGGGATCCATTTTAGCTGTTTTCAAATGGTCTCCACAGTCAAAAACAATTCAGCTAAAATATCTTCATCAGAAAATTCACCATAGGGCTTCCCTGGTGGTGCAGTGGTTGAGAGTCCGCCTGCCAATGCAGGGGACACGGGTTCAGGCCCTGGTCTGGGAAGATCCCACATGCCACGGAGCAACTGGGCCCATGAGCCACAACTACTGAGCCTGAGCGTCTGGAGCCTGTGCTCCGCAACAAGAGAGGCCGTGATAGTGAGAGGCCCGCACACCGCGATGAGGAGTGGCCCCCACTCGCTGCAAGTAGAGAAAGCCCTCGCACAGAAACGAAGACCCAACACAGCCAAAAATAAATAAATAAATAAATAAATTTTTAAAAAAAGAAAATTCACCATAAATTTCTATTATAGGTGGTAAACTTCTGAAGTTTTTCTTCTGTAAAAAAATCAGAGAAGGGCTTCCCTGGTGGCACAGTGGTTAAGAGTCCGCCTGCCAATGCAGGGGACACGGGTCCGAGGCCTGGTCCGGAAGATCCCACATGTCGCGGAGCAACTCAGCCTGTGCGCCACAACTACTGAGCCCCGCGTGCTGCAACTACTGAAGCCCGCACGCCTAGAGCCCATGCTCCACAACAAGAGAAGCCACCGCAATGAGAAGCCTGCGCACCGCAAAGAAAAGTAGCCCCCTCTCGTCAAAACTAGAGAAAGCCCACACACAGCAAAGAAGACCCAACGCAGCCAAAAATAAATAAATAAAATAAATAAATTTATTTTTTTTTAAAAATCAGAGAAAATGGCTGAATGACAATAAATATTGGAATTACTTGACATGTTGCTTTAGAACGAGCATCCAGCTCTTGATGAAAACAATCAAGTCATTTAGACATTGTTCTTTTGAGTTCTTCTGGCATGGTCACGTGGACAACAAAACGTAACTATCTCGTATTCTGTTTCTGCATGTTTACAATCATTTGCTATCACTGTTATTTTGACTCTATTGTTTACACACAGGAATATGTAGTTCTACAGAGTTTGGAACTGAAGGGTTTCCAAATCATTAGGTACTTATTCTGGAAACAAATGTTTGTGGGTGAATCCACTTGAGTTAGGGGCTAATTCTCAAAATAACGTCCATGTAGAACACAATATTCATTAATAGATAAGTTATTTAAATGTGTTAATTTGAAGCATATATAGATCTATTTAGATATAGATACAGATACAGATATATTTAAAACTCAACAAGAACCATAGCAATTATTTAGAACTTAGACCAACAAAAGATTTTTTTTCAAGGAGGGTATTTTTATCACTGTCATTGTTCAGGATTGCCAACTCATGTTGATAATAAAAGGTAGACTGAATTTTAGTTTGTTTTACTGTGGTTTTAAAATTTGCTACAATGTATCGCTTATTGGCTGCACATGGGATGGACAGATCCCACTGTCTGCTCCACCCCTGGGGCCCCACTGCTCAGATGAGCGGCAGGGATCATTGCAGCCCCTGGCCATTAGCAAGTCAACCTATGAGTGTTGCATTCAAAACCTTGCAAGGGGGACTTCCCTGGTGGTCCAGTGGTAAAGACTTCGCCTTCCAATGCAGGGGGTGTGAGTTTGATCCGTGGTTGGGGAGCTAAGATCCCACATGCCTCCAGGCCAAAAACCCAAAACTAAAAATCAGAGGCAATATTGTAACAAATTCAATGAAGACTTTAAAAATGGTCCACATAAAAAAATCTTGAAAAAAAAGAAAAAACCCTTGCAAGGAAAGTCTGGGTGAGAGAACTCACAAAGTAGAGGCCTGCATCTAGGTCACAAACCTATTTTGGGGGGCCCGTAATATTAAAAAAAATAAAAAATATAAACCCCAACAGACAGTACCTCAGTGTCTTCTGGCAAGGCACGTGCTGTAATTTACCACAGTCTCTACCACTCCCCATTTCTACGTTGTCTGATTTGCCCACTTGAGTCAGCTGCCTGGCCCCTGCAGGCATCTGAGTCTGTGACCCCTACTTCATGACTGTTTCTAGCGCTGTCCTGATAGTAACCTAAATGTTTTCCAGTTATTTCGTTTTACAGGGTTTGCTCTGTTCTTCTTTGCCCTCACTGACCAGAGCTCATGGGCCCCTTCTGAACCCTTCAGCTCCACACTTCAGAGACCCTCTTCCCTCTTGTTTAACCTGGTGGTTCTCTTCCCTTACATCTCACGTCACCAGTGCCACTCTGCTTCAGGAAGGAGCACTCGGGCAGCCACTGAATGCTCCTTCCTGAGCATGAGTCAGGCAACTGCCTCCCTTTGAGTGGGAACCTTGGACTTCAGCTTCATCTGTGACCCCCCAGAGAGGCCAGCAAGGTGTGGCGAGCATGCACTCAGCCTCCCGCACTCAGAGTCCAGCAAACAGCTGTCTTCCCTGGTTGGCAGGTGGGGAAACAGAGGGGGAAAAACCACTTTCAAGCCCTGAATATACATGCCGAGTCCCGCCCATGGCTGGCTTAACTGAGCATCATGCAAGACACATTCCTGGCCAAACTGGTCCACACCGACTTGAACAATTACTTTCAGCCAGTGGTGTGTGGGAGCTGGCTTGTGCCAATTCCTGAGAAGCAACTGTTAAGCAATCTGGAATTTTACCAGCGAGTAGGTACCTTGAAATCAGCCCAGGCAGAAGTATTTACACCAAGGAAATTGACACACGCTATAAACCAGGGCTTTATAAACCGGGGAAGAGGGGGAGGCAGTTTACTAGCATACCACTGCTTTTAGCCCAACCCAACCTTTCCTTTGAAACCAGACAATGACTAGAAATTCTCACTTATGCTTTAAGAGAGATTGTACAGTGCAGTTAAGAGGTGGGCTCTGGAAACACACCACCTGGGTTCAAGTCTACCTCCTACCTGTGGGACCCTGAGCACACTGTGAAATCTCTGTGCTTCACTGTTCCCATCTCTAAGGTCGAGGTAGTCATAGCACCTTCTCACAAGACTTCCATGGGCTTAAACGAGTTGATACATGTAAAGTACCCAGAGCAGTGCCTGCACATAAAAGGCACTGCACAAACATCAGCTATTATTATTCTAAAACTGAAATATCCTTTAGTTCTCTTATTTCAGTTGTGTAGTTAGAAGATGCAAATATCTAGTAACCAATTTAAACCCTGCATGGCTTGCTGAATATAAATATCACTAATATACCACTCTTTCAGATGCGTGTATATCAAGTCAACTCATGTCCTCTTCCTGCCAAAAAAATAGCAATGACACATGGTAAAAAGCTTATTAATACAATTATTCCAAAATATGGGTATTGGTTTTGCATCTTAATCCCAGAATTAGAAAAAGTCTCCTCTTGTTAGTTTGTTATAAATTCTGCTTTTTTTTTTCTTCATTTTTAAAATGCAATGTATTTTTTACATGTTAACAGCCATGGAAACAGGATGGGTGTTTGAACTGACGTGTACATATGACGTGACCATGTTTCTTTCTCCCACGCTAAAAGCAGTTATTAAATTGATGATGGATCTTACAATCGATGGTGTCTGAGAATCTGGGAAAGGCAGTAATAACAGTCAAGGGCAAAGTCAGGACAGGACCCAGGACTCCAGCCTCCATGTCTAGTGTTGTGTCCCCAAAGTCACAATGTTCCAGGGATGAGGTTTTGTCACATGTGGGACTGCTGAGGCCACTTGTCCCTACCCTTAGGCTGCTGTTGGTGGGGGCTTGGCCCCAGCTTGGACTTTTTTTAAATGTGCAAAGATTCATCCTCATTCTTCAATTAAAAGCACAGTGCACCACCCCAGGGGCTGGGATCTGACCACCAGAAAGGAAAGCACTAAGATAACGTGAAAGCAAAGGGGAAGTAGGAACTAGGCTTCAGAGCAAGGGGACAAGCGCAGCTGTGCCAGGCAGAAAACACACACACCGCGCTGGTATTTGGTTCAGTCACCCCCTTCCCAGTTTCACATGCTTGGTCTACGCACCACACTTTCTCTGTAATCTCAGTTTCTCCCACCTGGTTTCTTCCCCAAGCAGCTTGTGGAATTTAAGAAGGAGAAATCAACAGAAGACTCAAAGGGCCCCTCCCCAGCTGCCTCCTGAGCACACGCTTCCCTCAGTCAGTCGCTCTGGGCACCTTTAACTCCCACCGTGGGAGACCCCGAGCCACAGACCCTGGGGGGCACCTGTGTGAGGCTGAGGCGCAGCTACTGGGATCCCAAGAGAGCTACAGCCAGAGCAGAAGCCACCGGAGAGACCACGCACAGAAGCCAGTCTATCATCCACACGCCAACGTCTTTTGTTCTTGTTTTGTTCTTACTCTGTGTCCTGCGCCCCAGATCCCCCACAACACAGCAGCGGGAGGGGAACACGCAGAAAATGCAGTCCAGGGCCTGGCCCACGTGGATAGGGCAGTGTTGGCAGCCCTGCCCTAACCCTTTTCCTCTGCAGGAGCCAGGAGACCAGGCAGAAGAGGAGGAAGAGACACAGTCGTCTCCGGCACAGAAGGCCTGCAGTGCTTCGCAGCAGGAAGGCGGAGGCCAGCTCCACCCCGCCCCCCACCCCCCACTGCCCCTTCCCGGCTCCGGAGGCACGCACATGGCAGCCATAAAATGTGCCACTCAGCCTTCCTGCTACAGGGAGCAGGCCTGGCTGGAGGTCCCCGCTGCTGCCCCCCAGGATCCACCCCCAGATCCACACTGAGACCACACTCCCCAGGCCTACTCCCAGCTGATGCTGAGCATGGGGGTGGGGGAGGACTCTCCCCCAGGTCCCCAGGAGTCCTTACACAGGCAGCTTTGGCTCGAGCACTCCCCGTCCACCTGCCTGAACCTTTCTCAGAGCTGCGCTACTGTCTGAGACTCTTCCTACCTGTACAGTGAAGACTCTAACCTTGCCCCCAAAGTGGTCTGGCCTTTGCCCTTGGCTCCCAGGAGATAATCTGTTTGCCTGGGGCCTTGGGCTGGCCAGAGGGTAACAGTGTGACTTATGATGGGGACTGGCCGCACCAGAAAGACCAACAGTTTAATTTAGGGTGGGGCTTAGGGTCATGCAGTATCAGTCAACCTGGTGACCGAGATCAACTACATGGGCAATCAATCGATCATGCCTACATGACGGAGCCCCAGTAGGAGCTCTGAATACCAGGGCTCAGGTGAGTTTCCCTGGTTTGTAATACTCCGTGCATACTGTTACACATCAGTGCCAGGAAAGTAACACATCTGGACTCCACAGGGAGGAGACCATGGAAGTTCAGAGTCTGGTACTTCCCTGGACTCTATCCTATGTACTTGTTCCCTGCTGATTTTAATCTGTATCCTTTCCCTGCAATAAACTGTAACCACAAGTAAAATAGCTTTCAGTGAGTTCCATGAGTCCTTCTAGCAAATTACTGAAACTTGAGGGTGGTCTTGGGGGCCTCTGAACCTGCAACTGTCTGAAATGAGGGCAGTCTTGTGGCAACTGCTCCCTCTAAATTTTGCAGTTGCCCATCCCTCTCCTTCCCAGCCCCTGCACTGGGGCTCAAGCTCACCCCCTTCCTGGGCTCCCACCCTTTCATCCTCCACAGACATTTCCCCCCCCCCCCAAATTTCTTTTGTGTTCAATCCCATCTTGGTGTCTCATTCTCAGTGGACCTGAATGAACATAGGTGGTCTGTGAGCCACCAGCACTGGAAATGCAGAATCCTGAGCTCCACCTCAGGCCCGCTGAGCCAGACTCTCAGAGGTAGGGCTGGGGATCCACCCTGAGGATGACCTGCCCACATGATGCAGATGCCACCGGCCTGGAAGACTGACAGTTCCTGAGCAGCTGCTGCAGTGAAGACTCAGAGAAAAGGCTGCCACTTGTGGGAAGTGAGCTTCTGAAGCACCACCGGGCTGCTGCCCTTGGTGTAACGCTAAGTTCTCGGTGGCAGGATAGGATGAGTCCCATGGTAACCTGAGGGGTGGGGTGAGTGCAATGACAATAGCAGCTGATCCCACACATTAGGCCAGGTGCTTCCTGCCCCTGGCACCCCCACTCCTTATCTGAGGCATCAGTCCATCATCCTCACACTCAGCCTACTCTCTGGGAACCCATGCTTCAGAACATCTCCCTGCAGCATCTCCCACTATATTCTTTTTTCCACCAGGATACTGGGGCCCCAATTCCTTTCTAGGGCTTCTTCTAGGCCAACATCACAAAAACTCAATCATTCCAAAGCCTGACAAACACAGGCCACTTCCTCTTTGCATTTCCTCATACAGATTTCCATTTTTTACAATACTTCCATTTATTCAACAAATATTATAGAATACTTAGTACATACCAAATACATACTAGAGTAATTGAACCATAACCCCTGAGTGGAATCAGCCCAGACACAAGGGACCAAAGAACCACAGATCTTGAGACCACAAAGGTATCTGATCTCATAACAAGAATAATAAGGTGGCCAGATTAGTCACCTAGAGATTGTCCTAGAAATAAACTACCATGAAATCCAACATGTGAATGCACTGCTAATGTGATTAAGGTGCCTCCAAAACTCCCCTGGGAGCTTGGTTGATATGAATCAGTGCTCCTGACCTTGATGACCACATCTCCCATCCTTTCCTCCAAGACCTGAACCTAGATGGCTGAGGACAATAACCTAGACAAACAGCTCTTAACATCTTTTGGATTAGGGACCTCTTTGAGACTATGATGAAAGTTATGGACCCCTTTCTCCACAAATAGCATCATATATGTAAAATTGTGTATACATTCCAAAGAGTTCCATCCCCAGCTCACAGATTTAGCTTCAAGGATGTTTATCACAGCATTACTAATATTAGCAATTAAAAGAGAAAACTCTCTCTGCTCACACTTCTGACTCCAAATGTTTGTAAAGACCAAATATATATATTTTATTATGTCACAGTAATAAAAACATTATAAATGACCTAAATGTCTAATAATGGAATTAAGTATAGAATGTCCATATAGTAATGTATTCAGAAGCCATTAATATATTTTTAAAATAGCCTTGCTGACATGATAAGAGCTAACACATACTGCTTATCCTATGACAGACAAGATTTAAGTTCTTTAATTATATTAACTCATGTGATTCACACCAATACCCTATCAGGTATATTTTAATTTTACCCTTATTTTACAGATAAGGAAGCTGAGGTAGAGAAGTTAAGAAACTTACTCAAGATTATAGCATTATTAAGTGAATCCATTACTAAGTGGATTCATTATTGAATCCAGGAGATCTGAGTTTATAAACACACAAAGGTAGAACACAAAGCCACATGTATAATAAGATCCCATTTTGGTTAAAAAAACAAAAAACAAAAAACAAAAAACTGACTGGAGATCCCCTGTAGTGTTTTTAATATACATCCACAAGTTCTTTGATTCTTTTTATTTCAAGAGTTGGAAGTTAAATCCTCTCCCCTCGAGTGTGGACTTGACTTAGTGATTTTCTTCTAACAGAGTGTGGCAGAAGGGACAGGGTGTGACTTCCAAGAAGGTCATAAAAGGTATTGCAGCCTCCTCTTTGCTCCTTCTCTTGGATCACTTGGTCTGGCAGAAGCCAGCTGCCATACTGTGAAGACACTCAAGCAATCCTGCAGGAAGTCCACATGGTGGGGAACTAAGGCCTCCAGCCAACAGCCTTGTGAGTAAGTCACCTTGGAATCAGATCCTCTAGCCCCACGCAAACCATTCATATGGTTCCAACCCTATGAGAGATCCTGAGCCAGAACCACCCAACTAAGCTGCTCCTGAATTCCTGACCCATAAAAACTGCAAGATAATAAATGTCTTTTGTTTTGAACCACTAAGTTTTGGGGTAATCTATTATGCAGCAATAGATGAGTAATACATCCCTAAAATGTTAGCCACAGTGAGATTATGGGAATTTTCATTTTTAATTGTTTTGTCTTATCTGTATCTTCAAATTTTTCAATAAACCTATATTATTGTATATCCAAACAAGCACACGTAAAATAATATATTAAAAAGACTAAAAAGAATAAAGAAAAGGACAGCCACTCACCATTCTGGGTTATGGACATCCCATCAATTACAACTACTTTGTGAGACGTTTCACTTGAAACATCTGAATCATTTTTTGCAATGTATGTTCTATTAACCTCACTGGGGATGAAGCTGTGAAAGGAGACGTTGTGGCTCTGAAGGCAAAACGGCTGAGCAGAGCAGGTCAACCTGGACTCCTTCCTGATTCCTGATGGAGTAGGGCAGGGTGGAAACAGTCCTGAATCTGTGCCCAAGAGAACTAAAATCTCAGCATGTATGTGGCCTCAGGCAAGTCACAAGGTCAGCAGGCCCATTTTCTCATCTGTCAAATGAGCATTACTTCTGCAGAATTCATTAAATTAGATATTGCCAAATATATACCATCTTAGTCCGTTCAGGTTGCTGTAACAAAATAGCACAGCCTCGGTGGCTTAAACAACAGGAATTTCTTTCTCACTGTTCTGGAAGCTGGAAATCCAAGATCAGGGTGCCAGCATGGTCATGTTCTGGTGAGAGCCCACTTCTAGGTTCATAGCTGGTATCTTCTCACTATGTCCTCACACAGTGGGAGGGGCCAAGGATGTCTCTGGAGTCTCTAATAAGGGCACTAATCCCATTCATGAGAGTCCCATCCTCATGATTAAGCACTTTCCCAAAGCCCCTCCTCCTCATACCATCATTTTGGGGGTTAAGGATTTCAATATATGAATCTTGGGGGGACAAAAACATTCAGATCATAGCATTTATATTTATGATTATATGCAATATAAAATAGAAACATTACTTCCCTGAAAGAATGATTCCTGCAACATATGGTTTTGTGAATGTAATACCATGAGCTAACAACTCTTGTTTTTAAGCTTGCTTAGTTAATGCTGAAGTATTTTAAAATAAATTATAGATATCATGATATTTCACCCCTAAATACCCTCTCTAAAAAGTAAGAACAGGGCTTCCTAGGTGGCGCAGTGGTTGAGAATCTGCCTGCCAATGCAGGGGACACGGGTTCGAGCCCTGGTCTGGGAGGATCCCACATGCCGCGGAGCAACTAGGCCCGTAAGCCACAATTACTGAGCCTGCGCGTCTGGAGCCTGTGCTCCGCAACAAGAGAGGCTGCGATAGTGAGAGGCCCGCGCACCGCGATGAAGAGCGGTCCCCGCTTGCGGCAACTAGAGAAAGCCCTCGCACAGAAACGAAGACCCAATACAGCCAAAAATAAATAAATAAATAAATAAACTTGGAAAAAGGCCACAAGCAAAATTATTTAAAAAAAAAAAAAAAAAGTAAGAACACTTTCCTACCTAATTGCCTGACATTTTGGCCAATCAAACAGCAAGAAAATTCAGCCAATCAGAATTCAGGAATGACTGCATTACCCTCACAAATACCTTGCTTATAAGCCTAGGTTATCTGGACCCTGTAATTTAATGGCAGTAACAGTTGATTGGTTGGCCCTTTGTAAATGAGCTGAAATGGACCGGCTGAAATGGAGAAATATCCATACCTAGCAACTTACAATAGAATAGGTTTTACCCATCTACAATGTGAGGTAGGATGCAGCCTGGAGAGGTTACACAAGAAACAGAAGGGAGCCAGAAAGAGACTTCCAGTCCCTGCCAAGTTGGCAGATCAGGAGGGCTGCTGGCTCCCTTTCCCAAATCCAGGCTAGAGAAACTACAGAGGAAAACAGGGATTCCAGGAATCAACAACAATAGCAACAAGGCGTGAGAAGCCCCCGGGGAGATGGCTCAGAGAAGGGCCTGGCCTTGAGCAATTTCCTGTATACATCACCAGACAAGCAGCTGGTGCTCCCAGAGGATATGTGCCCCCAACAGGGCACTGTCACTCCTTCAGAAGAAAAACAGCAAACTACACACGCTGCTATCTGAAGAAGAAGGATTAGAACATGAACAAACAGACCAATATCTAAAACAAGACTCAAGTAAAACGAAACAGATAAGACAGAAGTGATATTAAACAAAAAATTTAAAGAACAAGTAGAAATGTTAAGTATGAAAACTCTAATACTGAATAATGGGCATAGGTCCAGGTGGGGTTGAAACAAGACCTAAGGACCAAGCCAGAGAGATAACAAAGTAGACCTGGACAGGGAGACCGCGGAGCTGATTCACCACCTCCCATCCTTCCCCGACCCCAGTCTGGGGTTTGCCTTGAGAGCTTTCTCATTAAAGGGGTTGACAGAGAAGCTGGCATCCCTAATCTCTGGCGCACTTGCTCTGCTATGCTTGCTGTCATTGGACCTGCACCTTGGAGGTCCCTCTCCCTTCCCACCTGGCCTTTTGGCCCAGTGACTTCAGGTGAAATTTCTCCCTTCTGATGCCCTACAGGAGGGACTGGCTACATAATGTGTGGGTCTCAGTGCGAAATAAAAATGCAAGGCCCCTCATTAAAAAAATTATTAAGGGGCTTCCCTGGTGGCACACTGGTTGAGAATCTGCCTGCCAATGCAGGGGACACGGGTTCGAGCCCTGGTCTGGGAAGATCCCACATGCCACGGAGCAACTAGACCCGTGAGCCACAATTACTGAGTCTGCGCGTCTGGAGCCTGTGCTCCGCAACAAGAGAGGCCGCGACAGTGAGAGGCCCGCGCACCGCGATGAAGAGTGGCCCCCGCTCACCGCAGCTGGAGAAAGCCCTCGCACAGAAACAAAGACCCAACACAGCCATAAATAAATAAATTAATTTTTAAAAAAATGATTAAGAATTTCAAGATGGCAACAACAGAGCATTAAACCAATGGTGCGGCCCTTCTGAGGGTGGGTCCCTGTGCGACTGCTCAGATTGCGAGTCCACAAAGCCTACTCGGCCCACAAGGTTTGGGGGCTCCAGGGCCTGCCCATCCCCACCCTTGCAGCTGGGAATGCGTGGATTCCACTTTTGTCAAAATCCACCCCAGGCCATCTCTCCTTGCAGCATTCCGGCCAAATCTTACCAAAAAGTTTTGTCTTTTCTCACCAGAGTCTTCCCATCAGATGAATAACCTCAGAGCAGCAGTTTCTTTGGGAACCTCTTGAGGCCCTGAATTGCTCCCAGGCAAGCACTCCCACCCACTCAACCTCCAGCCTCCAGCAACAGGGGTAGGGGGCTGCCAGCAGCCATTCTGGGGCTGGGGGGGATGGGGGGGAGGGGGTGTCATTACTAAAAAAGAAAAAAGAGAAAAAATTAGGACTCATCCCTTCCCTAGGGCCATCAGTTCATAAAACTGCATTATCAAAAAAGCCACCAGACTTAGAAAAATTTTGAGTCAGGCTAGGAAATTTTGTTTATCTGCTGACTAAAAAAAAAAAGTGGAAGGACGGTGAGGTAGTTCAGAGTCATTAAACCCCATGGTAAAAACCTAAGGGTTCTGGCATTTTTCATCCTTTCAGTGGGTTCTGATTGGGGCAGATGGGAAAGCCTGTGTGCTGAGGGGGAAGGGAGGGTAAAACATATATAACATAAAGTCTAACCATTTTAACCATTATTTAAGTGTACATTCAGTGGCATTAAGTACATTCACACTTAGTGGTGCAACATCTCCCCTATCCATTTCCAGAACTTTGTCATCATCCCAAAATGAAATTCTGTACCCGTTAAACAATAACTCCCCATTCCCTCTTCTCCCAGCCCTTGGGCCTCTCTATTCTACTTTCGGTCTCTGTGAATTTGTCTATTCTAGGTATCTCATATAAGTAGAATCATACAATATTTGCCCTTTTGTGTCAGGCTTATTTCATTTAACATAATGTTTTCACTTACTATACATGCTGCAGCATGTGTCAGAATTTCATTCCTCTTTATGAGTGAATAATATTTCATTGTATGTATATATCGCACTTTGTTTATTCACTCATCTGTTGATGGATATGTAGATTGTTTCTACCTTTTGGCTATTGTGAATAATGCTGATATGAACATTAGTACACAAGGATATGTTCAAGTCCTCGCTTTCAATTCTTTTGGGTATATACCTAGAAGTGGAATTACTGGATCATACAGTAATTCTGTGTTTAGCTTTTTAAGGAGTCACCAAATTATTTTCCACAGCATCTCCATAAGTTTTCATTCCCACCAGCACAAAGGCTCCAATTTCTCCACATCCTTACTAACACTTGTTACCTTCCAAGTTTTTTGTTTTGTTTTTTGTTTGTTTGTTTTTATAACAGATGTCCTAATGAGTGTGAAGCAGTATCACATTGTGGTTTTGATTTGCAATTCTCTACTGACATTAACCATCTTTTCATGTGCTTATTGGCCATTTGTGTATCTCCTCTGGAGAAATATCCAAGTCCTTTGCCCGTTTTTGAGTTGCATTTTTGTTGTTGTTGCATTTCGGAGTTCTTTATATATTCTGGATATTAATCCCTTATCAAATACATGATTTGAAGATATCTTCTTCCATTTTGTGGGCTTGCTTTTCAGTCTCTTGATAGTGTCCTTGATGTACATAGTGGGGAGGCTTTTGAAGAAATAATATTAACATGGCAGACTACTGATGCCTAAAAAGGGTGCAAGATATTTTTTATTGGTCCCCCCCAACCCAGATCCACTCTCCAGCCTTTCCCACCCTGCTTCCGTCACTAGGTGGCTGGCTTCTAGGTACAGCAATGTAGGGGTCCCTTGCCCTCTGCTTCCCAACTGGGTTAAGTCAAGAGGAGACATCATTAGGAGACCTGCAGGGCCACAGGTTGCCTGTACCTCTACCAAAGATGACAGTTCCTGTCAGGTGGAGCCATGATTTCCAGGTCTGGTAACTGGCTCACCCTCGTGCACCTTAAGGCCTTTCACATTTAGGTGCAGTAATGGCTCCCTGCTATCCCTAGCCCACAGATACTGCACCATGCATGTCTGTTTCCCTTAACCCTGAGTAGGGGAAGGAAACCTCACCTAGGACCCTCTTAGGGTCCCTGGCTGGGTCTGAAAATTAAATGGACAAAGACAGATTAACAGGAAAAAGCATACACATTTTATTAAATTTTTACATGTACATGCGCGTCTTCACAAGAGAATGAAGACATGAAGAAGTGGATAGATCAGGAAGCTTTTATACCTTTTAGACAAAGAAACAGTAAATTTGTCAAGATTTGAGAAAACAAAGGGGTAGGGGTTTGGGCTTGGGGTAGTCAATAGTGAAGAAGTATCTAGGAAGATAAGGGCTAGATTAACAATATTTGTTTGTACAGATTTCTCTGCCCCAAATTCCCATCTCTAGTGGTAAGAATGTTCCTCCTGGTACAGGGAGGGTACCTTTCACATGGGAGTTCAAAATGCCAAGGTGCCATATTTTAGGGTGGCTTGTCCTGAACCCCATCACCTGCCTACACCTTTGTAAGCATCTCCTTTCTTAAACTCTCAGTTACTCCACTTGAGCATTTCCTGCTGGAACACTGACTGATACAAATGGAAACACTTTAGAGGCAGGAAGACCACAGTTCAAGTCTTGGCTTTACCACTCAATAACCACTCAACCACTTAACCACTCAACCTCCGACAGGTTCATCTCTCTGAGCCTCCTCGTCTCCAACTAGCAGGTGGAGAAAATGACCCTTACCAAATAGGGTTGTTGGGAGGATGGAAAGAAAGAGCAAACGTGAATACCCAGCATGCAGTATATGCTCAATAAGTTCTAATTCCCTTTCCTTTGCTGGACAAAGCTGGTCTTTGGCCCCTCTCCCAGCCTCCTTTTACTTCCCTGTTCTGCTGTTCTTACGTAGAGCTCCCTATCTTGGTGCTTCACCACTGGTCTGGTCAAGTCCTCACAATCTAGATCTCTTCTTTGCCAGCTAAGCAGCCCCCTAAACATCCTCACAGACCCCCGTCTAAACCAGCACACTCAATTGTCCCATTCCTTTAGAAGTCTTCCTGCCTAATGAAGTGGGTGAAAATATGTTTTCCCAACGAGCTCATCCCACCCCTTTACTCATGCAAACATGATAGTCCCAGGTAAGAAACATGCATAACTCAATTAAAATTCCCAACTCCTTGAAGTTTATGTAAAGCTGAGAAGAAATGCTCAGGACACTTGGCTAGAAATTCTCCCACAGTCTGGCCCATTACAACTTCTGAAATCCTGCCAGATGTGTACTGGGATGGTTGGAGGCAGCACAGCAAAAAGCCAAGACTGAGAATGTGGCCTCTGGAGTTGGTCTGCCTGGGTTTAAATGCCAGCACCCCCACTCACTAGCTGTGTGACTTAGGCAAAGACCCAAACCACTCTGATCCTTAGTTTCCTCACCTATGAAATCAGGGTATATTCATGGCAACTTCATAGGACGAGGGTGCTGATTACATAAAACAATCAACTGTAATAACAAAGTGCTGAGCACGGTTCTGGGTACATGATTCACACTCAATAAAATTTAGTTATTAATTCAATTCTACTCCACACTAATGTACTTAGAAAGATCCACAGGGCACAGTGGAGGCAGGCACTACAGGCAAATGTTTTATCATATTGTTTTTAAAATGTTTCTTTTTTGTTGTAAAAGTAATAACTATTCATTGTGTAAAGTTTGGAAACTATGAAAACATATAAAGAAAAAAATAAGTCACCTGTAATCTCACATACAAATACAACCACTTTTCAGTGACTTTCCTTCAGGATCAATATACATTTATTTTCTTTCATGTGTATTTGTATTTACAGTTGGGTAGTTTTTATAAACCAAGAATTTTTATACTGATTTATCACTGCCACGACCTTTCCCCCATGTCACTGGTCTTCTAAAACATGATTTTTAACTTAAACCATATATTGGTTTAGTTGCACATACATCTTTAAAATCACATACTGTATAAAATAACACACTAAAGTAGAAATACGACTTTCTTCCACTCTCACATTTCATGACATAATGTATTCAAAAGTCTTCCCATGTCTCTTTCACATTAGTGTCTCTGTCATCCCCAGAGCCACTTTTTGATTCATCTCACAGTTTTCTATAGTACATTACCTTCTCTTCCATCTCAATTGTTTCGACTTATAGCACTTTTTGAATCTACTTGCTGTTACTGGAAATTTTATCCTAAACCACAAGTAGAACAGTTAGTTCTACCTAAAACAGTTCTGTTTTTCTTTTTAAATACAGAATGTTAAATAATAGAAGGTAGATTTTTCATGTGCCATGTGATCTCTACAACGTAATTATTTATAGTTTTTTTTCAAATGTTACCTTTCTAACATTTGGAAAAAAACAACTATTTGTATTATAAATACAAATAAGTATTATATGGACATGATACAATAGTCAAAAGAAAAGGTGATTTTTCACTGATTCATAATTTTCCTTCTTAAGATAGAATGTACTTAATCTGTCCCCTATTAATGGATATTTAGATTGTTTTCCATCTTTCATGGAGTTTATTTTTGAAATGGCTTGGAGAAGAGCTGGGAGAGAAAAAAAAAATCAAGATCCACTTCAAGCGATAACCTCTATTTTTAACTGTTCTTAGCAGCATCCTGCTGACCTCCTCCTACCATCTTCAGAACTGATGTCCGTTGACTGTCACTGGTACTCAGGGGGCTGAAGCCCCAGGTCCAGGCATAGTTCAATGTCAGAAAAGGAGCAGGTGGAGGGCAGGGCAATAATTTGTCAACCAGCTCTGTTTGCCCCCTGCTAAACTCCAGATGCCCCGGGAGCTGCCAGCCCTAGGGATACAGCCCAGCAGGGGATCTGGGCATCAGGCAGATGCCCAAGCCTACACATCCCTGAGTTCCTGCAGGCCAGTGTCCCACCCCTTTGCCAGTTCCTCATTTTATATAAATCAAGGTCTCAGGCCTCCAGGGAGTCATCAACTGAAGACAAGTCAGGACTGAAAAAGGAAAGAGAATTATAACAGGGATAGTCAAGCAGAGGCCTCTGGCCCAACAATGTGATATCTAGGATTGGAATATCCCAACAGATAAATACACCATCGACAGGGGACTATCAGGGACACTGACAGTTGATACTTTGGAGTCTGTCTAGTGGTGTATAGAAGGAAACAGAGCATTTCTCTCCTGAAAATTCCCCCCAGTTGCCTAATACCTCCAGAATCTACGCAGTTCGCTTTGCCAAAGTCATCCAAACTGAGTGGCAGGATGAGTTTTTCGTGGCGATTGAGCATTTGGAATGTTCAGAACCAAGTGAGAGTCCAGAAGCAGCTGAGGAAGTTGGGTTCTGCCCAAAGGTGTGCTGGTAAAGGTTTAACAACAGGCTCTCCTATGTGTGGGGTTGGGGGAGCAGGAGCCCCAGTAGTAGCATTTGCCAATTTCTATGGTGTGAATACTCCCATCACGGCCAATTTCAAGCTACGAACATGATGTCACTAAATGCAGAGTTGTAAAGAGATGTGCATTATATAATATTTCCACCATACGGATACAATAGATAGAAATAACCTCAAGAGCATGGATAATAGTATAACAGAGTAAAATAGTTAAGATGTGATAAGTTTTATGTATTTATTACCTTTCATTTTAATATAATTTATTTAATTGTAAGCTTACATAATTTAATTTTTAATAATAGGTGTCTGATGGCTTGCAAAATTTCTGCAAATCAATCAGCTTTCATGAGCTGGTACAAGACAGCACACCATTTTGCCTTTCACCCTCCCCTGTCACTGGCATATCTTTAGTCCCCACTTCACTGTAGAGTCAGGACAGCAACCTTGGGCAGAGTGAAAAAGCCATGTTGAATCTGAATGGCATTTGGACTGTTTCCTCATTTCCCTACTTCTCTGATGACAAAACCTATATTAGTCAGGATTCTCCAGAGAAACAGAAACAATGGGATATAGATAGATGGTAGGCAGACAGACAGATAGAAAGATGAGAGAGAGAGATAAGAGGAGATTTATTACAAGAATTGGCTCACATGGTTATGGAGGCTAAGAAATCCCACAACCTACTGTCTGCAAGCGGGAGAACCAGGAAAGCCAGTGGTGTAAGGCAGTCTGAGTCCAAAGACTTGAGAACCAGGGCAGCCAATGGTATAATTCCCAGTCCCAGCCTGAAGGTTTGAGAACCAGAGGAACACTGTTGAAAGTTCCAGAGTACAAAGACCCAAGAACCTGGAGCTTCAATGTCAACAGCAGGAGAAGATGGACATCCCAGGTCAAGAAGACAGAGATAGAATTTGCCCTTCCTTGGCCTTCTTATTCCATTCAGTTCCTCAAGAGATTGGATGATGCCTGCCCACATAGGTGCAGGCAGATCCTCTTCACTCAGTCTACTCAATCAAATGCTAATCTCTCCAAGAAACACCCTCACAGACACATAGAAATGTTTTACCAGCTATCTGGGCATCCCTTCACCCAGTCAAACTGACACACAAAACTGACTGTCATACAACCCAAAGCCCCTCTTTAAAATTTGTTTCAGGGCTTCCCTGGTGACACAGTGGTTAAGAATCCTCCTGCCAATGCAGGGGACACGGGTTCGAGCCCTGGTCCGGGAAGATCCCACATGCCATGGAGCAACCAAGCCCGTGCGCCACAACTACTGAGCCTGCGCTCTAGAGCCCACAAGCCACAACTACTGAAGCCCGTGCATCTAGAGCCCGTGCTCCGTAACAAGAGAAGCCACCGCAATGAGAAGCCCACACATGGCAACGAAGAGCAGCCCCCACTCGCCGCAACTAGAAGAAAGCCCACGCACAGCAATGAAGACCCAACGCAGCCAAAAATAAATTAATTAAATTAAATAAATAAAAGATTTTTAAAAATTTGCTTTAATTATAAAATTCGGCAGATGTGCAAATAAAAAATGCATAGACAATAATATAATGAGAATTTGTGATTTACCCAGTTTAGAAAAATAAAATATGGCAAACTCACCTGAAGTTTTCTGTGTATCCTCCTCGTCACATCCCCTTCCCTCCTCCTCAGAGGGGACCACTGTCCTGAATTTGATGATTACCATTCCCACATTTATCTTCATAATTTTAGTACACAGTATAT
The DNA here is from genome assembly GCF_949987535.1 of Balaenoptera acutorostrata. Taxonomy (NCBI): domain Eukaryota; kingdom Metazoa; phylum Chordata; class Mammalia; order Artiodactyla; family Balaenopteridae; genus Balaenoptera; species Balaenoptera acutorostrata. Next base: position 144,564,039 of record NC_080066.1, on the reverse strand, counting down.
ATATTACATAGTATATACGTATGTACGTATATACGTGTGTGTACGTATGTTTCTAGTCTCTTTTTACAGATAGGAAAACACAGAACTCAGAGTCAACGTTGCTTGAATAAAAATATCTCTTTTATTAACTTTTTCCTTAAGTGTCTGAAGAAAAGAGCTCACCCAAAACAGTCTTGGTAGTGAAACTGCCCCTTTATTTCTAGCCTAAGGACAATTTAGAAGGGTGGGTGCACAACCGCCCATTTCAAGACTGGAATAAATGCTAACGAGCAAAGGGGAGTCTTTTCTAAGACTTCCAGATGATGGCCTGTCTTCTGTTTCCCTGTGAAAGCCAGCAGCAGCAGACCATGGTTGTCACTAAAGATACCATCTTCTGGCTTTTCACAGTCTTTCTTTATAAATGCCGCTATGAAGACATCTTATTCCATCATATTATTATGGAATCCTTTACTAACAGTAATTTCCGTCTAAGAGGTAAGAGTTTACATAGCATTTCTATCTTATCCTTTTTTAAAATGACAAATATTGACAAATATCAAGCATGAAGATGTTATTAACGAAGATTGTTGTAAGCTAAAAATTACAAGATGAAGATTTGTGATTCTACATCGATCTTGATTATAAAAGTTTTTATCAAACGCTGTCAGAGGCTTCCCTGGTGCCGCAGTGGTTGAGAATCGGCCTGACAATGCAGGGGACACGGGTTCGAGTCCTGGTCTGGGAAGATCCCTCATGCCGCGGAGCAGCTGGGCCCGTGAGCCACAACTACTGAGCCTGTGCGTCTGGAGCCTGTGCTCCACAACAAGAGAGGCAGCGATAGTGAGAGGCCGGAGCACAGTGATGAAGAGTGGCCCCCGCTCGCTGCAACTAGAGAAAGCCCTTGCACAGAAACGAAGACCCAACACAGCCAAAAATAAATAAATAAATAAATAAATAAATTTTAAAAAAACGCTGTCAGATTCGTAAGCTGGGGAGAGACTGCAGCTTTATAACTTGAACCTAAATGTGCAAGAGCAGATATAAAATCTTAGAATTTAATATCAGCTTTGAAAATGTTAAATTGGGAGTTTGAGCCTTTTTCACTTTATGAACTGGCACACTGCAGAAAGCAAGGGCTGTATTGATTTCTGACAGAAGAGGCCGTCTCTCAAATGGATTTGAGCCTTTTCATATTCCATTTCACTCTAAAGACACATTTTAAGTGATGTTCTCTTCATTTCCATTTAATGTGTGTGACTTAATTGAAGAAGAAAGAAAACAGCTTTACAGAGAAGGAACTCTTCCTGAGAGCCTGTTGGGGTCACTGCAGGGGTGGAGAATATAACCAAGAAAATCTGCTCACTGACATGAAGTTCATGTTGTGGATTTTTTTCCCCCAAGTGTTCTAGTTCAAAGCAGATTCAAAGCCCTTTCCTTGGGCTATTTTTGCAATAGCCCAAGAAGAAAGTTGCCCTTTGTGTCACTCTTTAATTTTTTCACCAACCATCCCTGCCTGGAGAGGCCTCCTCGCCACCTCTGCCTGCCCTCTCACTTGCCTTTCTGGGAATGCAGTGCTCTCACCTCATGGTCTTGGGGATGGGAGGGCCCCAAATATCCCCAGCTTGGTGAGCAGTGAAGGACAATTTCTGGGAACCTGCTTATCTGGGCAGAAACTCACTTTAGCATCAGTTGTGCATGTTACAAGACAGATAACCAGGGTTGCTTTTATGCTCAGGATTCCAGTCCATTGGTGTCTGTGTAGAGACCCAACATTGGTTGGCAAAAAGGCTAAGCAGGTCTTAGCGTAGCCTGTGGTCAAAGGATGTTGGAAAGGAGCCTCTACCCCAAAGATATCCTCTGTGTTAGTTTTCTACGTGTAATTCTGTTACAAATTATACAAACTTAGTGACTCAAAACAGCACAAATTTATTATCTTACAGTTCTGGAGGTCAGAAGTCCGAAATAGGTGTTATGGGGCTAAAATCAAAGGTAGTGTTCCTTCTGGAAGCTGTAGGCAAGAATCCTTGCCTTTTCTAGATTCTAGAGGCCTCCTGAATTTCTTGGCTTGTGGACCCTTCACTTCCATCTTCAAAGGGCATCGATACAACCTCTGCTTTTGGCATCACATCTCACCTCTCAGCTTCTGACCCTCCTGCATCCTTTATGTAAGGACCCTTGTGATTCCATTGACACTATAATCCAGAATAATCCCCATAGCTCATGAGCCTTAATTTAATCAATCTGCAAAGTCCCCTTTCCCATAAAAGGCAACATATTCTGGGGATTGGAATGTGCACATCTTTGGGAGGCCATTTTCAGCCCACCACACCTCCCTATTACTAACCTGAAATTATGCCATTTGAGAGACATTCCTTTGGGTCTTAAATTTCATTTGTTTAAGAATCCCTTTTAAAATGCAAACACTCCGCTAACTTCCCTGGTGGTGCAGTGGTTAAGAATCCGCCTGCCAATGCAGGGGACACGGGTTTGAGCCCTGGCACAGGAAAATCCCACATGCCATGGAGCAACTAAGCCCATGCGCCACAACTACTGAACCTGTGTGCCACAACTACTGAAGTCTGTGCGCCTAGAGCCCGTGCTCCGCAACAAGAGAAGCCACCGCAATGAGAAGCCCACGTACCTCAATGAAGAGTAGCCCCTGCTCGCCGCAACTAGAGAAAGCCCACGTGCAGCAACAAAAACCCAACGCGGTCAAAAATAAATAAATTTATTAAAAAATAAAAAATAAAATAAATAAAATGCAAACACTCCCGGTAAAGGTGATGCCAAGTGTATCTGAGAAAGACCTGGCCTGCTCTTGAGTTCCCTCTGCCCTTAATTCTGCTATCCAATGAGGCTGAATTATGTTGGTTTATGGAAGCCCATCCTGGCCCTAAAAACCATGAGACAATGAGGAAAATAAGATGATAAGATTATATAGGTGAATTCATCCCTTAACTGATCAGACAGAGATGGCCAGAGTCACCTTAAAGAAAGAAAATGAGCAGGAAGATCCCTGTGTAACCAGATCAAAGGAATTATTCTGGAATGTCTCAAGCAGAAGCAAAGTGATCTGACAAGGAAGCATGGGAAAGAAGAGGCACAATACGCACAGGCCCACGTGCCCAGGCTCTCTGTCTGCCTGTCCAGATCCACTCTCTGCTTTCTCTACCTCACTCTGTGATCTGAGAGGCTGGCCTCTCTCAAGCTTTTCATCTTCCAGTTGTGTTCAGCTTGCGGAGGCCACAAGCAGGATCAGGGGACAGTAGGAGAGGCAGGCCAGAGTATTTCCTCCCCCCATTCCCTCCCTGCTATACTGTTTTGGCAATGGCCGTATTCCTCCACCAAAGGCCGTGGATCCTGTGGAAATGCTCTCCCTGAGAGCTGCAGTTACAGCTCTCTCCAGGTTCTGGTACTGCTTCTTTTTTCACCCTGGAGGTGGTAATTACTCCCAGAGTTGCCAGACTGGAGATAGACTGGGGGTGATTCAACATCCCCTGTTGGTTTGGAGATATGTTTGAACAGAATCCCTTCTTTAAACTCTCTGCAATTACTATTCCCTTTTGAGTGTGCAGTTTTTTTTCTTCCTGGGCCTAGTCTGATACCTGCCGTGTCCTAGCACTGCCCCGTTTGACGGGAGCATGCGCCTAGCCATTGTGGCCCCAGACTTTCATGCTCAATGCCATTAAACTCTGGTCTTTACCTAACTCCCCCTGTGCCAATTCCAGGAGCCCTGAACAACCAGGTGATACCTTGATTCTTCACGTACCTTCTCACCCCACGAGAGAGAAGGCACCCGTTGGGCTAAAGTCAGCTTAGCAGGTTTGTGTCTTACTATACATTAATAAATTGGCTATTTTGGGTTTATATTTCTCTTTGAGCCACATTACTGTAGGTCATCATTGTTGCATCCAATCAAACTTGGAGCATGAGAAGACAGAGTGTCTGGACTGGCAAGGCTGGAAACAGACCAGACACCGACCACAGGAAATGCCTGAAGGTCAATGCCACCTTGCAAGGTTTCCTGGTAGCCAGGCCTTCTGGTGTCTCCTGTGATGTCTGTCTCGGCACACACTTGCTTTTAGACTTGCACAGCCTTTAATATCCTTCACTGGGCTAACACTGTATGATCCTCCCACAGACTGTTATCAGCTAACACCTTGCAGGGATTATGACAGCTGGCTCAGAGCAAGAACATGTAGAAATGGGACATGGCTCAATGCCCGGAGCGGGGAAGGAGGTAGGAGGGGGAGAGGTGGGGTGAATTTGAAGCAGGACGAGGCTGACAATAAAGGGGCGGTCAACTCGACTTGTGTTACTTTTTTGCAGCTGTTCCCTGGAGCTCCCAATCCCTGTCCCCTCTGTGAGTCCAACTGCTAATCTTGGCTCTGCCACTAACCACCTGTGCAAACCTTATCTTCTTCAGATAAAGATTTCTTCAAAAGAAAAAGGAATGCTAAAGATCCATGAGTCTATTCTACATGCATTTAGTATGTTACATTCAAGTATTTTTTTTAAGTATATCAGAGTAGCTTCTAGTTGGGAAGTAGAGATTCAGTTTAACATGGGTTATTTAGACTTCAGGTTTAGAGCACAGGAGGTTGAATGAATTCAGGCTTGGAACGCAGCTCCACTACTTACTGGTGACCCTGAGCAAGTCATTTAACCTCTCTGAGCCTAAGTTCCTCATCTGTAAAGCAAGAAAATGCTTCCCAGCTTGCACAATTGTAAGGATGATATGAGATAATGTCTATGTACCCCAGACATAAGCCAGGATCTCATATCCCCCAGGCTCTGCACAGAGTTACAGCTGAAGAAGACAATTCTAAAACCAAATGGAATTTATAAAGTTTTCTAATCATACCAGCAGCACTCAAAGAACATAAAAGGGGATCCAATTCACTTGAAGAACATAAAAGGGGATCCAATTTATAAACCACAGCAACATTTCTTAAAATAATCTTTTCCTCTTCTGCCCAATTCCCCTACCTCTCACGCACCTACTACGTCAGAATCTCAACTCTAGAAATCTCACAAAACTCTCCCCAACACTAGACTTGCCAGATTTAGCAAAACAAAACAAAACAAATAAGAGAAAGGATGCCCAGTTAAATGTGAATTTCAGATACACAACAAATCCCTTTTTTTTAGTATAAAAATTTCCCATGCAATATATGGGAGCGTACTTATACTCAGGAGATCATTTGTTATTTATCTGAAATTCAAATGTAACTGGTGTCCTGTATTTTATCTGGCAACCCCAACTAACACCCAACCCACAAAGGCTTTTTTCTGCTTTTCATTCTTCCCCATCCCATGTTTGTTATGTAGGTTTGTCACAGGAAAGCCCATTAACAATTCCTGGGAAATAAAAACAGAAACTGGGTAATAATGCCTAACCTTTCTTTTTTTTCTTTTCCTTGGTGCTTCGTCTTGCTCATAGGGTGCCATTTGAAGAGGCCTCGCGCTCGGCACTTCAGACCAGAGCTCCCAGTGCGACACGCCTGCACCACCACCTCAGCTGGGCGCGGCTGGGCGCAGAAGCGCTGAGCACGACGTTCAATTCAAGATGGCGGCAGCGGGCCGAGCGCAGAGACGCTGCACCCGGCACTGCGAGCTGCAGCCTGAGCAGCCCAGCTGCAACAGATCTCGCGAGAACTCGGTTCCCTCCCTGCTGATGAGATCCCTATAAAGCAGCCCCACCGGGGCCTTTGGGGAGGGTCTGTGGTCTAGAGCAGTGGTCGCCAACCTTTTGGGCATCAGGGACGGGTTTCATGGAGGACAGTTTTTCCACGGACGGGGGTGGGGGGATGGTTCAGGCAGTAATGCGAGCGATGGGGAGAAGCAGATGAAGCGTCACCCGCTCACCTCCTGCTGGGCGGCCCGGTTCCTAACAGGCCATGGACCGGTACCCGTCCGTGGCCCGAGGGTAGGGGACCGCTGGTCTAGAGCACAAGCTTGTGCTTCTCCATTCTTGGATTCAAGAATAAGGCTTTCCTTTGCTTCTGAACCAAACTCAGTCTATTCTATTGGCTCCAGCGATACTGGGCGGGGGGTGGGGGGGGGGGGCGGGGATCCTTATTGGGTCCCAATTTGAAAAGGTCAGTAACAGGTTGACTTAACTCACTAAGTTTCTCTCCCTTCATTTTTTTTTTTTTTTTCCTTCTACACTTTTCCCCAGTACCAGCCTTCTCCACAGCAAAGGAAAGCTTTGGAGCTGTCCCAGCAAGAAGAATCCTTTCCCTTCCCTCCTGCCTCTCCAGTCCTGCCTCTCCATACCCTGATTCTATATCTTCCAAAGCTCAGTAGCCAGGAAAACTCTGAGAAGGCAGGAGAGAGGAAGAAGCTAACAGGCAAAGACTAAATTTTTGTCGGGGTTAGGGAGTGAAGGCATCACTCTCACACATTCATAAATAAGGTGCTTAGCCCGGGGTCTGGAATATAGTAAACACAGAAGGAACACCTGCTCTTCCTCATTACTATTACTACGGAGACATCCTTTCCCACCCACCCAGCCCAAATCTGTGGCCTCGTTCTTTATAGAACACTCCAGAGGCCTGCCCATCCCACTGCTCCCACACAGATACTGTGGTGGTCCTAAGTCCCCTGGGACTGGATCCACACCAACTCACAGTCTCCCCATTCCAGGAACAGTCTCTGCTCCGCTGCTTAGAAGCCCCAGGTAATCATAGCGTCACTCTGTTTGCAGGGTCACATGACCCACTCTGCTGGCCACCCAGGAAGTTCAAGATTTCCAAAGCACCCAATGAGCCAGGGGCGCCTTCCAGGACAGTGGCCTTGGTTCTTGTTCCAGATGCTGCAGCCCCCTTGTTCCAGATGCTGCTGCTGAAGACAGTAATACTCCTCCATTCGGGGCCACCTGAGGGAGTTAAATTCCCATTACAAAGACAAAGCCCACTGAACTGGAAGAGAGTTGGTCCTGAGTGCCAGCAAGAGCCTTGCCTCAGTCCCAAAGGGGTGCCAGGTCCATTAAAGCTTTTCACAGCTGATTGCTCACCTGTTCTTCATTTTCCACTTCACTCGGTGCACTAAACAGTGTCCTGGAGAGAAGGACCCAGCAGAACAAACCAATAAAATTGAACATTTCCCCCTCAGTGCTCTTTGAGGCAGGCCCTCCAGGCTGACTTCCCTTTTTTCCTTCTAAGAATGGGAATCCAATCTGGGACAGGTCAGACCCAGGGCTTTAAAAAAAAAAAAAAAAAGCCACCACATTCATTTCCCCTTATAACTACCAAGGGGTTTCTCTACTGTTCTTTCTTCTATATCATTGCTACTTCCCAAAAAGCGTCACATAAAAAACAGGAAAAGAAAAAAAAAAAACTAAAAAAAAGCTGAGCTGCACGGGACACTTTCTAATTTCAATTCATTTCAACAAACATATGCTCTGAGGAACCAACCCAACTTGGGGGATACAAACTAGGATAAAGCCAGCACCCATCCTCCTGATGCCCACAGTTTTGTGAGAGACTCAGATGTAAGCAGCACAAAGCAGGCCTGCCATTACAGAGAAGAGCTGTGTGCACGGGGAGGGAGGTGGGGACAGGGCAGGGATGAGAGCTGGATTTAAAAAGAGGAGCAGTGTTATTGTGTGTCTGCTTTGTTATTGTTGTGTAGTTTTGTTCTGTTGTTTTGGTTTTTTTACTTTCTTTCATTTTCTATTCCCCCACTCTTTTTGTCATCAAGCCCATCCCCCAGGTTACGAGATGGCCGAGCTTGAACTTCATAATCCTCCAAACCCCTCAACATTTCCCCCACCTCTGACTCTAGAAAACAGACCATTTTATCTAGCTGTTCCTATAGGTCGTTCTGTCCATAAGAGGTGCAGTATGCAATATATATATTTTTTTAACTGAGCATTTACTATGGCAAGCACTGAGAAAATGGCTCTGGAAAACAGCCATGAGCAAAACACCTAGACCCCTCCTTCATGGAGCTTACAGAGCAGCGTTGAGCATAAAGTTAGGGTTTTAAATGCACACACTTTGGAGCTGAAAAGAGCTGAGTTGTCTTACCATGCATGAGACTGCAGGCCAATTAAATTCTCTGTGACTCATTTTGCTGATGTGTAAAATGGGGACAGTAATACCCAACTCAATGGCTTGTTACGAGGTTTAAATGAGATGTGCGTAAGTGCTGGGTGTGTGTCAGCATCTACTATTAGTGTTTGTGGTGGTATTATTGTAACACATATTTCGGCACCAAAAACGATAATGCTGACATTACTGTTCTTTGCTGTTTTCAAATTGTTTCACATGTGTCTGTTTCATTTCATCAACAATATCATAAGCCTCTTGAGGGCATGACAGCACTAAGCATATGGTAAGTATTCAACAAATAGCTGTTGATTTTAGGTTGCAGGAGTATGTGCAATTTTTCTGTAAAACCACTGAGGTTTCCATTTTAGGCAAGAGCAAAGGGGTGTCAGAGAATCTCCATGACTGAGATGCCGAATGCACCCGTTTGCTCAGCGAATAAGGCAGAGGGAAGGATCAAGTGAATTCCAATTGGGCTGTGACAGCCTCCTGTGACAGATAGCCTGCGGAGCAGAGGAGAACACAGCTGAATAAACCCAGGCATAGAGAGAAATGAGTGCAGCCATGGGGACGCCCGGTGGGATGAAAGATCGTGGGCCAGTGTGAGACTGGAGAGGAAACCTCATTACTTCCCAGAGAGAGGCAGGGGCTGCTCTTCAGGTGGAGTGATGCTCAGGAAATTCCAGAACATAGTTGCATGAGAATCCAATGGAACAGCTACTGACTGGCAACCACCAACTCAGAGGGTGGGGAGGTAAGTGATCAATAAATGCATAACTGAGTGGAAGGATGCTTCTTTTCAACACCCACCCTCACCCCCTGCCATCCTCCACCTTAGAGAGCCAGGTTCCACTGGAGAGAAACCTGTGTGATACGGAAAGATTGGGAAATGTTTGTTTTCCTGGGAGATGCCACAGGTGCCTGGCAGATAGAAGGTGGCCAATAGATATTTACGCATGATTATTTGAATTCTAAGAATCAGAAATCTATAATGCAGTGCTATAAGGGGATTATCTAGGCCTGTCTCTTTGCTTTATTGGGTGGAAAACTAGTCCAGAGAAGTCAAGTGACCTGCCCAAGGCCCCGCAGGTCCCGAAGTAGCTGGGAATCATAGATCAGATTGCCCACATCTGGGCTCATTGCTTGTTCTTTAGGCAAACCTGTGCGCAATTAGCAGCGTCTCTGTGTCTCGTGGCTGGAGCCTCACAGCACCTCGACGTTCATTCAAGCTAAGGTGGCTTCACCATGGTGCTTTCCTTTTCCCAAATTCTCCTCCAACCTGGATTACATAGCTGCTTTGCCTTGTTTCCTCCCCGCTCTGGTTCTAACCACACGTCTTTCAAAGTGTGAGAAACCTTAGTGATGAGCCAACATTCCTTCCTTCACCGAGCAGAAGCCTCGGTCCAGCTTAGCTCTTGTGATTAACACTGTCATTATCATTATTATTATTTGGGCACCAACTACTAGCTAGGCCCAGGCAGTGACAGGCCAACGACTGAGCTGGTCCCCCCTGCCCGGCACTTAGAGGCCCTCTGTCCCCTGGCAGACACTGCAGGCCTCCTGCAAGCCTCCCACAGCCAGGAACAGGAAGAAAATAAACGAGTTGATGCTGGCCTGAGCTGAGTCATAAAGACTCAGACCGCAGAGTCTGAAGGAAGGTGACTGGATCGTCTGGGCTTTGTGAGCAAACAACTCAGAGGCTGTAGGAAGATCACTCCCGGCCCCTCCTGGTGACAGAGTCCCTGCAGGTGATCTGCAGGGCCCAGGGTGAGCTGGGGCTCCTCAAACCGGCATTTTATTGCTGATTTTTAAAAACTGCCAGTCATTGCCAATCCCTGTTTTATATCTTTTAATTGTTTTTAAATTGTGTGTTCTTTGCCCTGAGGTGATTGGAACACCAAGGGCAGCACTTTATAAAATAAATAGATAATGTATTTGCTTTATTTGCTTCCCTGCAGGGTGGAGATGAAGCAAGCAGGAATGGGTGGGAGGAGACACAGAAGGAAGCCTTCTGAGGGTTTGCAGGGTACAAGGCCTCCCTCTTGGCAGGACCTTCCTTCCCTTGTTCCCCCTAGAGTGCTACACTGGGCTTCTGAGCGCCAGCAGGAGCCAGAAAATTGGAAGCTAGGAAGTTGCCTGGAGTCATTTGGAAACGTCTATGGGCTTTGCTGCTGCCCACCAGCCAGGCAGAGCCACCGTGAGAAGATGGAACGAAAGGGACTGTGTCCTTGTGGAGCCTCAGAGAACATAGGAGGGGAGAAGTAGGATTAAAAAGGAAAATCTAGACCAGCAATTCCACTCCTGGGTATAGATCTGGAAAAAACAAAAACACTGATTCAAAAAGATACACGGACCCCCATGTTCATGGCAACACTATTTACAATAGCTGAGCTATAGAAGCAAACTAAATGCCCATCAACAGACAAACGAATAAAGAAGATGTGGTATATATATGTACAATAGAATATTAGCCATAAAAAGAATGAAATTCTGCCATTTGCAACAACGTAGATGGACTTAGAGAATATTATGCTTAGTGAAATAAGTCAGACAAAGACCCTATGATATTACATATGTGGAATCTAAAAAATATTGATAATACAAACAAATGAACATAGCAAAACAGAAGCAGACTCAGAGATATAGAAAAAAACTTGTGGTTACCAGAGGGGAGAGAAAAGGGGAGAGGGACAAATTAGGGGTATGGGATTAAGAGAAACAAACTACTACGTATGAAATAGATACATAGATAGCAACGAGGATGTATTGTATAGCCCAGGGAATTATAGCCATTAGCTTGTAATAACTTTTAATGGAGTATAATCTGTAAAAAATACTGAATCACTATGCTGTACACCTGAAACTAATATTATAAATCAACTGTACTTCAATTTTTTAAAAAGAAAGAAAAAAAGAATAATCTAGAACATCTTCCCCAACTCCAACTGAAAGGCCCAAAGGCCAACCAGGAGTTGCTGACAGCCTCATTGTATTCCTTGCAAAGTGGCCAATTCAGCCTGGTGATTAAGAGGGAGAAAGAGTTCTTTGGGGGCTTCCCTGGTGCTGCAGTGGTTAAGAATCCACCTGCCAATGCAGGGGACATGGGTTCGAGCCCTGGTCTGGGAAGATCCCACATGCTGCGGAGCAACTAAGCCCGTGCGCTACAGCTACTGAGCCTGCACTCTAGAGCCTGCAAGCCACAACTACTGATGCCCGCACGCCTAGAGCCTGTGCTCCGCAACAAGAGAAGCCACCACAGTGAGAAGCCTGCTTGCCGCAACTAGAGAAAGCCCGCTTGCAGCAATGAAGACCCAAAACAGCCAAAATTAAAATAAATAAATTTATTTTAAAAAGAAAGAAAAAAAAAGGGTTCTTTGGGATCAGATCTGGATTCCAGTCCCCTGCTCTGTCTGCCACTTACTTGATGTGTCACTTTGGGCAAGTGGCTTCACTCTTCAGAGTTTTAGTTTATTCATCTTAGTTAATTAAATGGTGATAAAGAAGGCAAAAATACCTTATTCATATAAATGTTGGGAAAAGCAAAAGGAGATGGATAATCCAAGTAAAGTGCTTACTTTGCCCAATGCTGGGCACATGGCAAACAGTAAATATTAGTTATTATTGTTATTATGTATTTAGTGCTGTATTATGCAATCATGGGAGAGGCAAAAAGAGCAGAAATAGTCACTGTCACTGAGAAATATGTTCTCCAACATCCCACCCTGTCTCTTCTCTGCCCACCAAATCTGATTTATGTTCAGAAGCTCCTCCAGGGAGTGAAAAGAGCCTGGATTTGTGCCCCAGCTCTGCTGCTCCCCAGCCCTGAGCCTCTGCATACATCACCTAGCTTCCCTGAACCTCAGTTTCCTCTTCTGTAAAATGGAAATAGTGATAAAGATTCTGCCTACTTCATAAGGTTACCATGAGGTTCAAATGCGATTATGTGTGAATATGCCTCAAAAGTTGTAAAGTTCTGCAAAAATTAAAAGTTATGATCCTACCCAATCCTATAGGTTTCACTCAAGCCCCACCTTCTCCCACCTTTTCTATGAGTGAAATCCAACTCAAACTGTCTTAAGTGGGAAAAAAAGGATTTCCTTAGCTCTTGCAACTAAAAGCTTCTGAAGTAGCTGGCTCCAGGTTTCCAAAAGACAAGCTTTTCAGAAATCTGGTTCTCTCCTTTTCTCAGCTCTGCTTTCCTCTATGTTGCCTTTACTCTCAGGCAAGCTCTTCCTGTGAGGTGGCAAAGACAGCCACAAGCTGCTCTGGGCTTGCAACCTATCAGCTCAGCAACCCAAATAGAAACCATACACCCCTTTCTTGAAAGTCCCAGCAAAAGTCCCAGAATTGAGTCTCAGGGGCCTGACCCATGTCCTGTGCCTGTTTATGGCCCTTTCACCTGTGGCCAGGAGAATGGAATATGCTAACTGGCCAAGCCTGGGTCATGTGCCAGGAGATGAAGTCATTCCACCCCCAGCCACATAAACAGAATGGGAGGAGGTGGTTCCTTAGAAGCAAGGCAGGGTGATGGTTCTAGCAGAAGGGAGAAGGAGATTCTGGAAACACATGTCCACCACACACAGATTTTACTCTTGTATTTTCTGGTACGACGTAGGAAAAAGAAGTAAGAGCCAAACAAAAAATCACAGAGAGCAACCAAACACTTGCTTGGTAGTATGTGGTTGAATCAGCAGTTTCTTTCCCTGGAAAACTCTGCCTAGTAATATGACTTCAGGGAAATGAAGGTCCCAGCCCATTTAAGGAAGAGAACCCTCCTCTTGCTGAGAAACACAATGGTGAACGATAAAAGGAAAGAGAAACCTATTTCCTGACTCATTAAAGCAAGAGAGTGTTTAATAGATAGTATGATAAAGTTCTGACAAGGCCACTCACTTAATAACCATGATTCTGACTCTGATTCCTATTTCACTTAAGAATCTGCATGACCCCAGATTTCCGGCTGCTATTAATAGAGGTCATGTTGTGGGCAGGCTGCCTGAAGCAGGTTCTGTGCACAGGAGGGCCAAATACTGGGTGGGGGCCCCATGAAACCACAGTTATTTCAGTCTAAGTCACAACATCATTTCAGCCCAATTCCACTTCCCTTAGGGGCCTGGCAGACCCTGCCATCCTATCACTACTTCCGCCTCCTAAATAACACTTCTTTTACTGTTTTATCATATTAGAAAAGCTATATTACTTTTTGAGTTTCCTGAAAAAAAGCTACATACTTATTTCAGGAAACTCAAATAAAAGCGTCAAGTCCCCATATCCTACTCAGTCTTGTTGCAAATCCTCACATCTTTTTCCAGGCATATATAAATACAGTACCTAAGTTTTTTTTTTTTTTTAATAAATTTATTTATTTATTTGTTTGTTTATTTTTGGCTGTGTTGGGTCTTCGTTTCTGTGCGAGGGCTTTCTCCAGTTGCAGCGAGTGGGGGCCACTCTTCATCGCAGTGCGCGGGCCTCTCACTGTCGTGGCCTCTCCCGTTGCGGAGCACAGGATCCAGACGTGCAGGCTCAGTAGTTGTGGCTCACGGGCTTAGTTGCTCCGCAGCATGTGGGATCTTCCCAGACCAGGGCTAGAACCCGTGTCCCCTGCATTGGCAGGCAGATTCTCAACCACTGTGCCACCAGGGAAGCCCAGTACCTAAGATTTTTAAGTGAGATCATATTGTTTCATAACATATACTGGGAATACTTCTCTATGCTTATGATACCCTCCTATAGCATCAATTTTTATAAATTCAAGTTTTTTTATTATATGAATGTACCACAAATTATTTATGCAGGCCCCTATTGTTGGACAGCTAGACTGTTTCCAAATGTTACTATTATGGTATTCTCTGGAGACATTAAAAAGTAAAATGAATGCACGCCTAGATAATGGAGTTATAGTAGGGAGATATAATGGCCAAACAGCTAGGGTAGGAAATGTGGGGCTCAGTACAGAAAAGGAACTATGAGAAAAAAGAGCTGTTCTCAGAAAAATATTATTCCTGTCTGACATCATGTAGACCACAGCTGGAATCCTGGAGTTTTTCTGGGCTCTACTCCCAGCTCAGTGGAATTTTTGCTATTTGAATGACATAAAGAAGCTTTATCCATCTGGGTCCTCTTATCTCCATCTGGTAATAATGGATGGGTCACTAATTCCATGAGCTTTGATTGTATATGTTTTAGTTAACTAACTAGACAATAAATCACCCCAAAACTTACTGGCTTAAATCAACCATCTTATTTGCTTATGATTCTGTGGGTCAGCAAACAGGGCTCTGTTGGGTGGTTATCCTGCTCTATATGCCACTGGTTGGGGTCATTCATTTGGCTTCATTTACTTGGTGGCTGAGCAGGTAGGTCTAAGAAGATTACTCACATGTGTGGCACCTCAGCACTTCACCACATGGCCTTTCTCTCTCCACGTGGTTAGCTTGGGCTTCCTCACAGCATGGAAGTCTCAGGGTAGCCAGACTTCTTACATGGCAGCTGCTTCCAAGGAGGACAATATTGGAAGTTGCTGATGTCTTTAAGCCCAGTCTTAGAAGTTACACAGTATTATTTCTAGTGCACTCTGTCAAAGCCAGTCTTAGGATCAGTCTAGATTCAAAGAAAGAGGACATAGACACTACCTCTTGGTGAGAGGAGAGGCAAAGAATTTGCATCCATCTTTAACCTACCACAGTAAATATGATGAGGACAAATGGTTATAGGTTTCGTCTGTAATGAAGAAAAATGGAACATTATCATGTTGCAAATCACTAAGTCCCAAGTATGGACTCAACCAGCTAAAAGAGTTTGCCCAATTCTGAGCAATTAACCGAAAGAGACTCTTACCAGGGTGGCATGTGGGAAATGGAATCCCTGGCAGAACTCACAGTCAGGAGACGACAGTAACACTCATCCTGACCCACTGTCCCCGCCCACAGTGCTGGAGAAGGGTACTGGGCCATGGGCATCTCTCCCAACTCCTCCCTCTGCCGTGGAGCTTACTTGTCCCTGGGCTCCAGCAAGGCATCTGCTTCTCCTTTTGCAGATTCCTTCCTCACTCCTTAAATATAGCAGTTCCTTCCCAAGTCTATGTTATATGAGTTTTGAGATCTTAGTAAGAACTTTTTTTGTTGAAATTACAAATATTGGTTCTGAAAGTGTTGATACGCTTCCTCAGACTGGTGAAATAAAAGAAGGTATAAGTTGCCCCATGAAAATAATGAATTTCCTATGTAATAATAATAATATTTTAAAATAATATTTTTCCATATGGGAGCCTTGAAAAAAAAAACTAAAATCCCTCTCATGTCATTGGGCCCTAGAGGTCTGATGGAAGGACCCTGACTATCCCCGCCACAGTTATTGTGATGGCACAGGGAGTTTCTTGGTCACTCCCACTTCTATCTGAGAGCTAGTTTTATAGTTTCTTACAGGTTTGTCCCAGTGCTGAGCATGGTCTAAATTTTATATCAAGTCATTTATTGCCTGATTCCCACTTGATTGATAAAAAAAAAATGCTGCTACCTGGTGTATAGTAACTCTGAAACAAAGCCATGTGGGGGTAGTATGTGGGCAAATGGGCCACATGATGGCAGGCAGTTGGACCCTCTATAATCTAGTTGGGCCCAACTAGATTATAGTTGGGCCCAACTTTAGGCCCAGCCATGGAGGTCTACCTTCTCTGCAGAAACATACAGACTGTGGCCTCTTTAAAAAGGGCTTACACTTAGTGTCTTTACTTTTCACTCTAAACTGATCAGATTAGAGCTGACCAGCTCTTAAATATTTAAAGTTTCTTTTTCACGGTCCAGCCTGAAGCCTTGTGCCTATTTGATTTGTATACCTCATATCTAGCTGATGGTAGATTGAGACAAATATCATCTTTTCAGAACTGAAAATGACTCCACTTTTTTCCTTCCCTGTGCCTCCCTCCAACCACAAGGCAGTGTTCCAAAACCTGAGGGTGGAACAGATGCCCACTTCCAGGGGCGAGGAGAGCTCTACCCCACCCATCCCTTAGGCTTCTCTTGTTATTGTCCCTAGACCACTGGGAAGAAATCAAGACATTATTTCATTTGATCAGGATCACTTAGAAATAGCAGAACCATTTTCTGCTTCACTGCAGCTCACAATATTGAGATGAATGAATTAAAGTAAATGCCTGCTAGAGAAAGCAGTGGAGTGAATTTTAATGCAGCACATGGAAGACCTTCCTTTGGAATCTTTTCATGTCATGACCATTGTGTAGACACTGAGGCATGTGCTTTGGGACTTGTATACCAGGTTCTTGGCCCTGGATACAAGCTCTGGACAGGCTGAACCAAATGTAGGAAGATAGGGCACTGGGCCTCACATGGTCCTCCCATCCACCTTGCCACCTTCTAAGCCTGAAGTTAGCAGGTTTCCACATACTGAGCTTCCTTCCGTGCTCCCAGAGGAAGAAAGCGCCCCCTTTTGTGGAGAGACGTTCTGTCCCTGATAGAAAGGGCTCGTTCACCAGGTACCAGAGTGTTTGGAAAGATTCTAGGAAATAAGAGGAAAGAGGTATGTGTGTGTGTGTGAAGGGGCGGGGCGGGGGGGCGTGAAAGAGAGAGAGAGGAAGAATGAGGGTTCATTCCCCGGCTTTCTCACACCGTAGGCTGGCTCTCAGCTCTCACTGAGCTGGGTCAGTACATCCCACCCAGGTCACGCCCTCCCTTCCCTCAGAAACCTGAAAGGAGTCACCAAGGGGCCTTTGACTTCATTTCCCGGTCTGATCTGGGCATTGTAACAAATGACTTTATCCTGGCTTTATGTTTGGCCTTTGGTGACACCCTGAGGGAGACGCTGCGTCTTCCTCACACACACAGGCACACATAAATGTACACCCTCCTCACACTCCCCCATTATGGCAGGATTTTCCTGCTTTGTGCAGGAGCTGTGAGGACCTAAACACTACAGTGTAGCATCAGTGTGCAGGAAAGAAAAGAATGGAAGGAAATTTCACTTAAAAGGACTTTGAGTCTGAAGATGGGCTATTTTTTAATCTTTATTTTGAAATCATTTCAGACTTATAGAAAAGTACTTTTTACAGAAAAATACAAAAGTACAAAGAATTCCTGTACATGCTTCACCTCATTTGCTCATCATCTATCTATCTATCTATCTATCTATCTATCTATCTATCTATCTATCTACTATCTATCCTGTATACTTTTTTCCTAAACTGGTTGAAAGTTAAGTTACAGATACGATGCCCTTTTATCCCTAAATACTTAAAAAATGGTCATTCCCTCTTATGACCCCAATACAGTATCAAAATCAGGAAATCATTTTGATTCAATAATAGTATCTAAACTACACATCTTTTTCAAATTTCATCAGTTTTCCTAACAATGTTCTTTATAGCAATAGACAAAAAAAAATTTGATCCAGAATCCGATCCAAGATCACCATTATCAGATCTCTTTAGGTTTTTTTCAATTAGGGTAGTTCCTCAGTTTTTGTCTTTCATGACATTGACTTTCTGGAAGAATATAAGCCACTTATTGAATAGCCTGTCCCTTGTTTTTGGACCTTCTGATGTTTCTTCACAATTAGAGTCAGGGTGTGCGTTTTTGGCAGGAACACCGCAAAGGTGATATTGTGTCCTTCTTAGAATTATCACATCCGGAGAGACATGATACTGATTTGTCCCATTTGTCCCTTGTGGTGCTAACTTTGATCATTTGGCTCAGGTGGGGTCTGTCAAGCCTCTCCACTGCAAAGTTATTATTTTTCTCTTTGAAATCAATAAATATTTTATGAGGAGGTATGTTGAGATTGTATAAAAATACTGCTTCTCATCAAACTTTTACCCACTGGTTTACACATCCATTGACAGTTCTTGCCTGAAGGCTGCCAAATGGTGATTTTCTAATCCTATCTTTTCTTCTACACTTATTGGTTGCAATTTTACTGTAAGGAAGGGCTTTTTCTATTCCTCCATTTATTTGTTTGTTTATATCAGTATGAACCTATATTTTCTTATTTTATTCAGTGGATTACAAACCACTACTATCTTTTTTGTTTTTGTTTTTGTTTTTGAAGTTCAGATTGTCCCAGATTTGGCCAGTGGGAGCTCCTTCCAGCCATCTTCTTTGTCCTTTTGACAGGTCCAGGCAGGGCTATTTTTGAGAGAGGATGCTCCAGAACTGGTCCAGAATATTTCTCCAAACTATGAAAATTTCAATAGCAATCAGGAATCTCATTTTTAACATTATGACAAAACAAACATTATACACCAAGGAATTTTAGAGTGCCAATGGAATAACAAAATGTTTATTTAAATATATTTTATTGTCTCTCTATGTACCAGACTCATGTTTTAAGTCAAGGCTTGACTCCTTCTCCCATCTCCTGGCAAGTCCATGTCACAGTGGACCTACTGAGGAAATAGCAGGGGAGAGAGAAGAGTCAGGGAAGTGAGGGAAGGAGAGAGTGAGGTAGAGAGGGAAAGGAAAGGAAAAGAAAGAAGGAAAGAGGGGGACTCCTCTCCTCTCCTCATTCATTCAGACCAGCCTGGCACCTACAGCCTCCTAACATTCCACATGCACACTGACCCCCTCCAGGAAGTCAGCCCTCTGCTGCCATGAGCACTCGTTCGGCAGAATGCAGGATATTTTGTCAGAGGTTAGAAACAGTCACCTTCACCTCACAAAAGGCGCTGGGAGACAATCTGGGTTGTATGGAAGGAACTCGGGTTTCTTCACTCCAGAAACACTACCGGAAGGGAGGGAGGAGAGAAGACACTGGGTTTGTGATGTCCCTATCTCTCTCCTCACTGAGACTCACATCACAGGCTGGAGGCGCTTCTGGCAGAATTGAGTGCTGGGGAAAGCCGGCAATAAATCAGCTCTGTCTTTACTAGCCGGGGGTTGCTATGGCGATAGGAATACACTGTAGGGTTTAAGAGATGTAATTTTCTGTGATTCACTGTATATTTTTAGCCATTTTTCTTCCTGTGTTATCTCCCCGTGACAATTGCCTATTAATGCTGGTCCACACCTAGACTGGACTAAACGGTCCCTTCTCAGAAGTGATGAAAACCCTGGAGACCAGTAAGTACAAGAGGGTTATGGCCCATGAACCAAGGGTAACCTGAGAGAACAGGCAGACTGGTTCAGGACATGGGTCACTTGGCGTGGGTCATGCCACATGTAAGGAAGAATAGTGGAGAATGAAAGGCCCCAGCAATGTGGCGCTGGGTTGCTTGGAATGGGAAACTGAATCACAGTACTCAGTGCAGTCAGGGGGCTCACATGGTGTCAAGGGCAAACCCATGAATCAGTAACAAACACCCTGAAGAGGGAAGCTAGGACCCAGGTTTCTGGACAAGGAACTATGAAAGCATACTAACCTTCTGTCAGTCTAGCTCAAGTTTTACTAATGTGTGTTATTCTTTCCATTTCTTCCTTTCTTCTTCTTTCCTTCCTTTAATTTTACTCATTTTTTTTTCACCATAAAATATGGAGAAGGAACTGAGAAGAAATAGAAAATTCAATCAGTCTGCTTGGCTATTTGTTAATAGTTGTATCAGTAGTCTTTTCATTTCAGGCAACAGAAAACCCAACCTAAACTGTTAAAGCAGAAAGAGAATTTACTGTCTCTTATAACTCGAAAAGTCCAGGACTTTGGGCTAGCCTTAGGCACTACTGTCTTCAGGGGCCAGATGATATCAGCAACATCTGGGCCCTCTGTCACACTAAGTTCTACCGATGTTTTGGTGTTTTGGCTGTAATAACATAAAACTCAGCTAATAGAGGCTTCAAGGAAGTGAGGTTTCTTTTTCTCACATAAGAAATCTGGAGATAGGTTTCTTTTTCTCATATAGTAAGTAGCCCAGAATAGGCATAGATGACACTACCATGCAGCAGCTCGGTGATGTTATCAAGAACTCAGCCTCTGGGGCTTCCCTAGTGGCGCAGTGGTTAAGAATCCACCTGCCAATGCAGGGGACACGGGTTCAATCCCTGGTCCGGGAAGATCCCACATGCCAGGGAGCAACTAAGCCTGTGCACCACAACTACTGAGCCGTGCTCTAGAGCCCGTGAGCCACAACTACTGAGCCCATGTGCCACAATTACTGAAGCCTGCGCGCCTAGAGCCCGTGCTCCGCAACAAGCCAAGCCACCGCAACGAGAAGCCCGCGCACCGCAACAAAGAGTATGCACCACTCGCCACAACTAGAGAAAGCCCGCGTGCAGCAACGAAGACCCAGTGCAGCCAAAAATTAATTAATTAAATTAATTAATTAAAAAAAAAAAGAACTCAGCCTCTTTCTTCATTTCAGCTTCACCATCTTTAGAGTCATAGGAGGACGGCTCCAGTTCCAGGCATTCAAGGCAAAAAGAAGAGGCCAGCTGCATCTGATTCTTTTATCCAGAAAAGGAAATCCTTCCCCAAAGCCCCTAGTTGTTTCCAATTGATTGGACACATAAGTGTCACATGCCACATGGCCACCTAGCCACTAAGGAGGTCTTGGGTTTTTCTGGTTCCTACAGCAGAGGCAGGGTTTGTCATTGTCGTTGTGTTTTTTGTTTTGCTTCGGCTAATAGTCAAAGAAAAGCCATATCCAGTATTGTGGAATGGTTCTGCCTCTTCATTACAGGGTCTGATTGGTTACTCCATTGTTGTCGTTTCCCAGCCAGGAAGGGAGAAAGTAGAAGAGAAGGGCAAGAAGATTCCTTTTAAGGATGTGATGCCGTAGTTGCACTGATTACTTTTCTTCTGCTTGTATCCCACTGGCCAGAATTTAGTCACATGATCAGAACCAGCTGCAAGGGAATCTGGGAAATGTAGAATTTGGGTAGCCATGTGCCCACCTAAAACTTGAAGAGTTCTGTTACTAACACAAAGAAAGGGAGAGGTATTGGGGGACAATCAGCAATCTCCTCCAGAGCAGTTATGGAAGAAAGGGTTTGAATGGGTATTGGATTAGCCAGCCAACCATTTCTGCCTCTGTCTTATTCTCAGAGCGGCTTATCTTTGTGGAAGTAAGACAGCTTCAGCATCACCATCCTGACACCCTCTCTGGTCCAAGCTCATTTGTAAAAGAGCCCAATCTCTTTGCAGCTACCCTGGCCATTCTCATTACATCTCCTTGGTTTTGGTGGGTCCCCCACCTATTCCTGAACCAAGGGGATGAAATGCAGTGCTCTGATTGGTCATACCTGAGTCACCTGCTCTGCCAAATCACCAAGACCTTTATGTGCCTCAATTTGTTCTTCTGTAAGATAGACATAATAGTAGAATCTACCTCACAGGGTTGGTGGAATAGTGCTGCTGGTGGCCATTCTCCATAAATGCATCCTCACTTGGCCTACTGACCAGACTCACCCTAACGACGTCATCTTAGAAGACAAGACCTCTAAAAATCAAAGTAAAAAAAAAAAAGTTGTACAGCTGCCTATATTTCATCTCACAGTACATTCCAAAGTAAACATATTTATTCAGCACTTGCTTCAGGCACCTGGCACTCTGTTAAGCACTCTACATACATTCTATCATCATCGTCACAGTAACTCCAGGGGAGAGATGCTTTCACTGTTTTCACTGAACAGATAAGGAAATTCAGCTCCTGGCCCTAAGGTCACAGCCAGCGCAGCAATGGAGCCACCAACCTAGGAGTGACTTTGAACCGCCACACTCCGCTCCCTTTTGCTGGGTAAAGGTAAGTCAGCCAAACACTTGTGGAATCGTGGAACTCTTCTTGCTGATGGGGGCAGTCACAGGAGAGTACCACTCAGATCTCCCTTAGGGAGGGAACCTGCTGCAAGGGACGTAGCGGGCTAGCCGCCTCCAGCCATGGCACCTTTGGGACCCTGCAGCTCGCACACTGAGCACAGCAGGGGGACCTCAGCCGGGCCAGGACACTCCTCAGCTCTTGGGCTTCTGATCAGCCTAGGCAAGACTTTCTCAGCTTTGCTGAGCTCCAGTCTAAGGTTCTTCCTACCCAACCCTCTTTCCTGTCCTCTCTCCTTTGGCAAGTCTCAGACCTGCATTGTTGCCTGAAGGCTCTTCTCACTGACCTCTGCTCCCCTGCCCTTTATCCTTCATAGATATTCGTTTTTTGCATACCTAACTCCATCCTGGTGTCTGTTTCTCAGAGGACCCAAAATGACATGCTTCTTGTACCTGCTTTGACTCACTGCGTGGACTACACCACAGATATGCATGTTTCCAAAGATTCTTGAGTGTTAAAAAACAAGCAAGCAATGAAAAGAATAATTCAAAATTGGGGGTGGGGCGGATCTAATGTAGACCAATGAGGAGGCTCTTGGCCTGACACTCAAAAAGTGGAGGCTCCTTCTCTGAGCAAGTTTCTAAATAGAGAACAACAGCCATTGCTGATCTTTTTTTTTTTTTTTAATACGTCTCAAAACAGATTTTTTAATATAAATGTATTTATTTTATTTATTTATTTTTGGCTGTGTTGGGTCTTCGTTGTTGTGCGCGGGCTTTCTCTAGTTGCGGCGAGTGGGGGCTACTCTGTGTTTCGGTGCGCGGGCTTCTCATTGCGGTGGCTTGTTGCAGAGCACGGGCTCTAGGCACGCAGACTTCAGTAGTTGAGGCTCGCAGGCTCCAGGCGCACAGGCTTCAGTAGTTGTGGCTCATGGGCTTAGCTGGTCCGTGGCATGTGGGATCTTCCCAGACCAGGGATCGAACCCGTGTCCCCTGCAATGGCAGACGGATTCTTACCCACTGCGCCACCAGGGAAGTCCAAGATTTTTTTAATTATACAAGTTTCAGATGTACAACATTATAATTCAACAACTGTAAAAATAAACAAATTTCAACGAGTACAACATTGGTATTGCCAAAATAATTTTAAGAATGGTAATATCAAACAATTCCAGGGTGCTTAAACTGCTGTATATTCTTTAGACACAATGACTAATTTAATCCTCATAACACCTTGAGGAGGTAGGTACTAAGTCACTCTCATTCTAAAGTACAGAGGTTAAGTCATTTGTCAAAGGTCACACAGTTACAGTCTGGTGGAGTCAGATTCACACTCAGGCATTTTGGTTTCAAAGTGTATGCTTCAATCCTCTTAGTTATATGTCTCATACTCAGCCCACACTGGCACTTTTTGGTAGACTCATTTTGAACTTTCATAACTAATCTGCCTCTTAGCTTGCTGTTGAATCTGTTGAAAAGAAAAACCAGTACATAGAATGAAAACTGGTATTTTTAGAAGAGGTTTAATTAAGCTATATTTTGTAGTCTATCCTAATTTAAAACCTGAAGTGATTTTTTTTTTTACTTTAGACATTGTTATCTTATTTTTTTTTAACTTTTTATTTTATATTGTTTTTTGGTTTGTTTGTTTGTCTTTTTTTAAAATTTGGTTGCACCGGGTCTTAGTTGTGGTATGTGGGCTCCCTTTTAGTTGTGGCACGTAGGCTCCTTAGTTGCGGCAGGTGGGCTCCTTAGTTGCAGTTCGCCGGCTCCTTAGTTGTGGCATGTGAACTCTTAGTTGCGGCATGCATGTGGGATCTAGTTCCCTGACCAGGGATCGAACCCAGGCCCCCTGCATTGGAAGCGCGGAGTCTTAACCACTGTGCCACCCAGGAAGTCCCCTTATTTTATAGTGTTGTGGAGTTGATTAACAATGTTGTGATAGTTTCAGGTGTACAGTAAAGTGATTCAGTTATACATATACATGTATCTGTTCTTTTTCAAATTCTTTTCCCATTTAGACTGTTACATAATATTGAGCAGAGTTCCCTGTGCTATACAGTAGGTCCTTGTTGGTTATCCATTTTAAATATAACAGTGTGTACATGTCAAAAAAATCCGAAACATTGCTGATCTTAAAAGGGTGGAAACCCAGCTGCATCGGGTGTGTTGGAGGGAGTGGGGGAGGGGTCTGAAACTTGCCTGGAGTCACACCGCAGGGTTGCAGATCGATTCCAGTTAGTCTAACTCTCATCCAGATGTTTCCCACACCTCTCAGGCAAGGAATTGATTCTTTACAGAAAGAGCAAAGACTTAACTCAGCCAAAGGGAGAAAATGATCAATTAAGCAAAATATCAGTACACTGGCTTTTGACAAGGCTCTCCAAACTGCCGTGGGATTGCCCTTGCTGCCCCTGGAAGCATGCGTCACAACTACCCCACCGCACCTTAAGGCTTATCCAGTGATTGCTAACTGGTAGCACAGGTGGATGCAGCCTACAACCATGCTTGACCTGCTCCCCACAGTGATTTTTATAAAACTTAAAATTAGTTGACAAGATTTATCAACTGCGATATTTCACATAAACATCTGGAGTCCTCGCTTCTGTTGAAAATCAGATGATCTGGCCATACTCATTCTGCACATCCACTTCCTGCTTCACACAGGGCCGGAACCCCCACTACTGCTATCTTATTACACCTGCTGGCCCTGAAGTCTTTTTTGAGTTCATGATGCCAGGGTTATACTACTCAGGACAGTAAACGTCCCTGATTTTGAGCACTCAGGTTCAGATCATGAGGCCTGGAGAGCACTGGGCTGAAGTTAGCTGTGAGCTCCTTAAGAAAAATGAGCTACTAAGCAAATTACTTTGGGATTAAGGATTTCAAGAGGGAATTTTTTTAAAGTACTTTTCAAGCATTCCAGCAGGAATGATGAGCATTATTAGCACAGCTGGGAGGTTTGTCAGCAGCGACAGTTTGGGGAGGGGTGATGACCAGAGGCAGAGACCTTGTATTAGAAGAGGTGGGACTTCTGTCCTGGCTTTGCCCTTACCCATGATACGACCTTGAGGGTTTCCTTCACGCTCGGATCAGGTGCCTGGTGTTGTAACAAGAATAATAAGAGCTAACGTCTGCTGAGTGCTTATTACCTGCAAAGCAGTTTGTTAAGTGCTTTGCGAGCCTCCTCCCATTTCACACCAAGCCTCCAAGTCAAGTACCAGTGTTACCTCCAAAGCACAGGAAGGCTTCGTGACCTGTCCAAAGTCAGAGAGTCCATAATTGACACAGCCAGGATCTGAAGCCCAGACACTGACTCCAGAGCCCACACATGTATCTACTACACTGTGACGCTTCCACCTGCTTCACGGGGTTGTCCTGAGAATTACACAAGATGATGTAGGTCAAGTGCTTTTATAAACTATAAAGTGCTATAGCAATGTTCACTATTATCTATCACTTGAGCACTGCAATTTTTTTCAAAATTGGTGCTTTACCTAAAAATTACCAAGTCAGTTTGGTCCGTTTCTGTTTCTTTCAAATTAATGATTTTTTTTTTTTTTAAGATAATCGGAGGGAGCCATAACTCAAACATCATTAGTCCTGTAGTGCCCTCTGCTGACAACAGTCAGGAAAATTATGAAATTATAATAGGTGAGAGTGATTCCCTCGGCCCCCCTGAACAACTATTTCTGGAGCACGTACTTTGTCCTGGGCACTGTACCAGCTGTCACAATGCCTAGAGGACACAGGAGGTCCCTTTCCAGCCCAGCCTGCCCCCTGTGATTTAGGTATAGGAAAGTGAAAGCCACAGGGCAAGGGTGACCCCACTTCCCATCCTGACATCACAGAGAGGAGCCCAAAGCCAGACAGCGTTGTCATTATCTCCCTTAAAAGGCCAAAGTGAGCCCCAAACCATGAGGTAAAGGGTACTCCTGCCCAGGGATATGCAGGTAAATGTTTCACAGTCAATTCTCCGGCAGGGAGAAGCTCTGATTTGTGGCATTTGTCCATTTCGATGGTGGAAATACTCCCACTATGACCAGTTTCAAGCTACCAACATGACGATACACAAGATGCTTAAAATTTTAACAATTGGCCTCTCGAAAGCTGGCAGGAGCTGGCTCCAACACACCACTTCTTTTATCTCTCAAAAAAAACAGACCTTCTCATCTTCCTTCCCAATCAACTGGACTCAAGAATTCTTCCAGCTGGTCCACACTAATGATCAGGGACAGATCAGCCTCACCCCAGCAAGGCTGACATCTAACAGAGAAGGGCGGACTGCCAGCTGGAGTGTTCCCTGAGCATCCACTGGTGGCTCTAGCCAATGGTCCACTTCACCTTCCCTCTTTCCAGCTCTGAAAGGAAACCTCCTTCACGCTCTACCTCCCTGTCTTCATCTCCAGATTCCCTGCCTCAGCCCGGAAGCCTCCACTCCAGCAGAGGGCACCTCTTGGCTCCCGGAGGAGCCCGGGACCAGGGTGTAAGCAGGCAGGCCAACACTGGACTGTACGCCTCTCACTTTGTCCAACACAAGGAAGAAGCCCTGCCTTGGGCCCAGGAAAGAAGGAGGAAAGTATGGGGCCATGCGTGACCTGGGGAAGCAGTTCCCCATTGTATCCAACTAGAGAGGTGAGCCAGGCAGAGCAAAACCCAGCTGCTGGGAGCTCCAGAGGACCAATATCCTGAGGGCAAGCTTTCTCTTCAGCCCAGAAATCATCCCTGGGACCCACCAAATAAAACCAGAAGAATGACGACCA
Organism: Balaenoptera acutorostrata; assembly: GCF_949987535.1. Classification (NCBI taxonomy): domain Eukaryota; kingdom Metazoa; phylum Chordata; class Mammalia; order Artiodactyla; family Balaenopteridae; genus Balaenoptera; species Balaenoptera acutorostrata. Next base: position 144,537,551 of record NC_080066.1, on the reverse strand, counting down.
CAGTTCTCCAAACAGCAGCTGCCAACCTCCACCTCCCATGAGGTTACCATTGCCCCTTGCTTCCTCCCCCGACCTGCCCTCAGATTTCCTTCCGCAGCCTCAGTCCCCTCATCCCAAGATTCTGGCATCCTAACGGATGAGGAAACCTACAGTGAGAAGACTGCGTTCCACTCTGGCTTGCGTGGGTCCTTGAGAAAGTTTCTAAACCTCCTGAGGCTTGTGTTCTGAAGCCAAAATAGAAATAGTCATCAGAGAGTGCTGTTGAGAGGATTCAATTAGAATGTATGTGAGAAGGACTTTACAAACCAGAGTGTTCCATAAATGTTTGTTATTTTTCTACCTGAGAGAGGTATTTATTTATTTATTTATTTTTGAATTTTATTTTTTTTATACAGCAGGTTATTAGTTATCTATTTTATACATATTAGTGTATATATGTCCATCCCAATCTCCCCATTCATCACACCACTCCCCCCCCCAACTTTCCCCCCTTGGTGTCCATACGTTTGTTCTCTACATCTGTGTCTCTACTGAGAGAGGTATTTATGTGGGGTGTTTTTTTTTTTTTTTCTCTTATTAAAGGAACACATATTCTTTGTGGAAATTTTGAAAAATACATTTGAGAATTAAAAGAAAAAAAATTCAAATCACCTACAGTGAGCCACCATGCACATCTGGTATTTCCCCCAGTCTTTTTTTCTATGTGGATATAGATATACCTTTGTTAAAAGAAAGGATGAGGATATTTATGACTCAGGGGTAGTGGTCTTTCCCTTCTCCAGCCTGCAGGCCTGACAACAGTGTTTCTCTCCATCCCCACAGTAGGAAAGAGGACAGTTAGTCTCTCACTAGAAACAAGGCCTGCTGGGATCCCAAATAAAGAGACCTTGGAGGGCTTCCCTGGTGGCGCAGTGGTTGAGAGTCTGCCTGCCAAGGCAGGGGACACGGGTTCGAGCCCTGGTCTGGGAAGATCCCACATGCCGCGGAGCAACTGGGCCCGTGAGCCACAACTACTGAGCCTGCACGTCTGGAGCCTGTGCTCCGCAACAAGAGAGGCCGCGATAGTGAGAGGCCCGCGCACTGCGATGAAGAGTGGCCCCCGCTTGCCGCAACTAGAGGAAGCCCTCGCGCAGAAACGAAGACCCAACACAGCCAAATAAATAAATAAATAAATAATAATTAAAGGTGCTAATAATTAAAAAAAAAAAGAGACCTTGGAAATCGAACCTGTTCTTCCTGATAGAGGCCTTCAAACTTTTTGTTCTGCAAGCCAGTTTGGAAAGACCACATGGCCTTAGGGATCTCCTTGCCTGCCTATCCTGATTTGTAAAATCAATTTTTAAAAATTAAAATTGGGAAGCTTTTCAACTAGTAAAGCATATATTGCTGCAGTCGTGTTGTTCAAATGCTCATTCTCGGGCACTTTTCAATGTGGAACTGAATTTGCTGTAGGAAATACTTTTGAAAACCTCACACCTTTTTCTGTGGCTGGCCCACGAGTCACCAGAGGAACCCATGCAGAACATCAATGCAAACCTGTTCCGCTGGGTTCTCTCTCGGTATCTGACAAAATATCATCTTTTCATCGACGTTACCAAGATCCTATCCCTCACTTCCGCCCTAAAACAGGTGTTTCTTTGGCTGTCAGAAACGACCTGGGTCTCTCTTCCTCTATAATGATAATGGCTGGGCCCCCCTGCCTGAGTCCACCTCACCCTGACTTCTCCAATATTCCAATCCAACTCGGAGTAGGAAGTAACTCCAGGTCTCCAAACCCTTGGGAGGGGCCTGGGATGCTCACATGACTTAAGTGCATTGATGGGAGAATGTGTCCAAAGAGATATGTCCCGAATGTCACTTCTGTGTGGCTGCATGTACTAGAAGAGCTTGTGACTAAGTATTTCCAGTCCGGAGGTTTCAGGCTAGATAGTGCAAAAACCAGAACATGCACTCTTCCCTTAAATGCCTAGGACAAGGCCAGCAGCTTCTTGCCACTGCTTCTCTCCAGACACACATAGTAAATGCAAAGAGCAAAGGACACCCCCTCCATTGGTCCTCTCTGCTGCTGCCAGAACAAAAGTCTCAGTGACTTCTGTCTCCTAAGAGAATGTTTAGCCCACCCAGAGGACAGGCCCTGTCATATTCCTTCAGGGTCCCTTACTGTGTGTGAGAGGTCACCTAGTATCTATGGTAAAAACCTGAGCTTTGGACTCAGCCTGACCTCGGCTTGAATGCTGGCTCCACCTCTTCCCGGGAAGTTTGGCCCCAGGCGAGTGTCTCTACCTTGTGAGCTTGAAGAAGGGGCTGTGAGTGTGTCCAGAGGTCACTTGTGAAAGAATGCTTTGCAGGTGCTCAGGGAATGGTGATGAGGGATAAGGGGCTCCTTCCTGAAACAGGCCGCTCAACACTTCGCTCTCAAGCAGAGCTGCAGCAGGACAAGCTAGCTAGCTGGGCTCAGCAAGGGTCATCTCACTGCTCTCACAGCCGTGTTGGCAGCTGTCTCTTTTCACTGAACTTCCACAGTCCCCTTGCAGCCCTTCCAAAGTCAGCACCTACCAGTCAGGACTCTTCTCTTTGGTTGAGCTGTGCTTCTGAGTGGCCAACCCCGAGGCCTTTCCCACCTCTCAACCAGGACGTCCCCTGTCAGCAGGGAAAGGGAAAGGTAAAGGTGTTGGGCCATCACCAGCTCTTGGTAAAGCACATCACCTTTTTATGATCTCCCCTTTGTAGGCTCACTTCCCAGCACCCAAATCAGCAGTCCAAGGTTCCAGAACCTACTTCAAAGCGGGACAAGACCTCTCCGGCTCCTGCCCACCCACCAGCATGCATGCAGCCTCCCTTTCCAGGGGCAGAAGTCAACGTAGAGGCAGGAGCTCCAAGCCCTAAGACCATCCAGATAACTTAATTACGTCTTCAGCCCTCACCACCAGAACCCAGGACATCCAGTTCATCCCTTATCCCTGACTCTCTTCTTCATAAGGCTCAGATGTCACCTGTCAGTGAGGCCACGCCTGAAAAAGCACACACCCCTCACCATCCCCTGTCCCCAATTCCCTATTAAATGCAACGTCTAATTTTCCATGTAGAAAAGTTTTAGAAAAGCACTTCTCTTCCCAAATTCTCTTGAGATGTGACTCAGACAATGTCGCCCTGCCAACTTCTTAGAGTCCTTCGTAACTCTCAGGAAGCCAGCCTTCCGGCCCCTCCCGCAGCCCTGGGAGCAGCCGGAGCCCTGCGGGCTCAGTCGGATCCCTCTGGGAAGCAGCCATCACATCTCTCGTGGGTTCACACCTTTCGGGGCCAGCACGGCAGTTATGGCAAGGCACTTTCCCAACATCCTGATCTGACAAACGGGGAGCCCCTTGGGCCGGGGAACAGCCATGGGGCTAAAACCCTTGCTGGTTTCCCCACCCTAAACAGTCTCCTTCCCCTGATACAGGGCCCCCCCCCCCCCCCCACAGGCCTGCTGAGAGGAAAGCTGCAGAACCGAGAGAAGCAGCTTCTGACTGGGAAAGTGAAAGGAACCAAAGCAAAAAGGCTCAGATTACTTGTAGCTGGTCTGGGAGGCCACGGCCAAGCTTTCAGCTCAGAGGAGACAATGAAGAGAGTGTGGAGACCAGGAAAGTGAAACTGAACCTGCCATGGCCGCTGCTGATCTACTCGCCACCCAAGGAAGAAGTCACTGCTGCATCTGCTTCCAGCACTGCCAAGACCCGGAATCACAGAGCGTGGCCACAGCTTCCACCAGGCCTGCCTCACTTGCTGCTGGAAGCGGGCCTCACCTGCCCTCCTGCCCCCCTGCCTCCAGTGCCACCAGAGCCTTCAGGCCAAGAGCTTCATACGCAACAGGTAGCTGGGAACTGTGGATGTCACCAGGCTGCTGCTGGAGCAGGAGGCAGGGCCCTTGCATCTCTGGTCTGTCAGAGCACCTGGAGGAGACTTCCCTGGTGGTGCAGTGGTTAAGAATCCGCCTGCCAATGCAGGGGACACGGGTTTGAGCCCTGGTCCGGGAAGATCCCACATGCAGCGGGCCAACTAAGTAACTAAGCCCATGCGCCACAACTACTGAGCCTGCGAGCCACAACTACTGAGCCTGTGCTCTGGAGCCCACAAGCCACAACTACTGAGCCTGCACTCTGGAACCCGCGAGCCACAACTATTGAAGCCCGCACGCCTAGAGCCCATGCTCTGCAACAAGAGAAGCCACCCCAATGAGAAGCCCACACACTGCAACAAAGACCCAACACAGCCAAAAATAAATGAATAAATAAATTAAAAAAAAAAAAAAAGAAGCACCTGGAGGACTAAAGCCATTGGTGCGAAGGACCAGGAGGCCCACCCTCTGCGGGGTTTGCCTGGACAGCTGAGCAGGGTGAGGATTCCCATTCACACAGGCTGGCAGGGTTTAAGGGAGAGGGATGAGAAGGGGGTTTAACCTGGAGACATCAGAGAAAGGGAAGGGAAGTGGGGGAGAGATGGAGTAGGGATGGGGAAGAGAAGGGAAGAGAGGGGAGGGGACCTGGCAGGCAATGCCTCGTTTTAGTGGAGTGGAATATTTTCCCAGTATAAGCCACCAGACAGCTGCCCATCATGTTCACAGAATTATTCTTAAAAGCTTTACAGGAGAAAGTCATTTTTCCAAGTGGCCTGGTGGTTAAGAGTTAGGGATCTAGAGTTAGTCATATAGATTCAAATCCATGCTCTGCTTCTTCCCCCAGGGGTTGCCTTGGATAAATGTCTGAACTTCTCTAAACCTCCATTTCCTCATCTATAAAATGATGACAGTAGTTCCTACCTTTAGGGTTCCTGTAAGAATTAAGTGAGGTAATGTTTATAAAGTACTTAGCACAGTGCCTGGCACATAGTAAACTCTCCATTGCTACTCTTTTTATTATTATTGTCACGAGTGGTGGATAAGCATCTGAATGAACAAGGTTTTCCACAGCTAAACCTTATAGAAGATGCATGTCCAGCCCTAGGACAACAAAGATCCAGAAGTACAAATTTCAAAATAGCCAGTGTTAGGGTGCTAATGGCTCCATCTGTAGTGTTCAGTGGATACGGCTTGATCTACGAAGTGTATAGCCAGACTCACTGCAAACATGCTCCACTGACAGAAGCAGACAATTTGATCTCCCTATTTCTTGGTTCTTTTTCTTATAATAAATTTTCTCTGCCTCCCTCCAAGATTGGATCTGCAAGCCCTGAGGATCTTATTAATCCACAGGAAGGGCCAACAGAAGCTGGGAGAGCACTGACACATCATGGCCCAGTTCCCCAGACCTGCTCATGGCTGTAACTTGGGCTACGAGCCTTCCTGTTCCTCCCCTGAGAGCACACGGAAGGTGTGGAGATGCCATGACACACTCTACCTCTCAGGACGTAATGCCATGACACACTCTACCTCTCAGGACGTAACCCACGTATCAGGAGGTGGACTCATCGTGGCCACCTTGAGGCCCACCCTATAAGCTCAGTTTTCTCAAGATCACCTTTATATCTTCAAATCAGAGAGGATCGCAGGTGCTTGAGCTCTCCAGGTATGATCCTAGCTCCATGGCACGAGCTCAGAGGTGCTGCAAACCACGCCCCCCAAATCTCCCTTCCAAACCCCTGTCCCAACACCTGATATCTAGACCAAGAAGGTCACTCCTTGTGTCACAGAGATGACAAATAGGTTTCATTGCAAGTGCCAACTCCAAATTATTGAGATTAGATTTTGTTTCAGAAAGATTCTCAGGCCTTTTCTGGTCTGAGCAGCATGTTCGCAATCAATTAGCAGTGTCTGCAATGGAGACTGGAGAAGAAGTGCCAATGGTTTTGCACGGAATTGTCATCCTTAAAAAAAAATTCTTTTTACATTTACAGTGCAACTATACGGGCCAGTGGAGAACACATGAACTTGTGATGACTAACAACCATTATCAGTAGGGCCCTGAGGTCACAGGAGTCAGAACAGGGACTTTCTGATAAGGGGATTTGAGAATGGCATGCTGCCTGAGACCTGGTGTTGGTGGTTGAGGAGGACCAGCCCAGATGGGGGCGCAGATGGGAAGCTTGGGTGCCTTTGGAGCAGCCCCAGGCCTTGGGTTTCCTGGGAAGGGACCAAAAGGAAGGTAGCTGCCTCCAAATGGGTCACCAAAGCAAATTCTAGTGCAACCTTTTGAGTCCTACCCTGCTGCCAGTCTGGGGCACTCCCATGCCCTCTGCCCAGAGGGAAGCATACAAAATTCTGACCGCACCGTAAGTGGCAGCCATCACGTACCTTCTTCACTCCAGCTCCAAGCTTGGTACCTTCACACATACTGTACACATCTAACCCATTCCCATGTGGTAGGATTTTCCAAATTCTCCAATATTATACGTTATCGATCTATTTATTGTAATTATCCTGTGCTCATAGTTTTTTTTAAAAAAATCAAATAGCACAGAAGGGTCTCAGATGAAGAGTAAGCCCCAGCCCCACTTTCCAGAGATAACTACTCTTCAAAGTCTCTCATAGGACACCCATGTCTGTAGTAGCATTATTCGCAATAGCCAACAGGTGGAAGCAACCCAAGTGTTCATCAACAGATTCATGGATAAACAAAATGTGGCATGTATGTACAATGGAATATTATTTCACCAAAAAAGGAGTGAAATGCTGACACATGCCACAGCATGGATCAACCTTGAGGACATTATGCTAAGTGAAATAAACCAGACACAAAAGGACAAATATTGTATGATTCCACTCACATAAGGTTATCTAGAATAGGCGAAACCATAGAGAGAGAAAGTAGAAAGGTGGTTGCCAAGGCAAGGGGGAGAAGGGAATGGGGAGTTACTGTTTAATAGGCACAGAGCTTCAGTTTATAACGGTGAAAACATTCTGGAGATGATGGTTGTCCAACACTGTGAGAGCACTTTATGTTACTAAACTGCACACTTAAAACCAGTTAAAACGGTAACTCACGTGTATTTTACCACAATTTAAAACAACAACAACAAAAAAGCTGTTCTGTACTCTTCCATGAGGAAGTAGAGGTAATCTCACTTTGCATAGCAGTGCAGGACCCTAAACATGACTGTGCAAGCTGACACCATTCAAACTGACCTAAATAGTCAATGGGAAAAATGATGATTGTTCTATGACCTTTAAATGTTTTGTCAAAACATTAAGAACGCTCTTACTGTCCATTATAAATGTAGAGGGAAAAAATAGTAGCTCTATACAATACACTGTTATTTAAAACATTAGGAATTTTGAGAGTTAATGTGTTCTATTTCTTGATAGAAAACTTATCAAGAGTAGTTTGAACAGTGTTTGCCTTCTTTTTCTCTTCACATAATTTACAATACAGAGCAAGCATCATTTGCATGCCTTCATGAATTTTCATGCTCCTTTGGATCTTTCCAACATTATACCCATTGAACATTCAATGTGGTGAAATAGATCTAAGGGGTTCTTTAGTGTCAAATGTTTATTTATTTATTTATTCTATTTTTTGGCTGCATTGGGTCTTTGTCGCTGCGCGCAGGCTCTCTCCAGTTGCAGTGAGCGGGGGCCACTCCACACTGCCGTGCGTGTGCCCCTCATTGCGGTGGCTTCTCTTGCTGCAGAGCACAGGCTCTAGCCACGCGGGCCTCAGTAGTTGTGGCTTGCGGGCTCCAGAGCGCAGTCTCAGCAGTTGTGGTGCATGGGCTTAGTTGCTCTGCGGCATATGGGATCTTCCTGGACCAGGGCTCGAACCCGTGTCCCCTGTATTGGCAGGCAGACTCTTAACCAGTGTGCCACCAGGGAAGTCTTCAAATGTTTTTTGATGTCACTTTTTCTGAGACTTCATCATTTTTGTCACCACTACTTTCCTCATTTATACTGACATGCCCACCTTCACTAGGTTCCTCTGCCTGCACATCTAGAATCTCTGTAATGGCAGCAGTGTCAACATTCCTATGGCCATCTATTTTTTTTTTCTAACTTCATTTACATTAGACTCAAATCCTGCAAAGTTATTTGCACAGTCGAGTAAAAGTTACTGCCACACTGCACGGAATCCAAAGTAGAAATAAATGCTCCATTTCAACCATAGCAGCTTTCTGTTCCCAGTACAATTTAAACTACGAGATGTTGCTACCAAATGTAAAATAGATAGCTAGTGGGAAGCAGCTGCATAGCACAGGGAGATCAGCTCAGTGCTTTGTGACCACCTAGAGGGGTGGGATAGGGAGGGTGGGAGGGAGACGCAAGAGGGAGGAGATATGGGGATATATGTATATGTATAGCTGATTCACTTTGTTATACAGTAGAAACTAACACACCATTGTAAAGCAATTATACTCCAATAAAGACGTTAAAAAAAATAATAAAATAAACTATAAGATGTTGAAGGGACTTGAGCTTGCTTTTATATTCATTGGACTTTTTCAATATAATTTGCACTGTAGCTTTGTGCAGGTTTAGATCCCATCCTACCTTTGCTTTGACATTCCCATTTTCAGATTTTTTGGTCACATACAGTTTTACTTCCGGTGTTATCCCTTTTCATTTATTTGCTGCACTTCCATCTTTGTTGGCCGATTCTCTTTTTTGATTAACTATCTCCATAAAATGGCATGTGGGTTTATGACCGGAAGACAAGGAAGCAACGCAACCAAGTGCTTTGCTGTCTGTGCATGAACTGAATAACAGATGTGCGTGAATTGAATAAACAGATTGGTTTCATAACCAATAAGCTTTAAAATAAGTGACATGACTGGTCACTGATCATGATGTGCATCTGTTGTTTATGTAGTGATCTGTGGACTGAAGAGCTAGCGGCGAAGTTTGTACTTTATGCAATTACATTTAATATACAATGGTAACTGAAATTGGACACATGTTATTGGGGGACTGGTGTTCCTTAAAATGTGGTAACTTAAGTTTGTACATACTGGAACTATGCAAAGCAAGGACTGCCTGTAATAATAATGGATGTTTGACTATTTGTGATATACCAGGCCTTATTCTAAGTGCTTTAACCTATAATCCTCCCAACCTCCACTATTAGTTCCCATTTTACAAATGAGGAAACTGAGTCACAAAGAGCTAATAGGCCCAAGGTCACACAGCTGGCTGGCAGTGGTGGAGCTGAGTCTGTGTTTTAAATTTATATGCTGTACTTCCTTTGGTAGAGATGAGAAAGAGTGATTTTTTGGGGGGGGGAGGGTGCCATGTGGCTCATAGAAGTGGCAGCGTGTGTGCCAGTCCACCACAGCTGCCTCTCCCGCCCCACCCACCTAGGAAGATTATCATTCCCACAAGAGTAGTGATCACCACTTTCCCTGCTCCCGGAGGAAGACGCGTGCAGCCTCAAACACCACCTTTGTTTCTTACTGTTTTTCCATTTCTCTTGGAATAGGTAATACATTCACATAAGCTAAAATTCAAAAGGTACAAAGGACTACATCATCCTCTCCTATCCTCTCCTCCAGCCATGATTCTCCTCCCCAGAGGCAACCAAGGGTACCAGTTTCTTCTCCCTCTACTCCGAAGCTGTCCCAGAATGTCTCATACCACCTGCCCCTCCTTTCATGTATCTACTAAGACTAAAGTTTGAACAGGGTCAGAATCCTGGGTTATAGAAAATGTTGGAGTACAAGAAGTAATAAAAGCACAAAATTCTTTAAAAATTATCTTGGGTTTGTTTGTTTCCAGGGACTTGAGAACCACTTGGATACCATGAGGAAAAGGAGTTTGCTTTGGAATTTGAGGAGGGAGGAGCAATGAAGAACCAAGAACTCCTGGAAGGACAAATGGGCCAACAGGGGTGCTCAGAGAGGACCCTGACTCCCGAGGGGATGGGAGCGGAGGGGAGGGGAGGGGAGGGGAGGGGAGGTCCGCAGCGTCCTATCCCACCTCGTAGTCTGCCAGTCACTCACGTTCAGAGAGGGCTCTGTATGCAGGCTCTGAATCTCATACTGTCTATTTTTTAAAGGACTTAAAGGGCAAAGAAAAGAATATCTTCATCTACCATGCTGGCTTTTTCAGGACAATATTGATTTCAAATATTCTATCCTGCTGTCCCCTTGAGCTATCACAAATGTTTTAGAAATCCCAACGTTGCAGTATCCAAACCACATCTTCAAAAGGGCCTCTCTCCTCTAAACCTCTTATCTTCTGCAGCACAAAATCCTTTCTTTGAACACAGATCTCAGATTTTGGGCTCAGATAATAAGGTAATCATAGAATACGTGAACAGAAGGAACTGGCAATTTAAAGGAAAAGGGAGGAACAGTCAATGTAAGAACACACCCTAGTCCATCTTTATTGAGAGGCCGTTTAGTGTAGCGCTGATGGGCATGGATGCTGGAGCCAGTCTGCCTGGGTTCAAATCCCAGCTTTGATGCTTACTAGCTGTGTGTCCTGGACACAGGGGTTAACCTCTCTGTGCTTCAGTTTCCTCATCTAGTAAAATGAGGGGATGGGTACCTGGTTCTGAGGGGCTTTGTGAGGATTAAGTATGTTAATACAGGACAGTGCCTGGGGCAGAGTGGCGCTCTGTACGCAGCTGGTCTAGCCGCTGGGCCCTCACCCTATACTGGCTGCTAATCTCTTTACACACACGAATTCATCTAACCTCCACAGTGGCCCTCCGTACTTCCACTTGGCATCTGAGGAAACTCAGACCCGCAGAAGCTAAGTGACTTGCCCAAGTCACCAACCCGAAGTAGAGGAGCCCAGAATTCAATCCCAGCCCCCAGATGCGTGCATTTGCCACCACCCTGCACAGTGCGAACACACTCAGGGGCACAGTGAGAGAGCTGTTTTTAAGCCGACCAAGTCCTCGTTTCTCTGCAGCCTTGCACTTCACCGTCTGCTCACCTGGTGTTGCTCAAAACCACTTTGGTTGCCTCGATCCAACGGCTTCTCGATATCAGCCGCTGATTAGTCCACGTCCACCTGACTCCAGTGAAACTGTCATCACGTGCGAGAGTCAGAGGAAGGCCTTCTGACGGGAACGACATCCTCCAGCCACATGAGGTATGGGAGGAATGAGCTTCTGGGGCCATTCTGCTCTCCAGCACCATTGCCGGGAAAGACTACAACAAAGTATATTCGCATCTGCTTCCAGGAGAACTAGGGCAATGTGGAAGGAAGAAAAGGTTGCGGGAATATATGATAGCTTGGTACACACTTTGAAGCCTTTGGAAATTATTACTGTCACTGTTTGGGCCACCTTTCACCAATTAATCAATGTGTCTGATTAGCTGGGATCAAATTTAGGTTAGCGAGTTATTAAAACACGAATATAAAGTTCTCACAGAGGCACATGATGACTATCGATAAGAATAGTCATTGGACAATAATGTAAACAGGGTAACATAAAGACCATCAGATCTGGAGTGGCCCAAATGAAACTAATTAACGGGCTGCATGTGGCTATACTGACTGCTAGGGGCTGGGTGACTTTCGGCGAGCCATGTAACATCTCTGTACCTCAGTTCTTCATTGGAAAGGAAAGGGTTTGACTGGGCCATCTCTTTCAACTCAGCACCAATCCAGGCAACAGTTCTGAATGTCTCTTACATGCCTGTCAGATAATGCTCCTCAAAGCACCCTATTTTTCCTCCATGACGCTTCTCACAATGTATAATTATGCACTTGTTTTCATGTTTAATAACTGTCTACCCAGCCAGACAAAGCAAGGACCACATCTGACTCAACCACAACACGTAGCACGGTGCCTGGCACATGTGCATGAGTCAGTTCATGAATGAAATGCAGGAAACGTGTTAGACACACACTATTCACTAGGACATAATGTGGTATTTACTAGACCAAGTATGTGAAGAGTCTGAACTTGCAGAGAGCAGTGATTAAATCTAAGAGAGGGAAGGACTGAGAAAGAATTCCTGGAGTTTTGTTTTATCTGCTCTGGGACCCAGAAGATCCCCAGGCAGATATATATGTGTTTGTGGTGCGGGGGAGGATTAAAAACTGGGAGGAGGGAAAAGAGGAATCTTCTGTATTAAGACTATCAAGGAAAGGCTGAAAATACATGTTTGGGGGGAACTTCGAGCCATCTGATATTTCTGGAGCATAGAGTGTGAGGCAAGAATAACCTGGAATAAAGAGACAGCAGCACCATTGATGGGTCAAGGTACCAGAGGAGGCCAGGGAGTGAGGATCTGTAATGTGGGGCTTGGCAAGCACAGGGCCACATCCTGTTCTGAAGCAGGTGGTGAGGAGGAAAAGATGGGAGAAGGCGTATCTGAGCTCTGAGGGGGAAGGAGTCTATTCCTGTGTTCCTTTGACACAGAGGTCAGCAAACTTCTTCTGTGAAGGTCCAGATAGTAAATCTTTTTGGCTTTGTTGACCACATGGTCTCTGTTGCAACTTCTCGAGTCTGCATGTGTGAGGCCAAAGCAGCTACATACAATACTTAAATAAATGACGTGTCTGTGTCCCAATGAAATTTTACGTATGGACATGGAAATCTGAATTTTACATAATTTTTACATGTCACAAAATAGTATTCTGCTTTTGATTTCTCTCTAACCATTAAAAAACGTAAAAACTCTTCTTAGCTCACGGGCTATACAAAAACTGTAGTTTGCCAGCCCCTGCCTTGAAGGATATTTATTGAGTTTCTACTATGTGCCAGGCACTAAGCCAGGTTTTTAGGATACAAGATCACTTCCTGCAGGACTCACAGAGTGGCACAGGAATAGGACATAGAAACAAAAGACTACAGTTATATGCAAGCCAAACCCCCTGCCTCATGAATAAATCAATGTCTTCAATAAAAGCGTTGCATCAAAATAGCAACATGTGTATCAGTTTGGACTTTGACCACCATGAGGGCTGCATATACCACGCACTGCACAAATCCAGAAGGTGCTATTCACATAGGCTCCAGTGTAAATAGCGCCCCATGGAGTTGTGTGAGGGCCCTGGTGGGAGCCCAGAGGAGAAATATGAAATCATCCTGAAGTTGTACAGGAAGGCCTCACAGAGGAAAAGGAATTTGAGCTGAATCTTGTAAGCTGAGTAGGAACTTTGCCAGGCCAATAAAGCAGGATAGGGCATTCCAGGAGAAGAAACGGCATGAAAGAACACAGTATGTGCATATAGAAAAAAAGCAAGCAGTTCAGTTGGAGCTCAGAGTGTGGAGTGGTGAGCCATAGAAAATGAGGATAGGAAAAGGGCAAAGGGGCAAACCGATGAGGGCCTTGTGGGTCACACTAAGGAACCTGTGTGTCGTCCCACAACTATGCTGTCTGAACAGCAGCCATTAGTCACATATGGGTATTTAAATTACTTAAAATTAACTAAAATGAAAAACTCAGTCCACACTCACCAGCCACATTTCAAGTACTCAACATACAGTTAGTGGCTGCCATACTGGACACTGCCACTGTTGCAGAAAGTTCTTTTGGGTATGCTGCTCTAGGAGCCTTGAAGGATTTTCAGCAGAGGGGAGGCAGCACCTCCTTTTCATTTTAGAAATAACACACCCAAGTGTGCAGAGTGCACTGGAGCATGGGGACTAATGCAACAGTTCAATGAGAAATCTGACTTTGTGAAAACAGGCAGTGTCAGTGGGAAAGGGAAGAAAGGAACGGATTCGATAGATACTTAGATGATAGATCCTGATGACAGGTGCACGTGGAACTTGAAGAAGACAAACCCCAAGTTTCTAGACTGAGAGTGAATGGCTTCTGTAACCTCAGTGAAATAGCAGGCGAGTCAGCTGCAGAGATTTGAGTAGGAGAGTTGGACTGGCCATTTGTCCCCTCTGGAGCTGTTACAGTGCTACACAACGAAGAGGGTGGGTAGATAACTTTTTAAAAAAATGTTTACTCTTTCATTTCAAGTCACTTTTACTGTGTTATTCCCTGTCCTAAAACAGCTGTTTATCATACTAGCTACCAAAAGTTTCAAGAAGATGAACAACAATCTTAAGGTTCTTCTCAAAGCATTATGTTCTCCAGCATTTGTTGAGCGACTGCTATGTGTAAGACATTGAGGATAAAACGAAGCATGAGAGATATGACCTCAGTCCTCAGTCTTTGAGATAAAACATTTTAAATCAAACAAATAACATTAGATACCAATGTCATCAATCCCCTCTACTATTATTTTATGTCTGGTTTTGGAAAAGTGATTTATCTCAGGTTACTACAATTAACAAAATATCTGAGCAGCTTCAGGACCTTCTGGATATGTACATTTAAGAAAGAGTAAAAGGAGTTTCATCTCTCAGCAAAAGCCAGGAGAAGCTCACTTTCTTAGATATGACTGGATAGGTTGGGCTTAGCAAGCAGACAGACCTGGGTTTGAATCAGGGTTCTGGCACTTATGGCTGCATGACTGTATACAAGTGTAACCTCTCTGAGCCTCGGTTTTCTCATCTGTAATACAGGGGATAATTACCTGGTAGAATCAATCAAGTGAGATAGTACATGAGAATGGCCTGGCAGAATGCCTGATACTTGGAAAGTGTTCAATAAATAGTGGCTTATATCAGTCATTCATTACTGATTTACACAATGCTGTCAGCTGGGCAAGTGAGCTAGCTATGGTTACTGCCTCTCTTCCCCCATATTCTCCATCATTCAATTCTGATCAAAGCCAGGTTGATTGGGCAGAAGCAATTCTGCTCCCCCGTGTCTTGGAATTTTTTCTGGAAAAGATGCATTATGTATTCTTTACTTGCAAAGAGTGCCTCTTGGCCTATGGCCAGTTTCTCCCCCAAGTCACATGAGAGTTGAGGTATGAAGTAGGAACCAGAACTTGAGCTAAGATCTATCACCATCATTTTCCACTGATTCCTGTCACCAGTGATTAATAGTGACAAATTCAGGGAGCACAAGACCACAGTTAGATTTACTTCTAGCATAGGGAAATGAACACAGTAAAAATGGACTATTAAATATCCTCAGATGATTTTTACATATTTTCAACACGTTCCCCATAAAACATCAGTCATACTATGGGAAGCGCAAGAGTGGGCCATCTGTCTGTTTCCAAGCCTTCCAGCTGGCTCTGGTCACTTGCATGGTTGGAAACCAAAAATGTCCGCATGCTCCTAGTGGGACTGTGTTCTCATGGCCACCTCTGGTCCAATTTCTTGTTCATGCTGAAATCTGAGTTTCCTTCTAGCCCTGCCTCCTTACTACTGTTTTGTTCCCTTTGCTGGCATGGACCCAAAGAAGGAAATCAGTCCCTTTTGCATTTAATTTGCCAAGGCAACTGATGACCCAACACTTTTTACCAAGGGTGTGGAGTAATTTCTTTTCAGAAAGTAGACGTGATTACGCAGCACCAGACCTGGCTTCACACGTGTGTAACTAATGCCATCCCACAAGCACCGGTGCTCAGAGGGGCCTGCGCTTAGGGTTTCATGCTTTGTGGTCACTTGTCTTTGAAAATCTTTCAAAATTCTTGAAATTTTATCTCTGAATTTGTGCTCTTGTAAGTGAAGTCTGATGGATCAACAGAGCATGCGTCTGGGACTCACTCGCAGTCCTCCCGCCAGCTCCTTGCCTTCCTGGGGCAGGTTCTCAGCTGCACCCCTACTCCAATCCCCATCCCCTGCAACTACCTCCCACCTCTGCATGGTGCCCCAGGCCCCCCTTCCCACCCTCACCCTGTGACCTACCCCCAGCCTCTCACCTGTCCACGGCGGGGTGGGATGGTGGGCACGTGGAAACTGGAGAAGCTTGGTCTGACTTCCTGGTCCAGGCCAGGTCCGGAGTGGGGAGCTTACAGAGGGTGGGCGGCATGCACATGCGCCGAGTCGCAGCCGGAATCCCGGTGCCCACAAGTATCTGCACTTCTGGAGTTCCCTATGCATGAGGGAACACGGGTTAAATAGCAAATTAAAACCAGAGAGAGACTGCAGTTGAAAGAAAAAAGGCTTTATATTTTAGTACCTCTAACGTAACCTTTTGCTGCATTTTGAACATTTTCATTTTGCAACGGGCTCCACAAACTCTACAGTCGGTCCCAGCTGTCGTTCAGGGCGTTTCTCACCGTCAACATTTCTCACCACGTTTCTTTGATTCTTCTTGACTCCCATGGAGACTGCTCATCTCCGTCTTTTCCTGTTCACCTCTCAATCCTTCCTCCGTGCCCGGCCCCAAACCCCAAGTTGTCCTCACTGTGCTATGCAGAGTTATTTAACACTCTTTGTTTCCATTTTCCACCTTCCAGATCCAATTCCTGGAACCTAACTTTTCATGACCAAATGACCTAGAAAATGTTTTGTGAAACAAAAATCAGGTTTCCCTCTGAGAGAAATTCTACCATCAGTTTTTTTGGGTTTTTTGGCTGCATTGGGTCTTTGTTGTTTCTGCGGGCTTTCTTTGTTTACCGTGAGCAGGGGCTATTCTTCCTTGCGGTGCGCAGGCTTCTCATTGCAGTGCCTTCTCTTGTTGCGGGGCATGGGCTCTAGGTGTTGGGGCTTCAGTAGTTGTGGCGCACGGGCTCAGTAGTTGTGGCACACGGGTTAGTTGCTCCACGGCATGTGGGATCTTCCCAGAGCAGGGCTCGAACCTGTGTCTCCTGCATTGGCAAGCGGATTCTTAACCACTACGCCACCAGGGAAGCCCTACCATCAGTTTTTTAAGTAGCAGGATTTTTTTCCTTGATTGTGTGTGTATAAATCACCAATTGCTTTTCATCAATATTTACCAAGTCATATTCCCTGGAACATTAGTCCCACAGAAGAGCCCATTTGAAAAAGAGAAAGAAAAAAATTCCAGGGACAATAAGTTTGGGAAACACCAAATACTCTGCTTCCCTCCTCCCAACTTTTTTTTTTTTTTGTAGATGTCCTTGTGGCATTACTTTATTACAGAAACTGGTTTTGGGACTTCCCTGGTGGTCCAGTGGTTAAGACTCCACGCTTCCACTGTAGGGGGCACTGGCTGGATCCCTGGTCTGGGAAATAAGTTTCCACATGCCCAGCGTTGCGGCAGAAAAAAAAAGAAAGAAACTGGTTTGATTTTATTTAAAATAGCATTTCCCAATTTATTTGTCAATGGAACTCATTTCTTGGGGAACAGCTACTAACTGCCCACTTTGCAAGAATTGCCTGAGAGCTGGCAAACTTTTTTCTGAACATGGCCCACTAATAAATATTTTAAGCTTTGAGGGCCGTTTAGTGTCTGTGCAACTACTGACCTCTGCAACCACACACAATACATTACTGAGCATGGCTGTGTGCCAATAAAACTTTATTTATGGACACTGAGCTTTGAACTTCCTATCATTTTCACATGTTACAAAATACTCTTGATTTTTTTCAACCATTAAAAAATGTAAAAACCATTCTTAGCTCAAGGGCCAAACATAAACAGGTGGTGTGGGTGGTTCTTGGCCAGCAGGCAGTAGTTTGCCAATTCTTGACTTAGAAGACCAAGAAAAAAAGTTACTTGTAAACACAAGTTGAGTACTGTTTCTCTACCTTAACGGTTACTGATTCTGAATTTTTTCTAATTGAGCGTTTTGTATTTGGGCTATTTTTAAAAACTGTTATTACCACTTGTGTTTCAAATGGTTCCTGCTCCCAATACGTCAGCTCTTGGTGATAAATAATTATCTCATGTCTGCTACTAATTATCTAATTATCTACTAATTACCTCTCAGCACACGCCCTCCTGATCCAAGCAGGTTAGCTCTCCAAAGCACCTGCCCTCTGCCTTTTGTATTCCCTCTTCATTCTCCATTCTTCAGTTACTCTGATACTTGTCAAGGATAGAGTCTGGATGCAGTAGAACCAGTCATGTTCCTTGAACTCTTTCCATTTTCACGTTTTAAGATACATATACTTCCCTAGAGCCCAACTCCAGAGCCAAGGAACTGAACCACAAAGCAGACACCCACATGCTTTACAGAATAACTTACTCATTCCCAGTCTTTTCATAATTACACCCACAGACACATGTTCTTGACTTCATGACATGTCCCATTCTCCCTTAGAAATACATGGGCGCATCTATTTTTGAACTAAGATGAATTAAAATTAATTTTCTGAGAAGTTATTAAGATTATCGCTTAAGATCACTGAAGGTAGCCTTGGAGTTGCAAAAACTCAGTTTGAAATTACATTGCATGACATACACTTTAAAGGTCTAAATATATTTGTGTTTTGTCTCCCTTTTAAAATTCCTTTACAGTGGGTATGTGATGGGAACAGAATCAAACAAAGAAGAAATTATAGAGCAGCATCTGTGGGAAATGATGAAAAGGAAAGATGCATGTGATTACTTCAGTGTTCATGTGACCACTTGTCTCTATCTAATTTAGAAACCAACAGAAATTGAATGACAGAAAGTCACCTGTGAGCTTGAGAAACTCTATCAGTTCCTAGAGGATAAGGGAAAAAGTCTTCTGTCCCAACTGAGGGACTTCAACAAAGCCATTTTAAGAAACAAACATGAAAATATAAACAATGTCTTAAATGAGAAGTTACTCCGCAACTACCCACACTCGGTCGATAAAGTTTTGAAGATGGGATATATTGGAGGACTGACCATCAGGATGGTGGCAGTGGGTGGGTAGGTGGCTGGTGACATTCATCCTTAGGCAACTCCAGCCATATGGTTTGGAAGATATATGAGGGAAGCCATCAAAGCAATACTCCAGGAGGAAAGCCATTGGTATTGTTCATGTCTAAAAGCTCCCTAAAGACTCAGGCCTCATTCTAAGGAAGGGGAAGTTGATTACCTGATTCCCTGATTACTTTTGACATAACACTCTTAGAATATTTACCCCTGCAGCACAGCCAGAGCCAGTGGCTGGGGCATCAGGTGGCGAGTCAGAAGATACAGACTGTCTTCTTAGCTGTGCCACTGACTTGCTGGGTGAGCTTGAAATTCCCTCTCCAAGTTCTGCTTCTGCCACCATCGTTACCAGATGCTTAGAAGCACATCAAGGCCTTAGAGTCCAGTGGTTGAGAACATGGGCCCTGAAGCCAGACTGCATTCAAATCCTGTCTTTCACCTGCAAGCTGGGAGACCTTCTTGACGTTCCTTAGCACCTGTCTCTGTGTTGTTTCCTCTTTTTGACAAATGTCACTGGACGAATGTTAGTCATTATAGGGAATATTAAGAAATGCCCTTATCCCCTCCTAGCCCTGCCTCAGGGGTAGAGAGGGAGCCAGGTCTAGCCCAGGTGGCAGTGAGGATCTAGGGATTTGAGGGACAATAGCAGAGAATCCTCATCTGATGCAATGAGACACTGACAACAAGGAGAAGACAACATGCTTATCGAGGGCTGATGACATTCCTTTGCGTGTGGTACTATGTGCACATAAGAACTCTGTGAAGGCTGTTATTTTGATTCTAATTAGCTCCATTTTGCAGATGAGTAACCAAGACTTGAAGAGATCAGGCAAGTTGTTAAACATCCCAGAGCTAGTAAGGGGCAGGGCAAATATTTCAAGTCAGGTTCCTTGGCTCTAAGGCACATAAACATTGCACAAGCTAAGGATAAAAATTCCAGGAGATGGGAAGTTATTGCTTAATGGGTACGGAGTTTCTGTTAGGGGCGATAAAAAGTTCTGGAAATAGTGGTGGTGGTTACACAACATTGTGAAGGTAGTGAAGGCCACTGAACTGTACACTTTAAAATGTTCAAAATGGTAAATTATGCATTATGTAGATTTTACATACACAAGCACCAAAAAAATGCCAGGAGAGAGTTTGGAAGGGCCCCAAAACTCCCTGAGGTCAAAGACAGATATGGAAATCAGGGACCAACCTAGGAGTCAGCAATTGAGAAAAACAAAAACTAGAATGTACTTTTGTCCCTCCCTTGCAAAGAAGACAGTTTGTAAAACTCTGGAGCAATAACAAACTTGAGTTTATTCCTTGAAGAAAGCATTTTGCACCCTTGGAAGCCCACAAACTCAAACACACCAATTTTATGAGCCATTGCTAGTGCTTCACAGAGAAAATGTATTTTAAAAGCTGGAGAACTACCAAGGGGGAGAAACCCCACCTTTTAAATGAATAAAGCCGTAATAAGTACACTGACAGCTGTGTCTGTTGGACAATATTTCTTTCTTATATGATTAAGATTTAGAATACAAAATGTTCTTGCCAAGTAATAAATGAAGTTAAATAAATATGTGAAAGTCAGGAAAATAGAACAGACAACACCTGTGTAAATCCCACAAGAGAGATTTACAATAAGCAGGTTCTTTCCAGTCATAAAACAGCCTATAAAACAAAAGCGCACGATGAATGCTGGTCCACTTCGTTAAGGAAGCTGTGGATTATCTAGGAAAAGTCATGGAGTCTCATTCAGGACTTGGGCTGGCATATGGGGAGTACCTGAGCCCTCTTTGTTTTCTTTACAGAATAGCAGGAACATCTTAAACTGGTATGTGAAGGGACATGGGCCAAGGGGGAAAAACAGTGGTGTCATCAGATGTCTTGCTTTTGCTTCTTTATCCAGAGAGTAAAATGGTCCAAACATGAACAATTAGCCTGGCAGGCTCTGACATAATTAAAAACACTCCCTCTACCCTCGTCTCCTTTCCATACAAGGCATTTGGCTGGATCCCATAGAACCTGGGAATGGCCATTTTTTCCATTGGGTTAGGGGCTCCAATCAAATGCATTAGTCATGAGCAGTCGCTGGAGGCCTGGCAGTTGATAAGAAGGTGGTTCACTGAATTCCTTGTAGACTTGGGTCCTTGTGGCATAGAACTAGGGCCACTTTCTCCCTACTGGCCTCTTCCCTGGTGATCCAGAGCACATGTGAGGGCAAGGTATTGGAGAAGACTATGTCTCCATAGAAGAGGAAGGTCCTGGTAGGGGGGCTGTTTATTCCCGGTAGTACTGCCCTTGCACCTGGGCAAGAGGCACCGCTGCCTTAGGCCCTATTAAAAGTCCCCTCTCTGGCCCTCCACTGGGAGCTGCTCTCCCTCAGGACCAAAGTGATATTTTCACATACACACACACAACCAAGCCCCAGCCCCCTCTTCTAGACAACAGTCCCCAAATTTCCTGCCCAAACAGCCCTGAGCTTACTTCCAGGGACTGCGTTGTCTTCTTCTCTGGTTAATGCTCCCAAAACCCAAGGGTGGCCAAGGGCGACATATGGATGGAGCTCAGACATGCAGACTGGTGTGTCCACATGTGCGTGCACAGGCCCCTCTCAGTGCAAAGCAAAGCCACAATGGGAAGAGAAGCGGGGTGGGAACGGCTGGGCAGGCACTCCCTGGACTGCCATGTCCCTGGGCAGAAGTCCAAGAAGTCAAGAATTCTCAATTTGAACTTGACCTTCTAGGTTATTATGAAAGTATACGTGTCAAAGTAGGAGGATACAACTTATTTTATTAAGCAGTTCCCTGGCTTGATCTATAACTTTTGAAGATGTAGACATGTGGTGTGTGGGCCTCCATTTGTCCTTTCCCCCCAGGCCTTGCAAATGTGAGGGGAGGGCTTGTTCCTAGGTTGCATCCTTCTCCTCTAGATGCCACTTCTGGGGAGCAGAATGTGCAGATCGCCCTCCTGCTTATACCTAAGAAGTAAATCAACTCATCCTTGTTTTGCAAAAAAGTCTGTGTTTATTCCTAGAGGTGAAAACATTAAAGCTAAACCATTAGTCTCCAAGTTAACTGAACTGGGCAAGAGAACCAACACTTTCTCCAGGAGAGGTGAACAACTCTGATATCCCACAGGAGCTAAAAGGTGATGAAAAGTCCTGCTTCCCCCTGGGGCGGTCACTATTGGTCTAGGAACAGAGGAGGGAGGCAGGCTTCTCCCTGCAGCTGGAAAGCAGCCCTGGCTTTTTCTTAGTGTGAAGAGAAGATACATGTGGAAAGCACCTGTTGGCTGGGAGCTCAAAGCATTTTCCTTTTTCTGTCCCTAAAGAACCTGTCGACTGCCCTGGAGGAGACGGGAGGTAAATTGCTCAGAATAACAAGCCCAGTGAGGCATCTAAATGGGCACCAGCCCGTGTTACTTATGGAAGGGAGAAGGGATAATATGCCTGGCAAACCCTGGAGACTGAGACAGGTTTGTCAGCAGTCAGCTGACCTGAGTGTGCAGAGAGGGTGCCAGGCAGGGCCCCTTATCACATTCCTTGTCATCCTAAAGTGTTTCAACACACTTAAGGAAAGCACCTGGGTAGGGTTATTGACATGCACGTGGAGAGAGAGGAATCAGGCCCCCGGAGGAGGGAGAAGGGAGGGGTGAGCGATGAGCAGTGGGTCTGGGCGAGCTGATAGGCTGAGCTTGGCCAGCGGCCTCGGGATGGCAG
This sequence comes from Balaenoptera acutorostrata, assembly GCF_949987535.1. Taxonomy (NCBI): domain Eukaryota; kingdom Metazoa; phylum Chordata; class Mammalia; order Artiodactyla; family Balaenopteridae; genus Balaenoptera; species Balaenoptera acutorostrata. Next base: position 144,515,308 of record NC_080066.1, on the reverse strand, counting down.
TAAAGCTTAAGCCTAAGAAAGGCTGGCTCCTGACCACTCAGCCCAGTGCTGGGAGAAGGGCCAGAACTCAGGGAAGGGGGCACTTGCCCGACCCTAAGAGCAAGCGCCTCCTTAAACTCTATACCTTTGGCACCTTGTTTGCCCTGCCCTCACCAGGCGCAGCAGGTGGTTCTGAGGCACATGCTGAACTGGGCCACACATGGGTCCCCCAGGTTTTCCCTGTCTTGAGAGAGGAAAAGTAAGGCCTGCTGCAGATACGCAGTCCTCTAATGGCTAGCGGGCTCGCCCAAGCCTGGGGCAGGCAGGCTCCCCTTCCCTGGCAGAGATGTGGAGGGCACCGCCCCAGCCATAGCCTTCTTTGGACTCAAGGCTGCTCTCCCAAACTGACCTCATCCCTGCCCTCAGCCGCCCACCCAGCACTCCCTCTGGTCGCCTCTCCCCAGACAATGTGATCCTGGACCCAGAAACTGCCAGTGCTTACCTCCAAGCAGTAGGTGACGTGAGCAGACTAAACACAGGCAAAACTATCTGTGCCTTCCAACCTAGAGAGGTTCTCCTCTCTCTGTGTGCTGGGCACTGTGGGATTTTGTCAGGCAGGCACTACTGGGACATGGAGGTGGCCTTTAATGGCTACTGGGGGCTTGGCGTTGTCAAAGAATCTGGGAAAAGGAAAGAGTGGTTTAAACTAAAACCTGAAAAAGGTTGTAGGGATCTACCAAAGTCTCACCCACCTCTGCAGCGACATCTCTTAAAAGACAGACCCAGGAAGATGCCAGTGTCTTTGGACTATGAAGGGGGTCATGTGTCATTCCACAATGTAGTGATTTGACTCCCATTTTACCTTCTCATCCATGTTTACTGAGAAGATCTTTCCTTTTTTCTGGTTGCCCTCAAAAATGGGCCAGTGCAACCCTTTGCCCCTAATAGGAAGCCCCTTCTGAACATATGTTTTCCCAAGAAACTCAGGGTGTGGGTCAGAAGCAATCAGGAGCTGCTGCTTTAGCCATCTTTGCTGATGGCAGGAGAGCATGGGACTTGTCGCTTATGGGACAGTTTGTGTGGTCGACAACATAAGCAGAAATAAAAGGAACTGGATATCCCTAACCATGTACCTGATCCTATTTTAGTGCAGTAGTCAGACTTTTCAGAGCTCATTCGTTTCTTCTTTTGATACTTGTGTCTTCATCAAATGCCTTTAAAGCTCTACTTCAATCTCTCAAGTAAAACTCAACTCACCTGCTCTAAAAACTCCGCTCAGCAGCGAGGAGAACAGGTGAAGATGATTGTGTAGCCATAGAAAAACCTTTATGACAAAGGCACTATCAATAATCATATTTAATACATACGTGTTATTTCCATAGTAAGATGTAATGGGAGGGCAAAAATTATGACTCTAAACGTTCTGAATAGTATCTAAAGTGTATTCCAGACAGACTGTGCGGCATGAGTACACCACCTCATAATAAAGACTTTTCTAAGTTTCAGCTGATAGGTTCAGCGTGGCTTTCTTAAGGACTGACAAAATTAGACACTACTTCTCCATCTGGTCCAGATGGTACTTCCATTTCCATTTATAGCAATAAGGTAATTATAGAGCCTTAAAGACGAAGACTGACCAAAATAATTTTACTTTCCCTTCATTTCCTATTAAATGCAGCCCCAAGCAATATCCACACTGTTCCCTATCCTCTGCCTGAGGGTGGTATTCTTCCATTATCTGAATGATCCCTGGCCCCCAAACTGGGCAGCTCACTGGGACTGGGGGTGGAGTACAGAGGGGGCAGCCCATACCCGTAGTGGGGCATCTGTCAATGAGGGAAGATGGTCTGCCTCTTGTTTACCACTTTCCTCAGAGCAGAAATGGTCCTCCCACGGCACTATCCTGTCACGGGGGGACACACTGAGACCTGAGAGGATGTGCGTCCCTATTCTAACATAAAAAGCATGTGTGATTTCTAAACAAAGACCTACTTTAACAGGAAATGTGTAGACATTGTTTGTTCTCTTCCTTTATTGCAACTGTCAGCCTATCTTCTGGGAAGGGTGTTCAGATCTTGGAATTCCTCTGCTTAATCCCAGTAGGTAAGCACCACAACACGATGTGTAAAGAACATCGACTCTGAAGCCTGACTGTACTGATAGGTTCAAATCCTGACTCTGCCACTTAATAGCAGTGAGATTTGAGGTATATCCCTCAACCGCCCTGTGCCTCGGCTTTACTGGACTAATGAGAGTCTTGCCTCAGAGGGCTGTTAGAAGGCTTACATGAGTTACTACTCATGCAATACTAAGCACTTAGTAAGTAAAAGAGTTTGTGAAGTAAATAATAAAGTCTATTCATCTTGTATGCCTCCCACAAGGACATAAAATCATTTCTTGGTGGTGTTAGAAGGTCTCAGGCCCCATAAGGTATTTCCCAAGGGTCTTGCATAACAGAAGCTCAAAAACTTATCATGAGCTGCGGTTACACCTGTTGTAGACCCTAGTCTTAGAAAAATCTTTACAAAAACCACACTGAAATAAGCCAAGTACAAAATGAACTTCCCCCCTGAAACTATTATAAACAGAATTACTTTAACCAAAGGAATTTAATCTACTTATATTTTGAGGTGGGTTTTATAGCTATCCCTCTGTTGAGTTGGATACAGACACAATTTTTTAAAACAATTTATTGAGGTGGAATTCACTTAATTGTTTTTTTAATCTTGAAACCACCTAGTTGAGAGAATAGCTGGAAAGAGGATCTCCGGCTTTTACCTGCTTTCAAAGCTACTCCCAAGCCTCCCCAACATGTGCCCTCCAGGCAAGATTTTACCACCTCACTTGGTAAATGAGAAGGACCTTCCTCATGCTGTAAATGTACTAATTCATACTATATGAATGGTATGTTTACTATGTGGTTATTATCAGGTTGTGAAGCTATAATGGGCAGATTTTACAAGACCCTTCCTTTTGTGTAGGGACTCATTTGAGTGAATCATCACAGAATGTTTCTAAAGTAGGTAGAGCCAAAGACTTAAGTAGGAAGGGCTTAAAGATGTCCATCCGTACTGCCTGAAAGCTCAGCTGTGAACTAGGTGTGCCCTTACACTAACTTGTACTAGGAGAAAATGAGAGGCTTCTAGAGATTCCAGCAGGTTGAATTTTAATGAAGCTGGTGTTTGCCCCTGCTTGGAGCAAGATGTATTTGTTGGACCAGCTTCCCTGCACTAGGAAACAAGATGGCACCCAGAGAACACATGACTAAGAGGCAGGCAGAGGAACTGGGAGGATAGGAAAACAGACCAGGTGCCTGCAAAGTTATGCTAGGCCTGTAAGAGTTAGCGTGAAATTATTTCAAGAGCAGGGAAACTTAGGGCTATGTACAGGTCTTAGATATTTTCACAGAATTTTTTAGAATAAGAAACTAGACATAAGTGGCTTCATTGTTTTTACGTTGTATTATCAGACATTATTTTCCTTATATATTCCTTTGATTTTTCATAAAATAACTTTTGTTCCCATTAACTCTTTCAACTCTAGTATGGGAGTTTTGTCCATGCTCTCCTTGGAGTGAATAGGGGGTACGTTTTACCCCTAGGGCCCTGAGCAGTGGGGAAGGAGGAATCAAAAATGAGAGAAGTTAAAGACAAAAACTCAGGAAGAAAACCGCCTCTCATGCCAGCTAAGCATCTCCCTCTAGCCCCTCACCCTGGCTCAAATCTCTGAACCAGGCACGCACTTCCCCACTCTCAGAAAACAGCCTTCCCTCTGCCTCCCATGACCCTCTTTTCTTCAAAATCCATCACATAGCCAAGACCTTTCCAGTTGTGCCCCATTTGTTCAGTCTGTCCAAGTCTGCCAGTATCAGTCTTTCTTCTTTCCTTCTTTATAAAATTTAATTTAATTTAATTTAATTTTATTTTGGCTGCACTGGGTCTTCGTTGCAGCGCATGGGCTTCTCTGGTTGTGGCGCGCGGGCTTCTCTCTAGTTGTGGTGCATGGGCTTAGTTGCCCCACAGTATGTGGGGTCTTAGTTCCCCAACCAGGGATGGAACCTGCGTCCCCTGCATTGGAAGGCGGGTTCTTAACCACTGGACCACCAAGGAAGTCCAGTCTTCCTTCTTTCTTATGTCCTCATTCTTTTTTATAGCTGCAGTTTGCCTGTAAATTTGTGTTCCCTCTTGTTATTATAAGTATTCTGTACCATATACATAATTTTTACATTGTCCTATTAGCTTTGAAGTTCCTTGAAGGTGAATAGCTTCTATCTCCTTTTTAAGTCTCTACCGTATCATTTATATTAAATGATTCTTCAAAAGTACAATATCTTTATTGTGTTTTTAAATTTTTCTTAATTTAAAAAAATTTTTAATTTAATTTAATTTATTTTTATTTTTGGCTGCATTGGGTCTTCGTTGCTGCATGCGGGCTTTCTCTAGTTGCGGCAAGGGGGGGCTACTCTTTGTTGCGGTGCGCGGGCTTCTCATTGTGGAGGCTTCTCTTGTTGCGTAGCACGGGCTCTAGGCACGCGGGCTTCAGTAGCTGTGGCCCGGACCAGGGCTCAAACCCGTGTCCCCTGCATTGGTAGGCGGATTCTTAACCACTGCGCCACCAGGGAAGTCCCTATTGTGTTTTTTTAAATGCATCACACTAAAAAAATCCAAATAGTAAAGAAGAAAATTCATAATTTCATCCCAAAGAGATAATATTTTTAACATTTTGGAATATATCCTTCACCACACTTGGTCTTTGCAGGTATAAAAATTGACAAGATTGGGGATCTTCTATTCTATTTCACAACTTTCTCCTTTTATTTTTATGTTGCACAGATGTACTTCATTCCTCTGAATAACAATATAATATTCCAAGGCATAGATGTTTCAAAATATTATTGGTCTATCAGTAGGTATTTAGGTTGTTCCAAATGGACTTTTAGGTTATAAGAAAGATGTCAAGGATGACTCCCTTATTACAAGCTTGTATTTCTGGGTAGATGGTGGTAACACCAATTAAGATGGAGAATACCAGAGAAGTAGCAGGTCTTGGGTAGATAAATAGTTGTTTCTTTTCCCTGATTATTTCTCTTTACAGTAATCTAACCATCAAAATCAGGAACCAACATCAATACATTACTGTTATTGAATCCTCGTGTTCCATTCAAGTTTCACTAATTGTCCCAATATCATCCTTTATAGCAAAAGGATTCAATCCAGGATCATGCATAGCATTTTATTGTCATATGTCTGCAACTCGCTTCAGTCTGAAATAGTTCCCCAGTCATTCCTGGTCTTCAATGGCCTTGAAACATTTCAAGATTATAGGGAAGTTGTTTTCAAGACGTTCCTTTTTTGGGGTTTGTCTGTTGTTTCCTCATGATTAAATTTAGTTTATGCATTTTTGTCAGGAATATCACAGAAAAGATGGTAGCTCGATCAAGCACTCAAGAGGTGCTCGATGTTGATTTGTCCCATTGCTTGTGATGTTAACCTTGATCACTTGATTAGGTGGTATCTGCCCGTCTTTCCCACCATAGTTACACTTTTTTTTTGTAATCATCAAATATTTGTTGGGAGGTACTTTGAAGTTATGTAAATATCCATTCCTCATTCGACTTTCATCCATTACTTAAACATCCTTTCATGCTTTTTTTTTTTTTTTTAATGTTTTGGCCGCGCCGTGCAGCATGTGGGGTCCTAGTTCCCCTACCAGGGACTGAACCCCTGCCGCCTGCATTGGAAGTGAGGAGTTCTAACCACTGGACCACCAGGGAAGTCCCCGCTTCGTGCTTTTTGGCTGAATTTTTATTATTATTTTGGTTGCCAAAGTGATTTTCTAATTCTACCTTTATTTCATATTCATTAGTTGGCATTTCATGGTTAAAAAAAAAAGCTTTCTCCTCTCTCCATTTATTATTCATTTATTTCAGTATAGACTCATCGATTCTCATTTTATTAAGTGGGTTATAATCTATAACTATTGTTATTTACCTTGATACTCAAATTATCCCAGATTTGGGAAGTTGGGGTCCCTCAAACTGGCTTCTCTGTTCTTTTGACATATCTCCATTCTTCTTCTAGATCTTCCTTAATTTCTCACACAAAAAGAATTCTAGGCTCATCTTGTACTTTCCTTGCCCCAGCCCTGAAATCAGCCATTTCTTTAAAGAGTTCTTTTAGTGGAGAATGATATTTAGAAGACGAGATCTGGGTACTGGTATGTCCATTGCTATTACAGTGCTGCCCCTCCCTGAATTTCTCAGAGTATAGAGCTAAGGAGATCTATATTTCTATATCTATATCTATATAGATATAGATAAATAGATATATCATAACTTCTCTCTCTGATATGGCAACATCTGTCCTTCATTATTCTTGATACATTTATTTGATCAAGACCCCTGTATATAACCAATCTTCTGTTGCCATCACAACCCTTCACAGATGCCCTCATCACCTCACCTGGCCCCCCTTCTCCTGTACGCTGGCATAGAGGCCCTTCTCACTCAACTCAGATCCTGACAACCTTGTTGGGCAATCACTATCCCCTATTCATAGATGATGCCTCACTCCATTTGGGTTCCTCTACCTGTGACAGGCCACTGAAACTACCACTACCCACTTTCCACTGGTGTATACTTTGTTTTGGCCCAAGCTAATAGGACAAAATTATTCAGAAGGAAGGAGGGAGATAAGGAAAATATGTCCCTGATTATTTTTCAATTTAAAAATTAATGCAAATATCATTGAAGTTAAAGACTGAGGACATTTTTTTTAGAATAGAGATTGAGGGGACATGACAACAAAATGCAGTGTGGAATCCTGGACCAGAAAAAGGCCATTATTTGGGAAGTGATGAAATTTGAATAAGATTTATAGATTCATTAGTAACTTTATATCAATGTTAATTTCCTAGTTTTGATCATTGTACTATGACTATGTAAGATACTAACATTGGGGAATCTGGGTGAAAGGTATGTGGGTACCTTCTGTATTATTATTGTACTATTTTCTATAAGTATGATATTATTTCAATATCGAAATTTTTTTAAGTACAGTTGACCCTTGAACAACTCGGTGTGAATCCACGTATAACTTATAGTTGGCCCTCTGTATCCATAGTTCCTCCACTTCTGTGGAGTCAACCAACCACGGACTATGTAGTACTGTAGTATTTACTATTGAAAAATATTTACATGTAAATGGACCAAGGCAGTTCACACCCACATGTTCAACGGTCAAATGTATTATATTCTCTTTAGAAAAAATTTAAATAATATAGAAGTATTCAAACTAGAAAATAAGAAATAGTACCAATTTTACACAAACTCACCAAGAAAATAGAACCAATATTGGACCAATATCCTTATGAATCTAAATGTGACAATTCTTAACAAAATATTAGCAAATCAAATCCAGCAATATGTAAAAAGCATAATACATCATGACCAAGTAGAGTTGATCCCTGGAGTGCAAAGTTGGTTCAACTTTTAAAGAAATCAACAGTGTAATTCCCCATATCAGCAAACTAAAAAGAAAAACTATGTGATCACCTCAACAGATGCAAAAAAAAAAAAAAAAGGCAAAAAATATTTGCCAAAATCCAACATCTTTTCATGATAAAAACACTCAGGTAACTAGGAACAGAAGAGAACTTTCAAACTGATAAAGAGCATTATACTTAATGGTGAAAAACTGAATATCTTCCCCCTGAAATTGGGAACATGGCAAGATGTTTCTTCTCACTCCTATACAACACTGAACTGGTGCTCATTGCCAGTGCAATAAGACAAGAAATAGAAGGCATACATTTGGGAAAAAATAAAAATACTATCATCTACGTAGAAAATCCCAAAGAATCCATAAAACAGCAAAGAGAACTAATGAGTGAGTTTAGTAAAGTCACAGAATACAAGGTCGATACACAAAATTCATATCTCAATATACTAACAGTAAACAATTACAAATTGAAATTTTAAAAATAACATTCACATTAGCATAAAAACATGAAATTCTTAGGAATAAATCTAATAAAACATATGCAAGATTTAATGCTGAAAACTGTAAAATATGGCTGAGAAAAATTAAAGAAGACATAAATTAATGGAGAGATATGCCATGTTCATGAATCAGAAGACTCAATATTGTTAAAATGTCAGTTCTCCTTAAATTAACCTGAAGGTTCAAAGCAATCCCCATCAAAATTCCAGCAGGCTTTTTTTTTTAGAGGCTGACAAGCTGACAAGCTGATTCTAAGATTACAGAAATGCAAAGGACACAGATAGTCAAAAGTATTTTGAAAAAGAAGAACAAAGTTGGAGGACTCACATTACCATATTACAATTTTTTTATGGATCTATTGTAATCAAGACAGGGTGATTTTGACATCTGGATAGCATGTAGATCAATGGAAAAGAATAAAGAGTTCAGAAATAGACTCACACATGTAAGTCAATTGATTATGGACAAAGCTGACAGAGTAGTTCAGTGGAGAAAAGATAGTCTTGTCAACAAATAGTGATGCTGTAACAGTTGGACATACATGTACAAAAAATGAACTTTAAATGAAAAATGAACCTTACATTTATCATATATAAAAATTAACTCAATAGGCAAATCTGTAGAGACAGAAAGTAGATTAGCGGTTGCCTAGAGCTGAGGGGATGGGAGGGGTAAATATGAAGTCACTACTGGTAGGTATGAGGTTTCTTTTCGGTTTGATTAAAATGTTTAAAATTAGATTGTGGCGATGATTGCACAATTTTAAATATACTAAAAACCACTGACTTATACACTTTAAATAGATTAAATGCGTAGCATGTGAATTTTATCTCAAGCTGTTAAAAAATTAACTCAAAATGAATCATAGACCTAAATGTAAGAGATAGAACCATAAAGTTCTAAAAGAAAATGTGGAAAAAATCTTTGTTACCTTGGCTTAGGCAAAGGTTTCCTAAATATGACACAAAAAGGAAAAACTACATTAAAAAAAAAGTTACATTTCATCAAAATGAAGATGTTTTACTGTTCAAAAGACACTATTCAGAAAATGAAAAGATGAGTCACACACTGCGAGAAAATATTTGCAAAAACACATCTCTGATAAAGAATTTATATCCATAATATGTTAAGAACTCTTACAGTTCAATATTAGAAAGAAAACTCAAATTTTTAAGCGGACAAAAAACGTCACTAAAAATAATATACAGATGGCCAATAAGTACATGAAATATTATTAGTTCAATATTATTAGTCATTAGGGAAATGCAAATTAAAACCATAATGAGATAACACTACCCACCTATTAGAATGACTCAGATCCAAAGCTGCCCATATCTAAAAGGCTGATGAAGATGTGGAGCAGCTGGGATACGCATGGCGGGAATGCAAAATGGTACAGCCACTTTGGAAAACAGTTTGGCAGTTTCTTATAAAAATTAATCACATACTTAACATACGACCCAACAATCTCACTCCTAGGTATTTACCCAAAAGAAAATTTATGTCTACACAATGACTACACAAAAATGTATATAGCAGCTTTATTTATAATTGCCAAAAGCAGTAAACAAGCCACATTGGCAAATGGACAAACTATAGTACAGTGGAATACTACTCAGCAATGAAACGGAACAAACTACTACAAGCAACAACATGGATGAATCTCAAAAGCATTATGCTGTATGAAAGAAGCCAGGCATAGAAAACTAGGTGTTTACTGTATGATTCTATTTATTCAAACTCTAGAAAAGGCTAAACAGTAGGGATAGAAATCAGAGCAGTGGTCACTTGGTCTGGGAGAAAGGGCAGGAGATTGGCTGCAAAAGGACAGAAGAGAATCTCTGGGTGTGGTGGAAATGGTCTATATCTTGATTGTGGTGATGTTTACATGACTGTGTACATTTTTCAATACTCATTTAGCCACACACTTTTAAAAAGAGTGATTTTACTATAGTATATGTATAATTACTATATAATGATATATAAATTTTACTTCAATAAACCTGACTTTAAACAATGATATGGTAATAAATACCAAAGAATATTGGAGGAGGGAAACAATGCATTCTCTTTAGAAAAATTCGAATAATATCAAAGTATACATAATAAAAAATGAAAATCCCCTCTCTGCCTTCTTCCATCCTGCTTCTATTAAGAGTTTGTGTATATTCTTTCAAATACTTTTATGCACACTCACTTACATTTTTAAAAATACGGAAATGTGATACCATGTTACGCCTTGTTTTGTAACCTGCTTCATGCATGTCACTTTTCATTGCTCTTTATCAGTACATAAAAATCTCTCTCATCTCCCATCTCAGCATGCCTCGCTGTCAAGGATGCAGTGGGCTTTCCATAACTGTTGTTGACCATTTCCTCTTGCCATTAGTCAACTGGCCAGAGAGGGTCGGCCTGACCATCAAGAGGAACAGACTTATACCAGCGGCTGTCAGCATCCAGAGGACACTGTGTTCCTTGGACCTATTACCAAACCAGCCAGGTCAGTTTCTCCTCCTATTTCAAAGCAAATTTCCTCTCATACTTCTTGAATGACCACAGCATTTGGCCTGTAATTGCGCTGCAGGGGTGGGGGGAGAGGGGAGTGTGGCCCCGCAAGAAAATTTTCCTATGAACACAGAACAGCATCGTTCCTAATTATTTATTTATTTAAATCAATATGCTTAGAGCTTAAACAAGTCAACTGATCCTTGAGAGACTTGTTCAAGGTCAAACAAGCCACTGACAGGGATGGGGAGGAAGGGGGTGAGGTGGCTGTGCTGACTTCAGCTTGCAGAAAGGCTGTGCCAGGAGCCGCCATCCCTACCAAACCCAGAGGGAAATGCCAGAGGCTTGGGTTTCGGTGTTGGCAGTTGGAAGAGACGGTTAGATTTTGGAAAGGTAAAGGACAGTTCCGGCAGCGTTTTCCCTATTTGCCCTAAAAAAGAGCAACTGAGTGCTCTAGACACATAACCGTCTACTTCACAGCCTGAGCATGTCGGACTGCTGCCTTTCATTGCCCGGACACCCTTGACCTCCTGTCTCAGTCAAGTGTGTGGCAACTTCAGACTGTGCTGATCACAGAAGGGTCCCACGTAAGGAATTTGCAAGCCGGGGTTCTCCAACTCACTACGCTACCAACTGGAGCGCGCAGGGAGCTTATGTAACTTGCTAGAGGTGGCGACAACTATGCTGAGCTCGATTAAAAGGAGTGGTTTGGGATCATATGACTAGGTCACTTCCAAAGTTCCCTCCCATTCTAAAGTTCTCTGTTATGTTCCCAGCCAAGGCAGCAGGGCTGTGGTTAAAATCACGTATTTCGGCATCAGAGAGGCTTGAGTTCAGATCCTGATTCAGCCATCTACCAGCTAAGTGATGTTGGGCAAGTGACTTGACCTTGCTCAACTTCAGTTTCTTCATCTTCAATGGGCTGTGATGATGCAGGACTTAGCACAACACCTGGCACAGCAAAAATGCTCAGTACTGTGCTACCATTATTATTATTATTATTATTATTATTAAGAAATGTCTCTTTCTGGGAAAACACGCAAAGTTTTTCTAGACACCAGGATCCTTCCTTCTGAAACTGTTACTGAGTAGAATAAACGAGGATGTGACAATCTGAAGGAGAGGACTGGTCAGACGGTTCTTTTTATTTTTTTTTACTTTAAAAGGTCAGAGTGATAACCATAAGGTATGGTTCTCAGAGGTAATTACTGAAGAAAAGTGAGAGGGGAGGTTAAATGACTGTTCAAGGTCACAAAGCTAATTAATTTGCCAATCTGTTCCTAACCTCAAATTTCTCCTGTGTCCCAGTCAAGCATCCTGCTTGCGGCACCACGCTGCCTAACTCTAACTGTGCTCTGAGATACCTTGGTATTAGAAGTGTCACTCAGAGTCTCTGGGTTGTATTAATATTAAGCTATCATTTATTAAGCACTTGCGATTTGCCTGGCACTGTGCTTGAATCATTGTTCATTCAGTCCATAAAACACCCTGTGTGTAAGTATCACTTCCCTATTTTCTGGCAGAGAAACTTAGGCACAGAGAGGTTAATCACGTTGCCCAAGGTCACACAGCCAGTAAGTGGTAGAGTCAGAATTCTGGTAGCAGTTTAATTCAGTGGGTCCAAGGGGCTCAGAATGTGACGGGGTCCCTGTCAGCTCTAAATCATGGCTGTATGGGATCTGAGGATTTAGGATTCTAAGGTACTCTGAGGCACCCAACATCTGGAGCACAAGATGATCCCCCTAAAAACTCTGCCTCCTCGTGCTTCCGTGTGTTGGTGGGAATGACTCACATCAAAGCAAGAGCTAGACAGGAAGAACCTGATCTTTGCTTGGCAGCAGACTCTCAGCCTGACCTTCTCAAACTGGAAGAGAAATGTCATTCCATTGGACTTCCCCACATTCAATGGCAAGAGGCTTTCTTCCTAGAATATTCTCCAAATCGCCAAAGACATGATGTGCGACTTACAGCATGATTCAGAGGAAGCCAGTAAGGCTGAGAGTTGAGAGCTGAGCCTGGCAGGAAAGACCTGTAGGTTTGGGCTGAAGGAGCAGCAGCAGAGAAGTTCAGGGCTATCTGGCAGAAAGCTTTATATCTGCCCATGTTCTCGCCTGGTTTCTGCGTGCAAAGAAGAGCAGAAGTTACAGTTTGAGGAGCATTAATAACTAGTAGTAATTGTTAGTAGCTAAGAGGCTACCATAGGGGAGCAGTTATAAGGGTACAGTGTCTGGAATCCAGCACACTTGGATTTTATTTCCTGTCAGGTCTATTATGAGCTGGGTTGCAATTGGTATGTCATTACCCTCTCTGGGCCTCGTGCCCTCACCTGTAAGGTGGGAAAATAACAACAGTCATTGTGAAGAGGCATGTAAAGCAGGAAGCCCAATGCCCAGGGCATGGAAAGTGCTCAACAAATGTCTGCCAGTATTAACTGTGATCCTAAATAAACACTCTCCTTTGCAGCATTGCTCCAAATACTCAGTAAACATTCTCAGCTGATTTCTGTGCCCTCTGTTCGCTAGTTTAGCACACAAATTTAGAGTTGTCTCTGAGTTGCCCTTCCCAATCCTGGGAAAGTTACTTTCTACCTGCTTTTATAAGTGATGTGTAGAAATTTTTATTTTTCAAAATATTGTCATACATACTCATATACTGCCGGTGGGGATGCAAAATAGTACCGCCACTTTGAAAAACAGCCTGGGAGTCTCTTATAAGGTTAAGCATTAACTTAACCATACGACCCAGCAATCCCACTCTTAGGTACTTATCCAAGAGAAATGAAAACTTATGTTCACACAAAAACCTGGATGCAAATGTTTATAGCAGCTCTATTCATAATTGCCAAAAAGAAACAACCCACATGTCCTTCAGCTGGTGAATGGATAAACAAACTAGTATATCCATCAATGGAATACTACCTGGCAATAACAAGAATGGACTGGTGACATATGCAACAACTTGGATGAATCCCAAATGCAAAGTGAAAGAAGCTAGACCCAAAAGGCTATATACTGTATGATGCCATTTCTGTGATATTCTAGAACAGGTAAAATTATGACTATAGAAAATAGGTCAGCCATGGTTTTCAGGGACTGGGGGCGGTGGGAGGGGTTGACTAGAAAGCGGCACAGGAGAATTTTAGAGGGTGGTAGAACTGTTCTATAGCTTGATTGTGGTGCTAGGTTGCATGACTGTCAGAAATGTATGCTTAAAAGGGTGAATTTTACTTTATGTAAGTTATACCTCAATTCTTAAAAAAAAAAAAAGGAAATACTGGCACATGCATAATATCATTTTATCTGCATAGCTCCATCACCTAGGGCGGGTTCTCTCCTGTTTGCTCTGGGAAGGTGAGGCTTGTAGAGGGACGTGGAGCTCCAGTAGAATCAAGACAAGCCCCCTTACTTAGAGCTACATCTACTCTGATTGTGAGGTACTCCAAGATTATAGCCCCTGCAGTCACTTCTCTCTTCCATCTTTCCTTTCCCATAAATGTCTAATTTTTTTTTTTTTTTTTTTAGGATGTGTGCAGGGCCTGCACTCCTTTAATCTGGCCTCAGGTAATCTCTTTTTTTTTTAAAATTAATTAATTAATTAATTAATTTTTGGCTGTGTTGGGTCTTCGTTTTTGTGCGAGGGCTTTCTCCAGTTGTGGCGAGCAGGGGCCACTCTTCATCGCAGTGCGCGGGCCTCTCACTATCGCGGCCTCTCTTGTTGCGGAGCACAGGCTCCAGACACGCAGGCTCAGCAGCTGTGGCTCATGGGCCCAGTCGCTTCGCGGCACGTGGGATCTTCCCAGACCAGGGCTCTAACCCGTGTCCCCTGCATTGGCAGGCAGACTCTCAACCACTGCGCCACCAGGGAAGCCCTGTCTAATGTTTTGAGCCATCTGTTTAAATAACACCAAGAATTAATCAATTAATTTGTTAATTAAATGTTTAGTGGTGGGTATCTGAATTCCACAAAGCTTCAGAGAGCCATATTCCTTCCAAGGTCCCCAGTTTTGTCACAGGGAGGAGACAAAGGACACTTCTTTGAAGAAACCACGTGCCCTGGGGCATACATGTGGAACTTGGGGTTGGTAGGCAAAATATTCTTGGCATGGTAAGCAAGAAGACAGATCAAAGCTGCAGAATCTGTCACACTTAGCAGTGACTTCCAAACTGCCTTGAGGAATGCATTTTGCTTTTGGAGAGCCTCACAATGAAGACTCTGATTGCATTATTATTTTAAATAAAAGCTATTGTCCCATTCAACCTCAAACATCTCCATTAAAGATCTGTGATTTTTGCATGTTTACTCTTTTTAATTGAGCTTTGATCATATGATCAAACATGAGAAATATTATTCCATTATATTCCATTATATTAAAATTTCTCCTACCTAATATAAACTATTGTATATCACTAACAGTAGCCAAAGTGATCAGTGGAACAACTTCCATCAACAAACTTCCAGTGTCTATAAGGAAACTAACCCTATCAAACAAAACATCCTATGCTGGCCCTTTCTTAAGAAAGCTGTGAACAGATGCCTTTTCTGACAAAGGAGTCAAATCAGTTCAAGGACTACAAGTAAGGCATGGCTAAACACAGATTGGCCCTTGACATAATCTCCTCCTCTCCACACTGACCCCTAAGTCCTCAGAATTGTTGAAACACATTTTGAGAAGAATTCAGAGCCAGGCATTATTAGCAGGGACTGCCCTGCCAAGCACAACGCGTGGAGCAAAACCCAAACAAATAGCCTCATCGTTTTCTATCAACCCTGGGTGTTTAGGTCAGGTAGGGAAGTGCTACTCAGCTCTCTGGCAAAGGTGAAACCATTTTCGTGTTTTTTCTCCAGGTACTTTTAAGAATGAATGAACATTTATCTATGCAGTCTATAAAGTATGATGGCATGGAAATAAACAATTGCAAGGTTCAGTCCCACACTGTTTATTGTGTACCCACCACATGCTAGCTACCGTGCTGGGTGCCAGGGATATGATTAGGAGCAAAATGGGCATGGTCCCTGACCTCACAGAGCTTACGGTCTAGTGGGGTGATTGTCCATAAATAAGTAAATAAACACCAAATAAAAACAGATGGCGATTGTCTTAGTTGATTTGTGCTGCTATAACAAAATACCACAGACTGGATGGTTTATAACCACAGAAATCTATTGCTTACAGTTCTGGAGGCTGAAAGTTCAAGGCACTGAACAGTCTACTCTTCAGGGAGAAAAAAATATAGTAGGAATACTCTGGTTCTCTGCTCCCTCCTTTATTACCCCATGGAGGAGGAGTGACTCATCAGCCTGGAGAACAAGAGGAGAAACCGATTGCCCATGGCTCACTCCATTCCCACTAACCCAGCTTTGGAGAATCCAGGAGGACTTCCCAGAGGAGGTGATGGCTAAGCCCCAAAGGATGAAAATAAAAGGGAAGTAAGAGGGAGTAGTTTGGGGGAGGTGCCAGAATGTGGAAATTCCTGGAGGCAAAAGAAAACATGGTCCTTTGGGGGAAAGGCAAGAAATTCCGTACAGCTGGAGTATAGAGGGTGAGAGATCAGCAGCTGAAAGATGAAGCTAGCGAAGGAGCCAGATCATGAAGGGCCTTATGTGCCAAACTATGGAGTCTAGGCTTTATCCCAAGGGCACTGAGAGGGATAGTAAGGTTTAATGAAGAGAGTGAAGATATATTATTCCTGCTAGATCAATCTGGCTGCAGGGTAGAGAAAAGAAGAAGGATTGGAAGTTCCCAGCCCTCTCTGAAAATGTGATAAAAGGAGGAAAGGGTCCTTTGCTGTGCTAGAGATCTTCCTTTCGGCCCTCCAGGTCGAATTGTCCTGGGCCCTGGGTCTGAGCTCCTGTCAGAGGGCCCTCTCCATACAGCCCCCCTCCCAGCTCTAATAACCACTCATTCCCTCTCCCCTACAGGCCGAGGGGCGGGCACAGAGTCCCAATGGTAGTGTGCAATCCCTTGTAGTTTCTTTACACCCTGCCCACATATTTATAAACAACTTTGTTATTTAAAACTCCTCAAATGATCCTAATTTGAGTATGCCAGATGGTTCCTGCTGGTATCCTTGTGGTTACATCCCCCCTGCCCCCCTCAAAAAAAGAGAAAGCAAGTATAAGTGACATGGGGAAAGGATGGGACATCTTCCTCAGGATTATGGCTGGAGAAGTTTGCTGCTTAAGAAAGATAATGGTCTTACTGAGATAGTGGTTGTCTTTTTTTTAAATAAATTAATTTATTTATTTTTGGCTGCGTCGGGTCTTTGTTGCTGTGCACCAGCTTTCTCTAGTTGTGGTGAGCAGGGGCTACTCTTCGTTGCGATGCGTGGGCTTCTCATTGCGGTGGCTTCTCTTGTTGTGGAGCACAGGCTCTAGGTGTGCGGGCTTCAGTAGTTGTGGCACGCGGGCTCAGCACTTGTGGCTCGCGGGCTCTAGAGCGCAGGCTCAGTAGTTGTGGTGCACGGGCTTAGTTGTTCCGCGGCATGTGAGATCTTTCAGGCCCAGGGCTCAAACTTGTGTCCCCTGCATTGGCAGGCAGACTCCCAACCACTGCACCATCAGCGAAGCCCTGTGGTTGTCTTTTAATAGCCCTACTGTTTTGGTGAGAATGATGCTGCTCACTTAAAAAGGAAAGAAAAAGTAAAATCTTTGGAAATCTCACCTCCCAGAGACAAAAGCTGTTAACATTTTTGCTGAATATTTTTCTACACATTTCTCTATACATATATACTCATACAGATACATTAGACTTCATATGAATGAATCATACTCCAAATGCTGAATCAAACCTACTTTTTCTCATCCATAAGCCTCAAGTTTTGAGTTGCCTGTGGACTAATCCAAGTAGACCTGTCAGGAAACAAACTGAATATAGTCATCTAGAGTTCAAGTCTTGAGGTCGCCATCAGAGAGTAGAGAGATAGTCATGAAAGCCTCACAAGGCAGAGGATCCCATCAGGCAGAGGGTGGGCGGGGAAGAGGTGAGGGCCACCACAGAGCCACTGGAACTCAAACACTGACAGTTCAAGAAGAACCAGAGGAGACAGAGAAGGAACAGTTAAGGAAGTAAGAGAAAGGAGAGTTCTTGGCCTTTGAGAAAGAGGCGTGGTCCACGGTGAAGAAGGCCACTGTCAGGTCAAGGAGGTAAGGGCTTTGGATTTAGCAGTAAAAAGGTGGCTGGTAGCCTGGATAAGAGTGATTTTAGTTGGGAATTCCCTGGCGGCCCAGTGGTTAGGACTTGGCGCTTTCACTGCTGGGGGCCTGTGTTCAATCCCTGGTTGGGGACCTGAGATCCTACAAGCTACTTGGCATGGCCAAAAAAAACAGTGATTTTAGTCAAGTGGTAGAGTGGAAGCCAAATTGTAAAAGAGCTGAGGAGAAAATGGAGGTAGTCTGCCCCCCAATTTGCTGTCCCCCTTCTCCCTCATCAGAGCTTTTTCAAACTCTAATGTGTGTATGAATCACCTGAGCATATTGTTACAGTGCAGATCTGATTTAGTAGGTCTGGGGTGGGCTCTGTATTTCTAGCAAGCTCCCTGGTGATGTGGACACCACTGAACCAAACTTGAAGCAGCAAGGGGTTAGATTGGGCTGCCCAGTGCCAAGGCCCGGTCTTGATAAGTGCTTTACCAAAGACACTCAAGTGTACAGATATAAAAATGAATTCTTAGGGCCTTAGATTATTATTCACATCAGAAAAGTACTAAAAAGGAAAACTAGAGGAAATTTCTTCACTCATATGTCTAGTTCTGTCCTACGTATGTGCCTTCCTCATGAAAGTCCCTTCACTTGGGTCACTTAAAACTTATTAGGAGGGCTTCCCTGGTGGCGCAGTGGTTGAGAATCTGCCTGCCAATGCAGGGGACACGGGTTCGAGCCCTGGTCTGGGAAGATCCCACATGCCGCGGAGCAACTAGGCCCGTGAGCCACAACTACTGAGCCTGCGCGTCTGGAGCCTGTGCTCCGCAACAAGAGAGGCCGCGATAGTGAGAGGCCCACGCACCGCGATGAAGAGTGGCCCCCGCTTGCCGCAACTAGAGAAAGCCCTCGCACAGAAACGAAGACCCAACACAGCCAAAGAAATATATAAATAAATAAATTTAAAAAAAAACAAAACACTTATTAGGATTTTCTAGTTATCTTTTAGTTATTATTTCTACTTTAATTGCATTAGGCCCAAGAACATGCTAAGATCACAGTCCTTGAAATTTGTTAATATTTGCTTTATGGCTCAAAGCATGGTCAGTTTTTGTAAATGTTCCATGAGTGCTTGACAAGAACATATTCTACAATTGGGTGCTTATTAACTGGATTGACAGGTCTTCATATTTTATCAATCACTAAGAAGAGATGTGTTAAAATCACCAGTCTCTCTACCTGGAAAGCCTTTCCTCCTCACCTCTCCTACTTGCCCAGTCTTCCATCCAACAACTGAGGACTCACGGTGACCAAAATCTGACCCAGTTTCTGCAGATCCAGTCCTTCCGCTCGTGGAGCTGACAGTCTAAGAAGATTTACCGGGTCACCAACACCTCCCCACCTCACCTCAGACCTGGAAATAATTCTCCCTCCTCTGAGCTCTTACATCATTCACTGCCTGTGTAGCTAATTTAACACTCAGATAGTCTGTCTTTGTTGCAATTATTTGTGTTCATAATTTACTCCAGCTTTTAGACTCCACATGAGCAAAGATTATCCTATTTTCTATATAACTGCTTTATTAAAATTATTGACAAACCATAAAATTCACTCTTGTAAAGTGTACGATTCAGTGGAAGACTATCTTATTTATCTTGGCATCCTCTGTAGCAGGGGTCCTCCATCTTGGTTGCACATTGGAATCACCTGTAGAGCTTTAAAAAAAAAAATACTGCTACCTGGTTCTCACCCCCAGAGGTTCTGACTTAACTGGTTTGGGGTGTGGCCTGGGCATCAGAATTTGTAAAACCCCCAGAGGGATTTTAACTTGTAGCCTGGGTTGCCTTATAGTGCTTTGCACATAACTGCCACTCAATAATTGTTGTAATCATGAATTAGCCCTAGGTTCCAGCTAATTAACTCACTCAAGAACTACCTTCCCTGTCTCCCTTCTAGCCCAGCAGCTCCTATAATGATCTGCTTATGTCTGTCTCCCCCACTTAGTGTAAAAAGGAAGACTGAGACAAAAGCATTTAGGAAAGATAAGTTTACTTGCAAAGACTGCTGACTTTCAGTAGGATTGGACCACTGAATAAGAAATACAACAGATATTTAAAGAAAAAATGTAAAGATTACCATGTTTACATTTATCTCTTCAGCATAGATAGTATACTCACATGGGAAGATATGTCACAAATGACATATTCCCAAATTTCTGTATTCAAAAGTCAGGGATAAAATGGTTTTCATTAGGGAATCAGTAACTGATGGGAAAAGCTCAAGATTTCATTCATTTTAGACAGCAGATGTAAAAGAGTAGTTCGGATACTTTGTCTTAAGGTTGAAAGTATCTTATTATCAGCAGTATTTTTCCTCCTGTGGGACTTGATGTACACTCTTAAAATGGCAGCAGGGCAGTCTCACTTTTGTTTCCACAACCGTGAGCTTCATGAAGACAGGGTCCGTTCCAGTCTTAGATATTATGGCATTCCCGTGCTGGCACATGTTGGATGTTCAATATATATTACTGAAATGGATACGATCACACCTCATGCCACAGTACTTAAATAAGATTTTAACTGGATAGGGAGCTGCACCAGTTTTCCATTTTGATACTTTTCACAATTCTTAATTATGGTACTCTGAACTGGGACACTCCTCAAACTGCTTAGGCTACAACAAATTCAGAAGGAGCTTTTATTTCCACGTAAACGATTGTTGAGGGGGGGGTGTCTGTGAATGGACGACCCTCACGTGAGTAACAAGATGGTCACTCCCGGATGAATGAAGACACGATTCTCGTGGCTGGGAGTGATCCCTCAGCGAGGCCGGTCATCTCGCCTATCCTGTAATACCATTTAACACCTACTATTGACACCTCCCCACAGCCAGATCCCAGGGGTCCGCGTGGGCATCCGGAGCCGCGCCCCCAAGTTCGCCGCAGCAGCATCCCCCCAGCAGGGGCGTTACGCCCCAGGGCGCAACGCAGAGCGACTCACATATCTAGAAGACAGAGTAAAACCAGTCGCACCAAGGAGAGGCAGCGTTATTTAGGCAGGCGGCTACTCCTCCAGAGCTTCCACCCTGTCCCCTGGGCCCGGCGCCCGGCGCTCAGCCTGTGCCCGGCTCCAGGAGCCCCAGCTCCCTCCACGTGTCCTGTCTTCCCAGCAGCCACCTCTGCTGCCTCGGGAGGAAAATCTCCTGACAACTCGCGGTCTGCGGACTACGACTCCCAGCAGGCACCGCGCCGCTTCTCTCTCCGCCCCCCTCCACGGGGCACGCAGGCGCTCTGGGCTCCGTCAACAAGCCGGGCTGGCGACGACTGTTTACAGTTCCTTGTGGGATTTGTAGTTTTTCTGGAGCTAGCTGGGCCGTCAGTCAAAGGGACAAGAACTACAAGTCTCGGCGGCCCCAGCGTGACGAGCCTGGTCACGTGGAAGGGGGCCGACCGGGCGTGCGTGCCGCCGTTGATCCGGTGCTGCAGTGAGGAGGTGGTTCTCGCCCGTGTTGTGTGTGTGTGTGTGTGTGTGTGTGTGTGTGTGAGTGAGAGAGCGAGTGAGTGAGTGAGTGAGTGTGTGTGTGGGGGGACTCGGCTTGTTGTTGTCGGTGACTTCCCCCTCCCCTCCACCCCTCCCCCTTCCCCGCCGCCGCTGCAGTGGCCGCTCCCTGGGCCGTAGGAAATGAGCGATAACGATGACATCGAGGTGGAGAGCGACGTGAGTCCTGGGGCTTCTTCCTTCCCTTGCGGGTTGTCAGGCGGGGACAGCGGCCGGGGTTCTCAGCAGGGCGACGGCGGCAGGGGACCGGGCAGCCGCCGCCTCCTTCCCCTTCCTCACCCTGGGCCGGGACCGCCTCCGTCGCGCTCCCGGCTCGCTCTCCTCCGGGCTCTTGGCCGGAGCGGCCTTCTGGGACTGGAGGTGGGGAGGAGACACGCGGCCTCTGGGACCCCCACCTCCCCCGGTGGAGGAAGGTGCTGCGGCCTCCCGTTCCCACCCTATCCAGTTCAGGATCCGGGGGACAGGGACGGGGTGCGCCCGGGATCCCATTGTCCGGATCCTGGGGAAGGGCACCGCGCTTAGGACCTGCTCCCTTGGCCCGCGACCCCCTCCTCCCGTGACCCGCGGCGGATCCTGGCGGGTGAAGGAGGGCGGAGAGGGCTTGGGACTGCCCAGACGCCCTGAGCTGGGTGCGAGGAGAGGAGACAGTGCTCTGGACCCCCTCTGTCCCGGGTCGGATCCCGGAAGGAGGGGCGGCGCTCGGGACCCCCCTGCCCCGCTACCGGATCCCGCTAGGGGGGATGGGGGCGTGGGATGGGGAGGGGGGGGTAGGGCTGACTCCCCACCCGCCGCTTCCTCTGCCGCCGGCATTTTCTTTCTTATTATTGAATGTGAAGTGTAAAAATAACTTCTATATTTTCTATTTTTTTTTTCTCTCTTATTCCAGGAAGAGCAACCGAGGTTTCAATCTGCGGTACGTCTCCTACTCTCCGTTTCATTTTCATTTCCGTTCAATTCTAGTCCTTTTTGGGGTCAGAGAGAAAAAGAGATCGTTCTATTACTTTTAATATTGTAGTAAACTCTCCTGTTAACCGCTAAGGTGAGGTGGGGCCTTGTTCTGGGGTTCTAGGTGGGGGGGGAGGGGTTTGCAAACCTCATAATTCTAGGTTCTCAGGTGGTGAGGTTCAGTGACTGTAGGTGAGTGAGAATTTGTATGCAAGGAAATGAATCCTTCTGTAGGTTTCCGCTGGGGGCTCTAGCTGTCACTATAGAAGTGGGGAATGAGAAACACATCATGCTGAAGTAAATTGTAGTATTATTTCAGGGAAAAGTGGCCAGATTGACTTAGGAACAAGTAGGTTCTAAACCGTGTCTGCATAGTTGTGTGGAGTTGAAGCCACATGCAGTAATCACCTTTAACCAAAAGTCACGTGACTTCTGTAGACCTATGGAATGTAGCACAACCTGGTATTATTCTAATGCAGAAATTGGAAATGTAGAGGGGCCAAAGGTTGAATGTGAACGTGTCACATTCAGCCGCTTATTGTGGTCTGACTATATTTGAGTTGAAGGAGCAGTATAAAGACAATAAAAGAACTGTTGAAATAAAGTGGCACTGTAGAGAGAGGTTTGCTAACAGGTGATGGTTGAGACCATACCATGTTGTCAGTAATTTCTCAGAGTTTGGATGTTAATGTTCTCAGTGAGTGTATGGTTCTGTGGATTAAGACAGACACAAATCTCATGTCCTTGGAGTGTGAGATAGTACTATGGGTGTTCCATGAATAGATTAGAGGGAGAAAAAAGAATAGAGACAAAATAAATCAGAATCAGAGGAGAAGAGAAATGAGTAAACCATAGCATCTAACATTTGACAGATGGGAGCAGTAGGAAGTGTAGAGAATGAGGGTCCAAAATGTAGATGTCTCTGGGGGGCGCAGGCAGTGAGATGGTCAGGAATAAAGTAGAGAGCAGTGGTGAGGACTGGGGTACTAGAGTGCACATGCCTCTTCTAAAAAGGCAGCCACTAAAGTCCAGTGGGTTGCTGTTATGTGGGAAAGAGGGCTTAGTGTTGTCTTACCTTCCTATTTTAAAAGAAAGATTACAAATCCAGACTTTCATGTTATTTTTCTGATTTTTTAAAATTATGAGACAATCAAGTTGTTTAGGGGCTTGTTAGAATTTGCAAGATGCCACTTTGAGACCTCTGGTCTAATAATTTCATTATCGCAGGATAAAAGCAAGCCCTCTTAATTGTACCTGCTCTTCATTAGAGCACAGATTCCAAGGCTGTCGAAGGAGTTAGGCATTTAGAAAAACTTTACTTATGGAAAGCTGATATTTCCATAAAATCCAAGAATGCAGTTGTTCCAGGGGTTTTAAAATTATCCCTGGGTACTAGTCACTAAAAAAGAATTTGTTTTGTTTTATTTTTCCTTGAAGTATTTGAAGACAATACTTTGAATATTTGAAGTACTGTCAGATACTTAATATTTATACATACGTTTGAAAATTAAATTCCTTTTTTTCAGTTACTATTATCCTTAATAATGTAAACATGGAATTTCATGTTTGGAACACAGTCTACTTAAAACATTTTTTTTCTCCAAGTCTCCGGTTGTAAAATCTGCCCTAGGGCTTGATCAGGATTGGAGGGTAGGGATTGTTTAGGCTTCCTTTGAAGAATCATTATTTAAATTGGAATTATATTGGCTTTCCAGTGAGATAAGGATTTTCTTTGTGAAATTTTGGCTTCCAGTTCTTGAGCGCTTTATGCTTTTCAGAATGCCCGTCCACATGGCTGTTGATGTAAATCATTTTATTAAATTATGAAAATGTCCCCACTCTCCTAGAGTGCTCATCTCATTGTCTGGTCTGGAGGTTTTCAGTTCGCTGTTAAGGTGCTTAGGATTTTTCCCTTTGATTTTGGAGGGTGGGCACAGGGAGTGGTTCTGACCCTTGTTTTTAATTTGACATATCTACTTGCTGAGATATTTAAATATTATCTGTTACAAGATAATCACAATGGCATAGAGAGAAGAAGCAATAGACAAATTTCGTAGCATATCAAGCAATTATTGTGAACACATAGGGTAAAAAGGATTTTTTTTTTCTGTGTGACTATGTTTATTTCCTGACATTTAGTATAGATAAATATATATTTTTTTAATTTTGGGGAAACGGTTCTTAAGCTTTGCCTTAGTTCAGAAAAGGGTGTGGACTGTGAACAACCAAATATTTAGGACTGCAGAAGAACTTTTAAAAAGTTATTTTGAAACAGTCCTGTGGGTCCTAATATAAAAAGAGGTATTCATTCATGTTTTATAATATCACTGCCATAGCTACAGCCTTACTACAGAAGAAATGTAGGATACTCAGCAATAACAGAGTTAGGAAGTCAGGCGAACAGTAACAGAAAGTGAAACTGATTTGACGAGTATTTTTTTCTGTTGCCTCAGTGCGAACAGAAAACAACTTCTCCGGTGACCAGTAAGCTTTGTTAAAGGAAGTAATCCCAAACAATAATTTTTATTATTAAATTCAATATGTCTCAGAATCCCACTGATATTATCTTATTTTTATTATTTTTTTGGAGGGAAAAAGTTGCATTTCAAAGACAGTTTTCTGGGGCAGGTATATTTCATGCAAGGTGATCTTTGTTCTATTTCTGCTTGGGTTTTTTTTTTTTTTTTAAAGAATGAATGTATACAAGAAACGTAGGGTTAGTGTGTTAGTCGGAAACCTAAGACCTTTTTCAGCTTATCCTTCATGACAGCTGCACGTGTTTCAGTTACAGTATATCTTTTGGGGGGGTTAGAAACAGATTTGTACAGTTCTGTTTCTGGACCTTTCTGGTATGAAATATTTCTAACTTGTCAGAGCTCTTTGTTTCTTTAGAAATTGCAATGTATTCAGAAAGGAATGAGCTTGGTCACCTTTGAGATTGGAATTTGCTCAGGAAACTACTGTCTTTTACCCGGAATTAGTTGCATGGCAGAAGTGCTACGTGATACATGTACTTGGTGTCTGCTTCAAGTGTTGACAGTGATGTGGATGCCAGGTTTGGTTCCTAAAAATACCTGTTGAAGGGTGTTCTTGTATTTAAAAGTCTTCTTTCAAGATTCCAGTAATGGTAAAATAGTTGATCAAGGAAAATGGGTATAGTTTGATGGCATATTTGGATGATAGCGTTCCCAAGTTTTTTTAGGCACCAAGTGATTTTTTTGAATAGCCTGGAAAACACATGTATGTATTGGATATTAAAAATGTATACCAGGCAGTCGGCTTCAAGCAGGAGAGGTGTTGGGAAGTTGCAATTTATATCTCCTATTAAGGACCTTTGTGAATTTCTCATCCTAGCTGCCCATAATTTCATGTTGCAATTTTCATGTTGATTAAAGTGAATTAAGTTGCTTAGAAATTCAGTTTTATTTATCCTATTTGCTTCCCATCAGAAGTAGTAAATAGATCTTTTCTGATGAGAATTTTGAGCCTGTATATTTCCAGTGTTAGTATTTAATAAGAGTAGCTTATTAAGTAATCATAAGCAACACTATCTTCTTTCTAAAATATAGCCTTTAAATTTCTTAAAGGCAGTAAATGTTTACTGGGCAACTCTAATTCCATATATGGTGGGAATTTTCTATATTGGAATTGAGAAGATTCCCCTTATAGATGGGGTTAGGTGTCACGTGACCTGCAAGAGAGGACATTGCTCTGGAGAACCTTGGTCATACTTGAATAATGGATCATTCATTTCCCCTTGTGATTTTCCTACCTAGAACTTGCAGGAAATAATGCTGCTGACTGATGTAATGCCTTGAAGGAAGATGTATTCTCTATGCAGTAAGTTGGAAGGAAATAATTTAAAGAGATTTCTTCAGTTTTGAACAGCCCTCCTTAGCTTGAATGACCTACTGCCAGTTTAGCAACTTCTTGGCTAA
The DNA here is from genome assembly GCF_949987535.1 of Balaenoptera acutorostrata. Lineage (NCBI taxonomy): Eukaryota > Metazoa > Chordata > Mammalia > Artiodactyla > Balaenopteridae > Balaenoptera > Balaenoptera acutorostrata. Next base: position 144,489,247 of record NC_080066.1, on the reverse strand, counting down.
CAAAATAACATTTGCCTTCAACATTTAACAACACTTAAGATAACATGTGCTTGTTAGTGTCAGAGATGGACAAATTGTAGGTGAAGATTTTTATTCTGGCTGCCAGTATGGAAAGTTTGGTGGAAATAATACTGAGAGGCTGAATAAAAACCTTGGCAGAGATGTCAAAGCTGGAATCGATTTGGTGTCGGAGTTCCTGTTGAGCATCTGTGGGCCACTCTTAAGATCACACGGCTCTTTAGTATTTCTGTTAGCCTAGGATGCCCTGAAGGAAGGGTTGTCTGCTGGAAACTGCAAATCCAGCGTACTTAAAGAGTGACAGCATCCAGCCACTGCTCCTGTAGGATGTATAGGGGAGGTATTTGTGGGCCTGCTGTACAACCCAAGAATGTTTCTGTTGTCTCCTAGAATTTGTTTGGTATCACCCGTTTTCATTATCAAACATCTTTCTCAGTATAGTTGAGAGAAAGCTGACTCATCTGAGTTGAGCTTTATTTGTTCAAGACACACAATTGTTTGGCCCTTCCCCACCTGTTTTTTTTTTTTTAAACTAGTTTTGAGTTTGTGGGAGGATCTCAGGTGCCTTACACTGGGAGTCTTCAAATCTTGTCCCTTTCAAAAAGGGTTGCCAGCAAGCGAAGATAGTTAACAAAGCAGTGATAAGCCTGGCAACTGGCCCTCCATTTGGATGAGTTGCGGGGGAAGGGAATTCATCCGGCTGGACATTTGGAAATGTTTCCCAAACAGAATTCTCAGTCTTGTGTAAAGGTTTTTCATATGTGTAAAGGTCCTTCAAGCCACTAGAGGTATTATTTAGTTCAGAGTTGCCTGGAATTAGGCATGTTAGTTCTGCATGTTTTTAACTTGCTCTTTCAAGTGAGGCTGGAGAAGAAGAAAAATACATCATTGCCATTGTCTCTGAGAGCTTTAAAATGGACTCTGGTTAAGTGTAGCAGCTTGGGGATGGACATGGCAGCAGGGATTGGTCTAAGATTCCACTCTTCTGCTGGTTAAATTGGGCCTGGAACCACCACAGAAATTCCATCCACTACTTTGAGAACAACAGTCCCCAGCCCAGGCTTTCTACCAGGCAGTGGACTGCTGCCTTTCCTTGTTGAGCCAACTTCTCAAACTTGGCTGGCTTCCCAGATGAGAAGCCAAGATTTCTGCTGATGGTCGACAGCCAAGTTCACTTACAATCCTCTAACCGAAAGACTTGTCCATTTGAGTCCTTTCAGGGCTCAGTGAATGGGAAGGGGGTAGTGCATTGTGGGGATGATTTTGGTGTTAGATTATACTTAGCTCCACCCTTCTAGTGCAGGCCTGAGCGAAACCAAGTCCAACTTGATTTTAGCCATTTGAGATTTGCAGGACTCTCCCAGAAAGAAAACAGACAATTAGAATTTTATTTGTATCAACAAGAGGGATTGTGGGTAACTGGTGTCACTGCTTCTGTGCACAGCTCTTAAGCTGGGAGGAGGGCCAGGAATCAGGGTGATTTAGTAGACAGGAGTATCTTGGGCTGCTGCTGGGTACCAAAGCTGGGCGATTATTTTGCATGTAAATAAACCCTCCTAGGGAGTGTGTAGCAAACACAGGAGAGACAGATAGATGCCAAATGCCATCTCTCAGCCCTCTAAGTCTTTAGTCTAAGACCCAGCCAACTTACCTATGTATCAACAGATGACTAGAGGGAATGGTAAGTTAGAAAAGGACTAGGTACTTAAATATGTTTAATTCTTTCAGGCGATTCATACTGCTGATAGAAGGCACCTGCACTTTTCTTGCTCTAATGCTGTATGATACCTTCCTCTAGCCTCAGGTTATCTGATCATTCCCTCCGTTTCCCTGTAAATTCCACATATCCCTGGAGTTAAGCAGACACTCATTTTTACAGAGAATCCAGGCGTAAGATTAGGAGAGCTTTAGAAGTGTTCCAGGCGTCTGTCCTGAAAATAAGTGCTATGCCATGGAGAACCATGGCTGTGATGGGAACCATGTGTCCAGTTCAACAGAGCTATAGGTGAGGTGTGCTCGAGAGACCAGGAAGTGACTAAAATTACCACAGCTGCTCACAGCCTCTTCTTCCTCTGTAATGACTTAGACTTTTAGGATTAGATACTAGAATTTCAAGTCCTTTCATTCCTATAACTCTTGTCTCTATAGACTTTTGTCCGAACATCTTGTCTAGTATAAAGATTCATTTGAGGCATTCTTGTGCTAAGCCAAGTTATTTACTCCTGTTGCTTCATTTTTAAAATTCCTGGTACTGTGTCTGGGTAGATTAAAGCTACCTGAACTTCCTCTGTACAGACTTCCTCTTTAGGTTAGCCCAGTGCAACCTTGTATATTGGGGGTAAATTCTCAGAGTATAGTATTTCCCATAATTCCCGGAGCGCAGATGTGAAGTTCTTGCTTCGGGTTAAGTGAGCGTTTGTGCTTCGTTGGAGGGACCGCCCCTTTAATGGGGACCTGCCAAAGCTCTCTTGCAGTGTTCTCCAGCACTGTCTCTTCCACCTGAAGCCAGTGTATTTTGCCACTGATTACTTGGCAGTCTCTGTCCCTCTCCAGCTGATTGTTCTTTGTGATTCTAAGCAGGACAGGATAAGGAGTTTGGTCTGTGGGTATTTAGATACCGCCAAATAAGCATGACGCGCCACAGGTGCCTGAGGAGATGTATTGAGAATATGTGAGTGTCAGAGGTTTACTGTCTGAGAACCGCCTTTCTGGCAGCCTGTGTGAGGGAAGCCCTTGGCTGAATAGCACCTTAGATGCACTTTAAAAAGTAGGAGCTCAGAATGCAGTTGGCGTCTATATCAACCCTGTCATAATGATCGCAGATTCATGCATCTGGGTTTTCTAGAGGTTTTCGTTTCTATTGTATGATTTGGCAAGAAGGTCTTAAAACTAGTACCTCTTAGCGAGCTGGAGACCAGAGCAGATTCATGATGATGGTTTCACATGGAAAGAAACACTGCACCAGTGACCTAACTCCTTTCCTGGGTACCCACCATGGGGAATCTCTTACAGTGGGGGTGATCACGTCTTATGAAGGGGCCCACTGCAGCTTTTCCCTGGTCACCTCCCAGCCATGGACTGGTGGCTGTTGTGTCACATAAGTAAGTTGTGGGAGAAAACTGATGCTGCAGGAGAGTCACACTTTGTCCCCATGAATAACTTTTATTTTACTTATGCATGAACTGGATGCATCGAGCTACTTTGGATGTTCCTGTCGAAAGCCTTGCTCACCCCTTTCTCCCCCTTTAGCAGAGCCTAATTCTGGAGACTCCTAACTGCCCACCTCGACAAGTCCTTCCCAGTCCAGTCACCTGGGACAGCGCTGACAGCATATACTTCCAGGCTGTACCCACTCACCTGTACCAAGCAGAAGGACTGACATCACTAATGTGCTCTTCCTCCCGTTCTTCCAGGCTGACAAACGGGCTCATCATAATGCACTGGAACGAAAACGTAGGGACCACATCAAAGACAGCTTTCACAGTTTGCGGGACTCGGTCCCATCACTCCAAGGAGAGAAGGTGAGTTTATTGAGAAAGCTGATTAGCTTAACCACCACTAACTTGGAACTCACTGTGGGGCTTAGCAGGGCACTCACCCTTCTGGAAAGAAATGGAGTCAGGGATATTTGGGTGACATGGTTTCCTTAATCTTTGATTCTTTGGGGAGTCATCACACACCTTACCACTGTAGTTCATCCTTAGCAAACAATGTCAGATGTAATGGAGCTGCTTGTTAAGACATCAGTAGGAGCTCTCTTTTAAAATTAGTATTATGTATAATAAATTACTCATTCAAGAAATTATTATAACTATACAGTGTAATATAGAGAGTAGCATACAGTAGTTCGGGATAATGCTAAGGATTCCTGAGGTCAGTGATTCTCTGGACCTCCATGAGAATTCCTTTTATATGGTTCGAAGTGAGTACTTATTTTAAATGAAACCTCCCAGGAATGTATGTGAACCAATCTGGACACCAGTGATCTCCCAGTCCAACAGTTGTTACTTCAAAGGCATGTAAAGAGCATTTTAAATGTGGGACTTGAGTAAAGAGACATGTTCGTACGAAATGGAAGAAAAAAATAACTACTCTTCTTCCACCATCCCCCTACCCCACTGGTGGCCTTCCAGAAACTGTTTTCCCTGGAGAGGTAGGCACCAGCTGTTTCTACATTTGAAAAACAAAGTCCGAAGCTTTGAGTAAAAAGTCTGTGGGTTAGGGTCACTCCTTGGAATTTGGAGAAAATATGTGTTTGCAGAGTTAGTTCCGTCCTTGACACACAATATAACTGGCTACTGTCTGCAGCTATTCAGTGTGTAAGTGGCAAACTTGGAAGAAGACCTGTGTGTTTTTGGTTTTTGGTTCAATAATGCAGTGTTAAAGAAGCAACCGGAAAAAAAAGCAACCGTTTTAAGAAAAATTGTTGCTTTCAGGTGGGCTTTGAATGGCTTTCCAGATTTAGCTCTGTGGTAGGAGTCCTGGTTTTGTTTGGTTATCCAGAATTAAACTTGGGACCATTATGGTTTCATTTTATTTATACTGCCAGTCTGGTAAGCCACGTGCTTTATACCTTATCTGAGGTGTGGCTGTGTGGCTAAAGGATGGGGTAGGTCTGACCTTTATGAAAAACATAAAACAGGCCATGTAAATACCTAGCATTGCAAAACCAGAATTTGCCCTGGGTTAGGCCTAGTTAGTATGCACTTGGCTTAATGGCCTTGGCCCAAGGTGCTTACCTAGAATAACAGCATTCCTGGGTACAACACGGTTAAGCACCACAGGAAATCTTTATGATGGGGAGAGAGGCTCACCCTTTTAGTCAGAGTACACATGTACAAAGGATTATCTCTTGTGTTTGTCTGAACTATTGACAGTAGGTGCTTATTCATATGCCATGGTATCAATTAAAGTGGCTTGGTGAAGTAAATGGACAAGAGCTGCCTTTTTCTAAGTCTCACATCTAATCAGGAGTGGCGCCGGGGCAACATATCCCAAGAAATGGCCTGTGGATCACCCCCATCAGAATCACTACTGAATCTGTCTTTCTGGAGGCAGGCCTAGAGATCTGTATTTATAACCAGCAGTCAGGTGATTCTTAGGCTTTCTTAAGTTCAAGAACATTTTGGGAGAGGTCAGTCTTAAGAGCTCAACTATACCTTTTTCTTTATCCAGTCTATTTTACATCGTCATAACATTCTTCCTTAAGTCCTTAAAATCACATTACCCTAAATCCTGTTGTCTCCTTTCTTCAAGGAAGATGACAGTTTTAATTTGGTAACCTTACAAACCAAACAGTTGTCATTCTTTGTGGCCTATTCATTTATTCACTTACTCCATTCAGCAGATACTTACTGGGGGTGTGCTGCATACCAGTCATTGTCCTAGATGTGGGGAATACGGCAGTGAACAAAGTAGACAAAAGCAGAAGCTCTTAGTGTGGTGAGGAAAAGATAGAAAATGAACTAATAATTAAATATATATATCAGATAAGTGCTATGGAGAAAAACAGGGAAGGAAGGGTTGCAGTTTTCATTAGGGCAGACAAAAAAAACACACTGGCAAGGCAACATCTGAGCAAAGACTTGAAGGAAGTGAAGGAAAGAACCATGCATCTATCTGGTGATTAGCATTCCAGGCCAGGGAAGGCAAGTGGAATAGTCCAGGGGCAGGAACCTGGGAGCATTCCTGGGCCTGTCAAGGAGACAGAGGCCAGAGTGGCTGGAGTAGAGTGAGTGAAGGGACTGTGGCTGGAGATGAGGTCAGAGAAGTAGCAAGACTAGGGGAAAGGAGTGGTCGAGGGGCCAGGTTTCTTCTAGCTGATCAAAGCCCCAGTGGAAGTTTACCAGGTGCCTTTCTGATTTCAGAATGCTTTTGTGTGTTCCAGTCCAAATGTTCATGTTGAGCATGAATAAAGGAAGTAAGTGGCTGTTAGCTCTGGTTGAACCCCAGCCCCTTCCCTTTAAGTTCCACAATCTTCATTATTTTCCTTCCCCGCCAACACTGTTTCACAGGTGCTGCAGTGAGTCTTAACAGAATACTTTGGTCTCTCAGACTTCCTAGTTCTCCCTAAATGTTGCAGTTTTTTTTTAAGTGGTATTTGAACCAAAAGGAATTGGGTAATTCTTGATTTGGATTGCAGTAATTAAGGTTCTGACATTATGTAAATAATCATGAAATGATCATTTTGCCCTGTGAGTTTTGGGGGTGCTCAGATCAGTTTCTTGAAGTGAAGGCCCCCAGTCTCCTTTGACTTGTTCACCTTTATGTTCCAGGTGACTTCTCACTTAGTATTTGGATTATCTGTCCTACGTGTTCTAATAAGCCTTTTGTTTTTTAAAAAGAAACTAATACTGATTGAATTGGATCCTAACCAAGAATGGGGGATACTTGTACTAAAACAAAAAAAACAAAAAAAAAAAACCTTTAAATGTGAGACCCAAACTCTGTTTATCCTTTGTTTCCTATATTTCTACTATAAAATGGTCACCTTTTACTTAAGTAAAAAATTCAGTATTACCTAATATCTGTATTGCAATGTAAAATGAAAGCTGCACAGCAGTTCTCTGAGGTGAGTACTACACTATTATAATTGGGCAATTACTACTGCTAGGGCTCCTGCCATCCTTAATGTATCAGAGATGAGGAAACAGGCTCAAGATCAGTCTGTAGCTGGACAGAGACTAGAACTCAGCACTGCTGGTTGCCAAGTTCACTCTTTCTGCCCCACCATAGGGGTAAACAATTTAAGGATATTTTAAAGAAATCTTGCTTAAATCCTTATATCTTGTCTTTATATTGGGAGCTTCCCCTGGATAGGGTCAGTAATCTTGGCAGTATGTCATACTAGGGTTGCTACTAAAATATTACCCCCTGAAGTGGCATATGTAGACAACACCGAAGTGCAGAGTTAAGGGTCACTGAAAGTTTATAAATTTGTCTGAGTCCACGTAGCTGCTCTGAGAAATAGATCATTATAGTTGGCAGTCCAGCTGGGTTTTGCCATAGGTCACACTGTTCACAAGTAGACTCTTGAACTCTTGTTGCCTGAGTCTTTTGTTTCCCATAGTTTTTCAGCTGGACTTGGAGCCCACAGGAAAGACGGAATGGCATTAGAACCATCAGCCAGTCAACCAGAGTAAGGGAGCAAGGGCAAGAACGACTGTGGTCCCACTTTTCAAAGGAAGACATTACTGTTGTTGAACAGAATTATTCCTTGTTTTGAGGGTCCTCGGTTGGGTGCTAGGGAGTATTGCCCAATGGCTTGCTGGCACTGCGCTCACGCTGTTATGTGGAGGGCAAACCTGGTGGCGAGCCCATCAGTCTGCCTTTGCGTGGGGCTGTAATTCTGTGCCCACCCCTGGTGAGTTGGCCCCAGCACCTGCACCAGAGTGACTGTATCCAATCACTGTCTCCTTAGCATGGCTGACTTTAGTGAAAGAAGGTTCTGTTTCAGTAGTGCCATATGTAGCTGAACAGTGGTTTATAGTAATTTTTCATCTTCTAAGTCTCTTCCTAAATGCCTATTTATCATACTTCACTGCTCGCTCAGGCAGTTGTGCTCTGGGTTTCTCCTTTCTGGATAGAGCTATGTTATGTTAAAAAGAGATTATAACCTAAGATGAAAATAAAGAAGAAAAGTGTCTCTTCTAGTCAGCAAGTAAGAGTTCTTAGAGTCAGTGAGTCAGAGTCCCTTTGCTTTAGGTGAGACTCTGAAGGCACTGCCTTTGCCGGCTCCTGTCACAGACGCCGGCTTCTGTCACAGACTCCGGCTCGTGGTAGGTTCCCAGAAAGGAGCTGAGGAGTGAGAGCGCCATAGGAAACGGTGGGCTTGCTCAGCTCCTGGACGAAAACCGCCACAGCCTGCATGGTTGTGCTCACGTTTTTAAACGTGAGCACCGTAGAGGTTTAAGAGGTTTAATGCATGGTGTCTACTCTTGAGGATCTTGCTCTCTTGTTGGGGGAGAGGATTATACCTAACAATTAACAATAATAACATGCTGAGCATCAAGTAAGAGGTTAAAACACGGAGCTAATTTGTTTCATCTTCATTAAAGCCCAGTGTCCTTAACAGGTAGATGCTGAAACCAAATAGCTGCTTATACCAGGGAACATAGTAGTTCTTACTGCTGAAGGTCAGTCTCCCTGTTAAACTCACTCAGCACTGTGACCCGGGCTTATCCCAGGTGTAACTGTATACATATTTGTGTGGCTACTTGATGACTGTCTACCCGTCTCCCATACTACACTGTAGTAAGTACTGAAGGCAGGGACAACATCTTTGGTCATATTTCTTCCCTTGGTGCCTGGCACACAGTAGGGAGCAGAGCGAGTGTTTATTGACTGAAGGAAGGAAGCCCTCTCTCCACCTGGCCTTGTTACACTGGGAGGAGCTCACTCTAGTGGACACCCTTTAAGGCAGGCAGTTCATTCAGCAGTAGTGTTTCTACATCATATCTGGGCTGCTAAAGGGGTTGTCTTTTAAATGAAATGTAAACTACAGCCCTACCCATTTCACCCTACTACTCAACAGGGTTATTACCTGGCCAGACTCCAACTTGGGCAGTTCTTTTATTCTTAAATTTTCTACATCTTAAGTTGTTGTCCATAGTTGTCCAGGTCTCCCTTAAGCTCCAGGCTCAGCAACTGTAAATGTACTGATTCACTGAATTCTTTGTTAACTGTATTTTTGCACTGCCAAAGCCTCCAAGGGCTTTTCAGTGCCCATCAAGGTAAGGACTGGCATTCCTTGTTCTCTGAATAAGGTACCCAACTTGCCCTCCTGCTTTTTCTGCTCCTTCCCTTATTGTGAAGCAGTGTACACCCTCCTCTGTTTCCCCAGGAATGTCATCTTCAGGTTTATCTGAGTTCTTTCCTTCCACCAAGGTCCCAACTCCAGCTTCACCACCCAGATGACATTGGGGTTTCACAATGGAGAGACCCACTTACAAGGGCTCCCCAGCTCCCCATGTTTCCTGCCCATGTGCCTTCCTGTGTTTCTCCCCAGTGAGGCCTCCCCTGCCAGTCAGTCTCCACCTGCCCATTTTCAAGGGCCGTATCAAATGCCTCAGCACCCTGAGAACCCTGGGGTATCACTCTCCCTGACACCCCACTGGCCCTTTATGGGGCCTCTCTTATGTCTTCCTTTTTTCTGTGACAGTTCTTATCACGTAACTGAAGGGTGCACTCCTTGAGGGCAGAAGCTTTGTCCATCCTTCTGGAAGTCTCTGCACTACAGAGTAGGGGAGGGCTCACTCCCATAGAGAAGACTAGAGAGTCAGGAAACTCACCGCTTTTCCATCTGGAGATTTGAAAGAAGAGAAATTGGTTACTGGGCCTTCCCTCTAGCATTTCTCTTTTTTTTCCCCCTCTAACAAAATTGCAGAAACTTTGGAAAAATGGGAAGAAGAAAAACAGTCCTTCCATTCCTCTAACACAACTACAACCTTTCCTTTATTCTAAGATTCTAAGACAAGTGGTGTCCAGTGGAATTTTAATGTGAGCCACAAATAGCAGGTAAAATTAATTTTAATAATATATTTTATTTAACCTAATATACAAAAGTAAGTATGACTTCCATATATAATCAGTATAGTAAAAATTATTAGTGGGATATTTTATATTATTTCTTGCACTGTTTTGATAATCCAATGTGTGTTTTATACTTAACAGCACATCTCAATTCAGACTAGTCACATTTCTTTTCTTTTTTTTAATTAATTTTTATTGGAGTATAGTTGCTTCAGAATGTTGTGTTAGCTTCTACCGCACAGCAAAACGAATCAGCCATACATATACGTATATCCCCTCCCTTTTGGATTTCCCTCCCATTTAGGACACCATAGTGCGTTACAGACTAGTCACATTTCAGTACTTGGCTGGTGGCTATTGTGCTGGACGGTGTGGTTCAAAGATGCACCCTCCCCGTCCCACACCCCATTTGAACATGACTGAAACTGGGTGCCATCCTAAAGTGGATGTTAAACAAAGCTGCCCCTTTTTTTCCTCCCCCAGCAAAGGCTGCTCTTAAATCCATGTGTTTATTGATGGAGTCTAAGAAACAAGAGAATAATGGTGTTATCAGTCTGTGTATTCCCCTCTGGTTTCTTCATACGCATGCTTTACATGGGTAAAGGCTATATAGCTTGATGCTTTCACATAACATGCCCTTTCCCCAAGCGATAGAGTGTTCATATTTAGCCATTAGGCATGTTTCTTTTAACCATTTAGGTTGCCTCCAGTCTTTTAACTTTATAAATCATGTAGAGATGAACATCTTGGTGCATGTGGCTGTTTCCATAAAACAGATTCTCAGAAGTTGGATTGCTGGGTCTAGTGGTAAGAACATCTGATTTTTTGCTGTATGTTGCCAAAATGCTTTCCAGGAGGATTGTTTTCATGTCTTCTTTCTTTTCTTTCTTTTTCAAGCAAATACTAAAGATTAGTCTTTTGGTATTGTTTTGAGAGTACCAATTTTACCACCACTGGAATTTTTTTTTTTGGAGGGGGTGACTAATTTAGTAGGCAAAAGGTAGTAATTAATTTTGTATTTTGTTTATTGCCTGTGAGATTAAATCCTTTTCCGCATGTTTATTTACTAGTTGTATTTCCTCTTTGGGGAAACCCTGTGCTCCCGTCCCTTGTGGTCAGAGTTTGATGGGGAAATGTCACACCTTCATTTCAGACTACCAAGGGCTCAAGATAAAAGAATACAAAGTTTGAAACATGATTTGTGTTGACCCTTAAACAAATGTCTGGCTCCCAGCTTTAAGCCCTTAATGGGGCATGATAGCTTTGCCTTCCCCTAGTAATCAAGAAAATGGTCCTTTGGGCTTGGAAGGGCCAGGCACAAGAAGCCTTTGAGGGGCCACATGGCTGTGCTGGCTCTGAGCCCACAGCCTTCCAGCCTCCCTTGTTGGCATTGATGGTGGTTCCATTTTGGAATGAACTAGTTTAATACAGACCTGAATTTATTGTGCTTTGATTTTTGTTTCCAGAACATGGCTTATTCAATTGAAAATGTACACCAGCTTTGCCCTAGGCCTCCCTTTACCTTACTATGCATAGAAGTTTGTGCAGGTTTCAGAAAATAATGGTTTTATTTTCTTTAAAATAACAAAACATGTCAGCTGGTGAGTCAGGCAGTAGTTCTTTTTTCATTCCCCAGGATGTGGCGTTTTGGTTCTTGGTGGAACAGGGCAGCTGTAGCATCAGCCTGGTAGGATCTGATTTTGACAGGAGGAAAAAATGATAAATACAGCAAAGATGACTGTTTCTCAGGTCAGCATTAGGACCCTAGGGAAGAGCAACGGTGTCCCTAATGTTAACAAGCTAGTACGACTCTTCTCTTCCTCACCTCTCCCCACCTGCTTTCTAAACAACTTGGATTTTTGTCTAAATAAACACAAAGATTTACAGCTCCAGAAATGTGTGGGACTCTTGCCCTATATGAAAAATTTTGAGAACCACTGCCTTAAATGGGATTTAATGACCTTGGATGTCATCCTAAACATCAGTGTTAACTACTTCAAGAATCATTTGGGACCTTTAAAAGGTACTAATTAGAATCGAACTCTTGGCTTTGGGGCCTCTCGTGAAATAGGTAGTTGATGCTTGCTGCAGCACACGAGGTGAGTACACTCTTTGCCCAAACAGAGTTCTGTTTAAGTGGGTGCCTCTGGAGGCTGGGGTGGCCCTTTTCTCCATCTCCTTGCTGCTCTGGGCAGGGATGCAAACAGGCCAGCACCTGCGTCCGAGCAGGAGAGGTGGCACAGGAACCGCTGGGCCCCTCTGCCACGCTGGGTCTTCTCCGCTGTCCATTTTGGGTTTCCCCTTCTTAGGTAATGAAGCCAGAGCAGTGTGGGGGGCCAGCGTTTCCCCTCGCCCAGGCCCAGGTTCAGTCAGTTCTTTCAAGCTAACTTGCATCTTCTGGCTTTTCCTCTGTATTGGCTTCTTCTCTGCTAGGGGTCACTTTGAGTTTCACCTGACTTTAAAAGAAAAAGAAAAACAATCTTCCTTCAATGCTGCTGTTATTACACGCTACTTTTTTTTCCATTTCTTACTTTTTCAGCCTCATTCTAAAAACCAGTCTTCATCTTTGCTTCAGCTTCAGCTCACTCCTGCACTCATTACCTGTGTGAAGATGATTTACCTAAAATCACTCCTTCAAGGAAATCACCCTCACCAGGCTCTTCATTGACATCCTTATAGACAAATTGGGTGACTCTTTCGTAGTCCTTTTCTTCCTGCTCAGACTCTCCAGATTCCATTGATCTTCTTCATTAGTTCCACAGCCGCCTCTGTGGTCCCAAAATAGGGTGTCCTGGAGGCCTGGGTTCAAATCTTGACTCACTGTTACCCACTGGTTATGTAATATCAGGCAAGTTATAGCTCTGTGCCTCAGTTTCCTCATTTATAAAATAGGGGAAATAACACATCAGAGTATTGCCTGAGGGTGCCTGGCATTTAGTAAGTAACTCAGCTGCTGCCATTATCATCATCATTTGTATCGCTGTGTGCAGCCGTGGCTCTGGAACGCGATTGGGCAAGGGCGTCCAATGTCCTTTTGCGTGGCTCCCAGAGGGAAAGAGAAGCCTGACTGCCGCTGTGCATTAAGCTACTACCCAGAAGGCCCAATGCCTTTTCGGTGCCCTTGGCCATAGGCCATCCTGTGTCCAAACCATTAAAGAGATATGTTTCTGCTTAGAAAGGCAGAATGAGAATTGGTACCTTCTAATTGTAAAAACTAGCAGGAAAGAAATTATTCAGGTCCTTACTGGGTACCCAAAGGCAGCAGTCAATCTGTGGACATGTTGACCTACCAAGTGTTATCTGCTCAGGGACACTCACACGAAGATTGCTGACTTAGCCGACTGGGCACGGTTTAGAAAACAGAAACCGAAAGCCCAGGGCCACTCCATAGTCCAGTCCATAAAGCCCAGGGTTCTTGCTGGCTTCATGTCAGCTGTTCACAGTATAAACTCATAAAGGCAAGGGCCTGCCCACACCTTAACCCTGTGGCAGGTCATATGATCTTGCATGGTTTGTAAAACTGGAAGAGAGGGGATTTTAGTTGAGTCTAGCATTTTCTACCTTCAACCTTTTGCTTTTTCTTCCCTGGACTAGATGCACATGTAAATTTGGGGGAGTTCTGTATTTTGTATTTTAAATTTTTTCTTGTGGGACTTTACTTCTTGTTGAGTACCCTGGAGGGGGCAAAATAAAGTTAATTGAACCATGCTTTTGGACTTAGTAAGTGGGGGTCAGGGATACCCCAAGTGGCCTAGGTGCTTCTACTTAGGCAAGGGGGAGTGTGTGGAGGAAGGGCGGTGCTTATTAGCATTCTGGAGGCTTCGTGCTGGGTTTATTCCAATCTGGCCTTCTATGGAGACCTCTTGATCCCAAGACACTGTTTTCTGAGCATCTATGAATTTTATTTTCATCCGAAAACTGCCTTGAGGTGGAAAAACTTCCATCTCTCATGGCATCTTTCTCTTTGGTTTGTTGTGCTGTGCTTACTTCTCCCTTTTCACTTCGTGGTTTCGTGTATAAATATGTGAAGAAGAAACTGGGAGCACTCAGGCTGCTACTCAGTGTGGTCATTTGTTAAAAATTATCTCTGAACATTTGCAGGCGCCACCAGGGAAGTCCACAAGTGCTCTCTTGTTCAGAGATTTTGCTTTTTTCCCTTGTGGCAGATGCAAGTGAGGAGTTAAATAAGGGTTAACATTGCTTTCTGGGAACAAAAGTTAGTTGAAAACATAGGCAAATTTAAAGAGAGACTGCGATGTAAATATGCATAACAATTAGATCAGTGATGGAGTGCATAGAATTTGGAAGGCTAGGTGGAGTCTGAGAGAATTTCTCATCAGATAAGGAGTAGCCACGGAGAGAAATACTGTGTCTGCAGTCACAGAGCCCATTAACGACAGGACCTAGGAGGTACCCGTCTCCTGGATTCCTAAACTCTTCTCCCCAGTCTGCCACCCTGCCACCTGTCCTACAATACTTGTTTTTAATCCCATCTCTAGCATCCAGAGAGGCAGGGTATTTTAATTAGTCCCTTCTAAATATGTGCCCCCCCCTTTTTTTTTCATTTTATCACCTAGTAATTAACCATAATAAGTCCCCTTTGGCAGAAATGGGAAACAGCTTCTGAAGCGGCCTTGTAGCCAGAGTTGCAAGCCCCCGTTGGTAGGTGCTCTCATTCTTTTCTGCATAAGCTGACTTACTCAACTAAAGAAATAGGCCTGGTCCTGTCCCCACCCTCATGCCCTTGCTTGTGCTATTCTCCCTGCCCAGAGCAACCCTTTCCCACAGATTCCACCTCAGTCTAACCCAGGGTTCACTGGTTCAGATAGGAGCCTGTGTGTGCAGAGCCGAGGCTAATGCCTGGCACTCAGAAGGTGATCACCCCAGCCAGAAGCCATCTTTCCCATGGCCTTTCTAATCTGTACTACTCAAGTTACACTTGTTGGTACTGCCCTGTGATTTGTCTGTATATAAATATATTTATCTCCTCAACTAGATAGTAAGTTAGCTTCTGGGCAGAAGAAGCCGAGACTAATACATTCTGTTTCCCCACAGTGTCTGCTCCGTGCCTTGTACGTAATTTGCGCCAGATAAAAATGGTTGAATATGAACAATTTCCTTTTGAGGAAGTTGCCTTAAGGATGCTATAAGAGGAAAGCCTGGAAACTCTAGTACTTGTGAGGACTGGTGAATAAACCCAGGCCTTCCAAACCTCTCTGATACCCAGCCCTGCTGAAGTCTATGAGTTGAGATTGTCAGAATATACTACAGGTGGATTTAGTTTTGCTCACCTGAGTGTGGCTGTTTTCTTTGCCATTTAAGAAGCTTTGCTCCAGTTCAGGTGCCTGAGGTGCCTCACTACCATACTTCGGCTACTAGACTACCCTGCCTTGGGCTTCAGTTCTCTTGGCTTTGTACCATTCCACCAGTTCAGCTGGTTGGCTGCCTGGCCATGAGTAACTCTGGCCATGTTTGCAACCTGGAGGGAATCTTCCGGGTACTTTTGACCTCCAGGGGCCGGGTAACCTGACATCCATTTTATTAGCTCATTAACTTGTTCCTCTGACAGGGCAGTGCCTAGGCTACCCACAACCATGGTAAAGGTGTGGTTGCTTCCTGAAGTGGCCCAATCCCATGCCCTTCCTGTGTTGACATCAATCTCTGACAGCTTTCACAAAATTCTCTTTAGCCAGAGAGGCTGAAATCATGACAAAGCAGCATGGCTCAATTGGAACTAGTTAACAACGGTCTGAAAGCTTGTCTGAAATCTAGGACCTTGATGAACAACGTTTTACCCATTCCCATCCTGAGCCACCTCCAGCTGAGATCTTGATCTTGTCTTTCTGGACCAGCTGCCTATAGCCAGGCCCTAGCAGAGAGTGAATGGCCTAAGGTCTCAGTTAAGTAGTATTTTAATGTTTTCAGAATAGCCTGGCTGAAGACGTGAAAGCAACCTAAAGAACCAAAGGGGGTGGGCAGGGTACAAGTTCAGGAGTAAGATGGACCTGCGTTTGAATCCAGGCTCTACACTCTTTTATTGTGAATAAACCAGTAAACTTCTCTGAGCCTTGGGTTCCTGGTGGAGCTCCGTCTCTTCAGAGAGAGCCAGTGAGGTAAGCTATGTAAAGCAGCTGGTGCCTTGACTGGTATAAACAAGATTCCCGATAGCACTTACGCCGTTTCCTCAGCCTTGTGCCCCCTCACCCTCCTGCTTCCATTCCCTCGTGCCGTCTTTGCTGAAAGGCATGGTTTCTTCACTGCATGGACTAGGTCTTTATTTTGTCCCCTTTGCTTTTTCTCATATTGCAACAGGCATCCCGGGCCCAAATCCTAGACAAAGCCACAGAGTATATCCAGTATATGCGAAGGAAAAACCACACACACCAGCAAGATATTGATGACCTCAAGCGGCAGAATGCTCTTCTGGAGCAGCAAGGTGAGCAGCAGAGCTTGTGGGGCATCTGGCCCTGCTGTGCTCCAGCCAGGTCAGGGCTTCGCACCCAGGCCTGCTGAGTCAGAACCAGTTACGGAGCGTGTGCTCCTAAGCAGCTGTGGCCCTGCTTCTTGGGCCTGAGTAGTCGAGTGTAGAGCCATCCTGAGGAAGGACCTGAGCCCTCAGTGAGGGAACAGTGGAGTATAGGGGTTAGACACTGCAGACTCTTTTCTGACCTGCTCTCTCTCCCCTTCTTGGGGCTCAGGTGCTCTGCTTGTCGTAGGGGTCACGCCTGGCATCAGGTGTCTCAAAAGAGCTATGAGGTCCCTGAATTGGAGTGTGCTGTGTAAGCGCCACAGAGACTCCAGGTGTTCAGGGACAGTGAGCGCTCCCCGTTGTCAACAGTAGTCCAATCAGGGCAGCCTATGGGCCAGGCCCATGCTGTTCTCCAATGCTCACATCCGCCTTTTCCTACAACCACAGGGGAAAGCGAGAGCTGATCAAGTTCTTTGTTCCTGGGGAATTCACTTCTCTTCCTCCCTCATGGAAGATGCAAGTAAAAGGAAATGCAAGTAACCACCTGGGTTAGAACACCTCAAATAAACTAAACTAAAATAAATGGGTTGACCTTCCAGGCTCAAGATGAGCTGAAACGAGGGATGGGCAGCGGGAGGCGGCAGCGGGTTGGTTACCGGGCCGAGCAGCCTGCATGTAGGGGCTATGTGTCGGAAAGCCCAGGTATTCTGTGTGTATTGGTGACTTGCTTCCAAGTGTCCAGCTTGTCTTTCCAAGTGGATCTTGTACCTGAGAGCTAAGCCAAAACTTTTCTTTGGCTGATACATCTTCTGTCATCCTTTCCTGCTGATGTGTGGCCTTCACACCCTTGTGGAGCCTGGCATTGCCAGGCCAGCTTCGCTGTTATTGCACCACTGGGTCCCACGGGGAGCTCGTGCTCCTGTCTCTGTACTGGGCTTCCACAGCAGGACAGTGACATCACAAGCCTTCTCTTTAGGGTTGGGTGGCATTGCAGAGTGGCTGGCCACATCCACTGAGCGCTCAGCTCTGGCTGGGAAAGGCGGAGGGAAATGAAGTGTGCAGGTGGAACAGCCACCAGAAGGGAGTTACTCATGAGCCACCCTGAGCCTCGGGGGCCAGCAAGCCCTTCGGAAGAACAGGCTGGACCCTGACCTGAGACTCGGTTACTCCCCCAGTCTCCAGAAGGCTGTAACCCGCTCGCTTGGTTGCCTTTCAGTCCGTGCACTGGAGAAGGCGAGGTCGAGTGCCCAACTGCAGACCAACTACCCCTCCTCAGACAACAGCCTCTACACCAACGCCAAGGGCAGCACCATCTCTGCCTTCGATGGGGGCTCAGACTCCAGCTCAGAGTCGGAGCCTGAAGAGCCCCAAAGCAGGAAGAAGCTCCGGATGGAGGCCAGCTAAGCTCCACGGGGCAGGCCAGCAATAAAAACTGTCTGTCTCCTCCATCGTCTTATCCTCCTTTCAGTTCATCTTTAAAACCCTCAGAACCATTTAAGAGACTCTTTATTTTTTTCTCCTTCTCTTTTTTTTTATTTTATTTTTTTTAATTTTATTTTTACGTAGAAGCTCTTGGACAACAGCTCTCGTTCTCCTTCCCCATTTCCACTATTTTTTTTTTTTAACGTTTCCCTTCAGGGATTCCCTGTCCCCACCAGGAATATTCAAACCAAAACACCCCAACTTGGCAGCTTTTTCTGTGGAGGACAGACGGCCGGCCAGACCTCTGAGCACATAGTGTCCTGACCACCCACCAGCTCCTCCAGCCCTGCCGGGCGCATGTGCCCGGGGGACTCCTGCCCCTCCCGGGCCTCTCCTCCCGGGCCACCCTCACCGCTGTTTGATAGACTTTGTGAATCTGTGGACTGCTCTACTTTAAGAAGATGACCAGTTTGGAGTAATCAGAATTATTCCCCCTTCTTTTTAAGGATTTTTTTTTTTCCCCTAAAAGGCTATTTATCGCTCCTGTTGAAAGACCAGATCCTTGAAGAAGTTTGTGGTATGAAAGGAAGTGGGGACAGATTTGCAGCGCAGAGTCTTTGGCCTGTTTCACTCCTGCTTCTCTCAGCCAGCCTTAGGGAGGGCCGCGTGACACTCGTGTGGTTTGTGGGGGGCAGCAGCAGTGAAGCGGTAGCCGCCAGGGGGTGGGAGGGGGCGGGACAAGGAGGGAGGGTCGGGTGGGGTAGAGGTTTTGTATTGAGGGCCAGTGATGATGTTTTGATATTTATTTCCTGCTACTGAAATTTGAATCTGAGTGAATTGTCCCTATTTCTGATGATGTCGGTATTGCAAAACGACAGATTCATAAAGTAATGATCAAATCTTCCTTTCTTTCCGTGTGTATTTCTAAGAAATAGAGCCAACTGATTTTCTATGTAAATACCAAGAGCGGTTCACCTCATACTAAACCCACACCCCAGTGCAGACCCCTCCCCACCCTCGTCCCCCTCCCCTTCCAGCTGTCCTGGAACCTGTCCCCATTATGTGATCCAGCCCTGGTTCTGGCTGCGGTCCGCAGATCCCAGTGAAGGGTTTTGTGTGTTTAGGCCTCATTTCTTTGTCTTTTTCCTACTCTGTTCCTGGCATTTGCTGATTTCTAGTGTATACTCTGTAGTCTCAGTCCGTGTTTGATTCCATTCCATGGAGATAAAAAGTATGTTGTACATACTGCTGAAGAATTGTCTTGCAAGTTAAGGCTTCCCCTTTACTATAAGACTATAAATAAAAACTTATTTTATCCTTCTTGGTGGTGGTGTCTTCTTGCCCCGGCAGAGGCCAAGATACCTTGGTAGAGGGAAGAGCCCCCTGGAGGCCTGGGGGCCTGTGTGGGAGCCTGAGGGAGGAGCCTGCAGGCTGGGACGGATCGGAAGCCAGAGTGGTTCCCTTTGTGTTCTAAGGGCTCAGTCCAGCCTGGGCAGGGGAGGGTGGCTAACCCAGTGGGGGTGACTTTGCTCATTGGATAGAAGCTTTTAAGGTTGCAACAGGGATGGGGTTATCCAGGGCAACATTTCTGGATCCAGTTCCTGCTAAATAAATGACCCTTGGGGAATTGGTAGCCCGGAGCTGTGAGTTTGGGTTTCTCCTGGTAACGAAACGTCCAGTCCAGGGGTGACTGGTATGCTCTAGGACTTTTCAGTTTCTAGAGAGTTCCGACATGGTAATAGGAGGCAGCAGTGCTGCCACGGGCTGGAAGTCAAGGAGGCTTCAACAGCATCCAGTTAGCTCTACTTGGGCTAGGGACCAACACCGGCCTGAACTCATTTGACCTTGAAAGAAAGGATTTATGGCCAGAATACAGCTCAGCTTTGGTTTTCCTGTCTGGCTGACAGGAAATACTGCTGTTCCTAGTCCAAGGGAGGGAGAGAAGTCAAATCAGTTCTTTGATTTGTCACTCTTTAGAGAGGTGGTGCTGGGGCTCCTATCAATTGGATGTCAAATCCATGGTATCTTGTTTTGGTTAATGGGAGTTGACAGGTGGTGGTGGATCATGTTTCCATAAGAGGCATTTTTTAAAAATATATTTTATTGAAGTATAATTGAATTACAATGTGTTAGTTTCTGCTGTACAGCAAAAGTGACTCAGTTATATATATATATTCTTTTTCATGTTTATAAGAGGCATTTTGTAACGTGATCAAACCAACCCCAAAAAACTATGATCGCGATAAGGAAAACAAGGATGCTGGGAGAGAGCAGTATCCCATTTATTAAAGTCATTCTTTTTAAGACGGAAAGAGACACGAATAAGGGGAAAAAAATGGGAATGAGAGGTCAGGTGATTTCCTAAGCCTTCAAAGTTAGTATGATTTCCTCCCCTTTCATTGCGCTTTACTACATCCCTTGTATATCTGGACTTAATTGTAGATTCCATATTACGCACAGTTGGCTTGGTCAGGCTAGGCCTCAAAACCAAGCTGCAGCTGCGGCTGTGTTGGTGAGGAGATGCAGCGTGAAGCAAACAGTCGAGCCAGCCCTGGGGTAGGGGACATCCCCGAGAGCCAGTCCCTGGCTCCAGGATATTGGCTGGACAAGGGGTTGAGTTTTAGGCTTCTCAAAATTTCAATAAACCAGTTGGAAGAAAAGGGCCACAACAGGGTAGCTGATTCACCTGGGAAAATCCAAACCACCTGACTGACAAGTGGTGGAGAGGAGGCGGTGCCAGTGGGAGCAGCTGCCTGGAAAGGAGAACCAGGTAAGAGCAGCCGGGCTGGAGGTTGTGCTTGCTGAAGGGGACAGATGAAAGCCACAGCTAAGTTCCTTCTGGTACGCATGTCTAGGAAGCCAGTGTATGTCCTCCATGTCACCAAAGTGTGACCACGGTTCACTCAGTGAGGTTATTCTCTGTGGCTGTTTCTCGGCACTGCGCTCTGGACCGCCCTGGTGAGTTGCTTGGTCCTGTGAAAAGCCACCTCTTTCTCTTGCAGAGGTGAGCGTGATATTTTCCTTCCTTTACAGTTGCCCCAAGGGCAAGGGTATTAATGGCCCAGTTTTTTAAATTCTTGATATGCTAATCCCATCTGTAGAGTAGCTACCACTTCAGCAAAGAACTGTGTCAGCTCACAGAGCTATCAACTCGGAAAAGTTTAAAAAACAAGATTAGAGTAGGTGAGAGCCCTGAACTAGGACTGAAGAGAGCCGAATTCGATTTCTAATAATAGAGTGTAGTGGATTATGCTTGGGCTCTGAAGTCAGGTTGCCTGAGTTCAAAATCCCGGCTCTGTCAGTAGCTGGTAATCTTGGGCGAGTTACTTCTCTCAGCCTCGGTGTCCTCATCTATAAAATGAGGATAATAGTAGCTTTAACCACATGATGTGGCTGTGAGGACTAAAGGAAATAATGCTTATAATGCACTTGACCTCAGGACCAAGGGAGCACTCAGGTGCCAGCCGTCGTCATCTACATAGAGCACGTGACCAGGGCTGAATCTGCAAGACGGAAAAATCGGGCTCCTGCGGCCGTCTCCGGACTGCGTGAGGGTGGACTTCTCGGTCTCTCACAGATGCTTCCCACCCCTGAGATGTGCCCTCCCTGTACAAGGCAGGGTGAATAAAGAGACGGCAGGGGACCGACCCCAGAACTGGAGTGACACACTCCAGGGTTCCAAACCGGAGAATGTACCTTAGATCTGTTGTCAGCCGGAGTGAGACTGTGTCATCCCCTCCCTCTGCTACTCAGTGGCATCTCTAAACTTTGGACACTTGGTGCTCTGCCTGGCAGAATTGTTCAGAAGCCTCCACAGTGGTGTTACTTAAAGTGGATCCTTGGCCATGCCCTGGGGGTGCTTGTTAAGAGGATTCCTGGGCTCCTGCTCCTCTGACCTGCAGCATACCACGGCCCACCAGCCAGAGTCGGGCTGTTTAACAAGCTCTCCCAGGTGGGTCTCATGCACTCAGCAAAGTAACTCCCAACAGCAAAGTAACCCAGGGAACAAAAGGAAGCTGTTGGGGAAAGTGAGTCACAGCTGAATTAGCCAGGTGGGTCTGAGACCTCGCTCTTTAAGGCTGCACTTGGAGAAAGGGGGCGTAGAGGGGCTTGTTAAACAGTCCTATTAATAGCACTGCCTTGAGGGTGTTTCCCTTCTCCCCGTGGGGCTCCAACACTAGTGAGGGCTGCCCCGCCACCTGTTTTTGAAGCCCCAAGCAAGGGTGATACTATGGGGCAGCACCCATTTTTATGCCACACACTGGCTGTCCTCTGTCACTAGGCAGGTTTATAAGCCAGCCAGAGCAAGGCTATCTCTCAGGCCTGTTTGCCAGGCTCCGTTCTGGACAGCCTCCGGGAACATGAAACTAGAACTTTTCTTTGCTCAAAACAGTTTCTCTAGCCTGAGGAGGAAACCCAGGTAGGGAAAAGGAGTTTACCAGCCTCTACATTTGGATGCACAGTGGAAAAACCATGGTAGGAACTAGGACCCTTCTGAAGCACTGCTGGATCATGAATGGGCAAAGACAGTGTCCTTCAGTTGTGGGGTTCGATAGTTTGGGGTTTACTAAGGCATGGGCTTAATTAATACAGCCCCACACTTGCCGCGAGAAGGGGGTAAACAAAAATATTTTCTAGTTCATTTCTCAGGTAGAGAATCAAATTGGCCAAATACTCATTCCCGGACCAGGTTTGAGAAGCAGGCTTAGCTGTACGCAGGCCTAATGGCAGCAGGCCCCTGCTCGAGTTCTGGAGGCTCTCCCAGCAAACATCACCCAGCTGGTAAGTGTTGTCATTGCTCCGTTAGGGTCAAGGTGGGGACAGGAAGCCTGAACGCTTCAGAACCAGTGCCTGGGTGGGTCAGGCTCTGAGCCCACCTATCTGGACTGGCTCTGGGTGACACTGCCGTGGTTTCCTGAGGCATCAGGACAGCAGTAGCACGCAGTGCCATTGTGAGGTGTGAAGGCATAAGTTGGAAAGCCTGGCACTTTGGAAGGACTCACATGTAACAATTCTTGGGTCTATCTGCCGGCCGGCATGGGTCCTGGCCACGCAAACATTTGAGTTTTGTTGAAATATGGAGTGAATAAACCCTATCCTTCAGTGTGTTCAAATCCTCACAAGAAAGGGGCAGTAAATATATGTTGAATACCAAAGGCTGTGGTAACAAACAGGCTTTGCTTGACTTCTGAAGGGATTCCAGCAAGACATAATCTGTTACCATTTGAAAATATCTCAACTTAGGAAATGAAATACATGGAGTCATCAATGGCTCGGAGGTGGCAGGGACAGAGCCAGGGCTAAAGGACAGTGGCCAGCGGCTTTGGACCAAAAGGCCACACAGCAAGGCCAGCCAGCTGAGAGGAGGAATGTCAGTCACATCCATAGCAGGCTGGTGGGAGACTTCAGGTAGGGGAACTCTGGTTCAAATGACTTGACTGTTTCCCAACCAGGTAGTGAGTCCAGGGCCCTCTCCTTTGCAGAGAGCTGCCATGAACGGTTCGGCAGGCCTTTCCATCTGGGAGCTCCCATGAGGCCAGGTGTGGTCTTCGTGCTTGCTACTGCACCCCAAGCACAGTGCCTGGCCTGTCACAGGCACCACACACAGACACAAGCATGTGTGTATGTTCATCTCTGAGCACTGTTAGGTCAGTCCTGAGGGTGCGTCTGCATGAGGTCAATCCATGGGTATTTGACTGGCACGTATTCTCAGCCCAGCCCTGTGCCAGGCACTGGGGAGATTCAGGGCACCTAATAAAGCCTAGGCCCTGCCGCCAAGAAGCTTAGAGGAGTTGGAGACCAGACTCATGCACGTGGCACAAGTGTGCATGTCCGGGCTACAATGCCAGAGGAGTTCAGAGGCTGGGGCCCTTGACGAGAGAGGGCTGGCAGGTGGGAGGGGCAGGGAACAGGGCCAGGTCATCGCTTCTCAAGCTCTTGCTGCGCTCCCCTTCCTGCCCGAACAGAACCAGCCCCGGGCTTCCGGTGCAGCCGGCAGAGAAGCTGGGTGGAGGCTATGGGTGAAAGGAAGGTGGGCCAGAGCCTCCCCCCTGCACGGGCTGGCTAACCATTCACATCCCACCACGTAGACTGGCCACCGTGGGATCCAGGCCCAAGGCAGCCACTGCTCTCGAGACGGAGGGGAGGGACTCGAGGGGTGGAGACCAGTGAAGCGTTCGCCTTCCTTGGGAGCATGGTGCAGGTCTCCAGGGTACTCATGTCATCACCCCCGTCATCATCCCCCTCACAGAGGGGCCACTGCAGGGCACTCACCACGCTCCTGCCAGGCACTGGTCAGCACGCCTGGGCAGCAGAGTCCCTGCAGCCCCAGGGTGCACCCAGCCTTCCCCTTGAGAGAGCTGTGCCACTGAGCCTGCTCTGACTCTGGTAGCTGAAGTCCCAGGCTCCTGTCACCCGCTTTGTCTCATCGGCCCAGGCCATCACAGGTACAGCAGATGGCAACATGAGGTCCCACATCCAAGATAACAAAAATGCAATACCTTTTATTATGGAAAGAATTTAATGTGACCAAAGGTTGTGAGAGTAGAATACTAAACCCTAATGTAGGGACTTCCCTGGTGGCGCAGTGGTTAGGAATCCGCCTGCCAATGCAGGGGACACGGGTTCGAGCCCTGGTCTGGGAAGATCCCACATGCCGCGGAGCAACTAAGCCCATGCACCACAACTACTGAGCCTGCGGTCTAGAGCCCGTGGGCCACAACTACTGAGCCCACGTGCCACAACAACTGAAGCCCGTGCACCTCGAGCCCATGTTCCGCAACAAGAGAAGCCACTGCAATGAGAAGGCTGTGCACCACAACAAAAGAGTAGCCCCCGCTCGCTGCAACTAGAGAAAGCCCGCACTCAGCAACAAAGACCCAACACCGCCCAAAAAAAAAAAAAAAAAAAAAACCCTAATGTACCCATTACCCAATGTCAACGATTACCAACATGCAATACTTCTTGAAAGAAAAGGGATGGAAAATGCATTATTATGAAAAGTAAGAAAGTGTGGGTATGGCAAAGGGACACGGAGCCAACTGAAAGAGCTCCTGATGGCCAAAGCTGGAACAATTTGAGCATTAAAATAAACATAGTATTGGAACACTGATACATAACCCAAAGTATAAAATAAATATTCATGAGTGCATACTGATATAAATGATTGAATAAATAAATGGAGCATAGACAAACCTCCCAAAAAGAATTCCAAATAATTGATGTAGCTACTCTACCCTCAAGGATGTGGGGCATAACTCCCCATCCCTTAAGTGCGGGCTGTGCACACGGACTTCCTTCTAAAGGGAACAGCAGGGGAAGGGGAAGAAAGAGGAACCTTATGGTGGGGAAACCTGACAAACCTCAGCCAGGTGGCCAGGGTTAACAGCATTACTGATGAGCCATGTTGATAGCATGTACCATTGATAGGATGTGATCAGAGGGCACTTGACCTCTGTGGTGTTCCTCCCCCCAAATCCAGTCTAATCAGAAAAAATTGACACAAATCCCAGTTGGTGGACGTTCTGCAAAATACTTAACGAGTCCTCAAAACTGTCAAGGTCACTCAAAGCAAGGAAAGTCTAAGGATGTCACAGCCAAGAGCAGCCTAAGGAGACATAATGACTAAATGTAATGAGGTATCTTGGATGGGATCCTGGGGCAGAGAAAGGACATCAGGATTCTTAACAAAGTATGCACTTTAGTTAATATATTAATACTGCCCATTAGTTATAGGATGAATGTATCATATTTATATGAGATGCTAACAAGAGGGGAAACTGACTCAGGGGTATATGGGAACTCAGTGAAAGTTTATTTTTTTAAATGCATTATTGTCATTGTTGTTGTTTTCCCACATCTGTGTTTCTGCAGGGGGCAGAGAAAGCTTCCCACTAAGCTGGGCTGGCGATGAGCACTCTGCCCGCCCGCCTGGTCTCCTTGGATGTGCCCGGGAAGTAGGAGGGAGGATCGTCAGCCGCCTGGCCCCGTCCTCTGAACCTGCTGCACCAGCTGGTAAAAAGCAGAGGCAAGGAGGCTATTGCGAGGAAGTGAAAGAGGATGTCCAGGAACCAGTCAGACATGCCGGGCTGGAGTGGAGAAGGCTGGCTGTGGTCAGCTCCCGGGAAGACTGACTCACCGGGGCCTTGCTTGTGACTCACGCAGCGTCACACTCTGCACTGGGGTGGCACGCATTTGGTGCAGGGGGCGTTGCTCTATGCCAGGGACCTGACAGACAGTGGGCAGCGGGTTAGAAGGGTGAGGTGAGCCTGCCGCTGCTGTTCTCTGTCACCGTCCTTGTCCTGGTGAAGATGGGGGCAGGCATTCAGGGCCTCGGTCGTCCACCCCTGGAGCTAACTCATGCAGGTTTAGCTACTGCTCCCCACCCCCGAGACCACCCATTTCAGAGACCTGGGGTGGTGGAAGCACATGGGCTTTGGAGGCAGCAGGTCTGGGTTCAGGTTCAGACTCCACTACTTGATAGCTAGGAAACCTTGGGTGAGTCACTTAAGCTCTCTGACCTGCTTCTCCAGTTGTAAAATGCAGACACACACCTGCCTCACCCGCCTCATGCGGTTGAGTCAAGGATCAAATGAGGAGAGACGGTGACCAGGAGGCTGTCTCAGGGGTTGTTTGGATGGAGGTGAGAAGAGCGATCAGCGTTCTCCAGGCAGCAGGTAAGGAGTTCATGGCTCTGGGGCTAATCCGCAACAGAGTTTTGTATGTATCAGGATGCTTTGGGTGGCAAGAAATAGTAAATCCAACTCACAGTGGCTTACACAGCTGAAAAATGCAGAGGCAGATCCAGGCTGCAGGCGTCGTGTGACAGGGTTCTGGCCGTGTTTCTCGGTAAGTGTCTCAGGGAGTCTGTGTGGACTGGCCTCTAAGGCTGGCTTCCTTCTAGGTAGGAAAATGGTTGTCGGAGTCCCAGGCCACACATTCCACCATCCCTAATAGGAGAGAACTGCTTTTCCCCTGTCATCAAATGTCCAGGGCTTCTCTCCCTTTGGTCTATTTTAGGCCACATCCTTGGCTCTGAATCAGTCACTGAGGCTAGGACAAACCATGCTGATTGGCTTGGGCCTGGGTTATTATTAAACCTGAACAAATTACTCAAGCAGAGGGATGGATTCAAATGATTGGCTTAGGCCAATCAGGGCCCAGCCTGGAGGTAGGAGGGGGGACACACCCACACAAGTCTTTTGGCTGCCACAGCTGGGGAGGGGAGGAATGGATGCCACAGTGTCCACTACAGGTTTCTAGAATCCACCATTGGAGAGAACGTGGTGATTTTGCCTCTCTAGCAGCCATCTCCCCCTTTTGGCCACAACCCTAATTTGCACTGGGGCTTCATTCCTTCCCCATTCTTGGACTATGTGCTTCTGATGGAGCCCCATTTCCCACTCATGGGAGAAGCATTTGATCAATCAGTGCACTGTAATCTCCTGGCCACAGGACTGCATCTCAGAAAGGCACTTGGCTTGATCAAAGTCAGTGAAATGCAATGATACTCACTGGGAAGAAACTGCCAGCTGCTCTTGTCTGCTGAACTTGACCCTAAGAGGATGTAAGGTCTGGAGCTATTGCTACTGCAATTTTAGAACCACATGCAGAGAGCCTGAGACTGGAGCCGATATAGAAAGATGGAAGGAAAGCCACTGAAGCCACTCAGAAAGCCAAGCTAATTCCTGGACGATTCAGTTTATGAATCAACACATCTCCTCTTTGCTTTAAGCCTGTTTGGGTCAGGTTTTCTGTCAGTTGCAACAATTCCTTAAATCATACAATTCTCCTTCCTGTTCAAGGGCAATGAATGCCCTGAGCAGTGCATGTGGGTGGCTAAAATGTTTGGGCCGAACTTTACCAAGTACATTTTGTCATTTAACACTAATATTATGTACATGGAAAGCATCCCAGCCATGAAAAGATGTAGAAGAATGCTAAATGAATATGGATGGGATTTAGGCTAGATCAGGGGTAGGCAAACTACAGCCCATGGACCAAATCTGGCCTACCATGTTTTCATAAAGTTTTATTGGAACACAGCCATGCTTTGTCTGCAGCTGTAAAGCAGAGTTGAGTAGTTGCTTGCAAAGCCTAAAATATTTTAGCCTAAAGCCTAAAATATTTAGTAATTTGGCCCTTTACAGAGAAAGTTTGCTGCCCCCTGGTGTAAATCGTGGAAGAATAAAATATTAGCAAAATACTTCCCCAAAATGAATACCTGAATCCCCAAATGAAAGCAACACTGAACAGCCGTCCATCATAGACCTCTGTATCCTTGTATTAATATCAAGCCCTATTATCAGCGTTAGGAGAGCAGACTTTCATTGTACCAAACTTATCCCAGACGGTGAACGAGACATCCTATGTCTTTGTTAAGATTTGGTCTCTGCAGTGCCTGTATCTTAGTAGCCCTGGCCACAGAGGGTCTAGGAAGCCTGCAGGCCTAAGAACAGTCATTTCCCACCCCAGCCATTACCCTTTCCTCTGACTCGGGATGCTGAAGCTGCTGGCTATTTCCTGCACGTAGTCTAGTGACCCTCTTCCATAGGGAGGTGGGATCAATGTAAACATGGTGGGAAGAAGAGACAAGTTCTTCAGCTTTCATAACGGAATGTCAGCATTGTTATCTGTACATCTCTGACTTCTGATGCCAATGGATTCCACTTCTACCAACAATATAGTGCACTCAAGAAGCTCCATGTTTAGTTCCCGGCTATCAAGCTCCTGCCAGAAGCACAGCATAATTAATACCGGTGAAATAGCCAAGGTCATGTAAGCAACCACCCTGCCAGGGGTTTCTAAACTCCATCTCTCTGCTAAGTTAAATCACCAGGAGGCTACATACCAAGATCTAAGGCTAGTCCTCCATGGTAGGACATCGTGGAACTGTTATTTAATATTATGGCCTCTGCTTTTGTGTGAGGTCTTCCTGAGAAGTGGCTTCATCAAGGACACTCCTGCATTGTCACAACACAGTGGCCAGAATCTAACTAGTGGCTTCTAACTCAGAAACGATACCACGAACAGAGGGCAGTTTAGGAATATTGTTGACTGGTATTGTTCTCTCAGGCAAGTTCACGCTGGCTTATCCACGAGGTCCCGCTTCTGCTCACCGTAGGGTCTGGAAGGCTTCCCAACTTACACAGCATTCAAGGTGGGTCTGAGATAGTTCCAAGGGGGACGTTGGGGCCCATCTGGATATAGAGATCTGTAGTCGGCTTATATTCCTTTATTGATAGGGGAAATATTTATTTGGGGCAACCTACCTTGAATCCTGTGTAAGTGCCTCCAACTTAAGGATCCACATGATAAATATGAGAATCTACCTGCAGGACCCACTTTGAATGCTCTTTAAGTTGGGAAACCCTCCAGACCCAAATGGGAGCAGAGAGAAGTCTCATGGATATGCCAGTGTAAACTCCCCTACCCTTTGGGGCCCACCTCAAATCCTCCCTCCTTGGTATAAAGCCAGTTCAGACTGAAGCAATCCCTTCTGTCTCAACCACACCAATTATCACTGCAATTAATCTCGTAATAACTTGAGGCTAGTGGTGGTAGAGGGTCTAGCCTTTTGTTGTAGTGATGGGAAGGGTGCATTTCAATATGTTGCTTTGTAGCCTGAACTTTTGCTATCCCAGCAAAAAACAGCATGGGGGCAGGAATTACATTCCAGGACGTGGCTCTGGCTTATGCTCTACCTCCAAGGGTACCCTCTCCTTTCCTGTCAAGGAGGGGCAGGCCACAGAGCACCCGCCTTCTCGGCTTCCCCCTGGGAGAGGGTCTCTGCCCAGACGAGGAACGCCAGGTGACACAGGATTCCGCCCTGCCCCTGGCCAGGATGTCACCCACCCCACCTGCTGCTGAGTGCCTGCGTGAGAGCTCGGGAGCGCAGACCCCGCTCATAGCCAGCTGGAGGAGACAGACTCCCAGACCGTGAAACTGGGTGGAGTGCTGGGACAAACTGAAGTGCTCCGGGGGGCTTTTCCCCTCCTTGTCCTCGACTGGAGAAGGGATGTGAGGGAGGAAGGCAAGTCAGACCTCTTTGTAACTACTGACTCGCCCGGCCTGCAGTCGCACACGGGAGGAGACTGGCGACCCACGAGCAAGCTGCAGAACTCCGAACGTTGGGCACTCGGAAGGAATTTTCTTGGTACCAGTCACAAATGAGAGACATCATAGAAAAGGTTATTCTTTTACTATTTCAAGGAGGTAATACATAGCCCAATACACCAAAGCACTAGGGAATTAGAGGCAGCAGATGGCCAGAGTTTTTGAGAAGAGCCTTATGCTGCATCTCCAGGCCCCCATCTGCCCACAGCCCATGGCTGCTTAGAGAAAGGCCAGACCAGCGACAGGGAGCTCGCTCTAACCGCAGCAGTGGACAAGTGAGCCAACTCCTCAACACCCCACTGACTGAGAAAGGGTTCTTCTGTGAGGGCAGCAGAGGCCCTGCCAGGCTGAACACGCCAGGCAGCGCTCAGCCCTGCCCCGGCCAGGTTTACGTGGCTACTGCCTCAGCAGCACCCAGCTTATCTAGCGCTTGGTTTTATTTCTCTGAGCCTGGAGTGGGCAGGATGTGAATAAATCCTGAGTCAAAAATTAAGGTGAAAGTCTTTCTTAGTAGTGTTAATACTTGGGGCAAGAGAAGACAACACCGTCTTTGAGGAGGGTGGGCTGGGAGTTGGTGGAAGACAGATGGAAACAGACTGGCCACGGGCTGAAGGTGCTGCCTTACGGTCCTCAGAGGGCCTTTTCAGGGCACTTGGGGTGGGGTGGGCTGAGTGGGGGGGCTCTGGGGCTGCTTCCTCTGGCACAGAGTTGAACTAGAGGTTCATTTTCCACTCATAATTGGCTTCCCGGGTCTAAGTCACCACAAGTGGGGCTGAAGCAAATCCTGCCCATGCACCTGCCCAAGCCGGCCTTGGAGATGTGTGGTCAGTGCCCAGTGTGGACAGGGAGGGACTCACACCTCCCGAGACCTTTCTCCTCCCACCCCAGCTCCTTCCCCTTGCAAGTAACCAGGCTGGGAGGTGAGCGCCTCGGGCACCTCTGAGTGAAGTGCCACCACGTTTTTTTCCTGGAGAATTCATTTTGGTGGGACCCAAAGCCCCTGCCTAGGCATGGAGCAGACTTATTTCCACCCACGGAGGCCACCTTCCTGGTGACTTAACGGTGGCACAAGGAGGAATCGCAGCAGCAACTCCAGATGCCGTAACACTCACAAACATCATTCACTGCGATGCGACGGTCGCACTGGACAGCTGCACTGTTCCCCAGCCAACCCTGGCCAGGCCAGAGCGGGTTCAGATGCCGCGTGGCTGAAGACTTTTGGTTGGACAGGAGTGGAAAGAATTTTTTAAAAACCACACCACTGTGTTCTCTAAACACAGAGCCATCAGTTTTGTTTTGTTTAACAAGAAAGGACAGAGGACCAAGCTTCACAGCGGCCAAGGCTTGTGCAGCACAGAATGCAGTATGTATCGAAACGTATAAACCTTGGTCTGAGTGGGGAGGTGGGTGAACACAGAGCTGCGGCACACCGTGTCCTCTAGGCAGTGGCAGGCTCTGCTGTTGCCTCATCCTCATGCTCCTTGAAGCCTGGAACTGGCTTCTGCAGAAAGTGCATGGTGGCCTGGATCACCTTATCTGGTCCAATATTGTACACAGGGTGAGTGGGCTGCTGCAAAGAGAAGAACAGATGCCAGTTAATCACCCCAGTGGTCCTTGGAAATGTGCACAGCCTCTGCCCATTAAATGCACTTGTAAAAATGTAACACAAGGAATCATCAGAGATGCGCTAGGATCTCATAAGGCCCTAATGTTCAACAACAGGGTATTGGTAAAAACATGTTACAGTATGTGGGACACAAAGGGATATTATAGAGCCATTAAAAAACATGCTTTCAAATATTTGATGATATTGGCAAATACTTATATTAAGTGAGGAAATCAGTATGCGTGATATTATCCCAAACTTACTTTTTAAAGTGTTGATAGATGTGATTTATATAAATAGGCAAAAAATGGACATATGCCAAAATAGGAACCATGACATGACTGTTTTAAATTTTCTTATTTATACTTTTATATATATTCCAATTATTAAAACAATGAACATGCATCTATATTTATAATCAAGAAAATGGACCACAACCCTGTTACACTTCAGTAAAGGTGTCAGGCCATATATAAATTATTTTATATTATCCCACTGCACCACAGAAACCCAAAATAAACTTTGGTCTGAGACAGGGCACAATCCTAGGCCAGTATTCAGGACTCTTCCACCCTGGGACAATGAAGAAGGGGACATAATTGCAAGAGATTTTAAAAATTTTAAGAAAATACTATGAGCAACTTCATGCGAAAACGTATAAAAATTCAGATAAACTGAATAGTTTTATAGAACAATACGAATTTTCAAAATTGCTCAAGAAGAAATTCTTTAAAACCTATATGAATAAGTTAAATCAGTAACAATTGTTTTTTCTGCTACCACCATTCCCCCCAAAAAATACCAGGCCTACATGGTTTCTCAAGCAAGTGTTAACTTACAAGATAATCTCTAACTTATACAAACTTTTCCAAAGAAAAAGCAGAGTAGGAAGACACCCGTCTAATTTTATGAGGCTATATTATCCTGAAACACAAACTGGAAAAGAATACAATAAAACAAAATTTTAGATCAGTCTTTCTCATGAACACACATGCAAAAAATCCTAAATAAAAATACTAGCCAAAAATACCAACAGAGTGAATCCAGCAGGTGTTAGAACAGCACATACACCCCCCACACTCTATATCACCAAGCAGGGCTTATCCCGTAACGTCAAGGTCACATCAGAATATGCATTAACAAAACACAACATCAGATTAAAGGAGAAAAGCCAGATGAGAAAAAAGCATTCAATAAAATTTAACACTAGATTATGACTGAAATAAAACAAAAAAACAACCCAGTAGACCAGGAACAGAGGGGAACATCCTGAACCTGATATGAAATGTTTACCAAAACCTCACAGTAAGCATCCTCCTCAATGATGGAATTACAGAAACCTTCCCATTACAATCAGAACACTTTCTATTACCACCTCCAGTCAACACTCCATGGGGGTTTTAGCCAACATTACAAGGCAAGAAAAGAAATAAAATTCTTAAGAATCAGGAAGGAAAAAGCAAAACTCCTTACTTGAAGATGACATTATGTTCTAAATAAGAAATCCAAGAGATTCTATAGACAAACTATTACAACTATCAAGAGAATTCAGAGGGAATTCCCTGGCGGTCCAGTGGTTAGGACTCCACACTTCCACTGCAGGGGGCCGGGTTCAATCCCTGGTCAGGGAACTAAGATCCCGCAAGCTACGTGGAGCAGCCAAAAAGAAAAGAATTCAGCAAGGCTGCTGGGTGCAAAGTTAAACTATAATTATCAATAGCATTTCTATACATTAGTAACAACCAATTACAAAATAAAATGGAGAAAAATATTCCAGTTACAATAGACACAAAAACTATAAATTTCTTAGACAGAAGTCTAACAAAAGATGTGCTAGTCCTTTATGGAGAAAATGATAAAAGACCATTAAAAGAAATGTAAAAAATCTGAAGAATTGTGCTTATAAATAAATGGGAAGCCTTAATGTTAAAGTCAGTTCCCTCCCATTAATCTTACATTCAATGTAATTCTAATAAAAATTCCACTAGTTTTTTTTTTGTGTGTGTAACTTGATAAGCTGATCCTAAAATGCACAGGAAATCCTAAAATGCAGAAGGCAAAGAATATCCAAAGCAGTTTTGAAGAAAAAGAATGAGGTGGGTAGGTGAGACTTGCTTACCTGCATTTAAGATTTGCTTAAGACAGCGAAGATAACAAACAGACCAACAGAATAGTGTGTCCAGAAACAGTCACCTCATATACAGAAACTTGAGTATGTGACACACATGTCATACACATCAATAGGAAAGGTTGTAAACTTCAATAAATGGTGCTGGTCAATTGGTTAACCAAAATGGGAAAAAGATAAAATTATATCCCACCCTCACTATAGACGGAAATCAATTCCAAGAGAATTAAAAAATTAGATGGGATAAGCAAAACTTTAAATTGTTTAGAAGAAAATATATTTATGACCTCAGGGTAGGAAAAGATTTCTTAAGTAATGCCCCCCCCCAAAAAAAACCCTCAAAAACCGAAAAGGCAAATAAAATTATTCACTTTAGAGTTAAAATCTTCTATTCAACAAAAACATTAAAAACAAAGTGAAAAGACACGTCACAAACTGGAAGAGATTCACCACACACACACCACTGACAAAGGATTAGTATCAAGAACACACAAAGAACTCCTACAAATACATAAGAAAAGAGCAAACAAAATTACAAATCAATACGAAAATGAGCAAAGGATAGGAGCTGGCTGGCAATTCACAGAAGACATAACACAAATGGCCAACAAACGTTTGAAAAGATGCTCAGCTTCACCAGTAATCAGGGAAATGCAAAACAAAACTGAGACACCATTTCACATCTGTCAAGTTGGCAGAAAGGAAAAGTCTGACTATGGAGCAACTCATCTTGGTGCCGTGTGAGCGTTAAATAACCCAAGCACACAGGGGCGAGATTCAGGGCCATCTGGTGAGGATGAAGGTGTATCTCTCTCAGAAACTGTAACTCAAGAATGTTCACTGCAACACCTTGTGTAATAGCACAATCTGAAACCATCTCAGTGTTAACCAACAGGAGACTAGAAAATTAAACTGGGGTACGCTTAGGCAAGGGAATACCATACAGGAGTTAAGATGAACAAACTAGAGCAACACATATGAAGACGACTAAGCCTCAAAAGGGTAATGGTCGGTGAGAAAAGGGATGCAGAATAAATGGTGGGGTAGATACTGTTATAAAACATTCGAAAACATACAAAACAACTCTATATAGTTCGTGGATACATACCTATGTAGTAATAGCACAGAAACATTTGCAGGCATGATAAATGTCAAATTTAGGATGGGGTTACGCTAAGGAGGGAGGGAAAAGAACGGAAGAGCGTTGCATAGGAGGCAAATACTTGAAACAGCTGAAGGGTTGTTACTTGGATTTTCTCAGTTACTAGTGAGGCTGAGCATCTTTTCATCCACCTACTGGCCATTTGTGTTTCTTCTGTTGGAATATTTCATGACAATCTGCACAGGCCCCATCATCTGACAGCCGTAGACAGTCTTAGCCGGAGTTGAGTCTCAGGATCATGGCTAGGCTCACAAGCATCTCCTGCGGCCAGGCTGGCCTGGGGCTGGATGCAGGGGTGAACAGCTCGCCCGCACGGGGCTGACAGTTTTTGAGGGAAGCAGATAAAACCCAGTTAAACACACGCATGACAAATCGTGCTGGTGCTATGAAGGGCACAAACCAGGCTCTGGCAGAGTGTTTCAGGGCATCTCATTTACAGAAGGTGGTCTGAGAGGGCTTCTCCGGAGGGATGGCCGCAAGCTGACAGCTCCAGAAGACGGTCAGCCACATGGGGAGGGCTTCTGGCTGCAGATGCAGAAACTCGCTACCTCTGAGCCAGCTTCCTGGGAGATGGGAACTAATGACAAGTGGTCTGGGTCCTAGGCTGTGGGACAAAGGCACAAAGCCTCTGTCACAGGTTGGACCCTCTCCTGGAACCTCGAGTTTGCCAGCCAGATGCTCATGAATGGAGAACGAGCTGCAGACAGAGGGTGGGGACGGTGAGTTCACTAGCCTGTCCGTGTCCTCGTGCAGCCGGTCCTGGAGGCCAAGAGCGGGTGCTCTGCTCTCCTGCCAGCCCCATCCTGGGGGCCCTGTGGAGAAGCAGTGGTAAGCCCCCCATCCCACCTTACCAGGGCGTTTTCGGGCACACCCAGGACCACATCGTGCAACATGGCTCCACTGCCGAAGTGCTGGGCTATGGACAGGCCGCTCAGGCAGTAGCAGGTGTGGTAGAAGTCCCGGGACCTGGAAGGACGGGGCGACTCTGAGCAGGCGTCCTCTGCTCCCCATCCGGCCCCAGCACAGCCCCTGACAACAAGGCCACCGCACAGACGCAGAGGCCCGGGGAGCACTCACGCGTCCCATCCCACCCTCCACGCACCTCGAAGCCTGGCTTCCCCCAGCAGCGTTTTTCAGAGCCCCATCCTTCCGCCCTGCTTCATAGCAGGAACTGTAACCTTAGTCAGTCCTGTCAGCTGTCTTCTGGAAAGGGCTCTCCAGGGTAGCGCTGGCTAAATTAATATAGTTAAAAAAAAAAAATCCCACATCAAAATTTCTAGGAATGGGCCAAATTCTTCCTGATAAATTGCTGGGGACTGGCCTTCAGCTGGACCAGGATGCAGAGGCAGCAGGGTGTGTGTGTGCTGGGGGAGTGGGGAGTGAGCAGCAAAGGGAACAGGATTTGACTGGTTTCCCTTTTTGTTGGCACCTAAAGGTATTGAATGTACTCGGTAATAGTTGCCTTGATTGTAATCTCTGTTTATGACACTCAGGAGTTTTAAAATCCTGTATCCTCTTCTATTTAAATCAATTTGGTTAAATAAGAGGAGGGGCTTCCCTGGTGGCGCAGTGGTTAAGAATCTGCCTGTCAATGCAGGGGACACGGGTTTGAGCCCTGGTCCAGGAAGATCCCACATGCTGCGGAGCAACTAAGCCTGTGCGCCACAACTACTGAGCCTGTGCTCTAGAGCCCATGAGCCACAACTACTGAGCCTGTGCTCTAGAGCCCGTGAGCCACAACTACTGAGCCTGCGTGCCACAAGTACTGAGCCTGTGCTCTAGAGCCCGTGAGCCACAACTACTGAGCCTGTGCTCTAGAGCCCACGAGCCACAACTACTGAGCCTGTGTGCCACAACTACTGAGCCTGTGCTCTAGAGCCCGTGAGCCACAACTACTGAGCCCGTGAGCCACAACTACTGAGCCTGTACTCCAGAGCCCGTGAGCCACAACTACTGAAGCCCACGCACCTAGAGCCCGTGCTCCACAACAAGAGAAGCCACCACAATGAGAAGCCCGCGCACCACAACGAAGAGTAGCCCCCGCTCACAGCAACTAGAGAAAGCCCGCGCGCAGCAACAAAGACCCAACGCAGCCAAAGATAAATAAATAAAATAAATAAATTTATAAAAAAATAAATAAATAAATAAGAGGAAAGAAAAGCTACCCACACAGCAATCTGTTTACCTAACTGGAGAGGGGGTGCAAGTAAGCTGGGGAAAGGAGAGCACTGGAGGGGCCAGGATGGATGGATGGCACTGGATGGGGGTGCTCCCAGCTGGGCTGCTTCCTCCCATGCCACACGTGCACTAAGCAGCAGCACGGAAAGGCCCACCCCGTCTGGCTCTGAGTAGGCCTGAGGTGCTCACCCCTCTCGCCCCGCCCCGTCCCTCCCTCCCCAGAGGCAAGGCACTCACTTGCCAGGTTTATCCAGAAGCCCCCCGGTGGGGCACTGGCAGCACATAAGAATGTACTCCTGCAGGGCCTGCTGATGAAACATCCAGCGGCTCATGCTGAGGGCAGGGTCACCTGCAGAAGACAAAGGATCAGTGTGGGCTGGAGCCTAGGAGAAGTCCAGCAAAGGATCAATGACTTCTTTGTATTTTAGGATCCATTAGGAACTGTCAGGGTTTCCCTCTATTCTCCTTGGACTAATCTTGAAAACTACATTCTTGGGACACTTGATTTCTTCACCCAAGTCCCGAGACACGTCCCTTCTCCTGAACCTTGAAGAGTCAAAGAGCAGCAGGTCAGAGCGGCACTTGGCTTTACTTGAAGTGTCCCCTTACCCTGGATGACCACCCTAAACCATGCCCCTTGCAGGCATGGACAAACTGTTTAGCTCAGCTTACCAGACTGACCTCTGCTACTGCTCCTGACTTGGTTCACAATTCCTTTCCCTGGGCTTCTTAAGACATTTCCTCCAGTGCATCTCTGAAACTTGCTAACCAGACTCTAATTAGCCAAGAGAACTCTAATGGGGTAATAATGTCTGTTTCTTCTATTGATACTTGTCTTAGCCTGGATTTAGTCTATCTGTAAAGGGAATTCTCCAACTAGTTTTTTGGCTCAAAAAATTTCCCTAAGAAGCATTCTAATAACCACCCTCCTGCATCATATAATATGATAGCCCAAGCAGAAATTAGCAATTCTGGTGATAATATTAAAGTACTGCCAATCAGCAGTACTTTAATCAGCAGTCAGAGACTCCTGTGGACCACACGGTTATCAAGGGAGGAGGAGGGACAAATAATCAATAGATAGATGTGCACGGAAACATTTATGTGGGAATACACATATAGAATGTGCATTAAATCTCTGGTTAATTTTATACTTTGATACCTGGGCTACAAAGGTAGCAAACAATCTGTAAATGACAACCGAAAGCTAATTTTTCTTCCAGTCTTTTTGTGTTTCTATGCATTTTTCTATACAGGTATGATAATTTTGTATCTTACATTTTTCATTTAACTCTACAGGCATACATTTTTCTGTTCTGCTACATAATCTTCATAACCATCATTCTAAAGAGCCATATAGCATTTCACTAAGTGGATGCATAAGGTCATGGCATCAATATAGGCTCTGGATCCAAACTCTCATATATATGAGTAGAGAATCTTCTGTGGTAAAAATTCATCAAAGTTTATAGTAAATGTGGTACATAAAGAGAATATGTAGGCAAAATAGTTAATTTTGGAATATTTATATACATAGAATACTATAGAAAATAATCATTTTTAGATTTCTTAAATGAGAGATGGGAGGAGAGATGGGTGCAGTCGGAAAGTGATCGCCGTCTCCTGGGTTGAGCACTGGATGAGGTGCACGGTCAGCTGATGTTTGGGGGCCACGTGCAAAAACCACTCATCTTCAACACCCGAGTCCCGCCCTGCCCCTGAGATGCTCACACTAGAAGAGGCACGTGGGAACTGAGCCCAAGGAAGGAGGGGCACTTTCAGGTCCCCCCTCTCATGCTCAGCCTGGCACACAGGCTTACTGAAGGAAGCGCTCACACTATTTTAATTACTTTCCTCTTTGTTCTTTCTCCACCTGTGAGCTCAGGGGACTCTGTAGGAGATACATACATATATGATGGGACTTCACTCTATCTTGTTTCCAAGGTTGTTTCCAGTTCCTTGCAATCATAAAAAATGCTGCAATAAACATCTTTGTGAATCTTCTCTATGTCTAGGATTATTTTCTTCAAGTAGATTCACAGGAGTGGAATGATTCAGTTAAAGGGAATAAACATTTTTAAGGCTTTTAATAGATACTGATAAACTGCTTTAAGACTTTATATAGCTGCCAGCAAAATTTAAGATTTTCCTGTACTACCTCTAGCACTGGTTACTGTGGAAAAAAAAGTTCTCAGCAATTAAAATGTTAAAAAGAAACAGTACCTGATCATTTGTTTTGATGCGCATGCCTTTAGTTACTAATTAGGGTGAACTGTTCCCATAACTTTTGCTTATTGGTTCTATTTCCTTTTGAGTGTCTGTCCTTTGTCTTCTGAGATCCAAGAGTCAATTTTATTAATCTAGCTTTTTACTATATTTAGTCTTTATCTGTATCATATGGTATACCTATTTCTCCCTTTTGGCTCTACTTTTTTGGTTATATGGGGTTTTTTAATTGCATAAATATAGTTTACACATATGCTGTAATCACAGTGTTGATTTTTTCCTTTGTGATTTCTTCTTTTAAGAAGCACATTTAATGGGTACAGGGATTTGGGGGGGTGGTGATGAAAACTCTAAAACTGATTATAGTGATGGTTGCACAACTCTGAATACACTAAAAACTACTGAACTGTACACTTTAAATGGGTAAATTGTTCAGTATGTGAATTACATCTCAACAAAGCTGTTATTTTTAAAAGCATATTTACTAAACTTTAGGATAACTGCATTAAACATCTGCACAAAATATACCTTTACTTCATATCCTATAATAAAAGACTGTTACCTTAAGGTAAATGATAACCTATCGCTAAAATTGGAATCTGAAAAGAAAATGCTATGTTTATTATTAAAAAGATTACAGAGTGTTTCAGTTACCCCCTACATTATTGAAGTCTAAAGGCTCAAAGTTCATAAACTCGACAAGGAACTTCCTGAGATCTTGAATTTGCACATCAACACACATAATTACGGTGAGATGAAGGGAGATATGATTACAGGGTGGTAACTGTGCACTGGAGTCGGCCTTTTAAATCCCTTACATCTCTCCCTTAAAACACAGATCCCCATTATAATGTCATTCTGCATTTCAAAGGTTCCTTTTATCTGAGAAATCAAAAGTTTTTCAAACAGTAACTGACAGGTACAGCCACAGGTAGCTCAATTTCACAGGTGGACAAATAAAGCCTGGGGTACATCCCAAAGAACATGGCAGCAACTAGTAACTATCAATCCAAACAGAAACTCACAGGCCTGCTGCTACCCTACTGCTCCACAAAAACAAAGTGACTCACTAATTTAGTCAGCATTTGATATTTTAAAGATATTAATAGCAATTTGTTCTTGAACTCAAATACTGTCTTCTATACGTAAGGCAGTCACCATATGGGCTACGGAAGAGATAGGGATTGGCCTGGGTTCATGTGCTACCGTGTGCCGGTCCCATGTCATCTTTTTAGTTATCAGTATGATCATCATCATCACCTTTTAAAAATGTATTTGTTCACTTACTAAAATAAAAGTAGTAACACACATGGTAAAAAAAAAAAAAAGAAAAGAAAAAAAAGCAGCCTACAGTACAATAGGAAAAGTACATTTCCCTCCCTCCATCTCCTACCCCTCTCCCAAAGGTACCCATTGTTAAAGGGGAGTTGTGTATACTTCCAGAAAAGCTGGGTGGATGCCAGCCTGTGTGCACACAGATAGACTGTTCTCGGCCTGGCCTTTGACACTTTCCGTTGTGTCCTGGAGAGCTTTCCACGTGAGCCCATTGTAATGCAGCTACTGTATGAAGAGATCATAATTTATTTAACTGTTAGCCTTTTGATGGGCAGTTGGGTTGTTTGCTATTAAACTCCACTTCAACACACATCCTCTGCAATGTCTGTGCAAGTAAATTCCTGCCAGTGCCCTCACTGGGTTTAAATAATTTAAACTGGTATCTCCAAACTACCCTCCAAAAAATGACGCACCTATTTACACCCCCTCTAACAGTGAAAAGTGCCTGTTTTCCCACACTTTCCCCAACATAGGGTATCAAATTTTCTAATCTCTGCTAATCTGATAGTAAAAACAAATAGGGTCCCACTGTTTTTATTTACATTTCTTTAACTATCACCTTTTCGTCTGATTAATGGCCATCTACAGATGGCAGGGCTCTGATACCATGATAGCTGGCAATCAGGTATTATAAAGCAAGTCACTTACCCATGCTGTACTTTGTTTCCGCACCTGTAAAATGGGAATAATGATAGAACCTGTTTCTTTTTCTTTTTCTTTTTTTTGGCCATGCAGCTTGCGGTATGTCAGTTCCCCAACCAGGGATTGAACCTGGGCCACAGCAGTGAAACCCTGGAATCCTAACTACTAGGCCACCAGGGAACTCCCGGATAGTATTTGTTTCATAGGGCTGTTTGGAGGATCAAATGAGAAAATATATGTGCAATACTCAGTTCTGCCCCTGGCTTGCGGTGAGCACGTGGTAAGTCTTAGTAGTTGTAGCAACTGTAGTAGAAGTTATAATAATATCAGTTCTTCTTTTTCTGTCTGTTCTGAACCTGTCTGTTCAGATCCTCTGCCTGTTTTTCAATTGGGTTGTTCATGTTTCTTACTGCTTGGTATGACTTTCTCAAACGAAATTAAGCTCTTCATCATTTATCCAAATATTTTCCCCACCTTGCTACTAGTTTTGTTTATAGAATTTCTCTTTTGTAAAATAACTTTTGTTGTTTTCCTTTATGTAAGAAAGATATATTAATTGTAGAAAAATTAGAAAATAGAAGTAAAAAAGAAAGAAAACAAACATCACCTGTCATTTCACAACCCAGATACCTTCCATTTAATTTTTTGGAGTCAACTCTTCACTGAAAATGGAATTACATACATACTGCTTTGAAACCTAACTTTGATCACAGTATATTGTGAATATCGTTCTACGTCGCATTTCCTTTTGACTCCCAACGTCAGCATTTTGCCCGCCACTCAAAACACTCCTGTCTTCGGGACCCCTGCCTAGTCCAGGTCCACTGTTTGCTGAGACGTGAGTTTCGGGCCTAACATGGGCCTCCTTCCAGGCAGTGAAAAAAGCTGGAAGTACCAAGATTCACAGGCAACTAACTTTTCCCACAGGCAGAGCTTTGAATATGACTAGTCCTCCAGAACTTGCACTACGATAAACAAAATGTGAACCAGGGCCCCCTTGAAGACTTTGGCAGGTAGCCCTCCTGTTACGCCCTCACTAGATTTTCCTGGCAGCTGCAGAATGACTGCATCTTAATCCTGCCAGGGACAGGTTTGTGAAAGGCTGACGGTGTGACCCAGAGGCCTGACCTCACCAGTTCCAAATAAAGAGATCACTAAAACCCCAAGTTATTTCTGTTTTGAAATGCCAGACTCTCGGGGGACTTCTGACTTCCCTACTATAGTGTTCAGCCAGAGACCGTGCAGGTTCCAGAGTCAGGGGACGTATCTCAGCTGAGACATATCTCAGCACCCTGAAACTGAAAGCCCGGGGGCTCCAGGCCAAGGACTCTCAGGACAGACCAGGATGGGGAGGATGGGGCGATGGGGAGACAGGATAGAGGCTCTGCTGACTTCAATTCGGTACCCAAAGTGGCCACAACTTAAATGAAATTAAGAAACGAAAGGGGCTCAGAAAAAAACAGCCAAACAAGAAGAAAACGTGTGTGGGGCAGGGCGGGGGATGGGGGCAGTAGAAAAGAATTTCATATTCTACATTTGAGCAATGAATAACCCAACTACTAAGTCCAAAGAAAAGCTTCCCTCTGGGCCAAGGGATCTCATTCCAAGACCAGATCCGCGCCCAGCAGGGCCTCCAGACCTCCCCTCTCCCACTGGTTTCCTCAAGACACCCTGTTCTCACATAAAATAAATGAAAAAGATGATTCCAGAGGCAGCCAGTGGCCTGAGATGTCGAGAGGTAACAAGGGAAGGCTCCCAGAAGTTTGCTCTCTGTCTCACTGCTTGGATCTGCATTCCCATCTGAGGCTCCACAGAGGTGAACCCAGGTCTCTCCGCTCCAGTGGTGCGGGGCAGGGGGGGGGGGGG
The DNA here is from genome assembly GCF_949987535.1 of Balaenoptera acutorostrata. Classification (NCBI taxonomy): domain Eukaryota; kingdom Metazoa; phylum Chordata; class Mammalia; order Artiodactyla; family Balaenopteridae; genus Balaenoptera; species Balaenoptera acutorostrata. The sequence continues at coordinate 144,446,550 of NC_080066.1, read as the reverse complement.
GACAAACGCGCATCCAGGATTCTTCAGTGAATCTAAAATACGACACTTCTAATGGCGGGAACCACGCAGCCAGCCAGGCACGGTGGGTCTTTGCTCCAGGGGTTCTGGCTCTCTGCCCGCTTACGCAACTGCCTTTCTGTCACTGCTGTGACCATGTGCGTAGTGTGGGTTTTCAGTTCTGACGTGACACATAGAGAGTTCTGCATCGGAAACTTCATATGGCTTCACACGGAGTCGAGGTGGCGGGCACCGCGGAGCCAGGCACCTGCCTCCCCGCTAGCCACAGCCAGAGTGAAGCAGCAGTGGCCCCCAAACCACTGGGACGGAATCCTAGCCTGAGGCGGGAAGGGCCTCGCCGGGCACCTCAAAATCCAGGACAGACAGCCTATTTCAACCCCTCTAACAAAGCGCCCTGGCCTCCTACCCGGCCAGCAGCTGACGGGAGTCACCCAGCCCTGCCTACAGCCCCTGGGCTCACCTTGGGCGTGCAGTGCACGGTGGAGCAGGGGCAGGAGTCCCGCCTGCCAGAAGGAGTAGCAGCCGTCCACCAGCTTGTTGCAGCGGCCCTGAAATCCACCTTCAAACCGCATCTGCCGGCTTGTCACCCATTGCTGAGCGTGAGACAGAGAAGGGAGAGGCAGCTGTAGGTTAAAAGAGACACGAAATCCAGCAAGCCCAGATCCCCAGAGGCCAATCTGGGAGGGAGGGGTCCCGTCCCTTGGCTTCCTGGCACCCGAGTTCTGGTGCTCTGGCCTCAGACTTCCTCACCCTCACTGCCACAGACTACACTACAGTGCAACATCTAGTCTAACCCTCATGAGGCAACCAGCATGAATCTCTGCTCAGGGCCTAACAGACAACTAACCACCTTTTCCCGGCTTCCAGGTGGGTTCTGGTGCTGAGAGAACAAGTGCGCCAAGTTGGCCTGAAAGGAAACCTGCAAGCCTCTCAATAAATAAGGTGTAACTAGGAAGTTTAAGGCCAGACCACCAGTGGCTCATTTCTATTCACTTTCCCTGCTTGGGGAAGTTTATTAAAAGCAGATAAATGGAATTTTGTGCTACAAGTCATCAGATGATCTCAAACTACTCTTGACTTTTACTTGGCACCTGAGGAAATTCATCCAAGATTTCTTTTTTTTTTTTTAAAGATGACATTTTAAAAAAAAATTTATTTATTATTTTTATTTTTGGCTGTGTTGGGTCTTCGTTTCTGTGTGAGGGCTTTCTCTAGTTGCAGCAAGCGGGGGCCATTCTTCATCGTGGTGCGCGGGCCTCTCACTATCGCGGCCTCTCTTGTTGCGGAGCACAGGCTCCAGACACGCGGGCTCAGTAGTTGTGGCTCACGGGCCTAGTTGCTCCACGGCATGTGGGATCTACCCAGACCAGGGCTCAAACCCGTGTCCCCTGCATTGGCAGGCAGATTCTCAACCACTACACCACCAGGGAAGCCCCATCCAAGATTTCTTAGCATGGCCCTTGTCTCTCCCAGGACTGGGGGCAGAAGCTGTTAGCCCTGGTGAACGAGGATGGCTCTGTGCGGTCTAGCCTCTCTGCTATCCCAGGGGAAACTGGCTGGCTGACAGAAGAAAAGAGTTTACTCTGAACCTGTAAAATGGCTCTTGGTGTCACTCTGTGGTCACACGTGATGCATTCCTCACTTATCTCCAAGTTTTCTAAACACACTCTACTATGAATATGGAGATAGTGAAGGGTTTGGCCTCGAGGAATGAGTAACCAACTGGCCGGGCAGATAATATCTCCACTTCCCTCCCAGCCCCCCAAGGCAGTTCCAGCCACCTGCCAGTGACTCACGGAGCTGCCTCACCAAACTGAAAGGTACAGAGTACGGTATTTCCCCTGTACCTACGTTCTTACTAGACTGAGTTCCTGAAAGGAGTCACTAAGGACTCTCTTCAGAAGGAGGAGTCCAGCCCTCCTTTAATTACTAATTGTAGACTTTAGATTATATCCCTGTTCAAAGTAACACCCACCCATAGAGAGTCACAATCCAAAATTCTTAAAAAGACACAGAAAAACTGCACTGCAGGTGCAGGCACTAATATATCCCCAGTCAGTCTTGAATGAACCAGCGCTTTAGGATTGATGCCATTTAATGCAAGCAGGCGAAGCATTACTCAAGGAAACAGGCACTACAGCAGGGAGTCCATGCTTCACTTTTACTTGCCCCACAGATTAAGTGTTTCTAACCTAGACTAATTAATTTTTTCCAGTGCCTAAGTCCATGGATTTATTCTGTTTCCCTTGGCTATATGAATTCATAAAATCCTTCAAATATGGGTCCTAGTTCTCCCAGAGCAAACAGAGGGGAGGGAGCAGTTTGGATAAGAAGGTCGCACCTATTATGTACCAGGCTGTTTCTACATGTTCTCTCCTTTGACCTTCAAAGAACTGTTACTTCTACCTTACAGAGGAAAAAAATTGAAGTTAAAACAGATTAGACCATTTTCCCAAGGTCATATGGCTGTGAAGTGGCGCAGACAGGGTTCAAATCCAGAACACTGTTATTGTAACTGAGGCATCTGCTTATTCCTTATTTCTGCCTGGGAGATGGAGATTTTATGTTTCACGCCTTGTTGGTGATCAGTTTTCAAAATGTTTGATAAAGTCTGTGCACAAAGTTGGCCATTTTGACATAAACCTTCAAGGCTGTAAGAACCTTCAAGAAGAGTATGCTATAGGAGGCTTCCTAAAAGGTGAGGACAAAATGTTGCTGGTCATATCTGTATAGAGTATAATAGAAACTGCCTTGGAAGCTCAAGATGGGTCTCACAATGGTTCCTATGATAGGAACCTGACATCTGAACTTGGGGAGAGGAGATGAATATCAGTTGCAGCTGGTTTGCTTTGAGGTCATGGTGAGGGAATAAATGCTTCCCCAAAGATAGCTCCTTCGTGGCTCTGTGTGTGTGTGTGTTTGTGTACTAGGCCTCCAATGATAATTTAGCTATAATCTAACAAGTCCCTGAAGCTGACTGCGCTCTGAGTTCATTCTGAATATTGGGCAGGAGCTTGGAGTTGGGATATAAATGCCTGGGCCACCTGCTCTGTGCATTACCCAGCTGTGCCTAGATCATGTAAAGGTAGTTACTAAATGTTCACATAGTGCAGCAGGTAAAAGCTTGGCTTCAAAGTGCCTCAAAGCTCTTCTCATAACTTCTTCTCCCAGGAGAATCTTTCTAAGGCACATGATAACCTCTAGTTTTAAGAGGCTGAAGCTATACTTCTCTTTGAAGTAGGAGGAAGGTACTCTGGCCCATACCAGATGTCTGAGGGATTCAAGAAGCCTCTGGAATTGGCCTAACACACTGTACAGAAAGTTCAGAGCAGGAAGATGGAAAAGCAGGAAGAAGGGAACTGAAACCGAGCACAGATGTTCACCCCTTGCACTTTCTTGGTACAGTGCTGAGCACTCCAGCAACTGCATCTGAAGCTTCGTTACAGGACTGTTAGTTCACAGCTCAAGGCAGGAACTGTTAGCCCTTCCCACAGCCAACCGTCCCTTAAGCCGGCATGCCTGAGCAGTCACATCTCGGGGGCCTGGGGCCTGAGAGGAAGACGGATCACCAAGTACTTACTAATAAGCTCTTCAAGTTTAAGAAGCGTTCCTTCTTGAGGATGACCAGTGCGGCCAGGCCACAGAAAGTATAGCCGCCGTGGGCTTCCATCCCAGGCACCCCGCCAATTCCACCTTCCCAATTTTGACACCTGGAAGGAGATTGAGAAAAGCAGATTGAGTGTCAACCAATAAGCACAAGTGCAGGACCACCCTGGATGGCAAAGGATGAGTTTGCTTAGTTTAATGCAACTATATTCAATAGCTGTAACTATATTCAGTATCTTGTAATAAACTATAATGGAAAAGAATATGAAAAAGAATATATATATAAAACTGAATCACTCTGTTGTACACCAGAAACTAACACAACATTATAAATCAACTATACTTCTATTAAAAAAACAAACAACACTGCAACTATGAATGGAAAGATGCTAATTAACTTTTAGAAATGCCTTTTCCTCAAAAAAAAAGGAAACTCAGACATAGTCTACTAATGTAACAAACATAGTACCTCAAATCATTACTTTTTGGAAGAAGTTATAAAATCATACGTATAGTGTGATAACCATCAGGTTAAAATAAAATTGAAAAATAATTGCTAATTCTGGTTATCTTTTAGTACAGGTCTATTGCTGATATTTTTCCTCTTTATTTTTCTGTATTTTCAAAAAGTTCCTATAGTAAAAATATATACCTTTATAACTATTCAAAGTAAACTTATTTTTTTAAATTACAATTTCCTACATTTTCAAATTACTTTATTATCATAATAATTATTATTTGGGATTAGACTATATATTAAGAGTGTATTTTCTAGTCATAAAAACATGAGTAATCTTTGGCTCAGCAATATAGGGTCATTTCTAGGAATTAATCCTATAAAGTAAGTAAGAAATGTGTTCAAAAATTAGATTGTAAGAATGTTTACTGTATTCCCATTTATAACAGTGAAATATTAGAAACAACTCAGAAGCTCAACAGTAAGGGACTTGTTATATAAATTATGGTATATTCGTATAACAGAATACTACACAGTCATTTAAAATAATGCTACAGAAGTATACTTAAAAATGTTCCAAATACATTACATGAAAAAGTTATAAAATGATAATATACTGCATGATTTTTCTGGAATTCTGGAAACATATACAGCAAATGAGTGGTTAGTGGTGGATTACAAGCAGTTAGATTTTCTTTTTGCTTGTTTATAATAAACATGTTTTATCTGTGAAATAAGAGATTTTCTTTTCAGTATGTTTTCATATAACATAGAACTTTACTTCCAATGATCTACAGGTATGTACATAGAGTCACACTCCCTACAGGTGTGTCTGCCTCACAAATCCTGACAGGTGCAAGGTGGATGAGCACCTAATCCAACTTCTGGGTGGAAGAGAAAGGAACCTGTAATACCTCCTGTCTTCCAGGTACCTCTCGTTAAAGGAGAGGCCTTCAGAACTCAGAGGACCTTTTCAGAGAGGCCCAAGGCCCAGGGAGATCACAGCACAGAGTGCAGAGTCAAGAACTGGCTACCATCCCCTGAACAGATTCTTCAGCATCTTCTATCCCCTAACCCCACCACCACCCAAAGACACACAATCCAAGTTTTCTTTCCAGTGCACTTGGCTTCACGGAGCATAGGAACAGCTCAAGTTTGAGAGGTCTGATGAGTGAAGAACATGCAAGGGACCTCTGAATTTATTTTTCTTAACTTATCTTTAAAAATGTTTTTTGAGTTAAAAAAATAAAAATAAAACAGTATAAAAGAATAAACAATAAAAAGTTACGACTCCTGCTGAGCCTGGCCTCCTAGTTCCTCTCACCAGCTGAGTTTCTATGTCTCAGTCTCTCTTTCTCTCCACACATACACACATGCACACACACACAATATACATTTATTTACATATTCCACTTTCCATCCCTTTGTTTTTACATGCATGAGAGCAATTTAGAAAAATTCTTTGGGAGTATCTTCTAGTTAAATGTAACTGATTGAACACAAGAGTCCAGTAAAATGAAAGTAAAGGAATTTTAAAAAAGGATAAATCCACAAGGGTAAAGAGAATAGGAGAGGATATGAATACAGACAGGAGATAACAAAATTGTGAAAGCTGGAAAAGGAGAGAGATAAGACGTAACTGACTTAACAGAACCGAGAAACCTAAACCAGCCCTGGGAGGAAAAGAGGGAAGAAGAAATAGAAAGCAAGGTGATATGTTCCGATGACAAGCCGGGGGACACAAGGTACCCCTAAAGTGGGATGAGTTTGAACCAAGTTGACTGGTGGTAAATTTATAAGAGAATCAGCTATACCTCCAGGTACCCAGCAGGAGATGGGAGGTTTCAGGGGCTGAATGAAGAGGGACTGAATTCCAGGATTTCCAGCACAGCTGGGAGCAGGCGGAGGCACTGTACTGAGCGGGGATTAAGTGAGTCTAAGATCTGAGCACAGGCACCCTCAGCCCCTTTCCCTATGAGTGTTTCACAAAGCTGGCTGCTAACTTCATACCCCAACCAGGAATCTGGAAGATTCTTCTCTAGGGAAACGGATAAGCCCAAGGGAAACACCCTACAGATATTGGTATATGAGAATTCCCCCATGAATGGCTGCATCCCAGCCCACCCTGGCACACACAGTTTTTTTAGCACCTGACACTTAAATATGAACACCAGACATTTGAGCAAAATCTCTTCCATGAAAGAGACTTTTATGTAAAACATGAAACAAAAATAAGACAAATAAACAAAAATAAATCGGAGGAAATAATGTAGGGAGCAGAAGTAAACTTTAAGTTATATCTTTAGATAAAATATTATATACAAAATAAAAACACTGCAAGGACAAATATCCCTGAAACAAGAACAGGAGAGAATATAAAAAGGAAGTATTCTTTATAAATGGAGATTAAAAGTTAAAACAGAACTGCAGAAATAAAAACTCAACAGAGGAATTAGAAGATAAAAGGTAAGGGAATCTCTTAGAAAGCACAATAAGAAAGATTAAGAGATGAAAGATAGGCAAAAAATTTTTGAAAAATTAGAAGACCAATTCCACTTATTGGATGTTATAAAAAGAGCAAACAAAGAAAATGGAGGGGAAGAAGTTATCAAAGAAATAATAAAGTTTCTTGGAAGTAAAGTACATGCAATTCTAGACTGAAGATAACTGCTGAGTGCCCAGCACAATGAATGGAAAAAGAAATCCATATCATGGTTCATCATCATGAATTTTTCAAACAGCAAGAATAAGAGAAACAAAACAAAAATAAACAATGGATTGGGAATACAGTAGATTGGGAGGCAGTAAAGCACAGTGGTTACCCTAACAGGTTTTGGTCGCTTAATTTCTTTGTATTTTAGCTTAATGTCAAATTCAATATCCCATCATTTGCTATATACGGAAACTATGACATGGAGAAGTTAAACAATTTATCCAAGGCACAAAGCTAATAAATGACAAAACTGGGCTTCAAACCCAGGCAGTCAGAATTTCACATCTAGTTAAGTGCCTAACAAACCAATCCTGCAAATAACTATATACTCTGGACAAAACACACTAAAACAACTTCCCGAGGGCTAAGCAAACTGAAAAAAGCTGGGGATTTGAAAGTTGGAGCAGTCAGTCGTCCCCTCCCCTACCCTATTTTTTTTCTTCCTGATTTGCCCTGAGGATGGCTACAGTCACCTAACAGTGGCAGCAGCAGGTCAGGGGAAGGCAGCTGAAGCTAACAGAAGGCCCACCATGTTTCTGGCAAGAAGAACCAGGCTGACAGTAATTGAGGAAGAATCCCAGAAAGAGGAGAGCCAGAGAAGGAAAACCCAAATTTCGTGTTTAAACTTTGCTTAAAATTTTACCTGACCCTGAATCACACATGCATTGGGCAAACTGAAAGCAGCTTCTGACCAAGAACGGATCCAAGACCTGAGCCCCTGCCCACTGCAGGTGTGTCTAACCAAGTTGATTGCCTGCTAAAGGAAAAATATCAACACTCTTTAAAGCAATCTAACAGAATCCAATCTCTACAATATAACATCACAATGTCCAGGGTACAGTCCAAATATTACTTGACATAGACACTCAGGCAAGTGAGACATGTCAACTCCAAGACAGCCAGATGTTGAAATGACCAGGCAAGAATTTTAAAGTAGATATTATAATTTTATATTTACCTCAGTGAAGTGAAGAAAAATACACTTGTAATGAATGAAAAGATGGGAAATCTCAACTGAGAAAAACAGAAAGTATAAAAAAGGACCAAACCCAGGTAGTCCAGATCAAAAGGCTATATACTCTCAATCTTTAAACTATCGCTCCCTTACTATTGAGTATTACATACCAAATCCTCAGTAAATGCTGGTTACCATTATTATCAGCCTTTTTAACAATGACACTGGTAGCCAGAAGATAATGGAGCAATGCTTAAAAATTCTGAAGGAATACAATTTATCCAGTTTCCAATTTAGAAGTCTCTAACCAAATAAACTATAAATCAAGTGTGAGACTAGAATAAAAATACATGCAAAATCTTTAAAATGCACCTCTGAAGTTCTCTTTCTGGGGATCTGTTGGAATATGATATGTGATTCATTAAAATGAGTGAGTAAACCAAGAAAAAGGAGGACGGGGCTTTAACAAAGCAGAAAAGTGAAGTGAATTTCATGCTGAAAGGAAGCTTCTGGATGCCTGCTGTGCAGCAAGCTGAGAGCAATCTGTCCAGTCTGAAGCAGGAGGGCAGAGGCCGCAGGAGGGATAACTCAAAACGCACTTGCACACACACATACACAAACACACACACACACACACACAAAAGAGAACTGATACGTTACCTGAAGTGTTTAACTGTATTGAGAATAATTTTATAGATCTGGCAGAAAATTCGGGCATTAAGAGGTAATAATTAAATCCAGGAAAGTAAAAGTTATACAAAAAAGTAAATATGATCATAGTATCTCATTTGGTTTAGCTGAAAATTGTATTTTCATAGTAGTAAGTACTACTTTGATAAAAATTAAAATGTAAAAAATAAAACAATACAGCTTGGATATAATTCCTCAATAGTACATATAAATCTACTATACCTTTTTTTTAAATTATGAAATAATTTGAAGGATCCAGGAAAGTATAGCAAATAATATATAGAACATACATGTATCTAACACCTAGCTTTGATTTAGCCATATGCATTTCAGGTTTTTTTATTTTAAACAAACAATTACAGATACACTTGAAGTCTCCTGAGTAGAAGTACAGACCTCCCTTAATCTCATTTTCTTTACTTTCTCCCCCGAAGTAACCACCATCCTGAATTTGGTGTTTATCCTTCCCAGCATGTTTTTATATTACTACATGTGATTCTTCCCATAAACAGTATAGAATTGTTTTGCATGTTTTCAAAGTTTAAGCAAATGTGATCTGCATGTTTTCTTTAACATCCTCTTTTTTCCTCAACAGTGTTTTTGAGATTCACCCATATTGATACGTGTAGCTCTAGTTCATTCATTTTAATTGCTATATTATATTTCAGTATGACTACACCACAACTCACTTATCCATCTTGTGCTTGTGAACATTTAATCTGTTTCCAGCGTTTTACTATTATAAACAAGTCCTATGTTTGTCTCTCTCACGCATGTGGTGTGAGTTTCTGGAGAAGTGGAATTTTGGGGTCATCAGCAAGGGCATCTTTGAGATATTTCCAAATTGCTCTCCAAACTGGTTTAAATCCATTTAGGCTCTGACCAATACTGTTTACCCAAGATTTGGAAAAAAAGAAAACTTTTAAAGTATTTTTGAAATGAACAATCCTTCAACCCAGACATCTCTTGTAATTTTATATTCCCTTCTCTGGTCCTTCTGCACTTTATTTTTCAGAAGTCTTGACCGCCTGCTGTCGAAGAGGCAGGACAAATCCCAGCTTCTCTCACCTTGCGATCCATTCAGCAGTGCCCTCAAACAGGTCTGGAGTGATGATATTGGTCAGAGAAGCTACCGAGGCGGCACAGTATGCACTTCTGGAAGGACAGAAATAGAGGGGAAAGTGTTAAGCTTTAAGGAGGAGCTTGAACAAGGCTCACTGAACTTTTTGGACGGATTGCTCTCTGCCTCGTAAACTGTGATCACTGCCTGTCCTCACTCCAAGCCCACTGTCAGTCCTCCTGGGTCTCCAACCCGGAGCTCTGACATTGTATTTCGATAGAGTTGCTCATGGCACAGCCTCAGTGAAAGAACATGACATTCTGTTCTCCCTACCTCCACATGGTCAAATCTACACCAGACGAAATAACAGCCATAACAATTCCTGTTGACAGTGAATTCAGCTCTTCTTTCAAAGACCTACAATGGCTCCCAAAATTCCACGCTGTCATTCAGGTATTTCTGACATGCTCATTCAGTTGTCAGTACTGTTTTTAGATCCAGGACTTGTCTGTTTACGTCATGGACAAGTTAAAGGTTAACTGTATCTTTTCCAAACAGACACAACTCCAAAGCAGGCCGCCAGACCACACTGGCTGCTTAGACCAGGAAATAGGGACCAGAATATATGAGCCCACTCAGATCCATTCCTTAGGTTTCTAGAGCAAGAAAAGGGTTTTGATTTCAAGCATCCCACCAATACACACACACACACACACACACACACACACACACACACACACACACACTCTTTAAAAAGAAAGAACATGTCTTTTTTCTCCCCCCCCCCCATGTTATCCTACATGATTTGGAATAATTCTTGTCATTCCATCCTGCCAGCCCTAATTCTTCTCAGGACACCTTTTATTTCAGCTGATCCCTCTATTATGGAACACGTCTACAAACTGTCTTTTCTTCCCTTCCAGGGTCTTTTCAAACATCCAACATCTCAGCTCTGTTTTATGTTGAAGACAAAACCAGTTTGTTCTAATTCTGTTTACAGATCCTTTTTCTAAGGGCTCCTAAGGAATATAAAAGGGAGGAGAGAGAAGGGTCCAGCTTCCGTATTGTTCAATATGGACATAACACTAAGCCAAGTGCACTGAGGCTTTCCAGTGAGCCACAGGCATTATTCTCCTCCCAGCATTTTTATCAGCCTGCTCACGCCGGCCAAAGGCACAGCAGAGGCTGAGTTACACCAGCGGGCATCAGAAGCATGAAGGGTCTTTTCTGCCAAATGTTACTATCTACCGTAAGCTAACTTCGAAAGTTTGACCTGACTGCTCTCAGGTCTCAAGCCTCTCAAAGGGCTTCAAAGGTATTTGCTCTTGAATCCGAACATAACCTCTGAGGTAGGGAGGCGGCGAATACAATGCGGTCGCCTCATAAATGGAAGACCTGAGACCTGCTGCCAGATCTCACACTGAGACGGGGAGCGAACAAAACACACCTTTTTCGAGCATCTTCTTCCTCTCTCCCTCTATCCAGACATCACATCTCTCAGATTTGTCCACTACCCTCCATCCTCTCTGCTGTTACCCAAATCCAAGTCACCATTAACCTGGGTCAGTCTCCCTCTAACCCTGAAACCAGAGGATTTTCACTAAAACACTACAGTCTATTCACTGCAACTGCAGAACTTCTAATAAAATACAAATCAGATTGTGTCACTCCCTACTTAAAACTTGTCAGTGGCTTCCCACTACCCTTAAAATAAACTCCAGCCTTCTCAAGGAGACTTCGGGGCCCCGCTGGCTATTCCCAACCTGGCTGTCCAGCTTCATTTCTCCCCCTGCCCACCAGGCCTCTGCACTTCAGCAACACTGAACTTCTCCTTTCCTGAACACACTCTATGCTCTGTCGCCAAAACTTTTGCAAATGCTGGCTCCCTATCTCCCCACTACCCGCCCAGAATGCTCCCGGTTATATAACCTAGATTGGGAGGTCAGGAGTACATAACTGCTCCTTTCTTAAGAACTGAGAAAAAAATGGTGCTTGCTATGAGTTCATTGCAACTGGATTAGTGGCAGTCCACAGGAGCTGTGAATGCCTGAATAAGCTCATATCAGAAACTGGAAGGAGTTGTGACAGACCTGAAAGATCAAGAGACCAGTTCTGCCTAACCCAGAATGAGACAAGCTAGCCTCCAGATGCCAAACTGTCCCCATCAACTGCTGCTTCTCCTCAGGTCAAATCCACTCAACAGCACTCAGGAGTAACGGCTGATGCTTCCAGGCAAAGACAATTAAAGGAAGACAAAGTGAAAAGTGATGGAACTGGGGCACTAGAAACCACACAAAGCAGGGAAACTGCATGAGACCTGCTAGGTTTCTTTCATCATTCACATCTTTAATCCTCTGTAAATGAAAAGCATGGCTCGAATGGCAAAACATTACCAGAAGAGCTCGGGTAGAGGAGGAATATGGCTACAGTGCTCTTCAGTGAAACAAACCTATTTTATTGGAGGGGCTTCCTAGCATTTGTCTAGCAGATATAAATAAGAAAACAGAAGGAGAGAAAGATAGACAAGATGAAAAGGCAGAGGGCTATGTACCAGATGAAGGAACAAGATAAAACCCCAGAAAAACAACTAAATGAAATGGAGATAGGCAATTTTCCAGAAAAATAATTCAGAATAATGAGAGTGAAGATGATCCAGGACCTCGGAAAAAGAATGGAGGCAAAGATCGAGAAGATGCAAGAACTGTTTAACAACGATCTAGAAGAATTAAAGAACAAACAAACAGAGATGAACAATACAATAACTGAAATGAAAACTACACTAGAAGGAATCAATAGCAGAATAACTGAGGCAGAAGAATGGATAAGTGACCTGGAAGACAGAATGGTGGAATTCACTGCTGCAGAACAGAATAAAGAAAAAAGAATGAAAAGAAATGAAGACAGCCTAAGAGACCTCTGGGACAACATTAAACGTAACAACATTCACACTACAGGGGTCCCAGAAGGAGAAGAGAGAGAGAAAGGACCCGAGAAAATACCTGAAGAGATTACAGTCAAAAACTTCCCTAACATGGGAAAGGAAATCGCCACCCAAGTCCAGGAAGTGCAGAGAGTCCCATACAGGATAAACCCAAGAAGAAACACGCCAAGACACATAGTAATCAAATTGGCAAAAATTAAAGACAAAGAAAAATTATTGAGAGTAGCAAGGGAAAAACGACAAATAACATACAAAGGAACTCCCATAAGGTTAACAGCTGATTTCTCAGCAGAAACTCTACAAGCCAGGACGGAGTGGCATGATATACTTAAAGTGATGAAAGGGAAGAACCTACAACCAAGATTACTCTACCCAGCAAGGATCTCTTTCAGATTTGAAGGAGAAATCAAAAGCTTTACAGACAAGCAAAAGTTAAGAGAATTCAGCACCACCAAACCAGCTCTACAACAAATGCTGAAGGAACTTCTCTAAGTGGGAAACACAAGAGAAGAAAAGGACCTACAAAAACAAACCCAAAACAATTAAGAAAATGGTCATAGGAACATACGTATTGGTAATTACCTTAAACATGAATGGATTAAATGCTCCAACCAAAAGACACAGGCTTGCTGAATGGATACAAAAACAAGACCCATATATATGCTGTCTACAAGAGACCCACTTCAGACCTAGGGACACATACAGACTGAAAGTAAGGGGATGGAAAAAGATATTCCATGCAAATGGAAATCAAAAGAAAGCTGGAGGAGCAATACTCATACCAGATAAAATAAACTTTAAAATAAAGAATGTTACAGGAGACAAGGAAGGACACTACATAATAATCAAGGGATCAATCCAAGAAGAAGATATAACAATTATAAATATATATGCACCAAACACAGGAGCACCTCAATACATAAGGCAACTGCTAACAGCTATAAAAGAGGAAATTGACAGCAACACAGTAATTGTGGGGGACTTCAACACCTCACTTACACCAATGGACAGATCATCCAAACAGAAAATTAATAAGGAAACACAAGCTTTAAATGACACAATACACCAGATAGATTTAATTGATATTTATACGACATTCCATCCAAAAACAGCAGATTACACTTTCTTCTCAAGTGCGCACAGAACATTCTCCAGGATAGATCACATCTGGGGTCACAAATCAAGCCTCAGTAAATTTAAGAAAACTGAAATCATATCAAGCATCTTTTCTGACCACAACGCTATGCGATTAGAAATCAATTACAGGGAAAAAAAACATAAAAACCACAAACACATGGAGGCTAAACAGTATGTTATTAAATAACCAAGAGATCACTGAAGAAATCAAAGAGGAAATCAAAAAATACCTAGAGACAAATGACAATGAAAACACGACAATCCATAACCTATGGGATGCAGCAAAAGCAGTTCTAAGAGGGAAGTTTATAGCTATACAAGCCTACCTCAAGAAACAAGAAAAATCTCAAATAAACAATCTAACATTACACCTAAAGGAACTAGAGAAGAAGAACAAACAAAACCCAAAGTTAGTAGAAGGAAAGAAATCATTAAGATCAGAGAAGAAATAAATGAAATAGAAACAAAGAAAACAATAGCAAAGATCAATAAAACTAAAAGCTGGTTCTTTGAGAAGACCAACAAAATTGATAAACCATTAGCCAGACTCATCAAGAAAATGAGGGAGAGGACTCAAATCAATAAAATTAGAAATGAAAAAGGAGAAGTTACAACAGACACTGCAGAAATACAAAGCATCCTAAGACACTACTACAAGCAACTCTATGCCAATAAAACAGACAACCTGGAAGAAATGGACAAATTCTTAGAAAGGTATAACCTTCCAAGACTGAACCAGGAAGAAATATAAAACATGAACACACCAATCACAAGTAATGAAATTGAAACTGTGGTTAAAAATCTTCCAACAAACAAAAGTCCAGGACCAGATGGCTTCACAGGTGAATTCTATCAAACATTTAGAGAAGAGCTAACATCCATCCTTCTCAAACTCTTCCAAAAAATTGCAGAGGAAGGAAAACTCCCAAACTCATTCTATGAGGCCACCATCACCCTGATACCAAAACCAGACAAAGATACTACAAAAAAAGAAAATTACAGACCAATATCACTGATGAATATAGATGCAAAAATCCTCGACAAAATACTAACAAACAGAATCCAACAACACATTAAAAGGATCATACACCATGATGAAGTGGGATTCATCCCAGAGATGCAAGGATTCTTCAATATACGCAAATCAATCAATGTGATACACCATATGAACAAACTGAAGAATAAAAACCATATGATCATCTCAACAGATGCAGAAAAAGTTTCTGACAAAATTCAACACCCATTTATGATAAAAACTCTCCAGAAAGTGAGCATAGAGGGAACCTACTTCAACATAATAAAGGCCATATATGACAAACCCACAGCAAACATCATTCTCAATGGTGAAAAACTGAAAGCATTTCCTCTAAGATCAGGAACAAGACAAGGATGTCCACTCTCACCACTATTATTCAACATAGTTTTGGGAGTCCTAGTCACGGCAATCAGAGAAGAAAAAAGAAATAAAAGGAACACAAATTGGAAAAGAAGTAAAACTGTCACTGTTTGAAGATGACATGATACTATACATAGAGAATCCTAAAGATGCCACCAGAAAACTACTAGAGTTAATCAATGAATTTGGTAAAGTTGCAGGATACAAAATTAATGCAC
The DNA here is from genome assembly GCF_949987535.1 of Balaenoptera acutorostrata. Classification (NCBI taxonomy): domain Eukaryota; kingdom Metazoa; phylum Chordata; class Mammalia; order Artiodactyla; family Balaenopteridae; genus Balaenoptera; species Balaenoptera acutorostrata. The sequence goes on along the minus strand of NC_080066.1, from coordinate 144,431,359 downwards.
AGAAATCTCTTGCATTCCTATACACTAATGATGAAAAATCTGAAAGAGAAATTAAGGAAACACCCCCATTTACCATTCCAACAAAAAGAATAAAATACCTAGGAATAAACCTACCTAGGGAGACAAAAGACCTGTATGCAGAAAACTATAAGACACTGATGAAAGAAATTAAAGATGATACCAACAGATGGAGAGATATACCATGTTCTTGGATTGGGAGAATCAATCTTGTGAAAATGACTGTACTACCCAAAGCAATCTACAGATTCAATGCAATCCCTATCAAATTACCAATGGCATTTTTTACGGAACTAGAACAAAAAATCTTAAAATTTGTATGGAGACACAAAAGACTCCGAATAGCCAAAGCAGTCTTGAGGGAAAAAAACGGAGCTGGAGGAATCAGACTCCCTGACTTCAGACTATACTAAAAATCTACAGTAATCAAGACAACATGGTACTGGCACAAAAACAGAAATATAGATCAATGGAACAGGACAGAAAGCCCAGAGATAAACCCACGCACCTATGGTCAACTAATCTATGACAAAGGAGGCAAGGATATACAATGGAGAAAAGACAGTCTCTTCAATAAGTGGTGCTGGGAAAACTGGACAGCTACATGTAAAAGAATGAAATTAGAACACTCCCTAACACCATACACAAAAATAAACTCAAAATGGATTAGAGACCTAAATGTAAGACTGGGCACTATAAAACTCTTAGAGGAAAACATAGGAAGAACACTCTTTGACATAAATCACAGCAAAATATTTTTTGATCCACCTCCTAGAGTAATGGAAATAAAAACAAAAATAAACAAATGGGACCTAAGGAAACCTAAAAGCTTTTGCACAGCAAAGGAAACCATAAACAAGATGGAAAGACAACCCTCAGAATGGGAGGAAATATTTGCAAATGAATCATCGGACAAAGGATTAATCTCCAAAATATATAAACAGCTCATGCAGCTCAATATTAAAAAAACAAACAACCCAATCCAAAAATGGGCAGAAGACCTAAATAGACATTTCCCTAATGAAGACATACAGATGGCCAAGAAGCACATGAAAAACTGCTCAACATCACTAATTATTAGAGAAATGCAAATCAAAACTACAGTGAGGTATCACCTCACAGCAGTTAGAATGGGCATCATCAGAAAATCTACAAACAACAAATGCTGGAGAGGGTGTGGAGAAAAGGGAACCTTCTTGCACTGTTGGTGGGAATGTAAATTGATACAGCCACTGTGGAGAACAGTATGGAGGTTCCTTAAAGAACTAAAAATAGAATTACCATATGACCCAGCAATCCCACTACTGGGCATATACCCAGAGAAAACCATAATTCAAAAAGACACATGCAGGCTTCCCTGGTGGCACAGTGGTTAAGAATCCGCCTGCCAATGCAGGGGACACGGGTTCGAGCCCTGGTCTGGGAAGATCCCACATGCCACGGAGCAACTAAGCCTGTGCGCCACAACTACTGAGCCTGAGCTCTAGAGCCCGCAAGCCACAACTACTGAGCCCACGTGCCACAACTACTGAAGCCTGCGTGCCTAGAGCCCATGCTCCGCAACAAGAGAAGCCACAACAATGAGAAGCCTGTGCACAGCAACTAAGAGTAGCCCCTGGTCACCCACGAAGAGTAGCCCCACTCACCGCAACTAGAGAAAGCCCACGCACAGCAACAAAGACCCAACACAGCCAAAAATAAATAAATAAATTTATTTAAAAAAAAAAAAAGACACATGCACCTCAATGTTCATTGCAGCACTATTTACAATAGCCAGGTCATGGAAGCAACCTGAATGCCCATTGACAGACGAATGGATAAAGAAGATGTGGTACATATATAGAATGGAATATTACTCAGCCATAAAAAGGAATGAAATTGGGTCATGTGTAGAGATGTGGATGCATCTAGAGACTGTCATACAGAGTGAAGTAAGTCAGAAAGAGAAAAACAAATATTGTGTATTAACGCATATATGTGGAACCTAGAAAATGGTACAGATGAACCGGTTTGCAGAGCAGAAATTGAGATACAGATGTAGAGAACAAACGTATGGACACCAAGGGGGGAAACTGGTAGGGGGGTGGTGGTAGTGGTGTGATGAATTGGGCGATTGGGATTGACATGTATACAGTGATCTGTATAAAATGGATAACTAATAAGAAAAATAAATAAAAAATAAACATACACAGGTTATTTGTGAGTAAAAAAACAAAAAACAAACAAAAAAACAATTATTGGGCCTCTTTGAACTACAGAATTCAATGGACACCTTTTATAGAAAAAAAAAAGAAAACAGAAGGAAACGGGCGCCAGAACGAATAAGTTAGAGAGTAATCATATCTGAAAAAGGTATGTGATAAAATGCCAAAGCAATCTTGCCAGGGTTTGTTTGCTTTCACCTATAATCCCAGGAAACTTTAAAAAGCTAAATTTGGAGTACCTGTAGAACAGGATGAAAATGTAGAGACCAAGAGGGTGAAAACATTTTTTAACTTTTTTCTTAAGACGTCAACACAGTACTGCTTTTCCTCAATAGTTATATTGGCTTCACTGGCATACACAGTGTAAAAACAAGACCACAGGCCCAAAAGGGAGTCCCTTACGCTAAACTCCACATTGCCAAACCGTGACTTCATTATGGTTTCTGCCCTCCCAGAAATGGAATCTTAAACCTGTCAATCAGGACTCACCTGATCAGCACCAGTGAGGTGATCTGCCTGGTGGACGTAGCCAACCCGCTTTTTTGTCTGGTTTAACTTCCTTGTCCCTGCTCCCTTCTGCCCATAAGAGTTTCTCATTTTGTACAGCTCCTCAGGGCTCCTTTCTGTCTGCTAGATGGGATGCTGACTCATTCAAATCAATTTTTGCTCTAATAAATTCATAGAATTGTTAATAGGCCTCCATTTATCTTTTAACAACAGATACCGGGATATTGTGATATAAGAAGAAATATGTATTTGGTCTTCTCCTCAGCACAGAGCTCATAAAACCCGTGGAATTTCCTGACTGATGGGCGATAGGAGAGTCTTGTTATTCATAACATGTGCCCTTCGACCACACCTGAGTTTATGCTAATGAGGTGACTCCTGGAGGATGAGGGCTGGTTGCCAGAGGCACCAACCATGGAATTCGAGGGCTGGAACTTTCAGGCCCGCTCCCCCAGAAGACTGAGTTAATCGCCAATGGCCGATGAGTTCATCAATCATGCCTACATAGTGGAGCCTCCATAAAAACCCTAGATGAAGGAGTCTGGGGAGCTTCTGGGCTGTGGACGCACCCCTGTGCCTGCTGGGAGGGTGGCACACCCCAACGTCACGGGGACATAAGTCCCTACGCTTGGACGTTTCCAGCCCTCACCCTATATACCCCTTCACGTGGCTGTTCATTTGTATCCTTTATGACATCCTTTGTAATAAACTAGTTAAACAGTAAAAAATTCTCCTGAGTACTCTAGCTCTCCTAGCAAATTATTGAAATGAGGAGGGGGTCGTAGGAACCCCTGATTTGTAGCCAAGTCAGGCAGATGAGTGGGTAACTTAGGAACCCACTACTTGTGACCACTGTCTGAGATGGGGGCAGTCTCGTGGGACTGAGCCCTTAACCTGTGATGTCTGTGCTAACCCTGGGTAGTTAGCGTCGGAACTGTTTAACATGAGGAAAAAACACCCCGACATTTCATGTCAGAAGTGTTGTGAGTAGAGAGACAGTTCTCCAGGTACCTAGGTTTCCAGATACCTAGTCTACTTTTATGGTTTGAACAGACAGGTTACAGACAGAAGAATATCCTTCACTGAAGGTCTTTGCAGCCTGGTTACCTACTTTTATCTGCAACGTGTTTTGTGCTCCACAACTTTCATGTTTTTTTCTTCCCCTATACTTTCAAACCAATAGTTAAGCCAGAATATTAATCAACCTGTGTAGAGGAAAATACATTTACAAATAGGCAATAAGATGGCTTTGATATAGAAACCTCCTAAGAAATGTATTTATCAGACTAAAGAATAATAATCTGGTATAAAATCTCAATGATCCACTGCCTTTGAGTAATGACTAATTCAGTGAATTCCCTATATGCTTCATAGGCAACCTCCTGCCAGGTGAGTAAACTACTTGCTAGGTACTTGTAATTCTTGAGAAAAATGATTATTTTGAGCCAGCTGGTTCCAATCAGTTCATGCAACTGTTTTTCATACACCTTACCGGCCCCTAAGGGTTTCTGCACCACCCAAAGCAATTCTCACACAGTTGTTAAACATTCTCATGATTTCATCAAATTCATTCAGAAAATATCTCCCATTCCCAAGTCAGAGAGATGAAAGATTATATTACACTATACAGTTACATCTTACAGTATATCCTTTCATACCAAACAAATGTATTTTTCACTTTTAAAACAAAAGCATTTGATTTTGTTTCTGTGTTACTTATATTTTGGCGTTTACATAAAAGAAGTCAAGTGACAGTGACCCCTGAGGACATCTGTATCGTATTTGCAGTGATTATGAACTGTGTCGCTGACATTTTACTCTGCATGTCATTCGGTGAGACAAGGCAGCAGCTTCCCTGTGTTGTTCCCCGGGCTTGGCATCTCTGATGGCAGATAAACCCGAGAATCTGCTGACGCAGCAGCCTGAGAAAAACCCCACTCACCTCACGTCCACCTCACCTCCAACATGCATGAGAAAAGAGCCATCGGGTTGCTTCAGCGAGTACAAATACTGGAGAAGCTTCTCTCTGAGAAACGAACAGGAGAGAGGCAGGAGATGGCGATGGTCGGTGAACTGTCAGCAGGCGGGAGCCCAGCTGGGTGTCCAGCCCTGCCGGCTTTGACTGTACCTGTTAATGACATCATAGGCCTCTTCGGTGCCAATGATGCACAGCGCGTTGACTGCTGCGTACGTGGGCGCAAGGTGTGGGTACTGGCCAGGGCCCCCTCCAAAGCCACCTTCTGGGCTTTGACACAGCTCCAGGAACTGACACACGCTAGGTACACAGCCAAAGGGAAAGACAAGGTCAGACAGCATTAATTTCAAAACACCGAATTCCACCAGTCCATGCCTTTCCAAGCCTCCGCCCTCTTCAAAAGGGAAGAAACCTCCCCTCCCCACCTAGTGAATATATACTGAATACAGTTAACACCTGTAAAGGGCCTAATTCTCTAATGATAGCTTGATTCTCTATCATCAGCTTTGTGTGCCCTCCTTTCTGAATTTTGTATTTAAGCATTTGCCTAGTCATGAAGCAAGGAACATAAGGCCGGGCAGAAACACACAGCCTTTCTTAGAACTGGGAGTAAGTCTCATGCTTCTTGACCCAATCTTTCCCATACTTTTCTCTCAATTTGCCACCCTGGATCTATGGAACCAGCCCATTCTCCTCGCCTCTAGGGTATCTCCCAGGCTTTGGATTTTGCCTAAATCGTGGTCATACTCAATTGCTGGACTAGAGCCATCACCTAGGCCTACCAGGAATATTTAAAGAGGTGCCTTCTCACTCCCATTGCCGTGTAAGCCCCAGTGGGCTACTGATTTTTACTCCGCTCACCGACAAGAAACAAGCTTCCAATGGAGTCTGCCTCCATGGTTAGGAGAATAAGAAAGAGGTGGGCTTCTGCTTGCTCAGCTCACTGTGGCAAACTTAAGCACTGCTGACTCCTATCACAGGAATGCATCCCAGGCTGTAGGCTTTTGGAGAGTTTCTCACAGAGGCTCCAGCTCCTTCACTGAGGGAAACTGTTTATTGAGGGTTGGCCTCCAAGCCCTTGCTTCCAAGCATGGCATCAGTCTGCCCAGAAGTTATCTTCTTGCTTTAAGTGAAACCAAGAGAGCCCCTCTTTGTCTAAGGTCCTCTAAAGTTTATCGGAAAAGGGTGCCCCCGGAGAGTCCTGGTTCTCAAGCTGTTTCCGCACAACGTAGCAGGAACACAGCTTCCTACTAGGACAAGTCCTCAGTTAAGAGAACCAGCTGCAAATCTGTGTCCTTCTAGTGCTCAGACAGCCTTCTTTTCCTGGGCTCTTTTGTCTCATTTTTTCTTATCTACTGCTGCCAGAGAGATCGCACAGACTCTACTTAATCTCCACTAAGACACAAGTTGATTGCGCCTCTCCCACGTCATATTTGATGACTTTTGATTTCAGACCTGCCATTATCTAGGCAGGGACAGCCATAGAAAATGCTGCTGACTTCCTAGTAAAGCCCTGAAATCATCACAGGTTAAAAGCAATCCACACTCACTTCATGTTCCACCCACAATTTTACTGTAGGAAACACAAGGATTGAAACTGAAGTTGATAATCAGAGAAGGAAGACAGTTTTGTGACATGTTTTTAATAGCAATTAATTTTTGCAGAGAAAAATGAGTTTTTTACTAACATGTTTCCCAAACCTTCATCAATTCTTATCCTATTTCCCAGAAACAAATAGCTAGTAAACTCCTGGTCTAACAAAATTTGGCTGCATTAGCATACAAAAAGTTTTCTGATCACAAAAATAAAGTTTTTTGGCTGACATAAAACTTAACAGCACATTTTAAAAAAGAAAATGGAAAAGAGTCATCTAGTTATCCATTCCCTTCCCCAGCTCCCATGACAGAATTATGGCAAATGCAATACTCCTGACCCTGTAGCCTAAAGTCTGGAATGGGCCGGGATCTGAATGTACCAGAGACACCATTAAATCACCCCTCCACACCAACTGCCCCCAGCTGACAGGTTGCATCTGACTGACTGAGGGCTATGTGGGGAACAGGGGTTGGGCTCTTCTTGAGTCTGAGACACTTCCGTACTATAGAACATTCTGATCCAGAGTCTTTCCAACTTGTACCTTAAGGACCTGGCAAACTGACAGTGAAGCTATCAGCTGTCGTGAACAGAACTCCTAGCAATTCTGAAAAGCAAAATGTGAATGATACTTCTAACGATCCAAAGGGAAAGAAAAACTTGTCTTAGAGACCAGAAATTCACCAACTAATTTTAAAAATCACATGTGGGAAACACTGAGCAAACACCAAGAGTGGCACACTTTGTGAAAAACAAGTATTCATAAATCACTCATTTAGTCATATGACTGAAAGATCTAGTAGATCAATTTTCTTTCAAGTCAGCAAGGCATTTCATTCTCGCTTACATGACGATTTCCAGCAAAGTGGGAAACTATCTTCCAGATCAGGGATTAAAAACCCCAAATGTGTAGATCAGAATCACTGGAGGGCTAGTAAAGAACACAGACCCAGACTTGCTGAAGCAGGAAAGAGCTGGGCCTCTGTATTTTTACCAAATTCCCAGGTGATGTGGATACACACGAAGTTTGAATACCACAAGTCTTTGCTGTATAATTAGAATCACTTTGGGGATGTTTAAAAAAAAAACCCAAGCCCAGGCCACACCTAATACCAATTAAATCAGAGTCGCTGAGGGTGGGCCCAAGTGGCAAGAGTTTTAAAAATTCCCCATGTGACTCCAATGTACAGCCAAGTATCAGTGCTTCTCAAACTCGAGTGTGTGTGGAAGTCACCTGAGGATCTTGTCAAACTGCAGATCTAATTCAGTAGAACTAAAGGGACCCGAGATTCTGCATTTCTAGCAAGCTCCCAGGTGATGGCAATGCTGCTGGTCTGGGGACCACATTTTGGGTAGCAATGTGATATATCTGCACTGTCCAATAGGTAGCCACTAGCCACATGAGGCTTTTAAAATTTCAATTTAAATTAATTAAATTTAAAATTAAGCTCCTCAGTCACACAAGCCACATTGCAACTGCTCAATAGCTACATGTGGCTAGTGGCTGCGATAAATTATAGAACATTTCCATTACCTTGTTAAGTTCTACTGGACACCACTGCTTTATCATCCAACTATTAAAAAGTGTGTAAAACCTGTCAGAGGATTAAGTTCAAAGCAAGATTATCGATGATTTACTTGGACTTTCAGGGGATGGTTGAGGACTGCCTTAAAGTGGTTGATTCTGGACATCACTGTCACCAGTGTGGATGGAGGACTCAAAAGCATGCATAGTATATAAGCAAATAATACATAACGAGCAGGGAAACCCTCCAAGGAGAGAAAGTCCAGAATAATATAAAACAAATCAGAAGCCAATAAGAATAAAACAAACGAAACAGGTAAGTAGTAGCAAGTGATATACTTAGAGATGGCAGGAGTAGGGGGATCAATAAAGCATATAAATATGAGAAATAACTAGGAACACAGCAGAAAAAGGACCAGAGGTTAGGGTCCATGACTTGTAAACAATAAAGAAAATGCTTTTTCAAAGCATCATAAACACAGTATTGGTCAAAACTATATCTGGCTCAAGCCTCCATTTTCCAACTCAAAGGAATTTCAGAATAGAGTTGTAAAAATGGCTAAGTATAAAAGTGATTAAAAGGCTTACCATTAGAGAAAACCACAGGGCGGAAGCTACTCAGCAAAATACCTCAAGCATACAAAGGGTAATTATGCAAACTTTCTAGTAAAGAAACAAAAATTGAAGCTAATCTGCAGCAAGAAGAATTTAGGTTAGATTTAAGAAAAACTTCAGCACCAGACAGGTTACCACAGATAGACTTAAGGCCTAGAATAAGTTAGAAAGATGATAGCTTTGGAAATAGGCACAGTCATCCTTGAGCAGATGACTTAGGAGCAGATGTGAATGCAGGATGGATGAGTTGACATCGGGCTAAGACATCTATACTAAGTCTTCCGATTTTCATACTGTAAAACAGCTTCAGCTGATACAAGGGAGAGGAAAACTCCTTCCCTGGCAGAGGAGAGCAATGAACAGGGGAAAGACAGGCAGTCTCTCCTGTTGATTCCAGGAGGCCAGTGTCGCCCTGGGGAGGACGACAGGTTATCTGATTTCATCAAGAGCTGGCGATGCCTGGTGTGCTGCTGTTTTGAAAGTGCGGTCAAGTCTGAAGTTGGTTATTTTAGAGCAGGGTTTCTCCACCGTGGCACTAGTGACATTCTGCACTGGATAATTCTTGGTTGTGGGGACTATCCTGGGGAGGATATTTCGCAGCTTCCCCGACCTCCACCTACTAGATGCCAGCAGCACCTGGCCAAAAAAAACGCCCAGAAGACAAATGACCACGTAAGGTATCTTCACTGAAAGATAAGGAAACAGATTAAATTTAAAAGGAAAGATATTTCAGGAGCTATCCAGGGGACAAGCAACTAATAACCTTTCGAAAGGGAAATAATAAAACACTGACACATGAAAATTTAATCTTTAGAAAAACTATACAAGTGGAAAAGTCCTAAAACAATTTTTAAGTTAAAGATACTTTTCAGATCTTACAGAAGCTAAAAGACCTAACAGTACAGTAGTTTCCCTGTGGTTTTCATTTTACTCTGTGTGTTTCATTAACGTAGTGTTCAATAACAACGCATGGGATTCTCATTAAAAGATGCTTCCTTTAGTTCCAAAATCATTAACTAAGCAAATTCACTTAGTCTGGTTCCAAAATATTAATTTACTTTAGGTAAACACATGTATAAATTTGTGGATACAATCTCTTAAGAGAGGCACACTAAATTCCTACCTATGAATATATTATTCTTGAAAGGTCTGATACCAGCAGTAAAAGCCTGGCTTTGCTGGCTTTGGTCAGCAATCACAGTAGCTGACAAAAGTGGTTTTGTCCACTAGAGGGAACTCAGCTTGTCATATTGTTCCCAGAACAAACCGAAGTACAACAGTGAACAAAATAGGAAACAGAGAGAAACTTGCGGGGGTGTGTGTGTGTGAGAGAGTGAGTGTGTTGCACACTAGGCTGGGGAGGGGGAAGAGAGGACAGTAGAAAAATAATTAAACTCCAGATCTAAACTCAACCTCTAGGTCACCTTAATATTTGTATAAAGAAGAAGGAAACAAACAAAAAAACCTAATCACATTTTCAAAGCATTTCTTTTCCCTGTGCAAAATAAATAAAAAGGCAATATCCAAAATCAGGTAGTCTTTTTAAAAAAAATCCCCATATTTTTATAGAAGTCATTAAGATTTCTCTGTTTCTTACTAAAAATAGTTTATTCCCTTATAAGCCAGAGCTACTAGGCTCTGTTCATTACAAATATTATCTGCACCTATAATTAACTGCCTGCTAGGCACAGAACAAAGTACATTATTGGAAAGTCTAAGTAATTCTTTAAAAGTCTGTTAAATCAATGCTCAGAAGAATCATAGGTAAAGCTTTTAAGTTGGCTGTGAAACAGAAAATTTTGGTCATTAACTATCAAGTGGTTCTTGCAATCAGGACAAATCAGCTTTTTAGTTTTAAAACATTCTTTTAATTACAAAACAATAGTTTCATTGTAGAAATTTTAGAAAATGCAAATCAGCTTAAAAAAGAAAAGAAAAAAATCACCTTCAACCCCACCATCTGCACAAAGAACTACTACCGTGTGTATATATATCCTTGTTTTTTTCTATGCATAGAACCTCCTTTATTTTTAATCTATAAAAAATGAATCTTTACCTTTTTTCATTTAAATATCTTTCTATATAAATACATACATTTTTATATACAAATATACACATTTATATATATATATAAGTTTTTAATTGAGGTATAATTGACATGTAACATTATATTAGGTTCAGATGATTTGACAACATTATGATTTGATATTTGTATATACTGGGAAATGATCACCACAATAAGTCCATTTAACACCTGTTAACTTTTAAATTTTTACGTGGCTGCATAGTATTTCATTGTATGTATCATGACATAGGTACTTTACCTAAACTTTACACTTACAGCGTCCCCGACTGTTGATATTTAGGTTGTCTCCAATCGTTCAGTGTGAAAAGCCCTCTAAGGGGGTCCTCTCTTCCTATCTGATGTTGCCACAAAAGCTGCTCTGACACTTATACCCTCAGAAAAGCCTTACATATAAAACACCAAGTATACAACCTAGACAAAACTCAAAATCGATGCTGACCCGAGTTTTTCCACGTCAGGAAGCCCCTTATCACCATCTTCCCACTTCAGACCGGTCTACATCCACCTCTAGGGGGCATCCTTCCTGCTCCAAACCACTGCTCCTTTAGGGGGTATCTGCACTTCACTCACAAAATCCTCCCATGTCTTTTGTCTCCTCTCACATATGACTTTCCCATTCCCATTCCCCCAGCGTGCATCCTGATTGTGTATGTGGAGGACGGGGGGGAACTTCCCAAACAATCCACAACCCCCAACTGGTATTTCAAAAACACACAGGCCTTTATTTTGACAATTAAATTCCTGTTACTGCAGAAACTGTGTCCAACTCTGCATCCAGAGCTAGAAGCAACTAGGCTTGCAGCAGCTCTGTGATGTGGAAGACAATGCATATTTTTCCTCTCCCTCTGAAAGCATCGTACACATCACAAGGGTTAATGGCCTAATTCTTTATTATCTTCCCTATCCACATCCATCACAAGACACCCTGCCCAGGAAGGCAAGAATGAGAGGTTATTGTTAAGACGGAATGAATGAGACAATGTGCGGCTCTGTTCTTCTGACCTGCCAGTGTGACCCAGGCAGGGGGACTGCGCCAGGGAGGGGTATGTGCTGGCCTCCACTCATCCCCGCATAGCTGCCCCTGGGTGCTGCGGGCAGAGGAACCTGGCTCAGGGGCCTCCCTCCGACTCTCTCCCTCCGAAGCAGCAGCGGGAGAGACGAGGTCGAGGTGCTGCTGAGGGGACGCGATCTCTCTCAGTGAGAACTGGAGCATTAGATCCAATTCCTGGCGGCCCTCTGCTACCTCAGGTACCCCTCAGACTAGAGTGATGATCGGTTTTGTCTTTAAAATACAAACTATGATGAGCGTCTAAGGATGAGAAGCCACACTGAGGACACCATCTGCATCAGCACTTTAGGAAGAATCCTAGTTGCTTAGATCTTTAACCATATATCAGAAGCTTAGGAAAATGATGTCATGACATTTGTACACCAAGACGGTAACACAACCACTGCCATCAAGAGCCATACTGTCCCCCCCAGGCATTGGTGACGAGGGACTTCTATGGAGGTATTTACGGAAAGCAAAGGCATTTTTGTCCCTTGGGTTGCCATGCGTTTCCCCACAGAAGCTATTCAAATGCGTACTGTACTTTCTGGCAAAATCATATTTCTCCAGAGTTGATGATGAAGACTTTTCTCAAAGACCAGAGCAAGAGCCAAAAGAAAAGGCCACAGAAGAAACAGAATCCTTCTCTTGGGAGTTCAAAGTCTTATTCTACCCATGAGCATACAATGGGCTTCTGAAGTGGAAGAGTTTCAGGAAGTTACTGGAGGTCAAGAGAAGGGCAACGGTTTCTTTGTAGTGCTCTGTGTTTTTCATTCAAAATAAATAAAACAGAAACAAAACAAAAAGAACCCCAAAGTCAAAATACAATTTCAGAGAACACCCCAGGTTCCCCAAAGCCAGACTCACTCTGTCGCCAGCATCTGGGGAATGGGCTCATCTAGGAGTTCCAAGCTGTGCAGGATCCAGTAGCAGAGCCATGGGCGGCTGGCATCCAGACACTGCAAAAGGAACAGGGCAGAAAACACACCCTTTATTCAGAATCATTCCAAGACCCTGCTGAAAAGGCAGCAGGGTCTCCAACTGTTCAGTGTGAAAAGGGAGACATCTGTCTCCCTCCTGGCAGCCTGGCAAGGAGGAGGAGGACAACTTATGAACAATCAGTGAATGAAGGACACTTTGCCTGGTGGCATTAGCCAGGAGCTGAAATGACCATATGTGAGAAAAGGACAATGGGACAAAGGAGTTTAACCTGAACCCCATGGGTCCTTCCCTGACAGGCATCCAAAGAAGCCGAGCAGAGGACTTCTCACACGCCAGAAAGTTAAGTGCTACTATTTTCTCAGTGCAGACCCAAGAAGATACACAACCTCAGGAAGGGATTTCCTGGAGTAACTCATTCAGTGAGTATCTCCTCATGCCAAGCTCTGGGGGCACAGTAATGAGTAAAATTCAGTTCCTACTCTTAAGATACTTTGTTTAGGATGTGCGTGGTTTTCTGTAGAGGAAGAGGGCAATTAGACAGACATGTAAGTACAAGTGTCTTTCTGGAACAAGGCAGAACAAAACAAATGCATACATATACCTGGATAAACGCTATAATGGGCACATGGAAGAAACTGACTACCTCTGCCTGGGGAGCTGGGAAAGGTTTCCAAAGGTGACATGTGAGCAGGTCTTGATCCTAACTCAAGCCGTAAATATTCAAGCATTCAAGGCTAGGCGGGCAGGCAGTATTACTGCCCCAGTTTTATGAATCCAAAGTGTATAAATGAGATCCAGAGAGATGAACTTTTTCCAGATTACAGACAGTAAACGTCAGAGATAAGACAAGACCACCGGTTTCTAGACTCTCAGTCCAGTGCTCCTTCCATTGGCCCAAACTGCCCTCTTCATACATGTGCACGTAAACGTGCTAGCTCCCCACCTGGGGGCAGTTGGTGTGGTGACAGAAGACACTGCTGTGGGTTTCAGTGCCAGCTCCTCCTCTCACTAGCTATGTGCCTTTGAGCAAATACTTAATCTTGCTATGCCTATTCCCTTATCTATAAAGAAATAAAAACTTACCTATCCCCTGGAGTAGCTGTGAGGGTTAAATGAGACAAGGAACAGCAAGCTTTTAGCGCACTCTTCAGTGAATTGTTAGCTGTCATGGTATTAATTGTATCAGGGTTGCCTGGACCCTAATCATTGAGGATTGAACACTGAAAGTCCACAGGCCAAACGTAACCCAGGGATGTGTCCTGCTTGTTCCCTGTAGTGTTTTGTTTGTTTCATTAGAATTGGTTGTAACATTTACATGTTGAGAGATCCACAGAGAAATCTGAATTTCTGGCTTCATTTGAAAAAACAAGAAGAGATCCGGCAACCCTGGGTCTGCACTGCTGTTTGGCAGCAACTGGCAGGAACAGAGTAAAAGCACGGGTCCTGTGCTTTGCCTCAGTTCCACCCCGCGCACCCTCCCCCAACCAAGCCCGCACCTCTCGTTTATGCTACCCGCTTGGGTCTATAGGCCCAAATTCCTGCTGTAAATAATCAAACGTAGAACCCCCAAATAAAAGCAAATTAAAAGCGGAGCTGCTCTATGTAAAGTGGGGCAGGGAAACTGGCGGCCTCTGGTTCACATTTACCCTCTGGCTGCTACTCACCCCTATTCCCAACATCCCTCCCCTCCACCTCCGCTGCCCTCCCCTGAGCCCCTCTGTGGACCCCTAGGGCTCTAAGGTATATTGATTTAAAATCCACTCCACGTTTGGGCATTTTTACAGTGTTAAACCGCAGGACTACTCTCTGGGACACATATACTGGTCCTTTGGCCAGTAGAGAAATTAGATCAGCTTACAGGGCCAAGGGGTGGGGATGAACAGGTATCTAGACCACCTTTTAGCGGTCAAGGGGTGTCTAGAAGAACACCACGTGAACCCCCCTCAGCCACGATGGGGGTGAAAGCCCCACCCCATCTGGGGCCTCCACTAGCTCTGAGGGAGGACGAGACTATAGAGATCGGGTTCTGTCCTTTCAGAAGTAGGAGTCCCGGCTCTGTGGGGCAGAGCTGCTGCGGACCCGGTTCCCGCCAGAGCCACACGGGATGGTGAGTGAATCTGTGACAGGGCAAGCCCATAGTGTCTTTTTTTTTTTTTTTTTGCAGTGAAAATTGATTTGTATATTTTTTTACATCCAAACAGTAAAAAAGGAGAAAGATCTGACTGATAATTTGACAGAGAAAGCTCCTGGGCAAGGTGTTTACCTCATAGGCATCTGTCAGCTGTCGGAGGCCTCTCTTCAGGTAATGGAAGTGCTTCTCCCTCTGCAAAATAAGCCTGGAAAGATAAAGAGCTCTGTAAACCTACTCTAACAGCCTCGGCTTCCCCCACTACAGAACACGGGTACGCACACGCACACACTCACTCACACCTTCTGGTCATCCCCCCACAGTCAATGAGTAGAAAACAGCAACTTCTTTAGCTCCCCAGGGCGGCTAAACCAGAGAAAGGAGGCCAGCCTCTGAACGTCCCTAACGTGTCTGGAAATGGCGCTGGCAAATGTATGGGGCGGGGCTTCCCTGGTGGCGCAGTGGTAAAGAATCCGCCTTCCAATACAGGGGACATGGGTTCGAGCCCTGGTCGGGGAGCTAGGATCCCACATGCCGCGGGGCAACTAAGCACGTGCGCCACAACTACTGAGCTCACGCGCTTCAATGAGAGAGAGCCTGCGTGCTGCCAGCTGCGGAGCCCACGCGCTCTGGACCCCACTAGCCACAACTAGAGAGAAGCCCGTGCACGGCAACAAAGAGCCCGTGCACTGCAATGAAAGATCCCGCGTGCCGCAACGAGCACACGGCGCAGCCAATAAATAAATAAATAAATAAAATGTTAAAAAAAAAAATTCGTGCAGCCAAAAAATAAGTAAATAAATAAAATGTTAAAAACAAACTCTCCTTCGTGGCTGGTAGCTTTAGGCTAGAAATGCCACCGTGAGCACACTTAGGCTGTAACAAACTACCCAGAAAGTTCCTCCAGGGTCTAGCTGAGAACAGATACCTTGCAGCTCCCCATCCTGTAAGCAATTTAAATCTGAGCCTCGCCACTTCCCTGATTTGGTTAGCCTCTGTCGTTCTGGTCATTTCTTCTGGGGTCACTTCTCTGAAGTCTGTGGTTTGTACCGTGCCTGCCCCTCACTCATCCGTCTAGTACTCCCTCCCCGAAATTCCACCTCCCACGTGCTGACCCACAGCCCTGGCCTGAGGATCATGTCTGTACTCTGCAGCCAGTCGCTCTCCTCGGCCCTGATGTCAGCAACACGGGCTCTAAGATGGACTGTGCCGGCCATGGCCACCTGCACCGGCAGGCAGAGGACAGGGGCTGCACCTCTCGCTGGGTCTTACAGAAGGGGTCTGTGTGATTACAGAAGTAAAGAAAAAAGTAAAGAATTTAAGACATTCACTGTGCTTGCTGATTCCAGAAATGAAATGAAAGAAGAACCACTCTCTTTCCTAGGTATTCAACTCAACAATTGTTTATTGAACTCCCACTGTACTGTGCCCAGAAGAAGTAGTCTTTACTTCAAAAAGTCTTCTAATTCAGTACTGGAAATGAGATAAGGACATAAGCGGCTACAATATGAGGAAAACTGGGGAGGTTTCATAAAGGGAAAACAGATAAAATACTAGAGGCTCTAAAGGGTTTGGGGGGAGGGCATCTCATTCAGAAAAGAATGATCAGGGAAGGTTGTGTGAACAGGTGGAATTTGAGGTAGGGGCCCTGGAAGAAGGAGGATATTTTAACAGGCAGAGGAGGTGAGGAGCTGGTGGGAGGACAGTTTTGCCCGAAGGAACAAAAACAAAAGGAACCGACCAGGGCCGTCCAAAAGAACTTCCAGTGATGATGCAAGTGTCTTTGTGCTGTCCAATAGGTAGCCACAAGCCACATGTGTGTACTGAGCACTTGAAATGTGGCTAGTGTGACTGAGCAACTGAATTTTAAACTTTATTTAATTTTAATTAATTTACGTTTAAACAGGTGCAAGTGGCTAACGGCTACTATATCATGCAGACAGGTATAAAGCGTGCAGGGGGAGTGCAGGTCAGGGATTTGGCCTGGCTATTAGGAATGAAAGAGGAATGGTCAAGAAGGCAGCTGAGGCCCTTTTTATAGGGATCTGGGATGCCAGCTGAGGAATTTAACTCAATTTAATACGCAAAGGGAATTTGTGACAACATGGATGGAACTTGAGGACATTATGCTACGTGAAATAAGTCAGATAGAAAAAGATAAATACTGCACGATCTCACTCATATGTGGCACTCTAGGGCTTCCACCAAAAAAACAAACAAAAGCCCTGAGCTTGTGGATACAGAAAACAGATTGGTGGTTGCCTGAAGTGAGAGGGGGAGGGGGAGGGGGAGGGGGAGGGCAGTGAAATGGGTGAAGGGGGTCAAAAGGTACAAACCTCCAGTTATAAAATAAATAAGTCATGAAAATGTAACGTACAGCACAGTGATATAGTTAATAATACTGTACTGCATATTTACAAGTAGCTAGGAGAGTGGATCTCAAAATTTCTCAACACAAGAAAAAGAATTTATCACTATATATGGTGCTGAATGTTAACTGGACTTACTGTGGTGACCATTTTGCAATATATACAAATATTGAATCATTACGTTGCACACCTGAAATGAATATAATGTTATGTCAGTTATACCTCAATTAAAAAAATAGGCAAAGGAAAACCCTGAGGGTGTTCAGCTGAGAAAAAATGACCAGAATTGTGCTTTAGAAAAATTATCTGACCGCAGTAGGTATTCAATATGTGTTTACAAACTGTACTGATGAAAGCACTAAGTGGGGAGAGAGATGAGGTGGGAAGACAGGGCAAGATGCTGTTAAGAGTCAGCCAGGTGGGAAGAACTTAGGGTTCTGAGGGCTCCACCTAGCACGGTGCCCAAGACAAGCTGAGCGTGGACAGGTGGACTTTAAAGCGCTGGAAGTGTATTCAGGTGGGGATGTCAGTCACATCGCTGGAAACACATGTGAGACTCTGGAGAGGGATCCAGGAGACACAGACGAACTGGGAATCATTTATCTGCAAGCAGGTGACAGGTGAAGCTGCAGGAGTAGAGGACAGAGCAGAGAGAAAAGTCTGAAGGCAGAACTGAGGGAAGACCCATCTTTAAGGGCTTGGAGGACCAGGAGCCAGAGGAGAGAAGGAAAGAGCAGTACACAAGCAGAGGAAGGACAAAGGCAGTGTCGTCTCACAGGCCGAGCAGGAGGAGAGAATCTCACGGATGTTTTTAACAGCGGCCAACAGTGCAGTAAGAGTGAGGAAAAAGAGGACAAACTACAAAGTGGCTGGTGCTCTTCAAGAGAGTTCACGGAGTGAGGAGAGCAGATTCCAGGTCATAAAGGAGAGACGGCCAGACTCAATTTCTCTTTCAAGGGGTTCCAGGGCTCAGGGCTCAGTGAGCACAGGGACGGGTGGGCTTTAAGCACTGGAGGTGTATTCAGGTGAGGGCGTCGGGAGGAGAGGTGAGTCTGAAAATAATGAATGAGTCTACATTCTCAGAGACAGAAACAATGGGAGAGTGTGAAGTTAGACAGAGGACTCTGAAGTGGGGAAGAGGGAAACCAAGGAAATGTGGGATGGCCTCGGTTTTCTGAGGAATTAGGAGGCAAGACCTGGGAGAGTGTGGGTTGGCCATCATGGGGCATATGTTAGGAAATCTACACAAGATGAATGAAGGATGATAAACCGGAGTGAAGGCCCAGCTGAAGCTGAGGAGTATAAACTTTTGATGAAGCCATTCAGAAGGCACTGTTGTATGATTTCTTTTCTTGGCAATCTTGCTAGGACCCTTTAGCAGAAGCAGCGACATGGGTGCTGTGGTTAGGGCTCGTAAGACGGGAAGAGCAGAAAGGTAGAGGTGTGAGGGAACGGAATGAGATCAGCGGACAGCTGAAGAGAGCACACCGCGTGGCCTGGCCCCGGCTGGGCAGGCTGAGTGTGGCCAGCATAGGTGTGATGGGCGAGAAAAACCAGGAGGGCGCAGGAGACCGTTAACAGGGCAGGCAGGGACCCACTCAAGAAGTGAGAGGAGGCTGAGAAACCCAATCCAGGTGAGGGCAAGCACAGAATTTGGAGGCGGGAACTCCTGACTTCTAACTATGAAAGGATCAAGTCACAGAGGGTTTTCTACAGGTCAGTTCTTTTCAGTCTGAAAAATAGTCAGAGGAATTTGAATATGCCACATACCCTGGGATGCTAAGCCACAGAGGAGAGAAGGGAAAATACTCTGTTCCAATAAAGAGAACACTTTCCAGCTCATTTAAAAAGCCGGGCAAGAGGGCTTCCCTGGTGGCGCAGTGGTTGGGAGTCTGCCTGCTAATGCGGGGGACACGGGTTCGAGCCCTGGTCTGGGAGGATCCCGCGTGCCGCGGAGCGGCTGGGCCCGTGAGCCACAATTGCTGAGCCTGCGCGTCTGGAGCCTGTGCTCCGCAACGGGAGAGGCCGCGATGGTGAGAGGCCCGCGCGCCGCGATGGGGAGTGGCCCCCACTTGCCGCAGCTGGAGGAAGCCCTCGCACGGAGACGAAGACCCAACACAGCCAAAATAAATAAATAAATAAATAAATAATTTAAAAAAAGAAAAAAAAAAAGCCGGGCAAGATAGCATTAAAGGTTTCTTGTGAATAAAATTTTGTGATCCTAAGTGTAATGCTGGGGAAAGGGACCGGGTATTGACTGGAATTCGCTGTTGGGTCTGCCTGCCTACTGCATACCCTATAACCCCGTGAAGGGAGCTTGCATCTAGCTTCAGCACCTGGGCCCAGCACAGAGCAGGCTCTCAACATTTACTGCCGAATGAACAAGAGAAAGAATAGAGGCATGGTAGCGTCAGTTTCTGACTAGCCAAGAGAGACTTCTCCCTGGGTACGTGTCCTGTCAATTAAAAAGAATGACAAACCTCAAAGGGAAAGTTAAAACGCGAGCAAGCAGAGAGGACAAGGAGGGGGTGGTTAGATTGCAGCTGGCATCCGCTCTGGCTCACGGGTGCTTCCTGTCAGTCTCTCGCGTGGTCACACGTGCCGCACTGCAGGAGACCTGTCAGCCAGGGGTTAAACTTCCCTGGAGGACTCGGTATTTCTAGAGAGCTGAATTAAGCCACAAAGAAATCCTTCCCCTTATTGTGGGGAAAAGAAAAAACCAACCCTGGAGAACGAACCCTTTCCCTTGTCTTCTCACTCCTCTCATTTGACAAGGGGCTTGTCAGTCCTAGGAAATGAAAGACCTCAGAGGCAAAGGCTTTTCTACGTGTAGGGAGGAAGAGACTCTGGCTACTCCTCGGGATCCTGAAGTGACAAGAAGCTACCTGAAGCCTCACCTGACCAGAAACATCTACCTGAAAGAAGCTTCAGGCACCTTTTCTGCAGCTCTGAGTCGGTCCCTAGGGGTGGGACCTGAGGCAGCCCCAAAGGGGGCTCCCCAATAGCTCTCCTCCCACCCTGAACCCCACTCACAGATAGCCAGGCCCTGGGAGCCCTGCTGAGAGGGAACTAGTGAATTCCTTTAGCTGGTTTCATCTGAAGACCAACGTTAGCCACAACAGGGGAAGAGAAATTTCTTTCAGTGACTTTTTCCACAAGGGAAACTGCCCTTTCACTTTCATCCACTTAATCATAAACACACGTACACATGCATGCAAGCACACACACAAAAATGCTAATATGTAAATGTTATTCTAAAATATCGGGAAATGTTTCTTTGTTTATCTAGAGCTTCAAGGGCCACAATGCTGATTGAATTTTAACTTCTTCTTTGAGGTTTATGATTCTTTTAAATTGAAGGGACATATATCCAGTTTCTTTTGGTCAGTCAGAGACTGTACTAAGAGCCTTACCGTTATGGACTAAATTGTGTCTCCCCCCCATCCCCAAATTTCATATGTTGAAGCCCTAACCCCCAGTGTGACTGCATTTGAAGATAGGACCTTTAAAGAGGTATTTAAGGTTAAATGGGAGCTGGTGATCCTATAAAAAGAGTAAGTGACACTGGGCAGGAGTCCACACAGAGAAAAGGCCATGTGAACACACAGTGAGAAGGCGGCCTCTGCAAGCCAAGGAGAGAGACCTCAGGAGAAACCAACCCTGCCAGCACGCTGATCTTGGAATTCCAGCCTCCCAAACTGTGAGAAAACAAATTTCTGTTGTTTAAGCCACTCCATCAGTGGTATTTGATTATAGCAGCCCTAGCAAACTAATACTCTTACCATTCTTTTATTCTAAAGTCACCTCTAGATCTAAAACTCTTTTCTGTGTAGGGCGTTAGAAAAGAAAAGCTAGAGCTCTTTCCCTTTCCTTTCTGAATAATTTAGCCCCAAAGCCATTCAATTAGGTGGAGCAGAACAAGCCAGGCTCTGCGCAGGAGTGGGGTGGCAGGGCGCACTGCAGGGCATGAGTGCTCAGCTGGCTGAGGAGGGCATCTGTGTGGCTGTGGAGAGAGGGGTGGGAGATTGGGACACATAGGAATGACCAAATAAATACATATATTTGGGATATTGGCAGTCTGGTTCCACTGTTGGAGAAGTAACTTAGAAATACTTGTGTAGGGCTTCTCTGGTGGTGCAGTGGATAAGAATCTGCCTGCCAATGCAGGGGACACGGGTTCGAGCCCTGGTCCAGGAAGATCCCACATGCCGTGGAGCAACTAAGCCCGTGCGCCACAACTACTGAGCCTGAGCTCTAGAGCCCGCAAGCCACAACTACTGAGCCCACGTGCCACAACTACTGAAGCCCGTGCACCTAGAGCCTGTGTTACGCAACAAGAGAAGCTACCGCAGTGAGAAGCCCGTGTACCGCAACGAAGAGTAGCCCCCGCTCGCCGCAACTAGGGAGAAGCCCACGTGCAGCAATGAAGACCCAACACAGCCAAAAATAAATAAATAAAATAAATAAATTTATTAAAAAAAATAGAGAGAGAGAGACAGTCACCCCCTTGGTAACTATGTTCTTTGAACTCATTTGTTTAATAACTACCTTGCCCATTTGACTGAGAGCCCAGCAGGAGCAGGACCTGGGTCAGCCTTGCTCCCCCTGTTCGCAGAGCCCAGCAGTGCCTGATCGCCTAGATACCGTTGCCAAATGGGTGAAGGAATGAATGACTTTAAATGAACACAGCAGACCGAATGACAGCAAACGCACTCCCTCCCCCTAAACGTGGACCATCCCTGAGACTCATGCCTTTGTTTGTGACAGAAGAGAGAACAGGGATTCAGTCCATTGTTGGCTGCTGGGAGGGTTTTAACCCACTAAAGCCAGGGGCTTCTCCAGTCAAAAAGTAAGCCTCTGGCGCATAAGCAGTAAGTCACTTGAGAGAGGGTGGGAGGGAAGATGAACTTACTTGTATGAACCTTGGAAAGAACAACAGTATGAAGGACCACATCTTTTAACTGCTCAGGATTTGGAAAATGCTAAAGTATCATCACATACAGAAATGGCAGAAAACATGGAAGCTGAGCAGGTGCCCGTATGAAAACTGCTTTTAGGGCTTAACTCAGAGCATTTTGGCTTCAGAGCAACTGCCAGCACTTAGTAGAGATTTAGGTTAGCAGTTTGGAAGAAGACTCCTCTGGTTAGTTGATGCTTTCCTTTTCTTCTCCAGGGAAGAAAGATGAAGAGGACTTTTCCACCTATCTTTCCATTTTTCCAACTGTTTTCTGCCTTGGCTAATCAGAATATTTTAACTAAATTTCTTCTCATGGAAATAAGGGCAAAATGGAATGGTGGCAAAAAAAGACACAAAGTTAACTCAGGCTAGAAATATCTGTAATGCTCCAGTAAGCAGAAGTACCCAGAGACTGACTTGCCAGGAGTTAGTGTGTTAGGAGGCCTCAGGAAATTGGGAGACATGATAAAGGAGGTCAGGCTGGACCTCAGACCCTTCAGCTTCCCATCCAGAGAGAATCAGCCAGCGGCCCAACTAGACTACATCCAGAGACGTCAAGGAAAAGTGCTATAACATTAAGACAAAACAATGACCAAACACAATTTGGACTACTGATCAGGAAAGATAACACAGGACAGTTTCAGAGAAGCAATCTGTGATTAGAAGAGAAATGCTAATAAATGAAATAACCTTATGAAATTTTAGTGTGATACATTATAAAATTGGGGGAAAAAAAGAGAAAATGAAGGTTCAAATTAATAAGTTTCTGCTTATAATCCTCCTTTTGGAATTTCTGACATCAAAGAGCTCAGAAGGCTTCAACTTACTAAGCACCAAGGAAAACAAAAGGCATTTTATTTCTCACTTGAAATGTCGCCCTTGGGAATCTGCTGCACAATCACCAGTAAGGGCCAGGCTGGGAGAAGCTCAAACTTCTCACATTTTCCCAGTCAAGTCATAATATACATCAAAGGAATCCATCCTTTGGCATCCCCCTGGACTCTACATCTGTTTCAAAGTGTTATATGAAAAACTTGAGAGTTCTGAACACCAGCGCAGCAGGTCAGAACTAAGCTTCAAGGTCATGAACTTCCTCTCTCCACCTTCAGAGCTCAGAGTTCAGGCCCTGAGGGCATCCCCATGTAACATCTGATGGCTCAGTTCAAGTGAGCAGCTCCTCTAGGCAGTATTCTAATAGTGGCAGGAGCTGGGGTCAGGAGCGTCTCCAGGGAGCCACAAGGTCAGGGAACACCAGCCTCACAGCGGACTCATCCCCTGAGGTTGGACAAGCTCAAGGAGGAAAGAAGAAAGGCTCCCATGGGAGATGGTATTTCCCGGATCCCCTCAAACACTTAACCACAGCTTACCTTGGTACAAGGTGGTTGAACTTGTAAGAACTGAAGACCTCTTGGATCTTTTCTTCTACTTTTGCCTGGTAAGGATGCATAAGATGGGAGAGAGAAAACAAATACAGATGAGAACTTTATCAATTGTATGTTCCTATTGCCACAAATGCCTACTGGCTAGAGTTCCTTGGTGTGACTTTGTACCTCACAGCATAACAAGACTGCATTCAGGGGCTCTGCAGGATGACAGGCTTGGGACAAGGACAGAGAGAGAAAGAATGCCCTGTACCACATTAGCATCACAACCGACTTCTCCAGTAAACTAATCCATGATATGCAAACTAATGGCGATTCTGGAGTTTGGCACCCTGGCACCAATTACTCAGGGAGCAGGTGAAGATGGACCCCTTTTGCTTGAAAGACCTGTTCTTGCCTGCCCTACGAAGTTGTTTAGGTGTTTGGTAACTGGCCATTCTCAAATATGTAACTAATTTCTGCCAAGGGTCCTACTTCTTATTGTCAAATTTAATGGTTTAAATATAGATTGAACAGTATTAAAATCCCCAAAGGGATTTACAAGAACATCAATCATGGAAACACCAAAGACACAGCACATCTGGTCATTGGACCTGTGTCACACACCGGACTCCACAGTCCCATAAAACAAAGGATCTCGGAAAGTCAGGTCACAAAAGGAATGAGATGACCTGTCTCCTCTGAAGATCACTCCATGATGGGGTCACACAGCACAGCTTCTGTAAGGAAAGGGTACAGCAGTGCAGGAGGGGGCTGGTCAACGGGATACAGGGTTTCACCTTCACGGCCATCCCTGCTTTGTGGTGAGGCAAGTCCTTGCTGAGAGTTCAAGATATATAATAATGTCCTCTCTGGGAAATATCAAAAATGCATTATTTGTTTCTGAAACACCTGAGTTAGAGCTTCCAGTCCCTTTGGCAAGTGTGCAAGAATCACGATGAGGGGAGCAGTGATGTGAATCAGCTAAAATGGCAGCCCGTCTAAAATTCAGCTTTGGTATTTGCCTTTGAACATGAGTTTCAGGGATTATCTGGCCAAGAATTTATAATACTTCAAAAAACAGACCGAAGTCACTGTGAGAATTCGACTCAGAAGAAGTAAGAAAGTTCTCCCAGACCCCTCACGATGCTTTCTCCATGCCAGATTGATGTGGGACTAATACAAAGCACCAGCTTAAATGAAACACAGACTGCATTTTTCAGTCGTGCCTTCCTTGGCTATACGTTGAAAGGGATGAGAAAAAAAAAAATACAAGAAACATATGTCAAGAAGATCATTAAATAAAAAGATTTGCCTACCAGGTTTGGACACACAGTTTTTCTGGGCAGGAGCCTGCTGTGTCCCCCTTTGCCTGTCAAAGCAGTAAAGCTATTCTTTTCTACTTCACCCGCAACTCTATCTCCAAGATTCGACTCAGCCCCAGTGCACAGAGGTCGAGTTTTTGGCATCGCTAGGAGTGGAACTGCTGGATCATTATGATAACTTTATGTTTAATCATTTGAGGAACTGCCAGATGTTTTCCAGAGCACTTGTACCATTTTATATTCCCATCAGCAGTATATGAGAGCTCCAATTTCTTCACATCCTCAGCAACACATTATTATCTATGTTTCTGATCATAGCCATCCTAGTCTGTGTCAAGTAGTATCTCACAAGTTTTTTTTTTTAAACTGATATGTCTTTTTTTTAAGCTTTTTTTTCCCCAATCACTAGGATTCTCTTCCTTCCCTTTTTTTTTTAAATAGTAATCTTTTATTTATTTATTTATTATATTTATTTTTGGCTGTGTTGGGTCTTCGTTTCTGTGCGAGGGCTTCCTCTAGTTGCGGCAAGCGGGGGCCACTCTTCATCGCGGTGCGCGGGCCTCTTCACTATCGCGGCCTCTCTTGTTGCGGAGCACAGGCTCCAGACGCGCAGGCTCAGTAGTTGTGGCTCACGGGCCTAGTTGCTCCGTGGCATGTGGGATCTTCCCAGACCAGGGCTCGAACCTGTGTCCCCTGCATTAGCAGGCAGATTCTAAACCACTGCGCCATCAGGGAAGCCCAGTTGTTTTTTTTTTAATAAATTTATTTATTTTATTTATTTATTTTTGGCTGCGTTGGGTCTTCATTGCCGCGCATGGGCTTCTCCCTAGTTGCGGCTAGTGGGGGCTACTCTTCGTTGCGGTGCACGGGCTTCTCACTGCGGTGGCTTCTCGTTGCGGAAACACGGGCTCTAGGCGCGCAGGCTTCAGTAGTTGCAGCACATGGGCTCAGTAGTTGTGGCTCGTGGGCTCTAGAGTGCAGGCTCAGTAGTTGTGGTACACGGGTTTAGCTGCTCCGTGGCATGTGGGATTTTCCCGGACCAGGGCTCGAACCCGTGTCCCCTGCATTGGCAGGTGGATTCTTAACCACTGCGCCACCAGGGAAGCCCTCACTATAGTTTTGATTGCCTTTCCCTGATGACAAATTATGTTGAGCATCTTTTTACAGGCTTATTGGCCATTTGTAGATATTCTTTGGAGAAATGTCTATTCAGATCTTTGTTCATTTTTTAAATTGGGTTGTCTTTTTATTAATGAATTGTAATAAGTCCTTATATATTCTATCAATAGATACAAGTTCCTTGTCATATTCCCATTCTGTGGGTTGTTTTTAGGAACTAGTGTATTTTTTAATAGAAAAAGATCATTTCGGAGCACAAAGTATGACTTTTAGAGTACAACTTTTAAAATAATACTAGCAATATGCCTGTAATTTTTTTGACAAATAGTAATGGATTAATATAGAAATTAAAAAATAGTCATCTGAGGATAAGAAAATGAAAGTAATCCCCAAAATATGCAACATCCTTTTTTGCCTCTCCTCCACATACAGTCTGCTAGTGTGATATAAATCGTAGTAATTTTGTCACTGGGAAGATGTAAGCATTCTTTGAATGTTCTGATTTGCATAGCGGAAGGAAAGGAAGAAAGCTAGTTGTATACAAACGAGTTAACACAGCAGGCCTGAGACTACTATCCTTAGAAAGGCCTACTTGAAAGGTAGACCCTGGCTGGAGTCTGGGAGCCTGGATCTCGGGAGGGCTCTCACCATTCCCAGGACTGATAAGAGAGGCTCACTGAGCCTAAACTGTATAAACAACGTCGTTTATGGTGAACAGCTATTTTCCTTCTGGGAGTCTGGAATTATGCTAGAAAGAGGGTGCCTATGTGACCAGCCCCAGTAAAAACCATGAGCACCAAGTCTCTAATGAGCTTCCCTGGTAGCTCTGCATGTGTGGTCACAATTCAATGCTGGAGAAATTCAACACGTCCTCTGTGACTCCACTGGGAGAGGACTCTTGGAAGCTTGTGCCTCGTTTCCTGCAGACTTCACCCCATGAGCCTTTTCCCTTGGCTGATTTTGTTCTGTAGCCTGTTGTTGTAATAAATCATAACCATGAGTACAGCTATATGCTGAGTTCTCTGAATCTTTGTGTAAGCAGATAAGGTAGAGGGTCCCCGGAGAAAGAAAACCAGGCATGGCTTTCCTGACATAAGAGAGGCCATTTTGGCCTAAGCCATTCTGGGATCTAAGCCTGGCCACAATGCTTGCCCTTGAATAGGTCTTAGAAATCAATGATCTTAAGAGAAGAAAGAATGCAGACACTGACTGTTATCAGGCAAGAGAAATAACAACAGCAAAGATAATATATTAGTTATAAAGACTCCCAGTTCTCTTTCAGTGGTAAAGAGTAGCCTGAAGCCTCAACCACCAGATGTACTGGAACCTAAGGGCTGATGATGTTGACCTTTTCTGAACTTCTGACTTCAATCAACTAAAGCTTGGACTCTGTTGACCACCCAAGCCCCATCATGAATATGCATGTACCCTTAGCTTAAAACTTCCCCAATTTTGCTGTTGGGAGAGACACTGCTTTGGGAAAGATCCCCGGTGTTCTCCTTACTTGCTGCAAGTAATAAATCCTTCCTTCTCCCGATCCTTGGCTCGGTTGTGTCTTTTGGCTCAACACCCACCAAGAGGCAAACCAGTTTTCAGGTAACACTAGTAGTGAATCAGTGAACCTAGGAGTGGTCTTGGGGACCTCCAAAACATTAGTAGAATTAGAAATTTAGCCTTTGGGACAGAATTAAGAGAAGCAGTCACAACAACTGCATAATGTCTATGAAGCAAGATCTATAATTAAATTCTTTTTTAAAATTTTATCGAAATTCTCACTTTAAATACAGGAGAACTGAGGGTAACTATTAAAAAACAAAGTTACCTAAGTCATGAAGAACTCTAACACTACACAGCTCTCAAATCAGAATTAGGAAGGGAGGGAGGGAGGGAGGGAGGGAGGGAAGGAAGGGAGGGAGGGAGGGAGGAAGGAAGTAAGGAAGGAAGAAAGGAAGGAAGGAAGGAAGGAAGGAAGGAAGGAAGGAAGGAAGGAGGGAGGGATTGGCTTCAACATAGGGATACTAAAGCATGTCTGCTTTCTCTGGCCTTTCATTTTATCTTGAATTTCCATGTTTCCTTTCCATCCCAAAGGAAGGGACTATTCTATTTTAGTTAATTTCTCTTTTCTGCACGAGAGCTCCCACAGTCAAGGCAGCTACCAACTGAGTACAATACAAAGGGTTATTAACAGCCCTACAATAGCAGATAATTTTCTCTTGCATAAACAGCAAAAAGCCCATAGGTTCATTTCCCTTGGGCACAAAGCACACAGTTTGTGACCATGTTAATGAAAGTGATATGGCTCTCTTGGGAGGAGGATGACATCCTAAAGCATCTGTTTGGTTTCAGAAACATTGCTACATGAAGTGTTATAAGAAATGCCATCAGGACTAGTCACCAAAAAACTCAGTCCCAAGGGATTAGCTCTTCAAAAATTTTAAACAGCCTGAAATAAAGGAACTTTGATTGGCTCCTGATTCAAAACACACACCAAAAAGATATAAAAAGAATCTTGAGACAATTGGGGAAATTTAAAAATAAGTTGGAGGGAATTCCCTGGTGGTCCAGTGGTTAGGACTCCGTGCTTTCACTGCGGAGGGCCAGAGTTCAATCCCTGCTCGGGGAACTAAGATCTCACAAGCCACATGGCTTTGCCAAAAAACAAAACAAAACAAAAAATAAATAAAACATAAAAAATAAAAATAAATTGGATATTAGATGATATTATAGAATTACTTTTAATTTTCTCAGGTGTGATATTATTGCCCTTATGTAGAAGAACATTATTCTTAAGAGATGCATACTTTATTATTCAGGGGTAAAGTGTCATAATATCTTCATCTTACTTTCAAAGATTCGGGGGGAAAAAAAACAGTCATATACATATATACATGTGTGTATACACACACACACCCCCAAAGGAAAAGTTGTGTCCATCATTGTGAAACAGGAGGGAAGGGGGCAGGGCACTACCCTTGAAAGAATGACATAGCCCGAGGACATGACATAAACTGATTAGAACCAAATGGGTCCAAGATGGCAGACAAGTCAACTTCCACTAGACCTTGAGCCTCAGTATACACTCGCTGTAACACATCTGCAAGCTAAATGACACACCCACAGGCACCAAGACAGTTCCAAGACCAACCATAAGGATCAAAAAGTGGCAGTGGCCCAATTCCTGGAAATCCCCGCCCCTTTCCAAAATAGCTGAAATACTTCTCCCACTCATTAGCCTATGAAATTACCCACCCCTATAAAAAATGAACCCCATACCCTGGTGCCTTTCTCACCTTCTGAGATGGCCCACACTCTGTCTGTAGAGTGTGTTTCTCTCTAAATAAATTCACTTCTTTTTTTAAAAAATAAATTTATTTATTTATTTATTTATTTATTATTTTTTGGCTGCCTTGGGTCTTCATTGCTGTGCCCGGGGCTTTCTCTAGTTGTGGTAAGCAGGGGCTACTCTTTGTTGCGGTGTGCAGGCTTCTCATTGCGGTGGCTTCTCTTTGTCACGGAGCACAGGCTCTAGGCACCGCGGGCTGCAGTAGTTGTGGCACGTGGGCTCGGTAGCTGTGGCTCGCTGGCTCTAGAGCACAGGCTCAGTAGTTGTGGCGCACAGGCTTAGTTGCTCCATGGCATATGGGATCTTCACGGACCAGGGCTCCAACCCGTGTCTCCTACATTGGCAGGCGCATTCTTAACCACTGCGCCACCAGGGAAGTCCCTAAATCCACTTCTTACCTATCACTTTGTCTCTCACTGAATTCTTTCTGTGATGAGACATCAAGAACCTTAGCTTCATTAAGTCCTAAAACCAGGTGTGTGATCTCAGTTGGAAAATTGTGGGTTTTGGCCAGGTTCAAGTCCCAGCCTCGTGCGTTCAAGTCCCAATCAGGGTTTTGGCTGGGTTCGAGTCCTGCCACGTGGGTTCAAGGCCCAATCTGAGGTGCATGGTTTCAGCTGGCGACCACGAAGGGATGGTGATAAGGTAAGAATGTTGAGAGTTAGGTCTTGGTCCTAAAGAGGCCCATGCAATGCTGCGAGCCAGGTGTACTGGGGAGGACGCTCTGCCAATGTCTGCTCATTTTTGACCGGCAGGTCAATCCTGTTGCTTATGCACATGCAACAGCAGATCCAGGACAGAACTGTTAATCTCTATACTCATCTCCCTGACTCTGAGGTTTTTCTCCTACATTCTTTCATTCTTGTTCATTCCTGCTCTATTTCTTTCTTTCTTCCTTCTGTTAACCCCAGAAAACCTGTGTGACCACCAAGGTGTACTTTTTATTGCTCTTACTCCCCTGCCTCTGACCCTTACAAGTGCTGACCCTTTATTCCCAACTTACAGCTAGACCAACTCTCGCTCATCGTCAACACCATTGGGGATGTCTTCTATGCTGTTTCTTTGTGACAACTTTTTGGGCACTAACACCTGGTTGGGAGACTACCCTGGAAGGGATAGCATCTAAAATCATAAGTGCAAAGCTTCACCAAATTGCACGGTGGATTTTGACCTAAGAGTGGAGTTTTGGATAGCTCAGGAGCTTGTCTAAAATGGGTCAGGCTGCATCAATCCCAACCAATACTTCTCTGGGCCATATACTCTGGGACTGGGAAAGATTTGGACAACAGGAATGAAAAGGAAAAAACTTAGTAGGTTATGTAATCAGGTTTGGCCACAATATGAGTTAGGAAATTTAAAATTGAGTGAAGTACCCTATGTTCAAATTTCCATGGCCTTGTATCTAGGCAATGGAACCCAAAAGGAATTTAAGGCATGTGTAGCTTGGAGGGATAGCTCTAGGAAGTACACTGAGTACATTTTAACTGACCCACCCTACAGGGCCATGGATCCTGAACGAACGTGGATCCCTCCTCCCCCGAGGTACAGGCCCTTTTGGCTACGCATTTCATAGCCCAGTCTGCCCCAGACATGAGGAGCAAAATTCAGAAAACAACTGCTGGTCCTCAGACTCTGATGAACAATTTGTTCCAACTGGCTTATTTGGTTTTCAGTAATAGGGATATGGTCGAAAAGGCTGAACGCACCCAGAGAGATATGCAAAAGGCTCAAATGACGGCAATGGCTTTGTCTACTCAGAGACCACCAAAGGGGAAGCTGGCTTTTCTGGGCCAACCTGGCCCTGGCAGACCACAAGGCCCACGGGTAGCCATACAAGGCCAGTGTACCCTGTGTGGATACAACAGACTGGAGGGAGGATTGAGATCAACGTGCCCTTTGCAAACAGCCAGGCACTGGAAGAGGGAGTGCCGCAGACGCCAGAGGGCGACGGGGGCCCCTCGGCCACTGATGGTTTTGCAATCAGAAGACTGAAGGGGCCCAAGGCCGAAAGTGGCTCTGCCTAGAGATACCATCTACATAACTAATGTTGAGCCTTGGGTGGTCATTGATGTAGTGGGCCACTTGACAGAATTTCTTTTTTTTTTTTTTTTTTTAATTTTATTTATTTATTTATTTATTTATGGCTGTGTTGGGTCTTCGTTGCTGTGCGAGGGCTTTCTCTAGTTGCGGCAAGCGGGGGCCACTCCTCATCGCGGTGCGCGGGCCTCTCACTATCGCAGCCTCTCTTGTTGCGGAGCACAGGCTCCAGACGCGCAGGCTCAGTAGTTGTGGCTCACGGGCCCAGCTGCTTTACGGCACGTGGGATCTTCCCAGACCAGGGCTCGAACCCGTGTCCCCTGCATTGGCAGGCAGATTCTCAACCACTGCACCACCAGGGAAGCCCCAGAATTTCTTAAAGACACTGGTGCAACCTTGGTCTTAACCCAAAGGATTGGAAACCTTAGCAATCATAAGGAATACGTAATGGGGTTGTTAGGGAAGAGACAGGGGCACACCTTCCTGGAACCCCTTTTGTGCAAGATCAATGGCCAGCTGTTTTTACATTCCTTCCTGTTTGTGCCTGACTGTCCCATCCCTTTAATGGGAAGACATTTATTAACTAAGTTAGGGGCCACTCTGTTTCTTGAGGGGCAAGGGAACCACCCTCATCACCAAATGGTTCTAACAAAAAGCAAAAAGGAACAGATAATCTGAAGCTAAAATAAAAGACTTAGTAGACCCTGGAATGTGGAATATCGAGGTTCTGGGCTTGGCCAAAGGTATCCAGCCGGTGGTTACTAAGTAAAAAGGGTTATATAGTGTCTAAATATAAGGTACAAATTTCTTAAACCTAGGGAAGATCCTCAAAAATGTTTGTAAATAGATTACCAAAACAGGAGGCCACTGGTCTGACTAAACTAACCATAGCTGATATTCAGAGCCTGATAGGAATTTTGGAAGAGGCCTTCTCCCCTAAGCTAAAGGAGGAAAAGTAAAACTTTCCAATTTAAATGAATGGGTAGGTCAGTCCTTCAATATCATTGAGGTAACCACCCAATTCTTTGAAAAAGAAAACAAAACTGTCCTTGTTTTACAAATGTAGTTTTTACAGGACCAGAGGTGTGGCTCCAAAAATAATCCAAAACCCACCAATCCTTTTACCGCTCCCCAAACCTTCCCTATTTATCTTGAGAGGCTTACAAGTATTAAACAAAGGGGAAACAGTCATCCTAGGAGGAACTTGCCCGTATCTTTGAGATGCAAGTGTCCCATCTGGTCTTCTCAGGAACCCTTACCTCTACCACCTTTTTAAATGCAAATTTTAAAAAAGAGGGTAAAGTAATTTATAACTTGACTTTGTCAAGGATAAATAGAAATCCTAAGTGTCTCTTCTGTAAACACTAGTAAAAAGGGTTTAGCCATCTAGATAGGTGACCTTGATTTGTTCCATCTGCCAGAAGCCCAATTTGAATCCAACCCCTTGTAACTGATAGGTTTTATGTTGTACCTGACTAAGGACTGAAATTTTGGAATGGGAACTATGAGGCCTCTGTGTTTGTTTGTGTGTTCATATGTATCTATATGTGTGTTGTAGGCATGTGATATTGCCAAAAATGAATTCGTAAAAGAGCTCTACTTAATTGGCTGGAAAAAAATTAAGTGCTTATATAAATACTCAGAAACAGAAAATAATCTGGCCAGAAGGCATTTCAGGTTCATGTCATCTGAAAAATATTCAGTACTAAACTGATATCTGGTATTGAAGGTGGCTTAAGCTTGTTGGTTTGATTAACACAGACATGTTAGAGTCATCAATGATCAATGTCAAGTATAATCCTTCTGGTGTACCTAGGTTTATTAGAGGTCAAATAAGACCTTTTTCTGTTACAAATTTGTCAACAAGAAAAGTAACTCAATGTGAAAAAAACTTCTAAGAAATGTAAGATATGTGTTTTTAGTAAAAGAAGGTGTGAAGAATGAATACTGAAAAGAGTTATACATGATCAGGATTTTCTAAGAGTGGATTAAATTTAGTTGGGTAAATGGATTTTGCTGGGAATGGGCTGGGACAAGATTGGATTTGGTATAAGTTTCTTTGCCTTTTAAGTGATCTGTATTTGTTTTTGAGATCTTCTGTAACTTTAGTTAAGGAGTAAGTATTGTCTCACAGTGACCTATGATCTTATTTGACCAAGTGTTTTGAAACTTCTTGACAAGCTTCCCAAATGTCAAATTTTAATTAAGTTTCTTTTGATTCCCAGCTAACTTTGGGGTACTTTAGAGGGCCCCTGAGGTATCTTAAAGAGAAATATTTAACGAGGATTATTTGGTATGTTAAGTTAAATGTAATCATTCGTAATTCTGGTTATTATAACCAAGTTTCTTTATCGATTACACTGTTATCAGATGTTTAACCATGCCTTTTAAGTCTTTTGTCATTTACAGATATTTTTGTACTCTGATGCTGTTACAAAAAGTGCTTCATCATCAAGGAGATTCATAGAAAGGCCTTGGAAGCAGTTACAACAGTTCCACACCAAGATGATGGCTATGCGGGGATTCCAGCCCATACTGACTTAGAACAAGGAGCTGTCTTGCCCCTGTGGCCCCTAGATCAGGCATCCAGAGATTTTTACTCCCTGACAGGCAGGGTCGACGCCCCTACTGAAGCAGTTACAGAAGACAGACCATCACCCTTCTGCTTCCCATAAGAATATGGGATAAAATCTCTGAGGGGGGAATGAAACAGGAGGGAAGGGGGCAAGGCACTACCCTTGAAAGAATGACATAGCCCGAGGACATGACATAAACTGATTAGAACCAAATGGGTCCAAGATGGCAGACAAGTCAACTTCCACTAGACCTTGAGCCTCAGTATACACTCGCTGTAACACATCTGCAAGCTAAATGACACACCCACAGGCACCAAGACAGTTCCAAGACCAACCATAAGGATCAAAAAGTGGCAGTGGCCCAATTCCTGGAAATCCCCGCCCCTTTCCAAAATAGCTGAAATACTTCTCCCACTCATTAGCCTATGAAATTACCCACCCCTATAAAAACTGACAACCCCTTACCCTGGTGTCTTTCTCACCTTCTGAGATGGCCCACACTCTTGTCTGTGGAGTGTGTTCCTCTCTAAATAAATCCACTTCTTATCTATCACTTTGTCTCTCACTGAATTCTTTCTGCGATGAGACATCAAAAACCTGAGCTTCATTAAGTTCTGAAACCAGGTGTGTGATCTCAGTTGGAAGACTGTGGGTTTTGGCCAGGTTCAAGTCCCAGCCTCATGGGTTCAAGTCCCAATCCGGATTTTGGCTGGGTTCAAGTCCCGACCTCGTGGGTTCAAGTCCCAATCCGAGTTTTGGCTGGGTTTGAGTCCCAATCTGAGGTGCATGGTTTCAACTGGGTTATCTCCACCTTTGTCCTTTTTTGGGGGGGGGCCCGAGCTGCACAGCATGTGAGATCTTAGTTCCCCTGACCAGGGATGGAACCCATGCCCCCTGTGGAGGAAGCAAGAAGTCTTTAACCACTGGACCGCCAGGGAAGTCCCTCCACCTTTGTCCTTGACAAGACTATCTCACAATTCTGTAGAGGTAGAATTTGCAGAAAACTGATAGTAATGCAAACAATTTCCGTCCAGAGAAATACAAATTGTATCTAGTAAAATGCAAGTAATTGTAACCCTATGAATATTGCCCAGTTTTGCATCCATTTGCAAATTTACTTCAGCATCCCTATCTGACTGTAAAGGTGGTATGTTGAGTTCCTGTCTGAACTAGTTGTAATATCTTACTGGGTCCATGAGTCAAATAAAATCTTGGACATGTGTTCACTTTATATTTGTGTGAGTCATGATTTTACCTTTTTAAAATTTATCCTTGAACAGTTATGGTGGCAGGGGGGATTAGGTGGAGGACAAACAGATACTGTCAATTTTTCTGTATATTTGACATTTTTTGTAATAAAAAGTTGGAGGAACAAGATTCTATCACAACTACTTTACCTAGGTATAAGAAAGATTTTTGAAAAGTCAAATACATCTGCACACACACACACATCAGTACATTTATATGTATAGTAGCTAAATAAATGTTTAAACCAATTAGAGAGTGTTTCTGTCAATTTAAAAGCAAATACTCTACAGTGTGACACCAGCAGAGACTTTCCTTGACCAAACTTTCGTCAGGCTCCTCTGAATCCTCCTCCCAACTAGGCCTTGACTTTTATACTTCTGTGTCCATCATCGTATCACCTATTTTTAGCAAGAATCCTGCTAAGTTGGTTTAGCCAGAATCCCCCGTCCCCACTATCTGATCAGGTTCCTCATCTTCCACCATCCTCCAGTGATGTCTGACCACCTTGGCCTGCCTTCACAAGGAATCCTTTTAAGTCAGTTTAGCCAGAATCCCCACCTACCTTCGATGATTCCTCTTACTAATTTACCATCCACCAATCCCCCCACCTTGCTCCTTGGCTATAAATTCCCACCTTTCCTTGCTGTTTTCAGACTTGAGCCCAATCTCTCTCCCCTACTGCAAAACCCCATCATAGCAGTCCTCCTTGAATAAAGTCTTCCTTTAACAAGTGTCATGAATAATTTTTTCTTTAACAATACCTCTCCACACCCACCAGCAGAATGACTAAAGTTGAAAAGAGAGAAAACACCAAATGTTGGCAAGGATGTAGAGGAACCAGAGCCCTCACACATTGCTGATGAGAGTGTAACATGTCTGATCACTCTGGAAAAGGCCAGCAGTTTCGTTTAAAACTAAACATACACCTACCCTGTGATCCAACAATTCCACCTGTAGGTTTTTACCCATGAAAACACATGATCATAAAAAGACTTCTACGAGAATGTTTATAGCAGCATTATTCATTATATCCAAAATCTGGCAACAGCTCAGTTGTCCATCAATAGGAGAATGGATTAAAAAACCAGCAACAGCAACCATTAGATCAAGTAGCTCAGAGGCAGTTTACCTGCAACCAAGCTGATCTTGTTAAAAATGTAAACTCTCAGGTCATAGATGTATAGAATCAGAAACTACTGGGATGGGGCCCACCCAGAGGATTCTTTTTAACAAGTCCTCCAGAGGATTCTGATGCATGCTGATTTTGACAGATCAAAGGTTTTTTTTTTTAGTAGTGGTAACAGTCACTGGATTTCAGCTCAGAGGCTGATGCTTGAGTTTGACTTCAAATAGGACTTTCTTAACTTATAATTATTGCTGGGGTTTTTTTAACCTGCTCACCACACTTTTCTTCTTCTTAATTAGCAAAGGATAAATGAAGGTGAGAAGGTAAAACATTCCTCTGAACAAATATCCTAATACTTTGAGTACAAAATTCAGAGGGAGGTCAGAGTTGACCTAGCCTCCTTAACCAGCTGGCATTCCTCTCTATCAAGGCTGAGATCCTTTATGAACCATGGGTTCTCAACCCTGGCTGCATATTAGAATTACCTGAGGAGCTTAAAAAATACTGATGCCTGGGTCCCACCCTCAAAGGTTCTGTTTTAACTGGTCTAGGGTACAACCCGGGGTGGTGGGGAAGACCAAAAGCTCCCCAGGTGATTCTAATGGTCAGCCAGGTTTGAGACCCACTGCCCTCACTGCCAATTCCCTTAAAAAAACCTTGTTTTAACATCAGGTGTTCCAGAAGTAACGAAGGAAAACTAAGTTTAAATCCTAAACCAAAATGAACACTAGAAAAATGTTCCCAATGGCCTACAGATCCACAGGCTATGTTATCAGCAGTAACCTGCCTCATTCAAAGGACAGGTACTTATCATCACTATGCTATAATATTCAATAATCCTCCTCTAACAGCATTTTTCATTAAAGAATTCCTAAAAGCCCATGCATATATGAAAACTTGGTTTAAGGCAGAGATGGGAAAATCCAATATCAAAGGAAAAAACATGGACAGTAAGTGTTGCTGGTATAAAAATTACTTCCTACCTCTCATCCTAAAAATAAATAAATAAATTCCAGGTTGATTAAATTTGAACATGAAAAACTTGAGTCAAGTCATTAAAACAGCGTATAGGAGAATATCTTTATATTCTTGGGATAGAGAAAGATTTCTTCAAAAAACCCAAACTATAAGGAAAAAGACAAAGAAGAACATAAATATAAGCAAGGTTAAAGGCAAACAAGAGCCTAAGGGAAGATATTTGGAACATATGTAAAAGATACTCTTTTTCCCAAATTAAGACCGCTGACCACTAACAATATCAAGTCTTAGAGAGGATGTGGACAAAGTAGATCTCCAGTACACCACTAACTAGTGCTTAAATTACTAGAGTCACTATGGAGGGCAACATGGTAGCAGGTAATAACACTGAAAAGGCACAGACCCTACAACCCAGCAATTCTAACTCTCCAGTAGAGACATACCTAGAAAAACCCTTGCCTGCCCTCCCAAGCCTCTTTATAACATAACTAAGTCCTAACAGTACATGTCTCACTTTTCCAGTCATGAGGCACTTGATCACTTAGGATATGGCAAAAGGGGAACACAAGAGTTCAGAGGTAAGTCTACTAGCTTGTCAGAAGTTTACCCCTGCTCCTGATGGGGCACTGGCTAGGTGTTGCTAAGTACAGAATGGTTTTACATTTGCTGAAGTTAAGACTATACATATTGAGGAGTCCTAGAATATGCCATCCCAAAATATGCCTCGTTGGCATATGGATTATTTTGAGCTAAAGGCCATTGATAACCAGGAGGTGAAGGAAAAGCTCTAAAAACAGGGCATAAAGTTTCCTTTTGTAAAGATGTCTCCCTCTCCACAACAGGAAGTGGAGGACTCCTAACAACTCTTATCTATGGAGTAGGCACGGACTTAAATCCGAATAACAAACCTTACTAAACAACTCTTGTTTACCATATTTTTCCTGGACTTAGGGGAAACATAAGTTGTCTCCCCAACCCAGAAGCCACAAACGCTTTTCTTTGTTTTAGCCTAAAATGGCATATAAACTCAAGTTCTAACTACCCCTTTGGGTGACTCATCGATAGGTGCTCCCATGTGTACACAACAATGCACATGTTAATAAATTTCTGTTTATTTTTCTCTTGTTAGTCTGTCTTTGGTCAGTCTAATTTACAGGGCCCCAGCTAGAGAACCTAAGCTGGGTAGAGGAAAAGGTTTTTTCCTCCCCTACTATATATTTATATGGATGTATATGCACATGTATCTTTATGTAATATAAACTAATAAATATATATTTGTGTGTGTGTGTATAGTCTGTGTACATGATATAAACTAGTATGTATATTACTTTGT
Organism: Balaenoptera acutorostrata; assembly: GCF_949987535.1. Lineage (NCBI taxonomy): Eukaryota > Metazoa > Chordata > Mammalia > Artiodactyla > Balaenopteridae > Balaenoptera > Balaenoptera acutorostrata. The sequence goes on along the minus strand of NC_080066.1, from coordinate 144,392,945 downwards.
GGTTTTCAACGATGGAGAGATTGTGTGAGAATCTAGGGGTCAGAGATGAAGTGACTGCACCCACGTCCCCAAGACTTAGGTGCCATGGCAACATAGATGCAGATCTAACCATCTGCCTGCATTCTTGATAGCTCTGTTTAAAAGGTAGCTAGCTCCTGGAATTCTTCTAGAAATCCAATCGGAAGCACAGTATAATTTCCATTCATAGCTGAGTGGTAAAAAAACAACAAATGCATTTGGAATTCTCTCTTTCACAGCTTCTATCTAAAGCAAATCTCATGATGCACCAACTTTCGTATCATAGACCTTCCCTTCTCCCTACATCTCCCCCTCTCTCCCAGAGGAGGACCCTTCCAGAAAGCAGATTTGCTGCCTGAGACTCATGCTAATGCTGAAGATGTGGTAAAAGAATCATTAATAGATTAACTATAAGAAAAGGATTCTGGGCTTCCCTGGTGGCGCAGTGGTTGAGAATCTGCCTGCTAATGCAGGGGACACGGGTTCGAGCCCTGGTCTGGGAAGATCCCACATGCCGCGGAGCGGCTGGGCCCGTGAGCCACAACTACTGAGCCTGCGCGTCTGGAGCCTGTGCCCCGCAACGGGAGGGGCCGTGATAGTGAGAGGCCCGCGCACCGCGATGAAGAGCGGTCTCCGCACCGCGATGAAGAGTGGCCCCCGCTTGCCGCAACTAGAGAAAGCCCTCGCACGAACCGAAGACCCAACACAGCCAAAAATAAATAAATAAATAAATAAAGTAGCTATTAAAAAAATAAATAAATAAATAAAAAAAATAAAAAGAAAAAGAAAACTTTAAAAAAAAAAAAAAAAGAAAAGGATTCTTGGGCTTCCCTGGTGGCGCAGTGGTTGAGAATCTGCCTGCTAATGCAGGAAACACGGGTTCGAGCCCTGGTCTGGGAAGATCCCACATGCCGTGGAGCAACTAGGCCCGTGAGCCACAACTACTGAGCCTGCGCGTCTGGAGCCTGTGCTCCGCAACAAGAGAGGCCACAATAGTGAGAGGCCTGCGCACCGCGATGAAGAGTGGCCCCCACTTGCCACAACTGGAGAAAGCCCTAGCACAGAAACGAAGACCCAACATAGCAATCAATCAATCAATCAATCAATAAAGAAATCTTAAAAAAAAAAAAAAAGTTGCTTATATTTAAAAAAAAAAAAAAAGAAAAGGATTCTTCCTAAAAAAAATTATCCCTCAGAAAAAACAAGTCAGCTTATAAGAAATCCTTACAAAGTAACTCTTGCTGTGGGGAGTTCTTTCAATTCCTTATTTCCAATACAAAGTGCGAGTTGGGGTTGACACATCATCCTGAAACAACCTCAGTCAAGGTCTGGTGTTGGCTGCCTACAGAAGTCAGCTGATGGTATCAATGAAAGGAGACAAATTAAACACAGATTTAATTCCTGGGGATATGAACTCACACTTGCATGTGCAAACTGCCACTGTAAACCCTTTTAAAGATCACTTTAAAAGTTAATAAAGTGTTTAAGTTGCAATGATCAAAGATATGCACCAACTGGACACACTGTAAAAGAATTATAATTGTAACTTGTGATAAAATATTCAATATCTTCCCCATATTTAAAAGGGATGTATCTCAAAAAACTGAAAGTGTGGTCTGCAAAAACATATTCACTGATCCAAAGTATAGCTCCAGTGATGATAAAAACACAAAGGTCAAAGATGGATGTGAAGTTTGAAGACAAATGTTTTACGAATATGAGGAGGAGAAAGAACAGTATTTCTAAATTAGTGTGATTTTATAAAGTATGTGATTTTAAATAGGCATAGGTACCTAAATTTAAAATGCAAATCGTGTAAACAAGCATTTGGTTTGTTTACCTGCATACCTAATAGTATGTGTATTCTCGAGCTGACCAAAAAACACTTTAGGGGACTTTTTAATAGGGAAAATGGGGAAATTTTGATATTTGCACTTTCTTATAGTTGGGCAACATGGTATATGCTGAATTTCAATAAGATAAAATTGATTCACATAGCTAGCCTACTGACCACTTAACAAGCAGGGCTCTGGTCCCGTCTATCAGAAGCATAAAAATCTAGTTAGTGTGACTATATTTAGGGACTTGCTCCACCTCTGTTGAATAATCTTTCAGATACTAGAACCTGAAACAAGTCAACAGCAGGAGTTCAGGATTCATTCCTGGATCCCTAATATTCCCTCCTTCAGGATCTGCAGTGGTGCAATGCCCGTCACTTGCAGCCAGCTCTCTAGCCTGGCTCTTCATCCAGTCCCCACCCGCCACCAGCACTCATTCATCACCAGGTCAGCCCCACCCATCCGGCTGACCTAATTCCCTACCACAGCCAACCAGGTCTTTCCCTCGTAACGGCTCCTCCCACTGGCATGGCGGCCGCCCCAACTCCATCCTTTACAGCCTAACCCCAGTCCCACAGCCTCCATGAAGTCGTCCTGACCGCCTCGCCCCACGACAGATCGGCTTCCACTCCCTGAAATCCTCATGCAATGCAGTCATAATTTAGCACTTCATTACATGCTCTGCTGAGTCATTCTGTGATTGCTTCCGGCATATTCTTTTTTTTTTTTTTCCCCTCTAAGAGAAAAGAATTTTGACTGAGACAAATAATTCTAGATTCCCCTCAGAGTTGACTGGCACTTGACTGAATGTTGTCTAATGACATCATGCCATTTCAAATGGAGAATGTTTCTGCCCCTGTTCAAGGGCAGTCTAAAGGGAAAACAAAAGTAGTACCTTCAGTAACAACTGTTGTTGGCAAACCTGCTACCTCTGAGATTGTACCAGTATTACCCCACCGGCCTGAATCACAGAGCATTTGCAATGGGGTGACTGCAGGTGGCACAAAAAAGGAAGACAATCACTAATAATACAACTACTGCTTTCTGGAGTCATAAAAGGTTCTCCGAGCATCAAATTCATCAGCTTGTCAAGAAATAAAACAGCCTGTCACAACAGAGACCTTCAAAAGATACCCAGAATCTCACCACTGCTCATTACCTCTACTACCACAGCCCTGAGGCGAAGCTGCCATCACGTGTCACCTGCAGTACTGCAACAGCCACTAACTGGTTTCCCTGCACCCACGCTCGCCTCCTCACAATCTGCTCTCAACAGTGACCTAAATGAGCCTGCTGAAATGCTCAACAGACTGTGTCAAAACCCTCCAATCATAGATCAGTCTGACTCCTGGTAGGAAGCAGATGGCACATTCAAAGTGGGTGATTTGAGGAGAGTTCATATCATAACACAGGGGCTAGCAACACAAGGGTACTTCATCCCCTTCTAGACCTGAAATGTGAAGAGAAGGGGTAGAGAGGGAGACAGAGAGCTCCACGGAGAAGGCACCTAATTGGAGATGTGACCTTAAGTCTAGAGACACTCCAGCCCACACAATCCTGCGGGAAGGGAATATATACGCCAGTCTCATCCTTCTCCCTCACTCTCATCCCCTATCAATACTCCCCATGGCCAAATGCAAACAGAAGGCAGAAAGCAAGGTTGCCTGTCAGTGCAGGTCCACCTCCTGGGGCACATCTACAGAGCAGGGTAGAAAAGGGTAGAGTGAATCTGGGGAGGTAAATGGAAGCTATTCAGCCAAATGGCTTCCCATCTCAATCAGGGTATCTGAAAGTACGAGATCCAACCTTATCTCCTGTTCTGTTTGCTAATCTCTCTACTCAGTGGCTCTCCGCTCACCAGGCACACCCCTGCTTCAGGTCCTTTGTACTTGCTGCCTTCTCTGCCCAGAATGCTTTTCCCCCAGATACACACATGGCTTGTCCCCTCACCTACTTCAGCTCTCAGCTAAAACATTACATCAGCAGAGGTTTCCTTTACCACCTTATCTAAAAACCTCCCTTGCTCCTACCCCACCCATGCCTGGCACATCTATCTCCCTTATCTTGCTTTATTTTTCTCCACAGCACTTCTCTCTAACATTAGATCGATAAATGGATAGATAGATATTTTTTTCTCCTTTTTAATTGACTGCCTCTCTGGCCTAGAACAAAAGTTTCATAAAGGCGTCCACTTGGCCTCTTTTGTTCACTCCCTTATGCCCAGTGTCTAGAACAGTGCCTGGCACAAAGAAGGCACTCACGTATTTGTTGGATGAATGAAAATGAATGAATGGAACAGAAGGACCCATAGCTAAGGACTCTTTCCACTGTTCAGAGGTTTAACTCCTATTATCAAATCATTGTTAAGCAAATAAATAGGCTCCTGATAATCAGATAGGAAGCAGGTGACAAGCATTTTTTATTGGCAATGGCACAAAATTGAGTGCTGTCAGTAAACCCCTAAGAATAAATGGAATCTTCAGTCAGAACCAAAGGAATAACAGCAGTGTCTTCTGTAAACAACTCCTAGCAAGGTTGTTTTTTCTTATGACTATATCATCATTAACCTACCAACCTAGTCCTTCTCTAAGACTCAGTCTTCTCATCTGTAAAATGTGTAAGGATTGAATGATACAATGTATGGAGAGCATTTATTGGGTATGGAACCCAATAAATGGACACTATAATGATTATTAAAACATTGAGGAAGCCATGAGAATGAGATACTATGTTATCTTCCTACGATCTGGAACTGTTTATCCTAGACTTTTAAAATGTGAGCTGGAATAATGACATGGAAAAGAAGTATAAGATGCTTTACTATCCACCACACAGTTGGGCCTAGATCTGAAAGACATCCTACAGTACCAGTGCTCCATATCAGAACCTAGTTTCCACACCTGGCCCAGACCTTGGTCAACCCTTTTGCAGGCCAGTACCTTGTTGCATCCATTTCTGCATCGCTCATTATATCTAAGCACTTAGAACATAAGTGCTGGTTTTTCCCTCATAGGAACTAAGCAGGGCATGTGACTGAAAAAATAGTGTAAGCAAAAGAGAAAGAGCAGATCAGTAAAGCTCCTGGTGATGCTCCTGTTTTTGACTTACCCCTCTAACCATGGAAGTCTCTGTTCTGGTCCGTAAATTAGACCAAATTCTGATTCCCTTTTCTCCACTAACATTTTATTTATCCATAGCCTTATCTGCTGGGTCAATTCAGTTAACTACACAAAAGGTGACCCCATAGTCTTAGGTCAGATAAAAAGAAAAAGGCTTGACCTGAATCCACTCAACAATCCATCACTTAGGAATACTGCAAAGATCCTGTAGTAGCTTTTTCATTGATGGGAGATTTCTTTGCAATTATTTGCAGAAGATTTCTGTAGAAGGACACACTGGTGGGCTAACTAACCTGGGAAGCTAGATTCAAAAGGTAAGTTTCCTTTCTACTCTAAAACCCATGAAACTTAAATCTCCAGTTAAAATATTCCCTCTGCTACTATGTGTATACGTGTGTATTCAAGCCCTTGTTTTTGTTATTTTAGTCATAAATATACAATATAATAATTATCATTACTAATTTTTGCCAAAATTGAGGCTTCCAACCTCAGGCATGAAAATCAAAGCAGGTCCCTCTAAGATTAAGCCTAGGGATTTATCTTACTAAGAGATCTTATTTTAGTAAGCAGCCTGATGCTTACTTGTTAGTGCTAAAAAAAATCATTCTGATCACTTCTCCTAGTGACAGATGGGTAACCATTTCCATAATAACTAACTTGGGACCAATTCCAATTGAGGAACGAGAAGAAAAACAAAACTATAATTCACTACTCATTCTGCAAACACGTTTCAAAGTGATAGGTCCCATCTACTTCGAGGCCTCAGTGAATGGCAAGTAGTACAAAATTCACACTCTTATTACAGCACTTCCCAAACTGTGCTGTTTTCCTCTCTGTTTTCCCCAACCAGGCTGTGCCATGCTCCTGATCACGGGCTGTTTTATTTCTTTGCATTTCCAGAGTTCGACATTGTGACCAACACGCTGCTGGTGCTCAAATGATTGAATGGCTATTAAAATGTCCCCCCACGAGGCAGGCGTCAAACCTGGCACTGTGGGTCATAAATTAAACATCACGGAATGGCATGACCGCAGTCTGGCCACTTCTTTTCCCCTCTATGTCCCAAAACTATGAGCAGGGTGGGGAAAGTGCATTATCCATACGAGAACCTCCCGATGTCTGGCAAAATGGAGTGGGTTGTCCCACCCACCCGGGCTGCTTCAGTCCTCCAGGCACAGACCAAGATTCTCTCCGCTCCCTAAGGCAGAGAGGACCCAGGTATTGTCCTCTCCCTCCAACCTTGACAACGACCCCTCCCCAACCCGGCCCCACAAGCATTCCACTCTCCAGCTCAAGCCTGGGCGCCGGGAGCTTCCCAGAGAGGGGGGACGCCGCGGTGCACTGTGGGAGCTGTAGTTCCCCGGTGGGTTCCGCACACCGGCGGCCCTGAGGACCAGACTCCCGCTCCCAGAAGCCCCCGCGCGGGCGCCTCGCCCAGTCAAGCCAGCTCACCTGTTCCATGGACGTGACTGTTTCTACCGAGTCGTCCTGCAACCGCTCCCGCGCGTGCTCGGGCCTCAGACTGTACAGCGGCTCTGACCAGACAGGGGAGGAAGATGGAGGGCAACAGTAGGTGAAGGAACTCGGAGAAGCCATGCTCTGGAAAGCAGCAGGCGGTGTATAGGACTCAGCTTCGTCAAAGAACAACGCGCCTTGAAACTCTAGCGGGCTAAGGCGCTACGGAGAGCGGGTAGAGTCAAAAGATTTTGAACGCGAATCGCTCCTGCCGCCTACACAACCTCAGAGAGTGAGTTGCTGGAATGCTGCCGCCCCCCATTGGGCAGAGGAGCTGCTGCAAGAGGCTCAGTTTCCTGGCGCGCAAGGAAGGACGTGTACATCTGAATTTCATTTCCCACACACACACCTTTTCAACATTCTGCTCATTCTCACTTACTTATGTCAGTAGTTCACAGTTTCGGGTGCCCAAGAACCCAATGAAGGTAACTTTTAAAGGCATTTCTGACAGCTCTCCTGATTGCCTCAGTCATACTATTATGAACAGAATTATTGCGCACCTTTGGGTACATGACAACCGCCCAGGAGAAGCCAACAGCTTCTCCACAAAGGAATTGCCATCTCAGTAGTCAGTGATGGAGGGAAGTGGCACTGCAATTCTCTCTTATCAATTTGGGGGTTACAGTGCAGTAGCAGGAACTAAAACTCAGTAGACGGGACAAGTGTAAGTGAAACAACCAAGAAAGTATTCACTCATTTATTCAGCAATTTTTTTTATAGAGCACCTACTACATGTCAGGCACCCGTGCTAGGCTTCAAGAATACAAAAGTGAACAAAACAAACAAGGCCCCCTCCCCTTGAGAACCTTACAGCCTAATGGAATTGACAGAATTAAGTGAACAAACACAAAAAAATCTGTGAACACTTGTGATGAATTGTATAAAGAAAAATAACAGGGTCTATGAGAGAAAGTAAAGGAGGAGGGGACTAATTAGATTGGGTGGTCTGGCCAAGCCTCTCTGAGTAAGTGACATGTAAGCCGAGACCTGAAGGATGACAAGGAGCCGTCCGTGTGAACAACATGGGGAAGAGCCTCATGAGGGAAGGACCAGCAAGCTTGACAGAACATGCCATAAATATACTCATGTGTGTTTGTATTCATTCTGATGTTTAATCTGAAGGTGTTCTGAATAAAAGAAATTCCTATTGAGCGGGGTTAATCATCATATATGCCTCCATTAAATGTTCAAGTAGTGATTTTAGGAAAACCCTGCTACCTTTGGACAAGCAATAGAAGAGGACCTCTTTCAGGGCCCACAACAAAAAGACTGCACCAAAATTATTATAACACCAAGAGGTTAAACTATTTAGAGTGGGGGTGAGGGTTTTGGGGGTGGGAGAAGATAAGATAATAACAGACTTTCCAGATAGACACAAACCCAACTTCCTGCTCAGAGCATTTTACTCTGTTCCCACTAAATTCCAAGCCACACGTCTAGGACCCAGGGAACCGTGGTGCGATCCTTCACAGCCCGCCATTCCCCTGTTCTCAGTCTCCGGTGTCTAAGGATGAGGCTGGGATGGCCTAAGGGCCTCAGGTAGGTAAACACTAGCACCCTGTCCATTTTAGAGATACCGTTGCTGAGTTAAGTCCTGGAGGTGCCGGAATATTTCTAAATCTGGGAATAAGTAGGCCTGTGTCGGTTAGGGTCACAGATATGGCTGTACAACGTGAAATAGTCTTATTATTATTTCCTCTGCATTGGCATCTTATTGTCTTTCCCTTAGTTCTATTTAGGAAAAAATGATCTGTTAAGGTCTGGGTCATATCTAAGGATTCTGCCTTCTTTGTAAAGCATTGCTTTGCCAGCTAGAAATTTAAACTGAGCTACTGAAAGAGTAGCTGGAACAGTTTTGTAACAGATTATTACATCTGTTACTGGTACACCTAAAGCAATTGCCAATTGTATTCAGGAAATAGAATTCTATTTCTGAAATACAATCTCCTCCACAGTGGGATCTGAACCATGTTAATGGGGGCGTGGCAAGAGTCTCCTGCAGGATAGTGTCTGTTCATGCGCTGGGCACTGAACTAAGTGCTGAGGAGAGAGTGGTGAACAAGCCACACACATTCTCAGCCCTTACGGGTCTCGTGATTTACCAGAAGAAACAGACATTAAACAATCATTACAGAATTGACTGTTTTATTGCAGTTGAGGGAAATGGCATGAGGGAGAAAGAAGCACAGCACACAGTGAGATTGCATAGCAGGGGAGACTGAAGGTAATCTGGAAAATCATGAGGAAATGAGTTAACTCACCCAGGTTGAGAGAACATACCAGGCAGAGGAAACCCAATGACAACAAAATCAAGTGAAACAAGGAATGGAAAATATGAGGAGTTTATACTCTTCGTAGCATCAAGAAGATTTTTCAGCCTTGGATCAGCAGCGGCCCACCAGTCGTCCTTCCTCTGAGTTTAATAAAATGACTCATTCAAGAAGCAGAATGTACATAAATACTGGCGGTATGGCAGAGAGAATGATGTATTTACAAGAGAAAGCCTTAGCAATGATAATTAATTAATAGTCACTCCAGCTTGGACTGCAGATGGTTTGGGTTTATTTTACCCAATGCATGATATTTTTCTAAATTAAACTGTGAACTGTAATTGTTTTTTAAAAAAATAAAATGTGGATAGTGTTATTTTGCACTTCTAGCTAGAGCAAGAAAATAAGAAAAAAAAGTAAAGGTCTAAGTGAACCACTAGAGGGCACTTCTGACCCGAGTAGCTTCTAGAGTAAGCTTTAAAACTGTTCTCACTGCATTACTCACACAAGTCCATATGTCAGCAAGGATTGTTTCCTTTAATATCTTGCAAATCTATGTAATAATACATATTTTGTTTGGAAAATGGAGAGAACTCATCCATTATCCTGCTAGGTAATTAATTTTTCTCCCCCGCAATTACTTCTCTACCTGCATCTGTGGTCTCCTACTCTGCCTTCCCAGTCCGTCCCTCCTGTCTCCTGGATACAAGTGTTACCCAGCTCTTACCTAGGGCCAATCCCTCCCTCCCCCTCATGCCCATTCTCCCTTGACTCTCTTAAGACATCAAATTGTTCCTGTACTTGATCATGCCCATCATCCACAGACAGGCTACTTCTCCATTCATGGGGAAAAAAAAGACATTTTTAACCCTCTTGATTCCACTCCTTCTTCAGCTACCTCCCCATTTCCCATTCCCTCTCTACCAGTAGCTCCAATTCCTCTCCTCCCACTCTCTTGAACCCATTCCAAACTGGCTTCCCCATTGGCTCGTGTCAAGTCCCCGTTAAACTTCTAATTGCTAAATCCAAAGGCCAGTCTCATCCTTTGTCTCATCTTTCTACCTGACCTCCTAGCAGCATGTGACAGGGTTGATCATTCCCTTCCCCTTGAAATACTTTCTTCTTGTAGTGTCTAGTACCGGCCTTTGCTATTTCCTCGTCTCCCTCACGCTGTAACTTTGGAGTCCCTCAGGGTTCTCTGTCTACAATCACTCACCTGTAGCTCAGACAGTCCCAGTATTTCAAATACCACCAGTAGATTGAAAACCCCCTCATTTATATCTCCAAACTGGATCTCTCTTCTGAACTCGAGATCATCTCTCATATACTATTTGCATTTCCACTTAGATATCTAATACAATCAGTCCCCTACATACGAACGAGTTCCGTTCTGAGTGCATGTTCGTAAGTCCAACAAAATTAGCCTAGGTACCCAAGTAACAAAATCGGCTATATAGTACTATACTGTAAAAGGTTTATAATACTTTTCACACAAATAATACATGAAAAACAAACAAACACAAAAAATAAAGAAAACACTTTTAATCTTACAGTACAGTCCCTTGGAAAGTACAGTAGTACAGTACAACAGCTGGCATCCAGGGGCTGGCATCCAGTGAACAGGCAAGAAGAGTTACTGACTGGAGGAGGGAGAGGAGGTGGGAGATGGTAGAGCTGAAGGATTGTCAGCAATAGGAGACAGAGGGCAAGCTGCATGTGACAATGTACACCAGACACATGAACTAATACATGATTGGACATGCGAATGCACATTCGCGTCTTTGAAAGTTCACAACTTGAATGTTCGTATGTAGGGGTCTTAGTGTGGTAGGTGTGTCCACAACAGAGCTGCTGGTATCTCTTCCAAACCCGTGCCCTCAGCCTTCTCCCCTCAGTTAACTCCATCCTCCCACTTTCCTCCAAATACCTTGGAGCCATCCTTGATGGCTCTCTTCCTTTCGCTCCCCATAAATCTTGGTGAAAATAACATCCAGAATTTAACCCCTGCTTACCAATTCCACTGCTGAGGTCCTGGTCCAAGCCACCACCATCTGTCACTTGTATTCTTACACTCATCTCTTAACTATGCTCCCTGTTTCCACTCTTGTCCTCCTATAGCCTAATACAAACTCAAAAGCCAGACTGAACTTCTTCAATGTAAGCAAATGAACCCCTCACTTGAAGCCCTCTTATCATCTCAGCGTCAACCTCAAGGTCCTTACCCTGGCCTAGAAGGCCCCATGACCTGGCCCTTTCTCCTTGCACTTGCCAGCTTGTTCACTCTGTTCACCACACTGGCCTCCCGCTGTCCCGTGTCCACCCTAAGCATGTGCCAGCCTCAGAGCGGTCACGCTTGCTGTCCCCTCCCCAGCAATGCTCTGCCCGCCCCCCATGTAGACAGGGCCTGCCCTCTCACTTCTTGAAGTCTTTACTCAGATGTTAATACTCTGTCCCACTCCCCTGCTTTCTTTTTCTCCACAGCACTTACCACCAGCTGACAGACTTTATACCTTATGTATTTATTTTGTTTACTGTCTGTCTTCCTCCCACTAGACTGTAAGCTCTCAGGGAAGGCTGTATTTTGTATTGTTCATCACTTATTCTCTGGCACATAATAGGCAATGAACAAGTTAAATGACTCAAATGATTTCCAGTCACTGTAATAAACATTTGAGTGCTTGTTTGTGTAACATACTGTAGAAGATGATGACAATGAACATAATACTAGCCTTACCTTTCAGGAGCTTACTAGCTAATAAATACAGAAACTGTATAAATATAAATAAACATACAAAATATAAATATAAAATAATAAATAGATATAGACATAAAATAAGACATAATGCACACACAAAATGTAGTGGGAGAAAATAGGAAAGGAATAGTTCATTCTAATCTATTAATGAAGATGGCTTTTTTTTTTTTTTGGCAGCACTGAGGCTTGTGGGATCTTAGTTCCCTGACCAGGGATCGAACCCGGGTCCCCTGCAGTGGAAACCCGGAGTCCTAACCACTGGACCACCAGGGAATTCCCAAAGATGGTCTTTTAATATATAACACTTGTGTTTAGTAATAGTTTCAATAGAGTAAATATTCTCTGGTAAAGATTTTTAAATAATTACATTAGAATTGTGAAATTCTATTTTCATTCTTATTTCCTGTAGCACACACAATGTATACAAATACTGAATCATTTTGTTGTGCACCTGAAACCAATATAATGTTATATGTCAATTATACTTCAATAAAAAAAGGAAGGAAGGGAGGGCGGGAGGAGGGGATCATCCTGTTCACAGCATCCTCCTACCTCTTGCTTACTTCAATTACTGATTATTACAGTCACCATTCCATGGCAGCCCACCTCCTTCCTCCTTGTTCTCTCTAACCTCTGTCTTGTCTCTATGCCATCCTAGATTTTCCATCCGTATCAGCAACGTCACCCCAGCAGATGCCTGCACCTACTACTCTGTGAAATTTCGGAAGGGGAGCCCTGAGGGAAAAAAAGTTTCAAATCACTCCAAAAAGGACAGCTTTCTGAACAATGATCTTATGGCACAGAGAACAACTATGAGCTTCTCAGAAAGCAATGTATCATCAATTACACGTACCTGCATTATTTTATTGTGTCAAATATTGATATAAAATTAATCACATTATATATTACTAATCATTACATAGACTCTACTACTGAAAACCTGCACAAAAGTATTGACTTTTAGTCCTGCTTGGGATTTACTGTGGTGAAAACTGTTTAACCAGCACATACAAAATTGAAGCCAATTAAAAAGCATTGTTCACATTGAGAAATTGGAGAAATGATTTTTTTTTCTTTAATTAATTTATTTATTTGTTTTTATTTTTGGCTGTGTTGGGTCTTCGTTGCTGTGGCAGGCTTTCTCTAGTTGTGGCGAGCGGGGGCTACTCTTTGTTGTGGTACGCGGGCTTCTCATTGCGTGGCTTCTCTTGCTGCGGAGCATGGGATCTAGGCACATGGCCTTCAGTAGTTGTGTCACGCGGGCTCTAGGCGCACGGGCTCAGTAGCTGTCGCACACGGGCTCAGTAGTTGTGGCTCACGGGCTCTAGAGCACAGGCTCCGTAGTTGATGGCACATGGGCTTAGCTGCTCTGCGGCACATGGGATCTTCCCAGGCCAAGGATCAAAACCATGTCCCCTGCATTGGCAGGCGGGTTCTTAATCACTGCGCCACCAGGGAAGCCCAGGAGAAATGATTTTAAAACTGTTGAGAG